>NC_071992.2:118721666-120025833 GCF_028885655.2 Pongo abelii
TGAGGGCCATGGAGGAGCCACTGAAAGATTTTCAGCAGGGATGTGCCTCGGTGAGACTGGCTTGTGAGGGGCATGAACTGGCAGGGGAGGGGGACCACTGGTGAACTTCTGGAACATCACACAGACACCACTTTTGAGCTGCTGGAAAATCACAGACACAAAAAGACTCATCAGCCCCATCTCACCTCACTCATGCACTCGTTTCACCTCACCCTGGACCTAGGCTCTCAAATGACAGTGTTAGAGCCTAGGATCCCCTTTTCCAGCTCTTAGCTCCACTTCTCTGGCTTCATGCCAGTCTCAGATGGCTCTTCTGTTGGGGGACAAGTTGGCCACCCCAGCTCCAGCCTCACACCCTCCTGTGTTTAAATCCAAGGGGCAAAGAGCGTGCTTCTCTCAGTAGCCTCAGCATGACCCTCATGGTGTCTCCTTGGCTCTGGTTGGGTCATTTACTCCTCTCTGAGCAAATCCTGCCTCCAGGGAAATGATGTCCTTTGGCTGGCCAGGCCTTAGCCACATGCCCCAACAAAGCACAGGGCGGGAGGAGGCGGGGTGAATTCCCCTGGAGCAAAATCACAGTGGCTGCCAGAAAGAGGGCAGTGGCCATTGGAGGTATGCATGGTGACCTGCTTCCCAGTCCTCCCTAGTGGTCCTAAACTGCACTTTCCTCCGTTCCAGAAGCCAAGGCCAAAGGCGAAGTAGGGTTCTGTGTCCCTTTTCCCTGAGCCACAGGCTCCTGCTCCTCTGGTCCTCAGCTGCAGCTACTGCAGGACACTGTCCTGTTTCTAACCGGAACTCACTTCTCTAAGGGGCTCTGCTGTGCATGATGGGTAGCTTTTTATTATACATGGGAATGTATCTCTCTGCCTGGCCCTGTCTCTGTGCTCTCAGGCTGTGTTCTGGAAAGTACTGAGTTTGGCTGCAACTGCACAGGCAGCTTGGGTCCCTCAATCATCATGAGCCCTGGGAGGACTCTGGCCTTCAGCTGACAGGACTGCACAGACCAGCTCTGCTATCTCTACCTCTGGGGCTCATCATTGAAGCTCTCAGCTGCCATTTTCTCATTGACAAAATGGGGTTAATAATGCCTCCCTCAAGGCTACATGAAATAATGTGACAGTGAACAGAGTTCCCAAGGCTTAGACCAGCACTTCTCAAACTATTAATATCTGTGAAGAAGAAACAGTTTTGTTTGTTTTTCTTATCTTTCATAGACCAGTACTTGTGTAAAATATAATAAAAATGAATTACTAGAAAATTTAAAAAGATATGCAAAATACCAGCTCCAATATTTTATTATTATATTCAACTAATATAAAATCATTCTGTCAAATAGCTATAAACATTTCTAAATGCTCATTCTCAGTCTCTTTGCTTTCTTATGGGCAACTGGTGACAAATACTTCCTAGACCAGTATGGAGCCACATTTTTTTTGGTAGCACTGAAGTCAGTGAGCCTTCTAAGTAGAAGGCGCCTCACAAATGGCTGTGGATTTTCTGCTCTTGTTCATGTGATTATTATTTGAAAACTGGCTTTTTCTTTTCCTCCTTTTGCAATTTCAGGTTTCACTGGAGCATGGACTAGGCTTGCTGAGTGGCTGATGGCATAAACAGACTGTGTATGAGGCCAGGAGAGCCTCAGCACTGCCCTTACCCAGGATACTACCAGCAGCTGCAGCAGACACACAGACTCTCTGATCTCACCAGGCTTTATAACCTTGCAGTGGCAGAGCCTACAGGTCATTCTCCACTATCCATTCTTCCCTTCTTCCATAATAATAGAGTTTTAGATGGAAACATGCGTTCCCAGCTAAAGACTACATTTCCCAGCTTCCCTTGCAGCTAGCCATGGTCATGTGACTATGCGGCCAGTGGGATGTAAGCAGAAGTGATTCCTATTCTCTTAATTATGTGACTGCTTCCCTGTCTCCCTTTCCCCACTTCCCATCAGCTGGAAGATCACAAGAACTAATGGGCCAGCCAGGCATGGTAATTCACGCCTATAATCCCAGCACTTTGGGAGGCCGAGGGGGGTGGATCACCTGAGGTCAGGAGTTGGAGACCAACCTGGCCAACGTGGCAAAACCCCATCTCTACTAAAAAAAAAATACAAAAATTAGCCAGGCATGGTGGTGGGTGCCTGTAATCCCAGCTACTCGGGAGGCAGAGGCAAGAGAATCGCTTGAACCTGGAGGCAGAAGTTGCAGTGAGCCAAGATGGCACCATTGCACTCCAGCCTTAGTGACAGAATAAGACTCCATCTCAAAAAACAAAAAAAAAAAAAAAAAAGGAACTAGGCCGGGTGCGGTGGCTCATGCCTGTAATCCCAGCACTTTGGGAGGCCAAGGCTGGCAGATCACCTGAGGTCAGGAGTTTGAGACCAGCCTGGCCAACATGGTGAAACCCTGTCTCTACTAAAAATACAAAAATTAGCTGGGCGTGGTGGTGGGTGCCTGTAATCCCAGCTACTTGGGAGGCTAAGGCAGGGGGAATTGCTTGAACCCGGGAGGCAGAGGTTGCAGTGAGCCAAGATCGTACCATTGCACTCCAGCCTGGGCAACAGAGCAAGACTCCGTCTTTAAAAGAAAAACTAAAGTGCCATAGAATTTGTGCATTAACAGCAGAGTCACCCTAAAAGTTCAGGATCTTCAACCTACAGGCAAATAAACCCATAGCATTTATTTGTCCAAGCCACTCTATACGGAGGTTGTTCCGCCACAGTAGCCTAGCCTGGATCCTAATTCTGAAATGAGCAGTGGTAAGAGATACCGGCAGGTCTGATTTCACCTGTATTCTGCACCCTTTCTCAGTATCTGAGGAAGGCTTGGATGATCCCATACTCACAGTGAGTAAGGTTGAGGCTGAGATCTAAGGCCTGAGAAATGTGCAAACAAACACAGTCCCCTAACATCCTTGGAGTACTAATATGCCAGATACAATCCCATCAAATCCTCACAATAGCCCTTTGAGATAGGGAGATACAGTTGGCTACACCTTCTTGGAGCTTCTTCCCAACTCTACTCTCTCTCTGACAAGGACACAAGTCAAGAGGAACTGAAACTGGGGAGACTAGAAAGCACAACAGCTGTAGAAACCCAGAATTAGGATGCAGAGCTACAGCCAAACAGTAGGCTCCCACACTGAGCAGCTAACTAGAGTGAGCGCCTACTGTTTGCCAGGCCCGAGCTAAACATGAGGTGCAGTGGTGAGCAAGCCAATGAGGGCCTGCCCACTTGAAGCTTGCTGCCTAGGTGGGAGGAGACCGAGGCTCAACAGAAAATCATGCAGATGATCACTAAAGTTGGGAAGAAAGTTAGGGAGGAAAAGACTACTGGGCCCAAAGTCATGAGGAGCTTCAGGTAGGGGATAGGAATGGAGTCAGGTATGGAAGGCACAGTAACTGGGATGGGGGCTGACCTCTGGGGTATAGGAGGACATGGAAAAGATATTGGTTCCCCCAATAGGGGAACCTAGTAGTCTCACCAGCACAAGGAGGCTGTCTGCATGTTTCTTATGGCACTACAAACATGACACCTTTGCCCATAATAGTCCTAAAACCTGTCCTGTGCCCTAAGAATTTGAGCTAAAGACTCTCACACTTCCTTGGTTTTACCCCAAGATGATTATTTTCAAAATGTATTTTAAAAAGAAGGAGCTGTGACTTCAGCTATTAACAAAATAAAACTCCATATGTTTCTATCAAAACGGTAATTTTTTGTGATTGAAGAACTCAGAGCCTCCTTACTGAGAGGTTAAAGAGCCAGAACTGTGAGTTAGGCCTCTCTCTTCCTCTTTTGCTGATCCATGCAGCACAAGGGGCTGAAAAGTTTCTGGAAAAAAGTCTGTTTTATCATTTAGGGACGAATTTGTCTGGGAGTCTCCCGCTAATAACATAACTCCCAACGTCTGGCATATCAGTTCCCAGGGCTACTATATGCATTTTTGCAGTCGTCCAATTTAACTATGGACTAAGTAAAGTGGGGCAGTATTTTACGGAAGGATTCACAGTTTAAATGTTAAATGAGCAAACTTCTATCTGTCTTGCCAGGAGTTCAGGAGGGGCGGCCAGCTTTGGGGGGGCATCTCATGCATAACAATTGTCAGCTCAGGCGGAGTACATGGCTCATGCCTGTAATCCTAACACTGGGAGGCTGAGGCGGGAAGGTTGCTTGAGGCCGGGAGTTCAAGACCAGCCTGGGTAACATATCCAGATCCTGTTTCCACAAAAACAAAACAAAACAAAACACTAGGCAAGCATGGTGGTACAAGCCCGGGTGCTTAGCTACTCAAGAGGCTGACGCCAGAGGATGGCTTGAGCCCAGGAGTTCAAGATGGCAGTAAGCTATGATTGCACCACTGCACTCCAGCCTGGGTGACAGAAACCACATCTCTAAAACCAAACAACTGTCAGCCCAGCCCTTGGGTTTGAATCTGCACAGGCATGAGCCTCTGACTAGTCTGGAGAGTCACTGGGAGCTGGGGGACTATGGATACGGCTCCCCTCATGGCTTCCTGGTGGGTGAGTGCTGCTACTTTCCTCTTCCATAGAAATCTGGGCCTGGGGAAGGTGCCGAGGGATTCAGGAGCACCAAGGCCTGTCTGTCAGGCGAGGGTGGTGTCAGTGAGGCCAGGAGGGAGCAAAGTCAGGAGGCTGGGAAGGGACAGTGGCTGCAGGGGGGACGTGGGGTGAGACCCACTTGGGAACACCCCGAGTCACAGTCTATACTCCATCCAGAGCCACTGGGAAGGGGTCCCAGCCTTTAGCCCCAACAGTGGGCTCCCTTGTGGTCAGAGAAGATGGGCTGGTGGCTCCTTGGATGGGAGCCAGCCCCAGGCCTTTCTGACTCACTCCCTCCAGGAACAGAGGGGCAGAGGCCCAGAGCGGAGATGGTGAGCTGAGTGAGAACTCCAAATCCCCACACCGCCTCTGGGCTTCTCGCTGACCAATCCCTCCTTCCTTCCCTCTCAGGCTGACACCACCCCTAAGGCCAGCAGCCAAGAGGCTCAGCGGAGTCTTCAACTCAGCCAACCCAGGAGCTGCTCAGCCACCAGGAAAGAAAACCGTGAGTGTCCTACCAGGCAGCAGCACTGAGAGGGGGAAACTCTAACACACACACACACACACAGGCACACACAGACACACATTCACACACACACATATGCACGTACACATGCACGCACACAGATTCACACACACAGGCGCACACAGACACACAGAGATTCACACACACACATATGCAGGTACACATGCACACACACAGATTAACACACAAATGCACAATGTACACACACAGATTCACACGCATGCTCACACATGCACACACACAGATTCACACACACATGCACACGCACAGATTCACACACACATGCGCATGCACATGAACACACACACATGCACACACACACACACATGCGAACACACACATACTGCATGCTGCAAAACAAGAATTAAGTCTGAGGCTGGGTGTAGTGGCTCACACCTGTAATCCCAGTGCTTTGGGAGGCCAACAAGGGAGGATCACTTGACTCCAGGAGTTCAAGACCAGCCTGGGTAACATAGCAAGGCCCCATGTCTACAAAAAAAAAAAAAAAGGATTAAGTCTATATCCTTGGTCGCTGATCTGTAGGAAGATAAATGGTACATGTCCATATGTGTACACAAAACTTACCTGGAGAGTGATAAAATTTAGTCACACACTTTTAAAATTGAGAGCAGGGGCATAATCATTGTTCAATAAATGCCAGTTGCTTGATGCGAGCAGAATAGAGGTAGTGGTGCTTTCACAAAGAGAAGGGAAAGAGGCGAGAGAGATAAAAGAAGAAGGGGGAGCAGTGAGATGGGAGAGGAGGGGACACACAGCAGTGGAGGGGACACAGTGGAGTAAGAGGAGAGGATCTGGGGACAGGTGCTGGGGAGAGCAACTGCGTTGCTGCTCAGATGGGAAGGAAAAGAAAGAAAGGCAGAGGAGACTGAGACAGGAACCTGGTCCTAAGGGAGCTGTGCTTCTACACCACCAGACTGGTGTCAGACATGGACACAGTCCTGTGCACTACCGGCTCTTATGCAGGCTTCATCAGCGTGGAGCATCATGAGGAAAAGGGGAAACCAGGGAGGCACAGTCAAGGTAGGGACCAGCTGTGGCAGCAGGTACATGCCACCCTCCAGCCAGTGGTTCTGCTGCTCAGCAATCACCTGGGAGCTTTGAAAACAACTGCAGCTTGGACCCTTCCCCGACAGGTTCTGTATTGATTGGTCTGGGAAGGGGCCCTGGCAGCAGAATGTATTAAAATTCCCCCAGATTCCTCTAATATGCAGCCCGAGTTGAAACCACCTAATCTCCCTCTTAAGGGGGAAGGAGAAAACGTTCCTCAGGCCCCTGCTATGTGCTACCCACTGCCCCACAAGGTAGGTATCCTGATGCCTGGTCTACAAGTGACAAACTGACTTTCTGCAAGACAAAGGGACTTGTCTGAGTTGTTGCTACTAAGGTGCAGAGCTATGAGGGGAATTCAGATATGACTTCAAACTCATACTTTCCCCACCCAACAAGCAAAGGCCCACCTATGGGGGGGTGGACCCTGACAGGATCGCCCTGGCTTCCCCAGTCTGCTGGTCCCCACTCCAGTGTGAATGGCTCCCTGCTCCTTAGCCAAGGAGATCTTCGAGAGAAAGTCTGAGCTATTGCTGACAAAGCTTGCATCTGTACAGCTGTTATCATTTTCAGAGCTTCTCCCACACATGATCTTATTTGATCCTCACACCTACACCATGAGGTGATCTCAGCAAGAAGGATCATTCAGTCCACCCTACAGTGGAAGGGACTAAAACTCCAAGAAGCCAGTGATTTGTCCAGGGTCACAGAGCTCATTAATTGGCCTAGAGAAAACCAGAATCCAGCTCTTCTGTCTTTAAGACCAGCACTTTTTCCTATCTCATTCCTGAATCAGGGAGTGGATGATCTGGTATTGCTGGAGGAAACCACAACTAGCCACAGAGCAAGCAACTAGCTTAGCACAGTCAGGGACAGGGCCACTGCTTAATAGCAGAAGGCTCTTAGGAAACCACTGGGATGTAAATGCTGTTGGTTATGATGATTATTACTGAGCTGTGCAAAGGCGTTGCATGCCCTGTGAATCAAACATTGGAAAACAATATCCGGCAAGTTCAGGTTTTAGTGAGAAAAAAGTGTTTTTGAAATCAAGATTAAATTAGAGACCTGTCTGTATTTATCTTCATTTGAAGCAACTCTCTCAAGCAGATGTCAGCAGGCCACCGAGGACAGGGACCCAGGAGTATGGCCCAGGGCCTTCCTACCTGGTGAGAACGTGCTCCCTGACCCCCGCTTTGTCCCGACACCTTGGCAAGGCGAGTTCTGTCCTGCTGGAAGAGGCGTAGTTGGAAACCGGCTTGGGCTCTGCATGGTAAGAGATAAGATCTCTGGGTGAGAGGGGTGTTGAACGGCACATGACTCAGAGCATGATTGCTGCTTGCCGCAGGTCTGTGGGGACTTCTGACTCACCTGTCTTGCCAAATGGGATTGTTAAGAGGCCAGAGAAAGAGTAAAGAGAGCAGAGTTGGAAACCCAGGAGACAAATTCCCAGGCTGTCAGAGGCAGCTCCTGAGGCCCCTCCTCCCTGGGAAGGTGCAGGGAGACACCACAGGCCTGCATGTGTCCTCAGCTGATCCAGCTAGGAGCTGATGTCTGAATTCCCGAAGAAGGTCCCATGGCACAGTTGACCTGTAATGCCGCTCATGGTGCAGCTGAGGGGCAAGACAAATGTGCAGGGACAGTGGCCAGTGGCCAGTGGTGCACCACCCAGCCACAGCCTCTGGGAGATCCAGCATGGTGAGGAGTGAGTGCACCGCAGCCGGAAGGGTGAGGGCGGGCTCCGGGCTGCCCCTGCCCTGCTGGGCTCTGTGGGGGTGTGGACATGGTTTATCAGCTCAGGGGTTTTGGTTCCAAGCGACAAAGTACAAAATACAATCCTAACTTTAGCAAAAAGAGGAATTTACTGGTCACTTATAATCAGTGTGTGAATAATAATGAATCAAGGTTGAATGAACAGAGATAAGTTGACAAATAGCCATACATAAGCCAGAAAGTGACAAATACTAAAGGTCTGAACAAAGTGCTACAAAGCAGAACCTGGTCACATCTGGCCGGAGACGGAGAACCAGCTCCTGAAGGAAGCTCAAGAATGGAAGAACGCTGAGTAGGAACGCAGGAGGTCTCTCGAAGGTGGCCATACAGTGTCTTCCCTCAGGAGTAGAATTCTCAGACAGAGAACTGATTGGCTTGTCTTTTTTTAATTTAATTTTTTAAAATAGAGATGGGGTCTTGCTATTTTGCCTAGGTTGGCCTCGAACTCGTGGCCTCAAGCAGTCTTCCTGCGTTGGCCTCGCAAAGTGCTGGGATTAGAGCTCTACCCTGACTGGCTAATCTTGGGCTATGGGCCCATCCCTGAGGCCAGGGGTCCTGTGATTGGCAGCTCTGGTGGATAGAGACTAGTTCCCCAAAGGAAAAGAAGAGCCGATCACTCACTCCTACGGGGTGGAGCAGTGAGGGATCCTGGGAGGCAAGACAGACATCCTCTGCAGGTAAGAGACGAGGGAGAGGGCTGGAAATCAGGGGAACTGTCTGACTAAGGAAAGAGTTGGGATGATTCATGGATGAGATGGGGCAGGGAAGAGATGGGCCTGGCCCGAGCCCAGGGTGGGTGTCAGACATGGACACAGATTGCATTGTCTCATCTGCCTGGAAGCCACACCTCCCACCCCTCCCCTCCTTCTGGGAAATTACCCTCCCTCTTTCTCCACCCCCACCTGTGTCTCTTGGGTCACCTGGAAGCTACTCTGACATCCTATTCCAGTGGCTCAATCCAAGGGTGTCACTGGACCCAGCCCGGTTCAACCATGGTACTCAGCCCTTAAGCAAAACCATTGCCTAGCAGGTCCTTCAACAAGTTTGAGCTACATTTCTGTCCGTTGCAGCTGTCTACATTCAGGGGTCTATCTGAAGCCCAGTTCTTGCCCTCCTGGAGCTCAAAATAAAGCAAGGGAGGCAACGATGACAAACATAACTAGAATACAATGTGAGTGTACTTATCTCATGTTTCTGTTTGTTCCCATAAGTGAAAATATGAATATCCAGGTAAATACACGCAAGTACAAGCCATGTGCACACATTGGTGTATGCAGGTACTCGAAGCACAGAAGAGAGGAAGAGGGGCTTCTCAGGTGAGACACCGGCTGGAGAAAAAGAGTGCGCATGAGAGAGCACTTGACAGTTCCAGGGAATTCTGCCCAGCATGACTGGAGCGCAGCACACACCCCAAGGAGTGGCTGGGCATGAGGGAAGAACCTGTTGGAGCTGAGCCTCACGTGTGTTGGGAAACAGTTTGGATTTCATTCTCAGGCATGGGAGAAATGCCGTCAAATGTGTGGCAGTTTGGGAGCTGTATTTTTGAGCAGCACCTGGTGGTGATGTGGTGACCAGGCCCCCTCCCCTGTCAAGTGAGCTTCAGGAAGACCCCAGAGCTACTGCAATCACAGAGGACAAGGGGTTCAGCGACCAGAGGGCAGACGCTCACAGATTGTGTCGAAGACGTGTTGGGGGGCAGAGCCAGCGGCTCCCAAACTGAGTCATCAGCCACGGGCTGTAAAAGGAGGTTTTCAAGGAGGGGAGGCCAAAGACGGAGGGTGGCAGGGGAGTGGAGAGGCTAAGGGGAAAGCCCAAAGCGAGAAGTGGCAGAGCCAGGAAGCAGGAGTGAGCAGAACTAACTCCAGCTCGGGTGGACTCCCACGAGTTCGTCATGTCACCTTGGAGGAGCTCGCAGGAACCCCCAGGTCCACTTAAAGGGGCCCGAGTAGGACAGGAGCAGTGATGACAGCTACAACATCACTAGGAGATAGGAATTTTTCAGCTCTATGATAATCTGACCATGATACATGACCACTGTCACATTTGCAGTCCACTGTTGACCAAAATGCTGATATTGGTACAAGACTGTATATACATTTATTGCATCATGTTTTACTAGCTGCATGATATATTCCAATGGATTTTGCCTAACTTGTTTTATTTTTATTTTATTTTATTTTATTTTTTGAGACAGATTCTTACTCTGTCACCCAGGCTGGAGTGCAGTGGTGCAATCTCAGCTCATTGCAACCCTCTGCCTCCCGGGTTAAAGCAATTCTTGTGTCACAGCCTCCCAGTGTAGTTGGGATTACAGGTGTGCATTGCCACGCCTAGCTAGTTTTTGTAATTTTAGCAGAGATGGGGTTTCGCCATGTTGGCCAGGCTGGTCTTGAACTTCTGGCCTCAACCAATCTGCCCCCCTCAGCCTCCCAAAGTGCTGGGATTACAAGTGTGAGCCACCGCTCCTAGCCTCCAACTTATTTATTACTCAATTGAGAAATATGTAGATTATTTCTCATTTTTCCTATTACAAATTGTGCTTTAACAAGCACCTTGGAACAAAGGTACTTGGATATATGTGCAAAAATGTATTGAAGATATATTTCTAGCAATGGTCAAAGGGCACGCATATTTTTGTGTAGTAAGTGTTGCCCAATTCCTTTCCAAAAAGATGCAGCAATTTATAGTCTCAACAACAGTGTATAAAGTGCCTATTTTCTTAGCAATATCGCATATCAACAATCTTCTAAAACTTTTGTCACTATATTTCATTATTCTTTGGATTTGTATTCCTTTGATTATTAGTGAGGTTGAGCATCTTTTCATCTGTTTCTAGACATTTGTTGTTTTTCTTCCCACACAAAAGGAATTTATCAATTCTTCTTTTCAGCTGTCCTTTTTCCTATTGAATGTGAAGAGCCCTTCACATATTATGGAAATTTGCACTGTTGACTGTCTTTTTTTTTTTTTTTTTTTTTTTTTTGAGTTGGAATCTCGCTCTGTTGCCAGGCTGGAGTGCAGTGGCACGATCTCGGCTCACTTCAACCTCTGCTTCCCAGGTTCAAGCGATTCTCCTGCCTCAGCCTCCCGAGTAGGTGGGACTACAGGTGCGTACCACCATGCCCAGCTAATTTTTGTATTTTTAGTAGAGACGGGATTTCACCATGTTGGCCAAGATGGTCTCAATCTCTTGACCTCATGATCCAACCGCCTCAGCTTCCCAAAGTGCTGAGATTACAGGTGTGAGCCACCGCACCCAGCCTTGACTGTCATATGTATTGCAAATATTTTTCCCAGTTCATCGACTTTCTCTCCACACTCACCCCTGCATCCTGTCTACCCCCAGTCTGGGTGTGTCTTTCTCTCTCTCTTTTTTTTTCCCTTAGGACTTGTAGCTTGTCATATAATCATATTTATTGATCAATTTCTTTCTTTCTTTCTTTTTGAGATGGAGTTTTGCTCTTGTCCAGGCTGGAGTACAATGGCTCGATCTCGGCTCACCACAACCTCCGCCTCCCGGATTCAAGTGATTCTCCTGCCTCAGCCTCCTGAGTAGCTGGGAATACAGGCATGCACCACCATGCCTGGCTAATTTTGTATTTTTAGGAGAGATAGGGTTTCTCCATGTTGGTTAGGCTGGTCTCAAACTCCCGACTTCAGGTGATCTGCCCGCCTTGGCCTCCCAAATTGCTGGGATTACAGGCGTGAGCCACCATGCCTGGCCTGATCAATTTCTTTATAAGAGCTGGGTTTCATACGATTTTATGCTTGGAAAGGCTTTCCACATTTCAAGATAATATTTCTTCTAATTCTTTGATAGTTTCATAGTTTACATTTAAACTTTGATCCATCTGCAATTTATTTAGTGATTGGAGTGTGGTAGGGATACAAGTTTATTTATTCAAATGGCTCTCTAGTTTTCCCAGTACCATCTAATGAACCGTCCATTTTTCTCATTTGGTTTTAAATGCTGACTTTTTTTTTTTTTTTTTTTGAGACGGAGTCTCACCCTGTTGCCCAGGCTGGAGTGCAATGGCGTGGTCTCAGTTCACTGCAACCTCTACCTCCTGGACTCAAGCTATTCTCCTGCCTCAGCCTCCCAAGTAGCTGGGATTACAGGTGCACACCTCCACGCCCAACTAATTTTTGTATATTTAGTAGAGATGGAGTTTCACCATGTTGGCTAGGCTGGTCTTGAACTCCTGACCTCTTGATTTGTCCGCCTCAGCCTCCTAAAGTGCTGGAATTACAGGCGTGAGCTACCCCGGCTGGCCTAAATGCTGACTTTTTCATACACTCAAATGTTATGTATTTTACGTCCATTTCACAGACAAGAAAACAGAAACTCAAAGAGATTAAGCAACTTTCTTGAGGTTGAACAAGGAGCTAGTGACAGCCCAGACTTGGAAACCATCTATACTGCGTTCAGTACAACCTGCCAGACAGGGAGAAGTCAGCCAGAGTCAGTGACTAGCTGGAGAGAAAAAGAACAGGTTGCTTCAACAGTGAACCTATCAATCATGGCACTGAAAGTCAGGAAACTTGATCTTTTGAGCCAGTTTTAAGATAAAAGATGCTTCATGTGATGATGAGTACAGTTTGGGATATGTCAGAGTGGAGATGGTACCCAGATAGAGGAGTAACCCGGTGGAAATTTCCAGAACCAGAGTTCGGGAGAAGAGACAGTAGCATGAGTCATGATGGGGGTCATGGGAACTAAGGGAGAGGGAGGTGTTAAGCATGACTACCATCATGGGCACAAGACCAGCATGGGGACAAGAGCAGGTGGGGACAGGGGTGCTGGCTTCATCACAACAGGATGAGTGCGAGGAGGAAGAGGTTGTCGGGGGAAGGAGAGGGCCTAGAGAGTTCACTGTGGGGCCAGATGGATTGCAGCTGCTGGCTGAGCCCCCCAGTAAGAAGTGAGATACACAGACCTGGAGGTCGGCCTAGCTCCTTCCTGAGGGAAGATGGAGTGGAGTGGCGCAGTGAGAGAAGGGCAGGCCAACAGGGACGGGGGAGAGAGGAAGATAGTAGATTTGAAATGAAGAAAGGACCATTTGTTGCCAAAGGATAGAGGAGGGGGACTGAAAGTCCTCATGAAGCAGCCAAGAATTTTGGTGCCAAAAAATAAGGACTTTTAGATGAAGCAAAGAAATGTATAAGCTGACCCACAATGACGATCCCTAAATGGTGAGTACCCATATGATTGCCAACCTTTGTTGTAAAGCTTTGTTGTTGCACTCCTGGAGGCTGGGTGAGTTTATGATGCTGTTCCAAGAAGAAGGGGGCCCAGAGAGAAGTGAGAGCCACATTGCCTGCTCACTCCTTGTAAGAGGCAATCTCAGACAGGTCACGTGCTAAATTGTGGCAGTAGAGACCCAATTCATAGGAGGCAGAGGAGAAAGCTCTTGCCAAGGCTTGAAGTCTCCCTCTGTAGCTTCCTGGAGGCTAAGTCTTGATAGCTGGGTAGAAATTGAAGGACTTGTGAGCAAGATTAGTTAGGTGGGGAGAAGCCTGCCTGTTGCCAACCTGGAAACTCAATGGGGAAAAGAAATAGGAATCTGTGAAGGTTTTTGAGCAAAGGAATAACACTGAGAAAGTAGCATTTTAGGAAGAATTGTCTGGCAGGCAACGTTAGACAAAGTAACAGAGTCTAGAAGATCCAGAGGTGGCTTTTGGGGAATGTTTATTTAGCAAACATTTCCTGGGAATGAATCACACATCAGGTACTTGGTATAGGCACAGAGATGAGCACAGATAGGCACAGAGAGCATCCTTGGAGAAGGATGAGGAAAAACTTCCTAGAGGAGCCAGTTTCTGAAAGATAGATAGGAATTTGCCAGCCAAGCCCCCTCCTGCATGGAAATGCCTTTACCTTTAGGAATACATATTAAAAACTCCAACAATATAAAAGGGATGCAGTAAAAGTCGATCTCCAACATAACTTGGCTTGCAGTGCCTCCGCCCCAAAGGCAGCCACCGTCAGTAGCTTCTAGCATAGAGTAGCGATTAAATTCATAGGCTCTGCTACTAACCTGCCTAGATTGAATCTCAGCTTCATCACTTGCTAGTTGATGACTTTGGGCAACTAGCTTAGCTTCTCTGTGCCTCAGTTTTCTCATTCAGATGAAGAGGTTGATGACGATAGGACCTAGCTGCAGAGTTGTTGAAAAAATTAACTGAGTTAAATTGTGTAAAGGGTCTAGAATAGTGCCTGGAGCACCGTGAAGACACAGTACATGTCAGTACTCTTGTGACCCTCTGAGTGCTGAATGTGTATGTGTATCATCAGTTGGTATGGATGAGGATAAGATAGGATAGTGCATATAAAATGCAAATGGTATTCACCAAAACAATGTGTTAGCCAGGCACAGTGGCTTACACCTGTAATCCCAGCACTTTGGGAGGCTGAGGCATGCAGATCACTTGAGGCCAGGAGTTTGAGACCAAGCTGGCCAACACAGAGAAACCCTGTGTCTACTAAAAATACAAAAAAAAAAAAAAAAAAAAAAAAAAAAAAAAAAAAATTAGCTGGGCATGGTGGTGCACGCCTATAATCCCAAATACTCAGGAGGCTGAGGCATGAGAATCGTTTGAGCCCGGGAGCTCAAAAACTTCACCAAAAAAACACTTTTTGGTGAATACCAAAAAATTACAATTGTTGCTGCTCTCATTAGTGCAGCAGTGAGGATGAGATAGGATAGTGCATACAAAATGCAGAGAATGGTATTCACACACACACACAAAAAAGTGTTGTTGCCCTCATTAGTGCAGCCATAGAGTCAGTCAGCTGGCCAGTGGGAATCAAGGCCAAGGCTTCTGCCAAAGATGATCCACTATAGATGTGTTGAATAAATGAATGAGTAGCGAATCTTTCTTTGTTTTTTTGTTTTGTTTTTTCTTTTTTGAGACAAAGTCTCGCTCTGTCACCCAGGCTGGAATGCAGTGGTGAAATCTTGGCTCACTGCAACCTCTGCCTCCCAAGTTGAAGTGATTCTCAGCCTTCCAAGTAGCTGGGACTACAGGCCTGCACCACCATGCCCAGCTAATTTTTGAAATTTTTGTCAAGATGAGGTTTCGCCATGTTGCCCAGGCTGGTCTTGAACTCCTGACCTCAAGTGATCCACCTGCCTCGGCCTCCCAAAGTGCTGGGATTCCAGGTGTGAGCTACCACGCCTGGACTGTGAGTGAATTTTTCACCTTACAATCACAAGATTGACTACATCAGTTCCATGCTTCTTATCCTGATTTTTTTTTAAGTGCAAAAGTAGGAAGAAAGGGAGTTTCTCTTTGTGCCAGAGAGTCTTCGGTAACTCAGCACCATTCTCTACCTTGCTAGTAGGGATCTGGTTTCAATTGCATCAATGAGAGGTACTTCTGCAAGATCTGGAAGAAGGAAGAGAAGAGCAGACACAAGACTGTGTAGTGGCTTCCAGGAATTAGTGTGAAAGTCACCCGTTTTGATCTGCAGACACTTGTGATCGTCACTGCAGTCTCCTGCAGTTTCTGTAACTTCCTGACTCTCTAAAAGCTAGCAGCCATCCTGAGAGGTAAGACTAGTTTGACTTTACTTTTCTTCCTCCAACACTCTCAGTAGTTTTGTAACCACTTAATTCCCTATATTAAACCCCTTTCTGTTGGAAATACCTGGGGTGGAGTCTGTTTTCCCAACTGGACTATAACTAAACACTTTCTTTTTATCAGGAAAGGAAAAATTTCCCAGCAATCCACCATCAGACTTTTATCCACATCTAGAGTAAAAAAGCTAAGTAGGTCACATGCCTACTACAAAACCCAGCCAATTGGCCAAGGTAAATGGGATTACCGTAACAAGCTTGAACTAGTCCTGACTCCTCCCCCAGGGTTGGGCATATTACTGCCTCATATCTGAATAAAGAAGAGGAAAATGACTATGTGTAGACACCAATAGTTTCTGCTACTAGTGCTTTGGAGACCCCAGTGCAGTTTGGAGGGTCCTAATAAGAAAAGTTGGCCTGAGAGTGGGGTTTGTCTTTTTGGGTCTGGCTGATGGCGGTAATGAATGTCTAAGGAAATGGGCTTCATGATAAGGCTGAGATTCAATTAGAAAAGAATCAATGTGTTTGTATTGATTTGAGGTGGGCACTTGTATTTTCTTCTATGCCAGGCTAGGCATTCTTGGGACAAATCAAAAAATAGAAGTGCAGTGAAGTAAAGCAGGACTAAAAATTATATGTACATTGTCTATTGAATGGACAAATAATAATGCTTCTCACATGTATTATATGTTTTAATAAAGATAATACTAAAAATAACCACTTTAATAGTACTTACAGCATGCCAGGCATTTTTCCAAATGCTGTCTGTGCATTGTCATGTAATCCTCACAATAACATAAGGTAGGTATTATTATTCCTATACACAGAGTGAGAACGCTGAGGCACTTAAGGTTCCCCCTCTCAAGGTGAGAACCTCAAGGTGAGAACTCTCAAGGTGAGAACCTTGAGACTTGTCCAAGGTCACACATAGCTTTAGGTGACAGAGCTGAGATCTGAACCCAGATGGTCTGGGCCTGAGATCATACTGAGAACATAAATTTGGCTGGGCACAGTGGCTCACAGCCTGTAATCCCAGCACTTTGAGAGGCTGAGGCAGGAGGATCACTTAGCCCAGGAGTTTGAGACTGGCCAGGGCAACAGAGTGGGACTCCATTTCTCTTCTCATTTTTTTTTTTTTTTTTGAAACAGCGTCTCATTCCATTGCCCAGGCTGGAGTGCAGTGGCATGATCTCAGTTCAATGCAATCTTCATTTCCTGAGTTCAAGCAATCCTTCTACCTCAGCCTCCTAAGTAGCTGGGACTACAGGCACACACACACACACCCATGCCTGGCTAATTTTTGTATTTTTTGTAAAGACAGAATTTCACCTTGTTGCCCAGGCTGATCTTGAACTCCTGAGCTCAAGCAATCTGCCCACCTTGGCCTCCCAAAGTGCTGGGATTATAGGCATGAGCAACTTCACCCGGCCCTTGAGACCCCATCTTCACAAAAAATAAATAAATAAAAAATTAGCTGGGTGTGGTGGCCCATGCCTGTGGTCCCAGCTACTTCAGAGGCTGAAGTAGGAGGATGGCTTGAGCCCAGGAGGTTGAGGCTGCAGTGAGCCGTGATCGTGCCATAAATTTAAGGTGGCTTTTTGTCACTATGTATTCTGTTCATCAACAGACGCCAAAAGAAATCACATGAGGAGCGATGACATTTGTTTATGTTTGTATATGTGTCTTATTGCTGCTGTAACAAATTAACACAAAGTTAGTGGCAATAAACAATATAAATATACTCTTTTCAGTTCTGGAGGTCGAAGTCTAAAATCCACGGGGTTGCGTACCTTCTGGAGGTGCTGGGGAGAATCTGTTTCCCTGCCTTTTTCAGCATCTAGAGGCACCCACATTAAATGGCCTCTTGGCCCCTTGCCCCCATCTTCAAAGCCAGGAGCGTAGCATCTTCTCTCCCTTCTGACCTCATGCCTCCCTTTGATGAGAACCTCTGTGGTTACATTGGCCCCACCAGGTAATCTAGGAAAATCTTCCCATCTCAAGATCTTTAGCCCAATTACACCTGCAAAGTCCTTTTCACCATGTAAGCTTCCAGAGAGCAGTACACTGGCTTCTTTGAGGAGCCATTATTCAGACTAACCTAATGTTACAAGGAGAGCTTGCCCTGGAGAGGGTAGGAAAGGGCCCAACTAACGCAATGAGTCCATCACCCAGATAGAAGGGGCAGAGGCCCCTGCGTGAAGGCCCAGATCGGCTTGCCCTGAGCTCTTGCCTGGCTCCATCCCACACTGTGGCTGGTGGGTTGGGTGGGCACCTCACCTCTGAGGACAGAAGGGGAGGAGTCCTGTGGGGGCAAAGCAGCTGGTCTTGCAAGAGTGTCCTGCTCTTGGCTGGGCAGGGCCGGCTCTGAGGAGCCTTTCCAGGGGAGCTTTGTTTTTCCAGAAGAAAACTGACAGAAGGACAGCTGCCCCAAAACAACAAGAACTAAGTGAAAGCTCTGCAGAGGTGCAGATGGTAGCTATGTCCCTCCCACGAGGGTCCTCCCATGTTGGCAGGCCACAGGATGCATGGTGCCATCCAGCCAGTGGTCCACGTGGGCCCAGCTTGAGTATCTTCCTGATGATGGAGGCCAGGATTTGCAGCTGGGCTGAGATGATCTGGGCAAGGATGCACGGTCAGCCTCAGGCAGCCTGCACATAGCATGCCATCCTGCAGTGTGGGGTGGAGTCACTGGGGCATGGGGTGGGGAGGTTATATGCTGGGATAGTCCGAGGGCTCCCACTCCTCTGGAGGAGCTCAGCCTTCTACAAAGTCTTCCTCTGGCTTCTCCTCTTCTCATTGTCCTTAATAATGAGCTTGCAATAGGCGACTTTTACAGGAGACTCTAGAATTATGAATAAGGCAGTGGGCTGGGGGTGGGGAGGGAGCACCCAGGAGGAAGGGCTTGGGCTCCATGCCCTCAGTGGCTCATGTCTGTCTGGGGAAACAGACATGAAAATGGAAGGACCACCATAGGTAGGACACCTCACGAAAATGTTGATGTTGCTTTCTGGACTCTGGCTTATGCATGGAAAATATGCAAGAACAATGAAGTTCGTTGCCTTCTGCAGAGCACTTCCCCGGATCCCAGAGTGAATTTGATACTCAGGAGCAGTCACAATAAAATTCTTGCAAAACAGCTTCATGTCAAGCCAGCTGAAAGAGGTAGTTCAGCACGACGTGCCTTTTCCTGGAGGCATTACTGAGCTTTTCTTGCCTGCCAGAAAGTTTCCTCTTCACTGCCTTGAAGAACACAAACTCTGTCAAGCACAAGTTCAGGTCTGCACGTCGTCTGCAAACACACTGGGGCCAGCGTCAGGCAGCTGCCAGCTACAGAAGGTTTGTTTTCTTAGCAACCCTCTCCTTTCTTGACAACAGTAGCCTGCAGCCAAGCTCCAGGGTGACAGGTATGGTCAGTGATTTACCACAGTGGCTTTTGTCCCATCCCCCCTCAGAAGTGCCATCTGGGCATGTTTTAGCCTGAGCCTGAATCTGGCCAATCCTTACACCCCCAACTCGACTTCCTTCAGACCTGGCCTGGCTTCAGCTCCTGGAACCCTCCCCATGCTGAGCAGGGGCCTAGGGAATGCAGACTTGTCCTCAGCAGCGAAGTCAGGAGAGAGAAGGATTCTAGAAAACACAGGGGGAAAGCAAATGCTGAGAAGGGCTGGTAAAGGCTGAGTGGGAGCCCCTCATTCCTTACGCCAAGTGATTCAAGGCTCCTTCTGACTCAGTTTCCTTCCCTGAAGGCCAGAGCTGTGAGGGCGCATACCCAGCTTACCTCCTGAGGCAAAGTTTACCCCCCTGGCTGTGAGGGCAGCAGGGACCTAAAGATGACAGAAGCCAACCCTGTCATCTATCAGATGAGGAAACTGAGGCCCAGAGAAGTAAATGACATACTCAAAATCAGAGGGTGGGTGGGCGGCAGGACTAAGATTATTACCCAGGACCCACCTGAGAAAACCAATAGAACTGGCCTCCAATTCCCACTCCCAACACCACCCTGACATATACACATCGGTTGCCCACAAAAGCATTCAGACCCTTGTAGGGTTCCCCGCCCTCCCTGGAAAAGCATTCAGACCCTTGTAGGGTGCCCCGCCCTCCCTGGACATCGTGGAAACAGCAAAGCAGAACATGAGTCCCTTCCTCACACTGGCCAACAGGGTTTGGAAAGATTGACTTTTGACACTCTAGGCCCAAGGCCTATTGTGCCTAGAAATCATGAGCTCTCTATTCTAGGTATCCCAGCATCCCAAGGAGCAGCTGAGCTGCCTGCGAAGCAATTTCTGCTGAGTTCTCTGGGGCTCCTACTGTCCCAGGCTGGCTCCTAGGTGAGCCTGCTGGCCTCCACTCCACACATGGGACGCTCAGATCCCATCCTGCTCCTTCAAATCAGATCCACACCTAGAACTGGCCTGGAGCTCCCAGGCCACCATTTCCATTGCAGTGCCCTTGTCCAGCCCTCCTGCTGGGACTGCCACATCAGCCACAGCACTGGTTCCTCATTTTTGCTCACTCCCCTTGCCTCTGCCTCCCTTCCCTGCAAGCATGCCCAGCCCCCGAAAAATCCCCCAACCCCCACCAGGAAGGTGGAAGTGGCAGCAGAGGTGAGGATGGGAGCAGAAGGAGGTCCTCCTGTGGGGAGTTGTTGATGAGCCACTGCCCTGCCTGTATCAGTGCTGCTGTCCATTCCTGTTTCTTCCGTGTGATGTGCACATAGTAGGTTCCCCAACAAATCCCACTGAATTGAATTTCCTTTCATTTTCTCTCTTACCAGAAGTTCTTTTGTTCCTCTAACTCAGTTGCCTGACTGGTGGTGAGCACAGATATTTAATAGAGGCCAAGCAGGCCAGGTGCGGTGGCTCATGCCTGTAATCCCAGCATTTTGGGAGGCCGAGGCGGGTGGATCACACAGAAGTTCAAGACCAGCCTGGCCAACATGATGAAATCCCATCTCTACTAAAAATACAAAAAATTATCCAGCCGTGGTGGCGCATGCCCCTGGTCCCAGCTACTCAGGAGGTTGAGGCAGGAGAATCCCTTGGGCCTGGGAGGTGGAGGTTGCAGTGAGCCGAGATCACACCACTACACTCCAGCCTGGGTAAGAAAGCAAAACCCTGTCTCCAAACTAACAAACAAAAATAGAGGCCAAGTAACCAGATAAGCTAGGGTTCGAAAGGAATTAGAACAAACATCCTGAGAGATTGTATTTTCTTCTCACTCCTCCATAAACCAGCCTCACATCTGGTTTCCTGTAGGTGCAGAGACCGAGGCAGGGCCAGGTGCTGCCCAGGAAGGAGCGGGTCTGGTTTCCAAATCAGAGGGCCGGAGCGTGAGAACAGCCTAAGTGGGCCGAAGGGCAGGGAGAGAGCTGTGCAGCTGTACCCTTCCTGCATGGAAACAGGACGGCCCAGCAGTGGGTGGTAGATGCCAGGGCCTGGCATGGGGAAAGCACTTCTGATTGGCACTTCCTGGCATACCTGAGTGGCTTGGTAATTTCCCGTTCCTGGGACATGTGGGTGCTTAGGAACATTTTAACCCAGAGGCAACCAAGGAAGGTTTTGTCTTGATCTTGCAGTTGAAGTAACAGAAAATCCAACTCAAGTAAAAGTAACAATAGGTAATATCATACAGCATTTACTGTATGTCAGGCCCCATCCCAACACTCTCTACATTAATTGCTCACTCCTGTCAACAATCCTATGAGGAAGGAACTATTATCATCCCTATTTTACAGACATAGTCACTGAGTAAACTGCCCAACGTCATGCAGCTTGGCAAGCCAGGATTAAAACCCTGCAACTTCGCTCCTGCTAACTCTTCCCCCCTCCAGCCTTTTGAGATCAAATAGGCAAAACATCAGGTGTGCTGGGCTTGTGTAACCACGTCATAGAAAGGAGATGCAGGTGGGTCTTGGAAGACAGGGATCAGGAATTTTCTCTTTTTGTTTTTCACTTTTTATTTTTGAGACAGGGTCTTGCTCTGTGGCCCAGGCCAGAGTGCAATGGGATGATCACAGCTTACTGCAGTCCCAACCTCCCAGGCTCAAGTGATTCTCCCACCTCAGCCTTCTGAGTAGCCGAAACTACAGTTGCACATCACCACACCTGGCTAATTTTTATTTTATAGATTGGGGGTCTTGCTATGTTGCCCAGGCTGGTTTTGAACTCCTGGGCTCAAGCAATCCTCCTGCCTTGGCCTGCCAAAGTGCTAGGATTACAGATGTGAGCCACCTTGACTGGCCTCTTTCTCTTTTTAATTTTTCTGTTTTCTGAACTCTAATCCCATGGCAGATCCCTGGTCTCAGGAATCAGTGTGCCCCTGGCCTTTTGGATCTCTAGTTCCTGTTTTCCTGTAGGCTGGATTTATTCTCATCTACTGCAGACTAATTTCCTCCAAAATCCACTGCAAAGCTACCATCAGCTCTCACAGAGAAACAAACTGTCCTCCTCCCTGTGCTTCCAAGTTTGAAATTTCCAGAAGAGGGCTCTGACCAGCCTGTTGGGTCAGTGCTGTCTCCTGGCCAGTCTACAGCGGGCAAGGGGGAGGGATCCACAAGAAGACAGTAATTCTCATTCAAAGTCTTGGTGGGAGGTACCAGCTCCAAAAAGAAGTGGGTGGACGGTCCTTTCCGGACAGGCAGTGCCCAACATCCGCGGCACAATTGCTGGGAGTGGGAAGAGTTTCCAGATCCAGGCCTCCAAACACACAGTGGGCCAGGAGCCTCTGGGGAGCCACCAGGCAGCAGGTGGGGGCAAAAAGGAAATAAGAAGACTTAGAGGGTTACTCAGAAAGGAAATGAGAGGCCAAGTGTGGTGGCTCACAACTGTAATCCCAGCACTTTGGGAGGCCGAGGTGGGCAGATCACTTGAGGACAGGAGTTCGAGACCAGCCTGGCCAACATGGGAAAACCCGATCTCTACTAAAAATACAAAACATTAGCCAGGCGTGGTGGTATGCGCCTGTAGTCCCAGCTCCTTGGGAGGCTGAGGCAGGAGAATTGCTTGAACCTGGGAGGTGGAGGTTGCAGTGAGCTGAGATCACACCACTGTACTCCAGCCTGGGCGACAGAGCAAGACTCTGTCTCAAAAAAAAAAAAAAAAAAAAAAAGGCCAGGCATGGTGGCTCATGCCTATACTCCCAGCACTTTGAGAGGCCAAGGCGGGTGGATCACCTGAGGCTGGGAGTTCGAGACCAGCCTGGCCAACACGGTAAAACCCCATCTGTACTGAAAACAAACAAACAAACAAACAAACAAAAATCAGCCAGGTGTGGCAGCACCAGGTGTGGCGGCACCTACTCACCAGCTGAGTAGTAATCCCAGCTACTCAGGAGGCTGAGGCAGGAGAATTGCTTGAACCTGGGAAGCAGAGGTTGCAGGGAGCTGAGATCGCACCATGCACTCTAGCCTGGGAGACAGAATGAGACTCCGTCAGAAAGAAAGAAGAAAGAAAGAGAGAAAGAGGTGGGGGTTGGGGGGTTGGTAAGGAAGGGAAGGGGAGGGGAGGAGAGGGGAGGGGATTGGAGGGGAGGGAGAAATGACAGTGAGCAGGGAAGGGCAGGAAATCAAGAGTGGACCCCAGCTCAATATGGGTCCCTGCAACAGACTGGGGAGGAGACGTGACTGTGAAGAATAAAGTGCACCTGAATTTACGGGTCAAGGGCGAGGAGCCAAACGGGATTTCTGGTCTAGTCTTTCTTCTAAAATCAGTCTCCATGGAGCTTCAGGAGGCCTGCTGGGAATTAGTCCTCATGCTTCCTCCCAGCTTGTACCAAACCTATTCCTGAGTGACAGATCACCCCAAAACATAGCTGCTAAAACAACAGTTGTCATTTATTATCTTTTACAGCTTCTAAGAGACAGGATTTGGGGGCTGCTTGACTGGGTGATTCTGGCTGGGGGTCTTAGTCGCTTTTCTCTTGCTTATAGCGGAATACCTGAAATGGTAATTTATGAGAAAAGACATTTATTTTATTTTATTTATTTATTTTTTAGACAGAGGCACGCTCTGTTGCCTAGGCTGGAGTGCAGTGGTGTGATCTTGGCTCACTGCAACCTCCGCCTCCCGAGTTCAAGTGATTCTCCTGCCTCAACCTCCAGAATAGCTGGGATTACAGGTGCGTGCCACCACGCCCCACTAATTTTTTGTATTTTTAGTAGAGATGGGGGTTTCACCACATTGCCCAGGCCAGTCTCGAACTCTTGGCCTCAAGCGATCTGCCCACCTCAGCCTCCCAAAGTGCTGGGATTACAAGCGTGAGCCACCGTGCCTGGCCAAAAAGAATTTATTTCTTACAGTTCTGGAGGCTGAGAAGTCCAAGGTTGAGGTGACACATCTAATGCTAGCTTTCTTGCTGGTGGAGACTCTGCAGGGTCCCAAAGTGGAGCAGGAGGTTGAATGTGCTAATGTGTTAGCTTGGGTCTCTCTTCCTCTCCTTAGTAAGCCACCAGTTCCACTCCCATGATAACCCATTAATCTATTAATCCATGAATACATTAATCCATTCATAAGAACAGAGTCCTCATGATCCAATCACCTCTTAAAGGCCCCACCTCTCAACAGTGCCACCTTGGGGATTAAGTTTGAACATGAGTTTTGTAGGGGACATTCAAACCATAGCAGGCTCTCTCATGGATTGCAGTCCCATCGTGGCTAGGGCTGGGTCAACTGGAAGACCTCCACACTCACAGGTCTGCTGTCTGGCCTGGGGCTGCCCAGCAGGGGCTCCACAGGCATCTCTCTGCATTTTTCTAGGGCCCTTCCAGGTGGTCTCCCCAGCAATGGTGGCTTCAGGGTACCCAGACTCCTTCCATGTTGACTTAGGGGCCTGAAGGCACATATTCCAAGAGACAAGCAGGAGCTATGTTACCTTTTATGAGCTAGTCTTGGAAGTCACACAGCATCATCTCCACAGCACTAGACCAACAGAGGCAATTTCAAAGGTTCACCCAGGTTCAAGGCCATGGAGCATGCCCCACCTCTCCAAGGAGCGATGTCACTATCACACTGCAAGAAGAACGTACGGCATGGGATGTGGCTGGTGCGGCCATCTTTGGCAGTCTGACACTGTAGCTTTATCCCAAGCTATGCCTCTTTTTTGTTATAATTCAAACAATATAGAACATAAAGTAAAAAGTGAAAGTACTTGCTGGACGCAGTGGCTCACGCCTGTAATCCCAGCACTTTGGGAGGCCGAGGCGAGTGGATCACCTGAGGTCAGGAGTTTGAGACCAGCCTGGCCAACATGGTGAAACCCTGTCTCTACTAAAAATATAAAAAATTAGCTGGGAGTGCTGGTGGGCGCCTGTCATCCCAGCTACTTGGGAGGCTGAGGCTGGAGAATTGCTTGAACCCAGGAGGGAGAGGTTGCAGTGAGCCGAGATCATGCTACTCCACTCCATCCTGGGTGACAGAGCAAGACTCTGTCTCAAAACAAAACAAAAAATGAAAGTTCCTGCCTTATCCTGCTACCCAGAGGAAACCTCTCTTACCAGTTGGTATTCAGATTCCTTTTCTAAGCACTTACAAATATGTATTTAAGTATGAATGTGCTGAAAATTTTCCAGGGGCCCTGCAGGGCTACTCTGCACACTTCCCCACCCTGTCCTGTGCCTCGGGAGGCTGACCTGCTGCAATGGGCTCCCTCACCTTTGGGC
This sequence comes from Pongo abelii, assembly GCF_028885655.2. Classification (NCBI taxonomy): domain Eukaryota; kingdom Metazoa; phylum Chordata; class Mammalia; order Primates; family Hominidae; genus Pongo; species Pongo abelii. The sequence goes on from NC_071992.2 coordinate 118,746,827, forward strand.
TTCCAGGTGGGTTTGACAACTGGGGGGCACCAGGTGGAGATGGGAGAAAGGGAGGAGAGAGGGAGGTGAGAGTACTGATTTCCCCATCTCCCTCCCTGGCTGTCTCAGTGAGGTGACTGTGTCCACTACAGAGTCTCAACTCCTGTGCATGGATCCTCTGCATCCTTATCTCTGCCTTTGGATTACACTGTGAGCTTCACAGCAGTTATATTTTATGTTGATGACACAGCAAGTGATAATAGAGTCCCCAGTGCTATGTGCCCCAGGGGATCACAGTGTGCCTGGTGGTTTCCATATATCCCGCCCACAACTCTATAAATATTCCTCTTATTAAACTCTCTGCACATTACCCAATGTCCAATATAAGTGTGCTCTTAATTGATGCAATGTAACATACCCCCATAGTTTTAAACGGTATGATGCTATGCTATTACATAGCAACTAACTTTTTTCACTTTCTGTATTGCCTATATCTTTCCATTTCAGCACAAATAATCACCCCTATTAATACTTGCATGTGCCATCTAGAATGCATATTTCCTAACTGGTGTGACCTTCCCCACTGATGGACATTTAGGTTGTTGTCAACTTTTTTCCCTTTCACAAGCACTGACACAATGAACATACTTGCATATGTCTGTCTGTCTGTCTAAGCTGTATTTCCTTGGGTTAAACATGCCTGATATAACTTCAAGGTTGGCCAGGTACAGTTACTCACACCTGTAATTCCAGCACTTTGCAAGGCTGAGGCAGGTGGATCGCTTGAACCCAGGAGGCGGAGGTTGCAGTAAGCCGAGATCGCACCAATGCAGTCCAGCCTGGGCGGCAGAATGAGACCCTGTCTCAAAAAAACAAAAACAAAAAAACACACAAAAATTAGCCAGGCATGGTGGCATGCACCTGTAGTCCCAGCTACTTGAGAGGCTGAAGAGGGAGGATCACTTGAACCTGGAAGGTGGAGACTGCAGTGAGCCAAGATCCTGCCACTGCACTCTAGCCAGGGTGACAGAGTAAGACCTTGTCTCAAACAAGCAAACAAACAAAAAACTCTTAAAGGTCAAGGAGTAGGTTCTGGAGCCACATCTCCTTGGGTTCAAATCCCATCTCCTTTATCTAATGGGAAAGCTCGTCTCTTCTGCCTAATGACTGTGCAATTGTGGGTCTATTTTACCACTCCCCCACTTCAGTTCGCTTAACCATAAAAAGGTGATAATACCTTTCCATAGGGGCATTGAGAGGGCCAATCTCACAGGGTCAGCCTAAGGATCCAATGATATAACCATGTAAAACATCTTGTACATTCAGCCTCTCTAAGATTCCATTTCCCCATCTGTAAGATGGTAACATTACATCCCTGGTTGATTGGATTTGAGGATTAAATCTCATAGGGTTGTGAAGATTAAGTGAAATAATCCGAGTAAAGGACTTAGCACCATGGCTGGTCCCAGAGTAAGTGCTCCATAAACATTAGCCCTTGTGGTTATTGCCTATATTCTCTACTAAGTTTAATATTTTATTACAGGTATTATGACTACTATAAGCTTTACAGCAGTTATATCTTACATTGATTATGGTTCTTAACAACTAAAAATATTTGCTCAGAGTAATCTAGGAAGAAGGCTTTACTTAAATACACCCTTTAGACATAGAAATGTACATAGAAACATAGGTTATTAATTTGTTCCTCGTTACTTCCTATTGGAAAAATCAACCAAAGTTCTTTCCGTAGAGTAACATGTGAGCATTTGGGGGCTGGTGGGTGAATGGGATGGATTGCTTTGATGATTATTCCCATGAAGATGAACTCCAGATTTCTATTTTTCTCCATCTGGAGAAAAACACAGATTTTTGCCAACATGCATATTTGCACGTCACCACTACAAGAGCACGCAGAGGACACGTTGGGGAAGAAGCCCATCCTGAGTCCTTGAACTATGGGAACCTGTAAATATTGGGTGGGAATACTAATCCCACGGAGCATTCCGGGCTATCAGGTGAACCAGGTGAAGTGTCCCTGGCGGCTTCAGAATAAACATCTACAAAGGCCAGGGTGTTCACAACTGTTAAAGAGGAGCCTGTGGATTTTTGGAACCGAAACCCCCGCCAGAGAACTACTAGTTTTAACTGCAGTTGTGACAATTAAGCAAGAGACCTACAAACATATTGCTTAACACTCGTCTGTCAACACCCGGGCTGTCCACAGACCTGTGGCTGCCTTCTCATGGAACCTGACATCTCTATTTGGACAGTCTCCCCAGCAAAGTGTTTCCATCCAGAGAAAGTTCACCAGGGAAGCAAAAGGCATTAGGGTTTGCAGTCCCACTGCCCACTAGGGCAAAAGCCACTAGGACGGGCATCTAACCACGTAGGGCTTTGGAGAGTCGAAGCCAGCCTGGGGTGGGGGTGGGGTGCTCCTCCTGCAGGTCCCCTCTCCGCCCCCCCTTCCTGGCACAAAGAGATATGTTCTCTGCACGGCTGTTTGCCCTGAGAAGCTGGAACCAGGCCATGGGATGCTCAGGCTGACACAGGGAACATGATCCTGCCCACTCAGCCCTCCGCTGGCGGGAAGCTGTTGTCCTTACAACTCCAGTTTGGTGATTCTCAAACTTCAGTGTGCATCAGACCACCTGGGGGACAGGGGAGGAAGCTTGTTAAGAAGGCAGATTCCCAGACACATCCCCATAAATTCTTACCCGATGGATGAGACTCTGCAACTGAGAAATATCATCCCCGTCAGAATCACAAGCTAAACTGTCCCCCAAGCAATGTTTAAAAAATGTCTGTGCCATCATTGAAAAGTTGGGAGATTTAGTGTACAAATTTTGGCTGGGCACGATGACTCACACCTGTAATCCCAGCACTTTGGGAGGCCAAGGTGGGCGGATCACCTGAGGTCAGGAGTTCAAGACCAGTCTGGCCAACATGGCGAAAACCCGTCTCTACTAAAAGTAGAAAAATTAGCCAGGCGTGGTGGCGTGTGCCTGTAATCCCAGCTACTCAGAGGCTGAGACAGAAGAATTGCTTGAACCCAGGAGGCAGAGGTTGCAGTGAGCCGAGATAGTGCCACTGCATTCCAGCCTGGGTGACAGAGCGAGACTCTGCCTCAAAAAAAAAAAAAAAAAAAAAAATTAATTAAAAAAAATAAAATAAAAATTTTATTTTCGTCCAGAGCACAGGCAAGCCCAAGTCTACTTTAGCAGTCGGTAGTAAGAAGCCGGTACTATGGAGCATCTGCCCTTGAGGCAAGGCTGGCGCCCTCCAATCCAACCATGCACACATGCTGCGTGCACACTCACCACTCTGGCCATGTCCTGTGCATCGACTTTGAGTTTGTAAACTCTGCTCCATTCTTCCAGGATGAAGAGAAATAGCAGAGCCCTAAAGCATACGCCTTTCTGCTTTCCCAGCTGCAGCGAGTTGTATTTATGTCCCTGCTGCCTGGCCTCTTAACTCCACTCTACTAGGGCATTTCTCACTAGAATAGAACTTCCACAAGGGAAGGGCTTTGTCTATTTTGTTCTCTGCCATCTTCCTAGTGACTATCGTGGTGCCTGGAACACAGTAGGAGGTCAAAAGTATGTATCAAACAACTACAATGATAACACTTCACATTACTAGGATGGCTATCACCAAAAAGACACCAAGTAGCCAGGTGTGGTGCTGCAGGCCTGCAGTCCCAGCTACTTGGGAGGCTGAGGCAGGAGGATTGCTTGAACCCAGGAGTTCAAGACTTCAGTATGCCATAATCACACCTGTGAATAGTCACTACACTTCAGCCTGGGCAACATAACAAAAAAAAGAAAGAAAAGAAAAAATAACAAGTGTTGGTGAGGATGTAGAAAAATTAGAGCCCTCATTGCTGGTGGGAATGTAAAATGGTGCAGCCACTTTGGAAAACAGTGTGGCAGTTCCTCAAATGTTAAATGTGTAGTTCACACAAAAGCCATCAATGCAATCCCCAAATATAGATCCAAGAGAAATGAAAACAAGTGTTCAAACAAAAACTTGCACATGAAAACTCGTAGCAGCATTATTCATAACAGCCAAATGGTGGAAACAACCCAAAATGTCCATCAAACAGTGAATGGACAAACAAAATGTGGTACATCCGTACAATGAAATATTATTGAGTCATGAAAAGCAATGAAGTACTGATACATGCTATGACAAGAATTATGCTGTAAAAGAAGCCAGATACAGAAGGCCACATGTTGTATGATTCCACTTGTATAAAATACCCAGGACAGGCAAGTCCACAGGGACAAAAAGTAAAGTAGTGGTTGCCAGGCCCTGGGAGGAGAGGGGAATGGGGAGTGACTACTTCACAGATACAGGATTTCTTTTGGGGAGGAAGATATTCTGGAACTAGACAGTGGTGATGGCTGCACGACATTGTAAATGTACTAAATGCCACTGAATTGCACACTTTAAAATGGTTAAGATGATGAATTTTATGTTATGTGTAATTTACCACAACAAAAAAAAGTTTCGGATGAATGAATGAATGAGTGAATAAATGAGTCTTCCACCGCCATGCCCTAAAGGCCAGGTGTTGACAAGGAAAGTCTAAGTTGTCTCCAGAGTCCAGTCCCCACCCCACCTTCATCCTTGCAGTACACCATCTGTCCTGGGAGGGCAGGCGGGGCCCAGCTCCAAGCTGAAAATGGGGCAGAACAAAGCTCCTTGGCTCTCCATCTGCTTCCAAATCTGGAAGATGGAGTGGGCAGTCACACCCACTGCTCAAGGCTGCTGGGAAGACAAGCGAAAGTTCTCTGCACACCGTAGACCCGCAGTGAGTACTGCTTCCCTTCCAGTCCTCCACAGGGGAGCTATCGCGGGAGGGATTCCTCAACCCACACAGCACCTGGCTCGGGGTGGGCTGGCTGCATGTTGTGGGATCCTGTTGGGGCCTGGACATTTGCTGTGCAGGCGAAGTGCTGAGAACACCACCCCTCAAAGTTCCACCTGGCAGGTGTCCATCCCTATTAGTAGAACCCACGGTTCCCAACATTGTACTGCACACAGCATGGCACTCCATTACTACCTAATTTCTTGAGGATCAATGAAAACACACCTGCTTTCAAGCAGTGGAAACTTCATCTCCGAAAGACGGTCCCTGCCACAGGCTGTGGCGCTCTTGAGTGATGGGCTGCAGTGGTGGGGTGCAGTGGACAGCAGAGTACTGGAACCTGGTGATACAGAAAATGGCAGAAGCCACTGGATCTGGAGTCCTGGCTCTGTCCTTAAAGGGGTGGCTTTAACCCGTATGCTCCTGGGCTCTTGTGAGAATTTAAAAAGACTAATGCGGGCCGGGCACGGTGGCTCATGCCTGTAATCCCAGAATTTGGGGAGGCCAAGGCGGGTGGATCACCTGAGGTCGGGAGTTTGAGACCAGCCTGGCCAACATGGTGAAATCCTGTCTCTACTAATACAAAAAATTAGCCGGGAGTGGTGGCGCATGCCTGTAATCCCAGCTACTCGGGAGGCTACTCAGGAGAATTGCTTGAACCCGGGAGGCGGAGGTTGCAATGAGCAACAGTTGCCTGGCGTGCGAGACTCCATCTCAAAAAAAAAAAAAAAAAAAAGATGAATGCACCTAAAATGGTGTTATCGTGCACCCCTATACATTTTACCACCGTCATGCACCTAATGTGAGTGATTACTACATGTCAGTGTGAGCATCATCTAACATCCTGCTCTCTTTGCATCAGAGCTGACTATAAATAAAAATTCCACTCTGTCCACATTCACAACCCATCAGGGAATCTTGGTCTCAATGGATGGAAACCAGATTACATTGTAGTGATTCCACCATGACGGCAGCATCTACTCCCTAACAGCCACTGTGGTGGGCATTTTCTCAAGGTCGTTTCTTTTGGTTTATTCTTGCAGGAGCCTTATAAGGTGTATTATTTTCTCCTCTTTATAAATGAGGCTGAGAGGTTAAGTCACTTGCACAAGATCACATACCCAGAAAGTGAAGGCACTTCAAAGCCTGCACCCTTCCCATTCATTTATTCATTTATCCTACAAGATTTATTAGGGGCTGATCACTGTGCTGGGCCCTAGGGGAGCAGATGACCAGACCTGGCTCTGGGCCTCACTGAAGGTACCGGCTAGAAGGGAGCAAGTAGACAGATGATTTCAATGATGAGGGGATGCGAGTGACCCAGTGAGGAAGAGGGAAGGGCTCTCCAGGAACATCGAGCGCTTGTGTAGGCAGGGGTGGGAGACAGCCTCGGGGAGGGTGGGAAGATGGAAAACTGCAGAGAGTTTTGATTACCTGGAGAGCAACGGAGAAGAGTGGGTACCCACAGTGGTGGTCAGGCCAGATAACAGAAAAGCACTCAAATCATGATGAAGAGCTCAGAATCCATCCCCTGGGCAGCCAGAAGTCACTGATGAATTTTAAGCAGGGGAGTGATATGATCAGATTTTCTGTTTCCCTGTCCTTTGAGCCTACAAATGTTCCATAAGACCCACAAAGCAGCTGTAATGCAATTCCCCTACACACCTTCCTGGCCTGTTCGTTTTTCACCCACATACATTTCAGGGCCTTGCTCATAGGTCAGGAAACAGGCTATGAGCCGACTCACATGGGGCTTACTAGGGAGACAGCTAGAGCTACACCGGCAGGGAAGTAAAGGAAGCAGGATTGGGTAGGGCAGAGGCTGAACTGACATGCATTTGCAACAGAGACCTCAACTGGTCCTATGGGGAGCTCAGAAGCCGGGGTGTCCCAAAATAAGGCAAGGGGCCAGGTCTGTGTACCCCCTCATCATCAATTATTGTATGCAGGTGGCATGGGGTGCATGGCCTTGGACCAGGCAGCTCCCTTCGGCTGAGGGCAGCGTCTGGGGAGGGACTCAGCTATGAGCAGTTAGCAGGCCACACTTCCTGCTGCTGGGGATGGAGGTCCTGGGTCGTACAGAGGGTCTGGGTGGGGCACTAGCGTCCATTGCAGCCTGCTTGGCTCAGAGATCTGTGCAAAGAAGTCTTGATGTGTGCTGTTTCTCGGTCCTTGTCCCTGTCTGCTTCTGCAGGAGCCAGTCCTCTGCAGAGTTCCCCTTGAATATGTTGGGACAGCAGCCAAGACACAATTCCTATCCTTTTCCCCTCTCCTCTTCTGCCAAGGACCAGCTCATGTACTTCCACAGTACCTGTCAAACTCTTCCCCCACCACCCTACCTGGCTACCTATACATGAACAGACAGAGCTATGCAGTCTTCTGTGGCAAAGTGGGGTACAGAGTATTCCCCTTTGTGGCACACTCCCCCAAAGGAGCCCTAAAGAACTTCTGTGCCCAGCTACTCAGGAGGCTGAGGTGGGAGGATCCCCTGAGGCCAATTCAAGACCAGCCTGTGCAACATAGCAAGACCCTGTCTGAAAAACAAAAAAACTCCTAGGCTTCAGTTTCCAGGGTTAGCTCCTTGACTTACTCCCTGCTGGGCTGGGGAGTTAAAATACCTAAAGCTGTGTTTCTCAATCCTGGCTGCCCAGTAAAATCCCCCGGGAAACATTTTATAAATATCAACGCCTGGGCCCCACCCCCAGCCCAATGGCATCAGAAACTCTGAGGGTGGGGCCCAGGCACTGTGTTTTTTAAAATTCCCCTGGTGATTCTAAATATGCAGCCAGGGCTGAGAACCAGTGACCTTGATTTTTATTTACAAAGATCAGTCTGGGCGTGCGGAGGGACAGAGGTGATTTGGAGGAGAGCTGTGAGAATCCAGAAATGATGGGAGTGGAAAAGAGGAGGTAGAGACTCAGAAGCAGAATAAATAAGGGAGCTGGGTAAAGGCAGAAGAAGAAAAGCTGGAGGAATCACCTGGGGAGCTAAAGGAATGCTGGGAATGAGCTCCCCACCACCGGGGATCCCAATTTGATAGGTACAGGTAGTGAGCACTGGGGAAAGACAGTCAAAACAGCCAGGTGATTTCAATGGGATGCAAAGCTGAGAGCCAGAGCTCCAGGCCATGCCACGGCCTCTTATCTGGGAGCCTCACCACGCAGGTGTCCAGGTGGCCTCCACCCAGTGTAGACAAGCCAGCCATGCTTCTCGCCACCTGGACCCTGGGGTGAGGTCTTGAGCAACATCAATTTCCATCCAATCTAAACTTAAATATGGGCACGCCCAGCCTCCCTCCTGGGAAAGCGTCTGAGTGGAGCTGTTCTGCATGACCTGGGTGGCCTTTTGTGACATGTTCTCAGGGGACTCTGTGCTGGGCTGTCTGCTCCTCCTGCCTTACTGTATTGGCACATGGTTTATCCGGTTCAGCATTTTCTTATATAGGTAATCTTTTTCTAAAAAGGAAATTGCTTGTTTTCTAAAGGCAAATGTAATACATTATTTCCCCCCAAAAAAACATGAAGTAGAAAATGAAAATCGCCCTTAATCTCAACACCCAAAGGTGACCCCAGTTGAGAACTGGAGAACCAGCAGCTGACCTGGTTGTCACGGCTGGGCCTTGGTGTCCCATTGAGCACAATCAGCGTCTCAGAGCACCAGCACCAGCCAAGGCCACTGTGACTGTGAAGATTGAGACAAAAACAAGAGCACAGTCCAAACCACAAAAATAACCCACCATCCCCCTATCCTGGCTAATGGGTGACTATTTTCTTTGTTTTTGTGTGTGGTTGTTGTTTCTACCAATTTATAGCCTCAGTCAATTCATCTCCATAAGAACTATTAGACACTCATCCAATCCAGAGCAAAGATCTGCTTCCTTGCACCATCCCCAAGCTTCCAACTACCTACCCCAGGCCCACATCTGATTATGAGTCCTTTCCTGCCTCGTCTTACTGGGACACCCCACGGTTCCCATGGTGTGCATGCTTCCAAACTGCAATAAGCCAGTAAACCCAACTCCACGTGTGGTCCTGGTGGTCTCTGGCTGGGGCATATTGACACCACAGATTTTGGAAAATACCCCTGTAGACATTATTTTTTCTATGAACATAGATATATTTTTATTTTAAAAATGAGAGAGGACTGCGATTCTTTTTTTTTTTTCTTCTTCTTTTTTGAGCCAGGATCTCACTCTGTCACCCAGGCTGGAGTGCAGTGGTGTGATTATAGCTTACTGCAGCCTCTAACTCCTAGGCTCAAGTGATCCTCCTGCCTCAGCCTCCCAAGTAGCTGGGACTGCAGGTATGCACCACCACGCCCAGCTAATTTTTAAAGTTTTTATGGAGATGGGGTCTCCCTATGTTGCCCAGGCTGCTCTCAAACTCCTGGCGTCTAGCTATCCTCCCACTTCAGCCCCTCACAGCACTGGGATTACAGGAGTGAGTCACCATGCCCAGCCAAGAGAGGACTATAATTCTATTTTGCGCTTTAAAAAAATGAGCAATCTCTTAGGAATATTATTTGAAAGAGCTGTTGTTGTACAGATGTTGTAGGCTCACTAATACCACTTTCTAACTGTGCGATGATGTGTTTCTTTAAGGCTTTTGAGAGCAGGATCTAATGCTTTTTCTTTTTTTTTTTTTTTTTTTGAGACAGAATCTCACTCTGTTGCCCAGGCTGGAGTGCAGTGGCACGATCTCGGCTCACTGCAACCTCCGCCTTCCAGATTCAAGCGATTCTCCTGCCTCAGCTTCCCGAGTAGTTGGGACTACAGGTGCGCACCACCACGCCCAGCTAATTTTTGTATTTTTAGTAGAGGCGGGGTTTCGCCATGTTGGCCTGGCTGGTCTCAAACTCCTGAACTCAGGTGATTCACTTGCCTTGGTCTCCCAAGGTGCTGGGATTACCGGCGTGAGCCATTGCACCCAGCCCTAATGCTTTTTTGATATCAGCCATGGACTGCTGGCTTTCTTTGGCAAATTCGGAGAAGGATCACCTCTTTACCAGGCTTTGGGTGTGGAGAAACCACAGGTGAGGGCGGAGATACTGCAACCATTCTCCATGGGGCAGGACACAGGGCCTCTCAGGTGTGGCAGGATAAGTGGCCACACATGCAGAGCCAAGCTTCAGAGCTGGATTTGAAAGGAGGTTCTCACTCCCCAGCCCCAAAGGTGGCTCCCCCAAAGATCAGGCATGTGGAACGCATTTCACTCTCAGCTTTCAGAATACCCACTGCATTAGAGGGGATTCATTTGGGCTAATAAGGCTTGGAAGCCATTTGGCAGATTTATGTTTCAAAGAAAGGTTCTCCAGGGCAGTGGAGCCAACAAAATTCTGAAACAGCAAGGTCAGTTCAGCTCTGTTAACTAATTCAACACAAGTCTGTTAAATCAATGCCAGGCAATGGGCCTTGTTCTAGCTGAGTGCTCCTCAACCTCTGCTTTGTACCCAAATCACCTGGAATCTGCTTATGACAGACAGATTCCCTAAGTCTGGGTTGGGTCTGAGATTCTGCATTTCCAACAAGTCCATGAGTGCTGCTGATGCTGCCAGGGAGTCACCAGGCCCTTGCTGTCCTGCCAGCATTTGCAACCCCCTAAATCTCCTGCAAATCCCCCCTCACTTCCTGCCAACAGGAGCGGAGAGTGTGTTGAGGACCACATGACATATTGAGACCTCTCTTCCCACAGTGGAGAAGTCTTCCAGTCCATGCATGGATGATGCCACCGCTGGCTAAATGTCCTCTTCTCCAGCAGTTGAAACAGTAGCTTTGGCTGGGCACAGTGGCTCACGCCTGTAATCCCAGCACTTTGGGAGGCCGAGGCAGGAGGATTGCTTGAGACCAGGAGTTTGAGACTAGCCTGGAAACATGGCAAAACCCCGTCTCTACAAAGAATACAAAAAGTAGCTGGGCATGGTGGCACACACCTGTAGTCCCAGCTACGTGGGAGGCTGAGGTGGGAGGATCACCTGAGCCCAGGAAGTGGAGGTTGCAATGAGCTGAGATCTCGCCACTGCACTCCAGCCTGGGTGATAGAACACCCTGTCTAAAAACAAACAAACAAAACAAAACAAAACAAACCAGCAGCTTCGACATCGTTCCCTCATGTGCAGCTGTACCTGGGTGATATGAGATGACATACACAGGGAGGGATCCCACCTTCCTGCTGGAGAGTTGCCTGGGACTGTAAACAGACCTGCTCCTAAGGAGCCCTTTTCAAGGACCAAAAGACCTAGAGGCCCTGGAGCTCCAGACTGGTACTCTCTGCCCATCTCTAGGATTATCTCCTTATAAAAGTTCATTATTCCAAATTGAGAGATCAAAACACAAGCAGGTTCAGAAGAGTTTAGCTTCGTGCCACTGCACTCCAGCCTGGGCAACAGAGCAAGACTCTGTCTCAAAAAAAAAAAAAAGAGTTTAGCTAACTTCCTGATGGACAGATTCAGAAAAGGCCACTAAGACGGGAAATCCAGCTGGCTGGAGAGTAAGCACTCTTCCTCAGGCAGGCCTTTCTGTCCTCCTCCATCCACTGCTGGACCCCTGATCCAGTCCACTGGGGCATTTCTCATGCTCCCTGGTACCCGCTACTGTCTGTGCCACCTTGGGTCCCTGTTCAGCCCCCTCACCCCCTCCTAACAAGGGGTGCAGTTGCAGAGGGGCCTCTGAACAATATCAGATGAATAATGCCTATGTTTGTGGTGACTAAATTTTACAGTCCTGAGCTGCCATTTTTCTTGTTCTAGAGCTGTGCGTCCAATATGGTAGTCACCAGCCACATGTGGATATTTAAATTTACAATTATAATTAAATAAATTTTAAGATTCAACTTCTTGGTAACACAAGCCATATTCTAAGTGCACAAGGGCCACATTTGACTAGTGGCTACGGTACTGGGTGGTGTAGATGTACAGTGTTTCCATCCTTGCAGAAAATTCTATTGGACAGTGCAATCTAGATGTTTCTCCCCAAAACCCACTAAGGCCATAGAATGCCTTTGGGTGTTTTAGGAAAAGGCCCCTCTTCCTCAAGACACCTTACTGACCCCTACAGGAAAAACATAGAAATAAATATACAAATCTACAACCACTGATAAATGGCACCCGAGAGCGGGGCAGCACACAACCTGCACCTTCATCTGCAACAGCCCTGATGAAAGTCCTTCACTGGTCCTTTGAGTTTCACTTATCTCTGTTTTCTCCATTTTCAAAGGCCCCTGCTATGAACTGGATGTTTGTGTTTCTCCAAAATCCATGTGCTGAAGCCCTTTCCCCAGTGTGATGTATTTGGAGGTTGGGCCTTTGGGAGACCCATTAGGTTTAGATGAGGTCAATACGGTAGAGCCCCCATGGTGGGATTAGTGCCCTTATAAGAAGATGAGGCGACCAGAGCTTTCTCGCCACGTGCACACACCAAGGAGAGGCCATGTAAGGACATGACCTGGAACAGGCCCTTACCAAGAACCCGACCATGCTGGCACCTTGATCTCAGACTTCCAGCCTCCAGAACTGTAAGGAATAAGTGTCTGTCTGTGGGTTTTGTTTTTTTTTTGGATGAAGTCTTGCTCTGTCATCCAGGTTGGAATGCAGTGTCATGATCTGGGTTCAAGCGATTCTCCTGCGTCAGGCTCCTAAGTAGCTGGGATTACAGGCACCTCCCACGATGCCCGGCTAATATTTGTATTTGTAGTAGAGATGTGGTTTCACCTTGTTGGCCAGGCTGGTCTCTAACTCCTGACCTCAAGTGATCTGCCTGCCTCGGCCTCCCAAAGTTCTGGGATTACAGGCGTGAGCCACCGCGCCCGGCTGTCTGTGGTATTTTTGTGAGAGCAGACTGAGCTGAGTGAGACAGCCTCTTATCTTCTTTTTTCTGGGGAGGGGGGGGATTTTGCAGTTGTTCCTTGTATTAGTTTCCTGTGGCCTTTGAAACAAATGACCACAAACTGGGTGGCTGAAAACAATAGAAGTGTATTCTCTCACGATTTTGGAGGCAGGAGTCTAAAGTCAAGGTGGCCTGCAATCTCTCCAAAGCCTCCCTTCCTTGCCTCTTCCAGCTCCTGGTGGTTCTAGGCCTTTCTTGGCTTGAGGGTGCATAACTCCAATCTCTGTCTCTGTCTTCAGCAGGCCTTCTCCTCCTATATCACCCCATCCAGCCAATATATGTGCATTATCAAGTAAATGAAGACATGATTGAAGTTAAGGGTTAGAAGAAACAGAGCTGTCTCTCTTCCCTCCCAGCTCTCCTTCCTCAAGCCTTCCCAAACCCTACCCCCCACCCACTAATTCTCTCCCCATCCCACACAGAATTGAAAGTTTCTTGTCATTTTACTGCTGTAAGGCGATGATGAGGGGGAAACACAGTGACACAACATGGTGGGAGTGTCAGAAAGTATGAGAAATAGCCAAGGCCAAAAGGGGAAGATAAGGAAGGCTTGACTCCCTCTGCGTGGAGAGATCCGAGGAGGACTAAAGGGCAGGGTCAACACCTGGAATCCCTTGTAGGGTGGGAGGTTCTTCATGAGAGCCAATATCCCTAAGTTTCACCAAACTCAACTAAACACACAGGTCAGATTTATGAGGCTGGTCACCAGGGAGTGTGGTTTTCAGTCTGTCAGAATTACCAAATGAGACATCCAAGGACAGGAACTGGCAACAGTTCCCAACATGCTCAGGCCACTATGGCCTGGCTCACACCACATGCACTCAATTCTGTGGGAGGAAGCTTGAGGGCCTGGGAGATGGAGTTCCTGGCGTGGACACAGAGAAGTACAGCTGTTTCCTTTCAGCTTTATTTTCTAGTGGAAATTTCACAAGCCAAGTTTTGGAGGTGGGGAGAGGTGGGGAAAGGTGGGAATCTGACAATGTAGAATAACAGAGCTGACAGTGGGTGTTTCCTCCTGAGCTAAACCAGAATTTTCCTGGGCAGCAAAGAATAATAGAATGGGCCCAGGTTTTAGAGTCCAAGTGGTCTAGGTGGGATCTTGGACCCCGCCACTTGCTAACGGTGTGCCCTAAGGATAGTTCCATAACCTCTCTGAGCTTCAATTTTGTCTTCTGTGCAAAATGGGGCTGAAGCACCTCACAAGATTATCACAGAGATACTCTGCTACTGGACTGTCTTCCTTCCCTTCTCAGCTCTCTAATGAACGCTCTGGCCCACATTTTGGGTGGAGGCCTCCCAGGCAGGCCCACCTGCTTTGCTCCTGCCCTCTTCTCTCCCTGTTCACCTAGAAAGGACCCAAGAGCAGCTCCCAGGAAGGCCTGCCCCATCAGAGCTGGCTAGCAAGGGGCCTGCGGGGATGCTGGGAAGACACCACTGCACTCTCACCCAGTGACCTTTCCCCAGAGCTCCTAGGGAGCGGGTGCTCACATCTCCCCTTCCCAGGGTACCTTTGGGTGGTGCACAAATAACCAGTTAGTTAGCTCATGTCCCTGAATTGGCAGGACAGCCTTGTAGGCCCCAGGGACATTCAGTGACCTCAGTCTCAGAGAATGTGGGGGGAATTCCATGAGAGGCAGGACTGCACAGCCCAGCCTGAAGGGAAGGTCAGGGCAGGCTGGGGAGTTGACAGAGCCAGCTGAGGTGTGGGGTGGTGTACTGTACCCCTGGGTGTCAGGGTGGCCCCCACAAGCCCAGGGAAGACAGCCAGCTGCGTGGTCTGCAGGCCAGGCGCACTTGAGGATGTTGCCACACTGAGCCTGCCTCTCCCGCACTGGGGACTGCCCCCAGAATTGTTTTCAAGGCTTCCTACTGCAGCTGCTCGGCCCCGCCTGTTTCCTCCAGGGAGACATTGCTCAAAGAGAGGCCCAGGGCCTTTTCCCAGCCCTGGGGGCTGCCCTGGAGCCAGGCCTCAGAGGTCTCAGCTCTGGAGTCCCTGCCAGCTGCTTCTCCAGAATTTGCTTCTCTGCCTTCTCCTACTGGGGTGGAGGTGAAGAGTATCTAGGATGGCCAGTTGGAGCAGATATCAATAAAGGATGACCAGTTAAATGTGAATTTCAAGTAAACAGTAAATAATTCTTTATGATCAATATGTCCCATGCAATATTCGAGACATACTAAAAAGTATTTGTTGTTTATCTAGAATTCAAATTTAATAGGCCACCTGGCAATCCTGGCCTCACCTCATTTTTTAAATTCTAAGAATATCCCTCTTCTCAGCTTATCTGTGGGGAGACACTTAGAAATAAGGGCAGCTGGGCGTGGTGGCTCATGCCTGCAAGCCCAACACTTCAGGAGGCCAACGTGGGAAGATCGCTTTTGCCCAGCAGTTCAAGACCAGCCTGGGCAACATAGCAAGACCTTGCCTCTACTTTAAAAAATTTTTATTTTAATTAAAATTATGAAAGAAATAAGAGTACACATAAGGCATTAGTGTTTTCCATGTGATTACAAATATAAATCTGGTTTTAAAACTCTGGGACACTATTGATCTTTGCAAACATTTCCTTTCTTTCTTTTTCTTTTTCTTTCTTTCTTTTTTTTTTTTTTTTTAAGACAGAGTCTCATTCTGTTGCCCAGGCTGGAGTGCAGTGGCGCAATCTCAGCTCACTGCAACCTCCACCTTCCAGGTTCAAGCGATTCTCCTGCCGCAGCCTCCCGAGTAGCTGGGATTACAGTCACCCGCCACCACGCCCAGCTAATTTTTGTATTTTTAGTAGAGACAGGGTTTCACCATGTTGGCCAGGATGGTCTCAAACTCCTGGCCTCAAGTGATCTGCCTGCCTCAGACTCCCAAAGTGTTGGGATTACAGGCATGAGCCACCTCACCCAGCCGCAAACATTTCCTAAACTAAATTTTGTATTAACTACAAATTACATAGTTCCTTATTGTAATAAAATCTCTAGTGGCTAATTTGTTTTCTGTGCTTTTCTTTCTGTATTTTGTTACCCATATGTGTTTTGGAAATGTCCTGCTAGCGTACAGGAGACTACTCTATTCTTATCTAATTATCAATGCTGTTGAAGGAAAATATCCTTTTACCTTTCTCTTCTGTTCCTTTTAAGAAAAGCCCAAGCATGAACCTGCACTCTGTTGCCCCTGGAAAGGGAAGCTGCTAGGTGGGTCCCAGTGTTTTTGGGAGGGTGGCTCCTGGTGAGTGACAGACACCCCTGGTGTATGCAGAGTCTTAAATGTCTGCTCTGGATGTTGAGTATGTGAGGCCAGAGGCCCAATTCTACAGGCTGGACCAGAGGAGGGCGTTTTTGGATGTTTTTAGGGCTGTGAGAATGTGTTCCCTTTATTTGTGCCTCTTTCTGCTTCTTTTCCCCTCTTTTCTCCAAAGGAATAGAAATATCAGTGTTCCAAAGTCCAGAGTCACAGGATGAGGGTGTTGGGGGTAGAGCTCCTCCAGGGCCTGCACAAAGGTCCCAGGTCTCTGCCTCTGAGCATGTGGTGGGGACCTGAGTCACCTTGCAAATGCACCCTAGCTTGGAGAGCCTGCCCCGGCAGCTGCCCGACCCCTCCCAGGCCCAGCTGCTCCTCTAGGTCACTCAGGAAGAAGCCTTGGGAACATCCGGGCCTGCCTGTGGCAGCACCCTGGCAGGGTACCAGCTTGGGGCCCTCCCTGCCCTTGCGGGGAGCCAGCATTGGAACCACCCCGCTGAGTCTGGAAATCCTCAGTCTTCTGACGTAGTTCCTCCTCAGCCACGAATGCAGGCAGAGCCTCCCTGGGCGGGCCCTGCAGCTCACCAGCTGCCGGTCTCTCCCCCAACCTCCCACGCCTCTTCCCACACCTGCCTTCCAGTATTCTCCAGCACTTTGTCAAGATGCCTTAATGAGGCTAGGTTGCAGCAGGCCAGCAGCATACTCACCTGGCTCAGGGAGTGTGACACAGCGTACGTGCTACCCAGAGCAGCTCCACTGAACTCCCATGTTGACAGCAGGGCCCTACCTTCCCCGAACATGGGCTGGCAAGGTTCCTCCATCACTCACCTTCTTCTAAATCTACCAGGAAGCCCTGGGATAGAGCTCTCAGTCTCAGGCTGAGATTGCTGGGTTCAAATCCTACCTCTCCCACTTACTAGGTGAAGTGAACTAACCTCTCTGGGCCTTAGTGTTCTCATCTGTGAAAGGGGGATAATAACCATCCTGTATCACAGGCTATTGTTGAGGATTAAATGAGGCAACACATTGAAAGAGCTTAGAAAAATGCCTGGCACATAGTAAGTGCTTATTAGATGTTAGCTGTCATCTAGATTTGCCAGGTGTCCTCTATGGTCATCAACATTTAGTCCCTGCAGTGGGCAGCACTCAGTACAAGGCACTAAATTGCAGACATAAGAAATACAAGCTGTCGCCCCCAGCTGCTGCTTTTAGGTACCCTTGGAGAAACCCTAAAAGCACCTGCATAGTAGATTTCTCTTCTCTTTCTTTCTTTTTTTTTTTTTTTTGAGACAGAGTCTTCCTCTGTCGCCCCGGCTGGAGTGCAGTGGCACGATCTCAGCTCACTGCAACCTCCACTTCCCGGGTTCAAGCAATTCTCCTGCCTCAGCCTCCTGAGTACCTGGGACTACAGATGCACACCACCACGCCTGGCTACTTTTTGTATTTTTAGTAGAGACAGGGTTTCAACATATTGGCCAGGCTGGTCTCAAACTCCTGACCTCGGGATCTGCCCGCCTCGGCCTCCCAAAGTGCTGGGATTACAGGTGTGCACCACCGTGCCCAGCCTCTCTCTCTTCCTTCCTTCTTCCTCTCTCTTTCTATCTTTCTTTCTTTTCTCTTTCTTTCCTTTCTCTTTCTATTTCTCTTTCTTTCCTTTCTCTCTCTCTCTTTCTTTGACAGGCTCTCACTCTGTTGCTCAGGTTGGATTGCAGTGGTGTGATCTTGGCTCACTGCAGCCTCAATCTCCTAGGCTCAAGTGATCCTCCCACCTCAGCCTCCCAAGTAGCTGGGAAGAGAGGCGTGTGCTACCATACCCAGGTAAAGCATAGTGGATTTCTGTTGTGCTTTATGGCAACATTTGCATGAATCTTTGGAATGTTCCTCCTGCACTTGGAGAAAATCTCACATTAAATGTCCCTGCCTCTCCAGGGTAGAAGCCAGAAACTCGAATTCCCATCATCCCTTCTGGTAGGGAATGGGCCATGGCCAGGCTCCACGTCAGAGGGATTTGGGTGAGAGCCTGTGGAAGCAGGAGACCTCAGGTGCCTCAAGGGTGGGTGCTCCCCTCCGTGCTTTCGTATGCTTTTCTTTAGAAGTCATTGCAGATTGAATTGTGTCCACCTCCAAAAAAAGATGCGTTGGAGTCCTAACCCTCAGGATCAGAACGTGACCTCTTTTGGAAATAGGGTCTTTGCCAATGATCAAGTTAAGACGAGGTCATTAGGGTGGACCCTGATCCAATGAGTCCTTATAAAAAGGGGAAATTGAACACAGAGGCAAACCTGCACACAGGGAGAACCCCGTGTAAAGATGAAGTCAGCATCAGCATGATGCTTCTGCAACACACAAATGCCAAAGATGGCAGCAAACCACCAGAAGACAGAGGCAGGGAGCAGATCCTCTATTACAGCCCTCAAGAGGAACCAGCCCCGCTGACACCTTGACCTTGGACTTCCAGCCTCCAGAACTGTGAGAGGATACATTGCTGCTGTTCAAGCCACCCAGACTGTGGTATTTTGTTACAGCCACCTTAGCAAACTATATGGAGGGGAAGCTCCTATGTGTTGTGTCAAATGTAAGCTCCTAAAAGCACGAAATTAATTGTGTCTGTTTTATTTATTGGTGCATGGATGGTGCCCAAGAAATGTGTGTTCAATAAATGAATGTCTTCTCCATCGTTCCCAATGCAGAACATACAGGATAGGAAAAGGCCAGTCTTTGAAAATCCCACACTTCTTATCCATTACCCTCAGAACTCAGCTATGGTCCAGGGAGGGACTGTGCCTGCCAGTGCCCCGACAGACATCCACAGAGACCTCCGATGCAGCGGGGCCTCGGGAGCTGGGTGGGCAGTGGGGCTGGTGGGTGGACGTCCATCCTTGTGGCTTTCAGGCCTATACCAAGAGCTGAAGAGACCGTATAGATCCTACTCCAACTCTTCCATTAAAAAACACAAAGCCCACAAGTCCCAGTGAGTATCTAGGTATCTCCCTGACCCATCTCTTTCCACAGGGCACAGCCACCCAAATCGACCTCAGGCTTGGCTGAAAGACACATCAGCATGGACCATTTCAAATCTCTTCCACGCCATTTTTAGGTCTCTCTCTTTATGTATATATATATATAAAATATGTGTGTATATGTGTGTACATATATGCATATCTATTTTATGCTTGGCAGGGTCACACTGAGGAGGTGCTTCGTGGCAGGGAGCACTTCTGAGTTCTGAAGAGAAGGAATCCTGTTGCCTGTGGTCACACAGTGGCTCTCGTGACATGCTTCCCAGCCAGAAGAAGGGTCTGCACAACGTACTTGGCTAATCTAAGTGTGGTTAGGTTGGGAATCTTCTCTCCCTTGGACTCTGAGTGTGCAAGTGTGTGTGCACGTGTGTGTGTGCACGTGTGTGTGTGGGAGGGAGAATGTGGTAGGGAGACCTAGGAAGGCTTCTCCCAGAGGAAGAGGTGAGGCCGCCTGCCCAGGCCTCTCTCCATCTGCCTGCGCAGACCAGATCAGAATGAAGACCGAAGCCCCCCACATGGGTCCCTGGGAGTCCAAGGGCACTGCCCAGAGGGGTTCAGCCTCCAGGCCACACCCAGGCGGGTCTGGGAATGACCCTCCTTTGTGTTAAGAAACATGAGCCTCCTGGATTCCACTTGGGGCTGGTGTGTCCTTCACAGAGAGCCCTTTGTGCCTGGGAGAGGGTTGGCCCCTATTCTGGCAGCCATCCAGATACTGCCTGCCTCCAGCCACCCTGCCCTGGGGCTCCCCACCATTCCTCCTCTCCAGCTGCACCTCCCTTCCTCCCAGGGTGCAGTCACCCACTGAGGGCAGGGCACCCAGGGGAGCCTGAGCTGTGCCAGAAGCATGACCCTGAGAGCCCCAGGCCAGAGGCTGGGATGACGCCAAGGACTGCTGTCACGGAGAAGAGAGAGCTCTGGGGACAGCCCACATGTGGGGACAGCCCAAAAGAGTTGGGGCTGCTTGGCAGGCCCACTTCAGGGCATCAGGGATGAGAAACATCCATCAGGGCCAGGCCAGGCTCCATGACTGCTGCTCTGAAGCAGAAAAGCCCCCTACTCCATGTTCATCTTGCCAGGGCAGAGGGTGGGCTACAGCGGGATCTGGCTTGTTGCTGGGAGACACCATCACTGAAGGTCCACGATTATCATTGCAACTGTTCATGTGCCTTTAAAAAATTAAATTAAAAAAAAAACCCAACATGAGAAATCTCATGCTTGTCAGAGTCGTCCTCCCCCGCTGTCGGCTCCCATTATGAATCCGTGGCATCTTCTGCTGAGAGTTAATTACATGTTGTGTGAAAGATACCAGGCTTCCTTTAAAAATTTTTTCTCCTGGATGGGTTTTGACCCCGTCAGCTGCCTCCCTCTGCTTCCTCCCTGTGCAGCAGGAAAGAAGGGCATGCCTGGGGGAGGCACAGGCCTGATGTCCCGGCCCTCTGCTCCTCAGAGCCCGCATCCCTCCCGCTGATTGCTCAAGGCCTCCCTGAACCCAGGCAGTTGTCACCCAGTGCCCGGAGAGCCCGCTCCTGCCAGAGCGCGGGGATCATGACAAAGCACAAATGGAGGTGCTATTTAAGGTGCCAAGCACTTAGCCCTCCACAGGCTGTTTCCTCTCACCCTCCTCCCTCACAAAAAGGGGGGTCAGGTGGAGGGAGGGGTGCAAATGGCTTCCTGAAGCCATCCCTGTGAAGGCTTAAAAGGGAATGTGACCCCTCCAGGAGGAGAAAGACAGAGCCTCCCAGTTGCTGGTTCTTTTTTTCTGCTTGCTCCCACACATAGACAGAAATTCTCATTCTCGAGATGGCTCATCTTTTCTCCTAAGAGGCGATGACCCACTCCGGAAGCAACAAGTGTGGACTAATACCTTGAGTTACTGCCTCTCTGCAGTGTTGAATTTCACCTCTTTAAGAGACGGCCAGTGGCACAGCTGTTGGGACCTCTCAGAGCATGTTACAACACCCCTTGCTCTGACAAGTCACAGCGTCTCGGAGCTGGAAGGGCCTTCTCGGCCAACCCCTGCCCTGAACTCAGGCACATCTTAAAGTAAAGAATTCGTAGTCTGGCACAGTGGCTCACGCCTCTAATCCCAGCACTTCGGGAGGCCAAGGCAGATGGATCACCTGAGGTCAGGAGTTCGATACCAGCCTGGCCAACACGGTGAAACCCCATCTTTACTAGATATACAAAAAATTAGCCAGGCGTGGTGGTGGGCACCTGTAATCCCAGCTACTTGGGAGGTTGAGGCAGGAGAATTGCTTGAACCCAGGAGGCAGAGGTTGCAGTGAGCCGAGATCATGCCCTTGTACTCTAGCCTGGACAACAAAAGTGAAACTCTGTCTTTACAAAAAAAAAAAAAAAAAAAAAAAAGCGGAGAATTTTCTACTGTCCCCAGATATTAGTCTTGTACACCAATCAATAAAGGAAAACTCAAGATTGTGAGTTAAAAGTAATCATGTCTATAATGACAACTCTCAACTAACTACATACAGAATACTTACTTTTTAATGGGGGCAAAGTACTTTTCTTCATTCTAAACTTGATAGTGTAGAATATGGGGATGTCAACTCATTTTAATTGTTAGGACAAATTAAGAAGAGCACTCTGCTGCCACTGGATTCCAAAATAAAATACAATTATGAATTTTATATTATTTTGAATAACTTGCTTTGCAGCTTCCCATCATAGGTACAACCAAGAATTGACTTTATAAAAAGAATAACTGCTCTGTTTATTTGGTTTTATTCTTCAAAGCAGTGTTAGGTCAGTCATAGTGGCTCACGCCTGTAATCCCAGCACTTTGGGAGGCCAAGGTGGGCAGATCACTTGAGGTTAGGAGTTCAAGACCACCCTGGCCAACATGTCAAAACCCCATCTCTACTAAAAATACAAAAATCAGCCAGATGTGGTGGCGCATGAACCTCCGCCTCCTGGGGGGTTGCAGTGAGCCAAGATCACACCACTGCACGCCAGCTTGGGTGATGGAGTGATACTCTGTCAAAAAAAAAAAAAAAAAAAGCACAGTGTTGAGTACTGAAAGGGCTGAGGAGGCGCATTCGGCTAGTGTGACAAACCACTGGATTACTGAAGAGTGGGTCGTCCACAGCCTCTAAATCCCAGAGGTTTCAAACGCAGTGTGTAAAACCTGTTAAATTGAAAAATCCTGTGCCTTGTGCCCAGAGATTCTGATTTAGTAGGTCTAGGGTGGGACCTTGCATTCTGCATTTTTTAGCAAGCATCATGGCTAATTCTGATGCAAGCAGCCATCCTTCCAAGTGTAGAGACTCCACAGGGGTGATGGCTGTGGCTTATAGCCATGGGAATCAGCTGGACCCCAGCAACTGCTGCTCTCTTCCCAGCCACAACTTTCCAGGAATGTACATTTCAGGAAATTACTTGTATATGCATTTTTTAAAAATCATTTTTTCCCCTTGGTTATAAAGCTAATGTAAGGCTGGGTGCAGTGGCTCTTGCCTGTAATCCCAGCACTTTGGGAGGCCGAGGCAGATGGATCACCTGAGGTTGGGAGTTCAAGACCAGCCTGACCAACATGGAGAATCTCTGTCTCTACTAAAAATACAAAATTAGCTGGGTGTCGTGGCACATGCCTGTAATCCCAGCTACTCAGGAGGCTGAGGCAGGAGAATCGCTTGAACCCAGGAGGCAGAGGTTGCAGTGAACCGAGATCATGCCACTGCACTCCAGCCTGGGCGACAAGAGTGAAACTCCATCTAAAAAAAAAAAACAAAAAACAAAAACAAAAAAAACGCCAAGTGAAAGTGAAGACACAGCCACGTGGAGAGAAAGCCATGTGCAGAGGGTGCCGTGATGCAGCTGGAAGCCAAGGGACGTCAAGGATTGCCCTCTAGGAACAGGTGAGGAAAGCAGAAGGAGCCCTGCTGCCACCTGGACTTCAGACCTCTAGCTTCCAGAACTGTGAGAGAGTGAATTGCTGTTATTTTGTCTGGTGCTTTGTTGTGCAATCCTAGGAAACTAATCTACTATATGTCCCCTGGTGTGGTGTCAGCTGAGCCCGAAGACCTAAGGTACAAAGGACAGTTCTTGCTCCCTCTCAGAAGGGCATCCAGTCCAGCCTGCTAATCTGTTTTCCCTGGGAACATTTCTTGCTGGTCACAGGAGCAAGAGCCCAGTAAGGGCCCATCAGGGGCCTGTCATCCATTAGGGCAGGGTCTGGTTTAGTGCTTTCTTCAGGGCCACATCTCACGTGTTAAGAGGAACACACAAAAAATCAACTCAGTGTTTTTCTTCAAACTCTTGGATTTTGGCCAGCTGCAGTGGCTCACACCTGTAATCACAGCAGTTTGGGAGGCTGAGGCAGGCAGATCACTTGAGGCCAGGAGTCCAAGACCAACATGTTGAAACCCCATCTCTACTAAAAATACAAAAATTAGCTGAGCGTGGTGGCACATGCCTGTAATCCTAGCTACTCAGAAGGCTGGGGCATAGGAATCACTTGAACCCGGGCGGCAGAAGTTTCAGTTGCAGTGAAAGAGCAAGACTCTGTCTCCAAAAAAAAAAGGCTCTTAGATTTAACAAAATGGAATAAGTGTTTATTAGGCTCTTTCAACACCTCCTGGATTAAAGCCTCATTCAGCAGCTCACACTTTGCCACTGTTCAGGCCTCAGACGGATTCACTACCAGGGCCTCTCAGGCCCTAAGCCCCTGACTGTCAGGCTGGGAGGTTAAGCTACTGTTACATCCCTGACTACTCCTAGATCGGTCTTTTCTCTCGTGGCTTCTGAAAAGTTGCCCTCTCAGGTTGATCGTCTCGATCTTGGACAGAACTGAGACCTAAAGAACCCCATGTGCATATTATACACTTGAGGAAGTTGTTACCTCAAGAGTTACAAAGTCTAACACATTTTCAGCCATCCTTTACCAAGTGCTCACTGGGTGCCACTTACTTCCTCATGTTCTCACAAGAGCCCTACAAGGTAGGCTATGATATAATAAGAAACATATATTTGGTCTCTGCCCCCAATTCCTGGCCCAGAGCTCCTAAAACCTTTGCAATTTCCTGAACAATAGAGGTTCTAGGTGCATCTTTTGTTCTAATATTTTATCTTTGGCACAGGTTTCTGACACAGAGCTCCCAATCCCCTTGGCATTTCCTGGGTGACAGGAGCATCATTTGTTCTAAGGAGGTGACTCTCGGTGGACTCCTGGATGGGGGCTGGTCGCCAGAAAGACCAAGCCATGGTTAGAATCCTGGATCTTTCAGCCCCACCCCTCATTCCGTGAAGATGGGAGAAGCGCTGGAAATGGAGTTAATAATCGATCGTGTCTATGTGATGAAGCCTCCATCAAAACCCCTGAACTATGGGGGTGTGGAGAGCTTGTGCGCTGCTGAGTACATGGAGGGTGGTATCCCTGAGAGGACAAGGATGCTGTGTCCCTTCCCCCATTCCTTGCCCTCGGCATCTCTCCTGTCTGGCGGTTCCTCTGTATCGTTTGTAATATTGTTTTAATAAACTGGTAAATGTACTTAAAGTGCTTTCCTGAATTCTGTGAGCCACTCTAGCAAATGATCAAACCTGAAAAAGGGGTTATGAGAACCTCCGATTTATAGCAAACAGGTCAGAAGATCCAGAAGCCCAGATCTGTGCCTGGCATCTGAAGTGGGGGGCTGAGCCTGAAACCCATGGGATCTGACTTTAACTTCAGGTAAATGGTGTCAGAATTGAATTAAACTCTATACACCCAGCTGGTGCTGGAGAATTAGTTCTTGGGGGAAAACTTCTACCCCCGACATTTGATCACAGAAGTATCCTGTTGGGTGTAAATAGAGAGAAAAGAAGTCTATTTTTTCCTTTACGTAAGTACAACAATCTCTATTTTACAATTTAAAAAACTGAGGACCAGAAATACCAGCAGGCAGCCCAAGGTAGCAAAGCTTGTACATGGCAGAGCCAGAAGCAGAGTCAAGTCTTTTTAACACCGAGTGTCTGGCTGTCTGTTCTGTTAGGTAGTCAAGAATGGCTTAGAGGATCAGTGGAAGGCAGCTTGTCAGTAGAGTGATAAATGCTAACAAGGGATGCCAGATGTTTTGAGAATTTATGCCAAACCTTTTGAGGCAGATGTTCCCAGTTCCACTCAGTTTCATCTCCACCTTTTCTGGCATCTGGAGTAATAAGGAATTTTGTCATCACATGGCCCCTGAAAATAAGCTAATCCCTGCTAACTCACCTCTTGATTTTTAAATCTCAATTTCAATAAGTCTATGCCCAAAAAGTTGCAAGGAAAGTGAGCCCTCTAAATATATACAAACAAAATCCTTTTTTTTTTTTTTTTTTGAGATGGAGTCTCACTCTGTTGCCCAGGCTGGAGTGCAGTGGCACAACCTTGGCTCACTGCAACCTCTGCCTCCCGGGTTCAAGTGAGTCTCCTGCCTCGGCCTCCCGAGTAGCTGGGATTACAGGCACGCACCACCACACCCAGCTAATTTTTGTATTTTTAGTAGAGACGGGGTTTCACCATATTGGTCAGGCTGGTCTGGAACTCCTGACCTTGTGATTCGCCCGCCTCGGCCTCCCAAAGTGCTGGGATTACAGGCATGAGCCACCGCGCCCCGCCAATTAAATTTCTAACACATGAACTTTGGAGGTCACATCCAAACCACAGCAAATTGCTCTTTGGAAAAAGTTTTGTGAAGAGAAGCAGCCTCTAATTTATTTTTAAATATGACATGCTAGCTTTAGTGAGGTTCGCTTGTGTTCCTGAGTGTGGGTTTATGCACAACAGGTTAGCTTTAGTGAGGTACACTTATATCCCCTTGACCCTCAGCCCTGGTTCCAACTGCTAGGTTAGGAGCTAAGGCTCTTTCTGCTGAACAGTTGCTGTGGGTCAAGCAGGATGATGTTCCCAGGCCAAAAAGCCTGGGCTGAACTCTCAGGCAAAGAGCAGGCAGGCAGAAATCCTCAACAAAATACTAGCAAACTGAAGTCAACAACACATCAAAAAGATCATTCATCATGATCAAGTCGAATTTATCTCAGGGATGCAAGGATGGTTCAACATATGCAAATCAATCAGTGTGATGCATCATATCAACAGAATGAAGGACAAAAGCCATATGACCATTTCAACTGATACTGAAAAAGCATTTGATAAAATTCAACATCCTTTCATGATTAAAAAAAAAAAGAATCCTCAAAAAACTGGGCATAGAAGGAACATACCTCAACACAATAAAAGCCATATATGACAGACCCACAGCTAGTATCACACTGAACGAGAGAAATCTGAAAGCCTTTCTTCTGAGATCTGGAACACAACAAGAATGCCCACTTTCACCACTGTGATTCAACATAGTACTGGAAGTCCTAGCTAGAGCAACCAGACAAGAGAAAGAAAGGACATCAAATTGGAAAGGAAGAAGTCAAATTATCCTTGTTTGCAGATGAAGTGATGTTACATTTGGAAAAACCCAAAGAATCCAGCAAAAAACTATTTGAACTGATAAATTCAGTAAAGTTTTAGGATACAAAATTCAACATACAAAGATCAGTAACATTTATATATACCAACAGTGAACAATCTGAAAAAGAAATCAAGAAAGTGATCCCATTTACAATAGCTGCAAATAAAATAATATACCCAGAATTAAACTTAACCAAAGAAGTGAAAGATCTCTACACTGAAAGCTATAAAGCATTGATGCAAGAAATTGGAGAGGACAGGCCGGGCACAGTGGCTCACGTCTGTAATCCTAGCACTTTGGGAGGCCGAGGCGGGCGGATCACCTGATGTCAAGAGTTTGAGATCAGCCTGGGCAACATGGTGAAACCCCATCTCTACTAAAAATACAAAATTAGCCGGGCGTGGTGGCACATGCCTGTAATCCCAGCTAATCGGGAGGCTGAGGTAGGAGAATTGCTTGAATCTGGGAGGCAGAGGATGTAGTGAGCTGAGATCACGCCACTGCACTCCAGCCTTGGCAACAAAAGTATATCTCCGTCTCACCAAAAAAAAAAAAAAAAGAAATTGGAGAGGACACCAAAAAATGGAAAGATATTCCATGTTCATGGAATGGAATAATCAATATTGTTAAAATGTCCATACTATCCAAAGCAATCTACAGATCCAATGCAATCCCTATCAAAATACCAATGACGGCCAGGTGCAGTGGGTCACAACTGTAATCCCAGCACTTTGGGAGGCTAAGGCCGGTGGATCACTTGAGCCAATGAATTTGAAATCAGCCTGGGAAACATGGCACAACTCCATCTCTACAAGAAATACCAAAATTAGTCAGGCATGTAGCACACACCTGTAGTGCCAGGTATTTGGGAGGCTGAGATGGGAGGATCACTTGAGCCTGGGCGATGGACGTTGCATTGAGCCAAAATCATGCTGCTGCACTCCAGCTTGAGTGACAGAGCAAGAACTCTGTCTCAAAACAAAACAAAACCACAAGAAAAAAGTCAGTGACATTCTTCACAGAAACAGAAAAAATAATCCTAAAATTTATATGGAACCACAAAAGACCCAGAAGAGCTAAAGCCATCACAAGCAAAAAGAATAAAACTGGAGGAATCACATTACTTGACTTCAAATTATACTACAGAGCTATAGTAACCAAAATAGGCACAGAACTGGCATAAAAATAAACACATAGACCAATGGAACAGAATAGAGAATCCAGAAACAAATCCATACACCTACGGTGAACTCATTTTTTATAAAAGTGCCAAGAACATACATTGGGGAAAGGACAGTCTCTTCAATAAGTGGTGCTGGGAAAACAATATCCACATGCAGAAGAATGAAACTGACCCCTACCTCACCATATATAAAAATCAAATCAAAATGGATTAAATACTTAAATCTAAGACCTCAAACTATGAAACTACTAAAGGAAAACCTGGGGCAACTCTCCAGGACATTGTTCTGGGCAAAGATTTCCTGAGCAAATACCCTAAAAGCACAGGCAAACAAAGGGAAAATGGATAAAAGAGATCACATCAAGTTAAAAAACCTTCTGCACAGCAAACAAAATAATCAACAAAGTGAAGAGACAACCCACAGAATGGAAGAAAATATTTGCAAACTACCCATCTGACAAGAAATTAATAATCAAAATATATAAGTAGCTCAAACAACTCAACAGGAAAAAAATTTAATAATCCAATTTTTAAAATGGGGAAAATATCTGAATAGAAGTTTCTGAAGAGAGGACATACAAATGGCAAACAGATATATAAAAAGGTGCTCAACATCATTGATCATCAGAGAAATGCAAATCAAAACTACAATGAGTTGTCATATCTCAATCCAGTTAAAATGGTTTCTTTCAAAAGATGGGCAATAATTAATGCTGGCGAGGATGTGGAAAAAAGGGAACCCTCATACACTTTTGGTAAGAATGTAAACTAATATAGCTGCTATGAAGAACAATATGGAAGTTCCTCAAAAAACTAAAAATATAACTACTATGTGATCCAGCAATTCTACTACTAGGTATGTCGAAGAGATATCTGCACTCTTATGTTTAAAATTCACAACAGCCAAGATTTGGAAGCAACCTAAATGTCCACCAATAGATGTATGGATAAAGAAAATGTGGTACATATGGGCCAGGCACAGCGGCTCACACCTGTAATCCCAGCACTTTGGGAGGCCAAGGTGGGTGGATCACGAGGTCAGGAGTTCAAGACCAGCCTGGCCAAGATGGTGAAACCCCATCTCTACTAAAAATACAAAAATTAGCTGGGCATGGTGGCAGGCGCCTGTAATCCCAGCTACCTAGGAGGCTGAGGCAGGAGAATTGCTTGAACCGGGTGGGCAGAGGTTGCAGTGAGCCGATATCACACCACTGCACTCCAGCCTGGGCAACAGAGTGAGACTCTGTCTCAAAAAAAAAAAAAAAAAAGAAAAAAGAAAAGAAAATGTGGTACATATACACAATGGAGTACTATTTAGCCATAAAAAAGAATTTGCAATGACATGGATGGAACTGGAGAACATTATGTTAAGCAAAACAGGCCACACAAAGAAAGACAAATTTCACATGTTCTCACTAATTTTTGGGAGCTGAAAATTAAAACAAATTACTGGCAAGGTGGCTCACACCTGTAATCCTAGCACTTTGGGAGGCCAAGGCCGACAGATCACCTGAGGTCAGGAGTTCAAGACCAGTCAGGCCAACATGGTGAACCCTGTCTCTACTAATAATACAAAAATTACCTGGGGGTGGTGGCACATGCCTGTAATCCCAGCTACTCAGGAGGCTGAAGCAGGAGAATCACTTGAACCCAGGGGCAGAGGTTGCAGTGAGCCAAGATTGCGTCACTGCACTCCAGCCTGGGCAACAGAACAAGACTCTGTCTCAAAAAAAAAAAAAAAAGATTAAAACAATTGAACCCATGGAGACAGAGAGTAGTAGAAGGATGGTTACCAGAAGGGCAGGTGGACCAGGGATGAGGGGGAGTGAGGATGGTTAATGGATATAAAAATGTAGCTACACGGAAGGAATAAAATCTAGTACTTAGTAGCACAACAGGATGACTACAGTCAATAATAATTTATCATACATGTAAAAATAACTAAAAGAAGGCTGGATGCGGTGGCTCACACCTGTAATCCCAGCACTTTGGGAGACCGAGGCAGGCAGGCAGATCACTTGAGGTTAGGAGTTTGAGATCAGCCTGGCCAACATGCGGAAACCCCGTCTCTACTAAAAATACAAAAAATGAGAGGCCAAGGCGGGCAGATCATGAGGTCAAGAGATCGCCCACATGGTGAAACCTGTCTCTACTAAAAATACAAAAAAAAAAAGCCAGGCGTGATGGTGCGCACCTGTAGCCCCAGCTAGTCCAGAGGCTGAGGCAGGAGAATCACCTGAACCCAGAAGGCAGAGGCTGCAGTGAGACAAGATCATGCCACTGCACTCCAGCCTGGGCGACAGAGTGAGACTCTCTCAAACAAAACAAAACAAAACAAACAAACAAACAAAAACTACTAAAAGAGTATGATTGGAATATTTGTAACACAGAACAGATAAATGCTTGAGGTGATGAATACTCCACTTACCCTGACATGATTATTATGCATTGTATGTTTATACCAAAATAGCTCATGTACCCCATAAATATACACACCTACTATGTACCCAGAAATTTTAAAAAATCTAGAAAATGATCAAATCTAAAATCTAAGCTAATTTCTATTTGAATTAAGAAAAATTGTTTTCCTTAAAAAAAGAAACTGCAGATAGGGTCAAAACCCAAGATGAGGCTGTCTTGGAAGCAGAGACAGCACACAGGAAGCCCCATCAGACACAAAGGAAGCCTATGAGGCCAAACGTGGGGGCAAAAGACAGAAGAGCCGACAGCTCATTTGCTTCCCTGGGAGTTCCACTAAGGAGTGGCAAGGATGGAGTGCTTGCCTCCCAGTGGGCTGCTGGGTGGAGAGGAAAGCTGAATACAGCAAAGCCTCTCAAAGCAGGCAAAGCCTGGTAAAGGCTGTAGTGGAAGTGCCAAGGGTCAAGTTAACTCGTGAGAAAAGCTTCATGAAGGTGGCAATCGAGCTGGGCCCAAGCCAAAAGCATAAGTAATCAGAATTAGAAACGGTGGAGGAGTCAACCCCTACTGAGACAGTTCGGGTTCTCAGCCTGAAGGAAAATGTGGAAGTTGGAGGTTGTGGAGTTTGTGGCTTAAGCCACAGCCCCCTCCCACACCTGGCCTTAGCTCCCAGGATACCTGCCCCCTCACTGGGCCAGGCCACGAACTTCCCGAAGGGCAACCACATAAAGCACAGGACCTTCCACCACTCACACTTTCCAAACCTATCCCTGGCCACTATTTCTTCCCTCTGATGTCACAGGGCTCTGCATCTTGTCCCACCTCAGCAAAATTAGACCCCCTGGTTTCCCAAGAGATGTCATTTTTAACTCTTTTCTACAGGCGCCTGGAGCACAGGGCTTCCCAGAAGTCTGATTCAATGCTATTTTGAGCTGGGTTAGATTGGCAGAAATGAACCACCCACCCTTGGAAAAGTCACACTTGGGAAAAGACTGCCCCAGCAGAGGTGGACTGGGAGCTCCTCCTTCTCCGCATGAGTTTGAATGGGGGTCATACGGAGCAAGGAGATGCTCACATGGTTTCTGCAAAGCTGTGCTGACAAACAGCTCTGGACAGATCCAGACCGGTTCTGTTCACCCAGCTGTTATGCCGCTTCTGCCTGCAAGATGAGAAAGACACCTCCCCTCCCCAGGTTGGCATCATTTATTGAACCATGGCTTTGGAAAGAACAACAAGTTCAAATCCCGGAAAGAGGCCGAGCGTGAATTCCAGCTGGAGGCCCACCAATGACAGCCCTGTCTTGCTATCCTGGGGGGCATGGCATGGGTGGGCAGGGTGCGATGGGGTGGAGGGAAGGAAGTCCAAGCACCTGTGGATGCTTGCTGCCTTACTCTGTCCTCTTGGCTCCACGTCACCCTTCCTTCCTGCCTGACGTGATCAGGGAAATCTGTGGGGTTAAAGAAGCTTCCAGAAGCCACTTAGTCCCCCTGCAGGTAGATGCTTAAGGGTCTCTTGCTCACTTTGAGCATTCTAGAACCACAGATGCAGCCTCTCAGAGTGGTTACTGAGCACCAACTCAGGGGCAGACCATAGCGCCCAGCCTTGTTACAAGCGAGGAAGGTGACTCTCAGTGGACTGGGGCTCTTGAATTCCTTTACCCTCAGACATACATCCTTTCAACCCCATTCCACGATGGTGACGGGGTCTGTGGTCAAGGGAGGGGGTCAGGTTAGGTCAGTGCAGTTCTTCAAGTCGGACCCCAAGCAGGCAGCACCAGTCTCCAAGAGTAGGGCTCGGCCAGAGCTGCTCCCATCAAAGGGAACTGGGTGGGGCCCTGTTATCCAGACACAAATGTCTGCTGGGCCCCTGGGACCCAGGGTGTCCAAAGGTAGTTCTTTTCCTCCCTCAGAAACTTGGCCCAGGGCCTTTCCCAGCAAGTGCCTCCCCCTCCTCCCGCCCGCGGGTTCCCTTCCCAGGCCACCCTGGGGCGGGCCCAGCCACCCACTCAGTGAGGGCTTCAGCACGTGGCTGTGGGGGGCGGCAGGTTTCCTCTCCGCCCCGGCAGCTCTACATAGGGTGGTTTTCGCCCTCTCTTCTCCCCCATCCCCCGTGACTTCTTGTAAAAGGCTCCGGTGTCCCCACCCACCTCCGCCCTCCCGCGGCTGCCAGACCGGTGCCTGCCCCCGCCTCCCCCGGAGGCCGCGCTCTCTCCCCGCCCCTGGCAGCGGGCTCTGCTTCGGAAACTGTTGACTCAGAGGGTGGCCGGGCGGCCAGCGTCTGATGTCAGCCTGGAGCTGGGCCAGGGAGTGCAGGGCGGGAGGCGCTGGGAGCGAGGGAGGAAGGGTGCGGGGCCGGGCCGGGCCGGGCCGGGCCGGGCCGGGTGGGCGCCCGCGGCAGGCGGAGGGGCTGCGCTCGGCGCCCCGGCTGCGCGCTCGGCCTCGGCGGCGGCCCGGGCACCCGTGACTCAGGGTGCGTCACCGGAGCAGATGCCCGGGGCGGTTGGAGGCTCCCGGGCTCCCGCTGACTCATCAGAAAGGCCTGCCGCGCGGCCCGGGGGGCGGGGGAACGTGGGGGACCGCGGGGAGCTGCCGGGCAGGCGGCAGCCGAGGTCGTTTGAGGCGCGCAGAGCCTCCGGAAAACCCCACGGAGACGGCTGCGCGGGGGCGGGGCGATCGGCACTGACCAGGTCACCTGCAGCGCGGGCTGACGGAGGGCGACTGAAGGAGGGAGTAAGTCTCCCACCCCCAGCAGCCGGTGGCCGCTTCCGAAGCCTGCCCCCGTCCACTGCCGAGCGGCGCCCCGCGGGTCCTCAGCCAGCGCGCCCGAAGCGCCCCCGCCCCGTGTCGCTCGCGCTGCGTTATGGGGAGAAGGCGGTTCCTGAGCACCAGCGCGGGCCTTGGTGACACCGGAGGTCGCTGGGGTCTTCCCCCTCCCCTTAAGACTCTGGGTCTGTCTGTGGGAAGAGCTTTCATTCCCCACCTCACTCTACGCCGACCCTCTCCGGGGGAGGCTCCACTGGCACTGTAGACACCACGTGCTGGGTAAAAAGGCCTGGTCCCAGCGCTTTCCTGTCACTGACTGCTAACCCCAAGGAGCCGTGGCACTCAGGAAATGCGGCAGGGGGCTGGAGAACTATCAGGAAGGGGTGTGGGCAGAGAAGAGGCTTCCACCCTGTCTTGGAACACCGACACAGTCCATGGCATTCACAAGAGGTGGGAGGCTCCTCTGTGCACGGTGCCTTCTGCCCCCGGTACAGGTGGAGGAGGGGATTTGACTGGTCCTCACCCTCTCTGCATTTATAGTCTGGGCACACCTTGGGCAGTGCGGCAGGAGGGCGCTGTGGAGTACAGGCACATGCAGAAGCTGTGGCGAGGGCTTCCTGGTGGAGCTGGCAGTAGGGCAGGGACCTTGAAGGGGAATGATTTGAACAGATCGGAAAAGACATTCCAGACAGAAACAAATGCCTGAAACCCAAACCGAGAAGCAGGAAAGAGCAGATTGCGTTCTGGGAATGGCAGGGAGTGCAGTTTGACTGGAAGACCTGAGGCTCAGAGGCGCATCACGGCCCAGATGCAGACCACAGAGGCAGGCACAGTGGCGCAGGAGGATCGAGGACCTGGAGTCACGGGGTTCCGCCCGCTGCCCCTGGGGAACCGAGTCATGCCAGTTCCCAGACAGATGAATTCCTTCCAATAATTCCACAGTCCTGCTCAGTCCCAGCCGCCAAGCCTCCTGGCCTTGGATGGCTGCTGTCTAATGCAGATGCTCTTTCGTCCAGATTTCAAATATTTTTCCTATTCTGTCCTTTGATCACTAACATTTATGTTTATCTACATCAGCATCCCTCAATCCTGACAGCACTCTGGAATTATCTAGGGGTGCTTTAAAAAACAAAAATGTTGATGCATGGCCCTCCTCCAGGAAATCTGATTTTTTTGGTCTGGGGCGGGGCCCAGGCATCAGCAGACTTTTAATGAGCAGTTAGAGAGGAGAACCACTGATGGAGATGGTCACCAGGGAGTGTCCAGGTCAGACTGCCACAGAAGAGCGCAGCCTCCTGGCCTTCAGACCCAACTGGGACAAACCCCGAGAACAGCCTTGGCAGACCTCCAGGGGCAGCTGGACTCCCTGAGGCTGGATGTTGCAGCCTCTCCCAGGCATCCACTCTGCAGCTGAGGCCAAAGTTTCCAACGGGAAGGGAGGGTGAGGCTTCTATTTGTTTCCCAAGAGCCAGCTGACCTTTGAAGCTAGTGATAACCACCACAAACCTCACTGGTGGGAGAATGAGGCACTGCAGCCAGTTCTCATCAACCCCACATCCCTGCAAGGGGCCCCAAGGCGGACGTGTCACCATCCTCTGCAACTCTGGGCCTCAGAAGTGGAAGAGGTCCAGCCATGGCCAGATGGGGGATCTGGGGAACAGGTCCTCTGCTTTCTGGGAAAATAGAGGTGATGATTCCTGGCCCCAAAGGTTCTTGTTGGGAGTCTTGAGATAAATCCCCTAGCAGTGCTCAGCATGGGGAGAATTTTCAGTGACTGTTCCCTTCCTCCTGTTTTGCTAGTAACTCTTTTCACAAATTTAGGAGAGTCTCCGAGTCTGGGCCTTGCCACTCCTCACTCAGCATCTGACCATCCCCACCTCCTGGATCTACAGGGTTCATAGAGGAGGACCCAGAAGAGGGAAAGTCAGGCTGAGGAACATGGCCTCCCTGCTGCAAGGGAAATGACATCGGTTACCAAGGAGGTGACCTGCTATCCTTTTCCAAGACTGAAAAGCAGAAATATGGCCTGAGCCTAGAGGGTCTAAGAGAACAATAGGAAGAATTTCCTGACAAAGGACAATGTTGCCTAAAGGACCCATGAAGCTCCGTGAAAATAGGAGACTCCTGAGCACCAGACCCTTCTCCACCAGGCAGTGTTTTTCCCATATGACAGGTGAGAAAACTGAGGCTGAGAGACATGTAATAACTTGCTGAAGCAGTAACCAGCACACCATATAGCTGAAATCTGTAGATCAGCAGTTAAAAGTGGCAGGGCAAGTCCTCTCTGACTTTCAGCTCTAAGAGCCTAGGATTGTGTGTTTTTCTGCTTAAGCCTGGGAATCAGAGTCCTACAAAAGCCGCGCCTAATCCTGGGGGTGTGGGCTTTAAGCCCAGAGAGAAAGCATGTTATTGGAATACTCATGCACTTTTCTCCCTTTGAATCCCACCACGGAAAGAAAATTCTGTGACGTGTACCCAGTATTTATTGAAGGGTATTTCCTAGCAAGAAAATGAGGACGACTGGCCAGGCACGGTGGCTCACGCCTGTAATCCCAGCATTTTGGGAGGCCCAGGCAGGCAGATCACCTGAGGTCAGGAGTTCGAGACCAGCCTGACCAACATAGAGAAACCCCGTCTCTACTAAAAATACAAAATTAGCTGGGCGTGGGATGGCGCATGCCTGTAATTCCAGCTACTCCTGAGGCTGAGGCAGGAGAATCGCTTGAACCCGGGAGACAGAGGTTGCAGTGAGCTGAGATCAAGCCATCGCACTCCAGCCTGGGCAAGAGTGAGACTCTGTCAAAAAAACAAAGAAAATGTGGTACATATATACTATTGGAGTACTATTTAGCCGTCAAAGAAAAAAAAAAAGAAAGAAGGAAAGAAAGAAAAAGAAAGAAAATGAAGGCGATTGTCAACAGCCTCTGGAAATACAGAGCAGGGTCCAGAAGATGGCCCCTTCTTAGATGGCGGGCTGGACAGTGCTGCTCCTTCTTAGCCACTGGCGGCAGAAAGACAAAGCCTGGTAATTCTGTTCTTGGGATTCTCCCTGTCACCTCTCCTTGTAGGTCACAAGCTTCCTGATGCGACAGCTCGTGGGACTACTAGAAGGAAAGATACTCCTTTTCCCATTTTACAGATCAGGAAACTGAGACTGGACAGAAACACCACCAGGATTGAACTGTGAATGGATCTGACTCCAATCCACAAACTCTTTACCTGGTCTCGAAAAGAGGCCCTGGCAACCTACTACGGACCAGGGGGGAACCCGCCCGCCGTCACAGGCCGGGCTCTCCCCGCTGCGGGGCGGCCCGGGCGCGGCGGGACAGGGAGCGGAAGGAACGGGCTTGGCGCGCACTCGCGGAGGCCCAGGCAGGATTCGAGCGCCAGGGAGGCGCCCATTTCCCTTCCCCCGCGCCTGGGAACGCGGTGCTGGGGGCGGGGCCCGACCGCTGCCCCCTCCAACCGCCTCGACCGCCAGGTGCCCCGAAGCCTGGCCTCCCCTCCCACCCCCGCGCCTGTTCCCGGCGCAGCCCGAGCCTCGGTGGTCACGTCTCCCCATCCGGCCCCAAAGTACTAACCAGCCGCAGCCGCGCCGACCCCGCGCTGGGTGGGAGGGCGCGGGGAGGGCGGGGGAGGGCCGGGAGGGCCGGGAGGGCGCGGAGAGGGCGGGGCAAGGAGGTGAGGGGAGGGCAGGTTGCCCGGGCCCCGCCCGCTGCGCCCGGGTCGACCGGGGAGAGGCGCGGGCAAGGCGCAGCGCCGCAGCCACCGCCCCTGCCGGGCGCTCGGCGAGCGGGGGCAGGGCGGGGAGAGGCCTGGCCGGGGATGCCGCGAGGCCGCGCCTCTAGGGCTGTGCGCGGGCGGGTGTTGCTGGGGAGAAAAGCGCGCTACGGCCCCGCCCGAGTCCCGCGGGCACAGCGCTCTCTGCTGGTGTGGGTCGAGAACTGCATGAGACTAATTAAAGACCATCATCCACTTAAAAAAAAAAAAACCTAATTCGAATCGGAACCTCACTGTGTTACTGTGAATATGTCTAATTACTATTCGTCAATTTAAAAAAATTAATACATTGAAATAAACTAAGAAAGAAAAACCTGATTCAATAGTGTGTCATAGGCGTTGCAGGTTTGAAATGTGGAGAAGGAAAAAAGAAAAAGAATCACTCATCATACCTTTATCTAGAAAGAAGCACTTAGAATATTCGTGTCTGTCTTTTCAGGGCTTCTTATCTGCAAATCTATGCATGTATGCATTCTTTAGAGGATAAAAAAGGCCGGTGGTGACTCATACCGGTAAGCCCAACTACTCAGGAGACTGAGACGAGAAGATCTAGGGTATCGCTTGAGCCCAGGAGTTCAAGGTTGCAGTGAGCTATGATGACACCACTGCACTCCAGCCTGGGTGACAGAGCAGGGCCTTATTAATAAATTAATTTATAAATTAATAAATAAATTATACAATATTGTCAGCTTTGTGAACGCAGAGGCCTTATTTTGTTCACTGCTCTATCCTCAGTGCCTGGAACACTGGTAGTTGTCTGGGTGCTCAAAAACCATTTGTTGTTTCTACCAAAATGGGATCATGCTTTACACAGTAGGACCATCATTTTTTGCATACTTAAATGTGCTAGTATGATGCCCTGACCCCCTCAATGAGAATATGTGAGAGATGGCTGGTTCACTGGCCTCTTTTTTTGTTTTTTTTTTGAGGCAGGATTTCATACTTGTTGCCCAGGCTGGAGTGCAATGGCGCCATCTCGGCTCACTGCAACCTCTGGCTCCTGGGTTCAAGTGATTCTCCTGCCTCAGCCTCCCGAGTAGCTGGGATTACAGGCGTGCACCACCACACCTGGCTGATTTTGTATTTTTAGTGGAGATGGAGTTTCTCCATATTGGTCAGGCTGGTCTCGAACTCCCGACCTCAGGTGATCTGCCTGCCTTGACCTCCCAAAGTGCTGGGATTACAGGCCTGAACCACCGCACCTTGCCCCACTGGCCTCTTTAACAAGAATCTGGAGGCCAGATGTGTTTGGGATTTAGAATTATTCACAGTGCACATATAAGGTGACTCTCCACCATGCTCAGTCCTATCACATGTTCTGTAGCACCATGTTTTGCTCCTTCAAAGCTGACTTCTGTAGTCTCACAAGTTTATGTTAATCCCATCCATGCCTGTCTCTCTCAGGAAACTGCCCTGTCTGGTTTGCTCACCATAGTACTCTCAGCGTGGAGTGGGTGCTCCGTAAATATGTGTTGGATGAACGAATGAATGAATGAATGAATGATGAATACTCTATCCTGGTTGCCTCCCCTGGAGTCATGTGTGGAGTTCTGGTCATCCCATCTCAGGACAAGCCCCAGAGAACCAGAATCATAGAAAGGGGGAGGTGTTAGTTTGCCCATCCAACAGAGCATCTGTTAGGTGCCAGGCTCTGTGCTAGGCTGTGGGGATCTAAAAAAGATGCAGGCCAGGGGTGGTGGCTCATGCCTGTAATCCCAGCACTTTGGGAGGCTGAGGCGTGTGGATCACTTGAGGTCAGGAGTTCAAGACCAGCCTGGACAACATGGCAAAACTCCATCTCTACTAAAAAAAAAAAAGCCAGGCGTGGTGGTGGGAGCCCGTAATCCCAGCTACTTGGGAGGCTGAGACAGGTGAATCACTTGAAACTGGGAGGCGGAGGTTGCAGTGAGCTGAGATTTCACCACTGCACTCCAGCCTGGGAGAAGAGCGAGACTCCATCTCAAAAATAAATAAATAAATATTTTAAAATAAAAAAGATGCAGCCCGTGTCCTCAAGAGCTACCAAAATGTAGCAAACTGAAAAGACCTGTCAGCAGGGTCAAAACAGGGAGCAGGTGGCATGCTCAAGGGTGTGGACAGGGTGTAGGATAGCCAGGGGATGGTCCAGTTCCCGGGAACCAAAGGGGAAAGGCAAGAGGAGGGAGCGGTTAACCAGACCTAGAGAGAGAGGGCGAGCTAGGTGCAGGGCCCCTTCAAGGGCTCCAGCCTCTGCTGGGAGATTCAGCCCGCCAGAGGCAACTGGACAGGAAATGAGCCCAGGAAGGACTACCCTGACCCCACTGTCCTCCCCCAGGCTTTTCTGCTCCACTTTGCTTGACCACAAAGCAAAGAGGCAGGGGAAGCATTGAGGCAGTCCACGAACATCAGCCTCCAGGTGCAGAGCAGGGTGGATGGTGGGTGACAGGACAGCTGGAAGCTATCCAGTACCAAGAATGAGGCTGCGATAGCCAACAGGAACAGGAAGGGATGTGATCATAGTCACAGATACCATGACCACAGGCTTGGCCTGGACTGGGTTTGGGCTGGCAGAGAGAGGTCAGAAGCATATGACCCTTGCAGAGGGAGTGTCATCAAATTAAGTAAAGTTGGGGACAAAGGACAAAATATTCTAATGTCAAAGCTCAGTGTAAGACAAAGAAAAGGAAGCGCCACCTCACCCAGTCTCTCCAAATGGAGGACTATGCCAAAGGGTGATACCTCATGGGAAAATTCACCTGCAAACGGGGAGGAAAAATGCATATCTCTCTCTCTCTCTCTCTCACACGCACACACAAAGCCAGGTATCTTAGGAAGGTGGAGGACAGAGACACAATGTCTCATGTTGGTGAATTGGTGAATCCCTATCTTAGGTGTAAATCAGAAAGCTTCTTGGAGAAAAAAACACATTCAAAACCTGCTTGCAGCTGGTATGTGCCTGTAGTCCCAGCTACTCAGAAGGCTGAGGTGGGAAGATGGCTTGAGCCCAGGTGTTTAAGACCAGCCTTGGAAACATAGTGAAACCCCATTGCTAAAAAAAACTATACAAACAAAAAAATTTGCTTGCAAAACACCCAGCTGGACTCACTGTGGGTTACAAGCATGTTTAAGACTTGGTCTCTGAGAAACCAGTTGATTGCCACCTCAAGATCTTAACTTCTAAAACACAAAAATAGACCCACAAAGTCACAAAGCAATGTTTCTCAAAGCCACAGGGGAACTGCCTCCTACAGATAAAAAGATCCCTGCTTTGAGCCTGAATTAATCAGCCAAGGCCCCGTTTCTTCCAACCAACCAACCCTAACCAGGTAAGCCCACCTCAACCACCTGACCCTACAAAAAACCCTTCCTAACCCTTTTATTGAGTGGCTCCGAAGCCTCGCCCAACTTTGATGCATCAAAGTAAGCAAACTTGGCATTTTGTGGCCATAGGCACATCCTTAGCGGGCCTGACGTCTCCGACTTGAAGGAGTTGATGGCCCACCTGGAACAGCCGTGCCTTGAACTAAACATTTAACAATCCCTGCACTTGAGCTGGGGTCTTCTGGAACATCCTCCCAAATCCCCACTGCCAGACTGTACTGTACTTTGCTGGGGACTTGCAGAGAGGCAAAGGCTGTTGCTACTGAGGGAGGGGGGAGGACGGTTGGGGGAGGAGGGCTTTGGAAACGGGAGGGAAAGTGAGGCAGGAATCCCCTCTTTCTCCTGGCTCCTCCAGAAAGGACTAGGGGCAGGGATGTAGAGATGCAAAGGTCGGGGAACTGGGAACACTTGTGACACTCAGAAGTGTGATAGAACATAAAAGATTAATACTATGTGAAATCAACTCTGAACAGTGGGAAACTAAGCAATTGTTTGCTGCAAATGCCAAGGCACTATAGCAAATGTAATCCACAAGCGTCATCTAGTGGTACAAGCTGTCAGTGCCAGCCAAGCCCTGAGCTCTGAGCGGCAGCTCTGCCGGGTGAGAAGTCTACACTCGGTGCCCAGAGGTCTAGGACCAGATGGCCAGCCAGCCACATCTGCCAGGGACAGCATTCAGCCTAATTGCCTCGGGCATTCTGCTCTGCAGCGAAGGGAACTCTGAGCTGGGATTATAGGCATGTCCCACCATGCCTGGCTAATTTTTTATTTTTGTATATATATATAAAATATGTAATATATATAAATAGATCCCTGCAGATAATACATATATAATATAATATATAATCATATATATATATAAAATCTTATACATATATAACCTTATATATATATAATCTTATATATATGTAATCTTATATATATATATTAGAGATGGGGTTTTGCTGTGTTGCCCAGGCTGGTCTCAAACCCCTGGCCTCAAGCAATCACCCCGCCTTGCTCTCCCAAAGTGCTGGAATTACAGGCGTGAGCCACTGTGCCCGGCCAGAGCTGGGGATTTTTGGGGCACAGAACAAGCTGTGGTTGCTTGGTAAGTGACTGGGGTTGCGTGGGCATTACAGCTGTTGATGCCTGCCCAGCGTAGCATCCCAGATATGAGGGATGTGAGGAGACAGTCTCACCTAATGTGTCGGATCGCCTGTGGTGCCAGCCGTTGTGATGGAGTGGGGCAGGCCTGTCTCTCAGGTGGAACCAAGAACCCAGCTGGAAGGCTCTTGAAGCACACAGGGATAGAAGTGCCATGCAGCAGGGAATTGGGGCTATTTTGTTTGCTGCTGTCACAGTGCTAGAATCGTGGATAGTGCCTGGCACCTAAATATTAAACAAAATAAAAACTTGTTGGCTGGATAAACAAATGAATGGATGGATGAGAGTTGAAGCCCCCATCAGGCTGTGCTGTACAGGAGTCAAGGAGTCAGAGGGGCTGAGGGATCTTGTGGGATGCTTCCCTTTGAAGGCCAACCAGAGCCTGGAAAGCTCAACCCCAGTCACACTCCAGACAAGACTGTGAAGGGAGAGTTTAACGCAGGTTAGCAACTTAATCCAGCCAGTTTCAGAAGCTTACCCTACAGCCACAAGGATAGTGGCCTGAGGGGAGATCCTGGTGGCAGAGACAGCAGTTGAAACTACTGAAATAGTCCAGGCAGGACGTGGGAGGGTGGAGATTGCCAGGATCTGGAAGCAGGCATGGGCTCTGCCCACCCTAGGTACAGACCCTGGCCGGGCCGTTTGTGCCTTGTCATCAGGCTGAGGCTGAGAGAGGGGAAGGAGAGAACTGGGTGATGGGCCTCTGGTTGATGGTTTCGGGCTGAGTTATGGGAGAAAGAAATGAAGATGTTGAGGAAAAAAGGGGTCATTTGAATTAAAGAAATCTCATGCGTTCAGGCCCTGGCTGGGCCAGGAGGCTGGACCCTGGGCTCACCTTCTGCTAGAGGAGAGGCCACTGGAGGGTTGCAAAACAGCCACATCCCTCTGGAAGGGCCAGGCTCCTAAGTCATGGTGCAAGTGTCCCCAAGGGCTTACCTAAGGGCTTACCTAAGGGCAAAGTGACTTCAGAGGCCAGGAAGACACCTTCTGCAATATCTGAAGGCTATTGGCTGTATTATTAGAAAGGGAAAGGCGTAAAATAATTGGAAGTGTGGAGGAAAAATGCTGGCAGTCAGCGTTAACAATAAATTCAAGCTTTTGGGCTGGGCACAGTGGCTCATACCAGTAATCCCAGTACTTTGGGAGGCTAAGGTGGGTGGATCACCTGAGGTCAGGAGTTTGAGACCAGCCTGGCCAACATGGCAAAACCCCGTCTCTACTAAAAATACAAGAATTAGCTGGGTGTGGTGGCGGGTGACTGTAATCCCAGCTACTCAGGAGGCTAAGGCAGGAGAATCGCTTGAACCTGGCAGGTGGAGTTGGCAGTGAGCTGAGATCGTGCCACTGCACTCCAGCCTGGGCAACAGAGTGAGACTCTGTCTCAAAAAAATAATAAACTCAGACTTTTCCTGGTTTGGGGAGAAGAGAAAAGGGGGCTGAATGACAGAATAAAAATAGGGAGGTGTCTAGAAAACAGTGCCACACAATATTAAGGCAGGAGTCTCTGTTAGAAAGCTGTCAGGGGATTTTTAAAAATAGCTTTTATATACTTTATTGCTGGAATTTTGATCATTTAAAAGATTTTATAATGGGAAAAAACAACGATCTAACTTTATAGGGAAACAAGGGAGACAAAAGAGAGCAGGAATGCAATGGGAGCTTGAAAATGAGAGGAGAGTTCGAGACCAGCCTGGGAACGCATAGCAAGACCCCATCTCTACAGAAAAAAAAACATGTTTTTAAATTAGCCAGGTGTGGTACTGCACACCTATGGTCCCAGCTACTCAGGAGGCTGAGGTGGGAAGATCGCCTGAACATGGGAGGTCAATACTGCAGTGAGCTGTGATTATGCCACTAACCTCCAGCCTGGGTGACAGAGCAAGACTCCATCTCAAAAAGAAAGAGGAATGAAGGAAGGGAGGGAGAGAGGGAGGGAGGGGAAGGGAAAGGAACAGTGACTGAGAAGGGCTGGGAGTGGACGTGCAGGGGCCAGTCAGGGGTCAAGGGTCAATACAGTGCTTCTGTTCTGAATGACCAAACATAGTTGTTATGGGCTGTGTCCCCATCAAAATTCATACACTGAAATCCCGACCATCAGTACATCAGAATGTGAACTTATTTGGAAATAGGGACATTGCCGATGTAATTAGTCCAATTAACATGCGGTCATTAAGGTGAGAACAAGTCCAATATATCCAGTGTCATAAAAGGGGGAAATTTGGAGAGACTCATATACAGTGTGCAGGGAGAAAAGCATGTGAACATGAAGATGGCCACCTACAATCCAAGGAGAGAGGCCAGGAACGGAGGCTTCCCTCAAAGCCCTAGAGAGAACCAACCCTGCTGACCATTTGGACTTCTGGTCTCCAGAGCTGTGAGACACATTTCTGATGTTGAAGCCACCCAGTTTATAGTTTGTGTATTGTTTGGGCAGCCCTAACAAGCTAGTACACACATCAGCAGAAACCGTGGTTCTGACCTTCTTAAGCAGACAATGTGGCATAGCTTTTTTAAAATTTTTACCTTTTTTTTGAGACACGGTCTCCCTCTGTAGCCCAGGCTGTAGTGCAGTGGTGCCATCAGAGCTCACTGCAGCCTTGAAATCCTGAGCTGAAGCGTTCCTCCCACCTCAGCCTAAAAGTGCTGGGATTATGGGCACCCGGCCTCCCAGCCTTTTTCTTTTAATGATTGGAAAATGGCACCACAGTTGCACGTGCAGGGCCCGTGTAGCCATTCCTTTGCTACCGGCACTGTCAGCTGCTGCAGACTCGCAGTTGTAGCTCATGGCTGCATTCTTCACTGGAGATCAGCATATAACTGTGTTCATCACTGGGAACTAGCCTCTGCCACAGGGACGGCTTGCCCAAGGTTATGCCTCCTTGAAAGGAGTGGCCTGTAGCCAATGACTGGCTAATGCTGGGATAAAGTCCCAGCTGTCCTGTCTCAGTTTGGTTCAACTCTGAAGGGCCATCCCAGCTCCAGAACTCCCATACAAACCCTAGATGGTGCCAGTAGTTCTTGTGGAAGTGGTAAAAATGACAGCTTCAGCAGTTACACGCACAATACTACATGATTAATGATAACTGTGGAGTTGATCAGTCTTTTCAGGTTTGTAGAGTTTTTAAATTTGAAAATAACAGTGAACAAAAATTTTAAAAGTACTGAAGAAACAGAGCCTCACAGAATGTTTTGTGTCTGGCTTTTCTATCTGAATGGAACTTCCTATAGGCAATTCAAAATGTGGGTGAAATCTGAGTGATGTACTGTAGGATCGTGGGGAAGAGACCGGATCCAGAGCCAGCCTGCCGGGCTACAGTCCTAACTCTACCACTTACTCCTAGCTATCTATAACAATTTTAAATTTTATTTTAAAATATTTTAAGGCCAGGCGTGGTGGCTCACACCTGTAATCCCAGCATTTTGGAAGGCCGAGGCGGGTGGATCACCTGAGGTCAGGAATTCGAGACTAGCCTGGCCAACATGGTGAAACCTCATCTCTACTAAAAATACAAAAATTAGCTGGACGTGGTGGCACACACCTGTAATCCCA
Source organism: Pongo abelii (assembly GCF_028885655.2). Lineage (NCBI taxonomy): Eukaryota > Metazoa > Chordata > Mammalia > Primates > Hominidae > Pongo > Pongo abelii. The sequence goes on from NC_071992.2 coordinate 118,791,436, forward strand.
GCTACTTGGGAGGCTGAGGCAAGATAGCTGCTTGAATCCAGGAGGTGGAGGTTGCAGTGAGCTGAGGTCACATCATTGCACTCCAGCCTGGGCAACAAGAGTGAAACTCCGTCTCAAAAAACAAAAATTAAAAAAATATATTAAATATTTTTATTTAACATAGAGATGGGTTTCACCATATTGCCTAGGCTGTCTCAAATTCCTGGGCTCAAGTAACCTGCCCACCTTGGCCTCCCAAAGTGCTGGGATTATAAGGTGTGAGCCACCCCGCCTGGCCTGTATGACCTTCTTAAGGTCTGTAAAATGGGGCCATGAGTCTCTATCTCATAGGATGGTTCTGAAGATTGAGTTCATTTAGAAGACTAAACGGGTTACTAACCAAAGCCCTTGAACAGTGCCAGAAACAGTGTTGCAATGGTTGCATGATCCTGCAGTCCCCTAGCTGGGCAATGGAACTTCCTTGCTGCTATTATTATACAATTACAGTAATGTTGGTCTTCTCATTGGTGCCATGGTACAGCACAGGGCTTACAGTTAAGGAAATAGGAGTCCTCTGCTTTTTAAAGAGGTCAACATCAGTTCAGTTTCTTATCACCCATTACCCATCCTGGGCCTGTGGCCATAAGTGTAAGAACATAAAGATTTAAGGTCAAACCTTGAAATATCTAAAAGATTTGGGTCATATAGATAAGGCATATCAAGAGATACTTATTATTTGACCCCCTGAAAGGCTTGACATTGGTAACCTTGCCACACCTACTGCTTCACTCCTGTAATACCTGTTTTTCCTAAAAGATCTCTTCACTTTCTACTTAAAAGATGTATATAAAGACCTGCTTTTCCCATGTCTTAGCTTGAGGTTATATACACAAGAAAAGCCAACGATTAGTTTCTACCTTGAATGAATAAAGGCCTAGGAACTGAGAGATTCAAAGCAAGGATTTTACTCAACACTTCATTACCAGCAACTCTATTCCCCTTATGAAATTTACAGGCGGAACTAAAGGTCGGAACTAAGTTATTAGTAGTATAACCCATTGTTACTCTGGGAAACTTAATCCCCATTGCAACGGTGTTGAGAGGTGGGCTCATTAAGGGGTGAATATGTCACGAGGGCTCTGCCCTCATCAGTAGATTAATGTCATTATCTCAGGAGTGGGTCAGTTATTGTGCGAGTGGGCTTGGTCCCCATCTTGCTCTCTTGCCCTTCTGCTTTCCACCATGGGATGACACAAGAGGGCCCTCACCAGATGTGGGCCCATCAGCCTCAGACTTCTCAGCCTCCAGAACGGTAAGAAATAAGTTCCTTTATATACATTACCCAGTCTGTGGTATTGTGCTATAGCAACACAAAGTGAACCAAGACACCCTACCATCTGACAATTCACAAGCTGCAACCCTTCCACTCTTCCTCAAACTGTGGGTCTTCAAGGTAAAGTGCTACATTGATTGTAATATTTGTGTATTTCTTTACCATTTAACGTGTGCAAACTGTACTCCATTTTTAATTAGTTTCTATCAGTTTTGTAATGTTGCACTGACAAAGTTTGAGTGCTGTGCCTGAACCCCATTTTTTCAATTTGTACAATTTCACATAGTGATTTTTAGGAAAGCATATGTCAAGTTATAGCAATACATAAAAGGGAGGGAGTGGTAGCATCATGCCAATTGGAAAGGACAGCACCATTTTCCTCCTCAATGTGAACTTCTCATAAGCTCTGCACTACTATTCCCTTCCCTGACTGACCTCCTATACATTGGTCCCAAATCCTCAGTCATTTGGGGCAATATGCAGCTAATGTTACCTAAACCCTTTTTTAACATTTAAAAATGATGTATGTCGGGCGCGGTGGCTCACGCCTGTTATCCCAGCACTTTGGGAGGTCGAGGCAGGCAGATCACCTGAGGTCGGGAGTTCGAGACCAGCCTGACCAATATGAAGAAATCCTGTCTCTACTAAAAACACATTAGCCAGGTGTGGTGGCGCATGCCTGTAATTCCAGCTACTCCGGAGGCTGAGGCAGGAGAATCACTCAAACCCAGGAGGTGGAGGTTGCAGTGAGCCGAGATCGCACCATTGCACTCCAGCCTGGGCAACAAGAGCAAAATTCCGTCTCAAAATACATATGTACATACATATATACATACAGTCTTTCTTTGGGTATCACTGAAGTTCTCTTCCCGCCTCTAGCAAGCTTTTAAAGTGTTGTTTATATTCTTGCCTCCAGCAGAATCGTAGAATTAGGAAAGGAGAAAACCAAACTTTGAAAATGCTCTCACTTCATTTCTGTTAATAATCTAACAATATGGAAGGTTAGGTTTAAATCATGAAGTAATGAAATCTGAAAGGCATTACTGGGCACTAAACATACAGAAGACGCCTTGAGTGCATTGAGACAGGTTTGTTGTGACATAAAAACACCACAGAGTAGGCGGGGCACAGTGGCTTACGTTTGTTATCACTTGAGGCCACGAGCTCAAGACCAGCCTGGCCAAACATGGCAAAACTTTTTTTTTTTTTTTTTTTTTTTTTTTGAGACGGAGTCTTGCTCTGTCACCCAGGCTGGAGTGCATGGCCGGGCAAAACTTCTCTACTAAAAAAACAAAAATAGAAAAATTAGCTGGGTGTGGTGGCACACACCTTTAATCCTGGCTACTCAGGAGGCTGACAGAATTGCTTGAACCCGGGAGGCAAAGGTTGCAGTGAGCAGAGATGGCGCCACTGCCCTCTAGCCTGGTGAAAGAAACTGTTTAAATAAAAATTTAAAAGCACAGAATATATATGTTTCAAAGACTATTACCTAAGTTACAAGTTAAAAGCATCCCAACTCATTAAGTTTAAAAAACAAGATAGGCTGGGCGAGGTGGCTCACGCCTACAATCCCAGCACTTTGGGAGGCCAAGACGGGCGGATCACAAGGTCAGGAGATTGAGACCATCCTGGCTAACACGGTGAAACCCCGTCTCTACTAAAAATACAAAAAATTAGCCGGGCGTGGTGGTGGGCGCCTGTAGTACCAGCTACTCGGGAGGCTGAGGCAGGAGAATGGTGTGAACCCAGGAGGCAGAGCTTGCAGTGAGCCAAAATCGTGCCACTGGACTCCAGCCTGGGCGACAGAGCGAGATTCCGTCACACAAACACACACACACACACTTAAATGCAGAAATTAAAACTCTATTTCTGTATATCACTATGGTAAAGGGTTGTTGGTTACCTGTACCATCAATCCACAAAAGGTATAAAACTTCATGTATTATTCTTATTACCTTGTGCGGATACCAGAGTACCTTTAAAATTCCACCCAAATTTAGTTCCAAGAGGCAGATGGAGAGTTTGGATTGTCTCCAAAAATCTAAAAGGCCCTTGTTTTGACAATTAGGTTTATGCATGTGGTACATATTGAGGGGCACATAATCACTGGTAGATTGGAAATGAATACCTATCCTTGTTCCTTCCCTAACTAAAAGGGCATTTAAAAGGAGCAAAACTCACCAGGATGGAGAAATCGAGAGATTAAAAAAAAAAAAATGAAAGCTAGAAAATGGACAGATTAGTTTATAATTTAGCAGCTTCAGGAAATGGAATCCCAAGGCCAGCAGTGGGGACAAAAAAAACCTCAGAAATTAAAAAAACAAAACATAACCAAAAAAAAAAAAAGTGCAGGACTTGGCAGCAGTCCACACTCCTGGAGGTGGGGGCAAAATAAGGATTGGACGAATCTGTTTAACCACTCAAATCCCAGATCCTTTTCCCTACACTGCAGTTGGGCAACAGCCCTCCCTCATTTGTTCATTCTCTAGAAAAGGTAGCCCAGTCTCTGGGATGGCAGGGGTGTGTTACACTGAAAGCAGAGGCCCAACCCTCACCCTGCTGGGTTCTAGAATGCTGGTAGACGGTCTATCACCCTTCAGGCACGATACAAATTGATTGAGAATCAGCTAAGACCTTGACATAATGGCATAAAAAGTTCCCTAACCAATCATATGTCATACGAAGTTCCCTAACTAATCAGCTGGGACAGATCATTTTTTCAGTCGACAAACTGCACTCATGCACTCGGAGCTGCCTGTTGGCTCTTTAGTCCCCACTCAGATACAGGGAATGCTTAGAATCATAAGATTTAGAGATTATAAAACAAGACAATTTAGGCAGGGCACAGTGGCTCACGTCTGTAATCTCAGCACTTTGGGAGGGCAAGGCAGGCGGATCACCTGAGGTCAGGAGTTTGAGACCAGCCTGGTCAACATGGTGAAACCCTGTCTCTAATAAAAATACAAAAATCAGACAGGCATGGTGCACCACCTGGTGCATCTGTAATCCCAGCTACTTGGGAGGCTGAGGCACGAGAATCACTTGAACCCGAGAGGCGAGGCGGAGGTTACAGTGAGCCGAGAGTGAGACCCTGTCTCAAAACAAAAACAAAAACAAGACAATTTAGACTGTCCAGAGCTGGAGGAAAGGGGACCAAGGTGATGAAGGGAAAAAAGAACATTCTTAGTTATAAAACATATTGTTGCAACCTTGGCTCAGAAGTTTAAAATTGCCTAAGTGGAAGACAGAAGGCTTGGAATAGAGCTGAGAATCCTCCACCCCACCATACCTGGTGAAAGCAGAGCAATTTGAGAAACAAAATAGATGGGAGAAAACCAATCAATCACAGAACTAAAATTCTTAAACTTCAGCCAAGTGTCCCCTCCTCTGCATATTGCTGCTAAAAACCGAATGGGGACAAAGTTGTAGGCACAGGTACACACCAGATGAAGTTGGGCACCATTATTTACAAATAAAGGTTAGCTGGACTCTGGGGTTAAAAATAATCTAAATAAGATATTGCAGTGTCTTTAGCACATCTACACAACCCCTTTGCTCTACTGCCAATGTGCAATCACTTCATCTGTCACTCAATAGCAGATACTTAACTCTTTAGTTGCCCATAACTGATCCAGTGCTAATCTTCTCAGGCCATCAACAAATCAACTGCAAAGGGTTTTGACAGACATAAGCAGTATCATGGTAGAATCAGGGTTTGAAAGACCACTTAACAATGGAATTGCTTTTAAAGCTGATGACAATTACATATATAGGTAAAGGAGTTCAGGCGTATGAAAGATGTTTTTTCTCTCCATTTAGTACCCCAAGACCACAAAAAATGAAGCATGTTGTGTAGATTAAGCTTTGTACAAATTGCCATTAAAAAAAACTTTTTACAGTCTGTTTCCAATAAATAAAACAAAATCTTCAACTGTGTAACACTAAAGTCACATTGCCCTTTGAGTCTAGGTGGTTTGTGTTCCACTCCTTTCTGGGTGAAGACATGCACTATGATTTAGAAGATATGTGTAGTACAGGCCATCTGTATGCAAAGAGAAAAGTTTCTCCGGATGTCTGAGTAGGAACTGAGACTTCTCAGGTTAGCTTTAACTTAATGCAAATGCCAGTCAAGACCAGAACTAGTTCGTTTCTTGTTCCTAGGCCAGGTTTATCCTCATTATGAAAACCTGCTGCCGTAATTACTTGCACCACACCTTTTTCCTCTCAGGATGGATGCGATTCATAGGATTTACTCACAACTCAAATGTGGAAGACTAATTTTTGTTTTACGTTTTGATTCCTGCCAATTTAAGTTTCTACTATTACTGTGTTTCTTTTCTTTTTTTGAGATGGAGTCTTGCTCTGTCACCCAGACTGGAGTGCAGTGGTGCAATCTCCACTCACTGCAACTTCTGCCTCCCAGGTTCAAGCAATTCTCCTGCCTCGGCCTCGAGTAGCTGGCACAGGTGTGCGCCACCATGCCTGGCTAATTTTTGTATTTTTAGTAGAGATGGCGTTTCACCACGTTGGCCAGGCTGGTCTCAAACTCCTGACCTCAGGTGATCTGCTTGCCCCGGCCTCCCGAAGTGTTGGGATTACAGGAGTGAGCCACTGTGCCCGGCCTGTGCTTTAAGATGACACTATAAGGTTACACTAAAATTAAATCAGCTAAAAGGCAGCAATACAAAACCTTCTCTGATGCCCAACCAAAAGTCCAACTTACAAGGACAAAAGAGAATGGTCAAGTACATGCTAAAGAGATCTTAATACCAAGCTATCAACCACTGGCACTATCTGCCATTTGCATCCATGTGCCAGGCACTTTCAAGGCCTGGTAAGGTTAAGTTCTAGTGTCTTCATCCTACAGACAAGAAACCAAGGCCCAGAGCAACTTGTCCAAATCAGTATAATCAATCTAATAGGTAATAAGGGTCGTTTATTGAGGCCTGTGTGCCAGCCAGCTCTAAGCACCTTGTAACTGTTACATCCTTATAACCTTATGAAGCTGCTACTTTTACTAGCATCATTTTCTTTCTTATTAGAGATAGGGTCTTACTTTGTTGCTCAGGCTGGAGTGCAGTGGTGCGATCGCAGCTCACTGCAGCCTCCACCTCTTGGGACCAAGCAATCCTCCCACCTTGGCCTTTTGAGTAGGTGGGACTACCAGCTAATTTTGAATTTTTTTGGAGAGACAGGGGTCTCCCTACATTGCCCAGGCTAGTCTCAAACTCCTGAGCTCAAGCAATCCTCTCACCTCGACCTTCCAAAGTGCTGGGATTTACGAGCATAAACCACTGTGCCTGGCCTTACGACGATTTTCCATCTGGGAAAACCGAAGCACAAAAGGGTTAGGTGCCTAGCCTATGTTCATACAGACAGTAAATGGCAGAGGCAGGATTTGAGTCAAGCAGACTGGAGGCAAGGTCTACACCTTTAACTACCATCCTATAGTAGTGCATTGCCTGAATAATTAAGTAAATCTTTAAATTTAAAGTTACTCCCCAAAATATTAAGCCACCCAGTTAACTAAAGTGTTCAAAGAACAAAGAGATGATGCTTTTCATTTCAGCAGAGTTCAGAAGACTTCTTAAGGCCAAGACAGGTTAGCAAACTAAAATATATACTCTAAAAGACAAGAAGAAAAAGGAATTAAGCAATGTGTGGCTTCTCTAACCCAGTATTTCCATTTAATGGTATTAATGCCCATATTTACTTGAATAAATCTAGCTTAATTTGTCAATCTATTCATTTAGTCCGGGTTTAAAATTGTTAGGAGGCTAGTGAACTGAAGTGTCAGAAAAGGTTGTCCTGGAAACAGTGCTCACATATATACTGGACTTTACCAAAATTTCACTGTTCTATACATAACTTCCAGCATTTTTTAGCAGAATCAATTTACTTTCTAATAAAGCAAGATTGTTAATATACATAAAGCTGATATGTAAAATTTTACCTCTATTTCAGATAGAAGCCAAAGCAAAACATGAGGAATAAAAACATTTATCTGTGTATTCAGAATCACACACAAGTTACCTTTACAGTTCAATTTACTATATAGAAATCATTGGGTTTTATATTTTCAGTTAACTTTTGAACTGAGATTACAATATTACAACAAAAAAATTTACATTAATTCAGAACTTTTTAGCATACCAAATTGAAATACATAGGTTCAAATTTCAGATTTATGGCAAACAGTCTTCAAATACAATACAGACATTTCTTAAAAGTTACCGTATCATTCACATGTGATATTTGCAACTCTGAGCTGTTTCATATAGAACAGCTCTCCTGCAGATATGGCAAAGTTGATATGCCATGAAGTTCAAGGCCTGTATAGTCAAGCCAAGGACTCAAAGTTGCACCATCTTTAAAAAGGTTTGGCATTTCTGGACCACAACAATGCACATGTAAAGAAGGTAGGAAACAGTTCCCCCTCCTTGTTAAATGGTTAAAAAAAAGTTACATGGTAGCTTGGAATTTTGCATAAAACCCCATAATATACCTTGGAAAAAGTCCAAGGGCAATTTGATGGCAATGGATTAGGGTCCTATATATATATATTTTAATAGAACCCATGAGATTCAAATGGGCATTAATTAAATCAAAAAATATTAAGCACCTACTGGTTTTAAGAGATTTAAATTTATTGGAGATTCATGATCAATTTCTTTCCACCTCGAAATCAAGGTGTAAAAACCAGCTATGAAGTGCATTCCAAACTTCTCCTATGTAGCACAGGTAGAATTTTCTGTCCATTGGCACCAAAGTGAAGTCACATTTCCTCTTGGGAGACAGAAATTCCACACCTGAACATAGAGTAAGTTAGGAAAAAATGATCCCTGTTGTTTATTACTATTGTGATTCTGAGATCTAGGATTTCTAATATACTAGCAGTAAACAAAGCAAATTCCTGGCAACAACTGTCAGGTTAGTGATGCTAACTCCCTTCCCCCAATCACCATAAAATTTTAGTAAGAAAAGAATTAAAAGTAATGACTAAGCAGAACAAATTGGAAATAACAAGAAACTAAGGGGACAGTTCAAACCAACAACAAAAAATCCTAAATTTGAAATCACTGCAACTGAAGATAATAAGTGTGCTTCACCCCAACCCCCATCCCAACTCTGAATTTAAACATTCCGTGCAAAAGAGCAACAGGTTTCTGGATAAAGATGTAGCCCTTCTTTAAGTTTTAGTGCTCTGCAGTTTTCTGCAATTTTATTTCCCTCCCCCCAAGTTTATTCAAAGTATTTAACAGAATCTTCCATTTCAGCCAAAAGATTGTGATTCAAAGATTTACTAAGGTACTCTATGCATTCTATCTATACAGAAACACCTATTTATTATTACAATTGATTTATGCAGGATTAACATTTTTGGTGTTAAAATTGTTAAACATCATGCTTACTGCACATCAACTCTCCATAATGAATCTGAACTTCACAATGATTTACCAAACACTTTACTTAAATTACTAATTAAATAAATGAAAAATGCACTGAGCCAAACAAAACTTAACTGGGCTATAAAGAAAAAAACCCTTCAAAACAGTCCATATACACATCTATTTCAAAACTACCTTTGCTAGCTAGCCCCTTTCCCAAAGTTTTAGCCTGAAAAAAACAGTAAAATCTACACAAAATTTTATTGCAATCATACAAGGGTTACATTAGGTCAACAAATACTATGATGCAATTTTACATTTATTAAACTACAGTTCAAAGCACAAATTTACACATTCTAAATACACTAAACGTTATCTAATGAAGTCACACTGGTCTTCTGCTAACATTTGATATAGGGTGAAAGACATGAACTTTACAAGACTTTAAACACAAATCCTTAGTATAAAAACTGTGTTCTTGTATGTAAACGATTTAATGGGGAACCCAATTAATGGGCTTCCATCTCCACTAAGTCATCCATTTTGTTGCATATTTTATTTTAAACGCTTAAGGGGTAGGACAAACTGGTAGGTTTAAATCTGGATACATTATCTAAATCTCCCATTATCCCCAATGAATTATAGATGAAAGCTGATTTTGTCTGGTCCCAAATAGCTATTACTAATAGTTTTTGTTGCCAAAAGAATTAAAAGAATAAGATTGTTTAAATTATTTTTCCACACTGGAATGTTGACCAGACAAGCTTAATCTGCAACTTCAGATCTAAAGAAGCGTTAATGCCTGTTTAAGCTTCAGCGGAAAAGCTGTCTTCTTGGCTCAGCTGAATGCAAGAAGGCACAAAGAAGAAGTTCTTCATCATTGAGTCTGAAGTAATTCCAGCATCTTGCATCTCATACCTACATAGAAAAAAATCAGCTAAATTCCCAATTTAAGCCCAAAAACCACGTAATCCCATAACAAATGGATAATAAAACAGGTTTATAACTAGTCTTCCAAAAACCTTTAAAATATCATCATTTTTCTATTATAGTCATGCACTGCAGAGTGATGTTTTGGTCAAAGACTACACATATGACTGTGGTATACCATAAAATTACAGTGAAGTTTAAAAAGTCCTATCACCTCGTTACATCACAGAAATCATATCATAGCACAATGTATTATCCTTTCTATGTTTAAGTATCTTAAGATACACAAACGCCACTGCATTGCAACTGCCAACAGTATTAAACAGAGTAACATGCTGTATAGGTTTGTAGCCTAGGAGCAATATACCACATGGCCTAGATTATGTAGTAAGTTATGCCATCATACAATCACCTAATGTTGCATTTGTCAGAACAAATTCCCATCATTAAGCAACTACACTGTATAGGCAATACATAACTGTACTTCTAAGTTTAGCATTCATTACAGAATTAAAACTTATTAGCAAGTCTAAAAGGACAGTTCAAATATCCCATCTGCCTTAAAGTAAAATCACCTTACCAATCACTGAATGACATCATGTAATAAATGGCTGGCCTCTGAAAATCATTAAAAGCAGATGGTTCATGGAAAGAATCTGCTCCCATGTTATCAAAGATAAGCCAATCTCCCACATTCAGCTCAGGAAGAAGACAGCTTTCCACAATTTGATCAAGCTCATCACAGGATGGACCCCAAAGGCTGCTTGTAAACAGAGGCTCATCTTCCTTGTATTTCTGTAGGAAAAGTTTTACAATTTAATTTTTACTCATACTTATGCAGGTATTGAATTTGTGAGTAGATAAGTATTTTTCACTGTCTCAGATCCAATGTGCTCACGGAAAAAAGGCTTAGAGCCAAGGGCAGGGTGCTCCTTAAGCCTCAGTGGTACCATTAACTCCACGTAAAGGCAACAAACTAAAAAAGGGACTCCAGCAGAAGAACGCAAATCCTCAAAAAGGACATTTTTCCCCATTCTAAAATGTTTTTCAGAAAACTGGGAAGCATCTTAAAAGTAACAGCTCAGCTTATAAAATGCCAAATAGGTTTTGATATTTCTGATAAAACTTGCCTTGTGAACCTCTGGAATGGTATTTAAGTCCTCAGACAGTTTACTTGCAAAAGAACCATAAACACCATCATTCATATAATACATGAAGGCTGGTTCATCACTTCCGGTTTTTTCTACTGGAATAAAACAGGAAAGGGGAAAATGAATTTTTAATAAAATGGCTTATATAAAACAAATTAATGTAATTTTCACATTTCTCAAACTATTTAAACTTAAAAAGACACATAGAGCACGCATTTCACAAAGGAAGATAAACAATGAGCACAAGAAAAAAGTGCTCTAGGGCTGGATGCGGTGGCTCATGCCTGTAATCCCAGCACTTTGTGAGGCTGAGGTGGGAGGATCACTTGAGGTCAGGAGTTCAAGATCAGCCTGAACAACACGGCAAAACTCCATCTCTACTAAAAATACAGAAATTAGCCAGGTGTGGTGGTGCATGCCTGTAATCACAGCTACTTGGGAGGCTGAGGCACTAGAATCCCTTGAATCCGGGAGGCGGAGGTTACAGTAAGACAGTGAGACAGTGAGCCAAGATTGTGCTACTGCACTCCAGCCTGAGTGACAGAATGAGACCCTGTCTCAAAAAAAAAAGAAAAAAGTATTAAGATTCTAGAAGCCTTTCTGATAGTTGCTGTTTCAAAAAAAGAGGAAATCAAGCAGCAAGGAAAAACACTTTTTAGTTTCTTTTCAAATCAGCAAGAGGAAGGCAATATATGCACAAGGAACTAAATATGTGTTTGAATGTGGAATTAAAAATAAAAGTTGAGATTGTGCCACTCACTCCAGCCTGGATGACAGAGCAAAAACCCTGTCTCAAAAAAAAAAAAAAAAAAAAAAGAAAAAGAAAAAGAAAACAGTGCTCTACATCGTTAATCATCAGGTAAACGCAAATTAAAACCACAATGGGCTACCATTACCACCAACCTACTGACTGGATCAACTTAAAGACTGACACTACAAAACATCAGAGAGTGGGAGGAGCAACCAGAGCTCACATGTATACACTGCCAGTGGGAATCTCTCTCTCTGTGTGTGAGTGTGTGTGTGTGTGTGTGTGTGTGTGTGTGGAGACAGGGCCTCACTGTTACTCAGGCTAGAGTGCAGTGGCGTGACCACAGGTCACCACAGCCTTGAGCTTCAGGAATCAATAGATCCTCTCACCTCACTTTGAAACCTCTGAAAACACCCATTCTACTCACAGCTATTCTACTCTTAGCACAACCAATACTCATTTTCAGGCTTTTAAAATATCACTCTCCACGAAAACAAACCAAGGCTCCTTGGAGAAACAATTGATTACAGGACTGAGGCTTAAAGGTTAAAATGAGCCTGGAACATCTTGATACACCAAAAAATAAAGAATTGCTCTGAGAATAATGGAGACATGTCAAGGGAAAAATGAGAGTAATAGATTATATAAACCTATTGAATAAAGATCTATGAGTCTAAACTCATAAATAAACAGGAGGGAAGGAAAAGATATTCTTTAAGTAAAGGCCAACTAATATAAACAATAATGAAGTTAGAAATTCACCAATAGATGCTAAAACTAATGGGGTGAAAATCTGGTTAAAAACAGGTAGTTTACACAGTCTCTAATTTAAACTTGCCAGTTCACAATGGAGAGAAATCTGCCTGACACAACCTTAAACAAGTGCTCAAAACTAGCATTTAAATTAAAAAAAAAAAAAAATCTAGCTGGGTGTGGTGGCACACACCTGTAATCCCAGCTACTTGGGAGGCTGAAGCAGAATTGCTTGAACCCAGGAGACGGAGGCTGCAGTGAGCTGAAATCATGCCACTGCATTCCAGCCTGGGCAACAAGAGCAAAACAGTCTTAAAAAAAAAAAAAAAAAAAAAAAATCACAAGGCCAGGTGCATTGACTCAAGCTTGTAATCCCAGCACTTTGGGAGGCTGAGGCAGGTGGATCACTTGAGCTCAGGAGTTTGAGACCAGCCTGGGAAACACAACGAAACCCTCTACAAAATAAAAATAGAAAAAAACCTAGCCAGGCATGGTGGCATACGCCTGTAGTCCCAGCTATGCAAGAGGTTGAAGGTGGGAGGACGGCTTAAGCCGGGAGGTAGAGACTGCAATGAGCCCTGATGGAGCCACTGTACTCCAGCCTGGGCAACAAATCAACAAGAAAAAACACCTAGCATCATCAATATTAGAATTGGGTACTATCATGTGCCTCCTAACATGATGAAGTGAGAAGAACAGACTAACACTTTAGTGGACTTCATGCCCCAAATGCATAGCCTAAAAAATATAATCATGAGGAATCATCAAACAAACCCAAACTAAGGATCAGCTATGAAATTTCTACTCTTCAAAAATGTCAAAGTTAAAAAATACAAAGTAATGAGCTGAGAAAATTTATTTAGATTCAAGGAGAAATGACAAATTCAATGTGGTCCTGGACTGGATTCTAAACAAGGAAAAACAAAGCTGTAAAAAAAAGACAACATTGGGGAAATGGACAATTTTCCTATGGGCTGTGGATTAGTCCACAGCCAAAAAAAAAAATCTTGTTAATGTAAAACAGTATTTCCTACAATAATACTAGCCAACAAGATGGGACTGTCTAGTGCCTTTTTGTTGGTTTGACTTGAGTTAGATTACAAGGACTCTCTGTGGCCCTTATGTGAGAAAGTGTGAAAACACAGCCTCCCTGTGACGCATGTGCGGTAAGAAGAACAGAAGAGATCACAATAAAAGTAGTTCTGAATAATGGATGAGAATCAATCATCTGCTAGACATTTATCTAAAACACACGTATCTAAACATCAGTACCAAGAAAGTTGGATTTGGAAGTCTTATGGAATGGGACCTTGGCTTTAAGATTTTTTTTTTTTTTTTTTTTGAGACAGAGTCTCACTCTTGTCACCCAGGCTGGAGTTCAGTGGCACAATCTTGGCTCACTGCAACCTCCGCCTCCCGGATTCAAGCGATTTTTCTGCCTCAGCCTCCCGAGTAGCCGGGATTACAGGTGTGCGCCACCACGACCGGCTAAGTTTTATATTTTTAGTAGAGATGGGGTTTCCACCATATTGGCCAGACTGGTCTCGAACTCCTGACCTCGTGATCCACCCGGCTCCACCTCCAAAGTGCTGGGTATAGGCGTGAGCCACCATGCCCGTTCAGCTTTAAGATTTTTAAAAGCTGAAAACCACCTACAACTTCATGACCATCTGCTCATTTCCAGACTAACTGCAATTATCTACCAACAAAAATAAAACTATAAACTTTATAACTTACCTCCAGAGGGAAATTTATCATTTTCAACAACTTTCTTTGCTATGATATTAACTGCGAGTGTAAATGCAGAAGACACATAGTAGCTTCCGGGTTCTGAAATTATCTTAACACCAGATCCTTCAGGAAAGTAGACATCCAACAGAGGGCTGATAACATGATTAACCTATGGATTTTAAATGCCACAGTATGGTTTCAATATTGGATTAGATAATTCGCAATATTCAGAGATTGATATTAACAAAATTTTCTAGGAAAATGAAGCAGTTCCAATCATAGACCATGAACCTTATCAACTTCGTAATTATCTCCAAGCAATTAATTAGGCATGCTTTCAAGTCAGTTTATTTTGTAACTATCAGAATGGCATTAATTTTAAAAATAGATAGCTCTAATAACAAGTAAGTATTTGTTCTTGTTTAAGTCATTTTTTCTATACTTGATCACTAAAAACAGAAGCAAAATTTTCAAATCATAGTTTCTAGATATCACAGAAGGAAGGAGGGCAGAGCAGGAAGGTGAGAAACAGTTGTGACGTGTATCTGGCCTAAGTGCTAAAGTTGGCTGGGAGTGGTGGTTCACGCCTGTAACCCCAAAACTTTGGGAGGCTGGGGCAGGAGGATCACTTGGGGACAGGAGGATCATTTGAGGCCAGGAGTTCCGAGACCAGCCTGGGCAATATAGAAAGACTCATTTTTTTTTTTTTTTTAAAGTCCCAGCTACTTGGAAGGCTGAAGCGGGAGGATTGCTTGAGCCCAGGAGTTGGAAGCTGTAGTGAGCTATAATTGAGCTATAATAGTGGGCTCCACTCCAGCCTGGGCAACACAGGAAGACTTTAGGAAAAAAAAAAAAAAAAAAAAAAGGTAGCAGTGAAGTTTTCTAAGTATTAAATCATTTGTGCCATTAAGTACAGAAACACAACTGAAATAGAAAATGTTTTATGATAATGTTCAAAGAATTCTATCAAACTTTTCAAAGTTAGCTAGGTCTACTAACTGCCTATTCCTTTTCTAAGAACATAATTTTAAAGAGATGTTACAGGTTTTAGTTTCTGCCACTGTAAAAATCCTGCTCTACACATCCACCACTTAAGTAACAAAGAAAGCAATTATTCTGTTATGTCATCTACTGAAAAGTTTACCTCTTCCAATTGAAATTCAGTTCCCGTGAATCCTCCACCAATGTCTAACATGTTCATCGTAAAGCCAATTTCTCCCTAGAGATGGAAAAAAAAATATTTAAATGCTTTTCCAAATTGTAATGGATATGAGAACATTTTAAAAACCCCCTCCTAGGGAGGTAAGTATCTGTTCTGATCTTCAGTACAGCAAATTCTTGGTTTTTTACTGATAGAAACAGATTATTCAATGTTAGGTATGCTGTCTCCTTATTTGTACTCTCTTCTAGACTTATGCAAGTAAATTACTATTTCACTCCTTTACCTGCTTAAAAGGTGTGACTGTACAGAGCTCTGAATGCTTATATAATAAAAATGAGGTGTGTGTCACGTTGAATGTAGTCAGAGTAATTTACACAGGCAGAAAACAATACTTAGTCTTTAACTTAACATCCTGGCTAAAATAAAATATCAAAATAACTTAAAGAAAGAACTTACAGCCATGTCAAACACACATCGAGCATCAGATAGAGCATGTACATATACTTGAGATTCTTTGCAAGCACTTGAAACATGAAATCTGAAACACATAGAATAATAAATTTAAAGGAGCAGAAAGTTGTAGAGACACCTCCTGTAATTTCTTTCAACTGTCATTCATCATATTCATACCATTAAGTATCCCCATTAACTTTACCAAATATTTAAAGTATTAGAAGCATTAGCTTCTAATTACCCAAAAGTTACAGTACCAGCTTTTTAGAAAAGGCAATGTCAAGATAAAACTGTAATTCTATAAACAAAAATTCTCAACAATAAGTCAATTATCAGTACTGTTCCACGGTTATACAATAAGGTGTGCTTTTACGTATATGTGGCGCTTTTATGTTTATATAGTGAAGTAACAAGCACTACCAAATCGTATCACATTCAGTTGAGCATAAAATTGAACATTCGATTTTACCCAACCAAATACAAAAATGTGTCTGTTGTGAAATAAATACAAATGAACATTAATCAAGCTGAGTAACAGTATTACTATTATTCACTAGTATAACTAGTGATGTGATGAAGTTTCACAATAGACTACTTCCTGATTGTGGCAGTGGTCACACAAGTACTAAAATCCATAGAACTGTACCCATAAAGTCCATTCTTCTTTTCCCTTCATCTATTCGAGATAGTACTTCATTAATTTTTATGTGGACTTAAATTAAAACTTAAAACTAGACTGACATGGAATGTTATCTATTGTGTAGGTCACAGCATGATCCCATTCTTTGTTTAAAAGACTACCACCTATTTATGTACAAAGTAGTATAGAAAGATACACAATAAGGCCAGGCACAGAGGCTCACACCTGTAATCCCAGCACTTTGGGAGGCCAAGGCAGGAAGATTGCTTGAGCCAGGAGTTTGAGGCTGCAGTGAGCCGTGATCGTGCCACTGCACTCCAGCATGGGAGACAGAATGAGATACTATTTCAAAAAATAAATAATAAAATTAAAGTAAGATACACAATACATCTTTGTGAGTGTTTGAAAAAGCAAGACCTTTTTACTTTAGTAAAAGTAGCAATGGGCTGGCAAACAACATCTAGGACTTAGTGTTACTATGCCTGTAATTAGTTCTGAGGCTATTATCAAGTCTTTGAACCTCTTGGAGTCTCGGTTTCCTCACATATAAAATTAAAAGGCTAAAGCAAAGTCTAATTTATTGAAGTTCCCCAGAGTAATCGTTAAAAGGAGGAAAAAGTCTGACACTTTTATTTTCATTAAGAATTCTAGCAAATCCCCTCCCATCTAATTTAAAAGGCGGCGATTTAAGTTACTCTGCACTAACCAAATCAAAATATTATTTGCTCTTCTTTTTATTGTGGGGAAGGAGGTACAGTTGCAAAACAGTATGAAAAGGGACAAGGCATATTTAAGTTGTTTTGCCTAAACTAAGAAAACACATACATGTGTGTTAGAAGACTAGAAAAAATTGCATCTTAGATTTCATGCAAATGAAGTCTTAAATCAATAACCAGAAAGACAGGTTACCACCGTAAAATGTTCACAGCTTTAAAAGTTTAAAACAAATACTCACTTAACCCCAATTATTTGGACATCAAGTTCCTTAGCACATTCCAAGAGATGCCTACAGTTCTTCAGGGTAGTGCCAAACTTCATGTTACCCT
Source organism: Pongo abelii (assembly GCF_028885655.2). NCBI lineage: Eukaryota > Metazoa > Chordata > Mammalia > Primates > Hominidae > Pongo > Pongo abelii. The sequence goes on from NC_071992.2 coordinate 118,808,753, forward strand.
CTTCACCTCCAATATTATCTTCTGTTGCAATATGTAGTAAGACCCTAAGAGAAGGGGAGATGATTGGGGCAGAGTTGGTTTACATCATCATCAGCACATGTGAAGCCTGAAGATTGTAGGAAGTGTGTTGATTATGTTGCCAGTGCTCCCAAATCCAGCGACGGATGAATCAAGTGAACCTAATGAAAAACAATCCTGCATAGAGAAAAAACTAGCAATTAGGGCCTAAAGCATGAAGCTTACAAGGATGGGATTTTGGAAAATGCAGCAAGTTAAGACTCTGTTGTAGCATCAAGAGTTGGTTGGCCTCTGTAATGAAAGACGACATTACTTTCAAATGAAGTCCATCAGTCCATAAATCCACCTAGGAAGACTAAATTGAATAGCAATGCCATCATTGTCTTTCAATAAAAATATCAGGGCTTTAACTGTCTTCAAATTTCTTTGATCGTGCTAACTAGCTAAACCTCCATGGTTACTGCAAACATTCTTCCTACTAACATTGTTACATCCCAGCAGGTTTCTAACTGGAAAAAAATAGGAAGCATTTTTAAAATTTTTTTTCTGAGATGGAGTTTCGCTCTGTCGCCCAGGCTAGAGTGCAGTGGCGCAATTTCAGCTCACTGCAACCTCCGCCTCATGAGAGTGCCTCCTGAGTTCAAGCAATTCTCCTGCTTCAGCCTCCCAAAGTAGCTGGAAATACAAGGGTGCACCACCACACCCAGCTAATTTTTTTTATTTTTAGTGGAGACAGGGTTTTACCATGTTGGCCAGGCTGGTCTCAAACTCCTGACTTCAAGTGATCCACCCGCCTCGGCCTCTCCAAGTGCTGGGATTACAGGCATGAGCTACTGCGCCCAACCCAGAAAGCTTTTTTAAAAAATTATTTTATGTGTTTAAACAGTAGCCTTCTAGTCTACTGATTCAAATCTATTTAGTATTTCCTTCCAAACCACGACAACCAAGACAAGATGACCAAGACTAATTAAATTTCTTTAATTTCAGGAGCTGAGTAATTACAAACTGCTAGAAGTTGAAAATACACAAATTCTTTTTGTATAACTGTTTTCCTATGGATGTATTAATTACATAAACTAAGAAGGTTAATAATATGGCCATGAAAGTACAGCTATGGCCCTAATTTGATAATGAGAGGACAAGACTGATGAAAGCAAAAATTATTCTAAGGTTAGAATCAGCTCCATCAACAAGATGCCAGTCCACAATCTAACATACTAAACATCACAAATCACAGCTTGTCTTCAGAGGATCACAGAACAATATTTTTTAGAAAAACAAGTGGTTCCCTAAAATTTTCCCAACAAGGCTTTTATCCACACAAAGATTTACCAGAGTAATCAATGCTGTCAGGATATCTTAAGTACACCATTAAAGTCAGTATGAAAATTATGGACATACAAAGAAAATACAGATAGAATTCATTTTCAGAAACACACGTAACTCATTAAAAAGTAAGCCAACAACTGCATAATTCAATATGCTTTTAGTATATTCTTAAGCCCTCTTGATATACCAGTTTGTGAAAACATAAAATTTGCCTTAAATCTTTTTGCTTTTAATAAAGTAAACCTTTTATGAGGGAGTCTTGCTCTTTTGCCCAGGCTGGAGTGCAGCGGCTCGATCTTGGCTCACTGCAGCCTCCGGCTCCTGGGTTCAAGGGATTCTCTTGCCTCAGCTTCCCAAGTAGCTGGGATTACAGGCGCAGGCCACCTTGACCTTAAATGATCCACCAGCCTCAGTCTCCTAAAGTGTTGGGATTACAGGTGTGAGCCACTGCACCCAGCCTTTAAAAAGTAAACTTTCTAATTAAAAAAAAAAAAAAAAAAAAAAAAAAAAAAAAAAAAATTCTCTGGATACATGAAGGTGCAAGTAAAAAATTAAACTTCATGTTCACAAATAAAAGTATTAGCCTTAAAAACAAAACCCCCCAAATCTATGGACTAGGCTTCGAAGACACTGTCAGTAAAGATGACCATTCAAGAACTATGGCCTAGGGTAGATTAAATCCTCACCTAAACAGGAAAAAATGCTGACCAAAGTATATCCTGTTCCTAACATTATCAAACTAAGTTATAGAAATAATGAAAATACAGCCATGGCCCTAATTTGATTACCACACCAACTATCAAGGATTCCTTGAAGATTACAAGATCATATCCCCAAACTGCTCTTATTTTTTTTAATCCCAATTCCACATGAAGGATCAGAGGTAGAGAGCCAATAAAATGTTACTAGTGTTTCCCATAGAGGCCCTTTAAATAAGTTATAATTATGATACACATCATTGCCCTACTACAAATGCTCCTTTCTTCCCAGACAAAAGACAAACCCAACCCTCTAAGTGCTAAGTAATATTTTCAAGTACTTAGTTTTATACTTACTTGGCATTTGGGTGATTACGTGCAATTTTCTTCAATTCAATTTCGTTGTCACATGTCATGATATTCACTCCAACTTTTGCTGCATACTTTATCTGAGACACTTGCTTGCAAGGACTTATATAAATAATGTTTTCTGGAGGTACACCCAACTCTCGCACTAAAGCCATTTCATTCTGTGAAAATGAGGTTAAATTAAGAATACATAATGTCACAGTTCATATTCTGGTAATGCTTCCTCTAATACTATTACCCCCACCCCTTTTAAAACCAGGGTCTTACTCTTTGTATTCCAGGCTGAAGTGCAGTGGCACAATCATAGCTCAATGCAACCTCCATCTCTGGGGCTGCTCAAGTGATTCTCCTGCCTCAGCCTCCCAAAGTGCTACGAGTACAGGTGTGAGTCACTGTGCCTAGCCAAACCAATATTTTTATTTAAAAACATAAATAAATAAAAAGTGAGACAAGGTCTCACTATGTTGCCCAGGCTGATCCTAAACTCCTGGCTCAAGCAACTCTCGCCTCAGCCTCTCAAAGTGGTGGGATTACAGGTGTTAGCCATCGCTCCTGGCCTAAACATTACAAAAAAGAAGCACCAAAGAAATCTCAGAGTTTAGATATCTGCTGTAGTTTGGTCTAGAAGTAGCTCTAGCCTAAGAATGAGGAACAAATCAAAGTTTCCAATTAATAAAGATAAAACGTTTCAAAGGCTCATCACACTGAAACTTCCCTTTCACTGGTGCACTTGAAAAGCTTGTAATTTTCCAACATGAGGCTGCAGACTTAAAAAATTATTTCAAAACTCCATCCAAAAGTCAAACTTCCTTGCATTTGTTCTCTAACCGCCGTAACTACATTAAGTTAAATTATTCAATGTTTCAGTTTAGTTAAAAAATGAAAAATACTTACTTTACTGGAACAAGCAAATCCAGTTCCAAGAGCTGCCAAAATCTCAAGTACAGCTGGAGCAGAGTTGCACTTCACTGTGTAGAATGGCTTTATCTGAGCCACTACATTCTGCCATTGACTGTGTTTCTTCACAATCTTTCCAAGATCTCCCACAAAAAATGCATTTTTCCCTGTCTATTATGGTTATAAAAAAAGACAAATATGAACAAAAAACCATTGAAAATCAAGTATCAAAACACGAAAGAACACCTCTTTTCCTCCACAAATATATGGGCCAAGACATATATTTACATACAGTAATACATTTAAAGCTTGTTAACTAGATTTAGTAAACATTAAAAGAGACTCTGAATACACTTGTTCTTTCTTCTTATATTTGATTACTTTTTGCTGTGCTACACTAGCATATAAAATATTCTCCCCTTTGAGATAAAAAAAACTATTATCAATTACAGTGACAAAAGTCAGAATGAAACCGCCTTGATTTTACTTTTTGGCAGTTGAAGGAAGGGAACCTATTTTCTCCCATGCTTCCCCCACTGTTTAAAATACTTTGGCAGTTCAGGATATAATTTCCTAATACAGTAAGTAGAATCAGAAATGCTAAATAAAACAAGCTATATATCGCCATTAAAACTGCACCTTAAGACAACATGGTAAAATAAGAGACCATCTTCACTGGGAAACCTCTTATTTTATTACTTTTTCAGAGTTGAGGTCTTGCTCTGTAGCTACAGACTGAAGGGCAGTGGTGCAATCATAGCTTACTACAGCCTCCAACTCCTGGAGCTCAAGTGATCCCCACATGTTAGGCCTCCCAAAGTGCTGGGATTACAGGTGTGAGCCACCGTGCCCAACCAGGAAACCATTTTTAAAAAGACAAGGTTGTTAGTCTGTACATGGAGATGTCAAAATTAGATTTTAAAAGTACATAAGTCTATCAAATATCAGATAAGCCTGAATAAGAATAATCTTCCTTAAAGTTGTGGCTATTCTAGGACTAGAGAGATGACTTATGCATGTTGGACAGAACATATATTACTCAGTGTTAGATAGCAGGCAAAAAAATCTTATTTAGGATGTACAACATCCAAATCCTGTTTGAGAATCCATGAAGACAATGTTACTGTTTTCAACTCTTTAATTCACAGTATTTGAAAATGTCCATTATTAGAATATAGTGCCCAACTGATATAAATGCAAAACGCACATTATGTGCAGCAGAATTTTAACAGTTGTATTAAGTTATCCATCCTCCCAAGATATGATATCTATAGTATTCCGGAGACACAGAGTTTATATTTAATTTGGGAAAAAATAAGGTATTTATGGGTACCACCAAGAGAAATGGGATGAAACAACAAGGTATTCAGCTTCCTTTCTTATCCTTAGCCATGATGTGAGTCTGGAAAATTCTCAGTAGGCAACAAAAAACAAATTTAGGGAGCAGGGAAGCCTTGTATTTAATGAATATGCAACAAAATTAAGCAGGCTTAGGCAAACAATAGGACAATGAAAAGGGAAATAAGTTAGGAGGTCACCATAATGATATGTGCAAAGACGGATAGATAGTGGGAATGGAGGAGATGAATACCAGGATGTTATGAAGGCAAGACCAAGGTTAAATAAGAGAGGGCAAACAAAAGGTGGACTGAATGACTCAGAGAACACAGAAGTGTCACCCCAGAGCCAGAAAAGAATAGGGTTGAGGACTAATGCTCATTGAATGCTACTAAACGTGGGTTAATTTAGATGTGGGATGGAAGGAATATTTCAAAGATTATATCTGACCCCCGAAAAGTGTTGCAAAAAGTCAGAAGAATAAAGTTAAGTGATAAGAATGATCATCAAAATTTGACTAGGAGCTTCCCAGTGGCAACTGAAGAATGGCTTGGCAGAAATTGGTTGACCAATATGACAAGTTTCATGACCAATATGTGAAGTTTTAACAAGTTGAATGGCAGAGGAAGACAAAGGGATTTTTGCTAGGATGAGGGGAAGATGAACACGTCTGTAGACTTAAGGTCAAGAGAAGGAGAAAATTTTGGATATTCAATTACTGAACAATGGTAACATGAAAACAATTCCCTAACAAGTTTGGTGGAATATAGGAAATTTTCTCCAATAAAGAAAGATTGTATCAGTTAAGTCTAATATAAAAAGAAAGAAAAAAAAAAAAAGAAAAAAAGACCAGGCTGGGCGCGGTGGCTCACGCCTGTAATCCCAGCACTTTGGGAGGCCAAGGTGGGTGGATCACCTGAGGTCAGGAGTTTGAGACCAGACTGATCAACATGGTATTTGTTGTTATTTCTACTAAAAATACAAAAATCGGCTGGGCCTGGTGCTGGGCGCCTGTAATCCCAGCTACTTGGGAGGCTAAGGCAGGAGAATCGCTTGAACCAGGCAGGCCGAGGTTGCAGTGAGTTGAGATCGCACCACTGCGCTCCAGCCTGGGCAACAAGAGCAAAACTTCCTCTCAAAGAGAAAACAAAAAGAAAATCACCTTAAGTAGCAGTGAGTATATGATTCTGTAGAAGTCGACTCCTAGAGCAGTAGAGAGTAAGTACTCAGGATAAATTATCAAATTCTCAATGAACATACACAACCAAAATTATCTGAAAGTAAATTAATATCCACTGAAGAATACAACTGAGACCAGGCACAGTGGCTCATGCCTGTAATTCCAACACTCTGGGAGGCCGAGGTGGGCAAATCACATGTTGGTCAGGCATTCAAGACCAGCCTGGCAAACATGGCAAAACCCCATCTACTAAAAATACAAAAACTTAGGCCAGGCGCGGTGGCTCATGCCTGTAATCCCAGCCCTTTGGGAGGCAAGGTGGGCGGATCACCTCGGGTCAGGAGTTCGAGACCAGCCTGGCCAACATGGTGAAACCCCACCTCTACTAAAAATACAAAAAATTAGCTGGGCATGGTGGCGGGCGCCTGTAATCCCAGCTACTTGGGAGGCTGAGGCAGGAGAATCGCTTGAACCTGGGAGGCGGAGGTTGCAGTGAGCCGAGATACTGCCATTGCACTCCAGCCTGGGCTACAGAGGGAGACTCCATCTCAAAAAAAAAAAAAAAAAAAACTTAGCTGGGCATGGTGGCACACACCTGTAATCCCAGCTACTCGGGGAGGCTGAGGCATAAGGATCCTAAATCAACTGCTTGAACCCAGGAGGCAGAGGTCGCAGTGAGCCGAGATCGTGCCACTGAACTCCAGCTTGGGCAACAGTGTAAGAATCCATCTCAAACAAGCAAGCAAAAAAAAAGAATTGAGGCCGGGCGCGGTGGCTCGTGCCTGTAATCCCAGCACTTCAGGTGGCTGAGGCGGGTAGTAGATCACCTGAGGTCAGGAATTCAAGACCAGCGGTGAAACCTCGTCTCTACTAAAATACAAAAATTAGCCGGGTGTGGTGGTGTGCGCCTGTAACTCTAGCTACTTCAGGAGGCTGAGAGAGGAGAACTGCTTGAGCCCAGGAGGCGAGGGTTGCACGTGAGCCAAGATCACGCCACTGCACTCCAGCCTGGGTGACAGAGTGAGACTCACCTCCAAAAAAAAAAAGAAAAAGAAAAAGAAAAAAAGAAAATTGAGAAAAGTGAGTAAGAAGCCATGTACTGATTAGAAGGTTGGCTGGCATCACATCAACAGAATACACAGAACATATGTGGGTGCCAGATGCTAAAAGGCATGGAAGGTAAAGGGCCATAGGGAGGATTTTTAAATAATATGGACTGGAAAGAAAAATGGATCACTACTCAAGGGGAATGGGTGTGGGGGAGGAAGGTCAAGTTAAACCAGATAGCATATGAACCAAGTACTTTTGATCAGATTACCATCTTGGAAATTAAAAAGCACTCATGTTTCAGAGCTTGGAAAATGACAAACACTGTATTTGAGAAATGGCACTTACCAGGGTATGTTCATAAACATAGTTATCAATAACATTTCCAAGGTTTGTTCCTTCATCCAACAGGCCAACGGAGTAGTCTGCATCATCAATAAATCCTTTCATCTCAGCCGTATTCCACAAAGCCGAAAGTCATAAACCAGGAAAGACAAGAGACGGGCCACCAAGCCTATGTCTGGGTCCTTAGAATATGCAACAAACTGTCAAAATATAAGTTATATAAAAGTCTGTATTATTTCAATAGACATAATGTATACGAGTCAATGAAAGTGTGCTAAGTGCCTAATTTAGTGAGGAATTTATGCAATCATTTTACAATTTCAGAAACATCAGATTATTAATTTCCTTTAACGCCCACTTAAAAAAGCAAATACATGAATTAAAATACATTTACCCAAAAAGGTCAATATAATTGGAGGGGTAACTCACATATATACACCATATATTACAAGCCTATATGGTCACCTTACTTACAGAGTTGCAGACCCAATCTGTATTATTATCTTGTTTTGTGTTCCTATAACACACATAATTTTACCCATTTTAAGAGTAAAGAAAGCTAGTAAAATAAGTATCTGCATCCAAGAAATCAAAATACCAGTCTCAACTTCCAATATACTGTCAGCCACGTAATAGCACTGCCAGGTAATTGCAGATAAATGTCTTATAAATAAAAGTCCTGGCTGGGCATGGTGGCCCATGCCTGTAATCCCAGCACTTTGGGAGGCCCAGGCCGGTAGATTGCTTGAGCCTAGGAGTTTGAGACCAGCCTGGACAACATAGCAAACTCCGTCTCTCCTAAAAAAAAAAAAAAAAAAATTCCCAAATAGGTGAAAGTAATAAAAATGGGTGAGAGTGGAGGGTGGCTTGAGGGAACAATCTGAAGCTTTGATACAGGCTGCCTAGGCCTTACCTTAAGCTAAAATAGTACTAGCTATATCAAGTTAGCAATGTTATGAGGTGAGTTGCTTTGGTGAAATCACTGGACTAGGAGTCAGAAGACCTGGTCCTGGCTATATCATTTAGGAGAATCTACATCAATTTCTCTAAACCTCAGTTAACTACCTTAATTATTTCTTCAATAGGTTGTTGTAAAAAAAAAATCATAAAGCATATAAATTAAAAACATCTGTTTCAGTGCTGGCTAGAATAGAGCTACAATTAAGTTGTCAATTACCAGAAATGCAAAAATAACACAATTAGAAACTACATTTGTAAGTTAGGTATCTGTACATCCTGAGCCAGTTACTAAGTAATCTGATTTTTAAAAAGGCTTTAGGCTAAATCCTATCCCTCTCCAATCAAATCAATAAAATAAACCTGCCCACTCCCCCGGAGCACTCATTGTCCTAAGGCAGCACATACTATACTGACATAAAGGTTTATCTTCTTTGTCGAACTTCACTGGTTCTTAGGTTACTTTAGGAAATAACTTGGACATAAATGAGATAAAACAGGTCCACCAGACAGGATACTACTCAATATCTGGTACTAATTTCTGGTTGCCACATTAATAATGGCCATTGACCAGCTGTCTGGGCAGTCTATTTTAAAACCTGCACATCCTTTCCTGTGTCCTTGATTCCTCCTACCACCCCCCTCCACCCTCCCTAATGCCCCAAACTAGAGTTCACCCTTGGGTGATGGCCGCTGTCCTGAAAGTATACTCCATTTCGATGGTTCTTAAAAGTGTCAGCATTTTGGCTGCACCAAAACAGTCCTTAATAAGCTGTATTAGTCAAATTTCATGAAATACAAATACTCAGTTTTAACTTTTCAAACAAACAGCTTCATTTCCAAGAAGCCAACTACATTCAGTTCAACTCATCAGATCTTTCATGCCATATAGCACAGACTGAAAAGTTGAGGATGTTTTTATTTTACCAAGTTAATTGAGGCCTATCTAAATAGACCTAATACTTGGCAGTGAAGTCAAATCACAACCTGCACATTCTCTAAAGATTGTTATAACAGGACTGCTGTAAATCTGTGCCCAGAAAATAGACATTTTAGGCTAATAATACATGTTTATTTTAAGCAATTTAAAGCACCAATTTTGGGGGATATTCAACTGAGCACTAAGAACAATTAAAAAAAAAAGGTCACTCCTTTAAAAAGATAAATATAAGAAAATAAGGTAGAAACTTCCTGTTAAGTTTAACACCACTAACCTTTTTGGCATAGCAGCCAGTTTTCATTTATCTTACTATTAATAAATGAAAAAATACGTAATCAAGACTTTTGGCCTAAATAAAATACTTTGAAATGGAAAAAAAAAATAAGTAAATTGTGTCCTCACTTTATGTCAATAGCTTCTTGCAAACTGTGTCTTTTAAGTAAAAGAGGTAAAATGAAACCATTTTTTTTTCTTAACATTATAATGAAATGTTATTTGAGGGCTTGCTGTCTATGTCTTTTTGCTTAAAGTCGCAGTTTCCAAGAACCTACTGATGATGTTCAATGAGGACTTAATTGTATCTCAGTTGCTAAGTCTCTGGGCATAGTCTAATGTATATGTAGTATTTAGTATTTACTTGAAAACCTTTGGTTATTGATTATAAACGACAACACGCAACTGCTGCCAAATACAGAAGGTCTAGCTTTTAAGTCAGGATAAGATAAACCTCCATTTCCTGCAACCATAGTGTTCTCAGGAAGGGTAATTTTCCTTTAACAGTCAGGATCCTCAGTACTTAAAAAAACATCAGGCCCACTGGATCAAGTCTTACTCGCTGACTACCTACATTCTTCAGAGCTTCTGCTATAGTAGTATGATGATATGGATAAAGATCTTTTTTCCTAAATATTTTCAAACCATGTAATTTCATAGGTTCAACTCTGACTGCCTGCTAAGCTAGCTTAAATCTAACAGTAAACATGTTTATAGCAGTCTCCCAGCCTAAGTGTTTCATCTATTCAATATTAATTCTCTTAACCCTTAAAACCACAATGATGGTATTATCTCCATTTATATACTGAGGAATAGAATAATTAAGTAGGTTAGCTCTAGAGATACTAATGATCAAACTACATTTAAAACAATATGAAAACCCTGTTTCCCCAGCACCCCATCCCTAATCCCTATAAAACACAGGACTCCTTTTTTTTGGGAAATCCAACACAGTTCTCAGTCTCTTTAAAAGAACTTTATAATATCCACATAATCAACTAACCCCTTTCAGACATATGAACACTCATACTTGTTGAAAAATGCTAAGTTTATTCACACTGGTATAAAAACATTATCACGCCTACTCATAGCCTTTCTTCATATGATGTCCCTTTTGCAGCAAATCCCCAACTCCACCCCAGGCAACCACTGACCAGCTTCTTGTCACTATAAATTAGACTTTTATAGAAGCTAAATAATTTTAAACATCAACGGAAGGCTAAACCAAAACAGCTGACATATAGTGGCATTATCAATATAAATAAAAATAGTGAAAAAACATGACCCCCTCTAAAGGAAAGATAAAATGTTTGTGGAGTTGGCTATTCATCTTTGAAATGGAACTATCACTTCAGAAGTAACAGCAGAGTTGTTAACCAAGTCCCAGCTGAGTGACAAAATCATTCTGTTGGAAAAATGAAATAAAATTCATTTGCTATATTGGCAGTATTTGACAAAATGGATTAAGGATCACCTGAATCCACAGATGCAGTACATTAACATTTGTTTTCTTTCATTATACAGAGAACTACAGTAAAGTAGTTGATTGAACCCAATACTTTGGGAAGCTGAGGCAGGATTTTGTGAGGCCAGAAGTTTGAGATCAGCCTGAGCAATATACGGAGAAGCCATCTCTTAAAAAAAAAAACAAAAAAAACCAAAAAAAAACCAATAAAGCTCTAATGGAGGTTTATTCTCTTTGATGCTCTCTTGAAGGCTTTGAGATTGCTGTAAATTCCTAGCCCAGAGTAGGTACTCAGAAACAAATGGACAAAAGACTTCACAACAAAGAGTGGGGAGTTCTTAAACTTAGGGGTGGTGGTAATGAACTCCCTGGAAGTGTATTGAAAAAGTAGGTCAATTTTTCCCCCAAAGTAGGTCAATTTCCCTCCCCTCTCCCCCCCCTTTTTTTTTTTGAGAAAAGGTCTCACTCTTGTCACCCAGACTGGAGTGCAGTGGCATCACAGCCCACCGAAGCCTCAACCACTCAAGCGATCCTCCCACCACAGCCTTCAGTTCCACCTCCACTCAGTCAGTCCCTGTAGCTGAGACTACAGGCACATGCCACCATGTCCAGCTAATTTTTTATTTTTTGTAGAAAACTCTTTGTTCAGTGTCTCACTATGTTGCCCCAGGCTGGTCTCAAGCTCCTGGCCTCAAGCAATCCTCCCACCATGGCCTCCCAAAGTGTTGCAATTACTGGCATGAGCCACTCTGTCCAGCTCTTTCACATTCTTAAAAGAAGCCCGTAACTTTGATATGCAAGCAATCCAGATGTACAGTCATGCGTTGCATAACAACATTTTTGACAAGGACAGATCAAATATATGAAGGTGGTCTCATAATACCATATTTTTACTGTACCTTTTCTATGTTTAGATACACAGATACTTACCACTGTGTTACAACTGTCAACAGTATTCAGTACAGTAACTCGGTATACAGGATGGTAGCCTAGGAGCAGTAAGCTACACCATACAGCTTGGGTGTGTTGTAGGCTGTACTATCTAGGTTTCTGTATGTACACTATAATGTTCAAACAACCACAATGTCACCTAACGACACATTTCTCAGAATCTATCTCTGTCATTAAGCTACCCATGCCTGTGAATGCAAAGCTCAACTATCAGCTACTGTTAAAGACTAAAAGGCCAAAAAAAAAAAAAAGCCAGTTCCTCAAAAGAATCTGTAAAACACAAACATCTTCAGCAACAAGTTTTCTTTTTTTGTTTTTCTCTTTATGGAGAATGGGGTCTCACTATATTGGCCAGGCTAGTCTCTAATTCTTGGGCTCAAGCTATCCTCATGTCTCTGCCTCTCTTAAGTGCTGATATTACCAGTGTGAGCCACTATGCCTGGTCAAATTTTCTAATATATCTTGAGGCAACAAACTCTTTGTTCAAACGAAATGCCACTTGGAAACCCAGTATTTCCAACTGAAAAGGGACAAGTAGGTGGGTGAGGTAGGTTGCTTGAGTCTTTCATATGTTGTGCCCCAATCTCACTGAAAGAGTCCTAAAAAAGCAGCTCAAATCATACCTCTGGGATCACTGCTTGCAGTTTTCTTAATATATTAGCAAAAATAGTTTACAGTTCCATTGTTAAAAAAAGAAAGGTTTATGTTGTGACATTTATGCCTTACTGAAAGCACTAAGAAATATTTTGCCAAAACGTTTTCAGGAGGTATTAAAGTTAATTGGCGGCAATGTGTCAAACCAAAAGTCTTAAGACACAGCATGTTCTAGGGAGCAAGCATGAAAATAAGTGTGCATGTGTTGGGGGTGAGCAGTTTATACCTTACGCCAGATTCACTAAGTTAATCTACCTCAATCTTCAACACCACAGGGGGCTGGGCACAGTGTAATCCCAGCACTCTGGGAGGCCGAGGCATGCAGATCATGAGGTTGAGATAGAGACCATCTTGGCCAATACGGTGAAACCTGTCTCTACTAAAAATATAAAAATTAGTTGGGTGTGGTGGCGCACACCTGTAGTCCCAAGTACTCAGGAGGATGAGGCAGGAGAATCGCTTGAACCCAGGAGACGGAGGTTACAGTGAGCTGAGATTGTGCCACAGCACTCCAGCCTGGCGACAGAGCGAGACTCCATCTCAAAACAAAAACAAAAAACAAAAACCCCCGCACAGGGACTCTTTCCAGGACGTCTCCATACTCTCCACTAAGAATGCAGACTCAAACCAAGGTGATATATCAAATATCTCCTTGCAATTCTGAGTGGAAATAATTCCCAAAAGAAACTGTACCACTTCTTCTGGCTTACAGATCAGAAACAGGACTGATTTACTGGCTGCAACACATTCTGGTGCTATTGGACCTTGAATTAATTATATTAAACTTGAAAAAAAAAAAACTACTCCATGTAAATCTTAGATTCTCTTCATTAGAACTGAACAGCAAATCTATTTTTAATAAAAGCTCTGATGTCTAGTATTATCAATGGACACTAGAAAGTATTCTCTACTCACAAGCACTTTTAAGCTATTTTCAACCACCTTATTAACATATGGTTGAGAAAGCTCAGGTTATTTTACACTAATACAGTAGCGTATAACCACAATACTACTTTTATTAATAATTTCCTCTTAGACTCATAACTGAGAAGAAAAAATATGTAACATTCCTTATTCACACCTTCATATTGGTGTTTTTTGTTAATACATTTTTCCATGAAGAGCTGCCAAAAGAAACAAAAGGCTCCAAAGAACCACACACTGCTCCCTGGAGCCTTTCATGAGGCCGCTGAGTCCTCATGTTCATCGACAGGGTAGCTCCAAAAGTAGTGGCTGCAGCAGCTGGGCACTTGCCTTGTTACACACCTGCTACAAAGGCTTCTACAGTTGATTGTACTTCAGAAGAAACTGATACATCTCTCAAATAATCACAAGATAATTCTGGCAGCAACAGCCCACTTGACACCAAGCTGGATGAATATGAGTCTTGGATTTCTGAAGTGAAGACCTCCCTGGAAGTAGAACAGGGAGAGCTGAAGGGTTGAGAATACTGTTTCAGAGATACCTAAGCAGGAAACCCAACCTTAATACATCAATCATTTTTCTAAAAGGATTTTTACTTATTAAAAATGAGAAAAGATATTCTGAAATTTATACTATTACTGTTACTCTGAAGATGCCTAGGCACATTTCTACTTTTATTTTTACATAGGCATTTGATGACTTAGCACCCAGCTCACAGCTTTAAAAATATACAATGTTGCTTAAGTCCCCTCTGCATTCTACCTACAACAGAAAATGTTACTTACCACATAGAATACCTTTAAAAGTAATTGACCAGAAGAGCACTAGAAGCTTCTAAAGAATGACATCTACTATAGATATGAGACCTTGAGTAGGTCTGAACCACTACAAAAGAATTCCAGGAAGCTATATACTGAAACTGGTAGGAAATCCTATAAATTTAGTGATCATAAGATCAGGTAAACTTCTGCCACCCTGGACCCCAAAATAAGTGATAGACAATAACAACAGCCTACATCAAGTACTCAGGATAAATCAGGACAAGGCTTGCTTCAATAAGAAAGCCAGTAATCACAATGCATACCCCTAAAATTATTTTTCAGGTGAAGAGGTTGAAAAAACCGAGTAACCCTAGAGGAAGAAGACTAAAGGTGACTGCTAAAGATTTATTTTAAAGAGAAGAACAAGAATGAATAGGAAATATATAAAAGGGGGTAAAAATTTCCAAAGGTTATAAGCCCAACAGGCTAAGTTTGAAGTGCCTGTGTAAAGACTGCCCAATGAACTGCCTCACCATAAATATTAAAATGTAGTTTAATGAGAAAACAAAATACACAATTCTCACAGTAATATTATTTTTGCATGTGGAATTAACACAATTAGACTCCCTTAAAAATGTCTTGACTATTCAATGTGAAGACTAAATTTTTTTTCCGGAGAAAATGTATGTGTACTAAAGTGTGTGTGTACCTGCACACAAGTGAAATATTTATATCCCTTTTGGCAATTAAGATGTGATAACATTAAAGATGACTATTACAATACAACATGAAGTACACAATCATATTAATTTCAAGTTTTCTAGCTTTCCTGGTTACAATTAAGCATAGGGAATAATCCTTTAAAGAGACACACTATTTTGGTTACCTTAAGGCAGAGCTCATTGCCTGCCTGTCCGCTACTCACCCAAGGAAAACATATAGAATACATGTGCAATACAGTAATTGCAACCAAGACCAAGTTAACCAGGTTATTAAGAAATAAGATGCTGGCCGGACATGGTGGCTCACGCCTGTAATCCCAGCACTTTGGGAGGCTGAGGCGGGTGGATCATGAGATCAAGAGTTCCAGATCAGCCTGGCCAAGATGATGAAACTCTGTCTCTACTAAAAATACAAAAATTAGCCGGGCGCGGTGGCAGGCACCTGTAATCCCAGCTACTTGGGAGGCTGAGGCAGGAGAATCGCTTGAACCTGGGAG
Organism: Pongo abelii; assembly: GCF_028885655.2. NCBI lineage: Eukaryota > Metazoa > Chordata > Mammalia > Primates > Hominidae > Pongo > Pongo abelii. The sequence goes on from NC_071992.2 coordinate 118,824,118, forward strand.
GTGGAGGTTGCAGTGGGCCAAGATCACGCCACTGCACTCTAACATGGGTGACAGAGCAAGACTATCTCAAAAAACAAAAAAAAGAAAGAAATAAGATGCAATACCTCAGAGGCCCCTGTACATCTCCCTTAGAATTTGTTTAGACCTTCTCTAATCATCATTCCTTTGTTACTTAATAGTTTTATTCTTCTATGTGACCCTAAAACAGTGTTGGGCAATGTGGTACTTTACATTCTGGTATTAGAGTCCTTATTCCACTGACTGGCAGTTTAAGTAGCACTGATCTAGGGACTACAGTCTATACCTGGGACTGGAACTGCTAGATTGTTAGTGGCAAACAGTTTGCAAGTCTTTTGCTCATTTTCTTGTTTTTGCCTTTTATTTATCTGAAGGAGCTCTTCATGAATTTAGGATAGCAAACCTCTCATTAGGAGTATTATTTTTGGGGTGATTGTTTTGTCAGAATTTCCATGTTGAACATACCAGGATAACCCCATCCTACATTTGGTCATGCCAAATATAACATGTTCATGCTGAAGCTACATGAGCTAAGATACCATACTTGTTTAGATCTTTGCAAACTGGGCATCAGAGGATCCTTGCAGCAAAGAGCAAGAAGCAGATAAAAAGTAATCTGAAGTCAACATAAAGCTCATACTGCCAAGAATGCTGGCTCACGCCTGTAATCCCAGCAGTTTGGGAGGCCGAGGAGGGCAGATCACCTGAGGTCAGGAGTTCGAGACCAGCCTGACCAACATGGCGAAATCTTGTCTCTGCTAAAAATACAAAATTACCTCGGCCTGGTGGTGTGCGCCTACTACTTCCAGCTACTTGGGAGGCTGAGGCAGGAGAATCGCTTGAACTAAGGAGGCAGCGGTTGCAGTGAGACTGCACCACTGCACTCCAGCCTGGGCAACAAAGGCAAAACTCCATCTCAAAAAAATAATAGTAAAAAAAATTTTTATTTTTAAATACAAAAATTAGCAGGGCATGGTGGCATGCACACCATGGCTGGACCTCATGATGGCTGGCTATGGCCTGGGCAGGCTGAACCTGACTATCCTAATCCCTGTAACCCAGTATGCTACACAGTATTTTCTACTCATGCATAATGTAAAAAACAGTGGATTAACGAAAAGGGAGAGCTAAATATCTGCTTTAGTTAACTTGTGAAAAACTGCTTGATTTGACTGGGCATGGATGTCCCTGGAATGGAGGAAAGACAAAATATCTGTGCTCCCTGGGGCCTCACCAGTATGTAAGCACTTCACTTGGAAGAGTCTCCTTAGGCTTATCTGAACAATGGCCAGTCTAGAACAGTAGCCTGCCATATACTAGATTTTAAGGTTTACAAGACTTTCCCATATATGCAATATCTCATTTATTCTAATGGAAGTTAAATATCACAAAAGGGATTGGTTTACCTGGGGTGCGGTGTGGGGAGACCCAAACTGGAAAACTCTGAAACAAGATCAGGTTGGGTGAAGACTGTGATGGAACACACAAATCGGTAGTCAGTATTAATTTTCTCAGCTAAACTAACCTCTGTAATAAATGCAAAAGCCATTTATCCCACTTAAAAACTGGTCTATGGTCGGGCGCAGTGGCGCATGCCTGTAATCCCAGAACTTTGGGAGGCCAAGGAAGGCGGATCACGAGGTCAGGAGTTCGAGACAAGTTTGATCAACATGGTGAAACCCTGTCTCTACTAGAAATACAAAATTAGTCGGGCATGGTGGCGCATGCCTATAATACCAGCTACTCAGGACACCAAGGCAGGAGAATCGATGGAACCTGGGAGGTGGAGTTTGCAGTGAGCTGAAATCGCGCCACTGCACTCTAGCCTGGGCAACAAGATCGAAACTCCATCCCAGCATTTTGGGAGGCGAGGGGGGCGGATCACCTGAGGTCTGGAGTTCAAGACCAGCCTGGCCACATGGTGAAACCCATCTCTACAAAAATACAAAATTTAGCCAGGCATAACGGTGGGTGCCTGTAATCCCAACTACTCGGGAGGCTGAGGCAGAAGAATCACTTGAACCAGGGAGGCGGAGGTCGCAGTGAGCCAAGATTGTGCCACTGCACTCCAGCCTGGGCGAAAGGAGGAGACTCTGTCAAAAAAAAAAAAAAAAAAAAATCTTTCCTAGTTAAAATAATCCTAATTAGGTAGGGAGCTCCTACTAAGGCATGTATAAATACTAAAGATTAGGAGACAAAATGTGACTATTTAAAATGCTGATGTTCTTCTGAAGTTCCTACATGAATATATACAGCCGACTAATGACAACCAGGTAAAAAAAAATTGTTAAAGCAAACTTGTTAAGAGTCCATTTAAGCAAATCAATTAACTAAATCCCTTTTCCATACTGCACAACATTAAAGGGTATGTGATAATGAATCTGACCTCATCACTGGATCCACTATGAGAAGCAAACTTAGCTTTTTAAGTTTTAGAATATTTTCCATTAGGCTAATTCATTAATTATAATTGAACCTACAACCAAAATAAATAGAAAACTAGCCCACTGGAAAACCTTTACTCCAGCATCAAGACATAGGGGATTTCTTTTTTGAGACAGAGTTTTGCTCTTGTAGCCTAGGCTGAAGTGCAATGGCACGATCTCGGCTCACTGCAACCTCCGCCTCCCAGATTCAAGTGATTCTCCTGCCTCAGCCTCCCGAGTAGTTGGCATTACAGGCGTCTGCCACGACGCTCGACTAATTTTGTATTTTTTTTTTTAGTAGAGATGGGGTTTCACCATGTTGGCCAAGCTGGTCTTGAACTCCTGACCTCATGTAATCTGCCCGCCTTGGCCTCCCAAAGTGCTGGGATTACAGGTGTGAGCCACCTCACCTGGCCTAGGGGATTTCTTAAAAGGCTCGCAAAAACTTTTTCACAATTAGGGGCCCATTAATCTTTGATATTGACCTTAAAATATTTTGTTAAGATATTTTTACAGTGTTCACATACTACATCATACACACATTCTAAATTATGAAAGAAAAGGATTATGTAAGCAACTTCCAAAGTTTCCAGATACTTAGTTCATTCCATCAAACTTCAGGTGGTTGATTTAAAACCTAACTCTGAAGCCAATTCTGGATCTCAGACTACCTGCATGGGAATCCTAGTGGACCAGTTCAAGCAGAGTTCATATAGCTATATGCTTTGCAATGCTATGGGCCAAATAATTTCCATGAAGGCTATTTTAACTCCTTTTAACGGTTTTCAAATAATATTGTTGATCTACAGAAAATTAACCCCAGGATTTCGGTGTCCAATAGAGCAAACTGTTATTGATTTGTAAGGATAACACACTTCTGGAATGAGGAATTTTCTCTTGCCAATTTTACAAATTCTAGTCAAGAAACCTTTGGGACTAGGTATCTTTGTGAATTCAGAATTCTCCAGATTTTGAACAATAATGTAGTACACATACTTTACATATGTTATGTAATACTCTTCAGGAGAATGAGTCAGCACCCTGCAACCACAATATTTCTGAAGCAAAATTTAGGAATATTAACACTAAATGGGATAAGTAAAGACAAAAATAGCCTCAAATCAGCACAGATTCAGGTCAAGTTTTTTTTTTTTTTTTTTTTTTCCCCAAATCAGTTAAGGTCACATCAAGGAAGCTATAAAAAAAAATTTTTTAAAGACTTTTTGGATTTCAGAATTCTATGAAAAAGGGATTGTGGACCTGTAGCTTTATAGCAAAGCATCAAATACTAGACATGCAAAATGAGAAGATTACACGTGAATATTTAAAGAAGTTATATTTGTTTGACATAATATGCATTGTACCTGGGCATAATAAAGTTAAAAGCCAGTTATTCTGGCTGCCAGAACCTGCAGAATAAATAATCTTTAGCTTCTATCTGCTCCCATTCCCTCCTACCCAAAATGAGGGAGACACTATAGACTTTCTGAATCCTACATTATTAATCTGAAGACTACTTTTCCCTGATTTTGCAGAATCATTCAGCTCACTGACAACAGTCTCTCAAGTTTCTAAGAGGAAACACCAGTAGAAATATTAACTATAATGCAAGGTAACTTTTCTTTAAAGCAAGAGACACGAATTAAAAGAAGGATTATCTTTTATTACGGTCTTCCTCAAAAGATGAAGCTTGTTCTTAAATTTCTGCCTTAGAATGGATTCACAACTATGATGTTAACTTTAACAGACTGCACCACCCAAAAAGGTTTTAAATCTCCAAGTCAGCTTGGGAGAAAAACATCAGGTATGTTGCAAATAGAACAGATGGACTAACAAAAATTAAGCTACTGACTTAGTAGTGAAATGGCAATGACCCTGCTTCTCTTTAATGTGCACACAAGCCACCTGGATATAGACTCTGATTCAGGTTTGGGTGAGGCTGAGATTCTGTATTTCTGTTCTAGGTGAAGATGCTAATGCAATTCATCCGAAGACTACGCTGCATAACCAAGGATAGTAATACACTCAAAAAAAAGAATTTATGCCAGTTTAAGACAAAAAGAACTGTTCCAGTCCGACATTATGTTATAGCTGGGATTCACATTTGCTCAAATTTACACAGGTAGGAGAAAGCCAGTATAGGAAACCCTATAGTCAACATTCTAAGTCAAAGCTTTCAAGAAATCTTACTATTTAAACTGTGTTTCCTTCTCTTTAGCCTTAAAAACCTGAGTCTAAAATTCTAATTTGTATTAACATCAAATGTTTGCTTAGAGCAAACATTTTTATCGAATAGGGATCTGTTTAACAAGATCAGATTAAAGAAACACTAAAACTGATACCCTCAGCTTTCCTGAAAACTTACCTCCAAGTCTCTGACCAAACTTAAAAACACTTAAATTTTAATAACAAAATCTGAATTTCAGTAACAATAAGTCTATATACCACAAAATTTTTAAATGAACCCACACAAATCTAGCAGCCCAAATTGAGTTTACTGTGGAATCACATTTTGCACAGGGGCTCAATTCTAAAGTAAAATCCACACATAGAAAACCAAGTATAGTCAAAAACTATCCTTGAAAATCTGTTAAATATATATTTTAATACCATATGTATATTTTAATACATATACATATTTAGATACATATATAAATTGAGATTATATATGTATCTCTATCTATCTCTATCATATTTCAGCAAGTCCTCTAAAAACAATCAGTTGTTCCTACCAGCTGAGTAGCAAAAATCATTTCACTAAGTTAAATGGCTGAATGATATGATAAACTACACCTTATATCCCAAAAGCCCTCTTCAACGTATATTTTCTAAGTTATGCATTCAAGATAAAGTTTTAAACGAACCAGTCATTGGTAAACAATGCACACAACTAAATCAGTCAAGTCTGTAACCGGTAACTGTCATATCTCTATTTCAGAAATTTAAAAGTCACTGCACTTTAAGAGGTAAATGCAATTTCAAATTCTGAAAAATACTAAGCAAGGCAGCACTCTTCCTTCGATTTTAAAGACCTCCTCCCCGACAACAAATGCGCAAATACTTACATGGACAAGTTGGGAGATGGAACCCCCCTATCATCAGCTAGGTTCCCAAGGTGGCTCAGCGTTGAAGTCGAACTGCTCTCTATACAGCACTTCTCCTAGGCCCTCTGGGTAGTTGTATACTTGGTCAGAAAGTTCGCCCTAAAAGAAGGAAATAAAAGTAGCAGAAGATAGTCCTATGTTAAAAAAATGTTTAGGCTGACTTAAACATGAACTGTAGAATAGGTGTTCATTTTATAACAATGTTTCATTAAAGTCACATTACACAAGTGATATTTTCAAAGGGTTTACCACAGTACCAAGTACTTTATGCAGTAAACATTTCCAAGCTGCTGTATAAAATTCACAGAACTTGATGTCATAGCCATCTTACCAAGTTGTTTTATCTGCCTACTCAAGAGTTAGCAGCCTTCATTTTTGAAGATGAAAACTTCATTTTTGCTTTTATTTGTCCTCTAAAACTCCACATTTTTAAGTGGTCCAGAATTTTAAAAATTCCAAGTACCCTCACCAACCTAGTGTATATGCAAGACTTTATATGAATAATGTATTAGCATGACCTAATAGTTTGGAACCACCCGGAACACTCTTTTACTCCTCAAATATTTCTTTGCCTTTTACATTTTAAATGTAAAATTCCACCACAATACCAAAAGATTTTATGACTTAGCTAATGCATTATATATGTATCTAAAATAACTTTTGAAAAACATAAAATAACTTGAGAACTTCCTTATAATAATATTAACCAACTAATCTCTTAAGATTTATCTTCTCATATCTAACCTATTTGGACATAATTCATTCTATTATCACCAGGAACAAATAAATGTGATAAGTGCACAGCACACTATACAACATGCTAGGTGAGTTTTAGACATTGTTACCACTCATCACCTCTAAGCTAAAATGATATACCTATGTTTCTATTTATAATTCAGTGGTTACTGTTTTCAAGCAAAATAATCTGACAGTATTTGCTAGAAAGGGGTGGTAAGAAGGAAGCCAGAAAACCAGAAATTATAAAGTCAAGAGTTGGAGGGATTTCAGAAGCACTGTAGGCATACCTAAAGTGTATCTCACCAGGATCAAGGCACTCCTGGTGGAGGCAAAATGTTTCATCTATCTAGGAGGAGAAGCTGATCACATGCTCAATGAATGACATTTATGGATGATGAGGAAAGAAATCCTACAAACATGCAGTGATGATAATAATCTTACATTAGATTCCAAATAATGTACTACTCCATAACATTCTGATTCTTTCAACACCAACGTAATTTTCTAAATAAATAAAAAGTTGAGTCATGCTGGGGACAGATCATTCTCAATTATCCTAAGGAATAGGATCAGATACCCTGGGTAAGACATTATTCATCTTTTCCTCAATACATATATCCACAGCTATTTTGCTGCTTAATGCAACCCAAGAGCAATGATGTGAAACATTACGGACATTAAACGTCAGACATTCCAGAATGTTCCTCCGTGAGAACCCTACAACATTTCCGTTTAACAAAAAGACACTAGTAGGGAATGAAGGCTCTAGAATTTGAAAGGCATTATTTAAATACAAAAAATAGGGCTAGGCGCAGTGGCTCTGAGCCAATGGATCACTTGAGGCCAGGAGTTCAAGATCAGTCTGGTCAACATGGTGAAATCCCATCTTCTACTAAAAATACAAAAATCAGCTGGGTGTGGTGGTGCACACCTGTAATCCCAGCTACTCAGGAGCCTGAGGCACAAGAATTGCTTGAACTCAAGAGGCGGAGGTTGCAGTGAGCAACCACTGTACTCCACAGTTGTGCCACTGTACTCCAGTACTGTACAGAGTACAGTTGTGCCACTGTACTCCAGCCCAGGCAACAGAGGGAGACCCTGTCTCCAAAAAAAGAAAAGAAGAGAAGAAAAAATGAGCCAGATGTGACAATATGCACCTATAGTCTCAGCTACTGAGGAGGCTAAGGCAGGAGGACTGCTTGAGCCCAGGAGTTTGAGTCCAGCCTGGGCAACACAGCAAGACCCAAAAAGTGCATAGGATAAGCACTTCTTATAAACACTTACATACAGGATAGATAAGCACTTTTTATAAGCACTTACATACAGGATAGACAGAATGTTTATCCGGACAGTTAGGATAAAAAAGCATGAAGGACTTGTTAAATGGAAATGCGGAGAAAAGGCAGTATGGAAAAAAATAAATTATTTTCACTTAGAATGGTGTATGTAAACACTGCAAATTCTCTTAACACCTTAGAGAATAGCACAGAGAGGGCTCAGTTGGTCAGTAAGAAACAAGAAGCATTTTATGTAATTTATTTTATTTTATTTTATTTTTTTGAGACGGAGTCTCGCTCTGTCACCCAGGCTGTAGTGCAGTGGCGTGATCTTGGCTCACTGCAACCTCTGCCTCTCGGATTCAAGCAATTCTCCTGCCTCAGCCTCCCGAGTAGCTGGGATTACAGGCATGTGCCACCACGCCCGGCTAACTTTTTTGTATTTTTAGTAGAGATGGGGTTTCACCATATTGGCCAGGCTGGTCTCGAACTCCTGACCTTGCGATCCACCCACCTCGACCTCCCAAAGTGCTGGGATTACAGGCGTGAGCCACTGCGCCCGGCCTATTTTATTTTCTTAAAAAATAGAGACGGGGTCTCACCATGTTGCCCAAGCTGGCCTTGAATTCCTGAGCTCAAGTGATCCGCCTGCATCAACCTTCCGAAGTGCTGGGATTACAGGTGCAAACTACCGTGCCCAACTACAAAAACTTTCTATGACTTTGACAGTAACTATTCCAAACTTAGTATCTCTAAATTATCAGCACGTCTCTGAAAACACAATGCCTTTACCAATGAGTTTTAAAATTGTTCTGTGGTATTCTTTGTAAAAACTCCAAACCCCAGTCTAATCATGAGAAAAACATCAGGTAAACCCCAAGTTTAGGGGATGGGAGTATTCTACCAGATATCTGGTAGCACTTTTCTAGACTGTGATGGTAATGAAAAACAAGGGAAGACTGAGAAACTGTCACAAACCAAAGAAAACTGGGAAGACATGACAACTAAATACAATGTGGTAACTTGGATTCTGGAACAGAAAAAAGACATTAAAGAAAAACTGGCGAAATCCAAATAAAAGTCTCGAACGTTTCATAGTGCCAAAGTCAGTTTCTTAGTTTTAACAAATGTACTGTAATAACGTAAGATGTTACTAATAACTGGGTGGGAAGTATGCAGAAACTGTACCTTTGCGACTTTGCTGCGCAACTAAGATACTCCAAAATAAAGTTTATTTTATTTATTATTATTATTTTTTTTTTTTTGAGATGAAGTCCCACTGCTCTTGTCACCCAGACTGGAGTGCCCTGGTGAGATCTCGGCTCACTGCAACCTCTGCCTCCCCAGTTCAAGCGATTCTCCTGCCTCAGCCTCCCGAGGAGCTGGGATTACAGGCGCCAGCCACCACGTCCGGCTAATTTTTGTATTTTTAGTAGAGATGGAGTTTCAGCATGTTGGCTAGGCTGGTCTCGAACTCCTGACCTCAGGCGATCCACCCGCCTCAGCCTCCCAAACTGCTGGGATTACAGCCGTGAGCCACCGCGCCCGGCCTAATAAAGTTTATTTTTTCAAAAACCAACCAAGGGATAGTCACCTAATGGGCTACTACTCAGCAACACAAATAATCTACTGATAATCTACAGATAAAGACAACAGGGATGAATATTAAAAATGTGCTGAGTTAAAAGAAGCCTTTTATACCAAAGAATGCATACTGTATGATTCCATTCATGTGGAAATTCTGGAATAGACGAAAATAATCTATGGGTTTTAAAAAAAAAAAATCAAGATCAGCCGGGCGCAGTGGCTCACGCTTGTAATCCCAGCACTTTGGGAGGCCGAGATGGGCGGATCATGAGGTCAGGAGTTCCAGACCAGCCTGGCCAACACAGTGAAACCCCTTTTCTACTAAAAATACAAAAATTAGCTGGGCGTGGTGGGCGCCTGTAATCCCAGCTACTCGGGAGGCTGAGGAAGGAGAATCGCTTGAACCTGGGAGGCGGAGGTTGCAGTAAGCCGAAATTGTGCCACTGCACTCCAGCCTGGGTGACAGAGCTAGACTTCATCTCAAAAAAAAAAAAACAACAAGAACAACAAAAAAAAAACACCAAGATCGTGGTTGGCTCTGTGGTGACTGGGAGACGATTTGAAAGGACAAGAAAAAACTTTCGAGGGTGATGGCGATGTTCTACATCTTGACAAAAGGTTTAGGTTACACAGCTGTATTTTTGTCAAAGTTCATCAAATTGCATACTTAAGACTTGTGGGTTTATACTGATGTGAATTTTACCCTCTAAGATTTAAAAAATAGTAAGCGGTACTGAGCTCTATTTAATAGGCACATACGAAAGTTGGAGGGGTCTCCAACTTTACTTTGAAATGCATCGACAAATAAGGCAAAATGTTAATTGCAGAATCTAGGTGGAAGTGTAACTCTTTTTCACCTTCTGTTTGAAAATGTATGTAATAAAACCTTGGGGGAGAAAGGCACTGACTACTCGACCTCACTTATCACCACCGATAAATCATTTTCTTTTGGAGTCTTTCCTAAACTCCTTGGGGCTTATTTCTAATCATGATCAGCATCTGCACGCTCTCGTATATGTAAAAGAAATTAATGAATTATGAGGGCCTTTCTAGACAATCATGAGCCATGTTTCTGCCAACCCTTGCTGTATCTGATGTGCTTTGATGTACTTGTACTTTGTGCTTTGATGTACCTCTACATTAACCTTCGCTGAGCACAAGGCAATTCCCCCTCCTTTGAGTCCTTAGATTCCCACCCAGTCTGGGAATTCACGATAGAAACACGACGAGACACAGAACTAATATAACCAAGATGCCACCACAAAATTCAGTTAAATTTGCTGAAACATGAGGCGGTAAACTGTGTCCCCGACTATTTCGGGTTTCTGAACCAGCAGCTTCGTCTATGAAACACACATTCAGGATACCGTGTAAGGGTTAGAACATGTCACCACCAACAACTGTTGGCAGTCAAGACAGTAGTTGATAAGCCACCCGTCTACCAATCTCCCTCTTTCTGCCTAGGAACCATGGCGTGGACGGAAAAACGAAGCCATGGTGACTAATCCTAAGGCTCCAGGAGGTGACTGGGGTGAGTGAAGGCGACTTGACCCAATCAGGAGCGCCGCAGGGGCGGAGCAGCAGCCTCGAGGCTTCCAGAAGGGGCCAAAGGCCTCTCGCTGGCTACCTGACACCGGGGCTTCCCCGCCGCCAGGCCCCAAGTGGCGTCAACTTTCCTCCACCAGCGCGGGACCGCGCTCCCCGCGCCCCCCAGGAATCCGACTTCCTCCGCAGCTGTCACCAGAGGCCGGCGCGGGGCCCGCCCCGCTCCATTCATAACCAGGACCCCAGCCGTTGCAGCCCACAGCGCCGCCCGCCCGCCGGGCTTCGGGAGGCAAAGGTGGCAGCGGCGCAGCGCGGGGTAGGGGCTGCAGGACCCCGGCCCCTCAGGGCTGCGGCCGGGCCCCTTCCCCGGAAACAGCAATGCACCACGGGAGAGGGGTGGGGGCCACACGCCGCCAGGAGGGGACGGCGACCCCCGGCGGCGAGACCCCCGCGCGCGCCCCCACTGGCACACGCCCCCTTGCCCCAACTGCTGCGGCTCCGGCTCCGCCGAGCGTCCAGCAGCCGTCTGAAGGTCCCGAGGCTGGGCCCGCCGCCCAGCCCCGCCGCCGCCGCCGCCGCCGCCGCCGCCGCCGCCGCCGCCGGGGGCACAGACAACCGCCACACATGCCGCCGCCGCCATGTTCGAGGCGGCCGGCCGCGGGGCGCTGCGGAGACGTCTTAAGGGCGGCGGGGCCCAGCCGGAGCCCCCCGAGGCCAGCCCCGCGTCCTAGCCCCTCCCGCGCTCCTCAGCTCGGTACTCACGTGAGATAACGGCCCAAAGAGTCGGGTAAAGCGTCTTCTCTTTTTCGGCGGAATTTTTAAAGAGGGATGTGGTTACCTTGAGCAGAAATACCCAAGGCGGCCTGGGCCATAGGCTGCGGGAACGACTTGGGGGTAAAAGCGCGGCACCGACACCAGCTGTGTGCAGCAGTGGCGGCGGCGGCCGAAGGAGAAATAGAACAGCGCAGGCAAAAGAAGAAAGGCGCGGGCTGAGTGGAAGAGGATTCGGACTCGTCACACTGCAGAGCAGCAGAGCGAGAAAGGATGAGAAGAGGCAGAGAAGGCGACGGCAGGAGAAAAAAAGAAAAGCTGCGTCCGCGATCAGAGCCTGAAAGTGTGAGAAGGCGGCGCTAGCGACGCCAGTATTTATATTAGGGGGCGTGGCCTGGTGACATCACAGCCGGCCGGGCAGCCGCGCGAGCGGGGCGGAGCCCGGCTGCAGCCCGGAGAAAAGGGAGGGGGACGGAAGAGGAAGGAGGGCTGAACCCGGGAGAGAGAGGGGAGGGGTCGGCGCGCGACCGGGTCATGCAGGTGCAGGCTGGCCGGTCGCTTCCCGCCCTCCAGCCACCCGCAGCTCCCCGGCAGGCGGAGGGCGGCCGCACGGGTGTGGGCCGGGAGAGGGAGGTGGCTCGGCTGGAGCGCGCCGTCCGCCCGACCCCCGCCGCCTCTCGGGCGCCTGCGCTCACGCTGCGGGGCCCAGCGCATTGTGAGCCGGGTCGGGCTCCAAGCTGGCAGCGTCTGAGAGCTGTCCTGGGCCGGAGGTGGCGCGACCCCTGTGCGGCCTAGAGTGGGCCTGGGGTAAGCCTGTCGGCGCCGCTGACGAGCCTTCCCGTCCAGCTCCCTCCGCTTTGTGAGGCCTGTAGTTTACCCTGGGGACTGTCCTCCCGGGCTGAGGCGCCCGCCCTCGGGCATGCGGTACTCCTTTAGGGAAGCTAGTTCCTCGTGGCCAGAAAGGATCGGCCCAGTGTCCGGGTGTTAAAAAGGGTTGTGACCACGTGAAAATGTCCTCAGTGCTCGTACGTTGCAATACGGTGCAGTGGAAATTTTTTAAAGGAATATGGCTTTTATGTCTTCATTTTTAAAAGGATTGGTGGAGTCAGTCCTAAGCAGGACCCGCGTTGGAGAGGGGATTACTGATGTTACAAGCGCACATTACTTCAATCCCCTAGGTCTCATTTTCGCGGTCGTTTTAATTTTTCTACTCCACAACAGACTTTTTTTTTACTAGGGGTTCTAAGATGATCTACATAGCTTTTAATTTATTTTCATCTTTTTTAGACGCCTCAGCACTAATGATCGTGATCAGAGACCCCGAGTTCTTTCTACGCTTCGCAACACATAGCACAAATGGAATATGTGTTGACACACCCCTCTAAAGTTAAGATCTTTGATATTAAGACCCTGACTTTTTTCCCTTTCATTCTTCCGAACCCTCTGTGTACTTTGAGCAGCACTGTGGTTGATTAATAAATCATCAAATGTGAAAGGAAGAAAGCGACCTTACTATGTGGAAAAGCAGGATATCTTGCGAGGCTGAATGAGAGAGTGTTCGTTAGTATCAGGAGCTGTGGACGCATTCCTGATTTTGTTTTTCCTTATTTTGCTCGGCTATATCTTGGCTCTGTCTTTCATTTCTTGAAAGTTCTGTTCTATTCAGAACATTTAAAAGCACAGCCATTCACTAGACCCTCTCTGGTGGAGGAAGAAAAACTAGAGATGAATACAACATTTGAAACCTTGCTTACAATCTAGCAGGGGAAATAGGACAGCAATACAAAATAAATTGTTGACTGATACAAATAAAATGCTGCAAGGACCAAGTGGAGGGAAGAGATGATTGCAGCTAAGTGAGAGAAAGGCTGCTGGGGAAAGGTACAGAGTGATTTTGAGAAAAGCCTTTCTAGACAAAGGTGCTTCCTTTTTCACCAAACTTGCCTGTTTGGTGATTTTGAGAGTAGATGTTCCAGTGTTCCAGGCAAGGGAAACAGATGAGAGAAGGCACAGAAGTGGGTGGGTTTAGAGAATTGTGAATAGCCTTTCTGGTTCCAGCATAGGGGCATGGTTGCAAATGAGATTGAAAAGGTAGATTAGGGTGACATCAAGAAGACATTGGAGGCTGGGTGCAGTGGCTTACACACCTGTAATCCCAGCACTTTGGGAGGCCGAGGAGGGCGGATTACCTGAGGTCGGGAATTCGAGACCAGCCTGACCAACATGGAGAAACCCCGGCTCTACGAAAACTGCAAAATTAGCTGGGCATGGTGGCACATGGCTGTAATCCAGCTACTCAAGAAGCTGAAGCAGGAGAATCTCTAGAACCCGGGAGGCGGAAGTTGCAGTGAGCCGAGATCACACCATTGCACTCTCCAGTCTGGGCAACAAGAGTGAAACTGCGTCTCAAAAAAAAAAAAAAAAAAAAAAAAAAAAAAAAAAAAAAAAAAAAAAAATTGGAACTTGGACTTTATTCTGGAACCATATAAACAGGAACATGATATGCTCAAAAATATGTTTTTTAAAAGATTACTCCGGCACCAGTGGATGGGATTGAAAAGAGGTAGAAAGTTTGGAAGTGAAGGAAACTCTTACAGCAGTTTTGTGGGGTTTTTTGGTTTACTTATTTATTTATTTTAGTACTAAGGGGGCCGGGCATGGTTGCTCACTTGGTGGCCTAGTGATAGTGTGGTGGCCTAGCACTTTGGGAGGCTGAGGCAGACGGATCACTTGAGTCCAGTAGTTTGAAACCAGCCTGCCCAACATAGCGAAACCCTGTCTCTGCTAAAACTACAAAAATTAGCCAGGCGTGCTGGTACACGCATGTAGTCCCAGCTACTTGGGAGGTGGTGGCAGGAGAATTGCTTGAACCCGGGAGGCAGAGGTTGCAGTGAGCTGAGATCGCACCACTGCACTCCAGCCTGGGCAACAGAGATGGACTTTGTCTCTAATAATAATAATAATAATGAAAGTACTAAGGGGATTCAGAATGGATGGGAGGGAAAAGGCACAGAGAGAGTAGAGATAATCTTGACTTTCAAAGGAGATGAGAAGGTGTCAAGTGATTTGGGGATATTAAGCTTATCAACAGGGAGAATTCTGGAGCCATAAACAGAGATAGAAATAGAAGGACCCGGCCAGGAGCAGTGGCTCACGCCCGTAATCCCAGCACTTTGGGAGGCCGAGGCAGGCGGGTCACGAAGTCAAGAGATAGAGACCATCCTGGCCAACATGACGAAACCCCGTCTCTACTAAAAATACAAAAATTAGCTGGGCTTGGTGGCATGTGCCCTGTAGTCCCAGCTACTTGGGAGGCTGAGGCAGGAGAATGGCGTGAACCTGGGAGGCGGAGCCTGCAATGAGCTGAGATGGTGCCACTGCACTCCAGCCTGGGTGACAGAGCAAGACTCCATCTCAAAAAAAAAAAAAAGAAGGACCCAGTTTGGAGGGAGTAAGATGAGGCTAGGTTTTTTTGCTTTTTGTGTGTGTGTGTGACAGTGTGTCACTCTGTCACTCAGACTGAAGTGGAGAGGCGTAGTCTCGTCTCACTGCAACCTCCAACTCTTGGGACCAAGTGATATCCCACCTCAGCCTCTGAGTAGCTGGAACTACTGGTGCACCACCATGCCTGGCTAATTTTTTGTGAAGACAGGTCTTGCCATGTTGCCCAGGTTGGTTTTGACCTCCTAGACTCAAGTGATCCACATACTTAGGCCTAGCAAAATGCTGGGATTATAGGCATGAGCCACCACACCAGGCCTGAGGCTGCCCTGATACAGAGTTTTAGCTGTTGAAGAAATAGCCAGGTAAAAATGGTCCAGAGGCCTCTGAAAATGGGGAGATCTAGAACGCTTTGGGTGTGAATTTGGGAGCCTTTCCTACAGACATGATAATTAAGGAATTATTGAGGTATACAAGAAAAGGGTATAAGCACAGGATCTAGAGAATGCCAGAGAGAAAAGACAGCAGCAGAGAAGAACAAGTGGCCGAAGAAAATCACAATAGTGCAGTGCTATGCTATTCAAGGAAGAGGGTGCTTATTGCAAAATGGGATGAGTGATCAGGGTTGTCATATCCTCAAACAGGATGGAAAGGGGATTCTGATTTTGCCAAATCAAATGGCAAATCATTGGTAAACTCCAGTCTCATATTTAAGAGTTTGGGTTTATCAATGCTATGGGAACTATATGCCATAGGACCCTAACTCTTATTTAAATCAATTTGTCTCTGGCAAAATTGGTTTTGTTATACAGTACATGGTTTGACTTAAAGTTACAGTTTCCAAGAACCTATGGATGACATCAAGTGAGGATGTACTGTATTAAGTACTATTGTATATAGTAGATTATGGCATTGTAGCATTATAGTATATTATTGCAGTCTTAACAGTTGGGAGTATAATGTGTTTTAGTTCCCTGCCAGCCCACAGAATTATTCAGAAGAACCAATAAAATTTTGTTTTGAAATTCAAGGCACATCTCACTTTCTTTTTTTTTTTTCTCCTAAAAGACTCTCACTCTGTTTCCCAGGCTGGAGTGCAGTGGCATGATTATAGCTCACTGCAGCCGCCACCTCCTGGGCTCAAGCGATTCTCTCACTTCAGCCTCTCGAATAGCTGGGATGACGGGTGTGCACCACCATGCCTAATTTTTTAAAAAATTTTTTGTAGACATGGGGTTTCACTATGTTGTCAGAGCTAATCTCGAACTCGTGGGCTCAAGCGATCCTCCCACCTCAGCCTCCCAAAGTGTTGGGATTACAGGTGTGAGCCACCACGCCCGCCCAGCCTATCTCACCTTCTTGATACTACAAAACCTTCCTCAGTCCCCTGTTTGTTCTCTTTGCTCCCAAGTGCAATCCCTGTGTGGGCCTGCATAGCTTACACTACTTTCCTCTTCTTATCTGAGGGAATGTGTAACTAATAAACTGTTGTCGATCTTTAAAGAAAAAAAGTTTGGGTTTATATTCCAAAGGCGTTGGAAAAGGCTTCAATCATGGAAATGATTTGCATTTTAGAAAAGGTGGGAAAGTGGGGCTGGAAAGGTAAAATACTCTGAAGTTTTTGGCAGGCAGAACGTACGAGAAGCCATTGTAGTCATTCATGGAGAATAGCAAGGGCCTGGAAAGAATTTTATCTATAATCTTTAACAGAGTAATATCAGCAGAGTAGGAGAAACAGGAAGTTGTAAAGGGTTGAGTGAGGGGCACTTGCAGTCAGTGAATGTTGACCTCTCTTTAAGTAGATGATCCTGGACTAGGGCCTAAGCCAACATCATTTACACCATGAAGCAACTCAACAACATTTATTATGAAAACTATGTGCCCACACGATTAGTATTTGTGTATTCAGATTTAAAGAATAATGCTAGCTTTACATGAATACAATAGAGCCTTGAAAACTATACTACAGTAGGCCGGGCACGGTGGCTCATGCCTGTAATCCCAGCACTTTGGGAGGTGGAGGCGTTTGAGACCAGCCTGACCAACATGGAGAAACCCCGTCTCTACTAAAAATACAAAATTAGCTGGGCATGGTGGTCATGCCTGTAATCCCAGCTACTCGGGAGGCTGAGGCAGGAGAGTCACTTGAACCTGGGAGGCGGAAGTTGCAGTGAGCGGAGATCGCGCCATTGCGTTCCAGCCTAGGCAACAAGAGCGATACTCCATCTCAAAAAACAAAAAACAAAAAAACAAAAAGAAAACTATACTACATTGGAATAGACAACATAGTGTAACTTTAATGGAAGGATAGCTATCTAATGAGAATGGCATATTTAACTGTGTTTGGGGTTTCAGTTATTTTGCCAAGTCAGGTTACTCATACACAAATATGCAAGTAGTGCCAGCAAAAATATTATCATTAAATAGAGCCCTAAGATAAAATGATATAATACTGTTCCTACTTAAATCACCTTGGTCCACTGATTCAAACTTACATGCTTTTGTGCCAATAGATATGAAAGATTGAATGAATTAGATGATTGATAAGGGTAAGTCACTCAACATAAATAGGTAAGGCTGGGCATGGTGGGTCATGCCTGTAGTCTCAGCACTTTGGAAGGCTGAGGTGGGGGGATCCCTTGAGCCTAATAATTCAAGACCAGCCTGGGCAACATGGTGAAATGCTGTTTGTACAAAAAATACAAAAATTAGCCAGGCATGGTGGCATGCGCCTGTAGTCCTAGCTTCTTGGGAGGTTGAGGCAGGAGAATCACTTGATCCCAGTAGGTCGAGGCTACAGAGAGCTGGGATCATGCCACTGCACTCCAGCCTGGGTGACAGAGCAAGACTCAGTCTCAAAAAAAAAAAAAAAGGTAAACAAAATCATCACCCTATAATAGAAATCTCATGTAACCACATATATAAAAGTTAAGAGTTTATTGGTAATTGAGAGTAAAAATCCCAGTTTAATGAATGCTATGATTTGAATGTGTACCCCAAAATGCCTGTGTTGGAAACTTAATCCCCAGTGCAATGTTGTTGGGAGGTGGGGCCTCATGAAAGGTGATTAGGTCATGAGGGTGGAGTTAATAGATTAATGCCAGAGGGGGTTCCTTTTAAGAGGGGGAATTCAATCCTCTTACTCTCTTTCTCTCTGTTGTCCTCTCTTTGCTCTTCTACTATGTGATGACCCAGCAAGAAGGCCCTCAGCAGATGCTGGCCCCTTGATCTTGGACTTCCCAGCCTTCAGAACGGTGAGCCAATAAATTTCTGTGCATTAGAAATTAGCTAGTGTGTGGTATTCTGTTACATCAGCACAAAATGGACTAACAATAGGAATGTTTAAAGATAGCTTCCTATAAATTTTTATTGCTAAGGTAAATTCCGGGAGTACTCCTTATCCTGTAGAAAACCAAAATATATAGATGTTGAATAGTGAAAACATTCACATTTTAAAACATGATATTTTAGCCATCCACTACATCTTTTTTGTGCTCCAGTGACCTTTCTAAAAAGCCAACTTACTTACCAATAATCTAATGCTATGGTATTTATGGACTAGCAAAAATGTTTCAAATTACATTGCTGGGTACAGAGTTTAGATTATATACTATTCTCTCTTTTAACTAAATAGATGTAAAAAACCTAACAGATGCTCCTTTATTTGCTGAGTATCTGTTATTAAAATCCTGACCGGGTGCGGTGGCTGATGCCTATAATCCTAGCACTTTGGGAGGCCAAGGTGGGTGGGTCACTTGAGGCCAGGAGTTCAAGAGCAGCCTGGCCAACATGGTGAAACCTCGTCTCTACTAAAAACACACACACCAAAAAAAGTCAAAAATTAGCTGTAGTCCCAGCTACTCGGGAGGCTGAGGCACGAGAATCACTTGAAACCCAGAGGCAGAGGTTGCAGTGAGCCAAGACTCTGCCACTGCACTCCAGCCTGGGCGACACAGTGAGACTCTGTCAAAAAAAAACAAAAACAAAAACAAAAACAAACAAACAAAAAAACGCACAAATCCTTGGAGTCATTTTTTTTTCCCCCTTTTAAAAATTATTTTGGAGGCAGAGTCTTGTGCCTCAGCCTCCTGAGTAGCTGGGATTAGAGGCATGTGCCACCATGCCTGGTTAATTTTTGTATTTTTATAGAGATGGGGTTTCACCATGTTGGCCAGGCTGGTCTCAAACTCTTGACCTCAAGTGATCTGCTCGCCTTGGCCTCCCAAAGTGTTGGGATTACAGGCATGAGCCACTGCGCCAGGCAAGAGTTGTAATTTCTTTACCTGGCTTGGCTTTCACCTCAGATGAGAAATCATTTTATTTAATATAATTGTTATGTTTAATTCTTTTCACAAAATGTAGCACTTAGGTCAGTAGGGTTCTGTGCCATTCCAGTCTAGAGATGCCCTGCGTCCTAGCACTGGCTCATATCCATCACCTATGTCTTTGTTCACAGGATAATTTAACCTATGGAATGGTGTGCATGACAAACAAAGGGTGATAGAGTCCAGATTACAATTCACATGTAAGGGAAAAGAAGAGCATTTTTCCTATTTTCATTTCAGTGGCTGTGTATGCCAGTAGATGGGGGTCAGCATTTTCCCTCATCTGAGTGACTTGGAAGTTTTCTGCAATAAACAAGTCATAAGCATACACTGACGTCTTTTATTACTTCCAGAAACAACAAATTACTCACTGTTAATTTAAGAGGGCTGCTTTAGAAACCTCTGTAAGAGGCCAAAGGAATAATCCAGTTTTACAAGTTAAATGTAACTTAGGTGATGTGTAGGGAAAACTCTCTCTATGATTTTTCTCTACTCTGACACCACAACAACAATCAACAACACGAGAAGACTTCTGTGACCAATCGTGGGTTTTTTTTCCCCATGCACCAAGCAGTGGACACCAGCTGGGTGTCCTCTAATTCAATTCCGACACTATCTACCTGAAGATACTGTCAGAACCCACAGGTTGAGGGCTCAGCCCCCAAGACTGCCCACCCCCAAACTCCAATCATTAAGTCCAGGCCTCCCAAACTTCTGACCTACAGGTTTCAAGTTGGGGTTCCCATGACCTCCTCTTTGGGTTCGACTAATTTGCTAGCACGGCTCACAGAGAACTCTGGGAAACACATACCTATGTTTACTAGTTTATTATAAAGGATTTTGCAAAGGATACAGATGAAGAGACACATAGGGCAAGATATAGGGGAAGGGATGTGAAACTTCCATGCCCTCCCTGGGCCTGCCACTCTCCAGGAACCTCCATGTGTTCAGCTATCTGGAAGCTCTGTGAACCCAGTTCCCTTGGGTTTTTATGGAGGCTTCCTGACATCAGCATTCCTTCCCCCAGGGTATAGGGCAGATTCTTTCTGGGAAAAGTCTTAAAACCCACAATCAGAAAGATAGAAGATTAGAGTCCTGCCTTGGGGCAGGTGAAAGGAGGGCAGGAGAAGGTCAGAGGCCTGCTCCTGAGGCTTAACACACCTCACATTATAACAAAAGACTGTAACAAGGGCTATAGGAGTTATGAGCCAGGAACTGTGGATAAAAACCAATGTATATCATAACACCACAGATTATTAGAATAAACAATGGACAGATCCATGAGCTTGCTTTGGAAGTTAGTAAATCCTTGTAAAATTAATTTCATTTTCACTTTGCTACCAGGCATTTTCTGATGACAAATATATTATTTATTGCATAATATATTGTAAGATAGGTTTGTATCTCTCTATCTCAAAATAGCGACCTGGCAGCTAGCCTAACATTTTTGGTTAAGGGCTTAGAAAATGGGAGCTCTGAGGTTGAGTCTTGTTGGGTTTGAATTGCGGTTTACTCTATATTCTTTAATAATGCAGGCTGGATGCTGTCACATGAGCTTATTCTTCTTCCTAAATGTTAATAACGGTAACTGCAGGCTACATTTTATTGAATGAGACTTTTAAGATTACTGTGTCATTTAATTTGATATTTTGCAAGTTTTCTTAACCTTTTTATCGATCTAAATTTGCCTGCTCTGATTTTAACTGGAAGGAGAAAAGTCCATGCAATAAAGACAATAAGATATTAGTTCTTTATCAAAATAGAGAGAAGAAACATAAACAACTTTCTTTCACAAAAATAATCTTTTTGTATCTGACTCAAAAAGATTATCAGGCGAGGCTTCGTGGCTCACGCCTATAATCCTAGCACTGTGGGAGGCCAAGATGGGCAGATCACTTGATGTCAGGAGTTCAAGACCAGCCTGGCCAATATGGTGAAACTCCATCTTTACCAAAAAAATACAAAAAAAAATTAGCTGGGCGTTGTGGTGTGCACCTGTAATCCCAGTTACTTGGGAGGCTGAGGCATGAGAATTGCTTGAACCCAGGAGGTGGAGGTTGCAGTGAGCTGAGATCGTGCCATTGCACTCTGGCCTGGTTGACAGGGTGAGATCTTGTCTCAAAAAAAAAAAAAAAAAAAAAAAAGATTATCCAGTCACCTATGATAATAGCAGTTAAAAGACTTCAGTCAGTCCTAGCTCTACTTGGCTAAGTGACTTAACTGTAAACCATCTCCATTTCTTTCAGAAAATGTATTTTCTATTCCTTTGGAAGTACTTTTCCCTTTCTATTCCCTGAGTTCTGTTGTGAGCTGTCATCATAACCTGGGCCTCCCTGGCTAAGTAATTGGTACAAGGGCTTACAACTTCTTGCCCAATCTTGGGAGTTGGTGCAGCTCAATAATGATTGGCACATGTTTGATTCAGACCATTCTTTCCCTGGGATTTTTCTATTAATAAATGGTTGCAGGAAGGAGGACTTGAAGAAGGAATCATTTCTTTTCCGTCTCAAGTTATGACAATATGAGTCAAGAGCTGCCAGTAACTGGGATTCCAGGAGAAACCTATGTGAGAAGATGAAGCCACCATTTGTCATCATAAGGGGTGGGCCAGCATTCCAGTTGTCCCATTTTTCTTGCTCTTCAGTTATACAAACGAAGAAAATTTAAGCCGGGTGTGGTGGCTCACGCCTGTAATCCTAGCACTTTGGGAGGCCGAGGCCGGTGGATCACAAGGTCAGGAGATCGAGACCATCCTGGCTAACACAGTGAAACCCCATCTGTACTAAAAATACAAAAAATTAGCTGGGCGTGGTGACGGGCGCCTGTAGTCCCAGCTACTCAGGAGGCTGAGGCAGGAGAATGGTGTGAACCTGGGAGGCGGAGCTTGCAGTGAGCCGAGTTCGTGCCAGCCTGGGCGACAGAACGAGACTCTGTCTCAAAAGAAAAAAAAAAAAGAAAAGAAAATTTTCATTCTTATCTAAGGTAGGTCTGGCTAGCTTTCTGTCACGTGCAACCAAAAGTCCAGGCTTATACAAGAGAGAGAAACAAAAAGATATTTAAGTTCAAAAAATCAGTTGTACAAGTACAAGACAGGAGAGGCCTGCCTGATTGTTCACGGTTTACATAGTACCTAGAAATGTTAGTTAACCACAGGCCTGCCATGAACCAACGGAGGCACAGAATTGCCTAAAACAAAACAAAACTTGAGTGCAATTTGGATTGCACTAGTAAAAGTATAGGTCAGAAGGGAGGTAGCAGTTTGGTTTACTATGTTTGGTCAGATCCTGGCTGTAGCTTTTCTGTTTTGGGGAAAAGTTGTATTGTAAAGTTCTAGATAGCACATTGTACAGGAGAATGAAAACTAGATGGTATGGAGGAGGATAGCCATAAAAGTGAGGAGATTTAGGAAAAAAATGTATTATTAGTAATGATAAAAATTCTAGAGAAAGGTTGGTGAAAAATAACAAGGGAAATGGAAAAAAGTAGAAGCAAAAGCCACCATCTTTAAACACCAAGTACCAGGCACTATACTCATGCACTTTATGTTGTTATTAAATCCTTCAGTAAGCTTCTCAGGTAGATAGGTCTTACTATGCCCATTTTACAAATGAGAAAACAGAAGTACAGTGAAGTTATGTAATTTGTTCAAGGTCACCTGGCTAGACAGAGAGGGTCCACATTTATATCCAAACATGTCTAATACCTAAAGCCAAACTCTTTAGCTATACTACCTCTTTGGATAACTTTCACTGAATAATATGACAAGCTCTGACAGGTAAATGAAATAAATTAGCATCAGTACAGGAGGCTCAGTGGTTCCCTCAGCCAGACAAGCTATCTTGTTTCTCCCTCTGAGTTTCCATGAGGTTTGGTTTGTGCCTTTCTAATGCCCTTTGAATTTCTTGTCTGATGTTGTTGTATTATTGTCTGAACTCTGTGAACAAGATATTAAGTTTCTTTAGGGCAAAAACTTTGGGTTTTTTTTTTTTTTTTAATCTCACAGTACACTCAATACAGTGCCTTGTGCACAGACTTCTAGTGACTTCCTAACCATGGGGTAACTGACGATGGAATGGGATGTCTCATGGAGCAGAGCGCTCTTATATCACTGGATTTGTTCAGAGATACAGAGGGAATATCTGCATTGGATGTTGGACCAGAGGAACTCCTTAGACACTTTACTTCCATAGCCCCAGTGTTCATTACATATTACATTTTTCAAAATGAAATTAGCTTTAACTTTAAATATGATGATTGCATATTAACATAAAGAAGTTGTATTTCTTTATAATCTTTATAATTATAAAGAAATATATATAATTATATATAATTGTAATTCTTTATAATTATAAAAATATATATATAATTATATATAATTATAATTCTTTATAATTCTTTGCTTACCCATACTAAAATTAGGGTACTTTTTTTTTTTTTTCTTTTAAAGACGGAGTTTCGCTCTTGTCGTCCAGGCTGGAGTGCAGTGGCACGATCTCGGCTCACCGCAACCTCCACCTCCTGGGTTCAAGCGATTCTCCTGCCTCAGCCTCCCAAGTAGCTGGGACTACAGGTGTGCACCACTATGCCCAGCTAATTTTTGTATTTTTAGTAGAGACAGGGTTTCACCATCTTGGCCAGGCTGGTCTCGAACTCCTGACCTCGTGATCCACCTGCCTCGGCCTCCCAAAGTGCTGGGATTACAGGCGTGAGCCACCGCGCCCGGCAAAATTAGGATACTTTTTAATCAGTGTTGGCCATTTTATTGATTTCTCCTTCTGAGAGAAATCAGCAACGTACAATAGAAAAAAAAATGCGTATGGCTGGGCGCAGTGGCTCACACCTGTAATCCCAGCATTTTGGGAGGCCAAGGCATGCAGATCATTTGAGGCCAGGGGTTCAAGACCAGCCTGGCCAACATGGTGAAACCCTGCCTCTATGTAAAAAATACAAAAATTTCCAGGCGCGGTGGCTCAAGCCTGTAATCCCAGGACTTTGGGAGGCCAAGGCAGGCAAGTCACCTGAGGTCAGAAGTTCGGGATCAGCCTGGCCAACATGGTGAAACCCCATCGCTACAAAATACAAAAAAATTAGCTGGGCGTGGCAGTGTGTGCCTGTAGTCCCAGCTACTCGGGAGGCTGAGGCAGGAGAGTCACTTGAACCTGGGAGGCAGAGGTTGCAGTGAGCCGAGATCCTGCCACTGCACTCCATCCTGGGTGACAGGGTGAGACTCCATCTCAAAAAAAAAAAAAAAAAGGAAAAAGAAAAAAATGCCCGTGTCGACTGGGCACAATGGCTCATGCCTGTAATCTTAGCAGTTTGGGAGGCCGAGGCAGATGGATAGCTTGAGCTCAGGAGTTCGAGACCAGCCTGGGCAATATGACGAAATCCTGTCTCTACCAAAAATACAAAAATTAGCTGGGTGCGGTGCGGTACGCCTATGGTCCCAGCTACTTGAGAGGCTGAGATGGGAGGATTGCTTGAGCCCAGGAGATCAAGGCTGAAATGAGCTATAATCATGCCACTGCACTCCAGCCTGGGAGACATAGTGAGACCCTGTCTCAAAATAAATAAATAAATAAATAAATAAATAAATAAATAAATAAAATAAAAATTAAAAAAAAGCCTGTGCCTAATTTGAAAGAAATTTATAAATTTTAAGTTTTTAGTCAGGGAAGTGGAAATGAACTGTCATAAAATGGGATGTTTTATATTTATTTTTGTTCGTAGTTACTAAGACAAGAATGCTATTCAAAGAAAGTGAATGAATAGAAAATGGGAGACACTGTAATAGTATAACATCAAGAATGCTTAAAAAAAACAGTCTCAGAATTGTTTTTTGTACACAAAAACAATGGTGCTTAACAATATATTGGTTCCTAAATCAAATTTCCAGCTGCCAGCAGCCACCCTTGAGTAGGAGGTGATTTAGTGCGAGCAAGTTGGTTGCAGCATGCCTCCTGCTTCCCAGGCACCGAATCCACTGGTAGCAGAGCTAGAGGACTGTTGAGCACTTGGATCCAACATCCTACTTCTCATAGTGCCATAAAACCGTGAACTAAACCTTTTAATTGTTAGAGAACAATGGTCAGTAAAGCAAAATCGGTGTTCTTCCAGATGGCATTACTTGGGGCCTCCACTGCTGCTTGCTTCTGCCCTCTGGTTGCTTAGATCTTGGGGAACCTCCTTAGATGGGTCAAAGCCTGCATGATCTGCCAGCCTCAGTGAACAGGCCAGAATTGCAGGGGAGAATATGGGACAACATATTCTACAATGATGGCCTTACTATTAGGAGAGAAGCCCTTGAGAAACCTACTTCATGTTCTGTCATTTTTGCCATTTCGGGAAACTGCCAAACCTGCTTATTTGAAGTTCATCCATGTTCTTCTTCATCCCAAGCACCCAGAATACCAAATCAAAATGTGAGGAAAGCAGGAAGGTACTAGAATGTGGGGGCAAATATGGGGGCCTTCAAAGCTCATATAATTAATCAAATCAACAATAAAAAATACAACTAGAATTTCAGCTTTATCATAATGGCCATGAAAATGGGAGAACATAGCCTTTGTGTTTTTCCTAGATGCATTCTAAATTGTACTGTTAAAGACATTTCTGAACTTTTACATACAAGTTTTTAGTTGGTCATTGTGCTCATAAAAATACTTTTAGAAAACAAGTGAAACTTAGGAGTGCTAATTTAGTAAAATGGCTGTCAAGATCTGGCAGACTGCCGGACATCATGGCTCATGCCTGTAATCCCAGCTTTTTGGGAGGCCGAGGTGGGAGGATTGCTTGCTTAAGCCTAGGAATTCAAGACCAGCTTGGATGACATAGTGAGACCTCCATCTCCACAAAAAATAAAAAGTTAGCTGGGCGTGTTGGCACACCTGTAGTCCCAGCTACTCAGGAGGCTGAAGTAGGAGGATCAATCAAACCCAGGAGGTTGAGACTGCGGTGAGTTGTGATCAAACCGCTGCACTCCAGCCTGGGTGACAGTGAGACCTTCTTTCAAAAAAAAAAAAAGATCTGGTAGACTGAGTTAGATTATTAGGATTTCTAAAGATATATTTGAAATCAAATGATAAAATCCTATGAGTTGCTCAATATTTTACATTTTAATAAGATTGGAGATTTTTCAAATTATGAAATATTTTCTTCATGTCTGTGATATTTTCATTCAGCCTTAAAATCAGTACAAAAGAACTCCCATCCAAATTAAAATCATTGGATAACCTTAAACTTTCCCATATTGTCTCCTGATAACCTCCTGTTTATTCTTTAAAAATCAGTATAAGCCTAATTTTCCTCTATGGAAATTTTAATGAATTTTTCCTGTAGGTAAAGTTATTTTTGCCTTCCTTGATGCCCAAATTCTATCTGTCCTAGCTCAATGGATTCAATATTTATTGAATTGCCCAGCATGTGTGAACCAGTTACAAAAATGAAGACATGGGTATTGCTATGGTTTGAATGTCCCCTTCAAAACTCATGCTGAAACTTAACCCTCCATGTGGCAGTATTGAGAGGTAGGGACTTTAAGCGGATTAATAAATTCATTGATTAATGGATTAATGGCTTCATGGATTAATAGGTTATCATGGGAGAGAAACTAATGGTTTTATAACAAGAGGAAAAGAGACCTAGCTAGCATATGAGCACACTCACCCCCTTCACCATGTGATGCCCTGCACCACCTCAGGACACTGCAGAGTCCTCACCAGCAGCAAGAAGGCTCTCACCAGATTCGGCCCCTCAACCATAGACTTCCCAGCCTCCAAAACTGTGAGAACTAAATTTCATTTCTTAAAAATTATCCAGTTTCAGGCCAGGGGAGGTGGGTCACTCCTATAATCCCAACACTTTGGGAGGCTAAGGCAGGAGGATTGCTTGAGGCCAGGAGGAGTTAGAAACCAGCCGAGTCAACATAGCGAGACTGTCTCTACAAAACAAAAATTATTATTTTTTTAATTTTTAAAAATGTTAAAGTAGCTTGGATGTGGTGGTGTGCACCTGTGGTCCCAGCTTCTCAGGAGACTGAGGCAGAGGATTACTTGAGCCCAGGAGTTTGAGGCTGCAGTGAGCTGTGATTGTGCCACTGCACTCCAGCCTGGGTGACAGAGCAAGACCCTATCTCTAAATAAATAAATAACCAACCCAATTTCAGATATTCTGTTATAAGCAACAAAAAATAGACTAAGATATCTAAGAATATAACTGTTAGATACTGTGGCAGGCAGCCTCTAACATGGTCCCCAATGATCCCGCCTTTTGGTGTGTAATCTCTTCTCCTTGAATATGGGCTGGATTTACTGACTTGTTTCTAATGAATAAAATTTGTCAAAGGTGATGAGATGTCACTTTTGGGATTAGGTTATAAAACAACTAGGGCTTTTTCTTGAGCATCTTCTCTCTCTCTGTCTCTCTCTGAAGGAAGCCAGCTGCCATGTTCTGAGTACCCTCTGGAAGGGCCTGCATGGCAAGGAACTGATGTTTCCAGCCAGCAGCCAGCAAGAACTGCAAGCCTTGTGAATGAGCTTGGAAGCAGATCCTCCCCTCACTCAAGCAGTGATATGACAACAGCCTGAGACCCAGAGTTCAGTAAATTGTCAAGTTTGTATATCTAGCAAATAGCAGAGCCAAAATTCCTGTCTCTCAAACTCAAGATTTCCTCATCTATAAAATGTGGTGGTTGTTCCACATGGCCAGATGCAAAGTGTCATTTAGCCATAAGAGTCTAATGAATCTAGGTCCCAAATTAAGTTCATCATTGTCCCCTCCTTCCCCCTACACCCATCCTCTTCTTTCAGGCTCCCTGCCCATGTTTTTTTTGTTTGTTCCTTTTTTTTCCCCTGCTCATGTTCTTGATTAACTCTCAAATCAGTCAGGCTCAAACTTTTGAAAATTTTAACACCCTCTTTTTTTCTCCCTTCTCTTGTATAAAATGAGTTCTGTATGGTTTTTTCTTGAAATTATCTTTTTCTTCTTCTCCCTAGTTCAAGCTTCTACCATATCATGTGTGGATAGTTGCAAAACCTACAGACTCCGGTTTTTCCTGGCCCAATCCACTTTGCATGGATACTTCTCATACTAATCTTCTTTAAATGCTATTTTCATCGATGCCTCCAAAAACCATAATGAGCCCCTGTTTCTTATAAATTATGTCCCACTCCTCTCCTGGCTTAGCTCTCCAAAAGCCAACACCACCCTTGGGAGCCAGCTTTCTAATCCCCAACACAAACCTTCTGCTTCAGTCTATCTGGCTTGCTCTTAGGCCCTTGAGTTATCCGTGCTAGTGTCTGCCTCTGAGACTTTGTATTGTCTTTGGATTGTTATTTTATTGTTTACCCAAATTCTGCCATCCATAGCATCCCAGCTAAATCCAACATCCTACTCAGATCCCAAGAGGCTTCACTATTGCTAAAGTTGATATTACAGATCTTTCTAGGCCCTTAGGGGCTACTATTCCCCATTAAACTTCCCTATTCTCTTTCCATACAAGTACCTAAAATGTAAGTGTCCCCACTCATCCATCTTATCCTGTACACTGGTCCCTAGACCCCCTTGTGCCTCCCCAAACTCATTCCCCCACTGCTTCATTCCTCCTCATACCTTTCTGCTGTACTCTCCGGAACACCCATTTTATGGAGAGCAAACCATCCTACATCCCCAGCCTGTCTCCCACTCCTTGCCTTAACAGAAACTTGGCTATCTTACAAGAACATAGCTTCCCCTGCTGCTGTCTTGAATTGAGGGGTGTTTACTTTACCAGTCCTCATATACTGCGGGGTTGGGAGCAGGGTTGGCCTTCTCCCAGCTTCACAGTGCTACTGCCACACCATTGCTCTGAAAATAAATAAGAGATTAAGCCAGCTGGCATGCCCGCCCCTCATCCGTCCATGCCTGTATCATCTAACACCTTCCTGACACTCCTACGATGATTTTTTTTAAAGGCACCTGGTTTATAATCTTTCTCTCCTAGATTAAAGATCTTAAATTACAGCTTTAAAACAATATTTTTTATTATTCTTTCTCCTTAAAAATATACTATAATAGGCCATGCAGGATGGCTCACACCTGTAATCCCAGTGCACGGGGGTGCTGAGGCAGGAGATTCTTGAGGCTAGGAGTTTGAGACCAGCCTAGACAACATAGCAAGACCTCATATCTACAACAAATAAATACTAAAAAAATTAGCCGTGCGTGATGGCATATGCCTGCAGTCCCAGCTATGAAAGAGGCTGAGGGGGGAGGATTGCTCGAACCCAGTTCGAGGCTGTAGTGAGTTATGATCGAACCTGTAAATAGCCACTGCACTTCAGCCTGGACAACAGAGTGAAACTGTATCCTTCAAAAAAAAAAAGTACTATAATAAAATCCCTCTATAATCTTATCTATCTGTACCCTACTCCAGTGATGACCACCATGCACAGCTTGGTGTGCATGCTTCTGAAACTGCAGTCTCGAATCTACTTTAGAGGTCATTGTCTTTGTGGATTACCTTTAGAGCACCCTACCCTTTCTGCACTTTTATCTGCTCAACTCCAGGGACCTTCACCTGACCCCAACTATTCTGTATTAGAGGGCTTAAACTCCAACCTTCCTCCCTCTAACTACAACCTCCTTTCCCTTCTAGTTGCCTCATGCTGTCCCCATACCTGCTTTTGAGGTATAATCACCCAATCTTTTCTTTTTAATTGAGCTGAAATTCACATAACATACCATTAACCATTTTAAAGTATACACTTCAGTGGCATTTAGTGTGTTCCAAGTGCTGTGTAAATACTACCCAGTCTGCAGATTCAATGCAGTCCCTATGAAAATCCCAATTTTTTTTTTTTTTGCAGAAATAGAAAAACCGATCCTAAAATTTATATGAAATCTCGAGGGACCCTGAATAGTCAAAACAACTGATGTAGAACAAAGTTGGAGGGGTTCACACTTTCTGATTTCAAAACTTACTACAAATCTACAGTAGTCAAAACAATATGGTACTAGTGTAAGGACATATAGAACAATGGAATAGAATAGAGAGCCCAGAAATAAACCCTCACATATATGGTCAATTGATATTCAAGAAAGATGCCAAGACCATTCAATGGGAAAAGGACAATCTTTGTAACAAATGGTGCTGGGAAAACTGCATATCCATATGCAAAAGAATGAAGTTGGATTCTTACCTTACACCATATATACAAATTAACTCAAAATGGATCAAAGATCTAAAGGTAAGACCTACTCTTAGAAGAAAATGCAGGAGAAAATATGACATTGGATTTGGCATATTTGTTTGATGTGATACCAAAGACAAAGGTAACAGAAAAAACCAACAGTGGACCCCATGAAAACTAAAAACTTTTGTGCGTCGAAAGACACTATCAATAGGGTAAAAAGGCAACCTACATAATGGGAGGAAATATCTGCAAATCATATATCTGATAAGGGATATGTTTGGGATATTTCCAGAATATATAAATTACTTTTTAAAACAAAAATATACTATTTTTGTGAGGTAAAAGATAATTAAAATTTAGAGGTTTACTCTCTCTATATATATGTATTTGTATATGTGTGTATGTGTGTATACAAATAGACCCCAACTTATGATGGTTTGACTTACAATTTTTCAACTTTATGATGGGCTTATTAGGGTAGTAAATGCATTTTTGACTTAGACTATTTTCCATTTACAATGGGTTTATTGGGATGTAATCCCATTATAAGTGGAGCATCATTTGTTTTATAGAATATATATGTTGAGGAAGACATATATAAGTTGGTATTATAAGCATCATGAGATTAGGGGCCACATCTGGCATATGTAACATTTTTTCCCGCAGTGCCTTGTAACAAGATCTTGACCCACAGTAAGTTTTCAATATTTTTAAAAATTAAATGAATGAATGACAGAGAAAGAATATTCTGTTTAATCTCTACATTACTACCAGCATTATTTTTCTAAATTTCAGATCTGTTTGTGCTGTTCCTTGTTTAGAAATATTGTGTGACCTCACAGTGCCTTTAGAATCTGGTGTGAACTACTTAGATGGTGGGCAGACCTTCCGTCCATCTGTTCTCACACTCAGCCCCCACATGGTACAGTAGAAAAGTGGCTTCAGCTTTCATGTACCTTGGTCAAATAGGGGCAATAGACACTACCTCAAGGATTGTTGAAAGGATTAAATGAGGCCGGGCATAGTAGTTCATGCCTGTAATCCCAGCTCTTTGGGAGGCAGAGGTGGGTGGATCACTGAGCTCAGGAGTTTGAGACCAGCTTGGCCAACATGGTGAAACCCGATGTCAACTAAAAATACATAAGTTACCTGGGTGTGGTGGCACAAGCTTGTAATCCTAGCTACTCGGGAGGCTGCGACGGGAGAATCGCTTGAACCCAGGAGGTGGTGGTTGGAGGTTGCAGTGAGCCAAGATGGCACCACTGCATTCCAGCCTGGGTGACAGAGTGAGACTTGGTCTCAAAAAAAAAATAAAAAAGAAGACGATGAAGCAGCCAGGCACGGTGGCTCATGCCTGTAATCCCAGCACTTTGGGAGGCCAAGAAGGGAGGTCACCTGAGGTCAGGAGTTCGAGACCAGCCTGGCCAACATGGTGAAACCCTATCTCTACTAAAAATACAAAAAATTAGCCAAGTGTGGTGGTGGGCACCAGTAGTCCCAGCTACTCAGGAGGCTGAGGCAGGAGAATCACTTGAACCTGGGAGGCGGAGGTTGCAGTGAGCCGAGATTGCACCACTGTACTCCAGCTTGGGCAATAAGAGTGAAACTCCGTCTCAAAAAAAAAAAAGATTAAATGAGGTGTCAACCTGAATATTTCCAGCATATAGTTGTGATGAGTCAATTAACATGTTTCCTTTTCACCCTCCTGCATGCTGCTCTTCAGCGCACTATACTGTTCACACTTTCAGAGTGTACATATAATTTCACTTCTCCATATTTTGTTCATGCTTTCCCCACTGCTTTGTGTGTGTCTTCCACAGACACATCTTCCACCTCTCTATAAAAATTAAATGAAAGCTTCAAGACAAGTCTCAAATTGCACTTAGTAAAAGCTTTCTGACTCCCCCAGGAGGCCTTAATTCTTTTTTTATGCTTTCATGTAATTTTATAAGACAATTTCTAAGAAACTTTCATAGACTATCTTATATTACAGTTATTTGTAGACATAACTTTTTGACATATGTATGTATCTTAAGAGCCCAACACAATATTAATTAAACTGAGTTGATTTTGTTGACCAGGAAATTTGGATCTTAAATCTCATAACTGAAATATATCATGAAATCATCCAAAGCACGCTCTCTCTATACATAGTTCCTCTCTTTATGTGATAACACCTAGCCTGGCAGTATAGCACCCTTGCCACCCACAGCTCTCTGGAAGATACAGCTGTACAAGATAACATGAGGTAATGTGACTTCTAGGGATAGGTAGTGGTGGGGAAGCCCATCACTGCTTAGACCAGCGTCAAACATGCCTGACCCAGGTGGAGTAAATTATTTGCTCAGAAATGACTTGTATGGTCCAGGTTCTCTCAGAGGAGCCAGGCTAGTTCATGAAGAAGTTTAGTGTGTATTGCCAGTTGATTGTGAGTACTGGAGCTCAGTGGTCTTCCTTGTCTAGATCCAGGAAGAGCAGCCATGTTGTGCCTCACACAGGATGAAGGAGCCGAGGAAGACAGACAGAATGTGGGAGAGGCTGGAGCTGGCTGAGAAGCAAAGACAAGGGGGACACAGAGGGACAAGCCACCCTGTCCCTGAGAATTCCCCAGTTCTCTGGCCAATTTGGGTGAAACCCAGCAACTCTTTGTGTTCCATACTTCGATACTGTGAGGTCTCTCTATACACTCAGTAAATGCTCCTTTTTACCTCACTGGACTAATGCTTTTTAGAGTCACATTCATGCTGACTTCAACAAAGCAAATTGTTTATCTGAATCAACTCTGCAGTGTACCATGTCCAGTCACTTGAATTTCTATTTCATCTTTGACTCTCCGTTTGCTAATTATGACTTTGGGCAAATCTTTTGTTCACTCTGTGTATTTGTCCATTTTCACATTGCTATAAAGATACCGTTGAGACTGGGTAATTTATAAACAAAAGACGTTTAGTTGACTCACAGTTCTGCATGGCTGGAGAGGCCTCAGGAAACTTACAATCACCTTGGAAGGAAAAGGGGAAGCAGTGCACATCTTACATGGCAGCAGGCAAGAAGAAGAGAAAGGGGTAAATGCCAGACACTTATCAAACAAGCCGATCTCATGAGAACTCACTATCATGACAACAGCAGGGGGAACTGCCCTCATGATCCAATCACCTCCCACCAGGACCCTACCTTGACATGTGGGGATTACAATTTGGATTGCAATTCAACATGAGATTTGTGTGGGGACACAGAGCCAAACCGTATCACTTTGTGTCTCAGTTTCTTTAGTAGGTAAAATGCAATAATTTCATATGGTGCTTTATCACTTTCCATACATTATCTCATGTGAATTTTTAAAAAGTTCTTATGATACAGGCTAAGAATTTTTTCCCACGTTTTACAAACAAAGGAACTTTCCCAAGATCTCACAATTAAGTCCTAGTGAAATGGGACTCAAACACTAGTCTCTGACTTCTGTCTACTCAGGTGGTCATCATCTCTACCTCAGAGAATATAAATTTTTTTTTTAATGGTAAGTCTTTGCAGATTGATTAAGATCCCCTTCTTGAGAATTTTTGGTGAAAGACTTTGAAGTTATAAGAGGTAACAGTGACTTCATATTATATTTGTATGAGTCCTGTTTCAAAATATATTGATAATGTGGCTGGGTGCAGTGGCTCATGCATGTAATCCAGCACTTTGGGAGGCCAACGTGGGCAGATCACCTGAGGTCAGGAGTTCAAGACCAGCCTGGCTAACGTGGTGAAACCCCATCTCTACTAAAAATACAAAAATTAGCCAGGCGTGGTGGCACATGCCTATAATCCCAGCTACTTGGGAGGCTGAGGCAGGAGAATCGCTTGAACCCAGAAGGCAGAGGTTGCAGTGAGCTGAGATCATGCCATTGCACTCCAGCCTGGGCAACAAAGTGAGACTCCATCTCAAAACATACATATATATATATAGAGAGAGAGAGAGAGAGAGAGAGAGATAGATAATGAATTCTGTGATAGGACCACTAGAGTGGAGATCTGTAGTTATAACAAAGTACTTTATTTCTAAAAATATGCGTAATACTTGCCTGTGTCATGGGCTTCATGAAGAATTCCAGTTACTATCTGAAAGTTTAATTGCAAGGTTTGGGGCTCAATATGTTACTTATCCTCATGGGCAGTACCTGGTACTTCCCCACTGTAAAATATGCTAGCTCAGGTCACAAGGAACTTTGAGTGCTAGGATAGTACCACATGGTCCAGTTCCCCAGAACTTCTTCCCAGTGTCTCCACAGCCACTCACACAGCCTGAGCAGGTCTTGCCACTGGCAGCTGTCTTCCCCTACTTCCTCCAGGCCAGGGGTTGGCCTGATTCTGCTTAGAGCCTGCATGCGGCTCCCTCAGAGCCTTGGGGTGGCCGATCTTTGCTGCTTCCCAGAACCACCTTGTACTCTTCCATGCAGAGCCCTGTTGAGTCACCAT
Source organism: Pongo abelii (assembly GCF_028885655.2). Classification (NCBI taxonomy): domain Eukaryota; kingdom Metazoa; phylum Chordata; class Mammalia; order Primates; family Hominidae; genus Pongo; species Pongo abelii. The sequence continues at coordinate 118,858,978 of NC_071992.2, forward strand.
GCCTTCCTCCAGCTGCTGCCACAGACCACATGGCTTCTTTCTCAACTCACTCTGAAAGAGAAAAGTACGTTATGCAAACTAGGTGCGAGCACAAGAGTACAACCCCCTTCCTCCCCAACACAGAGAAGCACACTGGGGGCTCCTTGTGTAATTTAGAGGTTAACTAACACATGTTGCAATTGTGCCTATGTGAAAAAGAAATGGAAGGAGGAACCAGGTTTGGAGCTGATTCTCTGCTACAAGGGCTCACCCTCAGTCTGACTTGTGCAGTAAGACTGAGAGAAGCACCAAGGGTATGGCTAGAAAAGATCATAACATTAAAACTATTTTACTATAATGATGATAGCTACCATTGTAGTGATATGCAATAATATTAGTAACATTGAAGTTTTTACTATATGCCATACTGTGTGTTAAATCTTTTATGTATGTTGTGTATATAATACATGTAAAGCCTTGCTGTTGTTGTTGTTGTTTTTGAGACATAGTCTCACTCTGTCACCCAGGCTGGAATGCAGTGGTGTGATCTCAGCTTGCTGCAACCTCCACCTCCCAGGTTCAAGCAATTCTCCTGCCTCAGCCTCCCGAGTAGCTGGGACTACAGGCGCCTGCCACCACGCCCAGCTAATTTTTTTGTATTTTAGTACAGACAGGGTTTCAATGTGTTGGCCAGGCTGGTCTTGAACTCCTGAGCTCAGGCAATCTGCCTGCCTCGGCCTCCCAAAGTGCTAGAATTACAGATGTGAGCCACCACGCATAGCCCATGTAAAGCCTTTAACATAGTGCCTGGCACAAAGTAAGTACTCAATAAAAGATAATCATAGCATTATTATTTTGTTTATCTTCACAGCCATCCCGAATTATTTGCCAAGCCTTTGCTCTTCAGTCAGTCGTTCCTTTAGGGAATGTTTATTGAGTCTGTACTATGTACCCAGCACCATATATATATATATATTTCTTTTTTTTTTTTGAGACGGAGTTTTGCGTTTGTTGCCCAGGCTGGAGTGCAATGGCTCGATCTCGGCTCACTGCAACCTCTGCCTCCTGGGTTCAAGCAATTCTGCAACCTCAGCTTCTCAAGTAGCTGGGATTACAGGCACCGGCCACCACGCCTGGCTAATTTTGTATTTTTAGTAGAGATGGGGTTTCACCATGTTGGTCAGGCTGGTCTTGAACTCCTGACCACAGGTGATCCGCCTGCCTCAGCCTCCCGAAGTCCTGGGATTACAGGCATGAGCCACTCCGCCCAGCCTTCCCAGCACTATATTAGGCACTGGGGATACTTAGAAGAGTGAATGCCCTTTCGGACATGGGTTCCAATCTGGCTTAACCACTATCTTTCTGGGTAACTTTGAGCATGCTTCTTAAGCTTTCTGAGCCTGAGTTTATTCAACTGTTAAATGAGTACAATAATTTCTATATCATAAGATTGTTGATAGGCCTAGAAACACATGCAAAGGGCTTAGTCCAGCTCAGTGTTCATATAAGGAGAAGCTCCTCAGCCAGGCCTGCTGGCTCACGTCTATAATCCCAACACTTTGGGAGGCTGAGGCAGGTGAATCAATTGAACTCGAGAGTTCGAGACCAACCTGGGTAACATGGCAAAACCCTATCTCTACAAAAAATACAAAAATTAGCTGGGTGTGGTAGTGCCTGCCTATAGTCCCAGCTACTCAGGAGGGGGAGGCTAAGGAGGGAGGATTTCTTGAGCCTGGGAGGTGGAGGTTGCAGTGAGCCAAGATTGTGCCACTGCACTCCAGCCTAGGTAACAGAACGAGCCCCTGTCTCAAAAAAAAAAAAAAAAATCAAGCCGGGCGCGATGGTTCATGCCTGTAATTCCAGCACTTTGGGAGGCCGAGGTGGGCGGATCAGGAGGTCAGGAGATCGAGACCATCCTGGCTAACACGGTGAAACCCCGTCTCTACTAAAAATACAAAAAATTAACCGGGCATGGTGGTGGGCGCCTATAGTCCCAACTACTGGGGAGGCTGAGGCAGAAGAATGGTGTGAACCTGGGAGACGGAGCTTGCAGTGAGTCGAGATCGTGCCACTGCACTCCAGTCTGGGCAACAGAGTGAGACTCCGTCTCAAAAAAAAAATTATTTACTATAGAACTTGCATATGTATTCTTGAAAAAGAATTCAAAGGGAGAACCTCTTCCCAGGGTCACAGAGTGATCAGTGCCACAGCTTGGACTTGGAGCCTTAGCTTATCTACTGTCTTCCTACTGCATCAAAGCAGAGATTGCTACGTGATTGCCCAGTGTGATTGAAAGTTTGAAGTCCACATTTCTCTGAAAACTTTGGCGTATCCAGATTCTGTATGTCTCTTGGACAGATGAAGAGTTGCTGTACACAGAAGGGAGATTTTTTTTTTTAATTGAGGAATCTAACTCAAGAATAAATTCAAGGCCAGGTGCAGTGGCTCACGCCTGTAATCCCAGCACTTTGGGAGGCCGAGGTGGAAGGATCACCTGAGGTCAGTAGTTCAAGACCAGCCTGACCAACGTGGTGAAACCCTGTCTCTACTAAAAATACAAAAATGAGCTGGGGGTGGTGGCGTGTGCCTGTAGTTCCAGCTACTCAGGAGGCTGAGGCACAAGAATCGCTTGAACCTGGGAGGTGGAGATTGCAGTGAGTTGAGATCGTACCATGGTACTCCAGCCTGGGCAACAGAGCGAGACTCCATCTCAAAAAAAAAAAGAAAAAGAAAAAGAAAAAGAAAAGAAATTTGGATCCTTTAGAAATCTTCAGACACTTGGCATAACATGAAGTTAAAACAACACCCCACTTAGTTCCATGATATTTCTGATGAAAAAGTAAGAAATATGAAGCCACAGAGCAAAACAAATATTTTTAAAAACCTCCTGAGGAGACTTTTTTTCTTTGTTGATTACCATCCAGAGACAACATTTGTTTGAAACTTTGAACAGAACCAGTTTGTAGGGATGAAACCCTCATTCTTCCCCGCCAGGGCCCAGACTTTCCATATCTTGTACTCTGAGAACCTTAAAGTCTTGAAATGATTTGCAGTCCCAGCGAAGAAGCTAAAATCAAAACTGATTTGGGGAAAAACCATTTACTTTCTGACCTCTTTGTACTCATCAGAGAATTTTTGTATGCTTGTTTATTTTCTTAATGTCTCTTGGTTATGTTTTTTCCTGTTTTGGTTTCATATATGAAATGTTCCATCTGTGTATTCATTTTCTGGATTTATTCCCTAGAATTTTAAGTAAGAGTGTTTCTCAAACTTTTGTTTTACTCCAACCCACAATAAGAAATATATTTTGCATGTTAACCTAAATACACATATATTTACATATATATCTAAAACAAGTTTCATGAAATAATACTCTTGCAATGAGGTATGCACTATGGTTTTTAAAAATTCTATTCCACTTTATATATACAAAAGTTGGGACAGAGGTTCAGGAGCAGGGAAGGGATGAATAGGTAGAACACAGGGCACTTTTAGGGCAGTGATAGATGCATGACATTATACATTTATCAAACCCCACAGAACTGTACAACAAAAGAGTGAATCCTAATGTAAATTGCGGACTTTTTATTATTATTTTTTAAGACAGGTTCTCACTCTGTCACCCAGGCTGGAGTATAGTGGCACAATCTTGGCTCACTGCAACCTCCACCTCCTGGATTCAAGTGATTCTCGTGCCTCAGCCTCCTGAGTAGCTGGGATTACAGGTGCATGCTACCATGCCAGGCTAATTTTTATATTTTTAGTAGAGACAGGGTTTCACCATGTTACCCAGGCTGATCTCAAACTCTTGGCTTCAACTGATCTGCCTGCCTCGGCCTCCCAAAGTGCTGGGATTATGGGTGTGAGCCACCCACCATGCCCGGCCAAACTATGGACTTTGGTTAATGCTAGTGTATCAGTATTAGTTCATGAATTGTATCAAATATACTTTCTGTGTAATTTTTGTGTTAACCTAAAATTGTTCTAGAGCATATTATAAATATTTGTAAAAGTAAAAAACAAAGTTGGTTTTAGCCTACTAAAATTGACTTTACTATCCATTAATGACTTGCTTTCCATGTTTGAAAACTTGTGGCCTGGTGGGGAGTACCCTGGGTTTCTGTTAGGTTGGTGCAAAAGTAATTGCGGTTTGGCCATTAAATGGTAATTACTTTTGCACCAACCTAATAACTAACTACATCCCAGCCTCCATCACTCTACAGAGCCCGGCCTTCAACAAGCCACATAATAATGTCTCTCAGCTTTCTCATCTGAAAAACAGAGTGTTTGATCAGATGAATGCCAAGGTCCTTTCCAGATCCCAAATATTATTCCTGTAAGTATAAATTATCATTTTAAAATGTCTTAGAGTAAAAGAAAAGTCATGAAGCATGAATTGTAAATTATGTGCATGTTATTTAGGCATGTTTTATGTTTTGTAGGCATCAAATGGGTACTTTTCATCTTATTTAAAATAAGTAAAATGAAAAGTAATTGTTCTCCAGCAAAATATATAAATTACATTTCTCTCTGAGTTTCTGATTCAAGATCTCTGTGGAAGAAGAAAAATAAAGAGCACCTAGGAATGATACAAATGATACTTTCAATTTCGGCACTTGTCTGTCTGCCCTACTGCCATGTCCTGATGAGAGTATCCTGAACTCAGTTCTCACTGGTCATTTGACGTTTGCTGGGAGCATACTATGGGCGAGGTCTTATACTGAGGGTGAGCCTAGTGGTGTCTCACTTCTTGTAGCTTGGGTCAGGAAATGGAAATCAGCTACTGTAGCCCAGAACTTTCTTGCCTTCCCAGTCCCAAGGCCATGATGGGAAGGGCAGGTGCTGTGGGAAGAGTGTGTATAAGGTCTGATGGGGACAGACCTGGGGTGAATCTCAGTGGCGCTTCTCAACAGCTATAGATCCCTAGGTAAGTTATCTAATCATCATCCCCACAGTGTTGTCAGATGAAAATGGGGGTAATACCCCATCTTATAGGAGTTTAAAAGCATTAAATAGGGAATGTAGCTATCATCTTGTGCCTGGAATTCTGCAAAGCATTTGAAGGTGCCCTTGGAACTTCCTTCCCATTTTTCATATTTGCTCTGCCACCTCTACACCCAGCCCCACTTTCTGCAATCAATTGTATTATAACCCCCTCCCAAACACTTAATGCATCCTCCCACTCATGTAATTTGTTTACCTTGTTTTCTATTTATTTATTTTGAGATGGAGTCTCTGTCAGCCAGGCTGGAGTGCTGTTGCACGATCTCAGATCACTGCAACCTCTGTTTCTTGGGCTCAAGTGATCCTCCTGCCTCAGCCTCCTGAGTAGCTGGGACCATAGGCACACACCATCATGCCCAGCTAATTTTTTGCATTTTTGGTAGAAACAGCGTTTCACCAGGTTGCCCAGGCTTGTCTTGAACTCCTGAGCTCAAGTGATCCGCGTGCCTCAGCTTCCCAAAGTGCTGGGATTACAGGTGTGAGCCACCGTGCTTGGCCTTACATTATTTTCTAAGAACTGATGACCATAAGTAAGTTCTGGCACACACCACTTTGTATGCTTCCTCTCTCATCCCAACATGTCTGTGGAGATAAACCTCATTGACATGGAACCTCAGAGGCAGCTTGCAGAAGGAAAAACACATCACAACAAGATGGCAACACTCTTTAAGAGCTGCATTTCCAGTCCTCTGGCTTTGTTTTAGTGGGGCTGCTTTCAGGTTGATTGAATAACTAGCAGCAATGATAGCACCTAAATTATTAGTTAATGAAAGTCTGTAATTTGCTAGGCATGTGCTAACGAGTTTACATAAATTATCTCAAAGCCTCACAATAACCTTGAACGGCTAGGTTTTCCCTTTCACAGATGAAGAAGTTGAATATTTGATTTATTTATTTATTAAGGAAGAGATTTTTAAATAAAAATAATTTTTTTGTAGAGATGGGGATTCCCTATGTTCCCCAAACTGGTCTCGAACTCCTAGGCTCAAGCTATCCTCCTGCCTCAGCCACCGAAAATGCTGAGATTACAGGTGTGAGCCACCATGCCTAGCTAAGGAACAGATTTTAATGGGTGCTTCTTATGTGAAAAACATGGGATTAGACACTGGGGATAGAAAACTGAATGACACATAGTCCTTGCTCTTAGGAAATATATGGTCTGTTGGGAAATCTGGCAGATCCACAGACAATTACATTCCTGGGGTAAACCTTGGGAAGGATTAGAAAACACAGATGACGGGCTGGGTGCGGTGGCTCACGCCTGTAATCCTAGTGCTTTGGGAGGCCAAGGCAGGCAGATTGCCTGAGCTCAGGAGTTCAAAACCAGCCTGGGCAACACGGTGAAACCCTGTCTCTACTAAAATACAAAAAATTAGCCAGGCGTGGCAGTGTGCACCTGTAGTCCCAGCTACTCGGGAGGCTGAGGCAGGAGAATCGCTTGAACCCTGAAGGTGGAGGTTGCAGTGAGCCAAGATAACGCCACTACATTCCAGCCTGGATGGCAGAGCAAGACTCCGTCTCCAAAAAAAAAAAAAAAAAAGAAAATACAGAATATGACACCTGACCAGACTGAGGTTTGCATAGGAGGTGAGGATAGAAGCTGTATTAGTCCATTCTCACACTGCTATGAAGAAATACCTGAGATTGGGTAATTTATAAAGGAAAGAGGTTTAATTGACTCACAGTTCTGCATTGCTAGGGAGGCAACAGGAAACTTAAAATTATGGTAGAAGGCAAAAGAGAAGCAGGCACCTTCACAGGGCAGCAGGACAGAGGGAGTGCAAGCTGGGGAAATGCCAGACGTTTATAAAACCATCAGATCTCGTGAGACTCACTATCACGAGAACAGCATGGGGGAAACTGCCCCTATGATCCAATTACCTCCACCTGGTCCCACCCTTGACACGTAGGGTTTATGGGTATTGGGATTACAATTCAAGATAAGATTTTGGGTGTAGACACAGCCAAACCGTATCAGAAGCCTCAGGTCTTTTCTTAAACCTAGTTAATCTGAAGTCTGTCCCCTACCTTCCCCAACCCCCACACCAGATTAACAAACCTAGAGCAATTCCTCCAAATCTCCATAAGTACTTTCCCGCCCTCAGTTAACTAAACTAGTAAATACCAATGCCCAAGGACCATGTGAATCTTAACAGGACCCTCCCAGAGACAACACGTATTGAAGCTGGGAGGACCATATAGTTTATCACAAAAATGAAGACACTTTTGAGACTGAAAGGGGCCCTATTAACAATTATTCCAGGATAACAGATATAAACTAGGTGTGTCCTAGCAACCTGGGACACAGGTTTAGGTTAAGTATAACCTAAAGGAAGGCCTGTAATGAAAAGACTCAGGCTGAATGCTAACCAGTGGGAAAACACTGGGGGCAGTAGTTCCTTGATGTGCCTCAATCCTCTCCACTAAGTAGTGACATGGGCTTAAATCTGGGGCCTACTTTCCCTAAGCTCAGGGAAGCACTGCCTGACAGTGGACTGTGGAGGTAGGGGATGGTTGCTCTAGCAACAATCACAGAGGTCCCTTGGGAATTGTTACCAGGGTGAACTCACCAGCCAGGGGAATACCCCAGAAAGAGCTGCCAGTGGGAGGAGGGCCAGCCTCGCTGGTGATTGGAGTCCAGCAGTCCCACTCATTGGGTGTGCTGAGCCAAGCCCATGTCGTGCTTTGCTGATGCATGGCTGGGCTGAAGAAAGAGCTCTTTGAATTGTTCATAGAAAAGAGTGGTGCCCAAAAGGCCAGGGCTCAAGAATGAGGCTGCCTCAAGCACAGTGCTTGGCAGGACACCAGGGCTGAAAGGTACAGCAAAGGCCTCCCAGAATCGCTTCTCGGAGCAGGGATTTGCATCACAGACTGGCCACTGCAAAGACAGATGGGAACTCACAGGTTTTGTGTGTGTGTTTGTGGTTCACTGCTGATGGATGCATGCCAGAAGGCACCTGAGCCTTGGCCCAGCCTTCATGTGGAGAGAAAACCCAGACTTGTGTGAGCAGCAGGTACCTGAAGCAAGAGAAGCAAGGCTGAGCCTCCAGGGCTTTGTCAGAGACTCCTTCCTTCCTGGAATCCAATTGTACAACCAGGAGCCAGAGGTCTTGGTGGCCAGATGTGGGTCTAATCCTGGTTCCATGGCCTCCCAACTGAGTGAATGAGATTATAATGATAAAATATAATTTACTGTGTACCCGGCACTGCCCTAAGCACTTTGTGTTTCTTATCTCATTTGCTCTTCACAGAAGCTCTTGGTACTATTACTATACTTGATTTCTAGAGAAGAAAACTGCGGCACAGGATAGAGTTGGTTTGCCAAGGTCAGGACCTACACCTCACTGTGTGAGGCTAGAAACTGAGCACTGGACCCCCATCCTACACTGCCTGTTTCATGAATTGTAAAAGAGGGGATAAATGTAGCACCTCCTCCCTAGAGTGTTGCGATATTCAAGTGTGATAATCCATTTACAGCATGGGCACGGTGGCTGCATGCGAAACAGTGGGAGCTACTGTCAGTTTGATTAGTTCTGGCCTCTCTGCGGCCTTGCTACTCTCTGTTTCTTCTCGGCAGCCTTCAGACACTTTTCTTTTCTTTTTCTTTTCTTTTTTCTTTTTTTTTTTTTTGAGACGGGAGTCTCATTCTGTCGTCTAAGCTGGAGTGCAGTGGTGCAATCTCGCTTCACCGCAACCTCTGCCTCCCCGTTCACGCAGTTCTCTTGCCTCAGCTTCCCGAGCAGCTGGGATTACAGGTTCATGCCACCACACCTGGCTAATTTTTGTATTTTTAGTAGAGACTGGGTTTCACCATGTTGGCCAGGCTGGTCTCGAACTCCTGGCCTCAAGTGATCCACCCTCATGGCCTCCCAAAGTGCTGGGATTATAGGCGTGAGCCACCACGCGCAGCCTATTAAGACAATTTTCTGTTTGAACTTCACAAGACTTTCAGCTTCTTGTGTTGGGACACACTGTCTATTTGTTGTGTGTGTGGAGACCAGTGGGCAGCAAAGATCAAAACCCTTAGGGGAGAGGGGCAAGAGAGAGGGTATGAGTGGGGATTCTCTGCTCCCCTGAACAGTATTCCAGGATTCCTTCACCAATTGAAGTTCAAGTTTGGTCCTCTGAGCAAAAAGTTTAGAGAAGTTCCTTCATGTGTTTATTTAAATTTAGAATAAACATCTCTGTAGCAATAACAACAAAGTGAACACTCTTGGTTTTGTTCTTTCTTTTTTTTTTTTCTTTTGTGTCTCTCATGCAAACATGGAAAAACAACACAAAACAAAACCAGATGAACTGAAACAATTTCTCTATCCAAGGCTCCCATATGTAAGAAAAGGAAAGATTTTTCCTTCTTGGGCAGGGTTAGATGGTGTTGGTGGGGGGGAGTTGGGAGGGAATGGTTCCACCATCCTGTTCCAAAGCTCCAACTCCCCTCCAATACCAAAGCTGAGTTACCCAAGAGAAGCCGCAGGGAAATTTGCTCCCTGTATACCAAGGGGATTCATGAATCTCTCCTCAAGGTAGAGATCATCAAGGATGTGCCCAGCCACTCCATGGAGAGAAGCTGCTACTCACAAAGAACATGCATGGTGGATTTCTAACTTGGAACTTACGTGTGGGGAGGCTCTGGGACTCCTTCCTTTATTCCTTTTCCAGTCCTCTTAGTCTCAGATGCATGTTGCCTGGTCACTGAGGGAGCTGCAGGCCCAAGGACCATATCTGCTTACACTTACCCACAGTGTTTTACTTGCTCTAGCCTGAATGTCAGCATTCCAGGACCACTGAGAGAGGGACAGAGCAGAGAGGGCTGGGTCAAGTGGGCAGCTTCCAGGAACACCCCGGGAGACCTGTGGAGAGCTGGGCTGTACTACAGTCTGGGCACAGCAGCTCTTCCGAACTGCAGACACACTCCCTTTAGTATTGTCCTGGCTCTGTAGGCTTGAGGATTAAAGGCATGAAAAGAGTTCACAAGCCAGTGGCTTAAGACTTCTCTTGATGTTCCCAGACAGCTCTGTTCAGAGGCATTAGCTGTCAGAGAGAATACTCTGCAAGATTTGAAGCTGTTGCATGGTTTGCTCGTCCAACCTTCTTTACTCCCATATTTGGCCTTTGCAGTTGACAACTAGAGCTGGTTTGCCTTCCTCCAAAAATGTCCATGGAGAGGAGCAAAGAAGACCTAGGAACAATGAAGGGAAAGGGAAATAAAAAAGGGGAAAGTCAATACCAAAGAAACGGGTTAGGAAATTTTCCAAGGAAGCTTGATCTGAATGAAAAAAATCACAAGTTTTGTTTTTAGGGCAGATAATGCATCTCTGTGTGTGCATATATTACAGCCTCACTTAGAAATGCCACAGGGAGCTGGGTGCGGTGGCTCATGCCTGTAATCCCAGTACTTTGGGAGGCTGAGGAGGGTGGATCAACTGAGGTCAGGAGATCCAGACCAACCTGGCCTACATGGTGAAACCCCGTCTCTACTAAGAATACAAAAATTAGCCAGGCGTGGTGGCGCGTGCCTGTAGTCTCAGCTACTCGGGAGGCTGAGGCCGGAGAATCCCTTGAACCTGAGAGGCGGAAGTTGCAGTGAGCTGAGATTGCACCATTGCGCTCAACCCTGGGCGACACATCAACTTTCTTAAAGCCAGGCGGGTGGAACTTAACACTGCCTGGTGAAAAGCACTTTGTGGGGTCAGGTTCTTGGACAGTTGTCCCAGGGAACTCCTGGGAGAAAGATCTGGTTCACCCGAGACTGGTGGAAAGCAACCTGTGCTAAAAACTTGCTTTCAGCCAAGAAAGCCAGGATTTGGCTAAGAGATAAGCATGGGCACGTTTGACTCTTTTGTGTCTTTCATTTGATATTAACATAGCTAGACAAGAGGGAGAAGGGTGACCTCAAAGTGATAAGGTCTATTTCCTTTAGAACTAGAGGACCCAAAGATCTCTTTGTTTTGTTTCTGCCTGGAAGACAAGTAGAGCTCATTCCAGTTCTGTAAAAGGTCACCAAATACCCTGCAGTCTTGTTGTAGTAACTATTTCTGTGAACTTGCTTCAGAGGAAGAAAACATACTATTTAATACTGACCAAAGACACCTGGGGTTGTTTTCTGCTTCTTGTTGTTTGTTGTTTTATTTTGCAAGAGCAGATAATGATCAGTTTAGAGTCTGGTTTCCCTGGTGCCAAAAACAAATCCTAGTACCTCCTGTTTCTGGCTCAACTGTCCCCAGCCGTCTCAAGTGATCCAGTTGGAACACAGAGAACAGAGAACAACTGACTTCCCCTTCCCCCGGGTGGTGCCGTTAGAGTTCTTTCCCAGATCGCACACAGTATCTGAGACTGTGCCATGGAGGAATCCACTCTGTGGGGACCTTCTCCTTTCCAGTCCCCAACCCGAATTTCTTCACAAAGCAGCAATAATTAGTTCCTCGGGCACATGGTGCTTTGCAGTCTGCACAGCTGAAATGGCTAGTCACAAGATGGTTTGTAATTTTAAATATACCTGTGCCCCACCCAGATTTCAACACATTAGTAATTATTCCACTCCTACAACCTGGTGACTGGGAGGAAGGAGAGAAGAGGGGTCAGGATTCAAAAGAGCAGCTGCAGGGCTCAGATCTGCTCTCCCCTGCCTGCTAATAATAGCTCCCATTTTAGCCAGCGCTCACTCTGCCAGGTATGTGCTAGCACTTCTTTGTTGCCTCTGATCCCCGAGACAGCTCTGGAAGATGCAGGTGATTCCTATTTTGATTATGGGGAAACTAAGGCTTTGAGAGATGGAGGAATTTGCCTAAACTCGCAAAGCCAGTAAAAACTGAAAGCAGGTCTGAACTTCCTTCTGGTTCTCAAGCACTGCGCTTTTCATTCTCACACTGCACTGCTGCTTCAAGCTGATTAATTTAGCAAGAGTGGGTACCAGGAAATGCCAGTGAGACAGGAAGGGAACAACTGCCAAAATGCCAAACCAAAAGGGGTTTGAAACCTGAGAGTTGGCAGTTCACCACTGCAAAACCACGGGGCTGCGTGGAGGAATTCGTGGGACACCGAGTGGTATCACTAGCAGCAGACTCTGCGTGCTTACTTAGAGCATAAAAGGATAGCACCCTTGGCCATTGCCTGACATGAACTCAGTTTGGAAATTGCAGAGGTGTGGAGAGCCATGGATGGGTTTTATAATTTATTCTAATGTAATCTCTGTGCTAAAGGCTGTTTGAAAAAAAATAATGAAGTCGATGTTGCTTAAGTTATATGCAAATGTAAGCTGGTCTTCCTTCAAGATGTTTGGAATGGAATGAATGCCCTTCCCCTGGGTACCTCCCAATACCTACTCTCAAAAGAGCTCCAGTAAGGCTTCCTTATCTTTCCTTGCCCTGCTTCCTACACTGCTGCTGCAGGTGTCTCTGGGTGATTGTGGGGGAAACCACTGTGGTTAAGCACCAACACCAAGACATGGCACCAAGCTATCTTCTCCCTCACCGCACAGCCAGGCGGGCTGCTTGGTGGATTTGGGGTCACCCTCTCAATCTGTCTCTCCCTGATAGTTACATTTCTCTTCCATCACTGTGTGGTTGGCAGTGGATGAACCTAGAGCATTACATACATTTTTTAAAATTTATTTTCTTCTCTTACTGATCTGAATGGGTAGATGAAAATTACATACATTTTTAAGAGAGCACTTACTATATGCCAGGCATTGTTCTAAGTCCTGTACACATCTTAACTCTTATCCTCATAAAATGGCACAAAGTGGGTAGCACTATTATCTCCATTTTATAGATGATAAAAATTGGGGCCCACAGAAGTTAAGTAACTTGCCCGTGTTACGCAGCTGATGAGTAGGAATCTAGGCTGCTTAATCCTTTGCTTCTCTTCCATAGTGGTTCTAGCGTGAGTTAGAATTTTCATTCAGACATCTCTTCCTGGACATGCTAGCCCTATCCATGGTTGGGTTGCTGCTGCTATAACTGGCTCTTGGCTGCAACACTGAAATTGTATCAGGTTCCCAGGTGAGCGTGTTGCTGTTTTAGGTGGTCAAGGATAATATCGCAGAGTGCTGTTGATATTCTCCACAGGGTGGCTCTGAAGGATTCACCTTCCTCTGGGACACCCTCTTCACTTGCTTTGTATCTGGGCACTGTGACTCAGTTTCTAAGGTTATCAACTACGAGTGCTAGATACATTTGGTGGCGTCATTGCCTATTCGTAGAACATGCCGTCAGCCATCCTGGAAAGGCATATAGCAGAACACCATAAGAGGAGCAGCATTTGGGGTCACTCCCCAAATGACCCCGCAGGAACATGCCAATTCCAGAGCTTAAGAGGGAACTTGGAGGGAGTGAGGATAATAATAGCTAATGCTTATTAAGCCCTTACAATATGCCATCTCTGATCTAAGCACATTCTGGGAACTACCTCGTTTAATCCTCACCTCAACCAGCTGATGCAGATCCTATTACTATCCCCCACTGGCAGATGAAGAAAATGAGGCACGAAGAGAGGACATGATTTCCCACAATCACCAGGCTCATAAACAGGGGATCCAGGATTCCAACACAGCCAGCAGCTTCAAAGATTGGGCTCAAACATGGTGCTACAACCGGCCCCTGAACCCATGTCCTTCCCTGCGCTTTATTTTGGGGAGATGAGGACTTTCGACTATCTTATTGCCATCTCGTTTTCAGCCTTGAAGGAGCCCTTAGAAATAAAGTGAAAAGAAAACCTGGCCTGAAACAACTGCCAAATCCCAATTAGAGAACTAGGTTAGGAGGAGAGAGGAGGGGGCAGGATCTGACCAGGTTGTAATTCAGTAACTGATGTCTCTAATTGATCACTGAGAGGAAGAAGCAGGAATGGCCTTCTCAGTCAGCATTCATGGTGGCAGGAGAATCCAGCATCTATCTGTTCCTTGACCTTCTTGTTCTGGAAATGAGACTTCAGCCGTGTTCATCCTTTGGCTCCCACACTACCTACTGGACTCTCCTTCTTGCCACCTGTTGCTGCTGATTGCTCACCCCCATTTCTAAGACACTGACAGGAAGGAAGGGTGTCTCCCAGCTGGCAGCATAGGTTTCATTTTAGCATCCGAAAAGCTGAGCATCACCACTCCGATTGCTGTTAATTATAACATTACTACTTTATTTTGGATGACGTTTAAAAAGTTATGCAAAGGCCAGGCACGGCCAGGCATGGTGGCTCATGCCTGTAATCCCAGCACTTTGGGAGGCTGAGGCGGGCAGATCACCTGAAGTCAGGAGTTAGATACCAGCCTGGCCAACATGGCGAAACCCGTCTCTACTAAAAGTACAAAAATTAGCTGGGTATGCTGGCACACACCTGTAATCCCAGCTACTTAGGAGGCTGAGGCAGGAGAATTGCTTGAACCTGGGAGGCAGAGCTTGCAGTGAGCCAAGATTATGCCACTGCACTCCAGCTTGGGCAACAGAGAGAGGCTCCATCTCAAAAAAAAGTTATGCAAAGATATTTGCAAATATTATATCTGATAAGGGATTAATATCCATAATACATAAGGAACTACAACTCAACAACAACAAAAAATCGTATTAAAAAATGGGCAAAGTATCCTGCACATGTATCCCTGAACTTGAAGTAAAAGTTGGAAATTTTTTTAAAAAGGGCAAAGTAGTTGGGTGTGGTGGTGCATGCCTGTAGTCCCAGCTACTCGGGAGGCCAAGGTGGGAGGATCGCTTGAGCCCAGGAATTCAAGGTTATAGCGATCTATGATCATGCCATTGCACTCCAGCCTGGGTGACAGAGTAAGACCCCATCTCTGAAAAAAAAATGGGCAAATAATTTGAATAGACATTTCTTCAAAGAAGATATACAAATGGCCAATAAGCATATGAAAAGATGTTTAACATCACTAGTCACCAGGGAAGTTCAAATCAAAACTACAAAACCCATTAGGATGACTGTTATCAAAAAATGAAAAATAACAAGTATTGGCAAGGATGTAGAGAAATCGAAACCCTTGTGCATTGCTGGTGGAAACGCCACCTGGTTACAGCCACTGTGGGAAACAGTTTGGCTATTCTTCAAAAAGGTAAACAGAATTACCATAAGATTTAGCAATTCCACTTCTAGATATATATCCAAAAGAATTGAAAGCAGGTATTCAGAAATTGTACATCCATGTTCATAGCAACATTATTCACAATAGCTTAAAGGTTATTGAGAAACAACCCAAATGTCCATCAATAGATAAACGGGTTGACCAAGTATGCTATACACATAGAACAGAATATTACTTGGCCATAAACAAGAATGAAGTCCTGATACATGTGACAACATGGATGAACATTGAAAACATGCTCAGTGAAATAAGACAGACACAGAAACACAAGTTTTGTATGATTCCACTTGTATGAGATACCTAGAATAGGCACATTCATAAAGAGAGAAAGTAGAACAGACACCTGGGACCAGAGGGAAAGGAGAAATGGGAAGTTACCGTTTAATGGGCATAGAGTCTGTCTGGGATAATGAACAAGTTTTGGAAATGGATAATGGTTGCACAACATTGTGATGTAGTTAATGCCAATGGATTGTACACTTTAAAATGGTTAAAGTGGTAAATTATGAACATTTCACTATAGTTTTTAAAAATCACCAAAAAATATTATGTAAAAAGTTCTGTGGGGTTTAATCTTTTAGCAGTTCATAAATCCATTAACATTTGCCACAGCTACCCTACAGAGAGGCATACTATGTGAAAACCACACTTGGCTTTCTGAGCTGGAACTAAAAACACCATTACTCTACTCCTTGGAGTTTCCCCAAAGTGAGTCTGTCCACACATGGTTGCTATTGGACCCTACCTGTTGCTACTGTATCACTGTGCTGTGTTACTAAGGAGTGTGACATGTTCTGACTTTCAAAGCATTTACACAGTGAATAATACCACTTTTGTGCTCCTTGGTATAAGGCCACATCTTCAAGTACTTCAGCATTTAAAAAAAAAAAAAGTGAGCAAAGGATTTATCTGGCTAGAGTTTAAACTCCAATCATTATTTAGTCAGGGACAGAGCCAATTGTAGTGTTTAAACGGCATTATTATTTAGTCAGGGACAGAGCCAATTGTAGTGTTTAAACGGCATTATTATTTAGACAGGGACAGAGCCAAGTTTACAGAATTCTGGAAGGCAAGCTTAACCTCGGGGTACCTTAGCAGTGTTCTATGTGCTGGTCCTGAGCGCTTAATCCAGAGCAAACTGGTCATCCATTTATAACCCAAGTTTTCTCTGTAAACTGGAAATAAAAAGATGGATAAGGCATAACTCCTGCTGTCTGTCATGAGGCTGAAAGTCTAACAGAGGCATAGAAATAATGCAAATAGGGTACAATAAGTGTTAATCAGCACATATTCAAAGTGTGTTGGGTGACTGGGGTCAGGGTCCAGGGCAAGGTCACCGAGATGAGATGGCATTTGAGCCACATCCTGAAGGAAGAATGGAGTTTTCCAGGATGACAAAACACAAAACAGACTTCATGTAGAAGGAACTGCATATGCAAAACCTCAAAGCATGGCAGGATGGGACACCCAGAAAACCACAAGCAGCCGTGTGTGGGTAGAGCAAAGGCGAGTAGGAGAGTGGCAGATCCTGAAAGGACATAGAAAGAACTGAGATTTTGTCATAGCTCAGTGGGCAACATGGGCAACTGTTGAAGAGTTTTAAGTGTGGAAGGGGCCTGGAGGGGCATGATCAGGTTTTCATTTCAAAAAAGAAATTTAAAGTCTGGTGGATGGATTTGAAGCTTGGGACAAGGAGACAAGTTTGAAGATTGTCAGAGGAATCCAGGTGAGAGGTGAAGAAAGCCCAGGTTCCAGAGCTATTTCAGAAGCAGCAGAGACAAGAATTGTAACTATTTTACTAGATTGAAGTTCAAAATGAGGTTCACCGTTCCTTTCACCTTAGAATTACAGCAAGGTGAAGCCCGCAGAGCTGAAGGGCAGCTGGTTCCTCCTGTACCCGCTTCTTGTGGCCAAGCCGCGGGAGCCTCAGCCTTGCCATGGGAATGGGGCCTGTAGCTGCTTTTTCTCTCTCCTTCCTCTTCTCTAGGGCACCCTTACTCAGCCTTCCTAAACTATTTGAAGACATGGCCTTTAAATTTCCTGTTGTCTTAATTTATTTTTATTTTTTGACTCAGTTTTATGGATACTTCAAAAATCAAGAAAGTATAAGAAGATAGTAAAGAATGTTCCTCTCAGCCACGCTGCATTCACCCATTTCCCACCCCAACCTGCAAAAAGTAACCGCTGGCTGGGCCCGGTGGCTCACACCTGTAATTCCAGCATCTTGGGAGGCCAAGGTGAGCAGATCACTTGAGCCCAGGAGTTCAAGACCAGCCTGGGTAACATGGGGAAACCCCATCTCTACAAAAATACCAAAATTAGCTGGACTTGGTAGAGCACGCCTGTAGTCTCAGCTACTCGGGAGGCTGAGGTGGGCGGATCTGTTACTAGTCTCTTATGTATCTTTCCAGGGATTTTTGTAAACCTATAGTCAAGCAAATATGATTTTACATTCTTCCTTTCCCCCTTTTATTTCCATTCTTTCTTGGGGGCAGGGGTCCTTCTCAGGATAAAGTTAGGAAGCCCCAGGGGAACTCATTCAGACCTAAGGAGTCAGTCCTGGTTGCCGTTGTCTATTAGTAAGCCCTTTTCCTCTGCAATACCTTACAGTGTAAGGGTCCCAAACAAAAAGCCTTCCAGTGGGGCAAGGCCTGATTGCCCCAGGAGGCCCCACAATGGCCAAGGCCTCCATCTATCCCTGGACCTACTGAAGTAATTGAGGCACCCATGCTGGCCTGCACCAGACAGTGTGGGTGAGACCGTTGAACACAGTGGAAATGCAGGCATCACCGAGGCGCCCAGCCTCAGGCTGAGGACACAGTGCCTGTGCTGTGATTAGATGTGACTCCTCCATAGCCAAGAGGGCCTACATTCTCAGTGGCGATTCTTCCATGACATTCAGGCACTTTCCCCAGGTACAGCCATGGGGGAAGATGGCTGAGCACAAGGGACCAGCTGCATGCTGCTCCTGGAGTCAGCTCTCCAGGACAGGCCTCAACCTTGGGCCTCTTCAGAAGCGCTGCTCCTATTTCTTGCCAGCCGGTCTCAGCCCAAGCCACCCAGGTCTGCACCCCCTGAGTACAGCGGAGATATTACATTAACTTCGAAATAAAAGGAGAGACTCTAGGTCTCACTGCTTCCTTCCAGAAGCTTCTTTTGCCTCTTGCAAACATGGGTGGCTTTGGGACGAGTGCCAGCACACTTCATATACCAGAAGCACCTAAGCCCTGAGGTCTTGGGGACATAGATAGGTTCTTCATCTCACATGATGGGGACTGAGCTCTTTTTGGTGGGTAAAATGGATTGAAATAAAGGAGGAGGGCTGACAGGAATTTGAGACTAGCCTGGGCAACAAAGCAAGACTGCATCTCTGCAAAAAATAAAATAAGGTTGGGTGTGGTGGCTCATGCCTGTAATCTCACCGCTTTGGGAGGCCGAGGCAGGAGGATTACTTGAGCCCAGGAGTTCAAGACTAGCCTGAGCAACTTGGCAAAACCCCATCTCTACAAAAAATACAAAAATTAGCCGGGCATGGTGGCGCGTGCCTGTAGTCTTAGCTACTCAGGAGACTGAGACAGGAGGATCACCTGGACCTGGGAGATCCAGGTTGCAGTGAGTAAAAGAAGAGAAAACTGAGACCCATAGAGGTTAAGTAACTTACTTTTAATCACTGTTACTAATTTTTTCCTCTTTTTTGGAGATGGAGTCTCACTCTGTCGCCAGGCTGGAGTGCAGTGGCGCGATCTCTGCTCACTGCAACCTCAGCCTCCTGGGTTCCAGCGATTCTCCTGCCTCAGCTTCCCAAGTAGCTGGGACTACAGGTGCGCACCACCACACCCAGCTATTTTTTTGTATTCTTAGTAGAGACAGGGTTTCACCATGTTGGCCAGCATGGTCTCAATCTCTTGACCTCGTGATCTGCCCGCCTTGGCCTCCCAAAGTGCTGGCATTACAGGCATGAGCCACTGTGCCCAGCCCAATCACTGTTACTTTTAAGGAAATCCATTTGACTACTAAGGCATAATGTCACAATAGCTTAGACAAAATAGAAGGAGTTTCTCTCTCATGTTAGTCTCATTATGAGTAGTCCAGGGCTGATAAGACAGTTGAGTCTTGTTGGGGACCCAGGTTTCTTCTTTCTTGTTGCTCTGCCTTCTCTAGGGAATACCCTATTCCACCTTGTCAAAGATGGAGCAATGCCACCTCTGCATTCCAATGGGAGAAATGAGAGGAAGTGGAAGACACAACCTTCCCCTTTAAGGGCATAACCTGGAAGTTGGGCTCATATTTCAATGGCCAGAATGTGGTCCAATGGCCATACCCAGTTGCAAAAGAATCTGGGAACTGTAGTCTGACTGGAAGGTGACTCATACAGCTAAAATTCAGGGAAGAAGGGGAGAATGGATAATGGAAAACAAATAGGAGTCTCTGTCACAGTCAGAAGTAGAACTGGGATTCAAACCCAACAGTTTGACTTCAAAGCCAGAACTCTTAACCATAATCTTCATTATGCTGCTGTTTTAGAAGAATTAAATGAGGTCCACAGTTGGTAAGGTCTTTCTCTACAGTTTGAGACTTTCTTTTGATAGTCTACTTTGAGTACATGAACACATGTATGCACATACATTTTTGCTAAATGGATAGATTATAGCTGCTCTTGCCACAATATTGTAACTCTTACTGTGAAAGTTGTTCAACATTGATGGGGAATCAAGTAATGTTTCCTTTTTTTTTCTTTTTTTCTTTTTTTGCCTTGAGACAGGTTTTTACTCTGTCACCTAGGCTGGAGTGCAGTGGTGCAATCTTGGCTCATTGCAGCCTTGACGTGCTGGGCTCAAGGGATGCTCCCACCCCAGCCTCCCGAGTAGTTGAGACTACAGGTGTACACCACTTGTAGTCAAAAAATAAAAATCAATTTTTAAAAATTGATTTGTAGAGGCAGGGTCTCTCGCTATGTTGCCCAGGCTGGTCTCAAACTCCTGGGCTCAAGTGATCCTCCTGCTTCCCTTCCCAAAGTGCTAGGATTACAGACATAAGCCACTGCCTTTCATCCTCTTCTCATAGACTTTCAACTTTTAGTATTTTTTTGTGAGTCTTTCTTCTTCTTCTTCTCATTATTCTCCTCTCCCTCCTTTTCATGCCTCATACTTTATGATGCTTGGTATATGAGGCCATCATCAGTTTTATAACTTTTTTCTGCTTGGCTTGTATTGGGCTTGGAAATAACTCCCCCACCAATGAACTTTCTAACCTTTCACTAGCAAGTGGGGCAAACCAGGGTAACTTCTTTTTTTTTTTTTTTTTGACACAGTCTCGCCTTGTTGCCCAGGCTGGAGTGCAGTGGTGTGATCTCGGCTCACTGCAACCCCTGCCTCCAGGGTTCAAGCAATTCTCCTGCTTCAGCCTCCCGAGTAGCTGGGATTACAGGAGTGCGCTACCACGCCTGGCTAATTTTTGTATTTTTAGTAAGACATGGTCTCTCCATGTTGGCCAGGCTGGTCCTGAACTCCTGACCTCGTGATCTACCTCCTTCGCCTCCCAAAGTGCTGGGATTACAGGTGTGAACCACTGTGCCCAGCCAGGTAACCTTTAAGAATTCTTAGAAGCCCAGAAATAAACCCAAACCTATATGGTCCACTAATTTTTGGCAAGAGCAACAAGAAGACATCTGGGAAAAGAACAGTATCTTCAATAAATGGTACTGAGAAAACTTGATTTCCACAGGTGAAAGAATAAAATTAGACTCTTATCTTACACCACATGCAAAAATCAACTCAAAATGCATCCAAGACCTAAGCATAAGACTGGAAACAATAAAACTCCTAGAAAAAAAACACAGGGGAAAAGCTCCTTGACATTGGCCTTGGCAATGATTATTTTGCATATCATAGCAAAAGCTCAGGCTACAAAAGTAAAAATAAGTGAGACTACATCAAACTAAAAAGCTTCTGCATAGCAAAGGAAACAACCACCACAATGAAAAGGCAACCTACAGATTGGGAAAAAAATATTTGCAAACCATATATCTGGTAAGTCGTTAGTATCCAAAACTTACAAAGAACTCATACAACTCAATAACAAGAAAACATGTAACCCAATCTTTAAAATGGGCAAAGGACCTGAATAGATATTTCTTCAAAGAAGACATAAAAATGGCCAGCAGGTATATAAAAATAAAACATCAAAACCACTATGAAATGTCACCTCACACCCATGGATAGCTATTAGCAAAAAGACAAAAGATAAGTGTTGGCCAGGGTGTGGAGACAAGGGAACCCTTACGTGCTGTTGGTGGGAATGTAGTTTGGTGCAGCCATCATGGAAAACAATATGGAGGTTCCCAAAGAAATTAAAAATAGAACCATCATAGGATCTAGCAATCTGAGTTTATACCCAAAGGAAATGAAATCACCACCTTGTAGGCTGGATGCAGTGGCTCACACCTGTAATCCCAGCACTTTGGGAGGCTGAGGCAGACAGATCACCTGAGGTTGGGAGTTAGAGACCACCCTGACCAACATGGAGAAACCCTGTCTCTACTAAAAATACATAATTAACCAGGTGTGGTGGGTAATCCCAGCTACTCTGGAGGCTGAGGCAGGAGAATTGCTTGAACCCGGGAGGCAGGCTGAGATGGTGCCATTGCACTCTAGCCTGGGCAACAAGCATGAAACTCCGTCTCAAAAAAAAAAAAAAAAAAAAAAAACCACCTTGTAAAGATATCTGCACTCCCATGTTCTTTGTGGCATTATTCACAATAGCCAAGATATGGAAGCTACCTAGGTGCCCATCAGTGGATGAACGGATGAAGAAACTGTGGTGCATCTATACAATAATACATTATGCAGCCTCAAAAAAGGAGGAGATTCTGCCATTTACTACAAAATGGATGAATCTGGGGGACATTATGCTAAGTGAAACTAGCCATACACATAAAGAAAAATATTGTAGGGTCTCACTTATATGTGGACTCTAAAGAAAAAAGTCGAATTACAGTGAAAGAGAGTAAAACAGTGGTTACCAGAGGCAGGTACAGGGGAGAATAGAGGCGATGTAGGTCAAAGAATACAAGTAGCAGACATGTAGGATGAACAAGTCTGGAAATCTAATGTGCAACATGAGTTAATAATAGTGTATGGCATTTGGGATTTTTGCTAAATGAATAGATTATAGCTGCTCTTGCCACAAAAAGGGGGGTAACTGTGTGATGACGGATATGTTAATTTGCCTCACTATAGTAACCATTTTACTGTTTATATGTATCTCATAACATCATGCTGTATACCTTAAATACACAAAATAACATTTATTTCTTTTTTAAAAAAATACTTAGAAAATATGAGAATATTTAAAATTAGGATACATCAAACATCATGATTTTGCCACAATTTGATGATTTTCATTAAAAGACAAATTCATGTAATTTGTTCCCACGTGTTGTATTTTAGGGTTGGCATAATAGAATGCTATCAAAATTAGGAAGTTTCATAATGATCCATGTATGTACAACTGCACTCGGGTACCTCTGTCTTTCACCTCTATAAGAGCAATTTTGTTTGCATCTCTCAAGACTCTGGAGACATGTTTTACAAAAGCAGTTTGAAGTGAGTATTCATTCATTTGGGTTTTCCTGGTGTGGCCCTTTCAGCTCTGCAGAATGCCACAGCAATGAGGAAACTGTTTGTTTCCAAGCAGGAGATGCCAATGTGATGACAGACTTTTTGAAGGCATGTAGCTGGTGGCTGTTAAATCTGCATTTCCTGCCATGCATAATGGTCCGTAAGCTGCTGGATGTGAGCAGAGTTGGTTAATAATCAAGCCTTCTTTTTCATAGTGTTTAACAATGCAAAGTGCTTTTAAATAATTATTTTAGCTAATCTTAACAATAACCCTATGAGATCGGTAGGGATATCCTGGCAACATAAGAACATATTCAACGTCATTCTCATAAGACAAAGGTCTATTTTCCCCAGTTTAGAACCTAGGTACTCTCTGATAAGTAGAATGCACACTTAAATTATATTATTTTCAACAAATGTCCATTGAGCCCCACTTATGGGCCAGTGGGCACTGCAAGATGTTGGAGAGCTACAGATGAACAAGACACAGCTGCTTCTCTCAACTCTGTCTATCAGGAGAGAGACATGAACACCACTATCATCAGATGCTAAAAGTGTCATAATCAATGTCTTCTGGGAAAATGAGGGAGAGGAGAGAAGGTTTCAGAGAGCTGCAGAGGATGTTTGTGCTGACCTTCGCAGTGTGAATAGGATTCTGCCTGGCAGTGAAGTGAAGGGAGGACATTCCAGGGAATGGGTGCAGCATATAAGGGGGACAGAGGCGTGGACTACATGATTTCTTCAGAGAATGAGAGGGGAAGGGAGGATGCATTCGATTAGCAGATGGTGGAAAGCCTTGTTTGCTGTGCCGAAAGACTTGAATTAGTCCTGCAAACCACGGAGGCAGTAAAGAGCAGATCTAATTAGGTGTGAATCCAAATTCCAAGAACTTGCTGACTTGGGGGAGTTGCTTAATCATCATCTGTTAAATAGGGGTTATACTCATCCTTCTGGGTTAGTTTTGATAAGCACTTTATAAGCTGGTGTATATAAAGTGCTTGGCACAGTGCCTAGCACACAGTAAGTGTTGACTATTAACTACTATCCAGTAATATTTCCTAATCTTTTTTGAGTCAGGCTCCTTTGAGAATGAATGAGTCCTCTCCTCATATACAGTATTTTGTATATAATTTAAGGGGATTCACATTATCTCCTGAAACTGGAGTCTAAGATAAGAGTCCTGCTGTATCTTCTCAAAATTTTATTAACTTTATTTTTTTTAGAGCAGATTTAGGTTCACAGCAAAATTAAGAAGATACAGAGATTTACCTTATATTCCCCACCCCTATGCATGTATAACTTCCCTGATGATATCAACGTCCCTTACCAAAGTGGTACACTTGTTACAACTGATGAACCCACATTGATGCATCATAATAACCCCAAGTCCATGGTTTACCTTAGGGTTTGTCCTTGGTGTTATATACTCTGTGGGTTTAGACAAATCCATAATGACACATACCCATCATTATAGTATCATACAGAGTAGTTTCACTGTCCTAAAACTCTGCGCTCTCATCTGAAGTTTTCTTTCTTTCTTTCTTTCCTTTCTTTCTTTCTTTCTTTCTTTCTTTCTTTCTTTCTTTCTTTCTTTCTTTCTTTCTTTCTTTCTTTCTTTCTCTCTTTCTTTCTCTCTTTCTTTCTTTCTTGCTTTCTTTCTCTCTCTCTTTCTTTCTATCTTTCTTCCTCTCTTTTTTAGAGTCTCACTCTGTTGCCCAGGCTAGAGTGCAGTGGCGTGATCTTGGCTCACTACAACTTCCGTCTCCCAGGTTCAAGCAATTCTCCTGCCTCAGCCTCCTGAGTAGCTGGGATTACAGGCACCCGCCATCATACCCAGCTAATTTTTGTATTTTTAGTAGAGACGGGATTTCGCCATGTTGGCCAGGCTGGTCTTGAACTCCTGACCTCAGGTGATCTGCCCACCTTGGCCTCCCAAAGTTCTGGGATTACAGGTGTGAACCACCACGCCTGACCTGAAGCTTTCTTTTTCTTTTTTTCTTTCTTTTTTTTTTTGAGACAGAGTCTTGCTCTCTTGTCCAGGCTGGAGTACAGTGGTGTGATCTCAACTCACTGCAACCTCCACCTCCAGGGCTCAAGCAATTCTACTGCCTCAGCCTTCTGAGTAGCTGGGATTACAGGCACCCACCACCATGCCCGGCTAATTTTTGTGTTTTTCATAGAGACAGGGTTTCACTATATTGGCCAGGCTGGTCTTGAACTCCTGACCTCAGGTGATCTGCCTTCCTTGGCCTCCCAAAGTGTGGGGATTACAGGGGTAAGCCAATGCATTCGTCTTTATGTGAAGTTTTAAAGCAGGAGAGTGCTAGTATCAGGTTTTGTTTTTTTATTTTTGTGGGGAGAAATACTGGGTATTGGAGAAGGACACCATCTTTGGTTCTCAATTTTTTTTTTTTTTTGAGATGGAGTTTCACACTTGTTGCCCAAGGTGGAGTGCAGTGGTGTGATCTCAGCTCACTGCAACCTCCCCTTCCTGGGTTCAAGTGATTCTCCTGCCTCAGCCTCCCAAGTAGCTGGGATTACAGGCACCTGTGACCATGGCCAGCTAATTTTTGTATTTTTAGTAGAGACGGGGTTTCATCATGTTGGCCAGGCTGGTCTTGAACTCCTGACCTCAGGCGATCCGCCTGCCTCGGACTCCTAAAATGCTGGGATTACAGGCGTGAGCCACCGCACCTGGCTGGTTCTCAAATCTGACTGTACATTATAATTACCTGTAGAGATTCTTAGAAACCCTAGTGCACCCAGATTCACTCTCAGATATTCTGATTCAGTTGGTCCGGGTCAGGCAGAGCATCAGGATTTTTTACATCTTCCAGGGAATTCCAATGTATAGCCAGTTTTAAGAAGCATTTGGCTGTCTCCAATGTTAGACAGCCAGAGAGAGGAGAAGAGCAGAAGAGAAATCGAAAGAAGAATAAAGGAGAGGAAAGATTCAGAACACTTTGGAAATGGAATCAATCAGACCAAGCAACCAATTACATGTAGTGAGGGAAAACGGTATGAGATGGTCCAAAAGGGGAGGAGGTATTTGTGTTTTGTTTATTGTTTACTACTTTTTCTTCACTATGTAAAAGGGAGGAGTGGGCAAGGAGAAAATAATTTATTCAACAAACATATACTTAAAATACATGTATTGGCCAGGCACGGTGGCTCACACCTGAAATCCCAGCACTTTGGGAGGCTGAGGTGGGCAGATCACCTGAGGTCAGGAGTTTGGGACCAGCCTGACCAACACGATGAAACGCCATCTCTACTAAAAATACAAAAATTAGACTGGTGTGGTGGTGCATGCCTGTAATCCCAGCTACCCAGGAGGCTGAGGCAGGAGAATTGCTGGAACTTGGGAGGCAGAGGCTGCAGTGAGCTGAGATCATGCCACTGCACTCCAGCCTGGGTGACAGGAGCAAGACCCCATCTCAAAAAATAAATAAATAAATAAATAAATAAAATAAAATACACATATTAAGTGCAAACTGTGGGTTGAGATTTTGTTTTGGGCATCTTTAATATACCTGTGGAACATGGAAATGTCACATAGGCACCTGAAAATACCAGAGCAATTGGAAGTCACCAATTCATAACTGGGTGATCGTGAAAGAGTGTGGATGAGATCACCAGAAGAGAGTCGAGGAGAGCCAAGAGGGTGATGAACATGGGGAATCATGGACCACAGACCCTGGGGGATTGGGGAGGAAAGCCTTTGTGGGGGATTGGGGAGGAAAGCCTTTGTGTGGGATGGTGAGGGCGTGAGAGAAGGAGGCGAGAGTTTCCAGAAGGAGTGGGTGGCCAGTGTGTGAAATGCAGTAGAGAGATGGCCAGAGGTGAAGGCCAACAGGAGCAGGCCCCTCACTTGATGATTAGGAGAGGGCTGTGGCTTTTGAGACAGTGTCAGGGATGGAAGCCAAATTCCAGTGGGTGCAGATGAAAAAGAAAGTGAGGAAGCACAAGCATTGACATAGGAAGTTTGGGGAAAAAGCAATGAAAGCAGTAGCACAGGGAAGGAAGGGTGGAGGACAGAGCTTTATTTTAGACTGGAGTGGCATTATTGTAGTCTGAGGGGAAGGAGCCAGGCTAGAGGAAGCCATGAAAAATACAGAAGAGGGAGGAGACGGGCAGTGGAGCCAGGGCTCCGCTGCGGCAGGCGGCCCGGGGCTCACAAACACTGGGCGAGGAATTGCTCTTGGATGGGACTAGGGATGCTTGTTTCTTTGAGGCTAAAGTGAAGAAGTTTCCAGAATGATGCAGGCCTGTCTGAGAAGCCACCCAGGGTCATTTCTGATTCCCATGACAGCCTCCTGCCTATATTCTCCCACTTACCAGGACTCAATCTATTTTGTGCTCCCCTTGAATGCTGCCTCCACCCCAGGACTTGAGGCTGGCTGGAGAGTGAGATGGGATAGCTGAGGTTTCCACCTCTTTCACTGTCCCAGAAGAAAAGCATGGGGCCTCTTTCTGTTTCTAGTTAATGGCTAATCACAATGCATGAAGAATCCAGCTGCAGCTACAAAGATTTGTGGATTTTCAAAAGGTCTTCAGTCATTCTTACTCATTCTTTGTTCGCCTTCTCAGAGGGTTCTCTCCTTTGCTCCCTGGCTCTCTTGTATTGACCTTGCTTCCAGTTATTATACATTGCGGACATCCCCTCTTCCTGAAAGTCTTTCTCCTCTGAGCATTAGTGACATTCTTCTCCAGGTTGTCCTCTTGTCCACTGTCTCCCCTCCTGTTCCTGACCTCTAGATGTGGAATGCCAGGACTCTGTCCCATGCTCCTTCTCTTCCCCAGGTACACGCTCTCAGAAGGCCATTGTGTCTGGTCCATCACTTTAAATTTCATCTCTACACTGAGATGTCCTGACCTACTGCTCCAATACCAGCACTCCCCACTGCGTGGCTGAAATTTCCATTTGGATGTCTCACAGGGATCTCAAATTTAACATGCCCAAAACAGAACTCTTGATTCTTCCCCCCTCAATCTGCACCTCCTTCTGGTTTTCCACTCTGAGTATATATTGGCATTTGTTCCCTCAGTTGCTGAACTGGAAACTCAAGGTCAACCTTGATTCTTCTCCCTTGCAAATGCAATCTATCAGTAAATCCTATTGACTCTACCTCCAAAATGGTTTGAAATCAGTCCACTTCTTGCATCTCCGGTCTGGTCCAATGTTACTCAAAGTGGGGTTTACAGACCAGCCACATCAGCATCACCAGGGAACTTGTTAGCAATGTAAAATGTTGAGGTCCTTTCCATCCAGAATCAGACACTCTGGGGATGGCACCCTTCAGAGAATTCTGATGCCTGCTCAGGTTTGAGAAGAACTACTCTGGTAGTGCCCTCATAATCTCCAGTCCAAGCCACTGCAATAGCCTCCAACTGCTCCCCTTACTCACTTACCCACTAGAATCTGCTCTCCCCCTACAGCCAGAGTGATTGTTTTTAAAAACAGTATCAGATTATATCACACGTACACCCTCTATCCCCCAGTTTAAGATCTCCCATGGCCTCCCTTGGACATAACACAATCCAAGTTCTCTTTCCTGACCCATAGAGTCCTGAGGTGAGATCTGACCATACCTACCCCTCCAGCCTCCACCAAAACCTCCCTTCCCCCTTCCTCTGGGCTGCAGCTCAATGGGCTTTCTCCCACAGTGCATCAGCTTGTTCCTGACTTGGGACTTCTGCACTGGCTGTTCCCTCTGCCTAAAATGCTCTTCCCTTGAACTTCAGTTGCTGGTTCCCTCATGTCATTTTCTGCTCAGTGTAACTGGCACCCCCTTTAGAGGGGCTTTATGCCAATGAACAAATCCAAAGCAGCTCCTTTTTACAAAATATGCAGTTTTAACCTGTATAGCACTTACTACTATCAATTTTTACAAATTTTCTTATTTATTATCTAATGTAACATTTTTGGTCTTAAGTTTTTTTTTTTTCTTTTTTTGAGACAGTGTCTCACTCTGTCACTCAGGCTGAAGTGCAGTGCGTGATGATGGCTCATAGCAGCCTCAGCTTCTCTGATCCTCCCACCTTACCCTCCTGAGTAGCTGGGACCACAGGTGCACACTGCCACGCCTGGCTAATTTTTGTAATTTCTTTGGTAGAGACGAGGTTTTGCCATGTTGCCCAGGCTGGTCTCGAACTCCTGGCCTCAAGCAATCTGCTCATGTCGGCCTCCTAAAGTGTTGGGATCATGTGCGTGAGCCACCACTCCTGGCCATTAATGTATGTTTTATGAGACCTGATTTATCTTGTTCATTGCTGTGTCCAAGTGCCTGAACAGTGCCTAGCACATAGATGCTCCCTAAATATTTGTTGAATGAATGAACTTCACTTCTTCCTTACTTGTAGGCCTGAAGTTGCTATTAAGAAATAATAATTCAGGCTGGGCGCAGTGGCTCATGCCTGTAATCCTAGCACTTACAGAGGCTGAGGAGGGTGGATTGCCCGAGTTCAGGAGTTTGAGACCAGCCTGGGCAACATGGCAAAACCCCATCTCTACTAAAAATACAAAAAAATTAGCTGGGCATGGTGGGGCGTGCCTGTAATCCCAGCTACTCAGGAGGCTGAGACATGAGAATTGCTTGAACCCAGGAGGCGGAGGTTGCAGTGAGCCGAGATCGTGTCATTGCACTCCAGCCTGGGTGACAGAGCAAGACCCTCTCAAAAAAAAAAAAAAAAAAAGAAATAATAATTCATGAACTAGTGTTTGCTCAAATGGTTACTCACTCCTCTCATGTGGCTGCATTTCTGGAAGCCTCCAGCCAGTGTCAGTCTCATCTCAGAGGCCTGGGTCCGCATATTAGTGTAGTCCCCTTAGAGCACATCTCGAAAGGAGGCAGGAACCTGAGAAGACATTACCCTGAAAAGACGGCAGGAGTGCGAAAGGACACTAGTGGGCTACTTTCTTAGAACTTTAGGGGATAATCCGTGAATGATACCTGAGGGCCTCTATTTTTGTTGTTAAGTAGTAGGCAAAGTTGCCTAATTTTTTTTTTTTTTTTTTTTTTTTTTGAGATGGAGTTTCACTCTGTCGCCCAAGCTGGAGGGCAGTGGTGCAATCTCGGCTCACTACAACCTTTGCCTCCCAGGTTCAAATAATTCTCCTGCCTCAGCCTCCTGAGTAGCTGGGATTACTGGTGCTTGCCACCATGCCTGGCTAATTTTTGTATTATTAGTAGAGGCGAGGTTTCACCATGTCGGCCAGGCTTGTCTTGAACTCCTGATCTCAAGTGATCCACCCACCTCAGCCTCCCAAAGGGATTACAGGCGTGAGCCATTGCGCCTGGCCAAAGTTGCCTAATTTTTAAGAAAATTGTCTTTATGGTCGTAGAAGCCTGGGTTTAAGTCCTGGCTCTGCCACTTATTGCTGTGAAACCTTGGGCAAATCACTTAAATACAGTAAGTCTCAATGTCCTCATTTGCACACCAGGGGTGAGAACAGTACCTACAACACAGGACCGTTGACAGGCTAAATGAGACACCTACAACGTATCTGGCAATGGCAAGCCACCGCATAAGTGTCAGCTATTATTGTTATTATTTTATAATGAGAGAGAGAGAAGGGTGACTAGCACCGAGGGCTCAAAAAAACAAAGAACGAAAAAAAGGCTGGGTGCAGTGGCTAACGCCTGTGATCCTAGCCTTTTTTGAGACCGTGGAGGCAGGTGAATTGCTTGAGCTCAGAAGTTCGAGACCAGCTAGGCGAGATAGTGAAACCCCATCTCTACAAAAAGCACACAAATTAGCCAGGCATAGTGGTATGCACCTGTAGTCCCAGCTACTTGGAAGGCTGAGGTGAGGTGAGAGGATGGCTTGGGCCTGGGAGGCGGAGGTTACAATGAGCCAAGATCATGCCACTGCACTCCAGCCTGGGTGATAGAGCCAGACCTTGTCTCGGGGGGCGGGGGGTGGGGAAGGCACAGCTATACACAATGATAAGAGAAACACAAGCTAGAAGTGCATCAAAATGTCATTCTTCATCTTCCAAATTGGCAGAGCCTAGAAGTTGGCTGACACTGTTGGTGGAACATAGGGAAGCTGGTGGGAGGGTAAATTGGTACAACCACCTCCACGGAGAGAACTTTGGCAATTGCTAAGAAAATTACAAATAAACATACCCTTTGGCCCAGCCAGTCCACTTCCAGGAATTTATGCCACAGATATCCTGGCACATATGCAAAATAAGGTAGGTTCAGGTTATTTATTTCAGCGCTGTTTGCTTAACAAAATATTGGAAGCAACCTAAATGTCCATGAGTAGGGAAAGGTTAAATAAATCATGGTCTATTTATACAATGCAACAAATAAAATGAAAAACTTCCTGTATATACTGATGTGGAACACTTTCCCAAGTTACATGAAAAATGCAAGGTGCAGGATTGTATGTATAGCAAGATATAACAGAAAGCAGGCTGTGGAAAAAATATATATACCTGTATGCCTGTGTCTATTTTTTTTTTTTCTTTTGAGATGGAGTCTTGCTATTATCCGGCCAGGCTGGAGTGCAATGACACGATCTCGGCTCACTGCAACCTCCACCTTCCGGGTTCCAGCAGTTCTCCTGCCTCAGCCTCCTGAGTAGCTAGGATTACAGGCGCCCGCCACCAAGCACAGCTAATTTTTGTATTTTTTAGGAGAGACGGGGTTTCACCATGTTGGCCAGGCTTGTCTCGAACTCCTGACCTCCGGTGATCTGCCCACCTTGGCCTCCCAAAGTGCTGGGATTACAGGTGTGAGCCACCGCGCCTGGCCATGTGTCTTTTTATATAACCAAAAGACCTCTGAAAGGGCAGAGTAGAGGAAAAGTTTTTATTGTACACTCTTTTGTAGTTGTTGAAATTTGAACCATGTGAATGTATTATCTGTTTAAAAAAAAAAGGTGAAGATTTTAATTTTTTAAAACTTGTGAGTACTAGTGTTCAATGCTTCTTACCTGTTAGGTGATGATTGGGTTCTAGGAATGGTGGATGGTAAATCTCTCTCAATGACAACAAATGTCAAATACAAAAGCAATGATAACAAAGGTACTAAAGACCCAGACATTCTCTGGGTTCTGTGCTTGATGATGTAATTGTTGGCTTGCAAGGGAGTTGTTCACAAGGAGATAATAACCTGATTATGCCCAACGGAATCTATATCAATCGGCAGAGAATGTTCTGTATTTCTCCCAAGTTTTTGAAAACAATCTTTTTTTTCATTTCTTCCAGCATAAAAATGCATAGTTAACATGCATTTGGAATAATCTTTTCGAGCCATATGGATTTAACTGTGCTTTTTTTGGAAAGAAGCAAGAGGGAGAGTGGATATACATTTTCTTCACGTTTCTTCTGCCTTCTATTTAGCTAGCAGTTTTGTGAGAGAACCTAAGCACAGCTTAGAGGAATGCGAAGTCGGCCTCCCAGTGGGCACTACTTCTCTGTTTTGAGAGTTTCTCTGCATGGCAAGCCCTCCTATACTCCTGCCAAACACTACCAGTCTCCAACTTCCTTACTACACATTGCAAAATTTTATGCAGGTTTTTTCCCCCTTCCTTCTGATTTGTTTCTAATCCCCTAACTCCCTGCAAGTCTAGTTGCCCTGGGTCCTTCTAAGACTCCATGGAAGTAAATGGGTGTTAATATTATTAATTGATTACTTCATTCCATAAACATTTACTAAGTCCCTAGTATGTGTCTGGCACCATGTCAATGCTGGAAACTCAAAAAAGAATAAGAAATGATTCTGAATTTAAGGCACTTACAGTTGTTTTGGAGAGACAGAAATACAGTACAGCGTGGGAAGTACGTGGGTGCTATGTGAGCACCAGAAAGGGGCACCTAACCCAGCTTTGGTGGGAGAGTGGGATAGGAAGGGATTCCTGGGGAAGCAAGGTGTGAGAAAAGGCTTAAAGGATAAGTGGAAGTTAACCAGGGAAGGTGGGGTGAGGGGGATGAGCAGGGTTGGATATTGGAGGTAAGGACTACATGTGTGAGAGTGAGAAGGAGCCTTCTGTGTGATAGGAGGGGTACGGTTTCAGCAAGAGCAAAGGCTTGGAGGTGAGAAAACACCCCAGGGGTATGTGTGTTCATTCAGTTTAACTAGGATGTGATATGTGCAGCAGGAAACGGCGGTAAATGAGGAAAGGAGGACGTTATTGAGAACATCAAGTGCAACAGAGGGGCAGAAACACAGGACTGAAGATACTGACAAGTAATAGGTCATGGGTGACCTTGATGAAGTGGTTTCTCAGGAGTGGTAGGGCCTGAGACAGGATCTGGTATATTGAGGAGTGAAAGGGAGGTGAGGCTGCACTCAGATAATAGTTAACATTTACAAACCACTTTCTATATGACAAGGCTCTGATGCATTCATTTCTCACAACAGCCTGAGAGGTAGACATTCTCCACAGCCTTATTTTACAGATGAGGAAACTGAGGCACAGAAAGGTTAAGCAACTTGCCAAAGGTCATACAGGTAGAAGTGGCAGAACTGAGAGCTTAAGGCTCCAGAAACCAAACTCCTGACCAGTAAGAAACTGGGATTCCAGAAATGCAGCCATTGCTAGAGAGTGACTCAAGGCTACTGGAGATTGTAGCACATTTATAGACACAAAGAAAGGTGCCTGGAGACATGCGAAGAGTGATGTCTGACAGAGCAAGGTCCAGGAGGATGAGGCTGTGCCCTGGATTTGACAATAAGAAAATCACTGGTGACCTCTCAGCAGTTTCAGCAGCAGTTGGGGAGGAAGCCAGATGAACCAGAATGAGGAGAAAAAGGGCTTAAGAGCCACCATTCAAGCACAAGGGGTGGCAATGCCCGAGGGTCGGATGGAGACAGCCCCATCCAGAGGCAGCAGAAAGGGAGTGCATTAGTCAGGGTTCCCCAGAAAAAATATAGGACTGTGTGTGTGTGTGTGTGTGTGTGTGTGTGTGTTTATGGAGAGAGGGAGAGACAGACAGATTGATTTATTATAAGAAATTGGCTCAAGTGGTTATAGAGGCTGACAAGTTCTAAGGTCTGCAGTTGGCAAGCTGGAGACCCGGGAGAACTGATGATGTAGCTCCAGTCTCAATGTTAGCAGGCTTGAGACCTAAGAAGAGTTGATGTTTCAGAATGAGTTCGAAGGCAGGAAAAAATCCAGCATCCCAGCTGGAAGACAGTTAGGCAGGAGGAGTTCCCATTTACTTGCCGTAGGGAGTTCCATGCAGGCCTTTGATTGATTGGATGAGGCCAACCCACATTAGGGAGGACAATTGGCTGTACTCAGTCTACCAATTCCAAGACTATTTTCTTTTTTTCCCTTTTTTTCCTCTGCATTTTTGCTCTGCTTTATCAAATGTTGATTTCATCCAGAAACATACTCACAAACACACCCAGAATGATGTTTGATCAAATATCTGGTCGCCCTATGGCCCAGTTAAGTTTATATCTAAAATGAATCATCACAGGGAGATAAGGCCAAGTATGACTGCAGATAAATCTGTTTTGGAAAACAGAAAGTTCAGAAGAGGACAGACTTTTGCCCTCTCCTAATAACATATATGCATTAAACTAGAAACAATCTTTCTTTTTTTCTTTCTTTCTTTCTTTTCCTTCCCTCCCTCCCTCCCTCACTCCCTCCTTCCCTTCTTTTTGACAGGGTCTCATTCTGTTGCCTAGGCTGGAGTGCAGTGGCATGATCTCGGCTCACTGCCAACTCCACCTCCCAGGGTCAAGCGATTTTCCTGCCTCAGCCTCTTGAGTAGCTGGGATTACA
Source organism: Pongo abelii (assembly GCF_028885655.2). Taxonomy (NCBI): domain Eukaryota; kingdom Metazoa; phylum Chordata; class Mammalia; order Primates; family Hominidae; genus Pongo; species Pongo abelii. The sequence goes on from NC_071992.2 coordinate 118,893,412, forward strand.
GGCGTGCACCACCACACCCAGTTAATTTTTGTATTTTTAGTAGAGATGGGGTTTCACCGTGTTAGCCAGGCTGGTCTTGAACTCCTGACCTCAAGTGATCCACCCGTCTCAGCCTCCCAAAGAGCTGGGATTACAAGCATGAGCCACCGCACCCAGCCTAGAAACAATTTCTTAAACCAACTTCAGCTGGATCCCTGAGGTCAGGGTGACGTTTTCCATTTCTCAAATGTCTTTGAAAGAGTGGAGGCTGAGCTTTCAACAGTAAATTATTATTTATAACTTTTATTATTATCTAAAAAAGTGCCAGTTTTGTGATTGGCATTTAAAAACACTGAGTTATGTTCTAATGATGACAGACTCTTGCTAACCATATGGCTACCTTGTATCAGTTACCGAGATACACATGTTCAGCCCTGCTGTATGTCCTGGTCCTTGAACCTTCTCACAGACAGTGCGTGAGTGAGGCTGGGCGGTTCAGTGACCTGGGCGGTTCAGGAGTCTGTCGCTCAGCCAGGAAGTTTCACAGCCAGAATTTAAACGCACATCTGTTAGACTCTAAAACCAATAGCCTCACCACTATGCAAGCACACTTGTAATCCAGTATGTCCACCAAATTTTATTCTAAACTATCTTAAAGGAGAAATTTTACTTTGAGACAGGGTCTCGCTCTGTTCCCCAGGCTGGAGTGCAGTGGCGGGATCTTGGCTCACTGCAACCTCCGCCTTCAGGGCTCAAGCAATACTCCCACATCAGCCTCTCAAGTAGCTGGGACTACAGGTGCACACCACCATGACTAATTTTTTTTTTTTTTTTTGAGACAGAGTCTCAGTCTGTCGCCCAGGCTGAAGTGCAGTGGTGCCATCTCGGCTTACTGCAACCTCCACCTCCCAGGTTCAAGCAATTCTCCTGCCTCAGCCTCCTGAGTAGCTGGAATTACAGGCATACATCACCATGTCCAGCTAATTTTTTTTGTATTTTTAGTAGAGGCAGGGTTTCACCATTTTGGCCAGGCTGGTCTCAAACTCCTGACCTTGTGATCTGCCCACCTCGGCCTCCCAAAGTGCTGGGATTACAGGCGTGAACCACTGTGCCTGGCCCCTGACTAATTTTTTTATTTTTATTTTTGTAGAAACAAGGTCTCACTATATTGCCCAGGCTGAGAAATTTTTTTTTTTTTTTTTTTTTTTGAGATAGAGTCTCACTCTGTCACCCAGGCTGGAGTGCAGTGGCACAATCTCAGCTCACTGCAACCACTGCCTCCTGGGTTCAAGCGATTCTCCTGCCTCAGCCTCCTCAGTAGTTGGGACTACAGGCGCCTGCCACCACACCCAGGTTATTATTATTATTATTATTATTTTGTATTTTTAGTAGAGACAGGATTTCACCGTGTTAGCCAGGATGGAGAAATTTTAAATGAAGGGTTTGCAAGGCTCTCCAAGAAAACAGACAGGCATTATTTATTATTTCACAAAGTTTTTGCTTCAAAATACATACAACATCTTATTTTTTTAATTTAGGAAATTTTTATTAACAAACTTCAAATTTGAGGGGATTGTTTTTGTTTTTTGCTGTCAATAAGTTTATTGTCTTTATCTGAAAAATCCTCACAGAAAGTTGTTTGATTTAGCTCTCAGCAGCCCACTCCTGAGCTCTGAGGAATCTTGCCCTCTTTTGAGCTACCCTTTCTTCCAAGCAAGGGACATTTTGGGACGGTTCCACTTCTTCTTTTTAACTTCTTTCTTGGGCTTCTTCTCATAGACTGGATTCTTTCGTATAGTAGCATGACCGTTCTTATACATCTCCTCCATCATGTCTGAAGTTACGCTGTTCTTTATGTATTGGGAGAGCTGTTTCTTGTAAGCATCTTCATCTTCCTCCATTAAGTAGCACATGTACTGCAACATTCTGGCCCTTGATGTACTTCCGGTGTATTTCTGCATTAAATTCCTTGCTTTCAGAATCATAACCAGGGAATTATTTGGTACTGTGAGGGACAGACAAGCCTCCATCCACAGCTCCCTTCAGGATGCCGAAAACTTTATTGTCAGTGGTAGTTCTGGCAAGGCCTGCATCCAAATAGCAGGTAAAGGTGCCTGGCTGTCCATCAGTGCTTTCCACATTGTATTCATCTCCAGTCACCTCCACCTGGCCTTCATAGATCTTGAACATGCCAAAACTGTTGAGAAGGCTGTGGGCCAGCAGCAGGCTAGTACAATATGCTGCAGCATCATTTGTCAGGCCAACCTTCACACCACATTTTGGCAGTTCGTGTGCATATGCTGCAGACTATCATATCCCCTTCTATACAGGCATAAGCAATCTGACAAATGAGATCTCTGTTACACAAACTATCATCATGTATTTGGGTGTGTTTTATTTATTTTTATTCTGTATCACCAAGTGTTTGTGAGCATAGTAATCAGTTTTACCCTCTCGTTGTCTTCTAAATTTCACTTGGTATCTCTTAAAGTAGGCCTTATTCTTAACAACTTTAACAACAAACCCCATCCTGTGGAACAGAGACCCGCATCCGCTGCTCAACAGAGACTTTGCAGGCCCAGCAGTGCTGGGGGCAGAAAAGGCACAAAATTCAAATGTTTATTTCAAATAAATTTAAAGAGGGAAAGAAATATCCGCCAAAATGTTACCTCCCGGAATTAACTGTCACACTTCTGTTTCCCCTGAGACTGTCTATAGGCATATACAGTGTGTATGTGTATATATGTTTGTGCAGATATATTTCTTTACATAAAGAGCATCATTGTGTAACTATGCACACATAAAAATATAATTTTAACACCATTTTGATGGCTGCCTGAAATACTTTTATAACAGACTTGTCTATGCCATAAGTTCTTGGGAAAACAAATAATCATAAGAATAATATCAATTGATATAAGAATATTTGTCAGTTTACTTAATAAATGCTAGGAGGAAGTCTGTTAAAATTTTTTTGTAATTTGTATTGGAGTGCCTTAACTGTTTAATATAGGCTGGAGGGTGGTAGAGCATACAGGTGAAGTGTACAGGCTGAGGCTTAAATCTCAGCTCCCAGTTCCCCATTTGCTGCGTGACCTTGAGCAAGTCGCTTATCCTCTCTGTGCCTTGGTTTTCCAATCTATATAAAGGGAAATAATAGAACTTAAATGAGTTAGTCCATGTAAAGTGCTTTAGATCAGTGCCTGGCTCCTGGTAACAATTAGTTTGTGTTACAAGATATATTCATCTGTACTCTATAAACATTCAAGTTGCTGAGTCACTTAGTCCAAGAAAACCCCAAGGCAGTTTGACATAGCTGAGGCGGTTGTAGGGGAATTTTTCGGGCTGATTCCTGGGGTGGGAACTTGGAGTCTGTATTTTTACAGAACTCTTCAGGTAAGTGAGTCTTAAGGTCAGCCGGGTTTATGAACCACTGGGTGAGAACACTGGGCACAGTTAGACAGCAGTTGGGTGGTGGGCGAGACTGGAAGGATTCAGAACAGTGAGTTTGAGACAGCCCGCCCAGACACAGTGGCCCTTTGTAAGCAGCAAAGCAGGGTGATATGATATTTAAAACTGGAACTTTGTCAGCTGAGAGTCAGTTGAGATAAAGAAGGCCAAAGCAACAAAAAGATGGAAGAAACCCACAGATTGAGTAGGTTTCTCTCTGAAGTTACTGAGTATTTTGTGCGGGAATATTTTTTCTTCTTTTTGTTCCATTTGGTTTTGTGTATCTTATTTTTAAAAGCATGCAGAGATACATTTTTTCCTTCTTGTGATAACAGCTAATGTTTACTTAGTGTGTGTCATGGCTGTGCTAGCAGTTTTTAAGCTTTCTTCATGTAATCTTCCAGACAGCTGTATGAGGCATGTTCTATTGTTCCCACTTTAAAAGGAAAAAACTAAAATTTGGAGACGTTAAATAACTTACATAAGGCCCATATCCATTTTTCCTTTCTTTTTTTTTAATGGAATTTCACCTTTATTTGGAGTGTTCACATCCAGCGAAAATACATTTCCCAGTACCTCTGACAGCTATGTGTGGCCATGCGACTAAGTTGTAGCCAAAGAGATGCAAATAAAAAACTATCTAGGTCCCCGTGGGAAGGTTTCTTATAGGGTATTGATTTGGCTGTGAGGTATGTCCCTATTTACCCTTCTCCCATCTTACTTTTTGGTGCCTACAATGCAGATGTGAGCTTTGGCAGCCATCTTGGACTTTGAGGATATAAAGCATGTATTCAATGGTGGTAGAGGGGTGGAGGAAGACGGCGCTTCTGCCCCCAGTGACCAAGGAGCTGCTATACCAGCCCTGGGCTGCCTACCTCCGATTTCTTTTATTTGAAAGATATATAAACTTTTTTTTTTTTTTTTTTTTTGAGACACAGTTTCGCTTTTCTGCCCAGGCTGGAGTGCAATGGCTTGATCTTGGCTTACTGCAACCTCTGCCTCCTGGGTTCAAGCGATTCTCCTGCCTCAGCCTCCCAAGTAGCTGGGATTACAGGCACTTGCCACCATGCCCAGCTAATTTTATACTTTTAATAGAGATGGGGTTTCACCATGTTGACCAGGCTGGTCTCTAACTCCAGACCTCAGGTGATCTGCCCCCGTCTGCCTCCAAAGTGCTGGGATTACAGTGAGCCACCACACCTGGCCCCTGAAAGATATATAAACTTTTATCTTGTTGAAGTTGCTCTTATCAACATACAAATATGATCCAAACCATAATACTGGCTTATGCTTATATTACTTATACTTTATCAAAGGTAACTATATGCTAGACACTTTTCTTGTGGTTTCTATATACTGACTCATTCAGTCCTCATAACAGCCATATGTGTACATGCGGTTATTATTCCCATTTTGCAAACGGGAAATTGAAGCAAAGAGAGGTTATATGGCTTGCCCAAGGTCACGCAGCTAGCAGTGGCAGAGCCAACAACACACAGCTAATAAGACTTCAGGCCAGGTGCGGTGGCTTACACCTGTAATCCCAGCTTTTTGGGAGGCTGAGGAGGGCGGATCACATGAGGTCAGGAGTTCGAGACCAGCCTGGTCAACACAGCAAAACCCTGTCTCTACTAAAAAATAAACAAATTAGCCGGGCATGGTGGCGCACGCCTGTAATCCCAGCACTTTGGGAAGCTGAGGTGGGTGGATAACTTAAGGTCAGGAGTTCAAGATCAGCCTGGCTAACATGGTGAAACCTCGTCTCTTTTTTTGTATTTTTTTGTAAAAAAATACAAAGAAATTAGCCAGGTGTAGGGGTGCGTGCCTGTAATCCCAGCTACGTGGGAGGCTGAGGCAGGAAGATCACTTGAATCTGGGAGGTGGAGGTTGCAGTGAGCCGAGATCACCCCACTGCACTCCAGCCTAGACTCGGTCTCAAAAAAAGCCAAAATACAAAAAACCAAAAAGTAAAAAATAAAAAATAAACCCATACTCAGTATGAATGTGGTATGTTTTGTGGCTTTCCTTACCTAAACCTAACCTTCTGCTTTAATTTATAAAATGGAGGACTCCTAGCTGGTCGCCAGGAGAAGGAAACCATAGTCTCTCCCGAAGATTAAAACAGCCTCATTAGGGTCCACCTTAAAGCCCTAACTCCTTAGTGAAACCTCCAAAATAAATGTCATGGATGCGTTCTAAAGTTAATTATTTTAAAAAGCATCCATGGAATCTCACTTGCCATTGTTTTCATTATAACATCGTTTTGCTTTTCTTTTATCAAGTAGGACTCTTTAATAAACAGAATTGAGCCATCTAGCTGTCTGTTCATTCAACAAACAGTAAGCACCTGCCCAGAGCCCGCCACTCTCCCAGGTGCTGGGACGCAGCAGCAATGAATAGATATCACAGAATTGACATTCCAGACAGGGGAGGCAGGTAATTAACAAATCAACACACAAGAAAAGATCACGTGCAAACAAGTGCTACAAAGAGAAGAGGAATGTGGTAGAGGCTTCCTTAGGAAGGTTTCACTGAGGAGAAGATATCTGAGCTGATGCTTGGAGGCAAGAAGGAAGCATCTTCCAGAATGAGGGAACGGTGATTCCCTGGGGTCAGAATAAGCATAGCATGCTTAAGGGACAGACAGAAACCCCATGTGACAGAAACATGAGCATGGAAGATTGGCATGAGATGAGGTCAGAAAGTTAGGTGGTGCCAGATCATACCATACATCAAGGCCAGTTTTGGGACTTTTACTCTGAGAGGGGAAGCTATTGGATGGTTTTAGGCAACATACTGGATAATTACCACCCTGGGCATTGAAAAGCCCTTCTTATTTTTGGGAATCACAAAACTTATGGCACATCAGGCATCAGTTCCACTATTGAAGCTACAACTTAGAAATGAATAGAAAAGATGGGTTCTCTCCCCCTCCCCCTGGCACTTAGAGCAACGTCAATCAGATGCTCCTACCTGGGACTTTGAATCATGAGGTCATCTTCCAAGATGTAAGGTCAGTTAGAAATTAATAGGGTGGCTGTGGTGGGGTCAGGAGCACCTAGGAATGAGTGTGCTGTGGCAGCAGAGTCCAGCATATGGCAACCAATGTCCACTGACACCTGGCTGCCCATATGTCTCCTGCGGTATTGTATCAGTGGCATAGCAAGCTGTGCTGGGAGCTTCGCTGCGACAGCCTTACTTGGTACCTTGTTCTCCAATCTTCCTTTTGATTCTCTGAGCTCCCTGGTCACTTTCAATAAATCCCTCCTCTGTTTAAACATTAGCCAGAAGTTGTTGTTTGAAACCCAGCACCTTGACTAGTACAGCGGGGGAGTAAGCCACATTTTCAAAAGATAACTGGTAAATGGAAAATGGATTTCAAAAGTCTGCTAAATGGAAAATGGTTTAAAAGGGTTATCAGCCATTGGCCAGTCAGAAACAGAAGACACTGTAGGTATTTCGGTAAATATAAAGAATTGGTTTCACGGGCATTAGAAGGCTGAAAGAGTGAAAGGAAAAAGGAAGAGGCTAGGTAACCTAGGGATTAATAACTGCAGGAAGCAGCTCTCGCTCCCAAGGCTGACCAACAGGAGGGAACAGGTGGAGTTGCCTGTACTGAGGAGCTTGGAGGAGGGGCCCCACGGGGCTGGTGCTTGGATTTCTGAGGACGGCTCTGCCTGGCTCAGATCTTGGATAAGGGGGTTGCTGTCTGGCTGGTGCTTCCACCAAAGGGGCGTGGCTCTGCAGGTGCTCAGACCTCCCTGGGGTGCAGCCCAGCAGGTAAGGGGGTGTGGCATGGCTGCTGCTGGCACCTGGGGCTTGAGGGGAGGCACAGCAAGGTTGGTACTGAGAATACTCAGAAGCTGGAGCTAGGGCCAGTTATGTGCTGCTACTGAAGTAAAATTGAAAACAGGAAGTGGAAAACAAGGTAGAAGTCCCTTCTTTTCTTCTGCTTTGTGATCTCCTTCTAATGCCTCACATTGGAAAACCTAACAGGAAGCCAGCTAGCTGAGAGGTGGAGAGATTTCGTTTGCATCATCCCAACCCCAGGATTACAGATAAGAGCATAGAAAGATATCTTGGAGATCACAGATAAATCACCAGCACAGACAGCATCATGTCCAGTTAGGAGGCCACGGCAGTAGCCCAGGAGAGAGAAGATGATGGCGCAGACATTTGGTCAGGTATTCCAGGGGTGTATGTGAGGGTGTTTTGGGTGGAAATTAACTTTTTTTTTTGAGACAAGGTCTGGCTCTGTCGCCCAGACTAAAGTGCAGTGGCGTGATTTTGGCTCACTGCAACCTTCGCCTGCTGGGTTCAAGTGATCCTCCTGCCTCAGCCTTCTGAATAGCTGGGATTACAGGTGCACATCACCATGCCTGGCTAATTTTTGTATTTTTTTGTAGAGACAGGGTTTCACCATGTTGACCAGGCTGGTGGAACTCCGGAGCTCAAGTGATCCTCCTGCCTCAGCCTCCCAAAGTGCTGGGATTACAGGAGTGAGCCACCACGCCTGGCCTGAGATGAACATTTGAATTGGTAGATGGAGTAAAGCAGACTCCCCCTCATCAATACGAATGGATGTTATCCAATCAGCTAAAGGTCTGAATAGAACAAAAAGGCTGACCCTCCCACGAGCAAGAGAGAACTCCTTCTGCCTGTCTTCAAGCTGGGACATTGGCTTTTTTTCTTGTTTTCAGACTGGAACTGAAATGCTGGTTTGTCCTGCGTCTCTAGCCTGCCAGCGTTCAGACTCAAACCACACTTTTGGCTCTCTTGGGTCTCCAGCTTGCTGACTACAGATTTGGGGACTCAACAACCTTCATAATCATGTGGGCCAACTCCTTATAACAAATAAATAAATATAGATATGAATGTAGGTCCTATTGGTTTTGATTCTCTGGAGAATCCTGACTAATACAAGTGCCTTATGAGATGGGAAGGGCAGGTTTATCTCCAGAAAGAAGCAAATATGGCAGCTTGGAAGCCTCCATAAGAGGACAAAAATGAAAATGTAGGACTTCACTCATTCCTTTGCATCATTATCTGTTTAAACCACATTTTCCTCTGTTTATGTAACTCTCAATAGTGACAGGGTTTCCCATGCTCTTTTTTCTGCTTCTTTCCACAACAGCATCTACCCACTCACCTGGGTAAGACCTTGAAATGCCCTTTCTTTTCTCCCCCACCTAAGTTGTTGCCAAACTTCCAAAATAGCTCTTTAATCTGTTCTTTTCCATATTTCCTCACAATTTGGGCCTTCCTCTTTTCTTCCCTGGAGTACACTCGTAGTGCGTGATTACACATTTGTGGGACTTCATTAAGTTGGTCTCCCACACCAGACTTGAGGTTCCAAAACCTCACTATTGTGACTCCAGCTCTTGTCACACACGGAGGTCTCAAAAAGTCTGTTGTTGAATTAACCAGACTGCCTATCTCTAGTCTCTTACTCCCTCTAATCATACTGCCCAAGAGTGACTTTTAACATGCAAATCTGAACTTTCCATTTCTCTGCCTGAGAGCTCCCTTCAGTCCAGCAGAGGTGGTGAGCTGGAGGCACTTGACTGCATCTAAAGGTGTTTTGTTTAGCCCCCTCAGTGGTTTTGTTTTTTTTGTTGTTGTTGTTGTTTTTGGGATAATTGCCAACTTAAAAAATCTGGGCCTGTCTTATAAATATTGGGAATTCCAGCTTTTCTTGACGATTTCGAAGATTTGCTAACCCTGGGTCTGTACCCTTCCATGGCAACAACTGGCAGAAGCTGGTTGACAGTTACTTCCTTTAGTTGGGAATAGACTCAGTTTGACAGATTTGCCTCAATCCCAGCAGGGCCTTCTTCATTCCCTTACTTATCCTTCAGTCTTCGGACTCCAGGGTCATGGGAATCAAGTTTACATGTCTGATCATGGCTGCTAGGGCCTTCCATCATCTCATCCTGCTTACAGTGCCTCCTGGGCTCTAGATCCATGTAGATTATTTACAGGATACAGTGCTTCTTCTCACCTCTGTCTTTGGTCCTGAAAAGTCTAGGATGCCCTTCTGATGAATGGCCACACCTCATAATCCCCCTGGGGACTCCTCTTAATCCTACAGGATTTAGCTTGGTTCATATCCTCTGGGAAGATTTCCTCCTTGGCAGTAGTCATGCTCTTCTTTTTTTTTTTTTTTTTTTTTTTTTTTTTTTGAGAAAGGGTCTCACTGTGTTGCTCAGGCTGGAGTGCAGTGGCACAATCACAGCTCATTGCAGCCTCCAACTCCTGGGCTCAAGCAATCCTCCCACCTCAGCCTCCTGAGTAGCTGGGACCATAGGTATGCACCATTACACCCGGCTAATTTTTAAAAAAATTTTTTAGAGACACAGTCTTGCTAGGTTGCCTAGTCTGGTCTTAAAGTCATACCTCAAGCAATCTACCTGCCTCAGCCTCTCAAATTGCTAGGATTATAGGCATGAGCCACTGTGCCCAGCCATCCCTCTTTCTAATGTACTATTCACTTTGTTTTGGAATTACTTGTAACCATATGACCCCCTTCACCAGATTAAAGTACCAATAAAATCACATTCTTTTCGAGTGTTAAATAAATTGGTAACAGCCTCCTTTCACCAATTTATGGAAACTCTAATGGCTCACATTAGAGAACTAGAACTGGAAATTCTCACCAGTTTCCAGTAGGCCCCTGTTTTCCACTGTGGTTGATTCTGTTACTACTCTACAGTGCTGGTATTAAAAGTTGGTTTTGTAGTCCAGTATGTGCTTGTCTGCTGCTGCTGAGATGAGAGTCTTGCAAGTTAATATTCCTCACCGGCCAAGAGGTCCCCGGGGGGAAGGTGATCCCATGCCCTCAGTGTTGTCTTGTTAGAAATCTTTCCCTCTTTGGCTCTTTAACTTACAATCTTATGATCATTCTTTTCCCCAAAGCCCACTTTCACACCAGGATGACTGGGATGTGAGGGGCTTCCCAGGGACTTCTCCTTTGCTCCTAGGGAGTTCTTCTCTAGAGCCTTTTTCTCTTTTCTCACCAGGGGACCTCAGTTGGGACTGCCCCATTTATCAGAGGAGTTATATAAACCTCAAAAGGGAGAGGGTTCCAGGTCTCCATTCCTCCCCTCCCAGGAAGTTTCTGGTCCTCTATGCAAAATTATCCACATTCTCCCCGACAGACCAGCTCTGTACACTGGGACCAGGTTTTCTCACACTGCAAATACTCTGTTCCCTCTTTCTCCAGGGCAATGGGTGCCTCCTTCCATATATTTATACAATGTAGAGAGGCCATCCTGGTGATTCTTCTCCAAAGACTTCTTCCAAGGTAACTAGTGTTTTTTATTTGGAAAGTAGGCTCTGGCAACTGTGAATAGGACGGCTTTTCCTAATAATAATTTTCTAAGCTGCATCTTGTCTTAGGTGGGGTTCCCTGTAAAATGGACTCAGAGATGGAGATTTATATGCAGATGGGATTTTTTGGAGCATGTTCTTAGGAACAACACCTATAAGGGAGTGAGAGAAGCAGAGCTGGGTAAAGGAAGAGTTGAACTGTGGTGCAGTTGCAGCAGAGGCCTCAGCTGACTGTGTAACCTTTCAGTGTTTACTCCAGTTGAGACAAGGAGACTGGCCTTGGTACTCCTTCAATGGTCAGTCATTGGATGCAGACTGCCCCAATCCCAGGAAGGGGCATTAACCTTGGGGAAGACAGCTCCTTTCAGCCAAGGGCAATTCCTGGGGATGGACTCATTTGTGAGTCTTTAATGGGCAAGTCTGCATAGGGAGGAAGAGTGTCTCCATCTTGAAGCGGTGATCTGGGCAGTGAACCACAGTGTCCACTATAGACCTATCTAGACACAATCTGTTCATAGCTCTGTCTCCCCCACTGTACTCTAAGCACCTTGCTATGGACTGAATGTTCGTATCCTCCCAAAATTCTTATGTTGAAGTCCTAATCTCTGGTGTGGTATTTGGAGGTGGTATTTGGAGGTGGGGCCTTTGGGAGGTAATTAGGTCATGAGGGTTGTATTAGCCCATTTTCACTCTGCTATGAAGAAATACCTGAGACTGGATAATTTATTTTATTTATTTTTAATAAATAAATAAAATAAAATATTATTTTCCCTCTATTGCCCAGGCTGGAGTGCAGTGGTGTAATCTCGGCTTACTCCAACCTCTGCCTCCCAGGCTCAAGCAATTCTTATGCCTCAGCCTCCCGAGTAGCTGGGATTACAGGTGTGCACCACCATGCCTGGCTAATTTTTGTATTTTTAGTAGAGACGGGGTTTCATCATGTTGGCCAGGCTGGTCTTGAACTCCTGGCCTCAAGTTGATTTGCCCGCCTCCACCTCCCAGAGTGCTGGGATTACAGGTGTGAGCCACTGCCCTCGGCTGAGACTGGGTAATTTATAAAGGAAAGAGGTTTAATTGACTCACAGTTCTGCATGGCTGGGGAGGCATCAGGAAACTTACAGTCATGGCAGAAGGAGAAGCAGGCACCTTCTTCACAAGGCAGCAGGAGAGAGAGCTTGCGTGTGAAGCAGGAGGAGCCCCTTATAAAACCATCAGATCTCATGAGAACTCACTCACTGTCACAAGAACAGCATGGGGGAAACTGTCCCCATTATCCAATCACTTCCCTTTCTCGACACTTGGGGATTACAGGTCTGTCCCTTGACATGTGGGGATTTCAATTCAAGATGAGATTTGGGTGGGGACACAGGACCAAACCATATCAAGCGTGGTATCCCCATGATAGGATCAGACGCTGAATTTGCCATGATCTCATCCTGCTAGCACCTGGATCTTAGACTTCCTAGACTCCAGGCCTGTGAGAAATAAATGTCTATTGTTTAAAACACCAAATCCATGGTATTTCATTATAGCAGCCTGAGCAAACTAAGACACATCTTGAGGGCAGAAGCTAGGAATGTCCAACAGAGTGCCTGGAATAGAGTACCCACTCAGTTGGTAGACAAGAGATGAATGAATAAATGCATGTATGAAAGAGTAAATATAAGCCCAACAACACTGTCATTATTATCGTTTGCATTTATGCAGAGCTTTATATATGCAAATTACTCTGCTAAAATATGTTATAAATATGTAAGTGCTCTAAGCAATAATTCTTAATAAAACCTGCCATCAAAATGAATTAATATTTAGTAGGCACAAACTAGGAGCACGAACCCTGTATTAGTCAACTCTCCAAGAATGCATCTCCCTTCATAATAGAACTATTTGGAGGCTTCAGAGCCGGCATCCTAACTCATCTCTTAAATTGCTTTTTATGCCCCCTACATTGTTAAATAAATCTCCTTTCCTTGTGCCCAAATCCTGTTTTCATGATATAGTGTTTCCAAAGTCTACTGAGCATTTTATTCTGCTACCAAACTGTTTGATCTTACCTCTTTTTGCATCTCTTCTGATGTTTGTAATTTTCTTGCTGGTAGTCCGATTTCTCATGGACACTTATAGTTTTGACTATTCAGAACAGCAGCTCCCTTCTGAGAAAGGCTCCATCAAAACCCCATGTGACCCTAGTATGTGGGGAGGGTGACATAATAGAACCTCACCCCCAGGACCACAGTGATTGGCCCATGGTTGAGCACATGACCCAAGCTGGACCAATCATGGTTCTTCCCTCTAAAAGGTTTTACTTGGGAAAAACAGGAAAATAAGTTGGGAAAGAAGAGGGCTTTTTTCCCCCTCTGTGAAGTTGCTTGCTTGGCTGGAAGTCCAGAGCTATCAGAGGCCATCCCTTACCCCGTGAAGGAGCCCTCTTGCAATAGAAGAAGAAACCCACCCAAGGAGAGAAACAGGGTGAGAAGTGGGAGGGTCCTGAGAGGTTTCAAATTCCTGATTACAGGAGCTGAAATCTCAGAGATTCTCTGTTTCCTGACCTCCCAAGGCTCAGCTGTCAAATTCACCCTTCATTCTGGAAGCCACCTCAGCCTGCTGCCAAAAATCTCCCTTTTGAGCTGGGTGCAATGGTTCTTGCCTGTAATCCCAGCTACATGGGAGGCCAAGGTGGGAGGATCTCTTGAACTCAGGAGTTTGAGACCAGCCTGGGCAATATAGTGAGACCTCGATCTCAAAAAATAAAACCAAAAATTCCCTTTTAGCTTAAGTTTAAGCTAATGTTTAAGTTGTGTTTCTGTCATTTCTTATCCAGAGAATCCTCCTGTACATGCCCCTCAACTCCACATACATTCGCTAGGATCACCATAGAATTCATTGGATTTAAGCAGCAATCTGAATACTAAACATATAAACATTAAGTCATTGAAGCAGGCAACTCTCCATGAGGTGATAAAAGGTAGGATTGAAGATTTTCAGCTCAAGAGCCTTAGGTTCAAATTCTACCTTCATCACCAACTAGCTAAGCGACCTGCCTTAGCTTCTCATTTGTACAATTTGCAAAATGCTAAGAGGATCATTGTGCACATTTAATGGGATTATATCTTACATCTTTTCTTTTTTTTTGAGACAGAGTTTCGCTCTTGTTGCCCAGGCTGGAGTGCATGGCGCAATCTCAGCTTACTGCAACCTCCACCTCCCAGGTTCAAGTGATTCTCCTGCCTCAGCCTCCCGAGTAGCTGAGATTACAGGCATGCACCACCACATCCAGCTAATTTTTGTATTTTTAGTAGAGATGGGGTTTCACCATATTGGCCAGCCTGGTCTCGAATTCCTGATCTCATGATCCACCCGCCTTGGCCTCCCAAAGTGCTAGGATTACAGGGGTAAGCCACCACGCCTGGCCGGAATTATATCTTTGAAGTCACAGGACAGCACCTGGCATATAGCAAGAACTAATAAATGTAGCTATAATGACCACTACTTTCCTCTCTTGTCATTGGTGTCTCCCATGGCACAATCACCCCATAGGATTCAATGCACATTAATTTATTTCAGAGCCTCAAATTTCTTCATTTTTACTTTTGGATTGTTAAATAAATATTAATTTCTGAATTGAATGGGCTTTCCCTTGGACCACATTCTACTTCTTCTTTTTGCAAATGATTCCATCCTGATTGTTGCTCCTTCCCTATTTCTTATTAGTTGTTTTTCATAATACTTTATATTCCTATCCCCCAACACCATTTTCTTCCTTCCTTAGGAAATGCTTCTTCTTATGCCCATACTCTGGAACTTTCCTACGACAAAGAGCAATTTGCTGTATGTTTATTTTCTTTGGAATCATCTCTCCTTCATGGAAGCAGGGTTATTTATCAACCTGTGATGGAGCTCTTCCTGGTTTGGTTAGGGCATGCTGCATACTGCTCCTGTAATAATGCTTTTTTTGGCCAGGACACAAACCACAGTCAAAAAAGGTCTTCCTGAGTTCTGAAGGTCAAGCAATTAGAATTTTCTCAGGCTTGTAGAAGAGTGGAATTCTGGAAACCAGTCTTCGCCTCAGGGGAGCATCTGTTGGAAGTTCTTAGGTAAGTACTGGACTTAAAATTGGTGAAGTGTAGGTGAAGCTCTCGCTCTGCTACTTCCTGCCAGGGTAGCTGCCAGGCTAGTCACCTTACCTCTCTGAGCCTCAATATCCTCATCTATCACATGGGTGTACAGTAGCATTATTCTGATGTTGTGTTGTAAGATCTCAGAAAAAGATACCCAAAATGAAGGCCTCAGAAGCAAAAGTTTTTCTCTGACCTTATCCTGTTCTGTCCTTGGCACCTCATTCTCCCACTAGGCTAGCCACAGAAACTAGAGTCTCTGGCTAGGCACGGTGGCTCATGCATGCACTTTGGGAGGCCAAGGCTGATGGGTCACTTGAGGTCAGGAGCTTGAAAGTAGCCCGGCCAACATGGTGAAACCCCGTCTCTACTAAAAATGAAAAAATTAGCTGGGCATGGTGGCACACGACAATAATCCCAGCTACTCGGGAGGCTGAGGCACGAGAATCACTTGAACCAGGGAGGCAGAGCTTGCAGTGAGCCGAGATCATGCCACTACACTCTAGCCTGGGCAACAGACTAACAGACTGAGACTTATCAAAAACAAAAAAAAAGAAGGAAGGAAGGAAGGAAAGAAGGAAGGGAGGGAGGGAAAGAGAAAAGAAAGAGAAAGCAAGCAAGCAAGCAAGCAAGCAAGCAAGCAAGCAAGCAAGCAAGCTAGAAGCTCTCATCTCCAAGAGAGATCATAGAAACCAGAACCCCTTTTCTCCCAAAGCCCACCATAAAACCTAAAAATTTTACTCTAACCCTAGCTCTCTACCCTCACTGGCCTTTTTGTGTAAAAACTGGCCTTAAAGAAGTTATCTGACCTGTCTTATTTAATTGTAGGTTATTGGATCCTCATTCCAGAGAAGACCCTGCTCCATACCCAGAAGGAAGGAATGCTGCACAGAGAGGCCAAGAAGAATCTAGACAGGGCTGGCTCAGTTTCCTCAGCCTGTGAGCATTAGATCATCCCTTTTTGTCCAATCACTTTTCTACACAGCTGTCCATACTTTGAACCTGATTATAAAAATGGGCAGCATCTTCTGTATCTTTGGGTCTTCATTCTGAAGGCTCCCATGTCACATACAACTATGATCAAATACATTTGTATGCCTTTTCTCCTATTAATTTGCCTCTTGTCAGTGACTTTCAGTGACTCTTTAAAGGGCAGAGGGGAATTTTTCCCCTGGTCCCTACAGTGTGAAAATTAAACTGAAATAATATGGTAGTTCGTGAATTGTAAAGTACTACAAAAATGGGAGTTGCTACTAATGCAAACTTTAATAGGAACCGAGTGACAGATATAAAGCAGGGAATAGTTCTTCTTAGTTTGGATCACATGGTGTCATGTGCAGACACACAAGACTAATTCAGGATACTTTGGTGGAGAGCCACACTGAGGATTTTCATAAGTAAAGCAGACAAATGGAGCCAGTTATTCATGGCCACAGTCCCTCTTAGTAGTTCCAGAGAACAGGCTCATCAAAGAATAATTTTAGGTTGGGCGCAGTGGCTCACACCTGTAATCCTAGCACTTAAGGAGGCTGAGGTGGGTGGATTGCCTGAGTTCAGGAGTTCGAGACCACCCTGGGCCACATGGTGAAACCCTGTCTCTATTAAAATACAAAAAATTAGCCGGGCCTAGTGGTGCGTGCCTGTAGTCCCAGCTACTCGGGAGGCTGAGGCAGGAGAACTGCTTGAACCCAGGAGGCAGAGACTGCAGTGAGCTGAGATCACGCCATTGTATTCCAGCCTGGACAACAAGAGCAAAACTCCATCTCAAAAAAAAAAAATTAATTTTAATTTGTGAATCTCAGTAGGAAAAGGTTTCAGAAGTAGAGTTAAATGACCTACGTAGCCTCTTAAATGGGCCTTCCCTTCTTCTGCCTTCACTGCCATCTTTCCTGGATCCCCTGTCCTCACGAAGTCAGATCTGCATGGGTCATCAGGAACTCTCTTGCCTCGTCTGGCTCTTATGATACAGAATTTTCTAGTGCTCACTGCCAGCCCTACAACTTTTTCTCCAAGTTCAGTTGCTGCTAGGCTCAGATTTTCCCCACCTGAGAAATAGGGGTAGTGAAGTCCATAACACACGTCTAAACAGAACATTTTGGAAACACAGAAAGGTGACTAATACTGCCTGGGAGGGGGGAAGACTTCACAAAGAAGCTAATTTTAGAGCTAAGTCCTAAAAGTGAAGGAGGTGTTGCCAGCAGGTAAAGGTTTGGAAGGGACCCTGCTCTCTGTCCCCCAGTAAAGGGAACAGCCTGTGCCTTGGACAAAGGCCTCAAAGAGCTTGCTGTGCTCATGAAACAGCAGGTAATGGTCCTGCTGGAGTGAGGGCTACATGGGGGTTGGAGGAGGGGCCTGGTAGTGCTGAAGCAGAAGGATTTCGGGGGAAAGGGTCCCCTGGAGTCTGGCCATGTGAGCCTGCGACCCCAACCACCTCCTACCCACCATTTCTCCCGCAGCTGCAAAGAGGCATCACATTTTTGTCCCAAATGGAAGGTAATTTTGTTAGATGCATTTTTCAGCCAACCTTTGATAAGAGTTAAAAATAACTTCCAAGGTGAGCCCCCTGATCAGTCTCCTCTTTTATCTCCTCCTTTTCTTTAAACCTCAGCATCTATTATGAGTCCTCCCCCATCTTCCTCCCTGGGGACAGAGGGCCTCTCATGCAAATAAGACTCTGGTGGCCAGCTGTGACAGCCCAGAGTCACCAAGGTCAGTATTCTGATCAGGGTTTCAATTCTCCAATACTGTGTGTCGGTGGTAATCTGGAACCAGTTACTTCATTTCTCCTGCCTCAGTTTCCACATTGATTAAAGGGCTGTTAGGGATAAATTAGATGATGTATGGGCTTCTCTGTTCCTAAATCCTGGTTCTTTTTTTTTGAGACGGAGTCTTACTCTGTCGTTCAGGCTGGAGGCAGTGACGTGATCTTGGCTCACTGCAACCTCGGCCTCCCAGGTTCAAGCAATTCTCCTTCCTCAGCCTCCTTAGTATCTGGGATTACAGGTGTACACCACCATGCCTGGCTAATTTTTGTGTTTTTAGTAGAGATGGGGTTTCACCATCTTGGCCAGGCTGGTTTTGAACTCCTGACCTCAAGTGATCCGCCCACCTTAGCCTCCCAAAGTGCTGGAATTACAGGCATGAGCCACCATGCAATGCCTGCTTCTTTCATGCCTCAAGACCTTTGCCCTTTCCATTCCCTCTGTCAGAAATACTCTTCTCCTGGCTTTTCATATATCTGGCTCCTTCTTGGCTGGAATGTCCCCTCCTTGGGTTGCCTTTCCTGTCTAATGTAGTTTCCTCCATTGTTCTCTATCACAACACTCCTTTCCTCATAGACGAATTGCAGCTTATCATTATCTATTTGAGGACTTGCTGTCTTACGTCAGGCTTTCTAAGAATGGATCCTGAGATGAGGATACATGGGCAAGTGATTTATTAAGGACGGGCAGCCAGTAAGGGAGTGGGGGAGCAGGACAGGGGTAGGGAAGGAGGAAAGTGTGGGTGGGATTTGAGGTAGAGTCTCAGCTTCAACCTGATCCCACAGGGGAGCTCTGCAGTATAAATTCTGCCTTGGAGTTTATCCCAACTTGAAGCAAATAAACTGTGTTCTTATTCCTGTAGCAGTCAGTCAGTGGCTAAGGGCCACTGGGGTAGGGTTTAGAGTGGGATAGATTCCCATGCACTTCCATCTTCCTCCAGCTTCCCAAGAACAGGTCTCTGGAAAGTTGCAGGTGCAGCCATCACAGCAAACACACACAGGAGCTGGGGGAGAGGCACAGAGAAACAGTGTAGGATCCGGCCAACGGGACCAGGACTGGCTTATTGATTACATCCCACAATAGAAAGTAAGCTCCCCAGGGCAGATACCTTATCTTTCTGTTTACTGATATATCCCTAATGCCATTTGCATAGTACCTGCCCCATAGCTGGCAATCAATTACTGTCTCAAATGAATGAAGGAAGCTCTTAGTGCAGTGTGTGGCATATAGGAAGTGTTCAGTTAATGTTGTTGGAAACATGAGTCTGTATACTTTTTCACCCTTCTCATGCTTCCATCCATAACATAGGGATGCTCAGGCATATGGCCTCAGAAACATGGGCTATTGAGAAAGAGAAAAAGGCAACTCTGGAAAGAGAGAGCCTGGCCTTACAGAAGACATCTGAGCTATTAATCAACAGAAATCTCATGTATAGTTGAAGGCAAGTCATAAGAGTGGGGTGGGAGATGGATAAGTCAATCCTACAGTTAAAAGAGGGGATGTCTAACCACTAGACAATTGTCCAACTCAGGAAGTAACAGCTTCAGGGTCCTAGACAACATAGGATTTGACCTCATGTGGGAGAAGGCAGGATCTTAGGGCCTCAGAGGAAAGGGCTGGGATTCGGGACAAAGATTTGGTCCTGGCAGGGCTCAGGAGCACTGAACAAAGATAACATGGCAAAAGCCTAGGCCGATGGAGTGGCTAGCCTACAGTGAGCATTAGGAACTAAAGAAAAACTCTTTTGCCCTTCTCATACAACACTTCTGATACCAAATGTGTGGAGTTTTTCCAACCAAGCAATTCTCCAATTCACTGCTGTCACCAACTGGGTGTCCAACAATTCAATCCAATCCAATCCAATCCAATCCAATCCAGACACTATCTACCTGGAGTTAGTGTCAGATCCCAGGAGGTAAAGGGCTCAATCCCACAAGACTGCCCTACTTCAGATGCCCAAATCAAAAGTCTGGGCCACCTGTACTTACTTCTTCTTTTTTTTTTTTTTTTTTTTTGAGATGGAGTCTCCCTCTATTGTCCAGGCTGGAGTTAAGTAGCACAGTCTAGGCTCACTGCAACTTCTATCTCCCAGGTTCAAGCCTCAGCCTCCTGAGTAACTGGGACTACAGGTGTGTGCCACCACACCCAGCTAATTTTTTGTTATTTTTTAGTAGAGACAGGGTTTTACTCTATGTTGGCCAGGCTGGTCTTGAACTCCTGACCTCAGGTTGGCCACCTGTACTTCTAACCAACTAGCTTACAAATTGGGGGCTCCCATGGCTCCCTCCTCAGGTTTGACAATTTGTTAGAATGGCTCACAGAACTCAGGAAGGCACTTTACTTACATTTACTGGTTTATTATAAAGGCTACCACTCAGGAACAGTCAATGGAAGGGATGCACAGGGCAAGACATGGGATGGGGAGGGGAGGGGTATGCAGAGCTCCCATGGCCTTCTAGGTACACCATCCTCCCTGCACCTCAATGTGTTCACCAAGCTGGAAGCTCATCACATCTCATTCAGAACTTTTGTAGAGCTCTATCTCCAGCCCCTCTACTCCTTCCAGGAGGTCAGAGGGTAGGGTTGAAAATGACAACCCTCCCTTGGCCGGGTGCTGTGGCTCACGCCTGTAATGCCAGCACTTTGGGAGGCCGAGGTGGGTGGATCACAAGGTCAGAAGTTCGAGACCAGCCTGACCAACATGGTGAAACCCATCTCTACTAAAAATACAAAAAATTAGCTGGGCATAGTGGTGCGTGCCTGTAATCCCAGCTACTCAGGAGGCTGAGGCAGGAGAATCACTTGAACCTAAGAGGCAGAGATTGCAGTGAGTAGAGATCACGCCACTGCACTCCAGCCTGGGCGACAGAGTGAGACTCTGTCTCAAAAAAAAAAAAAGAAAATGACAACCCTCCCAACACTTGGTCTTTCTGGTGACCAGCCCCCATCCTGATGCTATCTAGAGGCCCCACCCTAAGTTACCTTGCTAGCATAAACTCAGGTGTTATCAAAAGGAGCTTGTGGCCGGGCACGGTGGCTCATACCTGTAATCCCAGCACTTTGGGAGGCCGAGGCGGGTGGATCACCTGAGGTCAGGGGTTCTAGACCAGCCTGGGCAACATGGTGAAACCCCGTCTCTACTAAAAATACAAAAATTAGCTGGGCATGGTGGCAAGTGCCTGTAATCCCAGCTACTCGGGGGGCCAAGGCAGGAGAATTGCTTGAACCCGGGGGCGGAGGTTGCAATGAACCAAGATCGTGCCATCGCACTCCAGCCTGAGGAACAAGAGTGAGACTTCGTCTCAAAAAAAAAAAAAAAAAAGGAGCTTGTCATAGGTAACAAAAGACATTCCCATCATTCAGGAAATGCCAAAAGTTTTAAAAGCTCTGTGCCAGGCAGTAGGGCAAAGACCAAATATATTTTTATTTACAACACAGACTCCTCAAAGGGTGAGAAACAGTGACACTTTTTGGTCACCCAAGCTATTGAGAGTTATACCTGTTAGAATTCTTGGTTGCAAGGTGGGCAATCATCTTATCTCAAGAAGTCCCTCAGTCCTGGGCATACCAGGACAGTTGGCCACCCTTTTGCAAGGAAGAGAAACTGTCACAGTTTGGATTGCTTGGGAACCAGGCTCTAAAACGGAGAACAGGCCAGGTGTGGTGGCTCATGCCTGTAATCCTAGCACTTTGGGAGGCTGAGGCAGGCGGATCACTTGAGGTCAGGAGTTCCGGACCAAACTGGCCAACATAGTGAGACCCTGTCTCTACTAAAAATACAAATATTAGCCAGGTGTGGTGGCAGGTGCCTATAATCCCAGCTAGTCGGGAGGCTGAAGCAGGATAATCGCTTGAACCTGGGAGGCGGAGGTTGCAGTGAATCCAGATCGCACCACTGCACTCCAGCCTGGGTGACAGAGCGAGATGCCATCTCAAAAAAAAAAAAAAATTTTAAATAAATAAAATGGAGAACAGCTTGCAGCAGGTACGTTAGGAAGTACTCCTGGGATCACCACCTAAGAAAGAGAAAAAAGAGATGGAAACAGGAGTGGGCAGAAGGAGGAGAGGGGCTGCAATGAAGTCTCAGTGTAGGCCTCAGCCAGTCCCATGGATGCTCAAGGCTACCATGGCCAGAGTTGTCCTGAGTTTAGCGTTTAGCGTTGCCAGAATTAGCAGATAAAAATACAGGAAGTCCAGCTAAATTTCAATTTCAGATAAACAATGAATAATTTTTTTTTTTTTTTGAGACGGAGTCTCGCTCTGTCCCGCAGGCTGGAGTGCAGTGGCGCGATCTCGACTCACTGCAAGCTCTGCCTCCCAGGTTCACACCATTCTCCTGCCTCAGCCTCCCAAGCAGCTGGGACTACAGCTGCCCGCCGCCACACCTGGCTAATTTCTTTTTGTATTTTTAGTAGAGATGGGGTTTCACTGTGTTAGACAGGATGATCTGGATCTCCTGACCTCGTGATCCACCTGCCTCGGCCTCCCAAAGTGCTGGGATTACAGGCGTGAGCCACCGTGCCCGGCCAACAATGAATAATTTTTAACATATGTGCTCCGTGTAATACTTTCAACATACATATCTTTTTCATTGTTTATCTGAAATTTAAATCAACTGAGTATCATGTTATCTGACATCCCCTCTTGAGTTGGGACAGGGGGGCCTTATGACCTATGTTGACCAGCCTCTGGATTCAGATTGCTCCAATGAGGGGGTGTAACCTTAGGTAAAGAGACACTCTTCACTGAGGCCATGCTGAAGAGGGCTGACAGCTGAGGGCTGTCTGCCAGCAGCCCACTCAACAGCTGAGAGAATAAGTCCCTCAGACTGGAAGGGAACCGTGGAGAGCCCATCACAGTGTCTGCTGCCGAAACTGACTCTCGGCTGGAACATACTGGGAGGATATTGTATTGCATAGAATCAATGGGAGGGCTAGAGAATCTGCCTCAGAAAATAGACATAAGAGGCTGGGCATGGTGGTTCACGCCTGTAATCCCAGAACTTTGGGAGGCCAAGGTGGGTGGATCACCTGAGGTCAGGAGTTCGAGACTAGCTGGGCCAACATGGTGAAACCTTGTTTCTACTAAAAATATAAAAATAAGCTGGGCGTGATGGCGCATGCCTGTAATCTCAGCTACTTGGGAGGCTGAGGCAGGAGAATTGCTTGAACCCGGGAGGTGGAGGTTGCAGTGACCTGAGATGGCGCCACTGCACTACAGCCTGAGTGACAGAGGGAGACTCTGTGTCGGGGGAAGAAAAAAGACATAAGAGCTAAGCAACAGGAATAAAGTCAAACCACAGTCACAATCTGGCTGAGTTGCTGCTGCAGGTACTAGAACCTCTGCTCACCACCCAGTAGACCCTCAGCCTGCTACTGCCCTATTGAAAAATACCCCTCCCTCCACTCTTGCATCAAGAGGCCAAGTCCTGCTGTGAGTATCTGATTGACTGATTCACCATGGCCATCCTCCAGCTTCCATGGTGGCAGGAGGTGTCCTGCCTCTCATCTAGTCTTGCAAAATGAGAATTCCCCTCAAAGATTAAAAGGGCCTTGTGCTAGGGACAACGTTAGAAACTTGTGATGTCTTTAAAAGCACCTCACTGCACGCTGAATCATGGTCTGATTAATCTTCTTCAACTGGCCTCAAGGAATGGGATCATGAGACTTGGGAGAGAAAATCATGTGTGATTACAGATCTGATTCTCTTAAATATAGTATACAAATACCAGTGGGGTAACTCTAAAGACTCCAGGAGCAGGAATGAGTCTAAATATGTAGGTATTTTACCCGAACACAAATGTTACTTTCCAATGCAGAGAAAAGTGACTTTGTCTTGTGGAATTTGATTTCTGTGGTTATAGTGACTAGCATTGCTATATTTTACATCTGAATCTCTACAGAGAAGGAAGAGTAGGCCGACCACTCCTCCAAATGATAGATGATACCCATCCCACATATAAGAAATGTTCTTAGGTTTGTAGGCTAATATTGTATATCAATAAGAAATATAGATGTTTACTACAATTGTTTAAACAAATTTGAAAACATATCATAGCAAAGGTATATTGGAACTGTTTCACGATAGGTCTCAGTGGGTAGATGTGACATAATGGAATCACCAGTCTTCATAGATCTTCAGTTCTGTAGGTTCACAAACTTTTTTTCCCCCTGAGATGAGTCTTGTTCTGTCACCAGGCTGGAGTGCAGTGGTGCAATCTCGGCTCACTGCAAACTCCACCTCCCAGGTTCAAGCAATTCTCCTGCCTCAGCCTCCCAAGTAGCTGGGATTAGAGGCGCCTGCCACGAATCCGGCTAATTTTTGTATTTTAAGTAGAGATGAGGTTTCACCATGTTGGCCAGGCTGGTCTCGAACTCCTGACCTCATGATCTGCCTGCCTCTGCCTCCCAAAGTGCTGGAATTACAGGCGTGAGCCACCGCTCCCAGCCCAGAAACCTTATTTTTATCACTTTTCCATCTATTCATCCTTCCATCCATCCATCCATCCTTACATTATCTATGCATCCATCCCACCATCTAGTCAACAAATATTTATTAAGCATCTAATATGTGCTGTGTACTGAGTGTGGGTACTGGGGATACAATGGTGAATAGGAGAGTCATGGCTGTATTTGTATAGCCAATATTCACTGGAGAAACAGACAAAACACAAGTAAACAGACAAATTAATTGTAAGTTTCTATCAGCAAAGAAGGAAATAAATAAGAGGTTGAAGTAGGAAATAAAGGGTGAGAGAGAAGATACTTGTATTAGTCAGTTCTCGCACTGCTATAAAGAAATATCTGAAACTGGGTACTTTATAAAGAAAGGAGGTTTAATTGGCTCATGGTTCCACTGGCTGTACAGGAAAAATGGCTTGGGAGGCCTCAGGAAACTTACAACCATGGTGGAGGCAAAGGGGAAGCAGGCACGTCTTACATGGCTGGAGCAGGAGGAAGAGAGTGAGGGGGAGGTGTTACACACTTTTAAATAACCAATTCTCACAATAATTCACTCACTATCACAAGAACTGCACCAAAGGGAAAATCCCACCCCTCATGACCCAATCACCTCCCACCAGGCCCACCTCCAACTTTGAGGATTACAATTTGAAGTGAGATTTGGGCAGGGACACAGATCCAAACCATATTAATACTCATTTTAGATAGGATGGTAGAAACTAGTTCTTGCTAAATAAAACCAGTTTGTAAACCAATGTGTCTCTCTCCAAGGATAGAGGGGCTTAATTTAAAAAACAAAACGAAACCAAAATCCAGCTTTCAGAAAGGCAAGGTTTCATCATTTTCTGCATCTTGATAGCCTTATAAACATTTGTGTTACACCTGTCCTGTAAAGGCGTTTGAATTTTAAATCCTGGACTAGAGTCTTCTAACCAGGCTGCTCCCTTCCTGACTTAGTAAACAGAAGGTTGCTAGATTGGCTGGGAATTAGAACACAAATTGGACATTCCTATAGGATAATATTCTTTAAATTTTGAGTCTCAGTCTACTCATGGATACGAAACCACCCCCAACTTGTTATTTACTATTATTTTAAAAAAATAGAATAGACATATCAGAGTATATGGCACATGGATTGGGTGCTACTACTGCTTTGTGAAAATTTTGCTTGTTTTATTTATATGAGAATATATACTGGGCTGAAATTCAAATCTATTTCTTACTGTGGGACATATACATTTCTAGAACTCTAATATTTTTTAGAAAAAGAAGACGGAAATATACAAGAAATATACGAGTGTTATTAAAAGTGCAGCATGTCTATGCATCAGAAATATACATGATTCTGAGAGCCAGAGTGTCATAGAGAGCAAGACATAGAAGTTAAATGTACCCATGTTCAAATCCTAGCTCCTTATGAGCTCAGCAGCAAAGTTGGACAAGTTACTAGTAATGGTTATAGCTAACATTTATGAACATTTACTTCGTTTCAAGCACTGGGTTGAATGATTTGCAGTATTAAGATATTTAATTCTCAGAATCACCTTTCTGAGTTAGGTATTATCAGCTCCATTTTTTACACGAAGACACTTTGGCCCAGACAGGTCAAGAACCTTACCTAAAACCACACTGTTGGGTGTTGAGCTGGGATTGGAACCAGGTAGACTGGCTTTTGCATGCACACACTTAACTACTATGCCACACCACTTCTTATACAAAACCTCTCTCTGTCGGATTCCTTGTCCATGAAGGAAGACCAGCATTTGCCTCATAGGTTGCTGGTTCTTTCTGCCCCTCTCTTTCCTGCTAGTTGATGACACCCAACTGATCAACAGAATTTGTCCTGAGTTAATGCCCACCTCCACCACACTTCCTGGGCATCACATCTCCATGCCTTTGCTCATGCTTTTTCTCCTACCTGGAATGTTCTCCAAATTCCCTCCTTTCCAGCTGCCACCTGCTTTCTCTAGCTAACACCTATTCAAACTTAAAAGTTCAGTTCAGATGTTACCACCTCCATAAAACCCTTGGATTCTCTTATCCCTTTTCCCCTTCCCTGTCTGGCCTGGCACAGGGCCCCATCTCCATGCTACCCTAGCACCAAGGCATATAACCACCACAACATTAGCTACAAGACAGCGAACCCAACTCTTCACCCATCAGTTTTCCCGTCCAGGTACTAATGAAATTCACATGGGCAAGGCCATGTCCTTGTCTCTGTAGCCTAAGCCTTAGCACGAGCAGAACCTGGTACAGAGTAGGAACTCAGTAAGGGCTGGTAAAGTGAATTTAATCAGAGTCACGCATAACGCTGTTTCTTGTGTCTGTAGAATCACCCTAAAATACCTTAAGCTTCTCTACAGAAAATAACTTCCTGGCTGGGCGCGGTGGCTCACATCTGTAATCCCAGCACTTTGAGAGGCCAAGGCGGGCAGATCACCTGAGGTCAGGAGTTTGAGACCAGCCTGACCAACATGGAGAAACCCTGTCTCTACTAAAAATACAAAATTAGCTGGGCATGGTGGTGCATGCCTGTAATCCCAGCTACTCCAGAGGCTGAGGCAGGAGAATTGCTTAAACCTGGGAGGTGGAGGTTGCAGTGAGCCGAGGTTGCACCGTTGCACTCCAGCCTGGGTGACAAGAGCAAAACTCCATCTCAAAAAAAAAAAAAGAAAAAGAAAGAAAATAACTTCCCTATAAACATAACAAGAAAAAGTCTGTCCCTAATACATGGAATCAAATTTATTCATTCAATGACTTTTTATTGAATAACTGCTATGTCCCAAACACTGTTGTAGGCAGTAAAACAAACAAAAAATCCACGTCCTCAGGGAGCTTGCATTTTTATAATTGCATGGAGAAGACAGACAAAATAAATAAGCAAACTGCAGACTACACAGTGTATTAGTGTATATGTGTATATATATGTATATATGTTAGTGTGTGTGTGTATGTGTATGTATATATATATGTGTATATATATATATACACATATATATATACTTTTTTTTTTTGTGACAGAGTCTCACTCTGCTGCCCAGGCTGAAGTGCAGTGGCACAATCTTGGCTCACTGCAACCTCTGCCTCCCAGGTTTAAGCGATTCTCCTGCCTCAGCCCCTCGAGTAGCTGGGACTACAGGTGTGCACCACCATGCCCGGCTAATTTTTGTATTTTTAGTAGCAACGGGGTTTCACCATGTTGGCCAGGCTGGTCTTGAACTCCTGACCTGAAGCGATCTGCCTGCTTCAGCCTACAGAAGTGTTGGGATTACAGGTGTGAGCCACCAAGCTCAGTCTATTTTTTTTTTTTTTTTTTTTTTGCCAGTCAAATTTAACAGTGTGGGGATGTTGTATGCCAACTTTAGTGACACTAATGTTAATAAGCTGTGATAACCCACCACCATTGGACCAGCCTGTTTTTTTTTTTTTTTTTGAGACAGGGTCTTGCTATATTGCCCAGGCTGGAGTGCAGTGGCGCAGTCATAGCTCACTGTAGCCTTGACCTCCTAGGCACAAGCAATCCTCTTGCCTCAGCCTCCTGAGTAACTGGGACTACAGGCACATGCCACAGCACCAGGCTGATTTTTAATTTTTTTGTAGAGATAGGGTCTTGCTGCATTGCCCAGGCTGGTCTTAAAGTCCTGGGTTCAAGCAACCGTCTTGCCTCAGCTTCCCAAGGAACCGGGATCACAGGTATGAGCCACTGCATCTAGCCTGTATTAGTATTTTTGATGGTGTGTTAAGTGATATAGACAAAAATCAATGAGGGAAAGGGGATAGACTATGCCAGCAATAGGTGGGTCACCATTTAAATAGTACAGTCAGAGAAAGTCTTTCTGAAAAGATGATAGTTGAACAAACACCTCCCCAGAAGTGAAACAGCCACAGCGGGAGCTGGGAGGAAGACCTTCTGACCAGAAGAACAGCAAGTACAGAGGCCCCAAGTTGAGAGTGTGCCCAGCATCCTTATAGAACAGCAAGTGGGCCATTGGGCTGGATAGAAGAGGCTAAAGGTAAAATTAGCTGGGCATGGTGGTGAGCACCTGTAGTCCTAGCTACTCAGGAAACTGAGGCAGGAGGATCACTCGAGCCCAAGATTATGAGGCTGCAGTGAGCTATGATTAACCCACTGCACTTCAGCCTAAGCAACAGAACAAGACACTGTCTCAAAAAAAAAAAAAAAAAAAAAAAAAAGGTGAGAGTTATAGGTGGCCAGGTTAGAGAGGTAATGGAAATGGAGGCTGAGAGGGGGAGTAAATTGAGGAGGGCCTTGTAGGCCATTAAGGATTTTGGTTTTCAAAATTGAATAGATTAAGAGTTTAGGATAAGGATTAACAATACTTGAGTTTCAAGACAAAACGTTTGGGCATCTAAGTCCTAAAAGATTATCGCAGTTATTTTTACAAAATCAAACAAGACTCCATTATTTAAAAGACAAGCATAGAAACCTGTCTAGTTTCAATATTAAATATATTAAAGTAGACCTAAGCACATTTTTTTTCTAGAAACATACCCTACATGTATTTCTCTGCTACTCTTAATAAATTATCAAGCCTGGCTGTATCAGCATATCAAACAGTGGCAAGTGTTCATCTAGCCAGGATGCTTGGCACGACATGAAGTGAATTAAATACACACAGTCCCCGGCCCTCTCCTTTCCCCTTCCCAATTTAAATTCCAACAGAAAATTCTGATAGGAATCTTGTAGTGACTAAACTGGAAGCACAGCAGTAGTACCTGAACACCACAGGGTGCTCCTGCTTAAGCTTCCAGTTTCTTCTCAATGCCAATGAACTCTGCTAATCATGCACTTCTAGGGTTTCCATCAGTTGGCCACCTTTCTATCCCCTCAAACCTGAATCAGTCATTAAAACCAGGCTTGAGCCGGGTGCTGTGGCTCACGCTTATAATCCCAGCACTTTGGGATGCCAAAGTGCTGAGTGGATCACTCGATCCCAGGAGCTCGAGATCAGCCTGGGCAATGTAGTGAGACCTCATCTCTATTTTTATAAAGAAGCTAAAATATATATATTTTTCAAAACCAGGCTTGGGCTTGGTGCAGTGGCTCTGGTCTGTAATCCCAACACTTTGGGAGGCCAGGGCAGGAGGACCGCTTGAGCCCAGGAGTTCAAGACCAGCTTGGGCAACGTAGAGGGACTCTGTCTCTTAAAAAATAAAATAAATAAAAATTTAAAAATTAGCAAGGTGGCACATGCCTGTGGTCCTAGCTACTTAGGAGGCTGAGGCAAGAGGATTGCTTGAGTCTGGGAGGTCGAGGCTGCAGTAAGCCATGATTGTGTTATTGCCCTCCAGCCTGAGCCACAGAGCAAGACTCTGTCTCAAAACACAAAGCAAAAGAAAACAAAAACAGGCTTGTATTCGGCCTCCAGGCAAGAAAACCTACTCAACCCTTATCCCACCATTCTCTGGTTTTCGAGTTGCTGTAGAAGTCGTCTCTGCTCTTCATTCAGCATCGCATACTTTCACTCTTGCCTTCTGTTCTTCTCTACGTGTACTCTGTTCTTGAAGAATCCATCAATTCCTTCTGCTTTTTATAGATAACTCCAAAATCTATACCCTTAGCTTGTGTGAGCCAATCCTTCCTTTCTGATGTTCTGATAAACATTTCTGAGTACATACAGGCTATTAAACTTCACATTTATGGCTGGGTGTGGTGGCTCACGCCTGTAATCCCAGCACTTTGGGAGGCCGAGGCGGGCAGATAACGAGGTCAGGAGATCGAGACCATCCTGGCTAACACGGTGAAACCCCGTCTCTACTAAAAATACAAAAAAAAATTAGCCGGGCATGGTGGTGGGCGCCTGTAGTCCCAGGTACTCGGGAGGCTGAGGGAGGAGAATTGCATGAACCTGGGAGGCGGAGCTTGCAGTGAGCCGAGACAGCACCATTGCACTCCAGCCTGGGCGACTGAGCAAGACTCTGCCTCAAAAAAAAAACAAAAACAAAACAAACCAAAAAAACTTCACATTTACTAGCACTCTTTCTGTTCCTATATTCTGTGTGTCATGTTCTTCCATTCAACAAAGTTTCAGAAAAGAAGGAAATACCGTTTCTTCCTCCCTTCCCTCATATTTCAACAGTCACTAAATTCTAACATGAAGTTACCACTTTTTATTTTCATGGCCACCACACTCCCTCAGACCCTTATACACTTATGCTTGGAGTAACTCAGCAGCCCCCAGTCTCTCCTTCAACCCAGTTGGAGAAACCAGGCTAAAACGTCCTTTTGTTTTGTCATCATCTTTTAAGGAGTACTAAATTAAGACATACCTCATTTTGGATAACCCCACACATTGATCGGATCCTCAAGAGACAAAAGACAATCCAAGTTACCCAAGCAGTTTAATCCCTATTAAATGCTAGGGTTAGAACACCTCGCCTGGCCTCTGATCCTTTTCTTTCTTTCCCTGGAGCAAAAAGTTGATGAAATTTAATTACAAACTTTGCCTGATACAGTTATGACCTCCACACTTAAAATTCCATTATGAACATCCTGTACAGAATTTCAAATAATTTATATAAATACTCCACCCTAAAGGAAGACTGTACATCATGACTTCCTTCCAATGAGTACAACGTAGAAAGGAGAGAAAAGTAAACCTGGGAGGCAGAGGTTGCAGTAAATCTCCCAGGTTTAAGCGAGGTTGAGCCACTGCACTCCAGCCTGGGCGACAGAGCGAGACTCTGTCTCAAAAAAAAAAAAAAAAAATGATACTAGTGGGTTCTATGGAAAAAAGTTTTACTTCCTATTTCCTTGTCCCCAGAAATAGAAGGTGAAAAGTCATCTCAAGGAAATTCTCCTATTGTAGCCCTAATTTCCATAGGAGAAAACTCTTCTTCCCCTAAATGTAGGGTGTCTACCTTTGAGATTCGAGTAATCTGACGGTGACTGCAAGCTAATAACTCTACCCCAAATTTCACCCTGCAGCTGAAAGCCCATACAGAATGGAGATCCCAGGAGGTCATAAAACGATAGTAGTTAATAGTGTACGGAGAGTGGGGTGGCTTTTAAGGGCTAAGGAAACTCAGCTGGAAACACTCCTGGATTAGTCCATATCCAATCAGGTATCAGCCTCTTTTTTCTTTTTTTGAGATGGAGTCTTGCTCTGTCACCCAGGCTGGAGTGCAATGGCATGATCTTTGCTCACTGCAGCCTCTGCCTCCTGGGTTCATGCTTTATGTCTCTATAGAATTGAGGAAGAAGGTTTTTGTGGCCAGAAGCCTGGGTGCTGGTTTCAAAACGTGGGACCCTCCCACCCCAGCTAGCCCTTTTACTCTTTCACCTCTCTGAGTCTCAGTTTCCTCATCTGCCAGATGGGTGTTCTCAGTCTTGGCTGCACATAAGAATCAGTCAGGGAATTTTGAACACTGATGCTCAGGCCCTACTTCCAGAGATTCTAATTCACTTGATCTGGGTGGGGCTTAGGCATTGCAAATTTTATTTTATTTTATTTTTTCAAATTATGAAAGGCTTATTATTATTATTATTATTATACTTTAAGTTCTAGGGTAATGCTGCACAACGTGCAGGTTTGTTACATATATACACATGTGCCATGTTGGTGTGCTGCACCCATTAACTCGTCATTTACATTAGGTATATTTCCTAATGCTATCCCTCCCCCCACCCCCCACCCCATGACAGGCCCCAGTGTGTGATGTTCCCCATCCTGCGTCCAAGTGTTCTCATTGTTCAATTCCCACCTATGAGTGAGAACATGCAGTGTTTGGTTTTCTGTCCTTGTGATAGTTTGCCCAGAATGTTTCCAGCTTCATCCATGTCTCTACAAAAGACATGAACTCATCCTTTTTTATGGCTGCGTAGTATTCCATAGTGTGTATGTGCCACATTTTCTTAATCCTGTCTATCATTGATGGACATTTGGGTTGGTTCCAAGTCTTCACTATTGTGAATAGTGCTGCAATAAACATATGTGTGCATGTGTCTTTATAGCAGCATGATTTATAATCCTTTGGGTATATCCCCAGTAATGGGATGGCTGGGTCAAATGGTATTTCTAGTTCTAGATTCTTGAGGAATCACCACACTGTCTTCCACAATGGTTGAACTAGTTTACAGTCCCACCAACAGTGTAAAAGTGTTCCTATTTCTCTACATCCTCTCCGGCACCTGTTGTTTCCTGACTTTTTAATGATGACCATTCTAACTGGTGTGAGATGGTATCTCATTGTGGTTTTGATTTGCATTTCTCTGATGGCCAGTGATGATGAGCATTTCTCCATGTGTGTCTGTTGGCTGCATATTGTCTTCTTTTGAGAAGTGTCTGTTCATATCCTTTGCCCAGTTTTTGATGGGGTTGTTTGATTTTTTTCTTGTAAATTTGTTTAAGTTCTTTGTAGATTCTGGATATTAGCCCTTTGTCAGATGGGTAGATTGCAAAAATTTTCTCTCATTCTGTAGGTTGCCTGTTCACTCTGATGGTAGTTTCTTTTGCTGTGCAGAAGCTTTTTAGTTTAATTAGATCCCATTTGTCAATTTTGGCTTTTGTTGCCATTGCTTTTGTTGTTTTAGACATGAAGCCCTTGCCTAAGGCATTGCAAATTTTAAAAAGCTGTGTAAGCCAGATTTCTCCAAGGCTTTGCTATCCCAATGTGGTCCCTGGACTGGCAGAATTGGCTCCACCTGGGAGCTTGTTAAACCTGCAGACTCGACCAGGCGTGGTGGCTCATGCCTGTGATCCCAGCACTTTGGGAGGCCAAGGCAGGCAGATTACAAGGTCAGGAGTTCAAGACCAGCCTGGCCAATATGGTGAAACCCCTGTCTCTACTAAAAATACAAAAAAAATTAGCTAGGTGTGGTGGCGGGCACCTGTAGTCCCAGCTACTTGGGAGACTGAGGCGGGAGAATTGCTTGAACCCGGAAGGCGGAGGTTGCAGTGAGCCGAGATCATGCCACTGCACTCCAGCCTGGGTGACAGAGCGAGACTCCGTCTCAAAACAAACAAACAAACAAAAAACAAAATGCAGACTCTCAGGCCCTTCCCCAGACCTACCAAATCAGCATCTGGGTATTAACAAGACCCCTGCCCACCACCACCAGGTGATTCATGTGCATGTTAAAATTTGGAAAGCTCTGCTCCAAGCCTTCCAGCCTCTCTAACTAGTTTTGTGGCCTCTGTTCTTTCCTTCCTGGGCCACCAGGTGATTGCAGTAATCAGTGTCCATGAACCAAGGTTTACCCCACACTGCAAAACTGGCTCTCAGTTTGTGGCTGAACAGGATATTGGAATATACCGTTGCAAAGTCTTACAAGAAGTTTGTTCAGCGATAGTTAATTACACAGTAATTTGGAAGAACATCAAGTCATTTTAGAGTTGTTTTACCTACTGTCCAGAAGCAAAAAAAAAAAAAGGTATTTAGGTCTTAACCTACAGCCAATTCTGAAACATTCTGTACTTTGCAAAAACTACACGTCAGGCAAGCCATCCAGTTTACATTTAAAGCAGTCATACTGCAGAGAAGGTGCTCGTGAAAATCACCTGGGAAGGTTTTAAAACTCCTGATAGGCAGGCCCTCAACACAGGCCAAATCAATCAGCATCTTGGCAGCTTTTTAAGCTCCCCAGGTGATTCTAATAGCCAAAGTTGAGTGTCACTGGTATAGCGATTTTACTATTGTTATCATGTTTCAGATATACCAAAAAAAATCCTGTTTTTGGGCAGGGCATGGTGGCTCACGCCTGTAATCCCAACACTTTGGGAGGCCAAGGCAGGTGGATCACAATGTCAGGAGATCGAGTTCATCCTGGCTAACACTGAGAAACCCCGTCTCTACTAAAAATACAAAAAACTAGCCAGGCTTGGTGGCACGTGCCTGTAGTCTCAGCTACTCGGGAGGCTGAGGCAGGAGAATGGCATGAACCCAGGAGGCGGAGGTTGTAGTGAGTCGAGATTGCACCACTGCACTCCAGCCTGGGCGACAGAGTGAGACTCCGTCTCAAAAAAAGAAAAAAAAAAAAATCCTGTTTTTGTACCTTGTTAAAGTCAGGCAATGCTGCCTATGCATTGTCATTGATAGAGTAGCCCTGTGCTGAGTATCTTGATGTTTCAAGCACCAATAGCAGGATTCGAGAGAAGGCGCCTACGCATGAAAGAAACCTAGACACAGGCCAAGGGACGGCATGCCCCTTGTGCTTGGCTATGCCCAGGACAGTGGCAAACCTGACACTTGGTATTATTTCTCCAGGGTTCTACATGCACAGGAAAGCCTACACTGACATTTTATTTTATTATTTATTTATTTTTTCGAGATGGAGTCTTGCTGTGTCACCCAGGCTGGAGTGTAGTGGAGCGATCTTGGCTCACTGCAACCTCAGCCTCCCGGGTTCAAGCGATTCTCTTGCCTCAGCCTCCCAAGCAGCTGGGATTACAGGCACCTCCACCACGCCTGGCTAATTTTTGTATTTTTAGTAGCGATGGGGTGTTGCCATGTTGGCCAGGCTGGTCTTGAACTCCTGACCTCAGGTGATCCACCCGCCTCAGCCTCCCAAAGTGCTGGGGTTACAGGCGTGAGCCACCGCACCTAGCCTACACTAACATTTTAAACAGGACCTTTCTTCCCCGCCGGTAGATTTCAAGAAGTAGGTCATTGGATAGGTAGGTTTGACTTTTTCTCTTGGCCCACAAATCCATGACAATGGCACTAATAAGTTAGGCCACAGATATCTACTGATAATGGTGCCCAGCAGCTAAGGGACGAGCTGGAGAAGCCCAAGGCCTCTAGGCTTTGACCAATGAGAAAAGGCATCCATAAATGGGATAGTTAACAAACAGTGCAGGGCAGAGTACAATCAAGGTTCCTGTAGTAAGATCAGCAAGGTAAGATCAGCAAGGACTGCAGAAATTCAGCAGAAGGAAAAATCAGTGCCTGCTGGAATAGGACAGAGAAGCTTTGCAACAAAGATGGTGGATGGAGGGGGTAAGGAGGGTCTTGGAGGAGGTAAACAATTTATATAATGTTCTTATCACTATTTAATACATAGAATACTATTTATTTCATTTACCAGGCATTGTGCTGATTTCCATGTATTGTCTTATTTACTCCACTCAACAACATAAGATAAAAACTACAATGATCCCCATTCTGTAGAAGATGATTACTGAGGCACAGAGAAGTTAAATAACTTGCCCAAGGTCACAATGCAGGCAAGTGACAGAGGAGGGGTTTGAACCTGGTCTGTGTGCCTCCCAAGGCCATGCATATAGTATACTATACTGTACTGTACTGTACTGTACTATACTGTACTGTACTGTACTATACTATACTATACTATACTGAATATCCACCATACTATGTTGAATATCCACTTAACACTTATCAAATGTGTGCCTGCAGGCACTTCCCTAACATTCTACATTATCCCATTTAATCCTCAAGACAACACTTTCAGTTAGGCAGTGCAATTATTTTCAAGTTCTGGATAAGGAAATGTGGGCCTAGGGGGGTAAAGTAACTTGCCTGAGGTCTAGGTTGCCAGATAAAATACTAGACACCCAGATAAATGTAATAAATAATAAATAATCTCTTAGTAGAAATATTGCATGGGATGTACTCATACTAAAATTCGTTGTTTATCTGCCATTCATATTTAAATAGGTATCCAGTTTGCATTTGTTTGTTTTTGCTAAATTTGGCAATCTTACCAAGGTCACCCTGCAAAGCGAGGTTTGAATCAGGTGGTCTGACTGAGGGCCCACACTCATAACCACCGCATTCCAGATTGGCTGAAGAAGAAGGGTCAGCGCTAATACCAGCATGTGTGGGAGGAAGTGAGTGGACCTTTCCTCCTAGGATTTGCGCTTAGATCGAGGAAGCCTGAGAAGGAGCAATGGATTCCTTCCCTCCCCTCCCCTGCTCTCCCCAGCTCCCTTGATACTGCGGCTACCCCCACCTGCTGGTGGTGAAAGAGTTAAAGGCCCTGGGCTATGCAGTCCCAGCCTTTAGTAACAAGTGCTTGGTTCTGACACCAAGAACAGAAGGAAGAGGAAAACAGGAAAAAATGAGTCAGTATGGGATCTGCAGACACTATCACATATACATCTTCCTGTATAAATCGTAGGACCTCCCACAGGGGTAGATGCCTGTACCTACAAAACGATCACAGAAACCGGTAGCAAAACCACAGCAGCTGCACTTATGTGACCATCTTGTGGGCTGCTATTAGCAAGGGAACTAGAACGAGGTCAGGGAGCCTTTAGACCAGTCAGCTAATGTAGACCCAGGGCCCATCAACCACGTGGCCATGCTGCCAGTGTCAAATACAGAAGCAGGAGACCTCAGAAACCGTGGCACCTCCAAGGTAAATGTTGCACTCAGTTCCAATGCTTCAGCCATGGAAATCTGGCTTGGCATGCAAGCAGCAGGGCACTGCAGCTGCAGAAACAAACGTTCCTGTGGTTAAAGGGGGTGAGCACTTATATAATTGAACATCAAGCAAATACAGAACAGATCTGAGAGCTTAATGGGACCAGTGTTATACTCAGGAACAAGCAAGAAGAATTAGCAATAAGAAGCAGAAGCAGAGAAATATTCCCTGTTGTGGAGGAACAGGGATTCATAAAAGAATTCACCATATAAAAAGGTACATGTACACATTTATGCTTGGTAAAGCTATGCAGTACATTGTATCGTTTATATTTACTGGTATTTTTTAGAGTTATTTTTATTGTTTCCTTTCTTTGTTTTCTAAAGGCCCGAGTGAAAGAATCCCTTGAGGTGGGATATACACACCCTGTGAAATGCTGAGTTGTGTCCCAAAGATGCCAAACATTGTCAGCCTAGATCTTTATTTTGAAAATTTGTTTATTTATTTTTGAGACAGAGTCTCACTCTGTCACCTAGGCTGGAGTGCAGTGGCGTGATCTCAGTCTCCTGAGTTCAAGCGATTCCCCTTCCTCTGCCTCCAGAGTAGCTGGGATCAGAGGCTACTGATCCACCACGCCTGGCTAATTTTGTTTTTTTTTTTAGTGGAGATGGGGTTTCTCCATGTTGGCTAGGCTGGTCTCGTACTCCTGACCTCAAGTGATCCACCTGCCTCGGCCTCCCAAATCGTTAGGATTACTGGCATAAGCCACTGCGCCCAGCCTGAAAATTTATTAACTAGTCATTTTACTCCCAGTCTTTCTGCCCTCTGGTTAATCCTCCATACTGCCACTAGAATTATTTCTTTTCTTTTGAGAGACAGGGTCTCACTCTGTCACCCAGGCTGGAGTGGAGTGGCAAAACCTTGGCTTACTGCAGCATCAACCTCCCTGGCTCAGGTGATCCACCCACCTCAGTCTCCCCAGTAGCTGGGACTACAGGTGCGCACCACCATGTCAGGCTAATTTTATATATATATTTTTTTCTTTTGTAGAGATGGGGGTTTCACCATGTTGCCCAGGCTGGTCTCAGACTCCTGGGCTCAGGTGATCCTCCCACCTCGGACTCCCAACGTGCTGAGATTACAGGCATGAGCCACTATGCCTGGCCTAGAGTTATTTCTTTTCGTTTTTCTTTCTTTCTTTTTTTTTTTTGGAAATGGAGTCTTGCTCTGTTGCCCAGGCTGGAGTACAGTGGCGTGATCTCAGCTCACTGCAACCTCCGCCTCCTGGGTTCAAGGGATTCTCCTGCCTCAGCCTCCTGAGTAGCTGGGATTACAGGCTCCCACCACCATGCCTGGCTAATTTTTGTACTTTTAGTAGAGATGGAGTTTTGCCATGTTGCCCAGGCTGGTCTTGAACTCTTGACCTCAAGTGATCCACTCGCCTCAGCCTCCCGAAGTGCTGGGATTACAGGCACATGCCACCATGACTGGCTAATTTTTGTATTTTTAGTAGAGACAAGGCTTCACCATGTTGGCCAGCCTAGTCTTGAACTCCTGATCTCATGATCCCCCCCGCCTCAGTCTCCCAAAGTGCTGGGATTACAGGCGTGAGCCACTGCGCCTGGCTGAGTTATTTCTTTAAAACATGGATTGTTTAGATCATGATTAGTTGCATAGAACATAAAATTACAAAAGTTCAATGCGTTTTGTGATCTATTTCCGAACTGTTTTCCAAATTCTTCTTTCATAACCTGTTTCTCCCATCACAGGCTACACTGCTTTTCTCTTTGCAGATATCTGGTTTAGACTGCGTGCTTCTCTATTTTCATCTCTCTCCCAGCCCCTCTCTCACACTATGTGGGACAATAGCCAACTCATCACCAGATGTTTTCAGTTCATGGCCTGTTTCTTTCATCTGGTCTCCCTATGGTGTGCTGGAGCTGCTCTAACTAGCTCACACACATCTAGTCCCAACTCAGTGTTCAGTGACATCATGTTGGTAGCTCGCGATTTGCTGCAGGAG
Source organism: Pongo abelii (assembly GCF_028885655.2). Taxonomy (NCBI): domain Eukaryota; kingdom Metazoa; phylum Chordata; class Mammalia; order Primates; family Hominidae; genus Pongo; species Pongo abelii. The sequence continues at coordinate 118,931,877 of NC_071992.2, forward strand.
TATTTACACCATGGAAATTGGCAAATGATACACATCACAGCTTTTGTCCCCCTCCTGGAATGCCAGTTGAACATTCACCAGCAGACCATTGTCATCTCCAGCTCTTTGCTTGGAAGATTTCTACTTATCCTCCAAGACAGAGTGCTTCTCTCTGAAGCTTTCTTGGACTCCCACAGAGGAACAGGGAGAAGAAAGCAATTCCTCTGTGCTAAGCATCTGGACTGGGTGCTTTACATACATAATTCTCATGCTTCTATTAGAGCAGTTGCATCATATTACAAGTATTTGTGATTGTCTCTCTGCTAAGTTCTAAGGGCAAATATTGCAATCTATATTAATCTTTAAAACCCTATGTGCCTTCAAGATACCTTGTAAATTGTGGGTTCTTAGTGAATGTCACAGTTTTTAAGCAGGAACTAGGAGGAAAAGCTGCATTGCTTTGTTTCATCTGTCTCTAGCCTCCCAGAGAGTACCCCTTACACCATGAGCAATGCTAAACATTTTCCCAAGGTCTTCTGATAGGTGATTTAAAAAAAAATCTGCAACAAATCCATTCATACAAGGGTATTACCAGTCTAATACTTCTGGAGTTTTTACAGATGTTAAAGGGGCTGTAGGAACAGATGTATAAAGATGGAAATTTTAGGTGTCTGAAAGCCATGGGAGAAAGGCATGTTGGTAAAAGTGGCTTTTCAGTGACCACGTTTTTTTTTTTCTTTTTTTTGAGACAGGGTCTTGCTCTGTTACCCAGGCTGGTATGCAGTGGCGCGATCACGGCTCACTGCAGGCTTGATCTCCCAGCCTCAAGCGATCCTTCCACCTCAGTTACCAAGTTGCTGAAATGACAGGCATGTGCCACTGCATCTAGCTAAATTTTTTATTTTTAGTAGAGAGGAGGTCTTGCTATGACGCCCGGACTAGGTGGCCACTCTCTTAAACCTATGAAGTAGATGAGGTACTTAACATAGTCCTGAAATATGGAATTTACTTATTTATTTATTTATTTTTGAGGTGGAGTCTCCCTCTGTCACCCAGGCTGAAGTGCAGTGGCACGATCTTGGCTCACTGCAACCTCTGCCTCCCGGGTTCAAGTGATTCTCCTGCTTCAGCCTCCTGAGTAGCTGGGACTATAGGCGTGCACCACCATGCCTGGCTAATTTTTGTATTTTTAGTAGAGACGGGGTTTCACTATGTTGGCCAGGCTTGTCTTGAACTCCTGGCCTCAGGTGATCCACCTGCCTCAGCGTCCCAAAGTGCTGGTATTACAGGTGTGAGCCACTGTGCCTGGCCTGGAATTTATAAAGGTAGTTGCCTCCTCCTTGTTGTTCTTCTCCTTCATCTCCCTCGCCCTCCTTGTTGTTCATCATCATCATCATCATCGAATCCTGGTGTAGAGCAGGGCTAGGCAAAGCTAAGAAACCATTCAACTGACTTAAAGCTGTTTTGGGAAACGTATAATTGTCCTTGTTTCACCTTCTCACTTTTCCTTAAATGTATTAAAGCATCAAAACATTATGAAAAAAGCTGTTTTCTGTTGTTTGGGATGCTGTGTAAATATGACTCTTTCGCCCTCACCTCAGACAGTATTAATTTAACCTGATTTGAATAGATGCTGTGAAATGATTGGCTGAAAGGTCCTTCCATGTAATTTATTCAAGTCAACATCACCAAAAGTTAAGGTAGAGATAAAAAATTGTGTCGCACTCATCCTTAAGAAAGCAATAGCAGACACAGAAGCAACAGTAGAGTATGTCTGCTGTATTCTGAACCTCCTGCTGCACTAATACATTTCTGCAGCAACAGTAAAATACTCTGATCTTACTGCTTATTGGCCAAAGAGTTGCAGCAATAAGATGAGAATAGAGATGATTATGGGCTGCAGAGGGGGTTTCCTGGAAGAGAGGAGACCTGGAGGACAGGGGAATGGAGTACTGAGGTTGTCTTGAGAGAAGAAAGTAACTGGGGTAAATGGTGAGGGCAGCATTTCCCGGTCTGTGTTTTGCAAAACAGCGTTTGCCAAAAATAGCTTCAAGGCCAAAGAAGTTTGGGAAATACTGTGTATACCCATCATAAATTAGACTGTTACAGACTCTGAGGAGATCTGAAGTGAAGAAACTTGTTTAACTATGTTTAACCTAAGTTTCCCTAAAGTACAGGATCATGGAATCTGCTTTTTGGTAACACGCATTAGCATCTTTCAGAATGTTCATGCTCTATGACTGGAACACTGTAGGGAAGCACTAATTTATGATTTTTTTTTTTTTTTTTTTTTTTTGAGAAAAGATCTTGCTCTGTCGCTCAGGCTGGAGTGTGGTGGTGCCATCACAGCTCACTGAAGCCTTGACTTTGCAGTCTCAGGTGATCCTCCCACCTCAGCCTCCCGAGTAGCTGGGACGAGAGACATGCCACCACGCCTGGCTAATTTTTGTATTTTTTGTAGAGACAAGTTTAACCATGTCGTCCAGGCTTATTTGTGCAGTTTTTGAGACTTCAAAAGAGTTAATCATACTACTCGGTTCATACTACCTTATCATCACATTTTTGGGAAGATTTCTCTTATTTTATTTTATTTCATCCCTAACCCCTACCCCGACCATAAGTTCCTACTTTCACATGTTTCATGTATTTTCTTAAATATGCCTTTGTCTTATAAAGTGTATTGTGTTAGCGTATGTGCTATAAATGTTGTTTCTTGCTATTTTTTCTCAGTACTATATTTTAAAGAACTAAAATTATTGCCGTGCATGCATTTCATTTGTTGTTTTTATCACTGCACAAGATTCCATAGTATGCAATCCACCCATTTGATTCATCCTTTCCTCCACTACTGGAAGCCAAGGTTGATAGCAAATAGTCACATGTACTAGATAATCATTTGAATATTTTACCTCTAGCCAATAAATAATAAACTGGGCCAACCGTGGCAAGCTGACCTGATCAAGTCCTAGCAATGATGAAGAGTGAATTTCAAAAGAAGCAGCCTTCGGATAATTTGCTAGAGCAGAAGCTGAAAATCACTTAGCTCAACCCAAATCTGCCATCTGAAACTGTCATCTTTACGCAGTTTTCAAAATTGTGCTCTTGACATTAAAGTATGACTGTTAAAACATTTTCTTTAAAATGCAGAAAGGAATAGAAATGATTAATTACTGACCTATGGCAAATGGCCTTGAGCTAGGACTCAGGCAGTCTGTCCAGATGAGCAGGTCAGGGAAAGAGGTGGGATGGAAATAAGGCCGGATGAGTCTCCTGAGAGGCTCCTAAGGAGACAGGTTGACCTTCTCCCAGTTACCCACCCCCAGGACCATATACTTCCTGTTTGTAGGTCTAACCAAAGTATTTAATGCTAGGAATCTCGGACTTCAGGTAGTAACTAGGGAAGAGAATTATGTCAATTTGGGGGAGTCAAGAGGAATGCCAAAATCAGAGAAAACAGCTAATGGTGTTGAGCAGGAAGTTTCACAGAGTCCAAGAACTTCTGAGCAAAGAGGAAACTCCTCCAGGTAATGAAAGTACCTGGAACTTGTTCTCAACTTGGAAGTTCTTCACTTCTTTAAGAGTGTGTGATTGTGAAAACCCTCCTAATACTATCCTGTGGTTCAGGTGGACGGTAGTGAGCTGTGTTTCCAGGCAAAGGGGAGGACAGGACGCCTTGTGGCAGCCCAAGCTGTGAAAAATAGGTATTGAAAAAGAAGACATTTTTTACTTTTTTCTTTTCTTTTTTTTTTTTTTTTTTGAGACAGCGTCTTGCTTTGTCGCCCAGGCTAGAATGCAATGGCACAATCGTGGCTCACTGCAGCCATAACTTCCTGAGCTCAAGCGATCCTCCCATCTCAGCCTCCGGAGTAGCTTGGACTACAGGCCTGTGCCACCATACCCTGCTAATTTTTTCTATTTTTCGTAGAGATGGGGTCTCACTATATTGCCCAGGCTGGTCTTGAATTCCTGGGCTCAAGTGATTCTCCCATCTCAGCTTCCCAAAGTGCTGGGATTACAGGCCTGAGCCACCATGCCCAGCTCATTTCTTTAATTCTAGCATTATATGAATTCCCACCATAACCAACATACATGAATATTAACAAAGAGACAGCTGAACTTAGAGAATGAACTTGGTGTATGTATAAATGGAGAGACTTAGAATTTTCTGTAATTGGGGTGGAAAACCAGACAGCACAAACACTTTAGAGGATGAAAAGGGTTGCTGGACAACAGAAGAAAAGCAGCTGAGTTGAACAACAGATAGCCTTCTGGATGACAATGTCTAAGGGTTTTTATCAGTTCACTGGTGATGATTGCATAGAGTTCATTTTATTACTTACATCTACAAAGCTCTAAGTCAAAAAATCTCTTTAGATACCCATAATGTAGAAGTCACTACACCTACAAATTGTAGCCCAGACTAAAGACCAGAGTGAAAAGGTCAGGTGAGTAGCCAACTTACAGATGGAGGTCTTAACAAAGCTTAGTTTTGGTGGGATCTGTTGCATGTTGGATTATTCTAGGAAGAAAAAGCTAAATGTTGGGCCTAGTACAAATGTTTATTGGATTAGATTTCATTTGGTGTTGCTAAAATCAGAGAAAAAAACATCCCTCTGTCTCAAGTGTGAGATTTCTGTGTTCACGCCTTTGGTTCTGGGTCTTTAGCTCTGTCCCAGAATGATATAGTCAAATGAAGCTGTGCTGAGGCTGGCCTCTGGTATAATGCAGCGCCTGGCCACACGCATGAATCTAGCCAAACACATCCAGGCTTGCCAGATGTTTCAGCAGAACACACAATCCATTTGTTCATTTGGCACTTTGCTGATGCATGTGGGAAAACTCACAGATGCCAGGCCCTGGCTTCCAGCACTAGCAACAATAGTAATGACTTAAGAGAGATATTTATTTTGTGTATTTACTCAGATGTTTGGAAATGAGCTTTAGAAAAATCAATAAAGATAACACAAACTGTGGGGAAACTTCAAGATAATCAATTCCTTCTCCTTGGTGTTGAACAATAATTATCCTGTAATTCTCCCATTTTGAAGGAAAAAAATGTTTTTTCTTAAGTGTTTCTAGTCAGACCTGAGTCTAAAATGCAATCAACCCCTCTTTCTCCTTTCTCACTATATATCTACACATACGTATCTATATGCATATACCTATATGTATATACATACCTATATACACATACATATATATTAATATACTACATATATGTGTGTGAGTGTATACACATCTTATTGGTTATATGGGGAGGTAGAGAAAATATAAGTTATGATCTTTGTCTATTTCTGAGAAAGATTTTTTTGATCTAAGTTCTTAGGAAGTTCTACTAATTACCCCTTCCTACTAAGGTTTCTTTTTGTTGTGTTTTTTTTTTGTTTTTTTGTTTTTTTTGAGACGGAGCCTCACTCTGTCACCCAGGCTGGAGTGAAGTGGCACGATCTCGGCTCACTGCAACCTTCACCCCTTGGGTTCAAGTGATTCTCCTGCCTCAGCCTCCCGAGTAGCTGGGACTACAGGTGCACGCCACCACGCCCAGCTAATTTTTGTATTTTTAATAGAGATGGGGTTTCACCATGTTGGCCAGGATGGTCTCCATCTCTTGACCTCTTGATCGCCTACCTCGACCTCCCAAAGTGCTGGGATCACAGGCATGAGCCACTGTGCCCGAACCCTACTAGGGTTTCTTAGTGGAGTGGTCTGCAATGAGGGATCAGGATGCCTGAATCTTTCTCCCCATAGTGCTAGAAAGAAGCTGTAACCTTGTGGAAGTGATTAATTTCTCTGGATTCAGTTTCTTCAGTTACACAATGGACTAGAGGACGCTCAAGGATGTGGCTACTGCAGACTTTCTGGGGCTCTGACTCCCTTCTTGATCAATCTATCTTTCCCCCCCAACTCCCACCGCCTTTCCACTTAGAGCCATCTGAGTGAAAAATGTGTGAACATTGGTGGTCTTCTTCCCATCTGGCATTCTGTGTGAGGAAGGAGTATAGAGACCACCCAGCAGCCATGCCCCCTTCTAGTGTAGCGGCACCCTGCATTCCTTTAGGGGAATGCACTCTCTGTCCATGTGCTTGGGGTGGGGGAGCTCTGACTCAGACTCCAGGCCAGGACAATCAGTGACCCAAACACCCAGGACCCATGACTGGCCCAATCAAAGTGAATCCCAAAACTTCTGCTCTCCCAGGAAGAGACTGCCTTTCCACCTGCAGCTGGGGGGCTGTGGAGCTAGTGGTGTTATAGTCAGTTTATCACCAAAGGAGAGGGAATGTCTGTCTCAGAAAGGAGCCAACAAAGCCAAGAGCTGGAGAAACATAAACAGATTTGATGACATAATTTGAGTGCCTGAAGCCTTGGACTTTTCAGGCTTTTTGGTTTGTTTGTTTTTGAGACAGGGTCCCACTCTGTCGCCCAGGCTGGTGTACAGTGGCTCGATCATGGCTCACTGTATCATCATCCTCCCTGGGCTCAGAAGATCCTCCCGCCTCAGCCTCCTGAGTAGCTGGGACTACAAGGTGCACCACCACGCATGGCAAATTTTTAAGTTTTTTGCAGAGACGGGGTTTCATGATGTTGCCCAGGCTGATCTTGAACCCCTGGGCTCAAGCGATCCTCCCGCCTTGACCTCCCAAAGTACTGGGATTACAGGTGTGAGCCACCGCACTGGCCCAGACTTTTCAGTTATTAAACCATCAGGCTTTCTTCTTGGCTTAACTTAGGTTGGGTTTTCTGTCACATGCAGAAAGAGCCCTAATTTTCCAGATTTTGTTTTAATAACACCTAATTTTATTAAAAAGGACACAATAATGTCAAATGTTCATATTAATTGTTATATCCTGATGTAACAAGCCAGTTTCTCTTCATTCACTGAAGGTCTATCTGAGCTTCTTCAGGTATTTTGAATCTTTTATCAATGTATGTGTAAGAAGATGGTAAAAAATAATACAAAAGAGGTAACTCAAAAATCTGTCAAACAGCACAATAAAACCTGAAGAAATGAATTAAATCAGTGTCAGCATTGCTCTACAGAACCACTGTAAGGAACAAGCAACCCAGGAGCCCACTGAAAGAACCTACTAGGGAAGTCTTGAAAGCCAAAGAGGAACCAATGATGGCTGCTGTCTTGTGACACTCAGTCGCTTGAGAAGTGTTTCCAAATATTCTTAAATAAGCAGCATCTCATCTTAATCTTATTTTGCAGTCATTATTGTAACAAAGGCTAAGTCAAAGAACCTGGGGAAAAAAATCAGTGTTCCTTGGCTGGGCATGGTGGCTCACACCTATAATCTCAACGCTTTGGAAAGAGGCTGAGGCAGGCTATCACTTGAGGTCAGGAGTTTGAGACTAGCCTGGCCGACATGGTGAAACCCTGTTTCCACTAAAAATCCAAAAATTAGCCGGGCATGGTGGCATGTGCCTATAATCCCACCTGCTTGGGTGGCTGAGGCACGAGAATTGCTTGAACCCAGGAGGCAGAGGTTATAGTGAGCCAAGATCATGCCACTGCACTGCAGCCTGAGCTACAGAGCTGGACTCTGTCTCAAAAACAAAACAAAACAAAACAAAATGGTGTTCCTCTATTCCTTCTTATTGTTTTCTTTTATATTTAATTGTTTTTTGTAGTGTACTGTTTTGATTCCTTTCTTATTTCCTTTTCTGTATGTTGTCAGTTACATTATTATTGGTTATCCTGGAGGTTACAATTCAACTGTTAAACATACAACAATCAGTTTTGAATTCACATCACTTAGCATACAAAAACTCTGCTCCTATAGCTCCACCCCCTTTTTAGGTTATTAGCATTGTCACAATTTTTTTTTTTTTTTTTTTTTTTTTTTTTTTTTTTTTTTGAGACGGAGTGTTGCTCTGTTGCCCAGGCTGGAGTGCAGTGGCGTGATCTCGGCTCACTGCAAGCTCCGCCTCCCGGATTTATGTCATTCTCCTGCCTCAGCCTCCCAGGTAGCTGGGACTACAGGCGCCCGCCACCACGCCCGGCTAATTTTTTGTATTTTTATTAGAGACAGGGTTTCACCGTGTTAGCCAGAATGGTCTCGATTTCCTGACCTCGTGATCCGCCTGCCTCGGCTTCCCAAAGTGCTGGGATTGCAGGTGTGAGCCACTGCTCCTGGTCGTATTGTCACAAATTACATCTTTAGACATTACGTGGCTATTAATATAGACCTATAATTATTATTTATGCACTTGTGTTTGAAATCATACAGGGAAGAAAAGGAATTACAAACTAAAAGTATAATAACACTGGCTTTGTTTCTACCTAGGTAGTTACGTTTACCAGTGCTCTTTATTTCCTCACATGGTTTCAAGTTACTGTCTAGTGCCCTTTCATTTCCACTTAAAGGACTTCCTTTAGCGTTTCTTGTAGGGTAGGTCTACCAGCTGCACATGTCAGGACAAGGAGGTGGAACCAACTTAGGGGTGTCTGGGGAAGACACTTGGCAGCCCTTTCCTAGAAGCCAAAATCGGAGCCAAACTCCACCAAGCACCCCATTTTGAACTGGACTCACATGGAAGCTGTCATCTCTTCTGCCTCGTTCGGCCTTAGAACTGGGAGTCAAGGCATCTAAGTTTTTGTTCTGGTTCTGTCCTTAACAAGCCATATGACTGTGGAAAAAGTCACCTATCTTATTTGGGCCCTTTTCCTTATCTGTAAAATTAGGTGTTCCAGGTCAGGGGTTGTCAAACTTTTTTCCGTAAAAGGACAAACAGTAAGTATTTTAGGCTCTGTGGCCATAAAATCTGGCACAACTACTCAATTCTGCCATTGTAGTGCAAAAAGTGGCCATGGACAAAAGCTGAACAAATGGGCATGGCTGTGTCTCAATAAAACTTTATTTATAAAAAACAGAAGGCAGGTCAGATTTGGCCTGTGGGCCCTAGTTTGCCAACCCCTATTCTATTAATATGTAGTCTTGGAGAGTCCTTTTAATTTTAAAATATATAAGGTCTGATGATCTTCATTGTTATGATCAGTGTCCTTTCACTCCTTTATACCATCCTAGGGCATTAGCCCTATCAACAATACAATGGTAAGAATCACTATTATTTTTAGGTGCCTACGGGCCAAGCATTTTTTTTGTACTTTATTCATTCCTCCCAACAAACATATTAGGTGGGTACTTGTTGTGGTCTGAATGTTTGTGTGCCCTACCAAATTCATATGTTGAAATCCTAACACCTGTGTTGATGGTGTTAGGAGGTGGAGCTTTTGCGAGGTGATTAGGTAATGAGGGTGGATTTAGTGCTCTTCTAAAAGAGACCTGAGGCCAGGCGCGGTGGCTCATGCCTATAATCCCAGCACTTTGGGAGGTGGAGGCGGGTAGATCACGAGGTCAGGAGTTCAAGACCAGCCTGGCCAAATGGTGAAACCCCGTCTCTACTAAAAATACAAAAATTAGCCGGGTGCAGTGGCAGGCACCTGTAATCCCAACTACTAGGGAGGCTGAGGCAGGAGAATCGCTTGAACTTGGGGGGCGGAGGTTGCAGTGAGCCGAGATCATGCCACTGCACTCCAGCCTGGGCGGCAAAGTGAGACTCCGTTTCAAATAAATAAATAAATAAATAAATAAATAAAGAGACCCAGAAAGGTCGTTCACCCCTTTCACAATGTGAGGACACAGTGAGAAGGCACCATGTATGAACCAGGAAGCCCTCACCAGGCTGAATCTGTTAGTACCTTGATCTCAGACTTCCCAGCCTCCTGAACTGTGAAACATAAATCTCTCTTATTTATAAGCTACTGAGTTTATGACATTTTATTATAGCAGTCTGAACACACAGACAATACTGTTGTAATTCCCATTTTACATAAGAAGAAATTAAAGTCAGAGATGTCCCCTAATAGATCCAAGGCCACAGACTTGGTGAGAGCAGAAAGCAGGCCCGTGTGACTCTAAAACCTTTCCTATGTTTTCTCCATCTCACATCATATATATATATATATATATATATATATATATTTTTTTTTTTTTTTTTTTTTTTTTTTTTTGAGATGGAATCTTGCTCTGTTGCCCAGGCTGGAGTGCAATGGCACAATCGTGGCTCACTGCAACCTCCACCTCCTCGTTTCAAGCAATCATCCTGCCTCAGCCTCCTGAGTAGCTGGAATCACAGGCATCCACCACCACGCCTGGCTAATTTTTGTATTTTTAGTAGAGAGAGGGTTTCACCACGTTGGCCAGGCTGGTCTGGAACTGTTGAGCTCAGGTGATCCACTCGCCTCCGCCTCCCAAAGTGCTGGGATTACAGGTGTGAGCCACCGTGCCTGGCCCAATTAAAGAATTTTTTAAAAGCACAGTAGAGAATCCAATTGTCTTGACAGGGAGGAAATCAAACCTTAAATACACTAAAGATTAAGTGACAAAAATTCTACACCAACCTTTTTTTTTTTTTTTTTTGAGATGAGGGTCTTACTATGTTGCTTAGGGTAGAGTCAAACTCCTGGGTGTAACAAACTTTCCTCCTCAGTCTCCTGAGGAGCTGGGACTACAAGCACTCCAGGCAGATGCTTGGCTCCACACAGACTATTTTTAAATTATAAATACCTCAAGTGATTAGTTGCCCTCTTAAAAATGCTATCTCTCAAAATGCAAAGTCAGCAAAAGAACCTGTTGATGCTCTCAAAGAACTTGCCATCTGTTTGGCAAGACATATGTAATAACTAGTGAACAAAAATACAGTCCCAGAGTAATTGCAGAAGTGCTTTTCAGTTACCCTTCACTTACTGCAACTGCCAGACAGATGAACACGTTCCCTCAGTACCACACTGCACTCTGAGTGCCTCTTGAGAACAGGACATTTGGGTACTGTATTAAGTTTCCTTTGGCTGCTGTGGCAAATTATCACAAACATAATAGCTTAAAACATGGATTTATCACATTCAGTTCTGGAGCTCAGAAGTCAAAAATCAGGTTCAGTGGGCTAAAGTCAGGGTCTTGGACAGGCTGTTTCTTTCCGGAGGTCTGAGGGAAAAATTGGTTTCCTTGCCTTTTTCAGCTTCAAGAGGCTGCCAGCATTCCTTCACTCATGGCTTTCTTGGTGTCACTCCAGCCTCTTGCTTCTATCACCATTGCTATGGTTTGGATATTTGTCCCATCCAAACCTCATGTTAAATTTAATCCCCAATGTTGGAGGTGAGGCCTAATGGGAGGTGTTTGGGTCATGAAGGCGGATCCCTCATGAATACATTAATGGCCTCCCTCAGGGGCAAGTGAATTCTTACTCTAGTAATTCCCATCGGAGCTGGTTGTTTAAAAAGAGTCTGGATAGCCAGGCGTGGTGGCACGCACCTGTAGTCCCAGCTACTTGGGAGGCTGAGGCAGAAGGATCACTTGAGTCCAGGCGTTTGAGATTGCAGTGAGCTGTGATGGCACTGCTACACTTCAGCCTGGGCAACAGAGCAATACCCTGTCTCCAAAAAAAAAAAAAAAAAAAAAAAAAAAATGGTCCTGGCACCTCCCCCACCTTTCCACTTCCTCTCTCACCATGGGTTCTCCGCATAGGCCAGCTCCCCTTTTCTTCCCACTGTGAATAGAAGCAGCCTGAGACCCTCACCAGGTGCAGATGCCCAATCGTTAACTTTCCAACCATCTGAATTGTGAACCAAATAAACCTCTTTAAAAAAAATGATTTCAATAGTTTTTGGGGAACAGGTGGTTTTTGGTTCCATACATAAGTTCTTTAGCGGTGATTTCTGAGATTTTGGTGCACCTGTCACCCAAACAGTATACACTGTATGCAATGTGTAGTCTTATTCTTCACCTCCTTCCCACTTCCCCCCAAGTCCCCAAAGTCCATTATTATCATTCTTATGCATTTGCATCCTCATAGCTTAGCACCCACTCATAAGTGAGAACATATGATATTTGGTTTTCCATTCCTGAGTTACTTCACTTAGAATAACTAAACTTCTTTTTCTTTACTAATTACCCAGCCCTGGGTATATACCTTTATAGCAACACAAAAAGGTTAAGATAGTCACATCTCCTACTACTTAGTGACCCTCCTGTCTGCCTCTTACAAAGACTCTTGGAAGTACATTGGGCCCATCCAGATAATTCAGAAAAGATTCTTAACTTAATCACACCCTGAAAAATCTGTTTTGCCACATAAGAAACATTTGTAAGTTTCTGGAATTAGGACATGAACATCTTTGAGGTGCCATTACTCAGCCCACCACAGATACTATCCCCCATCTTCTCCTCCCACAGTTGAGCTGTATGCCTAAGAATAGTTGGCTGTGTTTGTTTCTGGACTTGATTTGTGTTTGCTTTTGTAACTAATTTTAAAAATTAAGAAACCAGTGAAATCTGAGGGCAAAAAGAAAGACTTGCAGTGTGTATGAAAACAAGTAAAATGAACTAAGGCAAGTCACTAAAGAAATACGGTCACATAGGGTATGTAGCATGCGCCTGTAGTTCCAGCTACTCAGGAGACTGAGGAGGAAGGATCCCTTGAGCTCAGGCATTCAAGTCCAGCCTGGACAACATAGCAAGGAACTATCTCAAAAAAAAAAAAAAAAAAAGGGGGGGTCAAATTAGGTGTGCCAGGAAATCTATGAAAGTTTTAGACAATAATTCACAACTCAAGAAGGATTAATCAATATATATAGGGATGGCTTGTGTAAGAAAGAAGAGGCAGAATATTTCTCAAGGGAGGTCTACTCAAACAAAAGGACTAGGCCCCATGTCAAAAACCTGGCCAACAAATGCACATTTAAACGTTGTTAAACATTTAAAGTAGGTATGTTTAAATTATGATTTGCCTGCCTTAACCAACTTTTCAGGTTAACTAACCAAACTCTTACCAATCCTGATAAGAGGAATCCAATTAAATTTGATTCAGGGTTTTAGAGACAATACTAATCTATTAAGATAATAATTTGGCAGAAAGGTTTAATCAAGAAAGTGGAGCGTAAACTGTATCGTGGATGTTATGTGAGCTCTGAATGGATGGTTGGGGGTCAAAGCAAGGCACATAAGATGAAACAAACAGCATACAACTGTAGGGTTAGAAATGAGTAGGAACAGTCATTTCAACCTATGAGGTAGAACCCTGATAACTCTGAGTGTGGATCTCATTCCAGCAGTATCAGCAACACCTGGGAGCTTGTTAGAACTGCATATAGGGTGAGAGGAGGGAGACGATCAGAAAAAATAATGAATAGGTACTAGCCTTAATGCTTGGGTGATGAAATAATCTGTACAACAAACCCTCATGACACAAGTTTACTTATGTAACAAACCTGCACATGTACCCGTGAGCTTAAAAGTTAAAAAAAAAAAAAGGAAAAAAAAGAAAAAAGAAAGAAATGCATCTTTCTGAGTGCTGTGGCTCACTCCTGTAATCCCAGCACTTTGGGAGGCTGAGGCAGAAGGATTGCTTGAGCCCAGGAGTTCAAGACCCGCCTGGGCAACATAATGAGACCCTGTCTTTACAAAAAATACAAAAACGTAGCCAGGTCTGATGGCACATACCTGTAGTCCCAGCTGCTTGGGAGGCTGAGGCGGCAGGATCAATTGAGCCTGGGAGGTTGAGGCTTCAGTGAGCTATGATTGTGCCACTGCACTCCAGCCTGGGCAAGAGAATGAGACCCTGTCTCAAAAAAAAAAAAAAAAAAGAAATGCATCTTTCAGGCCTCAGCCCAGACCCACTGAATCAGAATCTGCAATTTAACAAAACTCCAGGTAATTTAATTTCACATTAACCTGTGAGAAGGGCTGGTTTAGAGAGAGTGAGAGTCTTCCTACACTGCACTGTGGAGTTAGTATGGTACACATAAAACATAATGACAACTGAGTTATTAAGCACCTTCTATATGCCAGGCAAACTACCAGGTGCTTTGCAAACCTTGTCTTACTTATCTGAAAGATCCCAGTGTTGTAAAATAGAATTGATCTTTATTCTCAATAGTGAAACAATCTTTTCTGCTTTCTGCCATCCCTTTGGTTGAAGTTGGTATAAAGAATACATTAGTGTCTCAAAAATCTCAAATAATTGCTTTTTGAAATTCAGTATGTAAAATATTTTGACATAATTTTTTTACTCCCTTCATTGGCTGGGTTGCAAACTCTTACAGGTAGGAAGATCTCAAACTCCTTGATAATTTCAACCTATGAGAGAGAGGAAAAAAAAACACAAGGGGAAACTCAAAAGCATTCTTGTTAGGACAGGGTAAAAAATAAATAAAATAAAATCAGCAAGAAATACACGCTATTAAGTGGAATTTGGAAATGATAAATCAGATTGAACCAAATCTTGGAGAGTTTGCAAAAAATTCTGGGTATTCTTACAGTGCTGTGTGTCTAAGCAGTTTATGCAAAAAGGGAGGGCCAAACCCTCTCTTTTCAAAGAAGGCATTAAGACAGTCTGCCCTTTCCTTGTCCAGACTGGAAAACATGAAGTCCTTGTACCTTCTTGCTCCTCCCTGAGCTCAGTGCACAGCCCATACCGAACAGGGTAGAAGGAGTACCAGCAGCAACCCCGATGTTGGGATGTTGGGCGATAGTGGAGCACGATTACTATGCCCATGCCTCACTCACTAGGGTGGTTTTCAGTAGGCCTCCAGTTCTGACTAAGCTCCTTTCAACAAGATTCAGCCAGGCACTGTGGCACACGCCTGTAGTCCCAGCTACTTAGGAGGCTGCCGCAAGAGGATCGCCTGAACCCAGGAATTCGAGGCTGCAGTGAGCTATGAGTGTGCCACTCATGCCTGAATGACATTGCAAGACACCAGCCTCTAAAAAAAAAAAAAAAAAAAAAAATGTAAAAAACAAGAAAGATTCAGTGGTTCTTCACCCACTTGCAGACAGAGAGTCCCTAAAACGGTCAAGTGCTGGGTCCTAGTGCTCATTGCCACTGTGCTTAATTGTGACAGGAGTGGGGGCTGAGGGGATAGGAGGGCTGGGGTGGGGGTGGGAGGGCATTCCTTTCCCTCGGGCTTTCACAGTGTACGTTTTGTATTCCAGAATCAGAAATCTGAGCGTAGGAAAAAGTGGGTTAGCCCTGGAGAAAGGAAAAGGAGGATCATGGTTCTCTGCAAAGAGCTGGAAGCTAAAAAGCAGGCTGTGTTTACTTACCAACCAGGACTCAGTGGGATCTTTGCCAGCTTCCAATATAGCCTTAAAAGTATATGAAATCCAAGAAATATTTCTGCAAAGCAAGAGATCTTCACTGCTTTATTTTCCACCACCTGAATCCTTGCAGTGAGTGTAGTGTGTATCTAATCAATCTGTTAAAAAATACTTTAAAAGTTCTATATATATGTCAATATTTAATATTGTTTTTACATTATTTAAATGTTTTCTAAATAATATTATAGTATATATATTCGGAAGCATTCTATTCAGTGACAAAGAATTATGTTTAGACATTTACATTTATATATGAAAACTCATAACCTGAATATGTCATGTGGGATCAAACCACTGACCCTTCCAGGGTGGAAGAGACCTGAGGTAGTCAGCTTCCATCAAGTGGCCAGTTGGTCTCATTGAGGAATGGTGTCACATCAGGGGCTCAGTGTTGGTCTCTGTTGCAGATATATCAGACATTTGATAATGGCAGCAGCTGGATCAGTCTTGGTAAGGGTTGGAAGTATAGTTAGTCCTCCCTTTGCATGGTCCCAATATGCACAAATTCTAGTTACCACCATTTAGTTAAATCACACCAGAACCCCAACAACATGGTTCAAATTTCAGCTACAACGTTATTAACTGTGCACAATTACACAAAGTACAAACCTCACTGTCAGCTCTTTAGTCCACAAATCACTATGTAAATAACAGATGCATAGCATGATCAATAACCAATCACACCTCTCCTTTCAAAGTCCACTGATGATTGGCCACTGCACATATATTCAGTTCCTACACAGCAAAGCGTGTAGTTGTGTTGCTGATTTTCCTGTGAATGAAGCCACATGATGGTTTACAATAATGGATACTCAAAAGAGGAAATTGGCCAACAAAGATGAAAGCGCAGAAAAAAGTCCAAAAAGTAGTAATGCTGGAAATGAACTCCAAATTGAATGAGTTACAGAAAAACAGTTCACTGTGAGAATGTGGCCACTGCATCATTCAAGAGGATATGCAGCCAGAGGAACTTAGCAAAGACAAACTTAACATAAATGAGGAAGGAAGTGTGGCAAAAAGCATGCTGTCTCAGAGGAAGTGGTCCTGGCAGAAACTTCACATTGAAGCAACTCTGTGAAATTTTTCATGTTGAAAACACAAAGGATAAAATGTTGGGAGCTGATCCAGTCTTAGAAAGGAGAACAATTTATTACGTCAGAGAAAAGATGCTCTCTCCATGTCGTAAGTTACACAAGAAGGTAAGCACTATCCAAATGACTCTTGTTTCATTTACAATTTATTTACTCTTGCTATTTGTTTTCTTTTTCTTTTTTTGAGAGGGAGTCTCACTCTGTAGCCCAGGCTGGAGTGCAGTGGCGCAATCTCGACTCACTGCAAACTCTGCCTCCAGGTTCAAGCAGTTCTCCTGCCTCAGCCTCCCAAGTAGCTGGGATTACAGGTGTGCACCACCATGCCCAGCTAATTTTTGTATTTTTAGTGGAGACAAGGTTTCACCATGTTGGCCAGGCTGGTCTCAAACTCCTGACCTCAGGTGATCCACCTGCCTTGGCCTCCCAAATTGCTGGGATTGCAGCCGTGAGCCACCGTGCACGGCCTACTCTTGCTATTTATTTTCTATGTTGTTTATTTATGTAGAAATTTAATGTTTCTAATGTTTAAATTACTAACACTTAAAAGCCTTAGATAATATACATTTAATAGTTTATTTTGAGCAAAGAACAATTCATGAATTGGTAGCTCTCAGAATCAAAAGAAATTCAGAATGCTTTGTTGCAGCAGCATGGGCAGTGAGCTTTTACACAAAGGGAAGATGAAAGTGTACTTCATTGGATTAGGTGGAAAGACCCTAGTTAGAGGTTAGCTGGTGTTTTCTTATTGGTAGTCTTTAGTTTTGTTTTACTCTTTACACTGGGCTCCAGTCTGCTTACATATAGGAACCTAAAGTGGTAGGGTTGCCTCCGTCTTGTTAAAAGAAAAACTTCAGCCGAATTAAATTTAAAGGAGTTTAATTGAGCAATGAATGATTCACGAATTGGGCAGTCCCCAGAATCATGGCAGATTCAGAGACTCCAGAGAAGGCTTGTGGTTAGAACAAATTTATAAACAAAAAAAGGGAAGTGACGTACAGAAATCAGCAGTGAGGTACAGAAACAACTGGATTGGTTATAGGCTGGCGTTTGCTTTATTTGAACACGGTTTCAACACTTAGCAGTCTATGAGTGGCTGAAATATGGCTGCTGGGATTGGCCAAAACTCAGTTATTGTTACAGGCACATGCTTCTAAATTAGGATTTCAATTTTGTATGCCTATTAAGCTAAGTTACAGTTTGTCCACAAGGACTCAAATATAGAAGCACGAAGTCCTTCTCAGGCCATATTTAGTTTGCTTTAACAGTCTAATGCCCTCCCTGTTAGAATTTTTGTTAAAAACAATTATTCTCTGCTTTTGGTCAGCCTCTTATGAGAGACTGAACAATACTTAGGCATAGGCACCCCTCCCTGTCACTGTCACAGGTAAGTTGTCTTTGTCTCTGTGGAACTCACAAGTCATGATGTCAGGCTCATTGAAGAAAGATTCCCTTTGTTGTTCACATCATTATTGTCACTCTGATCAAGGTGAGAGCATCTAATGTACCGCGGATGGCTGAGAGCATGCATTTAAGACTCTTGACAGAATACAGCAAACCAAGGTGATTAAAATGATAACCATCAGGAGGATAATACCAAGAGACTAGAGTATGCTCCTTAGCCAAGGTCCTCATGAATCAAACCAGCTAAAATTGAATAAATCAAGGAATGAACCAGAGGCGGATTCAACTTGTTTTAACCAGGTGGCCTGTTTGTTAATTTCTTGGGATTGAGTTTCTAATACAAGAGGTATTTATCCAGGCACAACAGGAGGAACAGGATAAAATGAGCATATTGCATAGACTCTTCCTTGTTCAGCCAATAGTCCAATGCAAGCCTATCATCTAAAACTACTCGAGTAAGAGAATTTAGAGATTTTTGTTGGATAGCCATAGCCTTAGCTGTAAAACCCGCAATAGTAACTAATGTCAAAGAAAAATTTTGACCTTTATTTCATTTGTAGTCATCCCAAGCCATGGAAAAATGGACCTAACATATGATGCCCCCTTGGCAGGGCTGTCATCTGCTGGTCAGTTTCTTTTTAATCTATGATGCAGGTTTAGAGGGGTGTACCAATGTTTAGCTTCTGACTGGTTATGTAGTGACAATGGCACCATTAAAATCCCTTGTCCCCATTGGTCTTTCATTCTCCATCTGTCAAGGTATGGGGTGGTCCAAGCATATGGCTGACAGTTAAATTCTCTGCTTATAGAGATGTACCTAGGACATTCCTGAAAGCCTGGTAGTGGAGTGGCGGAGGGCAGTGGTGGGAAGGATGTACCTAGGGTGAACAAGCCTCCTCCTTGGGAGACTTCAGTTATGGAGTAATTAGTTGGCATCAGCAGTTTCTAACCAAGAGACTGATACTGAGTTATTATGTCCTAGAAGGCTACCAAAATACTTATGTAGATAGGCATTCTTGTAAATAGCTCTGTTAATGTTCTCCTTTTTGTGCATAGTCTCCTTACAATATGGTCAGCAGACCTGGCCATCCTATTCCATGGTTGGGTTAAACAAGAAGTAAGAATAAAGGGGTCTAGAAGTTTACCTCTATAAAGGGACCAACGGTATAATCTAAATAGATTGTTGCATTTGAGATTCTGGCAAATTGAGTTGCAAGATATACTAATGGGTCTCTAAAAAGCCATGCAAGTATTTTGACTTAGCATGGAAAATCCAGAATTTAGCTAAATTTTCTGCAGAAGCTATAGACTGTGAGATTCTAATTATGGCATTATCATGCCATACACAGATAGAAAGGAAGAGTAAGAAACAGGAGAGAAAAAGAACAGGGGTTCCATGATAGGAAGAGGAGGTACTTTTTTTTTTTTTTTTTTTTTTTGAGATGGAGTCTTGCTCTGTCACCCAGGCTGGAGTGCAGTGGCACTATCCCGGCTCACTGCAAGCTCCGCCTCCCAGGTTCACGCCATTCACCTGCCTCAGCCTCCCGAGTAGCTGGGACTACAGGCACCCGCCACCATGCCCGACTAATTTTTTGTATTTTTAGTAGAGACAGGGTTTCACCGTGTTAGCCAGGATGGTCTTGATCTTCTGACCTCGTGATCTGCCCACCTTGGCCTTCCAAAGTGCTGGGATTACAGGCGTGAGCCACCACACCCAGCCCAGGAAGAGGAGGTTCTTGATCTCTGATCTTGGGAAAGCTGTCTACATTCAAGATGCCATCTGCTTTGGGGAGAGATGTTCCTGGTCAACTTTACCTTGAGATCCTTAACTGGTGGTCAGTTCTGAGAGTCTGGAAGGGCCCTCTTGAGTTGAGAAACATTGGTCCAAAACTCAAGGCTTTACTGTAGTGTAAGTGGTGAGAAGTTGGTGTGGTCCCTTCCAGTGAGACTCAAGGGCAGACTTTCTTTGATATAAATTCCAAAAGACCCAGGTGAGAAGTTGGTGTGGTCCCTTCCAGTGAGACTCAAGGGCAGACTTTCTTTGATATAAATTCCAAAAGACCCAGTTTCCAAGTTCTAGACCATGAGGATTCTGATAATCAATCAGTGGGTCACAGAAAGCTACTATTACCAGATAGAAATACAGTAAGTCCTCAATTGATGTCGTCGTTGATAGTTTTATGGAAACAATGATTTTAAACAAAACAGTGTTCCTTGAATAATGTATTTCATTCAATGTTGCTTCATTTTAACGTTAATGAGAAAAATAAAATTTGTTTTATTATACATTGTTTTGCTTAAAATCACAGTTTCCAAGAGCTGATCAATGATGTTGTGAGGACTTATTGTATGCTTCAGCATAATTTATCAAGGTCTGGCAATATTGAGTCATACCACAGGTTACAAATATGGGAGGTACATGAAGCTCTATTATTAAGGGCATAGGTCTTCCAGTACTATTTCATAAGGTGTCATCTTGTGCTTTCCAGCAAGGGTAGATATAATTGCCCTTAAGCCCAGTGTTCAAACTTTTGGCCAGGCAATCCAGAAGATTCCATCATTTTGGCCAATTTTAGTTTTAGGATGCCATTTGTCTATTCAACCTTTCCAGAAGACTAGGGATAAGGACAATGGTCATGCTATTTTGTTCGTAAACCTTTAAAAAAATTGTTTAATAATTTGTCCAGTAGGCCAGGCATGGTGGCTCACACCTGTAATTCCAGCACTTTGGGAGGCTAAGGCAGGCGGATCACCTGAGGTCAGGAGTTTGAGACCAGCCTGGCCAACATGGTGAAACTTTGTCTCTACTAAAAGTACAAAAATTAGCCAGATGGTGGTGCATGCCTGTAATCCCAGCTACTTGGGAGCCTGAGGCAGGAGAATCACTTGAACACAGGAGGCGAAGTTTGCAGTGAGCCGAGACCATGCCACTGCACCCCAGCCTGGATAACAGAGCGAGACTCTGCCTCAAAAATAACAATAACAATAATAATAATAATAATAATAATAATAATAATAAATTTGTCCAGTAAAATGAGTTCCTCTATCACTGGAAATCTTTCTAGGGATATACCATGCTCTGTTTTTTGTATTTTTTTGTGTTTTTTTTTTTTTGCTACTGTTGTGGCATCAGCCTTCCTGCATGGCAAGGCCTCAATCCACCCTGAGAACAGGCATACAGTTACAGGAACATACTGATAGCCCATTGAGGGTGGTAACTAAATGAAGTTCTTTTGTAGGTGTTCACATGGTCCAGCAGGTGGTAGAAATGTACTGTTTGAAACCTTAATGGTTTTCACAGAATTATGAATCTGATAAATCAGACTTGGGTTATGAACCATTTTTGCAACTTTAGAACAATTACTCCACCAATACTTTTTCATAATCTGAACCATTTTGTCTACACTATGGTGAGCTGTGGAGTGCAAAGCCTTTAATACTGGTAGTTTTAAGGACTTAGGGAGGACTAGGTGGCTGTCAGGGCCCTCAGTGAGTTCATGTTTGGTATTAAATTTGCATCCTTTTAAGTGCCGATTTTGGTTTTCTAATTCAGGTGCATAGGATCGTTTATTTAACAAATTATCACAGGTGATTTGATCTGAATTAATGTTATAGAGTTCAACCAAATTGCATATCATAACATTTTTAGTGACAGCTACCTTGGCGTGGAAGTTCACCAAGGCATTGTCTTGATATTTAGGTTCAGTTTTACAAGTGAGCTTCAATTTTAATAATAGCAACTTGTGAAGGCAGCAAAATAGCAGAAAGAAGTTCATTTGCCTGGGGCTCATTTTTGGTGGTGGACCCACTAGAAATGAGGAACCCTCTTTGCTTCTAAAACATGCCAAAATCATGGACTACCCCCAAAGGCTTATCTACTGTCTGTATAAATGTTGTCTGATTTGCCCTGAGATATTTGACAGGCCTGAGTGAGAGCATGTACCTCTGCTGGTTGGGCTAACTTCAACTGGGGAAGAACTCCCTTTTCTGTTCATTCATTCTGGGTAGTCCAGGCATGCCCTCCTTGGTATTTTACTTCTGCATTTTTAGCATAAAATCCATCAGCAAAATGTATTATCTCAAGGTGTTTAATGGGGCATCTTATAAATCAATTGTGGAGTCAATAGCTGTGATGTGAGATTTACATAGTTGTGGTCCTCACCTTTTTCAAGTAAGGGTAGTAGGGTAGAAGGGTTAAGCAGATTGCAGCATTATTTTATTTATTTATTTATTATTTTGTTTTATTTTGAGATGGAGCCTCTGTCGCTCAAGCTGGAGTGCAGTGGCGCAATCTCGGGTCGCTGCAACCTCTGCCTCCCAGGTTCAAGCAGTTCTCCTGCCTCAGCCTCCCAAATAGCTGGGATTACAGGCACCTGCCACCATGTCTGGCTAAATTTTTGTATTTTTTTAGTAGAGATGGGGTTTCACCATGTTGGCCAGGCTGGTCTCAAACTCCTGACCTCAAAGTGATCCGTCCACCTCGGGCTCCCAAAGTGCTGGGATTACAGGTGTGAGCCACCATGCCCAGCCAAGACTGCAGCATTTTATATGAGATTAGAAGGAGATAGGAGAAGAATTTCACAAGATGTTAGTCTACTTGCTGAAAAATGTCGAGTTTGACTGGAATTTAATAGACTTTCCAAAGTGTGTGGAGCTTGCGAATAAAATTCATTTCCTAAAATCAGCTCAGATGAGACCTCAACCAATCTGGATGCTGCTGCTACTGCCTTTAAACAATTGGGACCCACCTTAGCTACTAGGTCTAATTGCAGCCTATTAAGTGATGGGCCTATGTTTTCCTCTGTGTTCTTGAGTAAGAATTTCTAAAGCCTTGTTGTTATGTTCATGAATGAATGAAGTGAAAGTGATACAGGTTTTCTGTAATTTCAGAGTCCTAAGGCTGGAGGTTGTGGTAGGGCCAGTTTTGGTTGGCTGAAGCCTGTTCATGATTATCCTCCCAAGATAAGGCTCTGGGTCAGAGTTTTGTACAAGTTCATACAAGGGAGATGTCAACAAGGAAAAATTTGGGACCTAAGACCTACAATATCCTGCAAATTCAAAGGAACCTCTTAGTTGTCTTTTAGACATGGATCAAGAGAAACTTTGAATAATTTTCATTCTTTCAGGTGACAGGAAAGTTTCTTCTGCAGGCAATAATGGACCTTTCCTCTAGAAAATTGGAGTCTTTCCATGGAAGCCTATGGCTTTTGTAAGCTAATTGTTGTAAGAAGTAGATTGAGGCCAGGCGCAGTGGCTCACGTCTGTAATCCCAGCAACTTGGGAGGCAAGGTGAACAGATCACGAGGTCAGGAAATCGAGACCATCCTGGCTAACATGGTGAAACCCTGTCTCTACTAAAAATACAAAAAAATTAGCTGGGTGTGGTGGTGGGCGCCTGTGGTCCCAGCTGCTCAGGAGGCTGGGGCAGGAGAATAGCGTGAACCTGGGAGGCGGAGCTTGCAGTGAGCCGAGGTCACGCCACTGCACTCCAGCCTGGGCGACAGAGCGAGACTCCGTCTAAAAAACAATAACACAAAAAATAATAATAATAATAATAAAAAGAAGTAGATTGGGGGCCGGGGGCGATAGCTCATGCCTGTAATCCCAGCAATTTGGGAGGCCGAGGCAGGTGGATCACTAGAGGTCAGGAGTTTGAAATCAGCCTGGCCAATGTGGTGAAACCCCATTTCTACTGAAACTACAAAAAATTAGCTGGGTGTGATGGCATGCGCTTGTAGTCCTAGCTACTTGGGAGGCTGAGGCATGAGAATCGCTTGAGCCTGGGAGGTGGAGGTTGCAGTGAACCAAGATCATACCACTGCACTCCAGCCTGGGCAACAGAATAAGTCTCCATCACAAAAAAAAAGAAAAAGAAGTAAGTTGAATCTATTTCTGACTCTTCCTTAGTATGAGAAAGAACATAGCAGTAGGTTATCAACATATTGAATAAGAGCAGAATTCCTAGGAAATTGCAAATTTGGCAAATCCTGATGTAAAGTCTGAGAAAAATAAGATGGTCCTTGGTAAATCCCTTTGGCATTACAGTCCAATTATATTGTTGATTTTTTTCCAAGTAAAAGCAAATAAGTAGTGACTCTCTTTATCAGCTGGAATACTGTGTTTCATCCCTGTGAACCATCTTAAATTTGGGGGTACCTTATACAACAAGGTATTAGAATTTGGAACTACTGGTAACCTTAGTATTACAATCTAATTTATTGCATGTAGGTCTTGAACAAATCTCCAACCTTGCCCACTGGGTTTTTAAGGTGGTAGACTGGGGGGTTACGAGGACTAGTGTAAAACATTAGAAGTCTGTATAATTAATTCCTCTACAATTAGTGACAGACCCTGAATACATCTGGTTTTAGTGGGTATTGAGGTAATTTAGGTAGCAGCTTAGAATGATATATTTGGTTGTTTTCCTGTTTTGATTTTTGTGGGTTCAGCACTTTAAACATTTCCTATGTCATTTAAGGAGGAAGCCCACAAATATCTAGATTCTTCAGAAAGAACAGGTTTTTATAGATTTGAGTTTCGGTGTTATCAGCTTCTTCCAGTATGTAACAGAGCAGTTCAGGTTCAGGAAAGTTAGGAAATTATGATTATCTCTCCTTCTGAAGACAATTTTCTCTACATTCTTAGCGAGTCTTGTCCCCATAGATTCACTGGGGCAGCATCACAAAGTAAGAAGGCATATTTTTCTGAAAATGGTCCAAGTATCATTTGAACAGGTTCAGACATGAAGACATGTGGACTTGATTTGAAACCTCCACCATGAAACTATTCTTTTTACTGTAAGGGATTTGTTGATTTATGAAGGTGGGGTTTTAAAGTATATAAGGTGGGCCAGGCGTGGTGGCTCACGCCTGTAATCCCAGCACTTTGGGAGGCCAAGGCAGGTGGATCACTTTGAGGTCAAGAGATCGAGACCAGTCTGGCCAACATGGTGAAAACCCGTCTCTACTAAAAATACAAAAATTAGCTGGTATGGTGGCACATGCCTGTAGTCCCAGCTACTCAGAGGTTTAAGCAGGAGAATCACTTGAACCTGGGAGGCAGAGGTTGCAGTGAGCCGAGATTGTGCCACTGCACTCCAGCCTGGGCAACAGAGACTCCATCTCAAAAAAAAAATGAAAATAAAAAAATTAAAGAAGTACATAACGTGGCCGAGCACAGTGGCTCATATCTGTTATCATTACACTTTGAGAGGTCAGGGAAGGGAAGATCACTTGAGGCCAGGAGTTTGAGATCATCCTGGGCAACATAGCAGGACTCCATCTCTACAAAAAAGTTTTTTAAAAATTATCCGGGCACAGTGGCATGCATCTGTAGTCCTAGCTACTCGAGAGGCTGAGGTGGGAGGATCCCTTGAGCCCAGGAGGTCAAGATTGCAGTGAGCTGTGATCACGCCACTACACTCCAGCTTGGGTGACAAAGTGAGACCCTGCCTCTTAAAAAAAAAAAAAAAAAAAAGATTAATGGGAAGTCTTATACAGTTTTGGTAAATACTGGAGCCACTTTATCTACTTTTTTTTTTTTCCTTTTGAGACAGGGTCTCCCTCTGTCACCCAGGCTCAAGTGCAGTGATGCAATCATAGCTTACTGCAGCCTCGAATTCCTGGGTTTGAGTGATCTTCCCACCTCAGCTTCCCAAATAGCTGGGATTACAGGCATGAATCACCCTGCCTGTTTCCCATTAATCTTAATTTTAGTTTCCCCTTGTTCATTTAAAGGTATTATGGAAAAAAACCCTGGGAACCTCGTTAGTGTTATTATTCCAGGAGGCAAACCCTCAGGGGCTTCATCTGGAGGGGAAAATGGGTCAAAAGAAATGGGTTCCTCACATGCCTAGTGCGAGACTAGATGATTTTGGCCAGGCACGTGCCTGTAATCCCAGCACTTCGGGAGGCCGAGGCGGGTGGATCACCTGAGGTCAGGAGTTCGAGACCACCATGGCCAACATGGAGAAACCCCGTCTCTACTAAAAATACAAATATTAGATGGGCATGGTGGTGTGTGCCTGCAGTCCCAGCTACTCAGGAGGCTGAGGCAGGAGAATCACTTGAACCCAGGAGGTGGAGATTGCAGTGAGCTAAGATTGCACCACCGCACTCCAGCCTGGGTGACAGAGTGATACTCTGTCTCAAAAAAAAAAAAAAAAAAAAGACTGGACAATTTTGATTCCAGTGGCCTGGCTGTTTACAATGAAGAAGGACATCTTGAGGCAGAAGTTTCTTTGGTCCTCCTCCAGTATATTCACGTATTTGAAATCAATACTAAGAGGTCCAAACTAAAGAAACTTGTGCCTCGAGGTGTCTGCCTTTATTGTAGTTGCTGTGACTATTACTTAAACCAGCCCAATCATCCCATATAACTGATGTTTATGGTTTCTTTTGAATAAACATAGAAATTAACCCTCCCAGGCCACGCATGGTGGCTCATGCTTGTAATCTCAGCACTGTGGGAGGCCGAGGTGAGTGGATCACTTGAGGCCCAGAGTTTGAGACCAGCCTGGCCAACATGGCAAAACCCTGTCTCTACTAAACACACACACACACACACACACACACACACACACACACACACACACACACAGATTAGCTGGGCATGGTGGCATGCACCTGTAATCCCAGCTTCTCGGGTGGCTGAGGCAAGAGAATCGCTTGAACCTGGGAGGTGGAGGTTGCAGTGAGCCAAGATCATGCCACTGCACTCCAGCCTGGGCAACAGAGTGAGACTCCGTCTCAAAAAAAAAAAAAGAGAGAGAAAAAGAAAAAGAAATTGACCCTCCAGTCTTGAAACTTGAGAAAGTTTCATTTTTCTTATCTGAGTTCTTTTTTCAGGAAATCAAACATCAGGCCTCCCCGATAGTATTAAGGAGCTGAAACTTACCAGATTACCACATCTGGACAATGAAATGCCAGACCCTTTGCTCATTATGATTGCCTACTAAGGGGTCCCCAATCCCCAGACCATGGACTGGGATCCATGGCCTGTTAAGAACTGGGCTGCACAGCAGGGAGTGAGTGGAGGGTGAGTGAGCATTACCAACTGAGCTGCATCAGCAGCACCATTAGATTCTCACAGGATCAGGAACACTGTCGTGAACGTGCATGCAAGGGATCCAGATTGTGCACTTGTTATGAGAATCCAACTAATGCCTGATCATCTGAGGTGGAACAGCTTCATCCCGAAACTATCCCTCATCTCACACCCCTACCACCATGTGTGGAAGAATTGTCTTCCACAAAACTGGTCCTTGGTGCCAAAAAGGTTGGGGACTGCTGGCTTAACTGACCACCTGCTTCCTATTGACCAACTCCTCCTCCTTACCCCTTCCTAATTCCTGTTTTTCCACACATGGCTATGTTGTTTCCCTGCTATATAAACTTCCAATTTTATTTGATCAGGGAGATGGATTTGAGACTAATCTCCCGTCTTCTCCGCTGTGGCACCTGATGAAGGCCTTCTTCTCTGGCAATACTCACTGTCTCAGTGATTGGCTTTCTGTGCAGCGAGCAGCAAGACCTAAACCAAACCCCTGGCATTTTGGTGACATAAAGACATGAGCCTATTTGCCTCTATTTTTGTTGTTGTTTCTGAGACAAGGTCTTGCTCTATCACCCAGGTTGGAGTGCAGGGGACAATCATGGCCCATTGCAGCCTCAACCTCCTGGACTGAAGTGATCCTCCCACCTCAGTCTCCTGAGTAGCTGGGACTACAGGCACATGTCACAATGCCTGGCTAATTTTTTCATTTATTTTTGTAGAGATGGGGTCTCTCTGTGTTGCCCTTTATTTGTCTTTTGATTTTTCCCTTGCTTTAGAATCCTCTCAGAATTTTCAACTAGGGCCACCAATTCAATCATATCTATAACTTTCCGTCCTGGTGTATGTTTTCTAATTAAATCACTAAATTTAGGATGAAGTCCATTTACAAATACAGAAGTTAATGCCATTTCAGTCTCTGCAGGAAGCGCCCCTTATGGTATTTCAAGTCCAGCATGTTTTATAAATAGTGTTTCTAAATGGGCTCTGTAATTTGAAATTGGTTCATCTTTTTTTGTCTATAAGATTGTATGATGGACCAATCAACTTTTTGTGGAAAAATCTTAGGAACTGAATTTGAAAAGTCTCGGCAATTCTTCCATCTTCTTTCTGCCTTTCTTTTCAGAAGGTTTTGGAGGGTCTTTCACATCCTCCCCAGGTTGGTCCCATTCCACTCCTGCTATCCATCTTCAAGCATCACCAGGTCCCAATAGCATATGAATAAATTGGTAAAGATCAGGGAGTACTGGATCAAATGCTCCAATAAGGTTTCTGAATTCCTTAGTACATTTCCAGGAGGTTTTCTTGGGGCTAGGGAAGTCATTTACAATGGCCCTAAGCTCAGTTTTAGACCACGGAGTAAGGTGATTATGGCAGGCATGCCTGCCTGATCAGAGGGTCTCATTTTGCAAGCATTTGCCTAACTTCCCTTTTTTCATTGTCTTCAGGGTGAAAGGGTAGCTGGGCAAAAGTGTTAGAGAACTCAGAACATTGAGGTAAGGACAGATAAAGAGAAGGAACAGTCAGAGTTAATTCAGTCAAGGTACAGTCCTTTTTTTTAATGTCCTGAGTTTGTTGCTTAAGATTTTCCTTTGCCTCCTGTAAGGAATTTTTTAGGGAGGCAATTTTTAATTCATTTTATCTTCTAAATGTTTCTTTGTACCAATTAAAAAATGAATCCCGTTGCATTTTGGATTCTTTCTTTTCCAATGTGCCTCACAGGTGAACGATTTTATTTAGGTTGAAAGTTCCCCATAGTGACCACTCTAATTCTAAGTTATCTTTGTAAGATTAACCCATTTTTCTAAAAATGTGCAAGTCCTGAGTCTATAATTCTTATGCATAAAATTTGCTGGAGTTCCAGAAGATAGTGTGCCAGACTCATTTGATTCAGATGAACCTATTGTCAACAGGTACCTAGCCAAGGCGTGTATCTGGATCCAATCTGGTTAATCATCAAATCCAATTTGATCCTGGACCCTGTTTGCTCAAATGAAGTATGGAGAGCTCAAAATATAATTCATGAAGCTCAGTCTGAGAGGGAATTAATCACGGCCTCCAGTTACAAACAAGAGAACAGTGAGCACAGTGTGGTCTGTGGGTACCTCCCCTGGTAGCTCTGTGTTCCTGGGGCTGCCAGAGAATGCCTTGGATCCCATTTCTGACACCAAATCTGTTAAAAATAACACCTTTAGACAAAATAAATGTAATATAGTTTATTTTAAACAAAGAACAATTCATGATTTAGGTAGCACTCGGAATCAAAAAAGATTGGGAGTGCTTGGCTGCAGCAGCATGAGCTGTGAGCTTTTACAAGGAGGGAAGACAATGAAAATGTACCTGATTGGTTTAGTGTGGGAAGGCCCTGGTTAGAGGTCAGTTGGTGTTAGTTTTGTTTTATTGTTTTATATTGGGCTCTGTTTACCTAGAAGCTAAAATACTGGCCTGTCTCTGTTTAATGCCCTCCCTATTATGATTTTTTTAAACAATTAATAAGAGTGTACTAAGTAGGCCAGGCATGGTGGCTCACACCTGAAATCCCAGCAATTTGGGAGGCTAAGGTGAGTGGATCACTTGAGGTCAGGAGTTCAAGACCAGCCTGGCCAACATGGTGAAAATCCATCTCTACTAAAAATACAAAAATTAGTGAGGCATGATGGCGGGCACCTGTAATCCCTGATACTTGGGAGGCTGAGACAGGAGAATCACTTGAACCCGGGAGGCGGAAGTTGCAGTGAGCTGAGATCATCCCACTGCACTCCAGCCTTGGTGACAGGGTAAGACTCCATCTCAAAAAAGAAAAAAAAAATATATCTATACTAAGCAAATATTAGTTTTACTATGATTTTTCATTTCCTCTTTCATAACTGACAGAAAGACAGT
This sequence comes from Pongo abelii, assembly GCF_028885655.2. NCBI lineage: Eukaryota > Metazoa > Chordata > Mammalia > Primates > Hominidae > Pongo > Pongo abelii. Next base: position 118,961,440 of record NC_071992.2, read on the forward strand.
TTTTAATATTTTGAAAAAACTTTTAAAGTTGCAGAATAATCATAATTCTTCCCACTGATTATTAAGATTGCTTCGCACTATTCATGATAGCCAAGATATGGAATCAACCTGTAACCATCAACAAATCAATAAAGAAACTGTGGTGTATATACAGAATGGAACACTCTACAGCAGTCCATTGTGAAAGAGAAGGAAATCCTGTCATTTATGACAACATGAGTGAATCTATAGGACACGTAAGTGAAATAAGCCAGGCACAGAAACAGAAATTCTTTCAAACGTGGAAAAAGAAAAAAAAGAAAAAAGACAAATTCTGCATGATTTCACTTATATGTGGAATGTATAATAGAGTTAAACTCATAAAGAGTAGAGTGGTGGTTACCAGAGTCTGGGGGATAAGGGTTGGATTGGGGAGATGTTGGTTAAAGAGTACAACATTTTAGTCAGGGCTGAGCACAGTGGCTCACGCCTGTAATCCCAACACTTTGGGAGGCTGAGGCAGTAGGATTGTTTGAGTCCAGGAGTTTGAGACTAGCCTGGGCAACATAGGGAGACCCAGTCTCTACAAAAAATAAATAAATAAGCCAGCATGGTGGTGCGTGCCTGTGGTCCCAGGTATTGGCTTGGTGCAAAAGTTATTGCGGTTTTTGCCATTATTACTTTTAATGGCAAACCTGCAATAACTTTTGCATCAACATAATACTTGAGAGGCTTAGATGGGAGGATCACCTGAGCCTGGGAGGTCGAGGCTGCAGTGAGCCATGATCATGCCACTGCATTTCAGCCTGGGCAACAGAGTGAGGTTGTGTCTCAAAAAAAATAAAAAAATAAAATTTTAGTCGGACAGGAGGAAAAAGTTCAGGAGATCTATTGTATGACATTGTGACTATAGTCAATACCAATGTATCATATCTTAAAAATTGCTAAGATAGTAGATTTTAAATCTTTTCACCACAAAGTGAGATAGTAGGTATGGTAGCTTGATTTAGACATTCCACGTGATATACATATATCAAATCATCATGTTGTATGCCATAGATCAAGAATCCCCAAGTGCCAGGCCATGGACTGGTACCAGTCCATGGCCTGTTAGGAACCAGGCTGCACAGCAGGAGGTGAGCAGCAGGCGAGCAAGCAAAGCTTCATCTGTACTTACAGCTGTTCCCCATCGCTTGCATTACCACATGAGTTCTGTTGCCTGTCAGATCAACAGCTGCATTAGATTCTCATGGGACCGTGAACACTATTGTGAGCTGTGCATGTGAGGGATCTAGGTTGTGTGCTCTTTATGAGAATCTAATGCCTGATGATCTGACACTGTCTTCCATCACCCCCACATAGCACCACCTAGTTGCACGAAAACAAGCTTAGGGCTCCTGCTGATTCTACATTATGGTGAGTTGTATAATTATTTCATTATATATTACAATATAATAATAATAGAAATAAAGTGCACAATCAATGTAATGCACTTGAATCATCCCAAAACCATCCCCTCCCTGGTCCATGGAAAAATCGTCTTCCATGAAATCAGTCGCTGGTGCCAAAAAGGTTGGGGACCACTGCCATAGATATATCTAATTTTTATTTGTCAGTTAAAAATAAATGTTTAAAATTTGCATTAAAAAAAGATTTCTGCATAGTTTCAGGCTGAACAGTTATTTTTACCATACACTACTATGCAAGGTGCTTTTTTTTTTTTTTGAGACGGAGTCTCACTCTGTCTTCCAGGTTGGAGTGCAGTGGTGCGATCTCAGCTCACTGCAAGCTCCGCCTCCTGGGTTCACATCATTCTTCTGCCTCAGCCTCCCGAGTAGCTGGGGCTATAGGAGTCTCATTCTGTCGCCCAGGCTGGAATGCAGTGGTGTGATCTCGGCTCACTGCAAGCTCCGCCTCCCGGGTTCACGCCATTCTCCTGCCTCAGCCTCTCGAGTAGCTGGGATTACAGGCGCCCACCACCACGCCCGGCTAATTTTTTGTATTTTTAGTAGAGACAGGGTTTCACCATGTTAGCCAGGATGGTCTCGATCTCTTGACCTCGTGATCTGCCCGCCTCGGCCTCCCAAAGTGCTGGGATTACAGGCGTGAGCCACCGCGCCCCGCCAAGGAGTACTTTTACATGGTCTTGGAAGTATATGGGGACTCCATTTCTGTCACTGTGGCGATTCCACTTATGCATTTCCCATGCCAATCCAAGGCAGCTGATGGCTTAGGAAGGTCAGAGACTGAGATGTTAAAATCCTTGGGGCTATCTACCAACATGTCTCCATTCCATCTGTTAGGGTTAAAGGTTTTTCTAACCTGGGCCCTGACCTTAGCACAGATCTGCCTATATTTTTTTGAAGTTCAGCCACTTGGACTATTAGCCCTAAACTTTTTCTGTACTGCCACTGCAGGGCTGAAGGAGCTTTGCATGCATCCACCAAGTCTGGCTTTCACACCTGAATTTCACACCTGGCTTTCACTCTAAGCTGTTCCATCTTTCTGTGGAACATCAGTGTCACTTAGCAATAGCCATACAATCCCATTATCCTTATACCTACCTTTCCCTTCAAAGTCTCGGATGCCTGATACATTGCACCTGCTAGTGCATTCACTCCCAAGTCATTCCAGTGAAATATTTAACAATTGAATGGCCACTGTGCCAAAGGTGCCTGGGCTCTACCTGCCACCAGTGATGGGGTCCTCACAGCCAACCCAGTGGTGTGTAATCCATTTCCAAAACCATCTCACTGCCTGTTTTCTTGGACCACTCCTGGCATCAACTGTTTCAGGTTAGAGTAACTGGAAATTTGGGTTATAAGATATTTATTAGAGATCAATATCTATAAAAAATGTGAAAGGAAGCAGGATTGTGCTGAGGAAGAAGATAAACAACAAAGATAACCACAATGTCAGCCCATCAAAGCCTTTGGCCAACTCAGCAGAAAAATCTGGAGCAGGTGTAGCTTTTCAGAGTCTCCTCAGTCAGGTCAAAATGGCTGCGCCTTTACACCCGCACTTCCCTCAATCACAGGCTTCGGGCTGTCCTGGGCATGACCTCAGATGAAGCGGCTCACACAGCTGAGGCTAACGTTGTCGGAGCTGACAGCTGAAAGCCGTTTGCTGACCACACTCCCACAGCTGAGCAGCACGCCCTTGCTTGAAGGAGGATTTGGATGACACAGCTCTATGCCTGCCATATTTGGGGGTCACATTCCTCACACCCAGCTCTGCCTCAAATGGCAACGTTGACAAAAATTCATTCCAGTTGCAAACCAATTGTAGAATACTATAAAACCAGAGTACAAGTCTAATAGCATAAATCTCATCCTAAGTGGAAAAGAAAGGGTCATTTATTCACACATTTTTGGAAAAAAAAAAAACCTTTGCTATGTCTTTATTACAACATGGATACTCACAAAAAAATAGTCATGTATATTTTCCTCTTTTAAATCTTCCAAGAAAAAAGTCTGGGTGTGGTGGATCACTTCTGTAATCCTAGCACTTTGGGAGGTTGAGGCAAGTAGATTACCTGAGCTCAGGAGTTTGAGACCAGACTGGGCAACAGGACAAAACCCTGTCTCTACTAAAAATAAAAAAAAATTTAAAAAAGCCATGCATTGTGGCAGGCACCTGCAATCCCAGCTACTCAGGAGGCTGAGGCAGGAGAATTACTTGAACCCGGTTGGCAGAGGTTGCAGTGAGCCGAGATCGCACCACTGCACTCCAGCTTGGGCAACAGAGAAAGACTCTGTCTCCAAAAATAAAAAAAGTTAAATTTAAAATAAAATAAATCTTCTAGAAAAAAAGGAATAATTTTTCCTTTTCAGTACCACTGGAAAAGCAGAGTCATCTAGTAAACCCTGTTACTAACAAGCAGTTAAACTGTACAAAATTAAACACATCTCACATGACTGTCATGGGTTCCCTCTGCAGAGCTGAATCACATCTACAAAAGTAAACTCCCCTAGGAGAATAACAGAAACATGGAAAATGGGAGGAAGGCCCACCGTTACAGATGCAGCGGGAAAGGAGCTCGGAGGTTGACCACAGCCTGAATTCCTAACATGCTGAAATAATAAAATGATTTCAGTCCACCAACAAGTAAGTTTACTTAGTGTCTTCAGCATTGCCTCTGAGGCTCCAGAGGTCCTGAGTGGACGCTGAGGACCACATGGACTAAATGACTTCCCCAAGGTCATGTTGCTCATTTCTGGCAAAATTAGGACCAAAACCCAGCCCTCCTGACACAGGATGGTGCTTGTTTCTCTCTTCAGGTTTCTCTTCAGCGCTGAATGATGTGTGTGGTATACGCAGGGTTATAAAACAAAGCGAGGTAACGGCTTTGCTTCTTTTTTTATATATATACTTTTAAGTTCTAGGGTACATGTGCACAACGTGCAGGTTTGTTACATATGTATACATGTGCCATGTTGGTGTGCTGCACCCATTGAACTTGTTATTTACATGAGCTGTATCTCCTAATGCTATCCCTCCGCCCAGCTTTGCTTCTTTTCATGATGCTACTCCAGTTTCAAGATCACTGTAGTGGATGCCATCAGTGCGCACTGGCTCTGGGCATGCCTTCTCCCACCCTGAACCTTCTCTGCCGGAGCCCACATTACCTGTGATCATAATAGAGCCCTGTGTGCCTGGAGGTTATCCCTCTCCCATCCCCTAAAGCAGCCCTTAATCAATGACTGACAGGTATGGAATAGAAATATTTCCATTCCTGGACCAGGCACTGTGGCTCACGCATATAATCCCAGCACTTTGGGAGGCCGAGGCGGGCAGATCACCTGAGGTCAGGAGTTCAAGATCAGCCTGGCAAACACGGTGAAACCCTGTCTCTACTAAAAATACAAAAATTAGCTGGGCATGATGGTGGGTGCCTGTAATCCCAGCTACTCGGGAGGCTGAGGCAGGAGAATCACTTGAACCTGGGAGGCGGGAGTTGCAGTGAGCTGAGATCTCACCATTGCACTACAGCCTGGGCAGCAGAGGGAGACTCCATCTCAAAAAAAAAAAAAAAAGTTTCCATTCTTTTTCCTCTGAGGGGATAACTCTGAGATGAGACCTACCCCGTCCCTGAGACAACTCTGCTTGCTTATTTGGCCTCTTCCCTTTCCTGCTCCCTTTTCTTATTTACTTAATGATTTTTCCTGAGAATGCTCTCTATTTAAACCATTTTCATATGTATTATCCTTGCCTCAGAATCTGCTTCTGAGGAATCCAAATGAAAAATGCTACCAACTCTGGAATTATTATTACTATTACTATTACAACCATGTTTTCTTTTAAATTTTATTTTGGTTTTTTATTGCAATATCATAGTTGTACATATTTGTGGGGTACAGGTGCTATTTTGATACAGACATACAACGTGTCATGATAAAAGCAGGGTAAATGGGATATCCATCACCTCCAACATTTATCATTTCTTTGTGTTGGGAACATTCTAAACCTTCTAGCTATTTTGAAATGTATAATAAATGATAGTTAACTATGATTTCCCTACTGTACTATCAAATACTAGTACTTATTCTATTTAACTGTATGTTTGTACACCTTAACCAACTTCTCTTCATCCTCCACCCCCTTCCCTTCTCAGCCTCTTGTAACTACCATTCTACTCTCTGTCTCCATGAGATCCACTTTTTTAGCTCCCACATGTGAGTGAGAACATACAATATTAGTCTTTCTGTGCCTGGCTTATTTCACTTAACATAATGACCTCCAGTTTTATCCACGTTGCTGCAAATGGTAGAATTTCCTTTCTTAATGACTGAATACTATTCCATTGTGTATATATACCATATTTTCTTTTTCTTCTTTTTTTTTTTTCTGGTGATGGAGTTTCGTTCTTGTTGTCCAGGCTGGAGTGCAATGGTGTGATCTCGGCTCACTGTAAACTCTGCCTTCTGGGTTCAAGCATTTCTCCTGCCTCAACCTCCCAAGTAGCTGGGATTACAGGCATGCACCACCATACCCGGCTAATTTTGTATTTTTAGTAGAGACAGGGTTTCTCCATGTTGGTCAGGCTGGTCTCGAACTCCCAACCTCAGGTGATCTGCCTGCCTTGGCCTCCCAAAGTGCTGGGATTACAGGCGTGAGCCACCGCACCCAGCCACACATTTTCTTTATTCATTCATGAATGAATAAATGCATCAGTGGGCATTTAGGTTGATTCCCTATCTTGGCTATTGTGCCTACTGCTGCAATAAACCTGGGAGTGCAGAGATCTCTTTGACATACTGATTTCCTTTCCTTCAGATATATACCCAGCAATGGGATTGCTGGATCATATGGTGGTTCTATTTTTAATTTTTTGAGGAACCTCCATAGTGTTTTCCATAGTGGCTGTACTACTTTACATTCCCACCAACAGTGTATGAGCATTTCCCTTTCTGACAACAGCCCCTTCTTGAGCACTTACTGTATGGATCTGGGTATCAGAGAACCTTGGTTAAAATCCTGGATCCGCTACTGACTCATTGTTTGACTTTGGACATGTTATTGAGTCTCTTATATCTAAGTTCCTTTGTAAAACATGGAAAATAATCTCTCTAAAGGATAGTAAGGACCTGTTTTATGTGGGTGTGTGTTGAAGGTACTCAGACAGTGGCCTGGGCTGCGGCCTTGGCACATAGTGAGGCTGCAGCTAAATAACTTTCCAAAGTGTCTATCACTGACATCTGTGGCCACGGAGTAAGTAAATTATTTCCAAGCTTTCTGATCACTGCGGCAAGAGAAATAGTGATTTTTCTGTATCCCTCATGGGATTAGACCACTGAAGGGTTTTTTTGTTGTTGTTGTTTGTTTTTTTTGAGATGGAGTTTTGCTCTTGTTGCCTAGGCTGAAGTGCAATGGTGCGATCTCAGCTCACCGCAACCTCTGCCTTCCGGGTGCAAGCAATTCTCCTGCCTCAGCCTCCCAAGGAGCTGGGATTATAGGCACGCACCGCCACGTCAGGCTAACTTTGTATTTTTAGTAGAGACGGAGTTTCTCCATGTTGGTTGGGCTGGTCTCGAACTCCCGACCTCAGGTGATCCACCCGCCTCGGCCTCCCAAAGTGCTGGGATTACAGGCATGAGCCACTGCGCCCAGCCACTGAAGGGTTTTGTAAGCATTTATTGACAGACTGGTGACCGTGGCCAGATAAGCTCCCCAAGGGGATAAGAGTATTCTTGGAACACAGGGGGAAGAAGAAACTGAAGGGGAGGGAGTGGACCAGGCACGAACTGGAGCATCAAGCTGGTATATCAATATCAAAGGGAAAGTGGGGCCTGGTCCACAGAGGTCCTCTGGAGCAGCTGAAGATTTCAAAACAAGATAATGGTGATGGGGGTGGGATGGCCTGGGGGCACAAATGGAATAGGTGAAACTGGATGTAAAGTGTGGGAATCTGTATTTTTAACAAGCACCCACGTGATTTGGGGATAAAGTCTAAGTAGAAGATCTTGCTTATATGAGAATATTGGGATAGAAGAAAATGCTGTAGTTTTCCAGGGAAAACCTCAGCTGCCTTTGACATGCTAATTTGTATCTGAATTTCCAAGAAATGATGATTGCAACCCCTGTGGGGTTATAATCCAGTCCCCTACTGGGACAGGTGGACCTTCCACCTCCAGGAATTTTAATTCCTGTGTCATTCATGAATGTATGCTGCCATATTTTTCAAAGCCCTAGGATGGGGCTTTCCTTGGACTAGATGAATCTTTTAAAATAGGTCTGAGCTCTTACTACACTTCCCATCCCTGTTTTATAAAAGTAAGGTATTTACTTATTAATTAATACTTATGTAAATCGCAACATTCTAACATTAATTTAACTGAATACAGTTTTTTTTTTTTTTTTTTTTTTTTTTTTTTAGAAGCTCTGAGGAATGAATCCACAATACAGTTCAAAGAGAGATTTAAATTGCTAATTTCCCGGCACTGGAATGTGGGGAAAGATTGTCACAGATTTAGCATGAAAGCCATGTATTTAACATTCCTATGTAATAACCCTCTCTTAAATTGCATTTTGGTTTGAGGAACAGCAAGAACAAATTCAGCAGTAGGGGGAAACTTTGCTGTTGATTTCAAAGGGAATGAGAATTTATGGAGCACCTCTGCCCACCAGGAAGGAGCTTTCTCCTGAGTCTCCCACATGACTGTGTACTATGGATCACATTGGAAAGAACTTCTCTTTTTCCTAATGCTGTCTGAGTTTTGCATTTTGGTGCCAGAACAGGGAAGTGAAGGGATACATAAGAGACACACATAATAGAAACGTAAAAGACAAGCAATACCACCAGACGATAGATGTAATTTGGAACAAAGATATTTTTATTTGCCTAAGGCTCAGAAAGTCGTGCCAGGCAATGCTGGAAGGAATTGGTTGGCTTCCTCTCCCAAACCACTTCCTCGGTGCTCATTCTCTTTCAGGTGGACAAGATATGGCATTTTGACTGCTAGCAAATGTCACTGTGACATTTCAATGGCACAATTGGTGACAATTCAGCCAAATTTTGTTGGGCACCCTCCACATGCCCCAGGGTCTGGGCTCAGCCCTTTATGTACACGGGCTCATTGATTCTTCCATATTTTCTAGAATGTGATTTTACCCTGGCTGGCACAGAGTAAATGCCCAAAGAATGGTAGCTATTGTTTTTAATCATCATTATTAATTTTATAAATAACTTCCATATGAGGTGATGGGAAAATTTCAGATTTTGATTTGGGCCTTGGAAAACAGGTTCAGTTTTAGCAGATGGAAGTAAAAGGAGGCAAAGAGTGACCTTACATAAATCCAAGGCTGAAGGAAGGAGGCTCTAAGGGGTGTGTGGGTGATTAGGAGTAAAGTATCTTGTCTGAAATGAAGAGTTTGTATACAGCACGCTTATTTGGAGTCATGCCTAACAAGATTACTTTGGGTCTAATTTTGAAAGCTTGGTACTCCAGTGAGCTTGGACATGAATTTAAAGACAATGGGAACTCACATTAAAGTTTCTGAAACAGCCAGGCACGGTGGCTCATGCCTGTAATCCCAGCACTTTGGGAGGCCAAGGCAGGTGGATCACTTGAGATCGGGAGTTCGAGACCAGTCTAACCAACATGGAGAAACCCCAACCCCATCTCTACTTAAAAAAAAAAAAAAAAAAAATTAGCCAGGTAGTGCATGCCTATAAGGGAGGAGACCACCCCTCATATTGTCTTATGCCCAATTTCTGCCTCCAAAGAAAGAAGAAGTAAAAACTGAAAGGCAGAAATGAAATCCACAAGCAGACAGCCTGGTGCCACACTCTGGGCCTGGTAGTTAAAGATCAACCCCTGACCTAATTCGTTATTTGCATAAGAAAAAGCACTGTGAAGATCCGTGTCCTGTTCTGTTCCATTCTAATTACCGGTACATGCAGCCCCCAATCATGTACCCACTGCTTGCTCAATCGATCACGACCCTCTCATGTGGACCCCATTAGAGTTGTGAGCCCTTAAAAGGGACAGGAATTGCTTACTCAGGGAGCTCGGTTGTTGGAGACATGAGTCTTGCTGAAGCTCCTGGCCAAATAAAGCCTTTACTTCTTTAACTCGGTGTCTGAGGGGTTTTGTCTGTAGCTTGTCCTGCTACACCTGTAATCCCAGCTACTCGGGAGGCTGAGGTGGGAGAATCGCTTGAACCCAGGAGGCAGAGGTTGCAGTGAGCCGAGATCACGCCATTGCACTCCAGTCTGGGTAACAAGAGCAAAACTCCATCTCAAAAAAAAAAAAGTTTCAGAATGGGGAGCTGTTCTAGAGTATGCAGGAAGGATTGGGGTGGGAGGAGAACAAGGAGAGGAATAAGTTTTAGCAATATTGCAGTTATTTCAGGTTAAAAGTGATAGAGTCAGGGGCTGAACCAGGATATCGGCCGTAGAAACAGAAAGGAAGGGGTATGTGTGAAAGAAATTAAGAAAGAGGATGTCAGGCCTCTGAGCTCAAGCTAAACCATCATATCCCCTGTGACCTGCTCGTATACATTCAGATGGCCTGAAGCAACTGAAGTATCACAAAAGAAGTGAAAATGGCTGATTCCTGCCTTAACTGATGACATTACCTTGTGAAATTCTTTCTCCTGGCTCAGAAGCTCACCTACTGAGCACCTTGTGACACCCTGCCCCTGCCTGCCAGAGAACAACCCCCTTTGACTGTAATTTTCCACTACCTACCCAAATCCTATAAAACGGCCTCACCCCTATCTCCCTTTGCTGACTCTCTTTTCAGACTCAGCCCACATGCACCCAGGTGATTAGAAAGTTTTATTGCTCACATAAAGCCTGTTTGGTGGTCTCTTCACATGGACATGTGTGACATTTGGTGCCAAAATCCAGGGTTATCCCTGATACCACACCTGACCCCCATGACTGTATCTCTTGAATCCACCTGGCATTCACTCGATTTCCCCATATTTCCTTCTTTCCTGTTCCTCACCCTGATCATACTTGGTTTATTGATGGAAGTTCCACCATGGCTAATCGCCATTCACCAGCAAAGGCAGGCTATGCTATAGTATCTTCCACACCTATCATTGAGGTTACTGCTCTGCCCCCCTTCACTACTGCTCAACAAGCCAAACTCATTTCCTTAACTCGAGCCCTCACTCTTGTAAAAGGACTACACGTCGATATTTATACTGACTTTAAATATGCCTTCCATATCCTGCACCACCATGCTGTTATATGGGCAAAAAGAAGTTTCCTCACTACACAAGGGTCCTCCATCATTAATGCCTCTTTAATAAAAACTCTTCTCAAGGTCGCTTTACTTCCAAAAAAAACTAGAGTCATTCACTGCAAGGACCATCAAAAGGCATCAGATCCCATTGCTCAGGGCAGCACTTATGCTGATAAGGTAGTTAAAAAAGCAGCTAGTGTTTCAACTTCTATCCCTCACGGCAGTTTTTCTCCTTCTCATCAGTCACTCCCACTTACTTCCCCACTGAAACTTCCACCTATCAATCTCTTCCCACACAAGGCAAATGGTTCTTGGACCAAGGAAAATATCTCCTTCCAGCCTCACCGGCCCATTCTATTCCGTTGTCATTTCATAACCTCTTCCATGTAGGTTATAAGCCGCTAGCCTGCCTCTTAGAACCTCTCAATTCCTTTCCATTGTGGAAATCTATCCTCAAGAAAATCACTTCTCAGTGTTCCATCTGCTATTCTACTACTCCTCAGGGATTGTTCAGGCCCCCTCCCTTCCCTACACATCAAGCTCGGGGATTTGCCCCCACCCAGGACTGGCAAGTTGGCTTTACTCACATGCCCCGAGTCAGGAAACTAAAATACCTCATGGTCTAGGTAGATACTTTCACTGGATGGGTAGATGCCTTTCCCACAGGGTCTGAAAAGGCCACCGAGGTCATTTCTTCCCTTCTATAAGACATATTCCCTCAGTTTGGCCTTCCCACCTCTATACAGTCCCAGCTCCATGTAATAACAGACCAGCCTTTATTAGTCAAATCACCCAAGCAGTTTCTCAGGCTCTTGGTATTCAGTGGAACCTTCATACCCCTTACTGTCCTCAATCTTCAGGAAAGATAGAATGGACCAATGGTCTTTTAAAAACACACCTCACCAAGCTCAGCCACCAACTTAAAAACGAGGACTCTGTCAAGGATAGAGACCAAAAACTCACCAATCAAGCAAGTAATTATGCTGAACCCCCTTGGGCACTCTCTAATTGGATGTCCTGGGTCCTCCCAATTCTTAGTCCTTTAATACCTGTTTTTCTCCTTCTCTTATTCAGACCTTGTGTCTTCTGTTTAGTTTCTCAATTCATACAAAACTGCATCCAGGCCATCACCAATCATTCTATATGACAAATGCTCCTTTTAACAACTCCACAATATCACCCCTTACCACTAAATCTTCCTTCAGCTAAATCTCTCCCACTCTAGGTTCCCACACTGCCCCTAATCCCGCTCAAAGCAGCCCTGAGAAACATCACCCATTATCTCTCCATACCACCTCCCAAAATTTTCACCACCCCTTCAACACTATTTTGTTTTATTTTTCTTATTAATATAAGAAGACAGGAATGTCAGGCCTCTGAGCCCGAGCTAAGCCATCATATCCCATGTGACCTGCATGTATACATCCAGATGGCCTGAAGCAACTGAAGAATCACAAAAGAAGTGAAAATGGCTGGTTCCTGCCTTAAGTGATGACATTAGCTTGTGAAATTCCTTCTCCTGGCTCAGAAGTTCCCCCACTGAGCACCTTGTGAGCCCCACCACTGCCCACCAGAGAACAACCCCGTTTGACTGTAATTTTCCTTTACTTACCCAAATCCTATAAAATAGCCCCATTCCTATCTCCCTTCGCTGACTCTCTTTTCGGATTCAGCCCACCTGCGCCCAGGTGATTCAAAAGTTTTATTGCTCACATTAAGCCTGTTTGGTGGTCTCTTCACATGGACACGCATGACAGAGAACATGTTAGGACTTAACGTCAGGTGAAAATTATGAGGAAGTTGGAAAAATTAAAGAGGGTATAAAGGTCTTAATCTGGAAAGTATGGTAGTATCATTTCCAGAAAAGGGAGATGATTTTTAGACATAAATTGGTAACCTGACTTTGAACACATTGATTTTGATTAGAGTGGACCATCTCAGTGAAACTGTCTACTAAGCAGTTGCAAGTGGAGGATGGGTAAATAGTGTAAACTCTAGGGGAACAGAAGAATGGAGAATCTTTTGTGTGGAAAGACTCATCTTTTGTGGGTAGAGGAGGAAGGAGGCCATTAAAGGAGAAGGAGGAGAGGTTTGATAGGTGGGAAGAGAAGTGACATAGAAAGTTGCATCACATAAGTCAAGAGAGGAGATAGATTCAAGCCAGGGGATGGGAAGTGGTCAAAAATGAAGAGAAAAGCTTGAGGCAGTAGATATCTGTGGGGGGCACTCCTGCTCTCCTGACCGCCCTGCTTCTGGATGATATATCAGAAGGTACTACTTCTATGATTCTATGATATGTTTTTATAACACCACACTAATTCTGACACCAAATGTGTGTGTGGTTTACTCCCCCAACACCAACCAATTCTTCAACTCTCCAGATGCAAACTGAATGTCCTACCATTTAATTCAATTCTGATACTAATTACCAGGAGTTAGTACAGGCCCCACAGGTTAAGGACTCATTCCCAAAAGACTGCCCTCACTTTAGATGCCAGTCAAAAGCCTAGGTCACCTGTACTTCTGTCAATGAAAAGAGTTAAACTCTGTAAAATATTGGAAGAGATGTATTCTGAGCCAAATGTGAGTGACCAGTGGCCTGTGACACAGCCCCAGGAGACCTTGAGAACATGTGCCCAAGGTGATCAGGCTACAGCTCGGTTTTATACATTTTAGGAAGAGTAAGACATCCCTCAGTACATGCGAGATGTACATTGGTTCAGTCTGGACAGGCAGGGCAACTTGAAGTCGGGGGGAAGTGGGGAGGGGATTCCAGGTTATAGGTAGATTCAAAGATTTCCTGATTGGCAACTGGTTGAAAGAGTTGAATTATTGTCTAAACACCTAGAATCAATAGAAGGGAATGTCTGGGTTAGGATAGGGGTTATGGAGACTGATATTTCCACTATGCAGAGGAAGCCTCTAGGTAGCAGGCTTCAGAGAGAATAGATCATAAATGTTTCTTATCAGAGTTGATTCTCTCCTCGATCAGGAAAAAGAAGGAATGGGGATTCTCTACAAAATGTAGATTTTTTCTTCACAAGAGACAGCTTTACAGGGCCATTTCAAAATATGTCAAAAATATAATTTTGGGGGTAAAATACTTCAATTTCTTTCAGGCTGCTATTTGTCATATGATGCTATACCATAGTCAGGCTGAAATTTGGTGTCTTATTGCTACAAAGAGTCTGTTTTGTCTGTCTTGTCTGTCTTAAGATCTGTTTTAATGTTAATGCTGGTCAGCTGTGTCTGAATTCCAAAAGGTAGGATGGTATAATGAGGCAAGTCCAACTCCCTCTTTGCATCATGGCCTGAACTAGTTTTTCAGGTTAACTTTGGAATGCCGTTGGCTGAGAGGAGGGGTCCATTCAGATGGTTGAGGGGCTTTGAATTTTATTTTTGGTTTGCATAACCAACCACTTATAAAGTCAGGGGGTTCCCACAATTCCCCTTTGGACTGTATAATTTGCAAGAAAGTCTCACAGAACTCAGGAAGACATGTTACTTACTACTACTGGTTTGTTATAAAGGATATTATAAAAGATACACATGAACAACCAGATGAAGAGGTACATAGGGTAAGGTTGGGAAGGGTTCTGAGCATAGATGTGTCCCTGTGGAGTTTGGGGTGTGCCACCCTCCCAGCACATGGATATATTCACCAACCCAGAAGCTTTCTGGACCCACAAACCCCACTTATGGTTTTTATGGAGGTTTATTAGTGCATGATTGATTAAAGCATTGGACATTGGTGATAAACTTAATCTCTAGCCCCTCTGCCTCCCCAGAAGTTGGGACTACGGGTGGGGCTGAAAGTTGCAACCCTCTAATCACTTGGTCTTTCAGCTGATTTGCCCCCAACCTGAAGTTATCTAGGAGCCCCAGCCACCAGTCATCTCATTGGCATAAACTCAAGTATGATTGAAAGGAGCTTATCATGAATGATGAAGATGCTCTTCTTATACCTATCCTTCAGGAATTTACAAGGGTTTTAAGAGCTCAATGCCAGGAACCAGAGATGAAGACCAAATATGTATTTCTTGGTGTATCATCATATCACAAATTGTTCTAGGGGCTTAGAGAAAGAGGGTAGCTCTGTGGAGTCAAGATTTTAGGTCTTGGATTGATAACTTTACTCAAAACCTCACAAATAAATCTTAATCATGGTCAGTAGCAACATCCTTGAAGATGGCAATTCTGTCATTTTATTTTTCACATCATTGTCAGCATCATCTGGAACCGATATTTACTGACCCTCAGTTGGGTGCAAATACAGAAACACAGTCTTGGCCAGGTGCTGTGGCTCATTTCTGTAATCTCAGCACTTTGGGAGGCCAAGGCAGGAAGATCACTTGAGCGCAGGAGTTCAAGACCAGCCTGGGCAATATAGCGAGATCTCATCTCTACAAAAAATTTACAAATTAACTGGCATAGTGGTGAGCACCTGTAGTCCCAGCTACTCAGGAGGCTGAGGTGGGAGGATCACTTGAGCCCTGGAGGAGGAGGTTGCAGTGAGCCGAGATCATGCCACTGCACTCCAGCCTGAGCAACAGAGCGAGACCCTGTCTCAAAAAAAAAAAAAAAAAAAAAAAAAAAGGAGGGGGGTAATTAAGGACTCACGTTTTTTTCCATTTCTCCAGTGGAAGCCATCCCCAGTGGAAGCTTCATTCTCAGGGAGGTAGCAAGATGGCTGTAGCATTTCCAGATCGCAACAGAAGCATGACTATTTTGAGGAAAAAGAGAGACCACCTCGTCCTGTAGGTCTCTCCTAAGAGCAAGAGAACTTCATGGAAGCTTTCCAGCAGATTTCCCCTTATGCCTCATCTGCCAGAGTTAGGTCACATGCAAATACCTGAAGCAATCATTGGCAAGAGAAATGGCATTACCTTCAAACACTAGAACCATTCCTGACAGTTTCCTCCGACATACTTGGCTAAACAGATGGGGCCCTGAACAAAACTGTGGTTCTGTTAGAAAGGAAAAAGAGGGAATTGGACTCTGGGTGGGACCCTGGGTGGAAGGTACATTGCTTATCAGTTTCTAGGACTACAAAGACATGTTTACTTAGGATCCCTATTTGAAAGAGGCTTTTAATCTAGTTGTGGGTAGACACATCAAAAAATGACAAAAGAATGTTTAGTAAGGTTCTAAACACACAGTAGGCACCTAAAAATATTCACTGAATGAATGAACACATACTAATATTACACCTTGGGTGCTAAGTGAATAACACAGATATGCCACAGAGGCTCAGAAGAATGACTGCTCAAGAAGTTCTAGTGCAAAGATTCATCAAATTTCATGAGGTCCTGTGACAATGCAGATACCCAGGCCACAACCTCCAAAACTGGGATTCAGTGTGTTCATGGACTGCAGATTTAACAAGAATTTCAGTACAATCTCTATTAGTGTTAGGGAAGGTAGCTGCAGGGTGTGGTTAGGGTAAATAGGTATTGTTTCCCCACTCCCAAAATCATTTAATAAATCATCAAATTAAAGACCTAGGAGTTTACCTTCTGATATTTGTAAAGTGATTGCTAAGATCCAAAAAATAGTGTTTGGCCGGGTGTGGTGGCTCACACCTGTAATCCCAACACTTTGGAAGGCTGAGGCAGGCGGATCACAAGGTCAGGAGTTCGAGACCAGCCTGACCAACATGGTGAAACCCCGTCTCTACTAAAAATATAAAAATTAGCTGGGCGTGGTGGTGCACACCTGTAATCCCAGCTACTCAGGAGGCTGAGGCAGGAGAATCACTTGAACCCGGGACGGGGAGGTTGCAGTGAGCCGAGATCACACCATTGCCCTCCAGCCTGGGTGACGCAGCGAGACTCTGTCTCAAAAAAAAAAAAAAAAAAAGTGTGTAATAGTTCTTTTTTTTTCTTTTTTGAGATGGAGTCTCTGTCGCCCAAGCTGGAGTGTAGTGGCTCAATCTCGGCTCACTGCAACCTCGGTCTCCTGGGTTCAAGTGATTCTCCCACCTCAGCCTCTTGAGTAGCTGGGATTACTCGTGCCCACTACCATGCCCAGCTAATTGTTGTATTTTTAGTAGAGACGGGGTTTCACCATGTTGGCCAAGCTAGTCTTGAACTCCTGACTTCAGGTGATCCACCTGCCTTGGCCTCCCAAAGTGTTAGGATTACATGGGTGAGCCTCCACACCCAGCCTGTATTTAATAGTTCTTATCAAAGAACCATATGTACAAAGGATTGTACAACTCTTCCCTTCTGGGCCTAAATAGATATTGACTGATGAAAAGGTGAATTATATCTGAATAATGAAACAATATTTTCAGGTTTGAAGGTATTTGTTTTATTTTAGAATACAATCCCTTAAAATTATCAAGTTGCTCTTTGATAACAAATGGAAAACATTTTCTCATATTTATTTTTCCCTAACACCAATTTATTCCATTGGATTTCTTCACAGTTTATAGTACCCAGCAACCTTATAGCTGTAGAGAGAGACTATTCTTTCCTCCTGGATTGCCAAATTTTTGTTTATTGACAGAAAACTGGCCAGGCACAGTGGCTCACCCTCCTTTTTACACTGTCTTGCTTCTGGTGAAGTTTCACATAGATATGCCACTGACATTCTCCAATTAACCTAGCTGACAAAGACTGGGACCAAGTCTGTTTAATATGTCAAATACAGCCTTATTAAGGTGACTATAAACAAGAATCAACAAAGCAGGAGGAAGCTGTTTGTGGCACTGACCTCAAATATGCCTGTCAGAGTCTCAGAATCAACTCCTTGAACAAATTCAATAAGCCACCAAGGCTTCATTTAAGAAGAGTCAGGGAGTGGGATCTTTCCTTGAGTTTCTGTACTGACCTTTTCCCTCAGCCCAAGACATTAATGTAGGCATGACAGAATATATTAATAATTGTACAGACCCCTCTGCCTTGACCCACAAGGAAGAAGTTTAAAGCAATTGTATTATGTATAACACACCTGGCTACTCAGTTGAGGCAAATGTGAATATCTCAAGGGCAAAGCTGGTATCACTGATCACTTCAGCTAAAGTCAGGGGAAAATTTTGTTCTGCTTTTTCTAGTGGGATGACTTCCACTGCAGCAACAAGTGGCCACTGATAGTGGATAAATAATAAGCCTGTTATCACTTTGGGGAGTTCCTCCAGGTAATCCAAGGAAGCTTCATTTTGGAGAAATCTCCACAGTCATCTGAGGGCTATGTGACCTACTAGTGGTGTACACTTGAAGGTTTTTTATGATGACTTATAAGGTATAAGTCACTATATTTTGGGGAGAGAGTCAAGATCATGTCTGCCTTCCGTACTGTCCTGGGATGCACATGGCAGCTCTGGGAACAAAGTGTTGTTTAAAGGGCTGGGCACGGTGGCTTGTGCCTGTAATTCCAGCACTTTGGGAAGCCGAGGTGGGAGGATTGCTTGAGGTCAGGAGTTTGAGATCAGCATGGGCAACATAATGAGACTCCATCTCTACCAAAAAAATAAAAATAAAAATCAGCTGGGTGTGGTGGTGCATGCCATAGCTACTCAGGTGGCTCAGGGGAGAGGACCCTTTGAGCACAGGAGTTGGAGGCTACAGTGAGCTATGATGGCACCAGTGCACTCCAGCCTGGCTGAGAGAGTGAGACCCCATCTCTAAAACAATTTAAAATTAAAATAAAAAAAAAGAAAGTGTTGTTTACAATTGTTAGGATCCCCCAAATGAGACTTATACCATTTGGTGGGCACAGATTGACAGTAACACCAACATGACCTCAGGGTCAGCTGTTAAATCAAAAGTTCTAAGGTCACTTTAAATAACTGAATCTAGTCCTCATTTACGGAGGAACTGCCTGAGGGCAGTCAGCCCAGACTCTCCTGCTTGTTCATGTCACTAGCAGGGTGACATTGTCAACCCCATGGAATGACTGAGCAATAGCGATAGGAATGAGGCTGAGGAAGACATTTGGAGGTATTGACAGGTGATTTCTATGGGAGGTGCAGGAGCTGGGGCTATCCCCTGCTGTTTTGGATAGGCTTCTTGTTAAGATTAAGAGGAGTGATGATCAAACTGTGGTCACAGCCATCTGGCAGGAGATGGCTGACCCAGCAGTGAGTTAAATTTAGGGTGCTTCTCCTAAGGTGCAAGTTTAGGAGAATCACACTAAGATGTTTTCCTTCCTGAAGAAAACTCTGGTGATGATTTCAAAAGACAATGATCATTAAGGTCTCCCTCCCCAACCCTGGGTGAGGTCTAACGTGTTACTTCCCAGATGCTGGGGTTGTTGTTAAACTGTGCTTAAGATGAGTATTCATTATTTCTGTTGGTAATTTTTTTCTTTTTCAAGATAGGCCCTCACTTTGTCACCCAGGCTAGAGTGCACTGGCAGAACACGGCTCACTGCAGCCTCAACCTCCTGGGCTTCAGTGATGCTCCCACCTCAGCCCCCAAGTTGCTGGGACTATAGGTGCCTGCCACCACACAAGGTTTTTATTTTTTTATTTTCATTTTTATTTTATATTTTGAGACAGAGTCTCGCTCAGTCACCCAGGCTGGAGGGCAATGGCGCAATCTCTGCTCACTGCAAGCTCCGCCTCCTGGGTTCACGCCATTCTCCTGCCTCAGCCTTCTGAGTAGCTGGGACTACAGGCACCCACCACCACACCTGGCTAATTTTTGTATTTTTTTTAGTAGAGACAGGGTTTCACAGTGTTAGCCAGGATGGTCTCGATCTCCTGACCTCGTGATCCGCCTGCCTCAGCCTCCCAAAGTGCTGGGATTACAGGTTTGAGCCACTGTGCCGGCTGAAGGTTAATTTTTATATTTTTTTGTAGACACATTGTTTCACCATGTTGCCCAGGCTGATCTTGAACTCCTGAGCTCAAGTGATCAGCCTGCCTCAGCCTCCCAAAGTGCTGGGATTACAGGCATGAGCCATCAAGCCTGGCCTCCTGTTGATAATTTTTTAACCACACCCTCCCCTTCAGTAAATCAGTTGCCCTATGTATCGTTAACTATTTTGAAAGACATATGTTTGTACATTCAGGAATTAGGTGTAACAACACATGGGGGACTAAAGGGATGCTGCTTATAGTCATTAAATACAGTGCATCAGTGTTTTGTGTTTTTTTTTCTAGAGACAAGGTCTCACTCTGTCACCCAGGCTGGAGTACAGTGGTACAGTCATAGCTCACTGCCGCCCCCACCTCCTGGGCTCAAGTGATCCTCCTGCCTCAGCCTCTTGTAATAGCTGAAACTACAGGTGTGCACCACTATGTCTGGCTAATTTTTTAATTTTTAGTAGAGACAAGGCCTTGCTATGTTTCCCAGACTGGTCTCAAACTCCTGGGCTCAATCTTCCCATTTTGTTCTCCCAAAGTGCTGGGATTACAGGCATGAACCATCTTGCCCTGTCAGTTTTTTTCTTTTCTTTTCTTTTTTCTAATCAGATTGGTACATTATAACTACTAAATACTAACTTCCAGTTCTGTCACTTTTAGACTATTTGGTGTAAATAAGATGAAAATTAGATGTAGTCCAGAGGCAACTACTTCTTAGTATAGCACAGTACTAAGAATTGTTCAAAATCTTTCCCACTGTGTCATTTAAGCAAAGTAAAAAGTAGTAATAAAGGGAACAAAATCCTGAAATGAAGGCGGGAGAGCAGAACTAATTTTTTAAGAAAATATCTTCCTATTTCTATGAACATTTGCTGCTCCTAAGATTTCATACCATTTCTAAGGAGGTAATGACAAAAATGATGATTTCTATTTGTTCAAGGACCAACACTACGAGGACCAGAGGAAAGGAACTGACAGGTTTAACTACTCAGACAACACAGTACCTCTTCCCTTCCTCATCCTCTGTCATAAAATGCTTGAAATCTGGCCTTTCATTTGGTTGTGAAATCTATTCAGCTACCCTTACTGAATGCTTACCAGGTACAATGCATATTCAAGACTCTTTGGTACAAGGTGGTCTTGGTGAGACTGATAAAATATAATGCAAGTGGAATTAGCTAAATGCCAAAAAGTGCCATGAGAATTCAGAGTATAAAAGGAGTATGTCTAAGAGATAATAAAATAAATAAATGAATAAATAAGAAAAAGAAAAAAAAGGAGGCTGGGCACAGTGGCTCATGCCTGTAATCCCAGCACTTTGGGAGGCCAAGGTGGGTGAATCATCTGAGGCCAGGAGCTTGAGACCAGCCTGGCCAACATGGTGAAACCCCGTATCTACTAAAAATACAAAAAAAAAAAAAAAAAAAAAAAAAGAAAGAAGTGAGAAGAGGCTTCACATCACAGAGGACACGGGTTCATGCTAAAGCATGGCCCAAGGGGCCAGACAGCCTTGGTTGAATTCATACCTGCCACTTACTAACTTACTGAGCCCATGGCACAGGTTGCATAAGTGCATGAACATGAATAGAAATATTCTAGAAGAGGCCAGGCGTGGTGGCTCACACCTGTAATCCCAGCACCTTGGGAGGCCGAGGTGGGTGGATACCTGAGGTCAGGAGTTTGAGACCAGCCTGACCAATATGGTGAAACCCTGTCTCTACTAAAAATGCAAAAATTAGCCGGGTGTGGTGGCGTGTGCCTATAATCTCAGCTACTTGGGAGGCTGAGACAGGAGAATGGCTTGAACCCGGGAGGTGGAGGTTGCAGTGAGCTGAGATCGTGCCACTGCACTCCAGTCTGGGCCACAGAACGAGACTCCGTCCCCCCAAAAAAAAAAAAATTCTAGAAGGATGTACCCGAGTGATTTTTCCTGAGTGGTGGAATAATGGGTGATGTTTATATCTTCTTTTTGCTTGTCTGTACTTTCCAATTATTAAACAGTCAATAAATATTAATTGTTAAAACAAGAATAAAGAAAAACATAGTTTAAAAAGCTGGTATTCACTGCTTGAACCAGGCAGGCGGAGGTTGCAGTGAGCCAAGATCTCGCCACTGCACTCCAGCCTGGGCGACAGAGTGAGACTCCATTTCCAAAACAAAACAAAACAAAACAAAGCAAGACAAAACAAAAAAAGCTGGTATTCACTAAATACTTGACATTTATTGATATAACAATTTCTGTTTCTAGTCTTCTCGGCAAGGGACATGATCTGTAGAAACGTGTGACCATGTCAAGTCAGAAATTCACTATGAGGCTGGCACACAGGAGCGGGTCTCCTAGCTAGTGAGTGAACCTGAGGTGGGAGGTGGGACTCAACTCCAGAGGCAGGGCTCCGAATCGGATGGAGGACTACCTAAACCAGGGCAGGGGCAAAAGCAGCTTTCAATCAGACACACCTACCAGTGTGCCATGTCAATTTACCACTGCCATGGGAACAGCCAGGAGTTACCACCTCTTTCCATGGCAATGACCTAATGACCTAAAAGTTACTACCCTTTCCCTAGAAAACCGTTCCTTAATCTGAATGCCATTAAAAGTGGGTATAAATATGACCAAAACTGCCCTACTCTGTCTACTGGGAAGCCTCGCTCTGCAGGAGTAGCGGTCACCAAATTGTAACAATGCCTCTTCAATAAAGCTGTTTTCTTCTACCTCTGGCTTGCCCTTGAATTCTTTCCTGGGAAAAGCCAAGAACCCTCATGGGCTAAGCTCCACTTTGGGGCTTGCCTGCCCTGCATCAAACCTAGCTGACATCTCGAAGTGGCAATGTGACTATAATTTATTATATGATTCAATTTTACTCTCGTAACAATAGAGGTAGATATTATTGTCTCACCTTACAGATTAAAAAACTGAAGGTATCATACATTATGCAGTAAGTCATGAATTTGGGAATCTGAGAGTGTTACAAGTCAAGTACCAGGTTTCTCAGTATTAGCACGGTTGACATTTTGGATCAGATAATTCTGTTTGGGGTCTGTCCTGTGCATTGTAAGATGTTTAGCATCATCCCTGGCCTTTACCCACTAGTTACTAGTGGCATCCCTACCCTTAGGGTGTGACAACCAAAAATGTCTCAGACATTGCCAAATGTCCTCAGGTTGAGAATCATGAGTCTAGTATATTCTATTCATTACTCTTGAGCAATGAACTCCAAAAATTCAAGATATAAACCTCAATACCATTTTCAACACTTCACCTTCACAGGGGCTTAGTTCTTAATTAAATCTTTAATAAATGTTGTTGATGATGAAAACAAACATAAATAATGATGTAATAAACATATTTTGCATAAATACTTTTCTATCTTTTGCATTATTTCCATTCTAATGACAGTCAAATGGAACAAACATTTTAAAGACCTCTCATTCATACTGTTAATCGCTGACCAAAGAGTTGTACGAATTTACATTTCTACTAGCAGTGTAAGAGTCTATCTTACCACACCCTCACCAGCATCGGCTATTATGTGTATATTTCTGTCTTTGCTAATATGAGTTCTTATTTCTATTTATTTTAATATTTGTGTTTATAACATTTTGTATTTTTCTTATTTATATTTTTGAGCACTAGTAAGAGTGAATATTCCCTGTATGTTATAGCCAGTAGCACTTCTTTTTTTCTCAACTGTTTTGTGCTTTTTGTTCATTTGTCTTTTGGGTGGTCTTAGTATTGTTCTTTTTTTTGAGACAGAGTCTCGCTCTGTCACCCAGGCTGGAGTGCAGTGTCGCTATCTTGGCTCATTGCAACCTCTGCCTCCCAGGTTCAAGCAATTCTCATCCCTCAGCCTCCTGAGTAGCTGGGATTACAGGCATACACCACCACACTTGAATAATTTTTGTATTTTTTAGTAGAGACAAGGTTTTGCAATGTCGGCCTGGCTGGTCTTAAACTCCTGACCTCAAGTGATCTGTCTTCCTTGGCCTCCCAAAGTGCTGGGATTACAGGCATGAGCCACCGTGCTCAGCCCTTAGTATTGTTTTTATCAATTTGTTCAAGCTCTCTGTATATTGTAACCTGGATAGCATATATTTCTACAAAAAAAAAATTTGCATAAAGGCATTTGAGCATAGACTTTATTAAAGCTCTGGGAAGATGGCAAAGGATTTAAATCACAGCAACTGAAGGAAGCTCAAATTGAGTTCTAAATATTCCTCTTTTTATAAGTTCCTTGTCATTTGTCTTTTTCTTTTCTCTTTCTTTCCTTCTCTTCCCTATGCCTCTCTCCCATCTCTTCATTCTCCAATTTCTGTTGCTTTTCAATAGAAACTAGCTTAAGTTATTTCTTTGGTCTTTGCCTCTATTTAACCATACTCTCAGTTTTTCTTCCACCCTAGTGGAAGATATTAGTTTATCAAGGTATTTTCTTAAACAAGGACACTTAGTTTCCTAAGGGAAATGCCAGTAACAACTTTCAAGATATCTTGATTATTATACCAGAGTGAAAAAGAGTTCTGAATCCATTTGCCCTATTTGCTTCAAATACTTTCTCCACTTTGTTTAACTAATGAGTACTAGGCTTAATACCTGGGTGATGAAATAATCTGTACAACAAACCTCCTTGACACAAGTTTACCTATGTAACAAACCTGCACATGTACCCCTGAACTTAAAAGTTAAAAAATGTTTTAAAAATTAAAAAAAGAAAACAGTAACCAAAAAACAAAATAATTGGTTGCTGGTATGATTCCATCCTGCACAGCTGTTCTCTGGAGTGTGGTTGTTTACCTCTGCCTGGCTTCTCTCCTACCTAAGTGCTTGCTGCCACCCATGGAAGATTTGATGGACACGGACATCAGCCTCCTGAGGCCCCAGAACTATATTTTTGGTTGTGACTAGAGGCCAACAAAGATTATCACTTTAAGGTGGATAATGATGAAAATGAGCACAAGTTATCTTTAAGAATGGTCAGTTTAGGGGCTGGTAGAAAGGATGGATTTTATACTGTTGAAGCAGAAGTAATGAACTATGAAGGCAGTCCAATTAAAGTAATACTAGCAACTTTAAAAATGCATGTACAGTCAATGGTTTATCTTGGGGGCTTTGAAATAACATTGCCTGTGGCCTTACACTCAGTGTGTTTCAGGGCCTGGGCATATGAGTACACAGCACTTAATAGGTATGAAGGAGGATACAAAGCAGGACATGAAGAGGAGGGAGATGTGAGACTTTTCAGTATATCTGGAAAGTGATCTGCCCCTGGAAGTGGGTACATTTCCACAAGAAAAAAATAAAACTTCTTGCAAATGAAAATCATGATGCTGATGAAGAAGAGGAAGAAGATTTTGATGAGGGGAAA
Organism: Pongo abelii; assembly: GCF_028885655.2. NCBI lineage: Eukaryota > Metazoa > Chordata > Mammalia > Primates > Hominidae > Pongo > Pongo abelii. Next base: position 118,986,288 of record NC_071992.2, read on the forward strand.
ACTGAAGAAAAAGCTCTAGTGATGAAATTTATACAGGATACTCCATCCAAAAAATGCACAAAAATCAAACCAAAATAAAAAAGACTCAGAACTATCAAGATTAAGACCAAAAGGTCAAGAATCATTCAAAAACAGGGGAAACAAACCTCTTAAAACACCAAAAGGACCTAGTTTTGTAGAAGATATTAAAAGCAAAAATGCAAGCAAGTATAGAAAAAGTTGGTTCTCTTCCCAAAGCTAACGGCATCAATTATGTGAAGAATTACTTCTGGATGACTGACTAGGAGGCAATTCACGATCTCTGGCAGTGGAAGAAGTCTCTTTAAAAAAATAGTTTAGGCCAAGCACGGTGGCTCATGCCTGTAACCCTAGCACTTTGGGAGGCCAAGGTGGGCAAATCACTTGAGGTCAGGAGCTCAAAACCAGCTTGGCCAACATGGTGAAACCTTGTCTCTCCAAAAATAAATAAATGAATAAAAATACAAAAAATTTGCCAGGCGTGGTGGTAGATGCCTATATTCCCAGCTACTTGGGAGGCTGAGACAGGAGAATCGCTTGAACCTGGGAGGCAGAGGTTGCAGTGAGCGGAGATCGCGCCATTGCATTCCAGCCTGGGCAACAGAGTGAGACTCTGTCTCAAAAAATAAAAAAAAATAGTTTAAACAGTTTGTTAAAATTTTCTTTTTTTTTTTTAATCTTTTAACCCAATAGTTCTTTTAGAGAAAAAAATTACTTGTCATTTCATTAATAGTTCTTTTAGAGAAAAAAATTATCTGTCATTTCATTTCTATAACAGTTGATATCTAACTGTCCTTTTTACAATTCAGAGTGAGAAGTTCCCTAGCACGTTGGATAAATATTGTCCAGTTTCCATTGCCAAAAACGTGTTGTTCAAAATACCCCTTTAGTTTTTAAAGATGAAACTCCATCCTTTGCTTGTTTTTTCAGACAGAGTCTCGCTCTGTCACTCAGGCTGGAGGGCAGTGGCACTATCTTGGCTCACTGCAGCCTCTGGCTCCCAGGCTTAAGTGATTCTCCTGCCTCAGCCTCCCAAGCAGCTGGGATTACAGGCACGTGCCACCACACCCAGCTAATTTTTGTATTTTTAGTAGAGATGGGGTTTTGCCATGTTGGTCAGGCAGGTGTCAAACTCCTGGCCTCAAGTGATCTGCAAACCTCAGCCTCCCAAAGTGCTGGGATTACAGGTGTGAGCCACCATGCCTGGCTCTTTGCTTGGTTTTCAGTATATATGTATGTATGGAATATTATGATAGGACATAGTAGTAGCTGTGGTCAGACAAATGGAAATGGTGGGAAGACAAAAATATACAAGTTAAATGAGCTCAATATTTTAATAAAGGAAAAAATAAATTTTTTCCCTGGAAAAAGTTGTAAGAAAAAAATAAATCTTCTCCTATGCATCTTAGAAGTGCCTTAAACTTAGATGTTTGGAGATGAGTAGTCTTTAGATAGGTGGAAATGGAGGAAAAGGTGTGACATGCCCATGGCTACCTAGTATGCTTCTATGCATAGTACAGTTTTAAAAAAGTGAGTTGCTTCTCTGTAAAAACATATTACTTTACTATTAGAAACCACTGGAGAGCAATCATGCCCTGCTTATATTAAACATCTTTGCTAGATTTTTATTTGATTTTTTGAGATGGGGTCTTGCTCTGTTGCCCAGGCTGGAGTGTATGGTGCAATTGTAGCTCACTGCAGCCTCGAACTCCTGGGCTCAATGGGTCCTCCCACCTCAGCCTCCCGAGTAGCTGGGACTATAGGCATGCACCACCATGCCCAGCTATGTTTGCTAAATTTTTAAGTGAGACACATTAAACCTCATAAAAATTAGAGCTAACATTTGTTGAACATTCTGTTATACTGCCTCCCAAGTATAACATGGTAATTAAAACACTGGAGGCCAGGCACGATGGCTCACCCCTGTAATCCCAGCACTTTGGGAGGCCCAAGTGGGCGGATCACTTGACCTCAGGACTTGGAGACCAGCTTGGCCAACATAAGGAAAACCCGTCTTTACTAAAAATACAAAAATTAATTGGGTGTGATGGTGCACGCCTGTAGGCCCAGCTACTCAGGAGGGCGAGGCACAAGAATCGCTTGAACCCGGGAGGTGGAGGTTGCAGTGAGCTGAGATCACACCACTGCTCTCCAACCTGGGCGACAGGGCGAGACTGCATCTCAAAAAACCCCCAAAACTAAAAAAAAAACCCCAAAACATTGGAAAGTTGTGCGAGGTATAATTCAGTTTAGGAATTAAGAATCCAAGACAAAAAGTCTGCCTCAGGACCACACACAAGCATGAAGAAACCAAGATAGTTCAAGCATAGACCTTAAAACTGCACTGTCTAAAGCTGTTGTCACTGGTCTCGTGTGGCTATTTAAATTTTAATTAAAGTGAAATAAAATTTAAAATTCAGTTACTAAGTCACGCTAGCCATATTTCAAGTGCTCAATGACTCCATGTAGCTAGTGGGTACTGTACAGACAGCACAGGATAACATTTGCATCACGGCAGAAAGTTTTAGTGGACCTAACAAAAAAAAAAAATTGCCTTTAGGCTCATTTCGTGACGGCAGATAAAAGCCTCTGGAATTCTGATATGTTTCTGAAGCCATGTTACAGAACTGGTTATTGTAATTGCGTGAACTTCATCCAAAACTGGTGAAAGCATCAGGTTGGGGATAGTCTGGTGGTTGTTACTTTCTGTCCAACCTAACACTGAGGCTCTAAGAAATTCTGTGGTGAATTTCTGTAGGGGGACACAGCAGAAAAGGCATAGTATAGTCAGAAAACCTGGGTCCTATAATACATAGTAATAATGACGACCATTTACTGGTTGTTTCCTATGTACCAGGCACTGTGCTAACCACATGCTTCATTTAATCCTCACAATACCTCTGTAAGGTATTTTTACCACCACTTTGCAGGTGAATAGGCTGAAATTCAGAGGTGTAAGGTCACACAACTAGTAAGTAGGAGAGCCTGGATTCAACACCTGGTGTCTATTCCCTTGTGCTGAACAACTCCGTGCCCTTTCTTCATCTGTAGATCTAAAAGGATTAAATTAGAAAATCTCAAAATTTCTACTGCTTCTAAAACTCTGTGTTCTAAATTAGGACATTACTATCTATCTCCCCAAGCTAATGAAATAAGCAGGGTTCCTGGAAGGAGCTTCTTACCTATTTTTCTCCAAAGGACATGCTTTCCCCTGTCTATGCCTCTGTCCTAAAACCTTTGGTTTCCCACTATCTAATGTGGTTTCAACTATTAATGAGGCTCTTTCGTGGCAAGGAGTGATTCTCTCCAGTAGGCAATCCTAGGAACGAGCGCAGTGCTTGGCGCACAGTAAATGCTCCATGGACCATTTATGAAATTAAGTCTAAGTGGACTTCAGGAAAATGTGAATCTGCTAAAATGAACTACTAGCCAGTATACTAGGTAGAAAACCCAGCTGACGAAGAAAACCCCAAGTGGAGAAGCCCTTGTAGGGGGCTGGAGACAATTTCTGACCCGCAGAAACCTGAAGTGGCGCTGACGTTTACAAGTGGTGGACAAAACGCCACCTGCAACACTGGAAGAAGCGGAAAACCCCACCCACTCTGGAACAACAACGATCATCCCCGACTCTGGGGTCCCCTTGCCGCCCCGTAGCATCCTAGTCCCGCCCCTCTCCCAAGGCCCGGCACTGGCAGCGGCTGCGGCTGCGCAGTGGCGCGGGCGTAGGCGGAGCGGCGCGCGCCGCGGTCAGCTGACTGCTGGGCTGGCACGTGACTTGTTCTGTGGTCGCTCGGGTAGAGGAAGCCGTGAGGCCGGAGCTTAGGTCGGGAAGGGATGGAGCGCTGAGCCGATAGCGTCCGCTAGGCTGCCTGCCTCCGCACCTGTTACTGCTGCTACTTCCTCGTTTGACACCTTCCTGGGTCAGTGAGCGATGGCTCTCCCCGGATGGGGAGTCCTGGTCAGGCCGAAGCTTGCGCTGCGGTCGCCGCCTGGGAGGGACGGGGGTGGGTGCGGGGGCAGAGACCGTGGCGTTGGAGCTGGAGCTGGCTGGGTGGCTGTATCTGCTTTCTCGGCGCCAATTCACCGTCTTGGGCCTAGATTCCGTCTCTAAGGAAGAGAAGGAGGGAAAAAGAGAAAGAGCTCTCATGGGTAGTTAATGACAGGCAGAAAGGAGAGATACAGCGGTCTGGGACCTTTCTTCTTGGGTAGGAATGCACGCCGCCTGATTGATTGAGGGGGATGAAGTGACAGAGAGGTCCAGGTGAGGCTATGGAGTGGTGTGTGTGAGGTCACAGCTAGTGCAAGTGCCTTCACTGGGTGTGTGTTGGGGGGGCGCGGGTGTCGGGGGGTCGGGGGTGGTGGGATGACAGTTTAAAGGCCTAGGAGCCCCTCACTGCAGGAAAGGAACCCTCACAGAGTACACAAGGTCCCTCTAGGAATGGGAAAGAACAGGAATCCAGAGAACTCAACTATTTTTTAGTAGAATGGGGGAGGGTAGGCAAAAAAAAAAAACTAAAAGAAACCCCTAGAAAAGAACTTGGTGAGAGTCACATAAGGCATATTGAATCACTTGAGAAACAGGAGTAAGGGGGAAGCTAGTATTCTTTTCAGAGGAAAATTCTGGTATGTTAGGGAAAAATCACATGCTTCAGTGCGAGCCCAGTACTTAGCACCGCTCTGGGAATGGAACGGTGGGATGTGAACAGTCTATCCTTAGGAGTTCGCACTAATGTTGGAGAGAAAAGTCACACACAGGACACGTTAAAATACGATGCAGTTTATGTATAATTACCAAAAAGAGAATGCGAAGTGCTTTGAAAGTGTGGAGCAACGACACGTGTAAACTGGCACTATGGGAAAATATTCTGGAGGAAAGAAAACTTGAGTCTTGGCAAGCCCTTAGGATTTGAACAGGTTGAGAGAAATGGGGATAATTTTACAGGCAGAGGAAGCCACAGGATTTGAAAGCCTGAAGATGGGGATAGGGAATGCTTCTGGTGGAGTCAGAAGTCTAGCTTTTATAGTGGATTGCACTGCGGAGAAGTGGGAAAGAAAGTTGGGAGTCAGGTAACGAGGACTTTTGAATGGTAGTCGTTTACTTATTCATGCAAATAATGTGTATTGAATACATGCTATATGCAGGTACAGTGCTGATGGTAAGGTTTAGAAAATTGTCTTTATAGAGCTTACAGGCAAGCAGAGGGGATGGATTTTAAAAATCAAGCAAGCGTGAAATGTGCTTTGAAGGAATAACAGTGGTATGAAAGAGTGTACTAGGGGCATGTGTATTATGGAAGATTTTAAAAAGGCATTGCTAAGAATATGACTTTTTAAAAATTAAAACAATTTTATTTATATTCTTCATACCCTCTCCGAGAGGATATGACTTTTGACCTGAGATCTGAAAAGAGACTGAAAAGGGAATGTGAAGGTGTGAGTGAAAAGAACATTCCAGGCCTGGCAGGGTGGCTCATGTCTATAATCCCAACATTTTGGGAGGCTAAGGTGGGAGGATTGCCTGAGGCCAGGAGTTCAGGACCAGCCTGGGCAACATAGTGAGACCACCGTCTCTACCAAAAATAAAAAAATAATCAGCTGGGAGTGGTGGTGTGTGCTTGTAGTCCTAGCTGCTCGGGAGGCTGAGGCGAGAGGATCATTTGAGCCCAGTAGTTTGAGGCTGCAGTGAGCTGTGATCATGCCACTGCACTCCCTCCTGGGAAACAGAGCTAGACCCTGTCTCTGAAAAATGAAAAAGGAACATTTCAGGCTGAAGCAACAGCATATGTCAAGGCCCTGAAATGTGAAGAGGAAAAAAGCTTTTCAGCGTTTTTGAAAGGCTAGCGTGGCTGAAACGGGGAGGGAGAGAGGCAGGTGGAGAAAGCTGGGGTCACGCCAAGCAGAGCTTTTATTCTAAAAACAGAGGGAAGCCGGTGAAGATTACAGGCAGTGGATTGAGACAGGTTGTGGCTTTTTTTGGGGGGGGGGAGTAATGTGGAGGGTGGCAAAAGTGAATGAGGGGAGACCCGCTCAGGGGAACATTGTTGTAATCCACTGAAGGATTTGAAGACAGGATACCTTCTCTCTCCACTAAGGACTTTAGAATGTTTAACTGTACTCACTTTTAGAGGGTCAGGATTTGGGGAAGGGAAAGAATGATTCGATTCTATTTGTACCCTTCACAGGGTAGTCGTAACTACCCTCGAGGCAGTCCTGAAGTACATAGCGGAAGCTCTTTTGCAAAAATTTGTTTTGGCTTTTCAAATTTATCCTTTTGTAAGGTCATCTATTTCAGAATATCTTTTATTGATATATAGTTACAGGGAGAGATCACTTTCATATTTATTTTGTTCTCACAGTTCTTTGAAAGACAGTGGATGAAAATGCTATTCATTGTATAGATGGGAACCTGGAGCTAGAGAAACAGGTAAAGTGATTTGGCTGAGTCCGGAGTAACTGCCACAGTTTTCTGACTGCTGATGTATTCCTGCTGATTACCTACACAGTACTAACCATAGTCACATTCTAGAGAAAAGGGCGAGTTTTTTGAAGTGCACAGTAGTCTTTGACTCAGCATTTTTTTTTTTTTTTTTGCGAACTTCTGAAGATTCAGCACTTCTGATGAACTTTTTCTAGTAGAACAGCTTCAAAGGAATCGGCAGTGGTGGGCTATGTCTTATCTATAATCTTGGGTAGAGCTGTTCAATTTACAGTTCGTCTGGAGGAAATAATGAACAATAAGGTGAACTGAAAGTGTTCAGGTTGTCAATCACAGTTCTTTGGCAACAAGTGAGTCTCAAATTATGCTGAAGACTGAGCCTTAGGGTTCTGTCTCAGAAGTCCTGGATCTTTTTCTCTTTTGGTATACCTTGTAGGGACTAGATAAAATCTAAAGAAACAGTACTCAGGATCTAACTAAATGCCGAGAACTAGATAGTGTAATTCAGCTTTTAAAACTTGGCGCAAAATACTCATTTTAATTTTTTTGGTATATTAGTCTTAGGAGCCTCATGTATATTAGTTTTTGCAACCTAAAAAGAAACTTCAGGGCTTCAAAAATCTGATTTTGTGATTATTTCCACAACTCATGAGATAATACCATTGGCCAACTGGAATGCCAAAGTAAACCTTTGCCAAAGGTCTCCATGTAGTTTACCCGTCCCTAAGCAGCAAGTCTTCTTTTGAACTGTGTTCTGCTTAGGAGTACTACAGTTTTGACTGAGTACCTCCTATTTAAAATTTTGCTCTTGTACATATTTAAATCTATCTACAGGTTACATCTTTTTCACTCTTTGGGTGTGGAATTATATATCATTTATAAATTAATTCATGTTAGATTTCCATTTTTCATCAATTTTTAAAGACATAGTATAAACATTAGCATAGTGCCCTTGGGACGCTTAGGCAGTGAACCAAGGCAGTCTAAAATTTCCTATTGACGTGAGTGATTCTTGGAACTAGAAATTTCAAACTATATTCTTGATGCTGAGACAAAATTTTTTTCCAGCAGGACATCTACTTCTAACATTATACCATGTGCAAATGTACTATGCGTTTATTGAGTTAAAAAAATGAGCCAGTAGGCAGTGGAGGAGAGGTGCTTTGGTTACACCAGAGGATAAAAGAGTATTAACTGTATATCTAAAATGTGGGGTGTGGGGGTGTGTGTGTGTCTGTGTGAGTATGTGTGTGTATTTGAAAATAAAATGCTAGGTAAGTGATGTTTTATAGAAAGGGATCAATGTATCTTCTAAGGTATTTTGAACAGACTATCAATGAATAGGAAGTTGTAAATTAAGACATGTTAGCAGGTGGTTTAACTTTACCATGAAAGGTTTTCCTTTTGAATCAGCCCATAGTTTAGTGTTTCTATGTGGGTGCTACTGGCAGTTTGGAGGTCTGTTTCGCCCCTACCCACTAAATGCTGATTAGCGATCTCCACGTTGGGACAACCCAAAATGCTCCCATACATTTCCAGACTCCTCCTGGAGGAGAGAGGCACCATTTGGTGCAAAACATGCATGTGGTGTCATTGTTTATTTGTTGGACAAATATTAAGATGTTGAGGATACAGAGGTTAGAAGTAATATTTTAATCAACTGCATATAATGGACTTCAAGTAATTTAAAATCCAGTTTTTGATGTTTTAATGTAACTCCTTTAGTATAAAATTACTGAAACTATATCCTAATATTTCTTTGAGGCACTTGTCTTTTGTAAAACTGCGTGAATAATTAGAGTCCCCTCAATCCCAATAAAATGTAGTCACTAAATGTCTTTGGGCAACTAATTTCACCAGCTGTTCCCTCATTTGCAAGTGGGGGTGGTGATAACATATCTTTTGAAGGAATTAAGTACAAAATTGCTTTAGTAGATGCAAGTGCTTATCACTGGGCACAACATGTGGTACATATTCAGTGATTGTTGTTACCAGTAAACAGAATTTCAAGCTTACTTAGGGTCATGAATTGGAGAAAACTATAAAGTCTTTAAGTTGGTGAATTTCAGGCCAAAATACATTGTATTGGAGATATCAGCACCTTCTAGCAGAATGTGGTACCGTGGTCCAGTCACTATTATAAATTGCCAGCCCTGAAGAAAAGGGAAGTCATGTTTTGGGAGCCATGAGTGTAGATTCAGGGAATCCCCTGGCATGGAAGGAATTATTTGCCCACTGGGTCACTGCTGAGTTGCCTGTGCAGAGGAGGAGTCTCTAGAAGCTGAGAAGGTTTTGGTGATTATTTGCAGTAATGGGTGTACGACAGGGCCCTCCTGGCCATGTCTGCCAATTCAGCAGCTTTACCAGAAGTTACTAGAAATTTTCTAACATTGTATTATGTATTACATCCCCAGCCCCCACTCCACAATGTCACAGTGTGTTTCCAGTTTTTATGATAGGCATCTGTGTGAAAGTAAGGCTTTGCTTTTACAGATTGCTTTCTAGGCAAATGTGGAATAAAAAAATTGTAGTTGATAAAATGTGTCTAATAAAGATTAAATTGCCTTTCATATTTAAGTATATTTATGGCAAGAAATTATGGTAGTCTTAATAGGATTATAGAGCATTTATAGGCATTGTTTCCATTGAAAACAAAACATGGAATATTTAAGATTTATTTAAGAAAGGCGGGGCCGGGCGTGGTGGCTGACACCTGTAATCCCAGCACTTTGGGAGGTGGAGGCAAAGGGCGGGCAGATCACTTAAGGTCAGGAGTTCAAGACCAGCCTGGCCAACATGGTGAAACCCCATCTCTACTGAAAATACAAAAAATAGCTGGGCGTGGTGGCTCGTGCCTGTAATCCTGGCTACTCAGGAGGCTGAGGCAGAAGAATCACTTAAACCCAGGAGGCAGAAGTTGCAGTGAGCCGAGATCGCGCCAGTGCACTCCAGCCTGGGCAACAGAGTGAGACTCTGTCTCAAAAAAAAAAATAAAAAGGCATATTTTCTGACAATTTTAAAATCTCATTTCGTATGAATCATGGATGTATTCCTTGAAAGGTAAAATCCCCCTTTTAGTTACTGAAAATGTTTAAACAAGTTGTGTTATGAGCAAGCCCCTCCCACAATCCCAATTAAGATGCTTCTGTTTTGAAGGATAGCGTTTTTACATTCAAAGAGGAAGCAGTTATTTTTACTTTTTATATGTATGGCGTTAGTGATTTCTAGGGTAGGATGTGGCAACTTTTTAACTGAGTGGATTGTGGTAAATGTTTCGCACAGATCAATTCTGTTAAAAGTTGATGTGCACATTTGGAAGGCTATGTGATATTTCACTGATAGCTGAGGTACGCCTTCTTGTGCTTCTTAAAATAAGTTGCTTTAGTAAATTTGGTATTTTCAAGTGCTGAAAAGGAAGTTGTCCATGCTGAAAAGCATGGAGACCAACTTCTAGGCTTAATTTATTGTGAAATTTAATTTATTGTGAAAGGTGATTGCATTTCAGAGACCACGGTTTGGTTTCCTTGAAAGCGTAAAAATCAGTTAAGTGTCAGAGTGCTTAGTGGAGTGCGGTACTGTTTTCTGTGGTTGACCCTGTCTTGGGTCAATCCCATACCTTCCATTCACAGAAGCAGTGCCAGCAGATGTCTTGTGCAGGCTTATAGCCAACCCCCCCTCACCTTTTATGTTGTAATAGTTATTATTTTATTGTCTTTATATGCAAATCAATTGTGGTAGGAAAATAATCCATAGCCTTCAAACTCTCAGAAGTGGGAGATAAAGTAAATAAAATTAACAGTCCCAGAGCTTTGGATCCAGGTGTTTTTTTTTTTTCCTTTCCTCCCACTTTTTTCCCTTCCATGTTGAAAAATAATCGTTACTTTTTTTTTTTTTAAGCAGCACACTTATTGCAGTCAGACAAAATAGAAGTGCCTGCAGAATTGACTAGTATTTCCCTTGTGCCTCCCTGTATTCTTCAGTGTTTTTTTCTGTCTTGACATCTACGTGAAGTCTGCCTCCCACCCTCCCTGCCCACACACAGACCTGCCTACTCATAAAACCTGCCACCCTCTCCCACCCCCAAGTGTAAGCTCCATGAGGACAGGGTCTACATTTTATTTGTTTTGTTTCTCAGAGTCTACTACGGTTTTGGGAACTTAAGCACCCAAAATATTTTGTGAGATGAATAAGAGCTTTAATTGAGAACAGTTACAGTCAGATGAGATGTGTGACAAAACATAAAATAGATGTCTGCCTAATGCTGTTAATGACATGAGTGTAAGTAGACATGTGAGAGAAGCAGTGGGATTATAGTAACAGGTTTGGTGCATGGATGGACTTAGTTGGGAAAATCATTTTGTTAATGGAGGCTTGGGTTGGCTTAAACTGGAAGAGAGAAATTTGTTTTGTGCGAAACGATCAAAGGCAGGGTAGGAAAGAGAAGGAGGCCTGAAGTCAAGATGGATAAAGAGAGCTCAGGAAGAATGCGAGGATAAGGCAGAAAAACTCAGACAGGGACGCTAGTAGTGATGACAGTGAAGATTGGCAGATTTGAGTTTTGCTTCCAAGAAAGAAGCAGGACTAGGGGTGTATGTTTTGGTGAGTTGTTCAGCCTTCTGTCCATAGCCTTCAAGAGTATTGCCATTTCTTGTAACATTAAATATACTGTATAATCATAGAAATGCCTGTCTTGTTACAATGGTTCTGAAATTTGGGTGAATTACCTGAGGGACTTAAAATAGGAAAAAAGAATCCTGGGGCTCACCTAGTATAGGTTCAGGTAATGAGTATAGGAGCAGAAGAGGATCCTGGATATTGTAATCCAATCCTCTCATATTACAAGTGAAGACACTTATGCAGACAATTATATGCAGAACTGGGATTAGATTCCAAGTCTTCATATCCTCAGTGCAGTGCTCTGGCGATTACATTGTGCTTCCTGAAATTGACATTTGGGTTTTCTTTGACTATGATTCTCAGTGAGGTAAAAGGGCCGTTTACCAACTTTGATCACATCTTCAGATGTAGCTACAATTAACCAGCTTTGCCCTTCTCTTTTGTATGAACTTCAGGGCTCTTTGTTATGATGCCATTTAATGGTCTCTAAACTTTTCAGTGTTTTCAAATATGAGGATACTGCCCTAATAAAGATGTGGTGGGGCAGATTTTTGTTTGTGTTTACGTGTAATAATTTATTATTAAAAAATTAGGAAAAAAATATACAGAAAGGATGAAAACAGACATTCATAATCATTCCCAAGAGGTAATTGTTAACAGTTTTTTTTTATAATTTAATGTTTATACCTATGCATATCCTTATTTTCTTTTTTAAGATCAGCATAGCTAGGCCAAAGGATATGCACATTTTGTGGGTTTTGATAAATATTGCCAAATTGTGTTCCAGAAATTGTCCATCTTTTGTTCTTTCTTTCTTCTTTCTTTCTTTCCTTCGTTCGTTCCTTCCTTCCTTCCTTCTCTCTCTCTCTTTCTCTCTGTCTTTCTTTTTTTTTTTTTTCAAGAGTCTCTCTCTGTCACCGAGGCTGGAGTGAGAGGCATGATCTTGGCTCACTGCAACCTCCGCCTCCTGGGTTCAAGCGATTCTCTTGCCTCAGCCTCCCAAGTAGCTGAGATTACAGATGTGTGCCATCACGTCTGGCTAATTTTTGTATTTAGTAGAGATGGGGTTTCACCCTGTTGCCCAGGCTGTTCTTGAATTCCTGACCTCAGGTGATCCACCCGCCTCAGCCTCCCAAAGTGTTGGTATTACAGGCATGAGCCACTGCGCCCAGCCTATGTGTTGTTTCCCATCTGCAGAATTTTCTTGGGCTCCCATGTGTTGTGTAATTATTTTAGATTATTTTAGAAATAGATGATGCAGTGTATCTAAGATATATTTTAGATATTTTATTAATGATGATAAATTGTTATAGCTGTATTCATGCTTTATTTTATTAAAAAAAATTTTTTTTTTGAGATGGAGTCTTGCTTTGTCGCCCAGGCTGGAGTGCAGTGGCACAATCTTGGCTCACTGCAACTTCTGCCTCCTGGGTTCAAGTGATTCTACCACCTCAGCTTCCTGAGTAGCTGGGACTATAGGCATGTGCCACCATGCCCAGCTAATTTTTGTATTTTTAGTAGAGACAGGGTTTTACCATGTTGGCCGTGGCTGGGCTCGAACTCCTGAGCTCAAGTGATCTGCCTGTCTTGGCCTCCCAAAATGCTGGGATTAAAGGTGTGAGCCACTGCACCTAGCCTATTAATGCTTTTAAATAAATTCATGTTTTACCCATCAAGATAGCACGCCATACATTTGCAAATTAATGGCACATAAGTGAATGTTGGAGACATTTATTCAAGCTGCAGCTGTTTTTTTTAAAACAAAAACAAATATTTTCCTCGTTAGTACAAAAGCAATACATGTTCATTGTGTTCCATTTTTCACAAACACAGTAGTACTCCAGTCTTTTAGCCTAGATTTGGTAAATTTTTGGCATTTATTGTTGTCAGTCCTGTTTTCTGTTAAATGTTAAAACATGGGGCTGAGAGAGGCTGTGAGGTTGTGGCTGAATCCCTGCATAGAAACAAACAGAACAATTAGAAAATCCGAACACTCGTGAATAATACATACAACAAAACTAGATGAGACTTCAGTTTTTGTCTGCGATGGAGTAACTGGTACCATATTTGCTTTCCCTCCATAAACAATTACAAACCTGTACAAGATATATTAAAGAACCGCTTCCAGACATCAGACAACAGGCAGTATGGGAGCTGAGCGAAAAGAAATGAGCTCTGTAATTCCTCCTGTTTTTTCCTATAGACACTCTCTGCACCGTGTTTTAGGAAGGGAAGACCCATCCAGAGCATCTTGGTCTTGCTGAGTTGAGGAGACTGGACTTGGGGAAGGTTTATCTGGCTGGAATTTGCAGGTGGGATTGACAGAGAGAGGGAGCTAGGCAGAGAAACACCAGAAACTTATAGGGGAGTCTCTGCAGGAGCTCTAACAAAGAATGACCAGAGAGCTTTAAACTGAAGACTTGCCAGAGCTTATGGTGCTGGGAGGCATTTGAATTCTGACCAGATATGGGAGAGAGACCTTATTGAATACTTGAGACATTCAATAGAATCCCTGAAAGGTTAGATCTTAGTATCAGAGACTAAGTTAGCCCTAGAGTAAGGCCTTAGGCCTATCCTAACAGTGTTCGAAAATAAGCCTTGGGTGGATCAAGCTGATCCTCCCCTAACTTACCTGCCCACCAGAACAAAGTACAACACTCTTAAAAGGAAGACAGCAAAGTCCAGTGATAAACAGTGCAACATTTTTACAAATATGCTCAGTGTTTTAACAGAAAACATGAAAATAATGAGGAAAGAAATGGAAGATATTTTAAAAATGGAACTTAAAGCAGAAAAATACATAAGAAGTGAAATATTCACTGGTGAGAAGAATAACAGATTAGATACTCCAAAGAAAAGGTCAGCAAACTAGAAGATACAGCAAGAGACTGTGTTAGTCTTATTTGTTGCCATAAAGGAATCTGTGAGATTGGATAATTTATAAAGAAAAGAGGTTTTTTTGCCTCACAGTTCTGTAGGCTGTGCAAGCATGGCATCCAGATCTCAGCTTCTCATGAGGCTTCAGGAAGCTCTTGAGTCATAGCAGAGGGGAAGGGGAGCAGTAGTGTCACATGGTGAGAGAAGGAGCAAGAGTCGGGGGAAGGGAACAGTCAGATCTCATGATAACTTCTTACTATGGGGAGGGCATTCTCTTTTTAACAATCAGATTTCAAGGTAACATTACTGCAGGGAGGGCACCAAGCCATTTATGAGGGATCTGCCCCATGACCCAGACACCTCCCACCAGGCCCCAGCTCCAACATTGGGGTTTATTCAACATGAGATCTGGGGAGGACAGACATCCAAACTATATCACTATCCAAAAGTAAAACACAGTGAGAAAAACAACTGAGAAAAATGAATGAAAGCTCAGTGACCTGTGGAGCAGTATCAAGTGGTTTAACATACATGTGATATTGTTTCAAAAGAAGGAAGTGAAGGCAAAAAAAATTGAGGAAAAATAATGGCTGAAAACATTTCAAATTTGATGAAAACTATGAATGGATCCAAGAAACTCAACAAACTCCAAGCAGAGTAAATACTTGTGACCTTGGGATAGGCAGATTTTTCACATGCTACAGAAAGCATATATTGTAAAAAAAAAAAAACAAAAAAAAAACCTGATAAATCGGGCATTGGCAGAATTGCAAACTTCTATTCAAAAGCATCATTAAGTCAAGCCACAGACTGAGAGAAAATATGTAAATATATATATATTTCACAAGGAAATTGTGTCAAGATCATATAAAAATTTTGTGCAACTCAGTAAGTGAATCCAGTTTTTTAAAAACTGGGCAAAAGACTTGAATAGAAAATATACAAATGGCAAATAACATGAAGAGCTCCTGAACTTCATTAGTCTGCATAGAAATGCATCATGGAAATGCAACATAACCCTGCAACCCACTGGAATGGCTAAAAATGAAAAGACCAAGAACACTAAGTGTTGGTAGAGCATCTGGAGCCTGAATACCTTGCTAATGGGAGTATAAAATGTTATATATCTGCTTTGGAAAACAGTTTGGCAGTCTCCCCTCTCCTCCCCTCCCCTTCCTTTTTTTCTTTTTCTTTTTCTTTTCTTTCTTTCTTTTCTCACTCTGCTGCCCAGGCTGGAGTGCAGTGGCATGGCTCACTGCAACCTCCACCTTTTGGGTTCAAGCAATTCTTGTGCCTCAGCCTCATATGTAGCTGGGATTACAGGCCTGCACCACCGCACCTGGCTAATTTTTGTAATTTTGGTAGAGACGGGGTTTCAGCATGTTGGCTAGACTGGTTTCGAACTCCTGGCCTCAAGTGATCCACCTGCCTCAGCCTCCCAAAGTGTTGGGATTACAGGTGTGAGCCACCACACCTGGCCAATTTCTTATAGAGGTAAATATACATTGATCATTCAACTTAGAAATTCTACTTTTAGAATTTTTTATCCAAGAGAAAAATATATCTTCACAAAAAGCTTTGTAGAGGAATGTTCATAGAATCTCTATTCCTAGTGGTCCCAAACCAGTAGTAACAATCCAAATGTTCATCAACTGGTGAATGTATGAACAGACTATAGTAGATGTATGCGGTAGAATACTAAGTAATAAAACAGATTGAACTACTAATACATACAACATGGACAGATATCAAAGACTTGCTGAGCAAAAGCCAGGTACAAAAGAGTATCTAATGCGTGCTTCCATTTACAAGGAAATTCTAGATCAGGCAAAACTAATCTGTAGTGACAGAAAGCAGACCAACATTTGCCCAGGGCTGGCAGTGAGGTAGGGATTGACTGGACTGAGTGTGAGGGAAGGTTTGGGGATGATAGAAGTGTCCTTAATCTTGGTTTTGACAGTGCTTACACAGGCATATACATTTGTCAAAAACTCATCAAACTCTTATAATGGTTGCATTTAATTCTATATACATTATATTTTAATAAAGTTGATTTTATAGAAAAAACGGGAAGTGAGGGAAGCTAACCAACTGTAATCCAGATGCTTGATGTTATCTCATTTAATCCTCACAGTAGTTTTTATTGAAGAATGTTCAGCAAATATCTTCTGAGATTCTACCATGCTGGTCTCTGTGCCAGGTACTGAGGATAAAGTGGTGAGCAAAAACTATCATGATTTCCACTTACCCTCCTGGGCAGTTTATTTGAAAGACCGATACTAGTAAGTGCTCCCCCACCCCCAGAGAAATACTGCAAAGAAGGTGCTATGAGAGCGTATAATACATTCATCCTTAGCATATAATATGTGCTGTCATATGATACATGACGAGACACATACCACATAATATACCTTGTATAATATATAAGACACTTTGTGTGCCCCGGTTTCTTTGTAACTACTACCCCTCTAATGGGGTTTCTCTGACTACTAAGTTAGTTAATACATGTGAAGTGTTTTGACTGGTGCTAGTAGATAGGAAGTGCCCAGTAAGTGTTGGCTGCTATGAACATTTGACAGTTCTAATTGTCTAATACTGCAGGGGTACACCTACACTAATGCAGGGAACACTGGAGTAGGACTACATATTGGGGAAGAGATGATAAGTTTGACTAGAAGTGTTGGGTTTTAGCTGCTTTTGAGACATTCAAGTGGAAAATATCTTGTAGTCAGATGTGGATACTGGTTGGGTACAACTCTAGATGCTGCAGAGGGCCCTGGGCTGGAGACATAACATTTCAGAAAGTGTCCAGCATCTAGACTGGAATTGCCTCAAGTGTAGAGATCATCAAGAAAGGTCCTCTACACACACATTCACACACACACACACACACACACACACACAGAGAGAGAGAGAGAGAGAGAGAGAGAGAGAGAGAGAGAGAGAGAGAGAAGAAGGACAAAGACCTGGATCTGAGCCTTGAGAAATTACTATTTAATCAGGGTGCCTTTTTGATCATCATCTCCTCTGTTTAGCATATGATTTGCTACATTTAGGCCTGACTTCCTTCGTATTCAGGATAAAATAAGGGGAAATAATTACGAGTAAAAACAAGCAGTGAAGAAGGTGGTGTCAGGTTCTTGGTGAGTTGATAACAAATGGCCACCAGTTTTGACAATTTGTTTCCTTGCAGCTGAGAGAAAAAGGGAAATATGTTTAGCAACATGGATTCCATTTTCCGATGAATAAAGACATACATATTCATCTGCAAAGATAAATTTTGTTTGAAACTAAACTTAAATTGTTCTTAAATTTCAAGGATTTTTGTTTTGTTTTGTTTTTGAGAAGAAGTCTTGGTCTGTCACCCAGGCTGGGGTGCAGTGGCTCCATCTTGGCTGACTGCAACCTCTGCCTCCAGGGTTCAAGGGATTCTCTTGCCTCAGCCTCCCGAGTAGCTGGGATTACAGGCGCATGCCACCATGCCCGGCTAATTTTTTTGTATTTTTAGTAAAGACTTGGTTTTGTCATGTTGGGCAGGCAGGTCTTGAACTCTTGATCTCAGGTGATCTGCCTGCCTCAGCCTCCCAAAGTGCTGGGATTACAAGTGTGAGCCACTGTGCCTGGCTTCAAGGAGAAATTTTTTTACCTGACTTGTGTAAGTGATAAGTTGAGTGGACATTGTTTAAAAATGGAAAAAACAGATTTTGCAAAATACTTGTGATGTTAGTCATAGAAAGTTGTTACATTCCTCCTTAGGTACTTAAGTAGCTTATCTTTCCTATTAGGCTCTTTACTTAGAGTTAGTTTGCTTTGATGAGGGGTAGAAGAACTGAGGCCATGGCTTTGCCTGAAGTACAGATAGGTTCTTTATCAAACCCTCTTTTTTATATTTTTGACTTTATTCACCCTTGACATAAAAGACAAAGGCTTACTTAGGAACCTGCAACTCTACCAACTTTTAATTTTTACTGTAAAATAAGCATTTTCTGGAAGACTAAAAAACACTTTTAAAAAACATGATTTTTTTTGCCTTTGTTTTATCTCTAAATCAGACTTCTTGATTGGTTCTATCATTGTTATATTTGAATTTGAATTTTATTTATTAATTCAACAGGCATTTATTAGGTCCCTGCTATTGCCAGGAATTTAGTGTATTGTGGCTCTCAGGGTTTCACAGAGAAGAAGATATGATTCCAGCTCTTAGGATTTCTCAGTAAGGTGGGGAGGAAAATATATTATAAAAATGAGGGAGAATATGATGAGTGCGTAGTAGGGGCATTTATAAAGTATAAGTAAGCAAAGGATATTTCTCATCTGGGATACGGGGGAGAGTCTTGGGAGGTAGGATGGGGTGGGGTAGCAGCTAATACAGTCACCCCCAGGAAGGGCGGCCGCATGGAAAGGGGAAGGTCTAGGTACATTATTTTATCATGTTTTCCAACAGCTGGGTGAAGAGATGTGTCGTATTCCCACTTTACAGATGAGGAAACTAGTAAGGGGGTAGAGTCAGAGTTTTAACTGTTGCAGGACTCCAAAGTTTGTGTTCCTTCCTCCATGATCTAGCAGGTCCATTGAATCTCTAGTATCTGATCTCTGGTCTCAAAGTGTACTTTGAATCTCGAATTTTGTGTGTGTTTCCTTTCGTTTGGAGGAATCGTTGTTCCTTCTAGAAGGTAGGATAGTTTTGGATGCTGGGTGATGCTGCTTTAGAAATTGTGATGATCCTGGATGAAGGGAACAAGGAAAGGAAGCTTGGATCCCTTTATCAGAATTCACTGGACCAACAGGGTGCTCTGAGCCTGGAACCAAACATAGGGTGAAGGTGTTGAAGCTTACATGCGGATTTCTCTTCAAATAGGAGAGCCCAGGTGCACCAGAGCACAGAACATTCTTTTCTCCTAATGTGACACAATAGAGAGAACATGGCCTTTAGAGTCAAACACAACTAAATTTGAACCCCATCTGCCAGTCGTGCAACCTTGGGTAAACTACTGACCTCTCTGTGAATTACTGCCTATCTCATGGGTTGTAGTGAGAATGGAATAAAATGATGTATGAGAAGTGAAAAGCACAACATCAGACTTAGAAGGCACCTTTTCCTTCCTTTCCTCCTCATCTTCCAACACCTAGGCTCTAGGGAGGTCTCAGTTAAAAGCTAGAATTACGAGCACAGTGGCTCACACTTGTAATCTCAACACTTTGGGAGGCTAAGGCAGGAGGATTGCTTGAGGCTGGGAGTTTGAGACCAACCTGAACAACATATCAAGACTCCATCTCTACAAAAAATAAATTTTTTTAAAGCTAAATTAGAGAACTTCTATAGTATTTTTAGACTACAGTTTTGATCAGAATTTATGATGATATTATTTCCTTTGATCCTAACAAAAGTTCAGTGAAGTAGATAGGGCAGGTATTATTTATAGATGAGAAATAGGGTCCTCTTTCCTATTCCTTGAAATCCTTTGGAAGCCTGTTAGAAGAAAAGATTTTCTGGAACTCTAAGTAGTATGATAGTGACATCTACTGTAATAGCTCATATTATTACAATCTTTGAGGAAGCTGCAGTTTAGATAATTTAGCACTATCATCAGGAAGAATTTAACAGTTGATTTTATTACCTGCCATTTTTGGGGGAGAGGAGGTATAAAAATGTGTCATTTGATATACTAACAGAAAACCACTTGCATAAAATTATTTTAATAAAATCTCAGTTTTCCAGAAACCACGATCACTTAGAAGATCTGGATTACTAAAAGAGGTTTAAAGATGCTATTAGATTTTCTAATAACTGAAAATGTTAAAGTTCAAGATAGTTTGTGCTAAAAAAGCTAGATTCGCTAAGTCCAAGAGTGTTAACTGGAAGAAACCAGCAATAGGTGGTGATGTGATCCAGGTGTTGCGAAGAACAGAGACAGGATGACAAGAAGGCAGGAGATGGGTCCACAAGATTTCAGCAGGGATTTATTTTTAAAAGCAACTTCTTGAGATAGGTTCTGGAGTTAGTACAGGTGTAGCCTGAGCTCCCACGCTTGCAACATTATGCAGTTAGATTGTTGAACATATTGACCCCCTCAAATACTTTTTTAAATTTATTTTTTAAAAATAAAAATAATTTAAAAAAATAGAGACAGGGTCTCGCTATGTTGACCAGGCTGATCTTGAACTCCGGAGCTCAAGTGATCCTCCTGCCTCAGGATCCAAAAATACTTTTAAAATAAATCCCAAACTCTAAAAGCATTGTCTGCAATGTATTATACTTGGTCATAAGAAGATATAAACAGACTAGTAAGCATTTCTACTAGGTGTAAAACAAAAAGGTTGTACTTTGAGGATTAATTTGGTATCTAGATTATTCTCTGAATATCCATTTTAAAGTTCACTAAAATTTTATTTTTAATAAATTTGCCATGCAATGTTATGTTTTAACTTGTAAATTAAATACATTCTTGTAAAAATTTTAAAAATATTTAGATTTGAAGTATTTCAGATATACAGAAAAATGTTAAATATTGCCAATTAACGTCATCCATGCAGATTTAGCAAGTATTAACATTTTGCTCTATTTGCCTGATTTTTTAAATGAAATCTTACATACAAAACTAAAGCTCCTTTCTCATATGCATATCTTAGTATTTTCTGTAAGTATATATAACTATACTATTATGTGTTTTTCAATTGTGGAAATAGGAACTCTTACTCTGCTGTTAGGAACTTAAGTTGGTAGGGGCTTTGGAGAACAATTTGGCAATACCCAAAAGAGTTGGCAGTGGTCTGTGTCAGTTGTCTCATGCTGCACAACAAACTACCCCAAACTTAGTGGCTTAAAACAGTGATTTCTTATTTCTCCTAATTCTGTGAGTTGTTGGGGTAGTCCCTCTGCTTGTTTTGCCTGGACTCATTGATGCAGCTGCATTCAGCTGGGAGACTGGCTGGGCTGGAGGGCTCAAAATGGCCTCAGTCACATGTCTGGTGGTTCATGCTGGTTGTTGGTTCTCTACATGTGGCCTTATCACTTGCAGTAGGCTAGACTGGCTTCCTTATGTGGTAGTCTGAGGGCAGTGGTCCAAGACGCAAGGCCTCTTGAGGTCTGAGCCCTGAACTCGCGTAGTGTGGCTTCCATGCGTTTTATTGGTCAAACCAAGTCGCAAGGCCAGCTCCACCTTTTGATGGAAGGAATGGCAAAGTCACACTGCATAGGAGCATGGAAAGACATGTCGCCTCCATCTTTGAAGACATATCCTGTAATTCAGCTATTTTACTTTTATCTATCCCAGAGAAAATCTTTCACAGATAGAGAGACATGTACACATTGTTCACAGCAGAATTGTTTATAATAGCAAAAAAGTAAAAACAGTTTAAGTCATTCCAGGAAGAAGCAGATAATAAATTTTAGTTTATTCATATAATGGAATACCATATATCAGTTAAAATTAATGATCACTGGATAATTCTAAAAATAGGTTGAATGAAAAAATCAGGTTGGAAAAGAATATGGTAGTATAATAGCCTTAAAGTTCAATATTTGAAGTTTCTTGGGTAGGCTAATGAAGATTTTGCTTTTGCTTCTGTTCAAAACTTATCTTTGGATGGCCTCGTTAGAGCGTGGTGCTCATGAGTAGCTTCCATCCTTGGATGGCCGGTTAAGCTGTGCTGTTTTCTGACCAGACTGGCTGTCACTAAAAAGCTTGTGTTTAGCTTGTTGGCCATTTGGGAAAGTGTAGCTCTTTCATTTGAGAAGGTGTAGGTAGAGCTGATAAAGGTTTAACTTCATCAGTAATGTTAGAAAAGTCCACATACAGTACAGTTTCTTTTTTAAAATTTTTTTTCTAGAATATAGTTTCTTAACATATTCATTTAATACCACCGTCTACTTCTGTACCGGGTTTAACCTCCATTTCTTCTCTGTAAATGGGAAGCATGATATTTACCTCGTAGAGGTGTTGGGAAAATGAATTGAGATAATAATGCATTTAGAGCAGTACCTTTTATATGGTAGATCCTCTATAAACAGTATTTAGAAAAAATAACAAGATGGCATCTATGTTAAGTTCACTTTCAATGGTATTGTAGTGAGTAGGTAGCATTGATTACCTACTCATAGGTACTTTAAGCAGGTACTTTAAATTTTAGGACTACTGTAATTATGAAAGTCCATTATGATTAACTATAATACTTTACATTTTAAAGGAAATTTACATTTATAAACTCTTTCACATTAATTATCTGATTTTGTTCTCAGGACAACTTTGTAGGATAGTTATATTCGATTTAGAGACATTGAATATTAGTTTCAGGAGAGGTTAAATAAGCAGTGTTAGCAGAAAGCTTATGTTGGTTCTCATGAAGGCAGATTAAAATGGAAATAATGATACCATAATACTTTGATTTTTATCATTTGTGTTTATGTGCTTTACCTACCTAGATTCTGAATAGATTTGTCTCTGTACTTTTTTCCCCCTTTTGTGTGTGTGGGAAGGGGAAGGAGGAGGAGGAGGAAAAGAGATTATAGAAGAGGGTTAGGTGAATCTTAATGGGACTCTTTGGAAAGGGAGATCTGCAGCCTGCCTCTCAGATCCAAAAATGTTATATTAACACCACCCTCTTCAGCTCCCTGTATTTTAAAATAGCCAAGCAGATTGGCAAGATTTTTTTTTTTTTTCAGATTTGTAAATGTTCGACGGCAACTAAGTCTATGCATCAAAGATTTGAGGAGATTTCTCTAGGTTGACTATGGATTAGAATTAACCACCAAATTTACTGGCCATGTAGGATTTGCTAAGCCAATGTGACAAATTTATTTGGTGACTTCTGTTTATAAATGCATTGATTCAATTAAATTCTTTCTCCAAGATAAAAGTTATGCTTTTTTTTTTCTTTTTTTAAATTTCCTATTTTGGTTGTATGCTTTAAAAGTTTGAGATAGGTTGGGTGTGGTGGATCACTTGAGGCCAGGAGTTTAAGACCAGCCTGGCTAACATGGCAAAAACCTGTCTCTACTAAAAATACAAAAATTAGCTGAGTGTGATGGCGTATGGCTGTAATCCCAGCTACTCAGGAGGCTGAGGCACAAAAATCGCTTGAACCCGGGAGGCGGAGGTTGCAGTGAGCTGAGATTGTGCCACTGTACTCCAGCCTGGGCGACAGAGTGAGACACTGTCTCAAAAAAAAAAAAAAAAAAAAAAGTTTAACATAAACCTATAAATTTGTAACTCTCCAGCTTTGTTGGTTGAAGGAAACTATTGGTGGCTGGTATTTTGGGTAATCTCACTTCTTGGCTAACTCCCATTAAGGATGTTTTATAATGAAAAAAGTAGGTACTTCACATATTAGGTTTTTATCACCTCACTTTCCTAGTATCATAAATAAATCATTTTTTCACCATTTGTATAGATTTACTTCGAGGTAGGTAAATTTCACTTTGAGATCCTATGCCAACATTAGATTAGTTTTGAAACAGGTTATATGTTATAACTTCTCCTATGATTCTGAAACACTTTAGAAACAAATGATTTTAAATGTATTTTTTTGTTTGTTTTACATTTCAGAATCTCTCTTGATTTTTGAGGAAATACCTAGTAACAAACATGACTGAGTTCTGGCTTATATCTGCTCCTGGGGAGAAAACCTGTCAGCAAACATGGGAGAAATTGCATGCGGCAACTTCAAAGAACAATAATCTTGCTGTCACTTCCAAGTTCAATATTCCTGACTTAAAGGTGAAGCTGCATTGTGCAAAATTGCATATGAGTTCATCATCCAGGGGAGGGCCAGTTCTCTCTTTTAGTGGAAATGAGATACCCAGGTTCCTTCCAAAGAAAACCTCCTCTCCAGCCATTGGCATGATTTAAAATGTGTCTTCTTTGAAATTTTAGAAGTAAACTACCAAATTGAAATAATGTCTCTCTACTTAGGCTTTTTGTGCTCATCTAAATGGCAATGAAAAATCTTATGAAAATGTTTGATGTGTTACATTCACAAATACGATTTTCAGAAATTAAAACTCTTAGTAATATATTCTTAAATATCATGGTGAAGTTTTTGTTAGTAAATTTATATTATGCTGATTCTTACATTGTAAATGTGTTACCATGGCACCTACTTAATCATACTTGGCAAATCTAACCCAGTTATTTAATCTGGTTAATCTATGTAAGATTCACTCTATCAAAGATCAGTCATCTAGCAGCCTCAAAGTGAAGCAGGTGTCCAGTAATCAGTTGATGGAACATTTGTAAAGAATGGAAAAGATCATGATACTGACATTTTGCTGGTTAACTGAATGAGGGAGTCGTAGGCAGCATTCATTTAAGAAATATTTAAAATGACTGATTCTTGGTGGGGCATGGTGGCTCACACCTGTAAACCCAGCACTTTGGGAGGCTGAGGCAGGTGGATCACCTGAGGTCAGGAGTTTGAGACCAGCTTGGCCAACATGGTGAAACCCAGTCTCTACTAAAAATACAAAAATTAGCCAGGCATGTTGGTAGGCACCTGTAATCCCCGCTACTTGGGAGGCTGAGGCAAGAGAATCACTTGAATCTGGGAGGCAGAGGTTGCAGTGAGCCAAGATCATCCCACTGCACTCCAGCCTGGGTGACAGAGTGAGACTCCGTCTCAAAAATATAAATAATAAATACAATAAAGTGACCGATTTTTAATATTTTTGGAGTTACGGATACCTTGAGACAAGACGTTTCCTCCAAAACGTACTCACTTGTGCACAGTTTTGCATGCAAATTTAATTACAGACCGTCTAGCGCACATCCGTGGACCTCCTACTTAAGAGCCTGTGTTATAAACTAAGACTTCAAATGATCCAGTGTCATTGAATAGTACAAGCACAGACCTGTCTTTGAGGAGTCAAGTCTTAAGTGGTGCTTGTACCCATGAATTAAAGGATTATCTTGTACATATAAATAGCTTTGAAATGTCTGGCAAACATCTTTTAACTATACTTACACATTATGAAATAAAATAGGGAGAATTTAAGATTTGTGAGAACTTTAAGTCAAGATATATTATCTTGTTTTTTTTAAAAAAGGATGCTACCTAAATCTAAATAACAGAATATATTTTCCTTTTAGGTTGGCACGTTGGATGTCTTGGTTGGCTTGTCAGATGAACTGGCTAAACTGGATGCATTTGTAGAAGGGTAATGTACTTACATGCATGGAGTAGAGCAAAATGGGAGACACTATTATCAGGCTTCGTGGACACTGGGTTTATTATCACATGTATACTCTGCTTATTGGAATGGTTTTAGAAAACGACTTTTTTCCCTTTGTATATCAATTTTATGACGGTACAATTTACATAAAATGCACCTGTTTGAAATATGAAAATGCTGATTCTCTTTTTACTATCTTTAATGGGATATAGTTTACATGCCATGCATTTCACCTATTTCAGTTGTAGAATTCAGTGATTCTTAGTGTATTCAGACTTGTGTAACCATTGCCACAATCAGTTTTAAATATTTCATCATCCTCTATTCCTGTTCCCATTAGCAGTTACTTACTGTCCCCACCACCCACAAATTGTTCTGCCACTATAGATTTCCTTGGTCTGGACATTTCTTGTAAATGGAATACAATACATGGTCTTTTGTGACTGTCTTCTTTTGCTTAGCATAATGTTTTGAAGTTTATCCAAGCTGTTGCATGTATCAGTATTTCATTTCTTTTTATTACTAACTAATATTCCACTATATATGTATACACACGTATCACATTAATCTATTCATCAGTTGATGGGCGTTTATTTTGTGTCCACTTTTTGGCTCATAAGAATAATGCTGCTGTGCATATTTGTGTACAAGTTTGTGTTCTTAAATGTTTTCATTTTTCTTGGGTATGTACCTAAGAGTGGAATTTCTGGGTCATATGATAACTCTTATGATAACTCTATGCTTCGCTTTTTGAGGAACTGACTGTTTCCCAGAGTGGCTGCACTGTGTAATATTCCCGCCAGCAGTGTATGAAGATTCTCATTTCTCTACGTCCTTGCCAGCACTTGTTATTATTTTTATTATTTGTCTTTTTGATTATAGCCATCCCAGGGGATACGAGATAATATCTCTTTTTTTTTTTGGAGACAGAGTCTCGCTCTGTCACCCAGGCTGGAGTGCAGTGGCATGATCTCGGCTCACTGCAACCTCCACCTCCTGGGTTCAAGCAATTCTCCTCCCTCAGCCTCCTGAGTAGCTGGGATTACAGGTGCCCGCCACCATGCCCAGCTAATTTTTTTTTGTATTTTTAGTAGAGATGGGGTTTCACCATATTGGTCAGGCTGGTCTCAAACCCCTGACCTCGTGATCCACCCACCTTGGCCTCCCAAAGTGCTGGGATTACAGGCGTGTGCCACCGCGCCCGGCTGATAATATCTCATTTTAAAAAATTTGTGCTTCCCTGTTGGCTGATGTGATGTGATGTGTTGAGTATCTTTTCATGTATTTTTTTGCCATTTGTTTTTCTTCCTTGGAGAAGTGTCTATTCAGATCCTTTGCCCATTTTTAATTGGCTAGCCTTTTTATTATTGAATTGTAGGAGTTCTTTATACAGAATATGCAAGATATAAATCCCCTATCATATATAACTTGCAAATATTTTCTCCTGTTCTGTGAGTTGTCTTCATTTTCTTTTTTTTTTCTTGAGACAGAGTCTCGCTCTGTTGCCCAGGCTGGAATGCAGTGGCGAGATCTCGGCTCACTGCAGCCTCTACCTCCTGGGTTTAAACGATTCTCCTGCCTCAGCCTCCCGAGTAGCTGAGATTACAGGTCCCTGCCACAATGCACAGCTAATTTTTGTATTTTTATTAGAGATGGGGTTTCACCATGTTGGACAGGCTGGTCTCGAACTCCTGACATGATGCACGTGCCTCAGCCTCCCAAAGTGCTGGGATTACAGGCGTGAGCCACCGCACCTGGCCATGTCTTCATTTTCTTGATTGTATCTGTGAAGCACGAAAGTTTTAAATTTTGATGAAGTCCAATTTATTTTTTTCTTTTGTTGCTTCTGTTTTTGGCATCATATCTAAGACACCATTGTCTAATCCAGGGTTGTACCATTTTATGTCTATGTTTTCTTCTAAGAGATTTATAGTTTTAGCTTTCACATTGAGGTCTTTGATTGATTTTGAGTTAAGTTTTATGTATGTTGTGAGGTAAGGGTCCAACTTGATTCTTTCGGATGTGAATATCTGGTTGTCCCAGCACCATTTGTTGAAAAGACTGTTTTTTCCCATTTGAATTGTCCTGGCACCCTTACTGAAAATCAATTGAACATAAATATGAGGGTTTATTTCTGGACTCTCAGTTCTGTTTCATTGATCTATGTTTCTCTCCTATGCCAGTACCACATTGTCTTGATTATTGTAACTTTGTAGTAAGTTTTAAAATCAGTAAGTGTGAATTCTCCAACTTTTTTTTTTTTTTCAAGATTGGACATTCTGGGTTCTTTGTCTTTTTGTATGAATTTTAGGATCACAGTGTCAAATTTCTGCAAATAAGTCAGCTGGAATTTTGATGAGAATAGTGTTGAATCTATGTATCAGTTTGGGGAGTAGTATCATTCTAATATTATTGTCTTTATCCATGAATATGGGATGTTACTCCATTTATTTGAAGATGGTTATGCTTTTGTCTTCAAAGTTCAGTTGGAAGAGTTTTTCTAAATTGCAGTTTTTATTACTTTTGAAATTCAGGAACATGTCTATTTGAGCTGAAAATGGTTATAGGCTCTTTGATAACTGCATTTTGATTAGTTGGCAGAATCAGTCTACAGTTCCTTCAACTCTGGGGATACAAAGATATTATTTTAGAGTTTAGGTACACAGGTGTAATTTGTAAAGTACAGAATTTGGAGACTCTCAGAAATGTACATTTGATTGAAGCTTTAAGGGAATAATAGGCTTGGATAGAAGGGAATTTTTTCTTGAAATCTATACAGAAGATTTTCTCATTTCTGCTGTTAAAATGCTTTTCGGAATTGATAGAACCACCTCAAAGCGACGCTGTGGCAATAAAGACTGAGGTCAGGGTTACAGAGAGAGAGAGAGATCTTTTAACATAACACCATGTAGTGAGGAAGTAAACAGATCTAAGGATGTCTTGATGTTCTTTAATATTGGAGTCAAGAAGGCCACTTAGCAGACAGTTTCACAGTAGGTTAGTTAAGAGATAGTAAAAGCTCAGTTGGGACCAGACACTTGGCTATTAGAATGGAAAGAGAAGATGAAAGGAAAAGCAACTTTTAGGATTATAATTCCATATATTCATATAGAGCAAATAATTATTATGAATTATTATAAATATAGTGAAAATAATTATGATGCACTCAAAGCACTAACTGATGGAAAGAATAGTCTCTTGGTTCCTTGCTTATACATTTTTAATTAAGAAAAAAATGGGCCGGGCGTGATGGCTCGCGCTTGTAATCGCAGCACTTTGGGAGGCCGAGGTGGGCAGGTCACGAGGTCAGGAAATCGAGACCATCCTGGCTCACACGATGAAACCCCGTCTCTACTATACAAAAATTTATCCGGGTGTGGTGGTGGGTGCCTGTAGTCCCAGCTACTTGGGAGGCTGAGGCAGGAGAATGGTGTGAACTCGGGAGGCGGAGCTTGCAGTGAGCCGAGATAGTGCCACTGCACTCCAGCCTGGGTGACAGAGCGTGACTCTGTCTCAAAAAAAAAGAGAAAAAAATGTGAGGGAACTTTTTTTTTTAGTTGTCATCCTTGGAGTGAGTCTTCCCTGAGGTCTCATCTACCTCATTACAGTTACAAGTTATGACAACCAAAGAGACATTGAGAAAGGAGGTCCCTGAGAATATAATTATTAACATTTATTTGTACCCTTATTAGTCACCTTGATGGCTTTATAGTTCTTTATCTTTAAATTGTTAATGGGATGTCCTGAATATAATTTAAAGTTTGCTCAGATTTTAAAATCTATTTATTTTTTTGGAGACAGGGTCTTGGTGTCACCCAGGCTAGAGTGCAGTGGTGCAGTCATAGTTCATTGCATCCTCGAACTCCTGGGCTCAAGCAGTCCTTTTACCTCAGTTTCCCGAGTATCTAGGACTATAGTCTTGCACTACCGTACCCAGCTAATTTTTTTATTTTTATTTTTGTGGACATGGGGTCTTGCTGTGTTGCCCAGGCTGGTCTCAAACTCTTGGCCTCAAGCGATCCTCCCACCTCAGAAAGTGCTGAGATTTCAGGCATGAGTCACTGTGCCTAGCCAGCTCAGATTTTTTAGGGAAGGAATCTGAAAAGTATTAAAGACAAATGTAGTTAGTTTAGTGAGTAGAATTTAAAGTTACTTATGCAGTGTGTCAGCTGTTCTTTTCTGCATTGTTCGACAAGCACATCTTCAGTCCTCCTGAAAGATACGAGGAATTTAAAAATCATGTCGTTGTTAGACTTTGGTAGTATTGACAGATGATAGCTTAATGACTTAAATGCTCCAAGTGTTAAAGGCCAAATATTGTAGAATATGGTATATGTGGTAAATCATAGTTTATACTTTCTTAAAAATGTAATCATTAGAGCAGATATTTTTGAGGTGACATTGTGTACATTGACACAGATCCTCTTGTAAATAGGCATAGGGAGATCTTGAAGTTCTGGGTTATGCGACGTTAAGTTTATAAATTGGACACCAGATGATTCTACACTCTGAAGTACTTCTGTGGGTAAACATGCAACATTTTAGAATGTTCATAGCAAATGGTTCTGTTTACAAGATGCTTGCCAAATTTTATGAGAATGATTTGTCCCTTTTGAAGGAATGGGTGAATTTTGGAGACAGAGGCAAGTATATGTATAAACCTCAAGTTAAACATGTTGAAGACTTAGGACTTACATCATTATTTCTGAAATTGTTCTGATTATTAGGTTTGAGACCACTCAGCATAGGATTGTCATTTAAATTTAGCTCTTCTGTCACCTTTCCTGGCTCATATTGGCTCTTGTTTAAACTGTTAACGAGCCAGGCTGTGGCTCACACCTGTAATCCCTCCTGCTTGAGGGGCCAAGGCAGGAGGATCACCTGAGCCCAGATGTTCAAAGCTGCAATGCACTATGATTGCACCACTGCACTCCAACATGGGCAATAGAGTGAGACTCTCTCTTAAAAAAAAAAAAATGCACGCACACACACACACACACATTTTTTTTTAAGGAAAAAAAACCATTACAGGAATTTCTTAATTTGTCTTCCAGTTTCCCCTCCTAGCTGTTGAGCATGTAGTCATCAGAATACTTGTTCTGAGCCCTGTTTCGACTGTGTTACATCCCTGTCTAGAGTGTAGCTTCAGAGGCTGTGTATCTGCAATCTGGCATCCCACTTTCCTAGCCTAAGCTCCCCTACTTCTCAGCCTGCTGCTCCCGTCAGTCTGGACTTCTTACCATTCTCTGGATGCCTACTGCTTTTCCACCTCTTGTCATGACTCATAATATGCCCCATGGCAACAATATGCTTTCTTCCCATGTAATCATCCTTGTAAAACCATTTCTGTCCTTCATCGCCCTACTCATGAGCCTTTGGGCTTTCTTGATTGCAGTAGCTGCAAGTGATCGCTTTTTCCTTTCTCTCTTTCTGTCTGCAACCTGGCAATCTCAGCTGGCACTGACCTCAGATTGCTTTATATTTAGTAATTTATATATTTTTGTATCTTTCCAATGAGATTTTAAGCAGTGTGTGAAGGTAGTGATTTTGTCTTGTATGATTTTGAATCCCACCCAGGGCCTAGTGGCAGACATGGAATAAGGAAGAGAACGCTGGACTCCAAAGTCAGGACAACGTGTTTCTAGTCACAGCTCTGCTGTTAACTGGTCTTGTGACTTTGAATAAACCACTTATTCTTTTATACCTCAGTGTCTTATAAATGAAAGAATTGACAAGGTCATATGTAGGTGCCTTGGTTTAGGTTGGTGCAAAAGTAATGGAGTTTTTGCCATTTTTTTTTCCCTAAAGTAATGGCCAGAACCGCAGTTGCTTTTGCACCAACCTAATAGTTTTGACATTATGGCTTCCTCTATAGCCTAGCTCCTTGTAAATAGTAGATGCTCAATAAACAGTTAATGAATTTATAATGTAGGAGTTAGTTTTTCATCATGACTATTGCTTACGTTCTCTTCCCTGTCAGGTTCCTTTCTTCCTAAGGGAAAGCACAGTGTCTTGCATGTCATAGGAACATAGTGAATGCTAGTTCTCAGCCTCCTCCTTTGTTTTCAGTCCTTGAATTGTCTAGTTTCTTGGCATATAAATATATGGCTATTTACAGACTCTTTCTCACTAGCTTCCCATGACTTTCTTTCTAGACTAGGAGACACATTGCATGTAGTCTCCTTAAAACTCTACAGTTACTCTGTTGATTTTTGCATGTAACAAAATCTTGGTCCATTTTATCCTTGAAACATTGTAAGGTAAGATCCATTTATTGTGTATTACATGGATAGGTATAATGGGAACATATAGTCAAATTCATGTCTTTATATAATATGTTCATCGTATAGAATGGAATTTAGATCTTTTTCCTGAAAATGGTTGTTGATTTTTTTTCCTCCCCAGAGTGGTTAAGAAAGTAGCTCAATACATGGCTGATGTATTGGAAGATAGCAAAGACAAAGTTCAAGAGAATCTGTTGGCTAATGGAGGTAAGCTAATGCTCATGATTGATCATTATTAACTCATACAAAGCAAATAACTAAGCTACAGAAACAAAAAGTAATGTAAAAAAGTCTACAGAAAAGGACACTAAATACAATAGAAAGCCATTAAAATACAATTATTATTACTGAATTTGGTGATACTTCCAGGTACATCCCTGAAACATAATCTCATAGAAGACAGTCTTACGTAATATATAATGTAGCTTATAATATGATGCCAAGTCTCCTGCAAGAGCAGTATTGTAGATTTGCCTTAGTTCTTTCCAGGTTCCATTTGTTCACTCATTTGCAAGTAAGTTTCCAAGTTGTATATCTCAGCATTGTTCCAGTTGAATACCTGCTGTCTTATGTAGGTTTTTGTATTTAATAGTATATAATTGTTAAAGCCTTAGAACAGAAATTATTAATTTTATTGCAAAATAGTGCCCCCAATATGATTTTGCCATTTCTTTACTTAATACCCGTAAAATAGCCTACTGACTTCTCTGTAGCTAGAAGCCAGTATTTACATAGAGTTTGCTCTATGTAGTAATGACTTTAGAAAGATGATTCTGACCCCATTGTTATTTGTACTTGCATTTCTTGTTTTCTTATGAAATGTCATTTTAGCATTTTGCTTCATTTAAAATTAGCCCATCTTTAGTGATATGCTACTATAATAGGAAATAATGAGTTGGGCATGGTGGCTCATGCCTGTAATCCCAGCACATTGGGAGGCTGTGGCAGGAGGATTGCTTGAGTGCAGGAGTTCAAGACAAGCCTGGACAACATAGGGAGACCCTGTCTCTAAAAAACCCAAACAAAAAGAAAGAAAAAGAAAAAAGTTACCTGGATATAGTGACATATGCCCGTAGTCTCAGCTAGTCAGGAGGCTGAGGGGGGGATTGCTTGAGCCCAGGAGTTCAAGGCTGCAGTGAACTACGATTGTACCACTGTACTCTAGTCTGGGTGACAGAACAAGACCCTGTCTCAAAAAAAAAAAAAAGAAAAAAAAAAAAAAAGAAGAAGGAAATAACCCTTTGTAACCCTTTCCTTTCATTCTCTATGGGATCGCCTACTCTGATAAGGTTATTATATTTTAAATCCAGTGTTCCTGAAATCTCATTTCTTTTTGCAAATAATAGCTGCTCAATAAATATTTAATCAGTTAAAAATGTAGTAACTTATTCTTGCTCTTTGTTATCAAGTAATTCTGATCTCATTGTTTACTGTGTCTGTTAATTTGTGTTTTGAGAAAGAACAGAAGGTATGTTAGATATTAATAAATTAATTTGTGTTGCCTTTACTTATTTTCTATGTATTTTATGAACTAGGGCAGTCAGTCTAGTAGTTGGAATGGTGGTTGACCAAGAGGGGCAGTGCATCTAGATAGAGTTGCTTTTGGAAATACCATCTGTGTTGTTGACTGACTGGTATTATGTAAGGAGATATTGAGAAGAGAAAGATATTTTTATATGAATTACTTCCGTCAGTGCTGCCATAATTACCATTTGGTTTCACCATTCTTGATCTCGTTAGGGGTGAAGTCACTTTGATTACTAAACTTCCGAGGAATAAGTTGTTGAGTATTTTTTTTAGCTCTACGTGTTTTATTCTTTCCATTTGAAAGTGAAAGTGTCCATGTTTTGAAAATTGTTAAAATGTGGACTCCTGGAAACAATCATCACATGGTTTTAATAGACAAGTTTATTTTCAGTTTGTTTGGGTGAGTTATCAAAGAAAGAACATGCTGTTGTGAAATTCTACTTACTGAGGAGATAATTTGAAGTAGTTTCTTAATCTTTGTGTCTCCTACATATGAGGCATATTAGGAATATGTACATATTTCATTTTTAAAGTAATCAAATTAGAAGGAGCATCTTAATATGTATTAAAGTTTGAGTAAGGAGAAGAGATTACAAGGTAGAAATTTTGATTAATCCATGTTACTTAATATAGTTCACATTTAATCAGGATTCTTCAGAAATGACATCTTTGCTGATTTCCTCAGTGCCAATTTCAGCATTAAAATATATTGCTGTGTAAAAAACTGAACAATTCTATTGCTTTTCTTCAGTAATGAATTTATTCCCTTATTTCAGTGGACTTGGTTACTTATATAACAAGGTTCCAGTGGGACATGGCCAAATATCCAATCAAGCAGTCCCTGAAAAATATTTCTGAAATAATTGCCAAGGTAAGGTAATACTTGAGACAAGTAGGACACATTGATTTATAGTGGCTTTGCTTATTTTATGATTTCACTATGAAATACTTTTTAGGTTTTGATAAGGCAACTTAATTATATTTCACAGATAGAAGAGATCCTTACTACAACTTTAGACGTTAAAAGATGTTAAAAAGTATAACACTTTCATGTGTAGATTATCTAAGTTGAATACTTAGTTATGTAATTAACTTAAATATTACATCAACAGTGTTTAAGAAAGTGTGAAAACTCTGTATTTATACAAATTTTAAGGTACCTGAGATTGTGTAGAATAGGAAATTGGAGTCTATTAAGATTTCTTAGTCATTCAGGTAGGTGATAGTAGTCACTGAGGTATGTTTATGTGCATACAATACTTGTTCAAACATTAAACTCTTATGGGTTCTCTGACCCCTTCTGACTATTTAGTTTTGATCCTCTGCCTGGAAAAATTCCCCTATTCATGTGCCACATAATTTTATGTAGTTTCAGGGAGTACATGGACCTTGAAGCCGATGCATGAACCCACCAAGTTAAGAGCTCCTTTTATATTGAGAAATCCTTGAACTTGAGAGGAAATGTAAAAGTCTGTTTTTTCCCCCCAAGATCTGTTTGTGAAATAAAAGTCTTAACAGTAACTATAATGAGACAAATAGACAAGGACCTGTTAATTGTTTGCCAGCATTGTTATTGACCTGGCTAGGGCAAGAAGTGTAGTTTAAATTATTGGACAGACTTTCCTTGGCTCTCAGTAACTTTAGTTATGCAGTGTGCTGTATAGTTAAATGTAAATAAATAGACTATCAAAGATTTTAACTAAAGTCATCATGCAATTTGATGACTATAGTTTAAGAAACTATTGTTTACATTATTTGATAATATAAAGTGGTGTTCTTACTATGACTGAGCCTTTTTTTCTGTATCCTTAAGGATTTGATCATCTGCTTCCTGATGCTGTTGTAGATAGGGAAGCAGGCTTAGAGAGGTGAAGTGACTTACCGTCGTGCTACACAGCTAATAATGCTAGAGCTATGTTAAAGTCAGTTCTTCGAATGTTGTTTACTTCACATTTTCTCCCCATGTGGTTAGTTTAGTATTCTTCTGAGAAAAACAGCTTTTGTAACATTTATGAATAAATTCTACTATTATTTTTAATTTCATAGAAAATACTCTGTGTAATAGTGATGTTTGCAATAGTCAAAACTCTTCATGTAATTTAGTCTGTTTTGGAAAATATCCTTCAGTCTTGTGAATTGAAGCCTTGTAAATAGTAATCTCCAAACCCAGTGGCCTAGATTCCATTTCCATGGTTTAAGAAGTAATATAATAATTAAAATACATGTGGACTAAAACATTATTTTTAGTAGAAAAGATTTATGTGGAAATTATATTTAAAATGAAGTCGGCTGTTTTTTAAATGACCTCCTAAAGTCGTGCTTTTAAAATAATAAAATATTCTTACACTAGAAACTAGTGGGTTTTTTTGTAGAAGTTAAAGTGTAGCTACTTTGATAGTATTAGTAGAGGCAGATTTAGGAAAATTTTATCTATTTTTCTTCTTTTTCTTTTTCAAAGGGAGTAACTCAGATTGATAATGACCTGAAATCTCGAGCATCTGCATACAATAACCTGAAAGGAAATCTTCAGAATTTGGAACGAAAGAATGCGTAAGCAGATCAAGTATATTTGAGTATTAAGAACTGGGGAAGCACGCTAGCATGCACCGAAGGAGATATTGTTGGGATTTTGTTAGTTTCAGTTTATGTTGTTCTGTAATCAAAATGGTATTTCTTTTACTTCATGGAGAAAAGCTCACTAAGGTAAGTTTATAGAATTCAGACTAGTCAAAACAGATGTGAAGCTGATTTATTATACTTGTTTTATAAATAATACTTGTGAACTGGGTCCTGGCTTATCCCTTTATCCATTTGATATTTCACTGAAAAATAGTCGAAAATTAATTGTTTTAAATGAAATCATAGTTTAACTGCATAGTAATTACCTATCGTTTAACTATAGAATAATCCTTTTATGATGTAATAGTTATTCTCTTACCTGTTTTCAGAATTTAGGTTTTTCACTCGTTAGGTTTTTTAAAATAGGACTGAATTGTTTTGGTTGATCCCCTTGTACTATGACTACTACAAGTGCAACTTTAAGCATGAAAGTATTCAAGTTGTGCCTTCATATCCTAGAGGGAAAGTTGGTTGGATACTGTGAGTGATACAAACAGGGCAAGACATATTTATTATAGGAAAGTGATTACTGGAAGACAAATGAAGACTGATTTGAAAGAGTTAATTGTTGGGTTAGCTACCAAAATTGCCTGGTATCAAATGATACCCAAGGGAGGGAAGAACACCGAAGGTATTGTGCTTAGATGACATA
Organism: Pongo abelii; assembly: GCF_028885655.2. Lineage (NCBI taxonomy): Eukaryota > Metazoa > Chordata > Mammalia > Primates > Hominidae > Pongo > Pongo abelii. Next base: position 119,022,485 of record NC_071992.2, read on the forward strand.
GTTTCATAATTATATGATGGAATAGACTTTAATTATATCTAATGAGTAGATAGCAGTTTTCCAGTTAAGATATTATATATGTAGGCAAGAGAAGAGCTGAGTTATAATAATTAAAGCAAACACAAAACACTAGAGGCAAATTTTGATAGAAGATATTTCATTGGTTGCAAGGGTAGGATATATTCAGCTAAATGGTGACTTCTTACAAAGTAAAAATTTTGACTAAGACTAATCCCTCTCAATGTATATATAGTATATGTGAAAATGGTTAGCCTGCTGTTTCTTTACTTGTGTTACAGAAGCACATAATTATCAGCCTAATGATTTGTTTTAATTCCTCAGAGGAAGTTTGCTAACTAGAAGTCTAGCAGAAATTGTGAAGAAGGATGACTTTGTTCTTGATTCAGAGTATCTCGTCACATTACTGGTAGTAGTTCCCAAGTAAGTCTTTCTATTATAAAAGGTTTTACTTGTTAAAATACAAGAAAAATGTTAGTATTTAGTATTGTAGTTTGAAGTTTTCCATAAAATCCAAGCGTAAAAGGAATATAACCTTGCCATTTATTCTGTCAATCAACATTTGCTCATGTGGCACATAAAGTAGAAATTAGATCATAACCTGGCAATGGAGACTTCAATTATAAATTGAGTTTTCAAATCAAATTTAGCAGCTTGGTAGAATTGGCTCATTCAAACATAAGTGATGCTAAATTATTGATTGTTTGAAAAATACAGATTTTAGATTTCTCAAAATAGGAAGGTCTTTGCATTTTTGTCCTGAAAAAATCTTTATGACTGGTTAGGATTAATTAAGCACTGTAGGAAGCAAAGAATGGATTGGATCAGAGATTAGCAATTTTTTTTCTATAAAGGGCTAGATAGTAAGTATTGTAGGCTTTGTAAACAATGTGATCTCTGTCACAGCTACTCCACTGTGGCAACTTTGTGGTTATAGCTGAAGTAGCCATAGATGATATGTAAACGAATGAATGTGGCTGTTTCAATAAAACTTTATTTACAAAACAGGCTTGGCTATGGGCATAGTTTGCTAACCCCTGGACTAGATAACCTTTGAAATCTCCTTAGGATTAGGCCTTCTGTGTTATTTAATATTTGATCATAGTGAATCTTGAATGGAATGAAATGAAACCTTTGGGTACTTGTAGGAAGACCTGGACTTTGTGTGTATCTGTATAGCACTATTAATGATTTCACTTTTGACTTACACTGAAGTCTTGCTATCGGGGAATGTTTGGGGGATCCAAACTCAGGTGGGAGATTTGGGTCTTTTTCAGAGTATCATTGCGTGAAGACTTCCTTGCTGTGCTCTGCATTTTTATCTGGTTCAGAGATTGGGAGTACTAGAAAATGATGCCTCCATGGAATTTACGGTGGCTACAGTATTATCTCAATTCTGCATTTTTTCCCCTTTATTGCAGTATGCTAGCTTTTGGATTTTTCTTTGCACAGGGAGAAGGCCTTAAATCTAAGGATTTCACTCCAGAAATTTTATTTTGTGTTCTAGTTACATAACTCCCCTCTGCTATACTGAAACTCTGATTATTTATAACAAATTCTATGTATCTGTGCTTTTATACTATGTAGGAAAATAACTTTTGCCCAGATAAAATATTTGACTCACTCAACCTTTATTTAAAACTTGGGTTCAAAACCAGAAATTTTTATAGTTTTCTGTACCTTGTAATTGAAAGATAGGACCTAGGACATCTTACATGATGAATTATTTTCTATCCTGACCTATACACACTATAATTCTTTGTTTTCAATCTCAAACATAGTTGTCTCTCCCCACACCCCTGGAAGCCAGTGGCCTCTAGAGAAGGTTGTTGCACAATGTTTTGTGGCAACATAGTTTACTGTCACTTCATTTACTTACTACCTCATGGTACTCTGTGCTTTCCATAAATATAGTTTTTTTTTCAGTCCTTCATAACGGCCACTGAGCAGGAATGATAGTGATTTTAGCATGACCATTTTTAAAAAATGAGACACAATACATATGAACTATGCAGCTTGAAAATAATTTAGAATCTATACTGTGCTTTACTTCCTTTCCAAACATAGTTCTAGGATGTGCCTCTTCTGCAATAGTTACTGGAGGTAGGGTGGTGATCTGTATTTCCTGCATTACTCAGTGTATTTGAAATTCATTCTCAGTAGGAAACCCGAATTTTTTTTTGTTAAATAGAGTTGAAGTATACTTACTATAACCAGATTTCCTATTTGTCTCATAATTGTTTCTCTTCCTGGATATGGCAGGAAATAGGACTTGTTTTTCTTTTCCAATGTGTATTGTACCTTTTCTGCAGGTTAAACCACAACGACTGGATTAAGCAGTATGAAACACTAGCTGAAATGGTAGTTCCAAGGTCTAGCAAGTAAGTAGAAGTCTTTGTAACACCATTTGTTTCCTAGAATTCCTTTTAGAGTTTGGATGTTGGCTTAGGAAATATGTTTGCTGTCTTGCCTTTGTGATAAATTAACCTCATGAGTGAGTTCTGTGAACTCTAGTTGTAATAATTTTAGACCTAGAAGGGACTTGGCACAGTCTGTTTGACAACCTCCTATTTATAGACTTAGAAGTTTGAGGCCAGTGAGGTATTAATAGTTTGCCCAGGGTCACACATCTCATTTGTGGCAGGGCTAGAACTAGAACCTAGGTCTCTGGTGTGGTACTTTTTCTGCCGCACTGTGCTACCTTTTGAAAATTCTTTATTCATTATTGCATACCTACTATGTGTCTATAATTCCTCATTTTACTTGGCAAAGGAAGTGTACCAGAATGGCTACTAGACTGCCATGTTGATCTCCAGATGTTCACCATCACTTTGAGCTTAGATTTTACCTAAACTGTATGTTCCTTTTATTTAAAAAACAAACCTGTTTTTATTAAGCACTTTTTAAATTTATAGATTTAACATGCATTGTCTAATTTGAAATTTACAACAAGTCTGTGAAGAAGTATGGACAGTTATCATTCTTATTCTCATGGAAGAAGAAGTTAAAATGCTTAAATAGTTGCCTGAGGCTGTGTAAAGTGTCCAATGGCAGAGTTAGGGCTAGAACTCACATCTTTTAGCTCCAGGTCCTATACCCTTTTAACACTATTCCATGTCATTTTTCTGTGTTCTGCCATTGCCACATGAGATATTCTTTGAGAAAATATAAATACAGTGTATCTCCACCCCAAAGGATTCTTATAGATATATATATGCTTCAAGGGGAGGCAGCAGGGTGGAAGATATAGGAGGCAGTAAAGAAGTGGAATTAGTAAGGTCAGGCCCATGAAATATTTTCTTTTCCAGTTGCATTGTGTCATGTGGGAAGTAGCTTAGTATGATGGAAAGAGTCCTGGACCCAGGGATCTGAGTTCTATTGCTGGTTCTGTCACCAGTAGAGTCTGTCACTGGTAGGGTCCATCACTGGTAGGGTTGTGACTTCAAGTTGTCCAGGTTCTTGGTGTTTTGAACAAAGAATTGGACAAAATGCCCAGCAAAGCAAAATAAGAATGAAGCAACAAAAGAACGAAAGCAGGGATTTATTAAAAACGGAAGAAAGTACACTCCACAGTGTAGGAGCAGACCTGAGCAGTGGCTCAAGGGCCCGGATACAGAATCTTCTTGGGTCCAAATAACTCCTACAAGTTTCCCATTGGCCACTTCATGCTCACCTCATGTAAATGACGTGGCAGCCTGCAGTCAGTCTCATTGGTTGCAGAAAGCAGCCAACCAGAGGCTGAAGTGAAGTTACAAAGGTCACACTCCTGTGCAAATATCTGATTGGTTGCAGAAAGCAACCAGTCAGAGGCTAGGGTGAAGTTACAAAGTTATACTTCTATGCAAATGAAGACTCGGCCTCTCAATCAGTCTGATCTGTTGCAGACAGCCAATTTCCCATCTGCCATGCAGGAAAGGTCAAAAGGAGTAGCCTCTGGTCCTTTTGTTACTTAGGGGTGGAAAGTTAGGGTTTTCCTTTCAATTTAGTTCTAGGAAACCGGGGTGAAACAACCTTAGGTTCCCTGCCTCCAGACCCTATTTCCTGCCTCAGTTCTGCTACCAACTTGCTGTGTGACCTGGGGTAAGTCTTTTAACTTCTCTGGGCCTCATTTTCTTTGTCTGTAAATGAGCATGGCACCTTCCTTGTATATATTATGAAGTTATTTTAAGGCTTAATGGAGTATTCAAAATACAAGATAATGTTACTGTATTTTCACAAATGTTGATCTTTTAGGAACTTAACAAACTTGTGCTCATCATGAATTTTTTTTTTTTTTCATTTGGAGGAATATCTTTCCTTCATACCAGCTCTTCACATGGTAAACTGAAGACTACAGTTGTGTCTTGATATTGTGGCTCACTTAGGCTGTTGATACTGACAGATCTTTAGGGCATTAGAGCCATAGAGGTTGACTCTGTGTCTAGGAAGCAGGTGGAGGAGGAGAGTGAGGACATGGTGCACACAGAATGTCCTCCAGAGATGGACATAGGCCAACCCAGATGTCCAGGGGGACGATGTGTAGGCTCATTAAGTAAGCTCAGATTTACTCTGATAGAAGGACTTTAAAAATATTCCATCAGAGATTTAGATCTTTGGACAGTCACTTTAGTAGTTTAAAGGGAAGATTTCAGGAAGGGAACAGTTTAATGCAGTCAAGACTTGTTTGCAAATGACTTGTAAGTGCACACTAATCTTTGAGAGCTTCCAGCCTTTCCTTGCTCAGTGAAAACATCTTTTCTACCTATTTCTCAGTTCAAAGTACATTTGGAATCACTGACTCAAAAACTTACCTGTTTAAATTTAGTCAGAGAGAACATGGCACTAGCTCAAATAGCACCATCAAGAGTATGTGCAGTTCATGTAGGGGCAGATAGGCTTTTTTGAGTGAGCCTGGAATATTGTCTGCCATTTAGGAAAGATCTCTATGACCTGATGCCGAATTTTTGGCTTATCATCACAACGAGCATTTTTGAGTAATTACTGTGAGCTAGTCATTGTTCCATGTGCTTTACACAAGTTAATTAATTATAGGTAGTAACACATTACTTTTTGGTATGATAACTTGAGTGATTATTGTTGGGAGCAGTGAAGATGAAAGTGGAATTTTGAGGTAGATTGAAAAATATTCACTCTAATATTCAATCTAATATTTTTCAATCTATTCTTCTAACTGTCCTCAAACCTGAAAGAATTTTTAAATTCACAAAATATAACTATTTGTAAATTATTTTACAAAGATTGGACAGTTTTGAAATACTACCGTTGCTGTGAGGCTAAATGCAGCAATGTGTACAAATGCCTTGCCAAGGCTGTGGCCAAAGAAGCGGAGGCTGTGCTGCTGTTCTGCTTTTTGTTGTTGAAACACTGTTCAGAAAGAGGGGCTTTTCACTTGTCTTTTCAGAATTACCACTTTCCTATTATTATAATTTTTTTTTGGTCTGCTTTTGCTTGTTAAAATAGTCTGATTGAGTCAGATCACTGGTTAACTTTTGCCTTTTCTCTGTCATTGGAAGCAACATCACAAACTCATGGAGGCTTCACAGAGGTTTTTCTTTAGGGATCTGGAGTCCCCAGTGAAGCAGAGGAGCCTAGCTAAGAAGTGCAGGAAAAATGATACTGGCCACTGTCCAGAAGTTTCTGTGTGTTTCAGAGTTTCTGAGGGAGATGGTCTTTTCTCCTATCAGTACCGCTTCAACCACACCCATGGCTCTAGCCTCACCTGCAGTTTTCGGACTGCTAAATCTTCATCTGTAGCCAGCCTTCCCCCGACCTACAAACTCACATACCTGGTTCCTACTGGACCACTCCATGTGGTATTTCCTAGGTAACTGACACTATCACCCCAATCTCAGACTCAAACTCTCTAGTTGCCTTGTAGTATATGGCAGCAACATCTGCCCAGTGATCCAAACCGCAAGTGTGGTAGTCAGTCATTTTGGAATCTTCTTTTGCCCTTGTACCCCCCTCCCCCCACCGGCCCCCTGCCTGCAATAGTCCAATCAGTTGTGTCGTTTCCACCTTCCATAGTATTTGGTTGAACCGTTAAAAATTGCTGTTTTGTAGGTCAGAAAATGGTCAAATATCTACAATTTCATATGGTTAAATCTACTCTCCCCACTCCCCCAAGACCCACTGCCACTGCTCCAGCTCTGACTCCCTCATCCCTTGCCTGGACCATGGTAATTGGCCCTAGCTGGTCTCCTTTTCTCGTCTCATCAGTCCTCCACATTGCTGCTGTTTTCATCTTTGTGACATACAAATGTGTTACTTCCCTGTCTAAAACCCTGCTTGTCCCTCCCTATTTTGACTGCCTGCCCCCAACACACACACACACACACCCACACACACCCACCCTCTCCTTGTACCCTATGTCCCAGCCATATATGTATATATATATTGTTTTTCTTTCTTTTTTTTTTTTTTTGAGACACAGTCTCTCTCTCTCTCACCCAGGCTGGAGTGCAGAGGTATGATCTTGGCTCACCGCAACCTCTGCCTCCCGGATTCAAGTGAGTCTCCTTCCCCAGCTTCCCAAGTAGCTGGGATTACAGGCATGTGTCACCACACCCAGCTAATTTTTGTATTTTTAGTAGAGATGAGGTTTCACTATGTCGGCCAGGCTGGTCTCGAACTCCTGACCTCAAGTGATCTGCCTGCCTTGGCCTCCCAAAGTGCTGGGATTACAGGCATGAGCTACCACGCTGAGCCCCAGTTATACTTATTTCTGGCAATTCCTCAGATGCACCATGTTATTCCACATCTGTATTCATTTGCATATGGGGTTCTGACTGGAACGTTCTTCTCTTTTTTGTCTTTCAAACTTCCACCTGGTATCACAACTTTGGTGAAACTCCTTTGAATCCCCTCAGATAAAGTTACTAATTCCCCAATGTATCATGTATATTTTCTATTGCAGCACTTACAACTCTGTATTGCAGTTACTTGTGTATGTCTGTTTCCTTTTCTAAACCCATACCTGGAGATCAGGAAATGCTGTCTTAGTTTTATACTAATATCTAGCAAGCGCTTGCATTACAGAGTCTCAGTACATGTTAAATGACTACAAGTCCGTTATATTAAGGACTCGTGGTTTATTTTTTAAACAGTTTTAAGAAATACCTTTCCTTAGGGGAAAGAGGGGAAGCAAGTGGCTTTTATTTTTCATAATAAGGTGGCATAGTAGGATTTAGTTATAAGATAAGATGGAAGTTTTATCTTGGCTTTTTTCACCATCAGGATTTTGAGTAAGCCATAGGAATTTGCTGCGTCCCAGATCTCTGCACAATAGCTAGGAACCTGCTTAATAGGTAACCTGTTCATTGACACAGGGCCATGTCAAGCACCAAATGCTTTTGGAAGGGTCTTCAAAACAGCAAAGTGTGGATAAGTTTAAAAGATTAGTATGATAACGGTAAAACATTATTTGTGGCTCTGAAGTAGCCTGTCAAGTTATATTTGGATTTGTTTTGATCTCAAGCAGTTCACACATCACTGAGTAAATCTTGGCAAAGCAGAAGATCCTTAAACGGTTTTTTAAATCGAGCTCTGTCCACTTGGTAGCTGCCCTTCATTGGGTTTGATGGACACCAGGAGCAAGAATTAAGGGTAATCATTTTGAGAAGATGATTTAACAGTTTAACAGGAGGTTCTAAATCCAGAGTACTTGAGTTTTCTCTGCATGTCAGCGATTACAGTGATCAGTACTCCCAGAGGTGTCTGCTGGTCATACGCTAGGGAGGTGCCCCTGCTGGCTGGCTGACGAGGAGTGGGGTAGATTCAGTACTTAAAGCCATTCTATGATTAACACTGTAATTGCCTCCTGAATTTACTTGGCTAAACAGGTGGTTCTTAGGCTTCAGGAAAAACTACACTTGCTTTAAACATTTTTTAAATATAGTATCTTTAAATTCTCTAGCATTCCTCCATTTGGTAAAATTTCCTTTTTCTGATTTCAGAAGTACCACATTGTAAGTAAAAACTAAACATTAAAAAACAAACAACCAACGAAAGGGCACAAGGACCCTTTTGGTGGTGAGGGGTATGTTTATTGTCTAGATTGTGGTGATGGTTTCATGGGTATATGCGTATGTCCACGCTTCAGATTATAGACATTAAATGCGTACAGTTTTCTGTATAACGATTATATCACAGTAAAGCTGTTTAAAAAACACTAAACATTAGAAGACCTCCAGTGTGTGAAAGACAGAAAGGAGAAGAGATTCCACTGAGTAACATTCCCCTGCCCCAAGGTTATCACTGTGGAACAGCTGCCTGTGCAGCCTCGTGTTCCTCCCATGAGGACTTCTATACAGGAGGCTCTATAGGTAAATTCTGAAAGCCAAATTTGGACCATACTATCACAAGCGATGCCATTCACCCTTCAAACAGTGGACTTTCACCCAAGGTATTACAGATTTAAATGACCATTACAATTTCCTGGCAGTTGTGTCTGGAAAGGTCTTTCTAGTGATGTCCATGGAGCTGTGACTGAATGGAAGTTCTGACCTCACTGGGACCTTCTAAAGCCTAAAGTGGAGCCATGAGATGCATACAGGCACATTTATTCAGAGATTATTTAGACAGTTGTGTTTGTCAGGTGTTTTTTGTTTTTGTTTTTTTTGACAGGGACTCACTCTGTCACCCAGGCTGGAGTGCAGTGGTGCAATCTCAGCTCACTGTAGCCTCAACCTCCCCAGCTCCAGTGATCCTCCCACCTCAGCCTCCCGAGTAGCTAGGACTACAGGCGTGCACTATCACGCCTGGCTAGTTTTTGTATTTTTTCTACGTACACAGTCTTGCCATGTTGCCCAGGCTGGTCTCAAAGTCCTGAACTCAAGCAGTCACCCACCTCAGCCTCCCAAAGTGTTGGGATTACAGGCATAAGCCACTGCACCCAGCCTGTCAGTTTTTGATTGAGAGGTGTCATGGGAGCAAAGGAAAGATCCAAGGTTTGAGGTACTGGCAATGCAGAGAGGCTGGGCTGGGCCTCAGTGGGGCTGAGTTGGCCTGGAGAAAGGAAGAAAGAATTAGGCTTCCAGAAAAGAAGAGCGTGCTTATCAAGGAGACACTGGAAACAAAGCAGCCTGGCGCTGATGTTGGTTGAAAAGTGTGGTCTTAGCGTTTGGATGCTTTACTGGAGTTAATGTCTAATTTTGTTGGTTAGTAAGAAATAAATGTAGAGTGTTAAAGTATCATAAGCAAAATAAATCATAAACATTCAGTGTCTTCAGTGTTTGAGGCAATCCAGATTGAAAAGCATTGAGGTGATTTGGGAAGGGCTATTATACCCTACTTTTCTCTTCCACCTGTTTCTGAATTTTGCCCTTAATATGAAAGACAGCAATTCGTATAAATCTTTAAATGGACTTCTTTTTTTTTTTTTCCATAGTGTTCTTTCAGAGGACCAAGACAGTTACCTGTGTAATGTCACCTTGTTTAGGAAGGCAGTTGATGACTTCAGACACAAAGCCAGAGAAAACAAGTAAGATTATTGTTTTTTTGTTTATTTACTTTGTTAGATCAGCTGTATACAATGTGAACAATTTTGGTTTTTTTCCCCAAATTTAGATTCATTGTTCGTGACTTCCAGTATAATGAAGAGGAGATGAAAGCAGATAAAGAGGAAATGAACAGGCTTTCTACTGATAAGAAAAAACAATTTGTATGTGTTTTGCATATTTAGTATTATCAGTACTAAGCAGAAGAAAAAGTGATATTGCTTTCCTTTGATTTAAAAGAAAGTAAAAATCTGTTTTGGTTTTAAGACATTTGATTTTAGTTTTTTTTTAATTGAATAATTAGAATGAATTTCCTCTAAAGCTTAACTATTCTAGAGATAACTATTCTATTTCTAAGAAAGCTTTCTTCTAAAGCTTACGTCTATCTGAGATAGAATAGAATAGATAGAATAGTTATCTTAAAATACATACTTAAAAAGAAATTACTCCACCTAAATTCATATCAGATATTAATTTTAAATGCAGTATTCTGGTTAATGTCCTTGTAGGTGAAGGGCGATTTTAGTTAAGTAACAAAGTTATTTTCAGTAAGACTTTTGACTTTCTAGAGGCAGATTTTTTCAATGCCTCAATCTTTTATTGAAGCAATTTGTATTTAAGCTGTTGGAGAATTGGTGTGTTCTAGGTGTAATGGGAAACGAGTGGAATTGTGAAAATCAAAGATGGTGTTAACTTTCTTGCCATCTTCAAGTGTGGGATTACTGTGAAGACTAAAAGCTTGTTTGGAAAGGGAAACATAATGAGTGAAAATGTGTTTCTCTTAATAATGTAAGAGGAAATTAAGGGAAATATTGAAAATTATTTCCAAGTACTTTATAAACAATATCATCTCAACTAGGAGGAACCTCATTCTAACGAAGTAATGTCAAAATAACCAGCTTTTTAGGGAAAACCCAAAATCCTTTTAAAAAATAGATATTTTGACCAAAGATTTTCACTTTGTTTTGCTATCCTTTTGCTTAAATTAATTGGTTGGTACATCCAAATGAGCCGAATAATGTTATCCAAGGAAGTGTTAGCTGAATTGTTAATATATGTCTTTTAAGTATGGAGAGAGGAGGTATTTGAAATCCGCTTAATCCTACTAAATATTTGAAGTTTAAAAAGAACTTACACTACATAATTTAGAATGTAAAGAGGTTTTAGATGTCTAGACCAACTCCCTTTTTTACAGATGGGAAAACTAAGAGCTAGCGCTGTTAAATGACTTGCCTACATAACTGTTTATCTTTGTTACTAAGAAGTTGTTTGTAAGTTGAATTTCATTTTGCATGTATTAAATGTTTTAGAGTGTTGTGTAGTGAATTCAGATCTTTATATTTTGATTTTCAAACCTAAGGCATTTCTATATTTTGTACCAGTTTAACTACTTTTATTAAAATATATACCTTTTTCTGTGTTAGTGAATTGGTTCAATGCATTTTAGTGTCTGTTGAGATCACTCTGTAGTGGCGAACCTTTTAATCTAATTTAAGGTAAAGTATCTGAGATAATGAGAATAATAGTGAAACATGTAGAAAGTGAATTATGCGACTTAATTCTTCTATAGATTCCTAATAGGTAGTCACTTAAAAAAATATTTGGTCTATCGAATTGCTATTTCTAAGACCAAATTTGTGGTAATTTTTTTTTCTTTTTATAGGGACCACTTGTACGGTGGCTGAAAGTGAATTTTAGTGAAGCATTTATTGCATGGATTCACGTGAAAGCATTACGGGTTTTTGTTGAGTCTGTTTTAAGGTAAAGAAAGTTAATTGCCAAACTTGGAACTGAAGAGTTCATAGATTCCTTACATTGGACCTCTTTATTATAACACAGTCCGGCAATAGGAAATTGATTTGGAGAAACCAAAGGGCCAATCATGAGACAGAGGTTGTCAGTATCATCATACAGCTTATAAAATGCATAATTAGTCTTGTTCTTTAGCATCAGGTTTAGAAAAAGGGATTTATGCTGCCATACCCTCAGGTTCTTTTTCTTGTGTAGGTACATAAAAGTAGATTAAATATTAACCAATATTTGTTTAAAAGGAAGATCCTTCAGATGTTTTATATGTCATTGGATACATAGTATGCTAATGACTTATTGAAATCATTTCATATTAACCTAGAGTATTTTAATATTTTGAGATACTTAAAAAATCATATTCTGTTCCAATGTATGGGTTGCTCATATTAGAAATAGTTTTAAAAAACCCCAAACTTGGCCGGGCCCAGTGGCTCACACCTGTAATCCCAGCACTTTGGGAGGCTGAGGTGGGCAGATCACGAGGTCAGATTGAGACCATCCTGGCTAACACAGTGAAATCCCGTCTCTACCAAAAATATAAAAAAATAGCCAAGCGTGGTGGCACGTGCCTGTAGTGCCAGCTACTTGGGAGGCTGAGGCAGAGAATCACTTGAACCCAGGAGGTAGAGGTTGCAGTGAGCCGAGATTGTGCCACTGCACTATTGCACCACTGCACTCCAGCCTGGGCAACAGAGCGAGACTCCGCCTGAAAAAACAAAACACAAAACAACCAAAAAAACACCCCAAAACTTACGTGTAACCACGCTTACTATTTTTGGATTTTTTCAAATTTTCAAAGTAGATGTGGGTAACCTCATGCTATTACCATAAAAGTATCTGCTGACCTTACTTATTATTATTTCCTGAGGATATTCATATATTACCTTAAAAATTGAATGGTAAGCCGGGCGTGGCGGCTCATGCCTGTAGTCCCAGCACTTTGGGAGGCCAAGGCGGGCAGATTACGAGGTCAAGAGATTGAGACCATGCTGGCCAACATGGTGAAACCCTGTCTCTACTAAAAATAGAAAAATCAGCTGGGCGTGGTGGTACGTGCCTGTAATCCCAGCTACTCAGGAGGCTGAGGCAGGAGAATGGCTTGAACCCAGGAGGCAGAGATTGCAGTGAGCCAGGATTGCACCACTGCACTCCAGCCTGGCAACAGTAAGAATCCGTCTCAAAAGAAAAAAAATGAATGGTAATTGAAGTAATTCCTAGTAATTGGCATAGAGATTTCTAGTGGACAGTGAGGACCAAAGGTTTGCATTTCTGTTTATATTAAAGTTTTTTGTGTATATTAGTTTCAATTTCTATATATATTAGTTGAACTTGTAATGGTAAAGGGAGATACTCTCTCCCTGTTAACCATGATTAAAAAGTATGAGAATATTTGCTTTGAAAAGAAAATCTCTTTACATGTTTGCTTGTATCGCGTACTGTATTTCTGCTTTTTTGTAAGGTATGGCTTGCCAGTGAACTTCCAAGCAATGCTACTTCAGCCCAATAAGAAAACTTTGAAGAAACTGAGAGAAGTATTACATGAATTGTATAAACATCTAGACAGCAGTGCAGCAGCTATTATTGATGTAAGTACTTATTAGCCCAGTAGAGTAAGAATTGAAGTGAATTTCAGAAAAAAAATGATTGAAAGAAGATAGACAGAAAAGGGAGAGTAAGTATGATACTTAATCATTTTTTATTACTTTGAGGTTCTCAATTTGTTATGTAAACATAGTAATTTACATTGTTTACCCTGTTTTATACTAATTATAGCTGTGTTTTGCTTCTTGGCATTTCTACAAGCTAGTAATTATCTTGCTGTGTATCAGATGTTTATAGCTGTAGAAATACAGAAACCAGTGATACTAGTTATTTACAAAAACTATAAATTGCAGAGAGGAAGAAAATAAGCAGTTATTTTAATTTTATTTGGTAGAGTCAATAGATGAGTGTTTTCAAGGTAGGTTCATTTTTCTAAAATGGCATAGCTGGGTGTGGTGGGACATGCTGGTAGTCCCAGCAACTGAGGAGGCTGAGGCGGGAGGATCACTTGAGCCCAGGCCTTCGAGACCAACCTAGGTAACATAGCAAGACCGCATCTGAAAAAAGAAAAAAAAAGACAGACCAAAAAATGTGTATATGTGTTTATATCTCCTTTTAAACAAAACTGTTATTTTTTAAACAAAAGAAAATATAAACAGAGTTACTTGTGTTTTTTTGTTGTTGCTGTTTAAAATTGTAGTGGGCCGCTGGGTGTGGTGGCTCACGCCTGTAATCCCAGCACTTTGGGAGGCCGAGGCGGGGGGATCACCTTAAGTCAGGAGTTTGAGATCAGCCTGGCCAACATGGTGAAACCCCGTCTCTACTAAAAATACAATAGTTAGCTGGTCGTGGTGGTGGGCACCTATAATCCCAGCTACTCGGGAGGCTGAGGCAGGAGAATCGCTTGAACCCGGGGGGGTGGTTGCAGTGAGCCAAGACTGCGCCACCGCACTCCAGCCTGGGTGACAGAGGGAGACTCTGTCTCAAAAAAAAAAAAAAATTGTAGTGGGCTTTTACTTTATATTTTTGGTTTTAAATATCTTGATTTTTTTTTTCTCTTTAAAAGTTTAGGGTGGGCATATTCTCACTCATAGGTGGGAATTGAACAATGAGAACACATGGACACAGGAAGGGGAACATCACACTCTGGGGACTGTTGTGGGGTGGGGGGAGGGGGGAGGGATAGCATTGGGAGATATACCTAATGCTAGATGACGAGTTGGTGGGTGCAGCGCACCAGTATGGCACATGTATACATATGTAACTTACCTGCACATTGCGCACATGTACCATAAAACCTAAAGTATAATAATAATAATAATAAAAGAAAAAAAAAAAAAAAAAAAAAGTTTAGGGTGGATGGTAGCATCTCACGTAGGCATTAATTAGAACTATGAAAAATCAGTTTTTCTTGATAGAAGGAAATGCAGGAAATGACTTGCTACACTTTTTTTCTTTTTCTTTTCTTTTTTTTTCCGAGATGGAGTTTTGCTCTTTTGCCCAGACTGGAGTGAAGTGGCGTGATCTTGGCTCACTGCAGCTTCTGCCCCCTGGGTTCAAGCAGTTCTCCTGCCTCAGCCTCCCGAGTAGCTGGGATTATGCCTGGCTAATTTTTGTATTTTTAGTAGAGATGCGGTTTCACCATGTTGGCCAGGCTGATCTTGAACTCCTGACCTCAGGTAATCCACCCACCTTGGCCTCCCAAAGTGCTAAGATTACTGGCGTGAGCCACCTTGCGCCCAGCCGACTTGCTGCGCTTTCATGCAATTGTGGATAAAATGAGAGGTATAATTATTTGATACATAAATGTTCTAGCAGTAAATTCTTATGCATATATAATAAGTGTTATCCTTGCTTGTTTTTTGTTTTGCGATCAGATCTTGCTCTATTGCTCAGGCTAGAATGCGGTGGCATGGTTTTGGCTCACTGCAGCCTCAACCTCTATGCTCAAGTGATCCTCCCACCTCAGCCTCCCAAGTAGTTGGGACTATAGGCACACAGTACCACTCCTGGTTAATGTTTTTATTTTTATTTTCTGTAGTGATAGAGTCTCACTGTGTTGCCCAGACTGGTCTTGAACTCCTGGGCTCAAGGCCTTGGCCTCTCAAAGTGCTGATATTACAGAATAAGCGTTACTTTTAAATCATACTTGCTTTATTTTTACTCCATGTTTTGTAAGTCTTGTATCCCATCAACTCAGTATTCTAAGTCCAAGATTTAAAAAATTAATTTTTACAGTATACATAAAAGAGATTGGTGGGATCATGCTAAATACATATGCAGTCAGAATGCTTGAACCTGGCTTTACCAGTCACTGTCTGCGTTTCCTAGGAGAAGTCAGTCTTTCAGATTGTTTTCTCATTTGCAAAATAGGAATAATGTCTAACTCAGATAAATTAGCCTTAAGTGCATACATTTAGCCCAGAGTAGATGTTCAATAAAAAGGTAAATGTTAATACTTGCTTTCTTTTTTTGAGTTCTGTAAATACAAGATTGAATAACTGTCTGTTTTTTCCATAGGCTCCTATGGATATTCCAGGTTTAAATCTGAGTCAACAAGAATACTACCCCTATGTGTACTACAAGATTGATTGCAACTTGCTGGAATTCAAGTGAAAATGGGCTCCTCCCCCGGCAATCCTGTCCTTGTGTTGGTGTGTGCTAACAGAAATAAGTTGCAGTATGGTCGTACTTTTAACTCTAGTATCCTTTGCTTGCTTCTTACCCCCTTTCCTAGGTGAATTCTCCCACAGTGGTCTGTAGCTCAACATTTTCTTTTTAAAGGAAAAAATATATATATATTGTTTCTTTTTATTGATCAGGTCTGTAAATGTGTACTAAAAAAAAATCAGAGTTTATTTATAAACAGAATAGTTTATTTAAAGAGAAGGTCTTTTCCTTATTGATATCATGGTATGCATTAATTCCATTTGTTACTATTGTGCACAAAAACCCTGTTCGCAGGGGAATGGTGTAAGCATTTATACTGTTTTGTTCACTGTATTTAGTAGACATAACTGTTGAATAGTTACTGAATCATGATGTAAAGAATATGTGACCATCTTCAGGTATGGGATATCTGAATGTTTCAAATTTCAATCAATGAGCACTGTCAACACCCACAGGAGAGAATAAAATTACCTGTGCAAAGGTGTATTGTGGTGTGTGTAACTTAAGATTACAGTTCTGTTTGAGAGTTAAATGATGTCATAGCTCACTTGCTATGCTACTTCCAGGATTTTGTTATATGCTGAGGTGTAACCATTTGTGTTGTCTGACTTTCATATGATTTAATTGAGCCAAATTTGGGTCAGAACACAAATTTGAAGATTACTTTTCAGTATATGATGGGTATTTACATTTGAACACTAGAATTTTAGGTCTCTCAAATAATTAAGAATAGGGCCAGTTTTGAATAAAGTCTAGCAGAACTATGCAGCTTTAGTCATTTGTTTTGTCTAAATCTGTATTTTATGTGTTGTCTTCTTAAGATCTATAATTTTGGCATTTATGTCATTTGTGACATAGTCTGAAAATAGAGACATTGTTGGCCTTTAAAATCTCAGAAATGAATGACTTAGTTTAGTGTCCTGAAAGAGCTTTTAAAAGAGGATTTTGTGGCAACGTTTCTCTTACTTTGTACTCACAGGTTTGCAAATGGGAAAAAGAAGTTTGCATTTCGGTTTAGGGGCATATCTAAGCTATGCTATTCTCTTTGGAAAATTAGCCTCCAAAATCTTTTGTTTCAAAATTTTATATTATTTCATAAATAATTTCAAGCAAATACAGATGTCCACAATGTAGAACATGAGAGACCGCCTCCCTCAATTTCCACCTCCCAAGGGAAGTTTATGTATTTTTCTAGGCCCTTTTCTATGTCTTTACATCTCTCTGTCTCTCACACACTCACATATACACACACACAGTTTATTTTCAATAAAATAGGATTATACTACACACATCCTGTCACTTGCTTTTTTGCTTAATAGTATATCTAAGATAATCCTTTATGTCAACGAAGCTAGAGCTACCTCATTCTTTTAACCGGCTACGTGGTGTTCCATTGAGTGTCTGCCATCATTTGTTTAGTCGAGTGGATGGATAGTCTGCTTGTTTTTAGTTTTTGCTCTTAACAAACACTGCTGCAGTCAGCATCCTTGCACAGATTTCTGTGTGTACTTGTATTAGTATTTCTGTAAGATCCGAGAAGTGGAATTTGTAGGGTCATAGGTTATGTACATTTAAGTTTTTGACACTCACTGCCAAGTCATCTGTCAGAATTCTAAACTAAAGACATGTTTGGAGTGTGGATTTATCTTCAGTTTTTCTTTGGGCAAGAGGAAGCTGTGAAAGATTCTGCCATCAGAAAATTCTGGTTCTTTGTCTTCTTTTGCACATGTTCTTTGAGTCTTAGTATCTGTAACATGGGGCTACTGTCTCTATCATAGGGGGGCATGTTTTGACAATATATTGACTTTTAAGAAAAACATGTCACTAACCTGAAGCTCAGCCACACAGTGACTTTTAAGGTTTTATTTAGACTTTACTGTTGTTCTCATGAGAGTAGGTACAGACTGCATAAGGTTTAAAATCCCAGCATATGTCTGAAACTACGGGACTTTCACTGTGATTTCCACCAGGGAAATTATAGCAGAGTGGCTGAGCATGTGCTCTGAGGCCAGGCCCCAGCATTGCTGCTGACGAGCTGTGTGGTCCTGGGCAGAGTGGTCTCCAAGTTCCAGTCCCTCCTCTGTAAAATGGGCATGATTAGAGTGCCCACCTCATTAGGGATGTTGGGGTGAGTCAGTGTGACCCCATGTGCACAGAAAGTGCTGCTAGTGGTGCATGGTGAGAGGTTGATGCAGGTACTTAGCCCTTGGGTAATACATGTAGTTCCTTTTCACTGTGTTTAATTTGGGAAAATCCAGATCCACATCATTGTAGAGTCTGAGGGTTAAAAGGAAGTCACTGTCACTGTGTCTAATATAACATCAGAGCAGTTTGTGTCACTGAGCTCCAGTCTGTCCTGGATTATTGATATTGTTGGTGGCAGTCACCATTCCTGGAAAGGGACTGTCCCAAGCCACTTACCTTCCTGAGGAGTCTGCTGGTTCTCCTTGAGGATAGTGCTTAGATAACAGACTCATTAAACATTTACTGAGTGTCTGTCAGGGATCATTCACATCCACATCATCTCCCGGCCCCTCCCCGCATTGTTCATGGAGGGAGTACTGGCGGTCCCCATTTTCATGTATGGAGACTTCAGGTCAAAGAAGTTAAGTGAATTCTTCGTTGAGTCACAAATTTTGAGCCAGTCAGAATTTGAACCTAAGATTTCTGGCTGCTGGTTGTCACACTTCCCGCCCCACACTCAACTGTTGTGTGAATGAGCCAGACACATTGCTTAACCTGAGTCTGAGGTGGACAATGGTATAGGAAAGATATTAGGTATGGAGAATCAGATGTTAACTTGTGTTGCTATTTTGTTTTGTTTTGTTTTGTTTTTGAGACAAGGTCTTGCTCTGTCACCCAGGCTGGAGTGCAGTGGCGTGATCAGGGCTTACTGCAGCCTCACCCTCGACTTCCTGGGCTTAAGCAATCCTCCCACCTCAAACCCCAAGTAGCTGGGCCTACAGGTGCGCGCTACCACACCTGGCCAATTTTTCTAATTTTAGCACAGATGAGGTCTCACTATGTTGCCCGGGCTGGTCTTGAACTCCTGAGCTCAAGGGATCCTCCCACCTCAGCCTCCCAAAGTGCTGGTATTACAGGCATGAGCCACTGCACCTGGCCTGTGTTGCTATTATATTTGGCAGGAACCCAGGAGTCCAGAACATTTCATCTATGATGGGTTAGATAATGTGTCTAGTTGTTTGCATGCCAATTTCAGTAGCCTCAGTTATTCAACCTAGGAGATTTTTCTACCTCTCTACTACCCTGCTGAAGTTGCTCTTCAGCAGAAAATCTTTGTGGAACGTATTCCACACTTTGAAATCTTTGTGGAACAAAAGATATTTGTGGAACCAATCTTTGTGGAACATATTCCAGCTTTTTGAATGAGTGCATATCCAGTAGTACCTTTAAAGTAACACTTTGTACATAACAAATACTCAGCAAATGTGAACCTTTATTTGCTCTTACTTCAAAATTAATCCAAAATGTTGGAAATAAAGTATAAGACATTGATCTAGATATGAGGTTTTTCTCCTTCATTCTCAGCTGTCAAAGAAATCAAAGTAGCATATGCACAAGGTTAAAAACCACATATACAAATATTATAGAACAGCTATAATGAAAACCTTGCCTGCTTTTATAAAAAATGTGATTATCTTTTTCTGTTAATGTCAATAAAAGATGGTTTGTCCTAGAAGGTCTATAAATGGCATTATGTTCTGGAGGAAACCTAGCAAAAACTTTCCTAGTTTAGTACTTGTCTCTAAATTGATGTTCACCCATTTCAATATTGCAGACTTATTCATGGTCTTTATTTTTCTAGCATAGATAACAATTGATTCTTTAGATTCATATATGGAGGTAATTCTTGCTTTCTAAAGAAAGGAATATGGCACATTGGAACCATTTTATTCACCAGTGGATTTACCCTTAGAGTATTTTTAGATCTGAGCTGATGACTTGTGAGAGATAAAGGGAACAGAGTAAAGCCATGGAAG
This sequence comes from Pongo abelii, assembly GCF_028885655.2. NCBI lineage: Eukaryota > Metazoa > Chordata > Mammalia > Primates > Hominidae > Pongo > Pongo abelii. Next base: position 119,042,022 of record NC_071992.2, read on the forward strand.
CCATGAACAGTAAGAGACTGCCACCTGGCATGGTTTCTTCTTCTGCAGAAGATGAAACTGAGGAGAAACAAGACAACATCCTTCATACCAGGAATGGTCAAGACAATGCAAGAAGAAAAAAGCTTTCAAACAAATCAGAAGGCAGTCAACAAACACAAAGGGGGACATTCCTTCCCTGGCAGTTGCTCAAAACTGAAATTGCTTATTGTGTACACCGGGGCTTGTACTTGGGGAATTTAATAAAAATGCTCATTACCAAACTCCATAGAGATGTGGTTTAAAGTCTTAAGTAGATCCAAGGAATAACCTACATTTTAAACAAATACCCAGGAGAATCAGAGGCTAGGGGTTAGTCAGTTGTAATCGGATACCATCTTCTAAAGATTCTTCCTCTGAACCCTCAGATTGGGGTGTTGATTTAGAATTTGTAAGCATCTTGAAGTCTCATTCAAATAGTGATTCTTCTCTATTCACAGAGACCACACTTAATAGAATCATCATGGGTAAATCAGCTTTTTCTACTATCACTTGAAGAAATATTCCACATCGTTAAATCAGTAGAACTGGAGAGTTCTGTCTCAGCAGAAATTGATCAATAAAGATGTCTTTTGCTCTTGGAAGGCCATAGAATATCAAGTTGAAATTTGCAAAAACCCTAAAATGATCAAGGTCACATTTTCATCTTTTAATTGAGAACTCATTGTGGACATGATTTGTCACTGCTTGTAAAGTGTAAAAAGGAACAACCAAAACAGACTTTGAAAGAATGGTTTATATGAGGAAGCCCTCCTCTCCCCCAGAAAAGGGCTATTCAGATGAAAGTGGAAGAAGGAGTTGGAGGCGGCAAAGGTTATCGTTGATGTTGGACAAAGGAAGGAATAAACTGACGCCACCTTGAACTTGAAAGTCATTTGTTTTTTAACCAGAAGATGAACAGGAACTATTTAGAATGTCAAATCCCAAGAGCAGCTTTCAGGTATTTTACTGTTTCCTAGGTATGTGGATGGCCTCACCACATAGTCCTGTGACAAATCATTATTTTTTTCACCAACACAACTTGCCATATTTTATATAAACTACTTAGATACATATTTAGACTGTTTCTCAAGAGCGCTTTATAGTTCAGTACAGGTTTTATGCATTGTTAGAAGCATAAAGACGCTTGTTTTTTAAATAGAAATTGTGATTATGCAGATACCATATTTTACCACAAGAGGGCAGTCTGGCGCCATTGAAAAGCAAACAGGTAGTTTCTCCTCCCTGCATTTTTGGTTCTGACACGTGCAGTCAGTTTAGAGAAACCTACACTCTCTGCATTCTGGTTTGGTATATTTTGTTACAAACGTTTATTAATATAAAGTTCTCAAAAAATGTTAGATGACTTACTTTGTGACACTCTAGCCTCTGTGTGTGTGTGCATAAAACCCAGACATCTTTCAGCAGACCAGTGCCAGCCAGTGACAGTTTTCACTGAAGATCAAATGAAAAAGGTAAGGATATATGTATGTGTGTGCATGTGCGTGTGCATCTATAAATATAATCACTTACTCAAATAGTTACTGAGCATGCGCTATGAACCAGGCATTGTGTTAGGCGCTGGGGATTTAATGCAAGCAGTCAGATGGGCACAGTGCCTACCTGCCTTGATGGGGCATGCAGCCTGGTGATCTGGTGGCAGTCTTACTGGACAAAACACAAACCCGGCAGCCCTAAGTTAGGAAAAGGATTTTACTGATCTGTGAAACCCACAGTCTGAAAACAAACTGATTTAAGGGTATCTGTCCAGAAAAGTCAACCTATGGTATCAGTCAGTGGGTAAAGAGTAGAACCATCATTTTATCACATTTGACCACCTAGTCGGCCTGGCTTAGCAGTGTCCAAAAGAATTTCCTATGATGATGGACATTCTATACCTCTGCTACCCAATGTGGTGCCCCTAGTCACATGTGACCGAAGATCACTTGAAATGTGGCTAGTGTGACTGAGGAACTGAATTGTTTTTATCTGATTTTTTTTTTTTTTTCTGAGACAGGGTCTGGCATTGTCGCCCAGGCTGCCTTCTGGGCTCAAGCCATCCTCCCTCCTCAGCCTCCCAAGTAACTGGGACCATAGGCACATGCCACCACATCCGGTTATTTTTTTTTTTTTTCCCGGTAGATACTGCTAACCATGTTGCCTAGGCTGGTCTCAAGTTCCTGAGCTCAAGCAGTTGGCCTGCCTTGGCCTCCCAAAGTGCTGGGATTACAGGTGAAAGCCACTGCACCTGACCAATCTTATTTAATTAAATAGCTACATGTGGCTGGTGGCTACTGCGCTGGACATAACAGGTCTAGTTGGTCACACCTGGCTAATGAGCCTTTTTGACCTCGAGTTTCCAATATAGCCCATATCCTTTGGCTTTTTTGTTTGTTTTTTATGACTGGAAGAGCCAGCCTTGCTTCTGTTTACTTTGATTGCTAGATTTAACATCCCCACAAGCCTGAGAAACAAAGAGAGGAAAGGATTGCTCTTGGAATCATTGTTGATGTGCCTCAGATTGCTACACAGGACAGCATTCTCTTTAATCACAAAAGACAACTACATATACTTTGTGCATTGATGTGCACGAGAGCAAACTGGTTGTACTGAAAGACCAGAAGCTGTTTCTGATGGGAAATATTGAATCAGCAGAATTGAAAACACAGCTGTGTGGTTCTAATGGGAATGTAATTTCTTCTGTTAATCAGTGCTCACTTAGTACCCATTGTGTGCAGAGCATTCACTATTCCAGCCTCTGCAGGGAGTCATCAGGGAGATGCTCACCACGTGCTTTTGAATGGTATTATTTGTCTTTATTGACTCTGAGAAATGTAAGAGGTTCATAAAACATTGAAGCCGTTAAGGCCTTATTTGAGAAGTCTAGCAACTCACAGTTGCCCTTGGAAAGAGGCAAATAGGAAGGGGAGAGCCCTCAGTCAGAGACTTGTTTCCCATCGGTGACATGTGGCATGGATTTTACCTCCTACTGTTAGCTGGCCACCCTCTGCATTCAGGCTTGTGAAGCATTCTGGAGGCCCCCCGCCCCATCCTTCACTCCCGGCTCCTCCTTTGGCATCCCCACTGGCCATGTTTCTTTCCTAGTCTGTTCTGACAGCCTCCTAACTGGCCACTTGTCTCCAGTCTCTGGTCACCTTCAGCTCACCCTGGTTCTGGGACCAGAGGACTGGCAAGTCACTGCTCACAAATCCCAAATTGCTGCTCACTTGCCCTCGGGATAAAGTCTGTTCAAACTAGACTTTCTTCCCTTTTCGAATTGGCTTCTCTATGTGTTCTCTGAAAGGAGAATATCGTTTACTGTTGTTTATTTGATGGGGGCCGCTTTGGAGGAGGAATTTAGACCATAGATGGTTCCTAGGGATGCTTCTGCAGTCTCCTCTTCTTTCCTACCTCCTCCAAGCGGGCCACACGGGCCAGCTTCACATCTGTGCTCTCTCAGGATGTAAAATCGTGGGCAACCTAGCATCCCAGGGTCTGAATCATTCCTTCCTCTGTAGAAGAAGGATAATGAGGATAACACTACAGGACTATTGTGAGAATGAGGATTAAGCCGCAGGTCCAAATTTTCTAGCAAGGTACATGGTGCAGAGGAGGGGCTCAACATATTAACTGCTGTTGTTATTGTGAGTACTACCCTTTTCCATGCTGCATGATTTGTGTTTCTTTTTTGCCTACTGCCTCATATCTTATGTGAGATGAAATTAGTTCCTCTTTAACTGCATCTGTTTAGAAGGCAGATTTCCCATTAAAAACCTGCTGGCATCACATGACCAGCAAGTTCACACCAACGTGTAAACCCAAGAAAACTGAAACCATATATTCACACAAAAACCTGTACACAAAAGTTCATAGCAACATTATTCATAATAGCTAAAATTGGAAACAACCGAAGTGTGCATCAACTGATGAATGAGTGGATAAACAAAATCTGGTTTATCCACACAATGGAATATTACTCAGCCATAAAAAGAAATGAAGTACTGACCCATGCCACAACATGGATGAACCTAGAAAACATCGTGCCAAGTGCAAGAAGCCAGACACAAAAGGTCACAGATGACTTCATTTATAGGAAATGTCATGCATAGTCAAATAAATCGGTATAGAAAGAAGATTCGTGGTTGCCAGGAACCAGGATGGGAAGGGATTTGGTAGTGACTGCTAATGGGTAAAGGGTTTCTTTAGGGGCAATCATGCTCTGGAGTTAAGATAGTGCTGATGATCACGCAACTTTATGAATATATTAAAAATCACCGAATTGTATACTTTAGAAGGTGAATTTTATGGTATATGAATTGTTTCTGAATTTAAAAAACCTACCAGGAATTAGCTGAGATTTTCTACAAATTCTCTGAATTCTTTGCTTATCTGTTTATATCAATAGAGTTTTTAAAAATTAATTTGAATTCCCTTTTACGAATGGTAAGGAGATTTGCCCTTTGGGGTTTCACTCCGTCCAGTGCTTTTTTTTTTTTTTCTTTTTTTTTTTTTCTTTTTGCACAGTGATATGAATGTATTTAATGACAATGAACTGTATAATTAAAAATGGTTAAATAGTAAATTTTATGTTCTGTATTTTATCACAATTTACAAAAAGTATATAGAAAACTGGAGCTACACAGTCTTTACCTTCTTTGTAATTATCCCAGGGACCTGATACCATAGCAAGAGACAGTTCTCGGACCAGTAATGAAGTGACTACAGAAATGAACATATTATTTTGATAATCTGTAGTTACAACTAAAGTGTATATCTAATTCACCAACAAAAAAATTCCCTGTCTTCCAGGATTTTAACAGCTAAAAAATGAAACAGATAAAATAAACAAATGCCTTAGTAGACACAAATAATCAAAACTGACAAAAAGTCCGTCCAGTGCTCTTGCTGTCGACTCTGTCCGTTTGCCTTTTTTGTTTTCGTTTGTCCACTCAGCATCTCAGTTGGCCTTGGCTGCAGCCATCTGCAGCCGCCTCCTCCACTTGGGAGTTAGGTTGCAAATCTGTCCCAGAGTAGCTCATCTCACTGGTTATCACATTAGCAGTCACTCATGTCAGCAGTCCCCGAAGAAAAGATAGCTGGCTGGGGATAAAGCGTCTGAAACTTTGCTGGTCTGATTTTATCTTTCTGTTTCAGTACATGTGTCACTGACAACTTGCTTAGGTAAAAGTGCCCATTGTTCCTTCATTTGTTCAACAACCATTTACTGAGTGCAGAATCCTCATTCACTTAGTGAATACTTAGTAATTGTTGAATACCTGGGTGCTAGGGCAGGAGCAGCCAAATGAGAAAAAGGACTCTGTCCACATGGAGCCTACCTGCTGGTGGACGATACACAATAAACATAGTGAACAAGGTAAGACTTTCCGCCCTCTGCACCTGTAAGGCCATTGAGGACTGACCTGGGCTAGGAATGGGTAGGAAGAGCTGCTTCAGAGGGGTGTCTAGATGTACCCCAGAGGATGCCAGCCACGTGAAGACCTAGAGAAAGGAAGTGTCTCAGAGAGGTTGGGTAACAGAGGGTCAGCGTGGCAATAGCGGAGTGAGTGAGGGGTGTGGGATGTGTGGCAGATGCACTTAGGCAGGGTCTTCAGAACATGGTGAAGAACTCAAAATTTTTTCTTCTAACAAAGGGAACCCATTTTAGGGTCTCATGTGCATGTTTCAAGGATCACCCCAGCAGTGGTCATACTTGTGTGTTTGTAATCCAAATTTCTTACGTCGTGCTTGGCACATTTATAGTAGGCACTGGGTTCTGGTTCAGAACTGAAGTGGATGAATTCATGGAGAATGTACTAAACCCGGAAGTGTGCCAGACTCTGCACCCGAAAGTTCTCTGCAGCTTCTCAGACTTTAAGAGTGTTTTGCAAACATACTGAATGCTTTGCCTGGATCTTCCCATGAAGATCCAGGCAGAATTTAGTAATAGAAATTTGTAAAATGTATTATTAAATTCTTTTGCAACTGTCTTGATTTCTTCACAAACATAGTCATCTGTTTATCAAATTGGCATTTTAAATAATATTTGACACATAACTCGCTGACTCCACAGCTCCAGATTAGTCACACGGTAGTCTTTTGATAATAGCCAACATGTGACAACAGGGATTTTTTGCACGAGGCAGGGAGCATTCTGGTTTCCTTTTCATTTTTCCAATATGTCATATTTCTCACTTCCACTTTTCTTAGAGGGGAGGGTTGTCTTTTTGCTTCAAACTATTATAGGCTTTTGCTGAGAGACAAGAGGCTATGATCCCCACTCAGTAGAAGAAGTGTTTAATTCTATCATACAAATTGTTGCTGCTCTAAATTCTCTCCGTCCCTGCCTCTTAAGTCATTTACGGTATTTGTTTGGGTAGCTATATTGGATTTCTTCCGTTTTTCCAGGGGAAATACAGCAACTTTGGAGAGACGTGAACATGGGAATATATGAATTGATTGCTTGAGAAGTGTTAGTGTTAGTTCTGGAATGGAGTCCTGTGTCATTAGGTACTTTTGTTGAAAGGAAATGTAAAATTTTCCATAGTCAGAGCTTTCCAGATTTTAATTGGCTGCTTGCCCTCGTGTCAGACTTTCTTTTCTAAAATAAATGTTTTGGATGGCTCTTATCTTTACAACCAGGCACACAGCTTCATTTCCTCCTGACTAGGAAAGTTAACTCTTCAGCTACATGGTGGTACACATGTTGTCCCTGCTCAGCAGCCCTTGAACACTCATTAAATCCCACATTAGAGTTGCAAGGAGACAATAACATTTATTAGGTGCCTCATTTTTTTTTTTTTTTTTCTGAGATCGGATCTCACTCTGTTGCCCAGGCTATAGTGCGGTGGTACCATCAGGGCTCACTACAGCCTCAACCTCCCAGGCCCAAGTGGTCCTCCTGCCTCAGCCTCCTGAGTAGGTGGGACCACAGGCACACTCAGATATTTTAAAAATTTTTTGTAAAGACTATGTTGCACGGGCTGCCATTGTTTATCCATTGATTTTTTATTTTATTTACTTATTTTTCTTTTGTCTTTTTTGTTGCCTAGTTTCCCTCCTGTTCTTTGCTTCTTAATTTTGGTTGGTCAAAATCTTTCTTTTAACATTTTGGTTCCTCTTCAACCTTAGGAATTCTTCTGTTTCTATTCTTTCTTGCCTTTTCCTTGCTTCATTTCAGGACTCCTTTCCAATGAACTTGCCATTTTTTTCCTGCAAAGATTGTAGTTTAAAAGAAAGCCCACTTGCCTGAAACTTTATGTAGCTAAGCAGCTATTTCAAATTCTTTCTGAGGTTGAGGGGAATAAATGATAAAATCATGCAGTGAGGCAGTGTGTTAGTTCTCTAAAGACAAGAGTTCAGAGTTCTGAGTTCTCTAAAGACAAGAACCAGTATATGAAGAGGTTTATTATAAGAAACTGGCTCACATGATCACAGAGGGTGGCAAGTCCAAAATCTGCTGAGTAGATGTCCTAGTTTGAGTCTGAAAGCTGGAAGCTGCTGTAGAACCCAGAAGAGCTGATGTCCCAGTGCAAAGGCATCAGGCAGGAGAGTTCAGTCTTACCAGGGACAGTCTTTTATTCTATTCAGCCCTTCAACTGATTGGGTGAGGCCCACCCACATTATGTCTGATTTACTCAAGACAACTACTAATTTAAATGTTAATTTCATGTAAAACACTGATATGGCTGGGCTGTGACCCCACCCAAATCTCATCTTGAATTGTAGCTTCCATAATTCCTTCGTGCTGTGGGAGGGACTCAGTGGGAGATAATTGAATCATGGAGGTGGTTTCCACCATGCTGTTCTCATGATAGTGAACAAGTCTCACAAGGTCTGACGGCTTTATAAGGGAAAACCCCTTTCACTTGGCTCTCATTCTTCTTGTCTGCTGCCATATGAGATGTACCTTTCACCTTCCACCATGATTGTGAGGCCTCTCCAGCCACATGGAACTGTGAGTTCATTAAATCTCTTTCTTTTGTAAATTGCTTAGTCTTGGGTATGTCTTTATCAGCAGCCTGAAAATGGACTAACACACCCTCACAAAAACACCCAGAATAATGTTTGACTGACCATCTGGGCACCTTGAGGCCCTGTCAACTTGATGCATAAAATGAACATCTCAGGCAGCTCTTGCTTTCTCAGTTAAAACAGGCCCCGATCCTGGCCTTGGGGTTATTTGTTGTTTGATATATACAGAAATTAAACCCAAATTTTTTAAAAAAAGGACTGAAATCTCAATTCCTAACCATGGCATTATTTTTACATGTATACCACTCTGATGCCTGTTTACCACATTTTGTATGCATTCTTTTTACTGGTCTCTGGTCATCTGTCTCCCATTCTTCACAAGAATTGTTCCAAATCTTCTCCCCTTTTCACAGGATCCCTTCCCAAAACTCCAGCTCTTTTGTGCTTTGCTTAAGATCTGGCCTCTTCCCAGATAGGAGAGGTTGTTTACCTTGCTAAGGTCACACAGCTACTGTATGGTAAGACTAGGATTTAATTTGAAGCAGTTGGTCTTGGTAGTCATGGGAGCCCGCTGGGTGCTGGGTGCTAGGCACTGTGCCACATGCTAAATGCCCCAGACTTCCCCATGCTGGGTCCTCCTCATGCTGGGAGGGTGTGTCTTCTTCCAGCCAGCATGCCCTGCCCCTTCTGCATGCCACACTCTGCTCTGATCTTCCACCCAGCAACCGTCCCTCTGCACACAGGCCTTTGGCGCTTTGTTTGCTCCTATAATTTTCTTCTCTCTTCTGTTTAATTCTCTCCTTTTTATTTGCATTATATAAACACAGTTCTGTTTCTTTCATTAAGAAAACACCTCTCACAGGCACAGTGGCTCACATCTATAATCTTAGCACTTTGGGAGGCTGAGGTGGGAGGATTGCTTGAGCCCAGGAGTTCAAGACCAGTCTGAGTAACATAGTGAGACCCCATCTCTATTTTAAAAAAAAATTAGCCAGGCGTAGTGGTGCACACCTGTAGTCTCAGCTACTGAAGAGGCTGAGACAGGAGGATGGTTTGAGCCCAGGAGGTTGAGGCTGCAGTGAGCCAGGATCACACCACTGCACTCCAGCCTGGGCAACAGAACCAGACCCTGTCTCAAAAAAAAAAAAAAAAAAAAAAGCCCTTTTCTTTGACCCCTATGTCCCTCTCATTTGAGGAACTATCTATCTTTTCATTTTCCTCCACATTCTTTATTCTTTTTAACCTCCAAAGAGGCCCTCCACCTGTATTACGTGCCTTGCCCCATTAATAATGTACCAGTGCTATGTATGCTTGATTGTACATAAATGTTTTATTGTGCATTAAGGTCCTCCCCATGCATATGCGCACGTACATTGCACTAATTACAGTGCACAGCATGTTATATTGCAAGATTACATAAAATAGATTTGACACTTGGATATTGTCCAGTACATTAATTCCTTTATTTTACATAGGACATAATATCATTGATTGTGCATGGCACATTAAGTCACATCAATCCTTAACAACATGCTTATCACTTCCAATAGGATTTCTTTGCCACCAAGCTTTGAGAAACCAGCAACCTACTCGGGAAATGTCCTTGCTTTGGGCCCATAAAAACTGGGGGCTTCTAGACTTGAAACTGTACCTGGCATCTGGTTCTTATTTCAGGGCCATGGATTTGAAACCACTCATTTGTTCCCCCTAAATAAGACATCTCAGTGACTAATGACTAACTAGCACAAGATCACATGGAACTGTGGTGTCATGCATTTGGTATTTTTTAATTTTGGGGGGTGCTGTGATCCAACATGGCTGTCAATGCCTTGACACAATCAACTAGATCGTAGCTGCGCTTAAATAGTATATTCTTTACTCACATAAAATCATTTGGTGCTAATTGATTCATGCTCAATGGACATAATAAAAACAAGATACAGACACAGACACATACAAGCAGTTCTTCCTGCCATGTATGATTAACTTTGTAAACCCCTCTACCCTCCTTAAGCTCTTATAGTATCTGAATAAGTCTTTTATTCTTGCCAACCCTGCCCAAATAAGAAACCTTGTATCTATTGACTGCTAGATAAGGCTCCTATGTATACTCACATGCTATTAAATTTAGTTATAAGTTCATCTAGCATTAACCCAACTCCTAATTAAAGCATTTTTCAAAAATCCAAACATCAATTAAAAGTTAGGCTTTCTAGGCTGAAAGTTTTTTTCTTACTAAGATTACCAAAAGAGCCCCCAATACTAACATAGCACATAATTTAGCAGTTTTTCCCCAAGAGAGAATTTGGTAGATATAAGTTGATGTAGCTCAGTCCACTAAAGAAAGGCACTGAAAATGCCTAGATGAGTTCATGTAACTCCATAAACACACAGGTTTGGTTCTGGCCCTTCTGTTAAGTCTTAGTGAGATTACATGTGCAAGTATCTGCATTGCATGTGTAATCAGCAGAAGAGCAAGAGGAGCAGGCATTAAGCACACTAATTGGTAGCACCTAACATCTTGCTCAGCCACACTCCTACAGGAAATAGCAATAATAAAAAGCAATAAATGAAAAGTTTGACTGAACTATGCTAATTTTCCTTAGGGTCAGTAAATTTTGTGTCAAGCCGCCACAGTCATAAACCCAAATTAATAAAATCTGAAAAGCATGTTTGTGTTTAGGATAATACAAATAAACTACAAAAATGACTTTAATATGATCTGAATACACAATAGCTAAGACCTAAACTGGTATTAGATACCCCATTATGTTTAGCCATAAACTTAAAGTTATTCAGTAGAGTACCATCAGCAACAGCTTAAAACTCAAAGGACTTGGTGGTATAGTGTTTCCATCCCCCGTAGAGGAGCCTGGTTCATAATTAATAAGCAATGGTAAACCTCACTATTTCTTGTCAATTCAGCCTGTATACTACCATCTTTAGCAAACCCTTAAAAGGTCATAAAGTAAGCACAAGTACTTACATGGAAACATTAGGTCAACATGTAGCTTATGAGATGGAAAGAAATGACTTACATTGTCTGATTAAAGTACACCCAACCCATGATAAGGCTTATGAAACTACAGGCCAAAGGAGGATTTAGTAGTAAATTAAGAATTGAGAGCTTAACTGAATAAGGTTGTGAAGCACACATAGACCACCCATTACCTTCCTCAAATGCTTCAACAAACCCAAGTTTATAATTAACACAGACCCATCTATAAGAGGAGATGTCAGAACAAAGAATACTGGAAGGTGTGCTTGGACAAACCAAAGTGTAGTTTAACTCAAGGCACCTGGCTTATGCCTGGAAGATTTCATATTAATCTGACCACTTTGAACTAAAACTAACAAAATTTAACAACTACATACACATTTTAACCAAAACATTATTTACAACAGGGAGGATAGGAGATAGAAATTTATTTAGATGCTATAGAAAAAGTACTGTAAGGGAAAGATGAAAGAATAAACTGAAAAAAAAAAACAAAAACAAAACAAAGCTTACCCCTTATGCCTTTTGCATAATTAATTAACTAGAACAATTCTACAAAGAAAACTTTAGCTAAAAACCCCAAAACCAGATGAGCTACTCATGGACAGTTACAAGAACAAACTTGTCCATGTGGTGAACTTGTGAGAATATCCTTGAGTAGAGGTAAAATGCCAATTGAGCTGGGTGAGTGCTGAATTTCAATTCAACCTTAAATTTACCTAAAGAAATATTTAACTTTAATGTAAATTTAAGTGTTAAAGAGGGACAACACTTTAGAAACAGGAAACAAACTTTTATAGAATGTAAACTATTACATTCTTATAATTGGCTTAAAAGCAGCCACCAATTAAGAAAGGGTTCAAGCTCAACAATCAATATCTTAATTCCAACTATTTATATAAACTGCTAATATTTTACTGGACTAACCTATGTATAAATAGAGGCGATTCTGTTAATATAAGTAACAAGAAAAAATTTATCCTTGCATAAGCTTATATTAGATACAATAGCATTCCTAATGTTAGCTGATAGTTACCAACTCAATAAATTAAACCAATCAATTGACTTTATCTAAACAAATATTGCAGGGTTCAGTGGCTCACACCTAAAATTCCAATGTTTTAGGAGTCCAAGGTGGGAGGATTGCTTGAGGCCAGGAGTTCCAGACCCCATCTTTACAAAAAATAAACCAATTAGCCAGGTGTGGTGGCATGTGCCTGTAGTCCTCACTACTTGGGAAACTGAGATGAGAGAATCCCTTGGGCCCAGAGTTGGAGGTTGCAGTGAGCCATGATCACACCACTTGCACTCCATTCTGGGTGACAGAGTGAGACCTTTTCTGTAAAAAACAAAAAAGACCAATTGTTAATCCTACACAGGCATCCTCTACTGCACTACTTAAGGAAAGATTAAAGAAACTAAAAGGAGCTCAGCAAATACAAACCCTGCCTATTTACCAAAAACATTACCTCTCATATAACTAGTATCAGACTAGTATGTCACCTGCCTTGTGACACATGTTTAACAGCTGCAGTATTGTGACCAGTGCAAAGGTAGCATAATCATTTGTTCCCTAAATAGGGACTTGTATGAATGACCACCAGAGGGTTCAAGTGTCTCTTACTTCCAATTTGTGAAATTGACCTTCCTGCCCCTGCGGAAAGGCAGGGTTATTAAAATAAAACAAGAAGACCCTATGGGAAGTAAATGAATTAGTCTACATAACACAACCTTAACCTAACTATTCAAAGGAATAACACCTCATCTACCAGACTAAAAATTTTGGTTGAGGTGACTTCAGAGTACAACACAACATCCAAATGATTAAAATCTAGACTAGACCAGTCAAAGTAACATAATCGCTTATTAACCTAAGCAATTTAATCAATGGAACAAATTACCCTACGGATAACAACACAACCCTATTTTAGAGTTCATTATCAACAACAGAGTTTGCAACCTCGATGCTGGATCGGGACATTCCAAAGGTGTAACTACTATTAATGAATGGTTCGTTTGTTCAATAATTAAAGTCCTATGTGGTCTGAGTTCAGACCTGAGCAATCCAGATCTATTTCTACCTATTCAGTATTTCTCTTAGTACAAAAGAATAAGAGAAATAGAGCCCATTTCAAAAAACTTCCTCAATTTTAATAGATTATATATAATCTCAACCTAATATACTATTAAATGTCCTGCCGAGAACAAGGGCTTATTAAGATGGCAGAGCCCAGTTATTGCATAAAACATAAAACTTTACAATCAGCTCAACTCCTTCTTAACAGCATGTTTATAGTCAATCTTCTACTTATTAGCCCCCGCTCCTTGCAATAGCATTGCTAACAGCTGAATAAAAAGTATTAGATTATATACAGTTTCATAAAGGACCTAATATTGTAGGCCTCTATGGCCCACTTCACTTCTTCACTAATGCCATAAAACTATTCACTAAAGAACCGTTATGACCACCAACATCTTCTATACTATCATATGCCATTGCACCCACCCTGGCCCTGGCCCTTGCACTTACTATGTGAATTCTACTAATCTTACTGTACCCACTAATTAACATGAATATAGGAACACTATTCATTTTAACCACATGAAGCCTACCCATGTATTCCATCCTTCAATCAGGATGAACATCAGTTTTAAAATGTGCATTAATTGGTGCACTATGAGCAGTAGCACAAACAACTTTATATGAAGTTATCCCAGCCATCATTATTAGTTCTCTCAATAAGCAAATCATTTACATTACCAACTTTGATACCTGAGAATACATATGACTATTTTTTTCGTCATGATCCTAAGCCATAATATGACTTATTTCAATAGTAGCAAAAACTAATGGAGCCTCATTCAGCTTGACGCAAGGTGTTGGAACTTGTGTCAGCCTTTAACATTCAATATGCTGCAGGCCAATTTGTCCTATTTTTTTTTATATAGCAGAGTACACCAACGTCATTATAATAAATGCCCTAACCATTATCCATCGCCTAGAATAACTCCATGATATTCACATACCAGAAATTTATATACTCAACTTCATCGTGAACACCCTTTTCCTATCTTACAGTTCTTGACTTTGAGCATTATACCCATGATTCCAGTATGATGAACTCATGTACCTTCTATGAAAAAATTTCTAACCATTCAAATTAGCCTTATGCATATGACACATCTCAGTACCTATTTTACTACTGCATATTCCACCACACACATAAGAAATTTGTATGATAAAATAGTTACTTTAAGGGAGTAAATGATAGAGATTTAAGTCCTCTTATTTCCAGAATGTTACGAATTGAACTTACTCTAAAGAATTCAAAAATCAGCCGGGCATGGTGGCTCCCACTTGCAATCTCAGCACTTTGGGAGGCCAAGGCGGGTGGATCATCTGAAGTCAGGAGTTCGAGACCAGCCTGGCCAACATGGTAAAACCCCGTCTCTACCAACAATACAAAAATTAGCTGGGTGTGGTGACACATGCCTATAATCCCAGCTACTCTGGAGGCTAAGATAGGAGAATCGCTTGAACCTGGGAGGCAAAAGTTGCAGTGGGCCGAGATCTGGCCACTGTACTCCAGCCTGGGAGACAGAGTGAGACTCCATCTCAAAAAAAAAACAAATTTCAAAAATCTCTGTGCTGCCTAATATACCATATTCTATAGTAAGGTCAGCTAAATAAGCTACCAGGCCCATATCCCCAAAAACATTGGTTTATATTCTTTCCATACTAATTAATTCCCTATTTTTTCTACCATTCTATTTACTGTCTTCATAGGAAAACAATCACAATATTTAGCTCACATTGAATAATAATCTAAATGGGATTAGAAATAAATATATTAGCCATGATTCCCATTTTAATGAAAAAAGCAAATCCATGATCCACAGAAGCAGCTACCAAATATTTCTTAACACAAGCAACCATATCTATACCCCTAATGATAGACAGTATCATTAACATATTGTATTCTGGGCAATTAACAGTCATAAAAATTCCAAACCAAACAGCATCCCTGGTAGTTACCATAGCACTAATGATAAAACTTGGACTCTCCTCATTCCGTTTCTGAGTCCCAGAAGTAACACAAAGAATTTCACTAATATCGAGCATAATCCTATTAACATGACAAAAACTGGGACCAAGTTCAATTATATTTTCAGTATCATCATCAATTAATCCATCAATTAATCTAAATATAATACAAATAATTGCCTTATTATCTATTCTAATAAGACGATGAGGAGAATTTAATCAAACGCAACTATGAAAACTCTTAGCCTATTCATCAATTGCACATATAGGCTGAATAATAACTATCCTTATTTATAATCCCCCACAATAATCATAAACCTTCTAAGTTATATCATTCCAATGATTACCATATTCATAATATTTAGTTAAAACATAAATACCACAACACTATCACTACTGCACACAAGAAATAAACTACCAATAATAACTTCTATAACCCTTATAACTATTATTCTTAGGAGGCCTACCCCTACTTACAGGATTTCTACCCAAGTAAATTAACATTCAAGAATGTTATTATGCCAACATTCATAATTATTTTCTTTTTTCCTTGTCCCCCATTCGTAACTATTATAGTGTTTCTCAACTTATATTTTTATGTATGACTATTCTTTATTATTAACTATATTTCCAACAACCAATAACAAAAACAAAATGACAATTGAAAAATATAAACTGGCTTGGGTAACATAGTGAGACTTCATCTCTACTAAAAATTAAAAAAAAAAAAGTAGCTGGGCATGGTGGCATGCACCTGTAATCCTGGCTACAAGGAGGCTGAGGCGGGAGGACCACTTGATCCTGGGAGATCAAGGCTGCAGCGAGCCGTGATCATGCCACTGCACTCCAGCCTGGGTGACAGAGGGAGACCCTGTCTCAATAAAAAAATTAAAATATATATGTATAAAACAAACATTCTTTCTCCCATCACTTGTTATACTATCAACTCTATTCCTCCCACTTTCACCAATATTCTCAACATCAAACTAGCAATTTAGGTTCGACAGACTAAGAGCCTTCAAAGCTCTAAACAAGTACCCTATACTTAATTCTTGAAACTAAGAATTCCAAGACTCTTACATCAATTGAATGAAAAAAAAACTTGAATTAAGTGAAATCCTTATTAGATTGGTGAGATCCAACGTCACAAAAACTTAGTTAACAGCTAAAACATTCTAATCAGCTGGCTTCCGTCTACTTCTTCTGCTGTCGAGGGAAAAAAAGCAGAAGAAGCCCGGGCAGAATTGAAGCTGCTCCTTTGAATTGCCAATTCAGTGTGAACATTCACCTCAAGACTGGGTCGAAAGAGGGTTCAACCTCTGTCTTTAAATTTACAATCCAATGCTTACTCAGCTACTTTATCCTCTACCTGTGCTCGTTAACCCTTCATCAGTCTCAACAAACAAAACAAGACAGTGACACCATAATTTTCTATGTGGTGTTTGAGCCAGAATAGTAGGGACTGCCCTAAATCTTGTAATCTGAGCAGAATTAGGTCAACCAGGAGTCCTATTAAGTGACAATCAAATTTATTTATTTATTTATTTATTTATTTATTTATTAGTTTATTTATTTATTTATAGACAGAGCCTCGCTCTGTTGCCCAGGCTGGAGTGCAGTGGTGCGATCTCAGCTCACTGCAACCTCCGCCCCCTGGGCTCAAGCGATTCTCCTGCCTCAGCCTTCTGAGTAGGTGGGACTACAGGTGTGCGCCACCACCACATCTGGCTAATTTTTGTGGTTTTAGTTGAGACAGGGTTTTGCCATGTTGGGTAGGCTGGTCCTGAACTCCTGACCTCAGATGATCCACCCGCCTCGGCCTCACAAAGTGCTGGGATTATAGGTGTGAGCCACTGTGCCTGGCCAAGTGACAATCAAATTCATAATGTCATCAGCACTGTATCTTTATGGCATACCTATTCCAATTAGGCTTTCAATATGCAATATCACCTATGATAGAAGAACTTCTACACTTCCATGATTACACTTTAATCAGTTATTGTGTCCACAATAATCGTTTTAATAGTTATGCCTATTTTAGTGAGAGGACTTGGCAACTGATTAGTCCCCTTATTAATCAGAGACCCTGATTTAGCATCTCCCTGAATAAACAACATATGATTCTGACTTCTCCCACCATGATTTCTACTCCTGCTTGCTTCCTCGACAGTGGAAACCAGCACTGGCACGGGATTAGCCACCTTTATGCAGAAATCTTGAGCACGTGGGAGGCTCTGTAGATTTTGCCATTTTCTCATTACACCTGGCAGGTGTCTCATCAACCTTAGAAGCTATTAATTTATTACAATTATTAACATGAAACCACCAGCTGTGTCCCAATCTCAGACACCACTATTTGTCTGATAAGTGCTAATCACAGCTGTATTATCATTTCTCTCCCACTCTGTTCTAGCAGCCATATTCTTAAAAGACTGAAACCCTAATATCACTTTTTAAAAAATCTAGCTGCAAGAGGAGATCTAATTTTATATCAACATTTATTCTTGTTTTTTTGCCACCTAGAAGTGTATATTCTTATCTACCTTGGCTTTGAAATAATCTCACATATTATAACCTATAATCCTGGGGAAAAAGAACCATTTGGTTATATAGGAATGGTGTGAGCCGTGATATTAATTGGTTTTCTAGGCTTTATCATACGGGCTCATCGTATATTTACAATAGGGATAGACATTGACACTCAAGCGTATTTTATGCCAGCCACTATAATCACTGCTATTCCCATAGGAGTTAGGGTTCAGCCAACTGGCAACACCGTGCAGAGGTAACATTAAATGATCTCCAGCTATATTATGAGCTTTAGGCTTTATTTTCTTATTTACAGTTGGAGGCCTCATAGAAATGGAATCAGCTGACTCATTGCTCGACATTGTTCTTCACAAAACATATTATGTGGCAGCACATTTCCACTATGTTCTATCAATAGGAGCAGCCTTTGCCATTATAGGAGGATTCGTTCACTGATTCCCACTATTTTCAGGTTACACACTCAATTCAACCCAAGCCAAAATTTATTTTACAATTTTATTTGTAGGTGTTAATTTAGCTTGCTTTCCACAATACCTCCTTAATTTGGAAATCATCATTCTCAGTAAACTATCGCAAGAACAAAAAACCAAACACCGCATATTCTCACTCATAGGTGGGAATTGAACAATGAGAACACATGGACACAGGAAGGGGAACATCACACTTCGGGGACTGTTGTGGGGTGGGGGGAGGGGGGAGCGATAGCACTGGGAGATATACCTAATGCTAGATGACGAGTTGGTGGGTGCAGCGCACCAGCATGGCACATGTATACATATGTAACTTACCTGCACATTGCACACATGTACCATAAAACCTAAAGTATAATAATAATAATAATAAAAGAAAAAAAAAAAAGAATTCTCTGAGTTACTCCAATTAACCTGATGCATATAAAACATGCAATTCCATCTCATCGATAGACTTATATATTTCATCAATGGCAGTAATATTAATAATCTTCACAATCTGAGAGACTTTCATGGTAGTGGAAAGAAGCCAAGAACTGCCAAGAAAGTACCGAGAATTCTCAGTAGTGGAACTATCAACTACAACTTGAATGGCCTCCTGGCTGCCCAGTAGCATATCAGACATTTGAAGAGCCTGCTTATGCAAGAGCTTAAAATAAGAAACAAAGAGGCCTGGCACAGTGGCTCACGCCTGTAATCTCAGCACTTTGGGAGGCCGAGGTGGGCGGATCACCTGAGGTCAAGAGCTTGAGACCAGCCTGGCTAACATGGTGAAACCCCGTTTCTACTAAAAATACAAAAAATTAGCCAGGAATGGTGGTGCACGCCTGTAATCCCAGCTACTCTGGAGGCTGAGGCAGGAGAATCGCTTGAATCCAGGAGGCAGAGGTTGCAGTGAGTGGAGATGGCGCCATTGCACTCCAGCTTGGGCAACAAAAGTAAAACTCAAAAAAAAAAAAACCAGAAAATAAAAGAAAAAGGAAGGAAGGAAGGAAGGAAGGAAGGAAGGAAACGTACTTCTTAACTGGTTTCAAGCCGATTTCATCACAATTATGACTTTTTCAACAAGCAAGACATTAGGAAAAATAATTACATAGCTTTGGCAAAGTTAATTTATAGGTTAAAATTCTTTATATCTTTATGGCATACCCATTCCAATTAGGCTTTCAAGATACAACATCACCTGTGATAGAACTTCTACACTTCCATGATTACACTTTAATCATCATTTTCTTAATTAGTTCTTCAGTCCTTTATACCATTTCATTAATAGTAACAACTAAACTAGCCCACATGAGTACTGTAGATACTCAAGAAGTAAAAACTACATGAACTACCCTACTGATATTATTTTAATCCTAACTGCTTTACCACCTTTACAAATCCTATATAGGCATACCTCAGGATTATTATGGGTGTGGTTCCAGACCACTGCAATAAAGTGAGTCACACGAATTTTTTGGTTCCCCAGCACATATAAAGTTATGTTTATATAGTCTTTTAAGTCTGCGATAGCATTATGTCTTTAAAAAGTACACACCTTAATTTAAAAATGCTTTATTGCTAAAAAATACTAACAATCATCTGAGCCTTCAGTGAGTCATAATCTTTTTGCTGGTGGAGGGTCTTGGCTCAGTGTTGAAGTGTTGGTGGCTACTGATCAATCAGGATGGTAGTTGCTGAAGGCTGGGGTGGCTGTGGCAGTTTATTAAAATAACAGAAAGATGAGGTTGGCCACATTGACTCTTTCCTTCACAAAAGATTTCTGTAGCATGTGATGCCATTTGATAGCATTGTATCCATAGTAGACATTCTTTCAAAATTGGAGTCAAATCCTGCCGCTGTTTTATCAACTAAGTTATATAATATTCTAAATCCTTTGTTGTCATTTCAACATTGTTCACAGCATCTTCACCAGGAGTAGATTCCATCATAAGAAACACTTTCTCTACTCAACCATAAGAAGCAACTCCTCATCCATTCAATTTTGGTCATGAGATTGCAGCAATTCAGTCACATCTTCAGGCTTTACTTCTATCTAATGCTAGTTCTCTTGCAATTTCTACTACATCTTTAGTTAGGAAGTCTTGAACCCCTCAAAGTCACCCATGAGGGTTAGAATCAATTTCTTTCGAACTCCTGTTAATGTTGATATTCTTTTTTCTTTTTTGAGACGGGGTCTCACTCTGTCACCCATGCTGGAGTGCAGTGGTGTGATTTCAGCTCACTGCAACCTCCACCTCCCAGGCTCAAGCAGTCCTCCCACCTCAGCCCCACAAATAGCTGGGACTACAGGCTCACGCCATCATGCCCAGCTAATTTTTGTATTTTTTTTGTAAAGATGGGGTTTCACCATGTTGGCCAGGCTGGTCTTGAGCTCCTGGCTCAAGTGATCCCCCCACCTTGGCCTCCCAATGTGCTGGGATTACAGGCATGAGCCACCACACCCGGACTTGGTATTTTGAACTCCTTCCATAAATCATAAATGTTCTTAATGGCACCTAGCATGGTAAATCCTTTCCAGAAGGTTTTCAATTTACTTGGCCCAGATCCATCAGATGCATCACTCTCTATGGCAGCTGTAGTCTTACAAAATGTATTTCTTAAATAATAAGACTAGAAAGTTGAAATTACTCCTTGATCCATGGGCTGCAGAATGGATATTGTATTAGTAGGCACAAAAACAACATTTAATCTCCTTGTACATGCCCATCAGAGCTCTTGGGTGACCAGATGCATTGTCAATGAACAGTAATATTTTGAAAGGAGTCTTTTTTTTCTGAGCAGTAGGTCTCAACAGGGGGCTTAAAATATTTAGTAAACAATGGTGTAAACAGATGTGCTGTCATCCAATTTTTGTTTCATTTGTGGAGCACAGGCTCCACATATGTGGAGCATAGGCTCCACATATGTGGAGCATAATTCTTTTAATTATTTATTTATTTTTGAGACAAGGTCTCACTGTGTCACCCAGGCTGGGGTGCAGTGGTGTGATCAAAGCTCACTGCAACCTCAAACTCCTAGTCTCAAGGAAGCCTCCCTCCTCAGCCTCCTAAGTAGCTAGGACTACAGATGTGTGCCACCATGCCAAGCTAATTGTTTTTTTAAAAAATTTTTTGCAGAGATAGGGTCTTGTTATGTTGCCCAGGCTGGTCTTAAATACCTGGCCTCAAGTGATCCTCCTGCCTCAGCCTCCCAAAGTGCTGAGATTACAGGTATAAGCCACTGTGCCTAGCCTATATAATACATATATGTGTGTGTGTATATATATATGTGTGTGTGTGTGTATTTTTTTTTTGACATGTAGTCTTGCTATGTTGCTTAGGTTGGTCTTGCACTCTTGGGCTCAAGCAATCCTCCCACCTCAGCCTCTCAGGTAGTTGCAATTACAGTAGCTAGAATTACAGGCATGAACCACTGTGCCTGACTCTTTGATTTAGCATAGTTCTTAAGGACCCTGGGATTTTTGGAATAATAAATGAGCATTGACTTCATCTTAAAGTCACCAGCTGCACTAGCCCCTAACAAGTAGGTCAGCCTGTCCTCTGAAGCTTTGAAGCCAGGCATTGACTTCTTCTGTCTAGCTATGAAAGTTCTAGATGGCATCCTCTTCCAATAGAAGGCCATGTTGTCTACACTGAAAAATCTGTTGTTTAGTGTAGCCACCTTCATCAATGATCTTAGCTAGATTTTCTGGATAACTTGCTGCACTTGCTACTTCACCTTGCACTTTTACATTATGAAGATGGCTTCTTTCCTTATACCCCATGAACCAACCTTTGCTGGCTTCCAACTTTTCTTCTGCAGTTTCCTTACCTCTCTCAACTTCATAGAATTGAAGAGTTTCCTTACCTCTCTCAACTTCATAGAAAGCCTGGATCAGGCTTTGGCCTAAGGGAATGTTGTGGCTGGTTTGATCTTTATCCAGACCCCTCAAACTTTCTCCATATGAGCAATAAGACTCCCTGCCTTCCCTCCCACCCTCCCTCCCTCCCTCCTCCCTCCGTCTCTCCCTTCCTTCCTTCCCTCCTTCCTTCCTTCCCTCCCTCCTTCCTTCCCTCCTTCCTTCTTTTCTCCCTCCCTCCCCCACCCCCGCATTTCTCTTATGTCAAGTGAAGCAGTGGGAGTGGAGAAGGAACAAAGAATAACTGGTTTTAAGTAATTAGTTATAAGCATGAGCGTACTTAGATCAGCCTGGTTTCCTTTCTTATTATTCATGTATTCACCGGAGTAGCACCTTAAATTTTTTTAAAAACTTCTTTTGCATTCCCAACTTGGCTAACTGATGCAGGAGGCCTTGCGTTCAGCTTCAACATGCCTTCGTCACTAAGCTCAATCATTTCTAGCTTTTGATTTAAAGTGAGAGATGTGTAACTTTTCCTTTCCCTTGAACACTTGTAGGCTTATAAGTTAGTAACCCTTATTGTAGGGTTACTAACTGATGTAATTTTAATATTGTGCCTCAGGGAATAGGGAGGCCGGAGAAGGGGAAGAGGGATGGGGAAACAGCTGGTTGGTGGAGTAGTCAGAACATACAACATTGATGAATTAAGTTTGCCATCTTATAGGGTGCAGTTTGTGGCACCCCAAAACAATTACAACAACAACATCAAAGATCACTGATCACAGATCACCATGATAGATATAATTATATGAAAAAGTTTGAAATATTGTGAGAATTACCAAAATGTGATGCAGAGACGTGAAGTAAGCACGTGCTGTTGGAAAAATAGCACCAACGGACTTGATCAATGCAGGGTTTTCACAAACCCCCAATTTATTAAAATCACAATATTTGCACAGCACAATAAAATGAAGTACAATAAAATGGGGTATGTTTATACA
Source organism: Pongo abelii (assembly GCF_028885655.2). Classification (NCBI taxonomy): domain Eukaryota; kingdom Metazoa; phylum Chordata; class Mammalia; order Primates; family Hominidae; genus Pongo; species Pongo abelii. The sequence goes on from NC_071992.2 coordinate 119,064,916, forward strand.
TAAGAGATCAAATTAATAACCTCCAACTGCAACAGCCATAGGCCACCAATGATGTTGAAGTTATTAACATATAGAGTGTAAAGAATTGAACTTTGATTCTTACATAATTCCTGCAACAGACCTAATGGTAATGAACTGGGGGAAATTCAGCAAGTCCTGTTCAGATTCATTTCTGTGTCCCCTTGTCTTCAGGGATGAGAATGTTCCTTTCCTCTGGGTATAGGGAGGGCATCTCTTGTGTGTCCTACTTCAGGGGGAGGTCAGAAAATCCTTCCTAGGTTTTATGGCCTGCTTCATGGGAGAAGGGTGGAGGAAGGCGAGAGTGACCTTCCCACTTCTGCTGTTTTCTCAAGTGCCAAGATGCCATAATTCGGGGTAGCATATCCTGATTCTCATCAGCTATTTATTAAAACATAGAGCAAAACTTCATCTTTCTAAATAGACCTATGTGTATATACATGTCTAGGAAAGGCCTGGAAAGCACTCTCTGCTGGGAAGAGACCCAGGGTGGGAGTGAAGAGTGGGCCACAAGGACTTCTGCTTGACCTGTATGGTGGGCATTTTTTATAGTGAGACTATATTTGAGTGTAGTATTATTTTCTTAATCAAAACTTTTTTCTTAAGTAAAGAAAGAAGGAATAAAATATCACAGAGCCTGCTGTTATAATATACTCTATAACATGGGAATTTGTTTTATTCTCCTTAGCACAATTCAATTATTATAACTGACTTAAAAATATCCTTTGTATTAATCCTCATTAATTTAAAATTACCATTTAATCCAGTGTTTTTTAAGCTGAAGACTAAGATTTATTAGGTGTTTGCGAAACCAGCGTATGGAGTTTCCATCAGTACTTTCTTTTTTTTTTTTTTCTTTTATTGTAATTATAATTATTATTATTATAATTATACTTTAGGTTTTATGGTACATGTGCCCAATGTGCAGGTAAGTTACATATGTATACATGTGCCATGCTGGTGCACTGCACCCACCAACTCGTCATCTAGCATTAGGTATATCTCCCAGTGTTATCCCTCCCCCCTCCCCCCAACCCACAACAGTCCCTGAAGTGTGATGTTCCCCTTCCTGTGTCCATTTGTTCTCATTGTTCAATTCCCACCTATGAGTGAGAATATGCGGTGTTTGGTTTTTTGTTCTTGCGATAGTTTACTGAGAATGATGATTTCCAATTTCATCCATGTCCCTACAAAGGACATGAACTCATCATTTCTTATGGCTGCATAGTATTCCATGGTGTAGATGTGCCACATTTTCTTAATCCAGTCTATCATTGTTGGACATTTGGGTTGGTTCCAAGTCTTTGCTATTGTGAATAATGCGGCAATAAACATACGTGTGCATGTGTCTTTATAGCAGCATGATTTATAGTCCTATCCATCAGTACTTTCTTAACAAAAAAGAAAAGAAAAAAGAAAGAGACCAGGCGTGGTGGCTCACCACCTCATGGAGGCCAAGGTGGGGGGATCACTTGAGGCCAGGAGTCTGAGACCAGCCTGGGAAACACAGGGAGACTCTGTTTCTGCCAAAGGAAAAATAAAAAAAGTAGGCTGGCATAGTGGTGCGTCCCTGTGGTCTGAGTTACTCAGAGGGTGAGATGGGAGGATTGTTTGAGCCCAGGAGTTCGAGGCTGCGGTGAGCTAGGATCGAGCCGCTGCAGTGAGCTAGGATCGAGCCACTGCATTCCATGAAAAAAAAAAAAAAAGCAAGTGAACGAGAGAGGGAGGGAGGAAGACCTCAGAGTAGAACACAATAGGATAAAATAAAAAGCATTAGTGTGCTATGCAAGCCATAAGAGGAAATATTGTTTTGCAAAACCTTGCAATGTAAAATGTATTTCTTGCTGTGGGCTGTGGCCACAAAATTTTGAAAGTCACAGACAAAACATTTTCTGCTTGACTTTGCGAGGTGGCTAAACAAGACTGAATTTGTTCTTTTGTGTAGTTGTAATGTACATTATCTTGAATAATCAAACACTGAAAAAAAAACAAGCACTGCAGTTTTATTCTTGTTCATTCTTGCCATTTTCTCATTAAGTTCTCCTTTGAAAAGCAGAACTAGAAGAGACTGTAGATGTTGATGGATGAAATTTTCTGCTCCTTACCTGGGCTCATTAGCACAGTCAAAGAATCTCTCAAAGTGAGGCATTTAAGAGGCATCTCCTGGGTTCCAAAGTGCACCATTCTCTTTTTTTTTTTTTTACATTCTTTTTAACTTAATGAGGAAACTAGCCAGCAACTAGATGATCGGTCAAGAATTTCTTTTGGCCTAGATTTCCTATTGCAAAATATCAAAGAGATGCATTTAGAATTATGAGTATTTCAGATTTGTCAATAAAGAACCCAGAAGTCATATTATTATCATTTTTTAAAGAACAGATGCCTTCTTTTGCCTCCCATTTGCCTTTCTAAAATTTACTTTTACGCTGGGCGCGGTGGCTCACACCTGTAATCCCAACACTTTGGGAGGTCCAGGCTGGTGGGTCACTTAAGGCCAGGAGTTCGAGGCCAGCCTGGCCAACACAGTGAAACCCTGTCTCTATTAAAAATAGAAAAAATTAGCCGGGCATGGTGGTGTGCACCTGTAATCCCAGCTACTGGGGAGGCTGAGGCATGAGAATCGCTTGAACCCAGGAGGTGGAGGTTGCAGTGAGCCAAGATCATGCCACTGTACTCCAGCCTCGGCAACACAGTGAGACTCTGTCTCAAATAAAAAATAAATAAATAAAATTTACTTTTATATTCAAACTGTTACTTCCAAATAGATCCTTTATTTTTATTTATGCGTGATTCCCCCATTTTATTTTATTATTTGTATAAATGTATGGGTTACAAATGCAATTTTGTTACAAGCATAAATTGTGTAGTGGTGCCGTCAGGGCTTTTAGGGTATCAATTACCCAAATAATGCACATCATACCCATTAAGTACCTTCTCATCATCCATGACCCTCCCACCCCCTCACCCTTAGAAGTCATGTTATCTAGAGGGAGGAATTTAGAAGGTGGATTTTCTGAAGTCATGTTTTCTAGGATAAGGCATATATTGTCTTTGCTGTGCAATGATGCAGTTATATTTATCCATGTAAACCTAGTGAATTGTATTAATCACATGGAATATGTTTAATAAGAGAAGTTTCTGAGCTGAACACACCACATACCTTTAAACATGGAAACGTAACTGTCTTTTCTCTTCTTCTTTCTCTGATTCCAAGAACCTCACCTTACCCATCCACCCTTGAAGCTGGACCACATTAGCAGTTGAAGCATGTGCTTCAGTGCAGGGCTCTTAATCAGGGCCTGGAGAAGTCTCAGTGTGAGGGAGTGAATGAGGCACTGAGACAATCTCGCTTCAATATGGCTAATGCCTAATTAATTTAGTTCTCTGTCATTTCTATTTCCCGCAAAAGAGAACAATTCAAATAATCCATAATCCCACATAATTATGTTATTTTTATAATGCATTACATTATGTATGTATGTAGTATGTGTGTGTGTGTGTATATATATATATATATATATATAGTGTGTGTGTGTGTATATATATATATATATATATCGTAGTTGTGATTTTTTAAAATGTCCTATTTGGTAATCTGTTTTCACTTGTCTAGCACATTCTTATTTAGTGTGCCTGATTACCCACTCTTAATTTTAATGCGTGTTCAGGCTATTTCTTTTTAATAGAAAAGGAAATGGAACAAGATATAGATGATCCTGTTATTTAAATCTATATTTATCTATAGAAGCAGCGTGCCTGCTGACTTAGCTCTGAGAAACAGCAAGTCATAAATAGAAAAGCAACAACCAGCTGTCCCTTATTTACTACTGAACTAAATTCTACCTACCAGCATTCTCAGAATCAAGCTCTATTTCCAATCTACATTATTCCTTGGCTATTCTACGTAGACTTGTGATGGGAAAATCAGTTCTGAATTCACACTTCACATGGTATTTTGCTAGTGATCATTCTGGTGGCAGGGCCTGAAGTGGCTATAAGCCTTCCATTTCTAGTATGATTGTTTGCTTGTATGATGGGGGCTGCAGAGTGCCCCGCTGTCTTGGCTTGAGGGGTAGCAAAGAGTTGAATCCAGAGCAAATCCTCCAGCTAACCATGCCCAAGGGCAAGTGTGAGATGTTTCCCTTCCCTGTGCCATTGCCCTGATGGGTTCTAGGGACCTCTTCTCCTTAAAGAGGCTTTATGCATGTCCTGCAACATTAAAAGTAAGTCAGAAAGGGACCAAGTCTTGGGTGCAGACAGGTGCCACTCTTGGAGGACGGCTAGTGGATGACAGACAACCTATCAGAGAGGTTGTGGCATATACTGATGGTTTTCTCCTTAACAGAGTAGCTCCATATTCCTTTTCCATTCATCCCTGTGGGTAGCACTCACTTTCCCCTATAGAGATAGAATATGCCAGATATTCCTAGGCTCTACTGCAGCTAGGGGAGGGCACATGTGACCCAGTTCTAACCAATGAGATGTAAGGGGAAGTCAGTTGAGAGTTTCTAGGAAAGATTTTCTTCCTTGTTAAAAGGAAAGATGAACAAGAATAGCACTCCTTCTTTGCCTTCTGGGGTTCTGTCTGTGGATGCCGTTACATGAGGGTGTGATGCTTGGAGCTGTGGCAGCCACTTGTATCCATGAGGTGACAGCCTAAGAGAAAGCTCATACCTCTGAGACAGCAGGAGATAGAGCCTGGGTTCTTGATGGCAGTAAGCTGCTAAACCAACCTTAAGACCTCTTTTTAAAGATTTCTTATGAGATAATTGTCTTTGTTAAGCTGTCTTTAGACAGAAGTGTTACTTGCAGCCAAAAGCATTGTAACAAGAAGTCAGTGGGAATGACCTTCAGAAAGCTCCTCCGCTCTGGTGGTGTTTGGTGCCCACCAGGATGGAGGGTGAGGCTGCTGAGTTAGCTCCTGAACCCATAGCTCTTTCAGGAATAAGGTCCCCTTGTCTTGGGCTCTGTTAACCTCTCCCTTTCTCCCTTCATCCCTGCTGCCCTCCCAGTCTCTACTTCCAACAGCCTGGGAAATCTGTTTGTTGTCTGAGGGTATAGAAATCTGACCCATACTCATCATAATTTTTCTGTGCTCTGAATTTTCTCAGGGCCTAAGCTTTTGAAACTAAAAATTGACCTCTTTTTGAGGGTTTTGTTTTTGTTTTGAGGTGGAGTCTCACTCTGTTGCCCAGGATGGAGTGCAGTGGCACGATCTTGGCTCATTGAAACCTCTGTCTCCCGGTTTCAAGCAGTTCTCCTGCCTCAGACTCCCAAGTAGCTGGGATTACAGGTGCCTGCCACCATGCCTGGCTAATTTTTGTATTTTTAGTATATATAGAATTTCACCATGTTGGCCAAGCTGGTCTCAAACTCTTGACCTCAGGTGATCTGCCCACCTCGGCCTCCCAAAGTGCTGGGATTATAGGCATGAGCTACTGTGCCTGGCAAATAGACACCTCTTTTTTTTTTTTTTTTCCTACCATTGCGTCTTTCAATTTGCAAAATATTCTAGATGCTTAAATGGGAAGAAAGCCAAGAGGATGTGTGTGTATACGTTGTAGCGGAGGACAGGGGTGGGGTGGGGGAAGGCTATGGTGGTGGTGACAGAGGATGTGGCAGATAGAAGAAGAAAAACAGAAAGAAAACAGTGTTGAGGAATATTTTAATCTTTGTATCCAGTTTCAAACTCTAGCCTTTTTATTTATTTTTATTTTATTTTATTATATATATTTTTGAGACAGAGTCTTACTCCGTTGCCCAGGCTGGAGTGCAGTGGGGTGATCTTGGCTCACTGCAACCTCCACCTCCCGGGTTCAAGAGATTCTCCTGCCTCAGCTTCCCAAGTAGCTGGGATTACAGGCACCCGCCACCATGCCCAGCTAATTTTTGTATTTTTAGTAGAGACAGGGTTTCACCATGTTGGGCCATGCTGGTCTTGAACTCCTGAACTCAAGTGATCCGCCAGCGTTGGCCTCCCATAGTGAAACTCTAGCCTTTTTAGAGATGCTTGTCATGAACATTCACAGTCTTAATATTTAGAGGAGGACATGAGTAAAATCACAAATAACATTTTAAAACTTTTAAATTTTGCCCCTTTGTGATCTGTCAAAAAGGCAAAGCCATTTTCAAATCCGATAAATAACTTTCATTTTCTCCAGTCATTAAAAAAGTAGTTTCAGAGCTTCTGTGTGCTAGGGTCTAGGTGCTAGGGATATAGCAGTGTATGAAACAGAAAGAAATCCTGCCATCAAGGAGTTTATAGTCTAGAGGGGCAAGGCAACTAACAAACAAATAAAGCAAAAGAAAGAGAGAGAGAGAGAACCAGGAAGCACTGGAAGATGCTGGGGGAGGGACTGTCATTTTGAATAGGATGTCAGGGTTCCTGAGAAAGTGAGAGATCTGAGCAAAGGAGATAAGGAGGCAGCTACGAAGATACCTGGGATAGGAGCTCTGGGGCAGAGGGAACAGCAAGTACAAATACTGAAGGCAGGAGACCTCCGGGCATGGATGAAAACAGTTTATATTGGTGTGGCTGGAATGGAGCAGGCAAGGGGAAATTAGGAGGAGACCAGGTTTCCAGAGCTGATGGGCAGCCAGACTGAGGAGGGCCCTGCTTTGGGCAAGGGAAGCTTAGAAAAATGCCTCTTGGTTGACTTCCCTCTGAATGGCTGGCTAACTGATGCCACATCCTATACTCTTGGTTGTCAGAGGTCCCAACTTGCCTCTGGGTTTATTCTATGCTGAAGTAGACAATTTTAAAGTCACCTGCATATCACGCAACTGATGTGTAGGAATTTCTGGAGAAGCCTGAAAATTCAGACGCCATTCCCTCAGGCACTAGGCAATCAAATTGTTTTTTACTTCTTTCGTACTCCGTCTCTGGCATATCTCTCTCTCTCTCTCTTTTTTGAGACAGAGTCTCTCTCTGTCACCAAGGCACCAGTGTAGTGGCCCAATCTTGGCTTACTGCAGCCTGGACCTCCAGGATCAAGCTATCCTCCTACCTCAGCCTCCTGAGTAGCTGGATCCACAAGCACACACCACCACATCAAGCTAGTTTTTAATAGAGACAGGATCTCACTATGTTCCCCAGTTTGGTCTTGAACTCCTGGGCTCAAGCAATCCTCCTACCTCAGCCTCCCAAAATGCTGGGGTTGCAACCACCACTCCCCGTCCTTCTGGCACATTTCTATTTGTGATATTTCTCCTTCCAGAGGCAACAGTGACATTGAATATCTGCCATGTATATATGTATATGTATATATTTGCTGTTGAAGATAAAAGGAAACCAAAGTTTGCATTTTAAAATCTTGGTAAAACAATATGTCATCAAAAGTATATATTTATCATCAATCCTTTAAAAAGTGTACCACTTCGGTTGGCTTCTGTAGCCCCTTCTCCTTGCTGTGTGTTGGTATGGCATTTCTGTTATCTATGCGGATGTCTCTGTGGGTAATTTTTGTTCTTCTCTTGTGGAGGAACAGATTTAGCAGGAAATCCTGCTGCTCCCTACATTGGTTCATCTCTCCCTTTGCATTTTGTCACATTGGGTCTTTCCCCTGGTTGGGATGGTGGTGCAGCAGGGTGTCTGGCTGGTATGGTGGTGCAGCAGGGCGTCTGGCTGGTATGGTGATGCAGCAGGGCGTCTGGCTGGTATGGTGGTGCAGCAGGGCTTCTGGCTGCAGAAGGTGGGTTGAAGGCTGGGAGGAGGCCACACTGGGGAATTCTGCAGATTTGATGGGAACAATGGATAGAACTGAATTTCTTCTCCCGTTGTCTAGTATTGATCCTACCTGTAGTGCCTCTGAAATTTTGACCTGGTATAAAATCTTTGAATGAACAGGGATTCTAAAGGACAGCCCATTTCCACCTTTATCATCCATACATGGACTCAAACTGTTCTTGGCAGATGGGCAAAGGATTAAATAATTCCACCACGTTAATGTATTTGTTTTCCACAATCTCTCTGCTCAGTTAACATTTACTTAATTATTTGTATGGTGTTCTAGTTAGAAATGCCCACCAGCTGCTCATCAACTACATACCAAACCTTGGTGTTCTCAAAGGGAGATCTGAGTGTGCTGAGTGGGATGATCATGTCAGTCATTCCTCAATAGACATCTACTGAGCACCTGCTGTGTGGGGTTCATTGTTAGCTGTAGGAGTTACAGAGAAAAGAAAATATTTTAACTCTGGAGAAGCTCATGGGTGTTTTTCTAGCAGTATTGAAAGGACTCAAAAGATGGTTCATCCTTCAGCCCCAAGGTCCATTTTGATTCTTTCCTTGTGGATTGAGGATTTTTTTTTTTTTTTTTTTTTTTGACGGAGTTTTGCTCTTGTTGCCCAGGCTGGAGTGCAATGACATGATCTCGGCTCACTGCAAACTCCGCCTCCCAGGTTTAAGCGATTCTCCTGCCTCAGCCTCCCGAGTAGCTGAGATTACAGGCATGCACCACCATGCCCGGCTAATTTTGTATTTTTAGTAGAGATAGGGTTTCTCCATGTTGGTCAGGCTGGTCTCAAACTCCCAGTCTCAGGTGATCCGCCCACCTCGGCCTCCCAAAGGGCTGGGATTACAGGCTTGAGCCACTGTGCCCAGCCGGATTGAGGACCTTTATGTCCTACTGGGGCCAGAGGCTGGGAAGGCAGCTCCAGTTAGAGATGCTGATGATGATCTAGAAAGCAGTGAGGCTCAGAGAAGGCAAATGCCACCCCGGGGTCACCTGGTGGTCTGGTGAAGATGTTGGGGAGGGATCCCAGTTATTGCACTAAAAAATATTTTGGAGACGCCTGAATTTGGAAGTAGGAGAAAAGCTTAATTGTTGTGATGCAGGAACATCTCCAAGGAGATGGGGAGGGCTTGAAGCCTGCAGATGTTCCAGAGCAGAGAAAGCTCTCTCCTTTCCTTCCTCCTCTTACCTGGCATGCTTCCTCACCCCAGGATCTGGAAGGAGTTCAGATGCTCTCCATTCTGGGGCCTGAGGACAGAACTCAAGAGTTAATCAATGTAATGTGCTTAGAACCATACCTGGCACAGAGTAAGTGCTATGTAAATGTCTGTTTATTGTTGTTATGCTATGACGATAACTGGTCCCAATGATCTAACCAGGCTTTTCATCTGAGTGGCTCATCAGCAGTGGGTTTGCTGGACTGAACACTACGCAGGCCAACCTTTTCACAGATGGCACATCTCTGCTGCAACCCTTGCCAGTACCATGTGACTAGATCCCTCTGCAGCCTGTGATTAGTACTTACCTGGGAAGGGTAGGAGCTGGGGGAGGCTGGCAGGCGCCACCCTCCTTAGAGCAGGACAGAGGGTTACAATGAGATGCCTGCCATGGTCATTCTGGTTCTTTCCACATAGCAAAGAACCCCAGGACACATTTTGTACAGAGGGCAGCAAGAGGATTCCAATAACTTTGTGAGGAGGTTGGAGGTTCTTATTTGGGAAGGGGGACTCTAGAATACTCAAAAAGTGTCAAGAAATCTCAACATACCCTGCTGTTGGAGAGGATGCCCTGTAACTATGGAGTGGGCAGGTTTTCTCATGTCCTTGGTGGTGTGAGACCTGTTGGGTTATGACCTGATGGGTTAACCAATCTTCCCGAACCTCACCAGGACTCTTCCTAGAAGGTGCTCAAGAATTTATCTGGAAACTGGATTTAAAAAACAAAATAACAAAACAAAACCTCCCCAAAACAGGTAATTAGGGCTTCCCTGACAGCAGGGGGCTCCAGTCACCCACACGATAAATGTAAAGCAAACATTTCCATTACAGATTTGTTTTGGTAGCTTGGTTAGACGTTGAATTTAAGATACATGCTTAAAATTCTTTTACAGAGGAAATCTTAAGACTGCCATTATAGAAGCTGCCTAAAAAGTGAGACAAGAGTAATTACTTACAGTATCCAGTATCTACCAGATATGTGGCATGATAATTATTGAAAATTCATAATATCGCTATCACCCACATTTTTAGAAGGTTTGCTAAGTGGCAGCCTCCATGCTAAGAAGCGCTTTACGGTCATCATTTAATTGTCGTAACAACGCTGTGATGGTAACACATCACAGAAGAAACTAGATGCAGTATCACTGTTGCCTGCTCGAAGTCACCTTCCTCAGCCCTGTCTGGCCCCAAAGCTGTGTTCTTAGAACCACTAGGCCAGGCTATACTGCCTAATGCCTGGAAAGTCACTCTTTTCCTTACGAACGGTTATTTGTGTTCTGGAAACAAGCCAAGCCCTTATACGAAGACTCTTGTTTTAGATTTTGAGGAGCAGGGAGATAATATGTATCATGATCTGAAATACAAGGGGGAAAAAAGGGAAATTGTCTGATTCGTTCTGAAATCTGAAATTGAATGGAAGGTAGAATCTTTTCAGCCAAAGTGGGTTTTTGTCTCCTGCTGGGGTATTTTCCCAGAGGTCCATATTTTCAGACCCAGAGTCCTTTTTCCTCTCCTGTTGCTTTGGGATTAGGACAGGAGGCAGGAAACTGGATTCTAGCCCAGGCTTCTCTCCTTAGCTTGGGTCAAATCCTTAGCCTCCTAGGATGTTCAGGGGTTTTATTTGCATGTAACATGGGGATACTCACACTGCCCCTTTCAGAGCTCAGGTTGGCAATGCCGAGTGTTGCACAGATGTGCTGCATCACTGTGGTCAGGACGATGCAGGCAAAGAATCTAGGCACTCAATATAGAAGATGCACGCAGACTTCCTTTTAAGGAGGGCCTGAGTGAGGGAATAGGCACGCTAGAGAGAGCAGAAAGCTTCGCAGAGGTATATTTTTGGGACTGATGCAAAATTCCATGCAATGACGTTCCAGTGACTCAGCCCAGTGGGTGGAAGTGATTTTAAATAATGACAGTATCATCATCTCCCTCCTCCTACAGTGTCACACATCACCAAACACACACTCACCGGCCCCAGTTCTCCACAGGGCTGAAATGAATGGAGCCAACACATGTGGTTCTCTGAGCAACAGGGTAAAATAATACATTTTTTGAACAAATGCTTTCTCTTCCCCAGAAACCAAATCCGGGTAAACAGAGGGTGATTTTTAAAAAGTCACCTTGCACATCCTCAAATTTTAAACAGTCCTCTGGGAGTTAAGTGATTATAATTATAGCCACCACCATCAGCGAAGAGGCCACTTGAATTAATTAGAAAGGGAAGCCACCCAATTTCAGTTAAAAATATTTAGAAATTGGTAGCATTTTAGAAAAAAAAGAAAAACCGCAGTAATTGGACCAGGCAGCTTACAGATGCCTCTTTTCGACAGAACAATAGGGGAATCACCCCAGGAAAGAGGGTGCAGGTCATGACCGGGTTTGGATCTAATAAGTGACCAGTGCAGGGGGTGGCTCCTGGAAACAAAACAATGCCCGGCACAGTGGGGAGTCTTGTGTCCTCCCGGAACCCGGGGGCCTCCAGAGGGAAAGGGTCAGTTAAGGACATTGCTGGGGCTTCTGAAGGAGTGCAGTGACCCCAACAAAAATTAAAGCCCTGGAGCTAGCAGTGGGGGAAACAAGAGTGGTTTCCTAGGAGCTGCCTCCTTGTGAATAAAAATGAGTCAGAGATAGAAAAGGTTCGATCAGAAAGGAAAAGAAATGCTGAGTGGCATCCACTGTGGGAGCCAGAGGTTGCGGGGAGGGGGGCAGAGTTGGAGCCTTTGATTTCATCCTCACCTTTGCTCATCCCAGAGCCTAAATCTCCAGATTGAGAGCTGGAACCAGATCTGATTTATGTTGTATGCATCATCTTAAGAAACAGTCATCGTGTACTTTAAGGCCAAACAAGAATTAAAAAATAAGAGGCCTAAGTCTCCCTGTTAAAAATAAGAGATTTCTCTCCCCTCCTTTTTCTTGGAGCATTTACTTCAGAAACCTTGTCATTGTAAATACTTTCTTCTCTCTTTGAAATGTATATAAACCCCTTCGAAGACTAGATTGGCATTTCCCAGCTTTATGACCTAGGAATGTCTTTCTCAAGGATCAGGAGGCCATCTCTTTGCAATGTAAGCATCAAGGGAGGTAGTATCCCTATGTCCCAGTTTCTGAGGGAAGTGAGGGGCCTAACCTCCGTGGGCACCTCGCTCCAAGTCGCAAAACCACCTTCTCTCATAAAGATAGAGGATGTTGGCCAGGCACGGTGGCTCACGCCTGTAATCCCAGCACTTTGGGAGGCCGAGGTGGGTGGATCACGAGGTCAGGAGTTCAAGACCAGCCTGGCCAACATGGTAAAACCCTGTTTCTACTGAAAATACAAAAATTAGCTGGGTATGATGGCATGTGCCTTCAATCCCAGCTACTCGGGAGGCTGAGGAGGGAGAATTGCTTGAACGAGGACCCGGGAGGCAGAGGTAGCAATGAGCCGAGATCGAGCCACTGCACTCCAGCCTGGGCAACAGAGCAAGACTCCGTCTCAAACAGACCAACAAACAAACAAACAAAACTAAACAAAAAAAAAAAAAAGGGGGACGTTTGTTCTTCTTCTGAGTAAAGCCAATTAGCTAACACAGGCAAATAGTTCTGTCTAGTTCTCTTACTTGACAACTAGTTATTGTTGATCTTGAAAACATGTATGTATGGGTTATACCTACTTGACTATATAAAGGGATGAGATTTCTTTCTGTCTTTGCAATCTCTCAGCAGATTGTCTGCAATGTGCACTACATTCTGGTTTAATGCTTATTCAGTTCTCAAAGTGTTTTTGTTTTCTATTACTTTTGTGGGGAGGATTTCCGGGTTAGGAGAAGATTTTGTTTTTGGTTATATTTCCCCAACATATCTTACCATATGTCTGTTCTGTGCCTGGCCTCCTGGACTCAATCCATATTTGGTAAGTACGATGTATGTCACCTTGGCTTTTTATAGCTAAAGTTCTCTTAAAGGACTCGAACATTTCCCAAGAGATGATCTTAAAGCTTGGTGAAGTAAGAATCAGATATTATTATTTTCATTGTGTGGTGGTCCCAGAAGGTAAGGAGCTTGTCCAAGCTCATGTAATGTGGAGAAAAGCAAGGAATTGTTAAATCTCTGTACTGCAAGACACTCCATGCCTGCTGCCATATCTCCCACCTTGCAGGAACCCATGCTATGTGGATTTCCACTTTATTATAATATTACAGTTTTCTTTTCTATCATCTGGAATATTCACTTTTCCCCCAAATCTCTGCTTCTGCTCTGTATCAGCATATTTGATCCACTCCTAAGTATAATATGTGTGCAAGACAAAGGGGGACACATGTCCACAGAAAGACCTGTTCATTAATGTTCACAGCAGTTCTATTCACGATCGCCCCAACCTGGAAGCAACCCAAACACCTATCAACAGGCCAGTGGCTAAACCAGTTGTGGCGTATCCATACAATGGAATACTACTCAGCCACTCAAATAAACTACATATACATACATTCAATAACATTAGTGAATTTCAAAAGTATCATGCTGAGCTTAAAAAAAGCCAGAAACAAAAGACTGCACATGAATCCATTTATGTAAATGTATGTAAAAGATTACTGGAGTCCATGTATGTAAAAGACTATACATGTGTCCATTTATGTAAAATTCTGTAACAGGCGAAATAAACGATAGTGATGGGGAGCAGCTCAGTTGTTGGCTAGGGTGGGAGTGAGAGAGACTGACTGCAAATGGACACAAGAACACTATGGGATGGAAGAAATATTCTGTCTCTTGGTTAGGGTGGAGGATGCACACATTATCATTCGTCAAAACTCAGAATGTGCACATAAATTGGGTGTTTTAGTCTGTTCAGGCTGCTCTCCCAAAATATCACAAATTGGGTGACTTATTAACAACAGAAATTGACTTCTCACAGTTCTAGAGGCCGGAAGTCCAAGATCAGGGTGCCAGCATGATCAGGTTCTGGTGAGGGCCCTCTTGACAACTTCTCGCTAAGTCCTCTCATGATGGAATAGATAGGGGAGCTCTCTGGGGTCTTTTTAACAAGGGCATTAATCCCATTCATGAAATCTCCACCTTCATGATCTAATAACCTCCCAAAGGCCCCACCTCCTAATACCATCACACTGGGGCTTAGGTTTCAACATACGAATTTTGGGGGGAACACAAATAGTCCACAGAAAAGGGCATAGTTGATTGTATATAAGTTATACTTCCGTAAAGCTTATTCAACGAATAATTATACATTTTTGTCTATGCACAAAATTTGAAATAAAAAAGAAAAACAAAAACAAAATGCAGTTTTCTTTCTCAGCCAAGGTGACCTAGTTCACAGATGACAGGAGAACGACCTTTCTGCAGAGCCCTCTGCATGCATCACAAGGGTTGCCCCAAGCCCATCCCCAATCTCTGAAAAGATGCAGACAGAGGGCTGGTCATAATAACCTGCAGCTGGGAGTGGTGTGCTCCCAGAGTTCTTCTCCCGGGAAAGCCTGCACTGTCAGGAGAATCACATGCAGCCCACAGCTGGAGGGCTTTGTGATGAATCATGATGCTTTTATAGGAAAGAAAGGGCTGTGATTCACATGTGTCATTGTTGATGGGAATATTAAGGGCTCCCTTCTCCTGGGGGAAAAATAGAAACCTCTCTCTTTAAATATTTAATTTCTTTCAAAACAAAAAGTCACTTCAGCTCCTCCCCACTGATTCATTTGAGAGAAAAAGCTGTCAGGCCCTGTATTTGGTTAAGGCAAATCCTTTCTCAGAACAAGATAGTGCTGTGTGTAGGAAAATCATCTAACTCTTGTCAGTGTTTATCAGATGTGGAGAGAAAACCTGCTTCTCTCTTTGTCGTGTGACCCATCGCTCCTGCTGGCATCGTGCCGTCAGCTGAGGGGTGACTGGGTTTCCCACCCACAACAAGGGTTCAGGTAGGGGCCATGGGCCTGAATTGTAATTCAGTGTTTTGAAACAGATAGCACAGTTACTACAGGCTGGGAAGGAAGGGGGATGAAGAAGGATTGGTGAATGGGTACAAATATGCAGTTAGATAGGAGGAATATGTTCTAATGTTTGATAGCACAATAGGCGACTGTAGTTAACAACAATGTATTATGCATTTCAAAATAGCTAGTAGAGAAGACTTGAAATGCTCCCAACACAAAGAAATGATAAATACTCAAGGTGATGGATATCCCAAATGTCCTGATTTGATCATTACACATTGTGTATATGTTTCCAAATACCTTATGTACCCTGTAAATATGTACAAATACCATGTATCATTTAAAAAATGAAAAATACAAAATAGACATCACGAAGTCAGCAGATATCAGAATGGGATCTGAGAGAGATTTTAAAAGAGGCCTTTGTACACAAATCAGATTTCTATTCACCTTAAGTATGGGCTTCCTTGAAGTCTTAAGGAAAGAAAATGAACCAGACTAGCATTTTTCAGTCCAGAAATCGGGGCTGGCAAATGATCTAAATTCTCTCCAGTAACTCCAGGAGCATGGAAGCTGAGAAGAGGATTGGAGGGCCTGAGGCAGAGGGGACTAATATGGGTATCAACAGCGTGAGGAGCTGCTACTGGGGACAACTTGAGGCGCACCAAGGTCACCCTCTACCCTGCCATCCTCAAGTCCCTCTTGGTTTTGGAAACCTCAAGTCTATGCAGCCGGTGAAGTCTCCTGAACCACCTCAGAGTGGTTGGGTTTACATTAACAACCAAACCCATCACCCTGTCCCCAGGGAGCTTAAGACAGAGGCCAAGGTGATTGAACAAAAAAAGGAAGGAAATAGAATAAAGACAAGAGTCAGCTCAAAAGCTTCCCCTTTCCTGGAATTAATGGCAGCTTCAATTTATTCTCATCTGTATTAAAAATTGTTAAGTAATTAATGTGTGCATCTCTTCTGAAGCAGATGTCATGTAAGACAACTAGGAAAACTGAGACCTAGTCCTTACTCTCAAAGAGTTCCCGGCTCAGTAGGGGAAGCTGACACAGAAACCCGATCTCATCATTCAATGTTTTAGAAACAGTAACAGTGATAACAGGCTGGTGGGGTGGAGTTGTGTAGAGAAAACAGAGACAGCATCCATGGTTCCAGACATCCTGATGATGACAATAATAATAGTTTACATTTATTAAATGCGTACTGTGTACCAGACATTGTGGTAGGTTTTTATAGCATATCTTCCCTTTTCCTTCCAGCAACTCTGTAGAGAAAGTAGTATCATCATCTTCAGGGTCACCTTGATGGCAGAGCCCACTCTATTCTGGTGGCTCTGGGGGTAACAGGCATCCCTTCAGGAAGGACTGTCCTTTCACCAACACCACCTATGGCTGACAGCCAGCATGGTTCGTTTCTAGCTGTGCTTGGCCGTGAAGTTCAGCTGATCCTGTTCTAACTATTTGGTCTGGTGTTGAGCTTTGAGGTGGCCCAGGGAGCGAGAAAGCGGAGACAGAGGTTGAGACCTGAGTAATGAAACGGAGCTGTCAGGGAGGTGGGGGTGGGAGTGAGAGATTTATGGACAAAGGCAGTGGTTTTGGGCTTGAATTGTGTCTTCCCCAAAAGATAAGCTGAAATTCTAACTGACTGACTCCCTGCAGGATAGGACCTTATTTAAAAACAAGATTGTTGCAGATGACTTTAGGTCATACTGGTAGGGAGGCTTTTAATCCAATATAGCTGGTGTCCTCCTAAAAAGAGGAGAAAGACCCACAGAGAGAAGATGACCGCCTGAGAATGAAAGCAGACTGGAGTGATGCAACGACAAGCCAAGGGACACCCAGCATTGCCTGTTGTCGCCAGATGCTAGGAGAGAGGCATGGAACAGATTCTCCCTCAGAAGGAACCAACCCTGCTGACACGTTGATTTCAGATACCTCCAGAACTAGGAGGGATCGATTTCTGTTATAAGTGCCCAGTTTGTGGCCCTAGGATGCTAATCATAAACGCTAGCATGAGAAAGGGCTTGGTGTGTCTGAAGAAAGATCGGAAGGCTGGCGTGGCTGGCGGTGCTGAGTGAGAAGATGGGAGGGCCTCCATGACTCCTCTGACTGGGCTGTGGGCCGCTGTGGCCGGCGTGCCTGTCACTGCCCCCTGGTAACCACCGTGGGATACTCCGAGCAGCACACTGGCCTTGGGCCAAAGAAAGAACATTCAGAGTGAGTTAAGAGAGCTGGGTTGAGCCTACCCCTCTATCTATTTCTAGTTAGGTAACTCGCATTGCCACTTTGCTCCTCTGTCACATGGGAGGATGATTATGACATTTGGCCCATCCATCTCTCAGGGTGTGAGTGGGGAGCAGGGGAAACTGTGTTTGGATGATTATTGTGAATCATTTCTACCAGGATGTTAGGTGCAACTTCTCCTGTTACTCCACAGTTTCGGCAGAGACCCAGAGGGAAAGAAAAATAGTTGCTTATCTATGCAGGACTCATTAAACGATTATAAAATCCATTTTGAGACTTTTAGGTCCTGGTCCTTACCTACCTGGCGACTACACAAGAAGAGGCTGGGGGGCAGAGCAAGGGACAGGCAGAGGTGAGTTCTTTAGAATGAGAGCTGTTGGAGGGATAAGGCAGGAGTGTCTCCCTGTGCCCCCTTCCTGTCCCCACCGCCACCCCACAACAAGCCTCGTGAGATTTTGAGGCTTCAAAACACCCCGTAGAGAGCTTGACAGGTGCACTGGGGAGTTGGAGGGACAAAGGGTCTCATACTTGAGCCACATTTCAAACCCTAAATGCCGAGCCTGGTTAGAGTGGCCTATGGTGGCAGGATGAGGAGAGGGGGCATGCAGTGAGCTGCACTCACAGCCACAGGGTGCAGGAGGGTGCTTCCCATGGCTGGATGAGGACCCCACAGAAGAGAGCAGGCACTGAGTTACCTCGAATGGGACTCTGTCCCAAAGGACCATCTGCAAGGCAAGGTGATCCCAGCAGAGTAACTCAGGGGGAAGTGGACTTCAGAAGCCAGGGGCTGGGGAAGTCATACATGACATAGCTTGAGGAGCATCATCGGGGACCTCCAAGGAACCTAGAGGAGTCCACATGGGAGAGAGTGAGCATGGGGTATGTCATGCCCAGGGCACTGATTCCAGAAAACTCCCGCAGTCATCAAAAACTGCACTGGAGCTTTCTGCTCCTTGTCCACATCCCCAAATTTGGAGGTGCCAGGAAAGTATTTGAGCAAGATAAGGAAATGGAGAGAAGTCCCCAGGCTTCTCCTTCCCTATGTTGAGTTTTTGAGCCCGTATCGGTTCTGAGTTTTAAAGTGGATGTGGGATTATAGCTTTGGTAGTCGACCAAACTATCTCAGAGTAGACTGAACTATCCCACAGTTTTATGGGGCCTCATTCTGCCCTATTCTGGACTTTCCAGTACCTGAAAAAGAAGACCCTTCATTAATAAAAGGGATGACTGGAAAAGCTATGGGACCTTTCTGAGAATTCATCCAGGCGCAGGGAAAAATAATTTGAGAGAAGTTGCTCAAAGGGTAGAGGTCAGAAAGAGTCAAGACTTTTCTGTTGGTACCATACGGAATATTACTCTCTCAACAAAGAAGTGTGGTTAGGTAAATGTTAGCCTTGGAATCTTCTTTCCCAGAAATAAAAGGATCAACAGGACCCACTCTCCTTATTGTATAGCCCAGTGAATATACTTAAGGGAACTAGTCGAGTGAATATTTACTTAAGGGAAATGTTTTAAACAGTTATCAAATATGGAGTATTAGAAGCCATTGTTCTCTTTCATTAATTTTATTTAGATTGAATCCTGATTTAGCAATGAAAATGCACGTCTCCACTTAAGAAATGCTATTTGCCTTCAAAGAAGGAAATGAGACTTTCTTAAATTGTGCTTTGCTATGATGTTGTTGAATTGAGATGATTGCAAAAGATTATGATTAAGATATCAGTGTCATATGTCATATAGGTTTGTAGGCACTTTGAAATGAATAGGAATGCATTAAGTCATAAAATATTATTAGAATAGCTGTATAGTTTACAAACAATCTGATGTATACTGAGTACCACAAATTCTAGTGCTTGAGTCTCATACATACTGCTGTTGGCATTTGTCAGAACTTCTTTGGCTAAGAGTAAAAGGAACCCAATTTAAACTAGCTTGAGCTGAAAAAGAATGCATTGGTTCATATAATTGGGAAGTGTCTAGGGGTGAATTTGCCTTCAGAGATGGCTGAACATAGGGCTGCCTCTCTGTGTCTCAGCTCTGCTAATTATGTTTCCCTTCATTTCAACAAACTTTCCTCTTAGGTGGGAAAGATGTCTCTTCGTCCTTTCTGACTCCCGTGTTCCCTTCTTCCCAGCTCAGCAAACACAGTAGAAGGGAGGCTTGTTTCAGCAGAGTCCACAGAGCTGTAAATCCCAGAGACAATTCCACCCCTGAACCAACCTCTTTGGCCAAGAGATGGGAAGCCCTTATTGGCCAGCTTGAGTGATGTGGCCATCTCTGTAGTGGGAAGCTGGTGCACAATGATCTACAGTCCTATTAGGACCTCACAGAATGGGCAAAGGTCCCTAAGGGGAACCAGCAGAAGGGGATGGAATAGAGTGCTACATCAGCCAATACAAGCCCATTTTTCCCTTTATTCACAGAATTGGCACTTTCTTGCCTGGAATTGGAATGGAAATGACATCCCTTCACTGTGAGCCACTATTCTTCCCATCCACTGAGTTAGTCTGTCTGTCTGAGACCAAATCATGCAACTACTGGCCTAGAGAAAGAAACTACTTTGAGTATGTGTAGTTTTCTCCCCAAAGCAGCAAGGTTTTATTTTTTAACCCATCTATCCATTTGTTTATTAATTATGTACATACATTTGCATTTGGAGAGGATTCAAGGCATCTTATAACAGCACAAATATGATATAATCAGTAAGATGAGGGCTAAAAACAGCAAATACCAAGTAAGAAGGGCATCAGGGAGATAATTGTCTAAAAGAGTCTAAGCTAAACATGGCAACTTGCAGTTCTGCTTTTGATACTGGCAAAATAAGCTCTCATTAGACCAACCCTCCCACAAATTGTACCTATAAACTCTGGACAATCAATACTTGGAAGATGGAAATAGCATGGGGTGAGTTTTTTTTTTGTTTTCCGGGCTTCTCAGTTAAAGGCAGTCCTCATTGTACCACATGGCAGATAGCTAAAATGCCAGTCCAAAAGCTACAATCCTTCTGGCCTGAAGAATCAGATGATAACATTCAGGGCAACCGCAACTCCTGGAAAGTGAAAGAGGGGAAATCCAGACATGGAAAGAGCCAGAGAGCCCCAAATTCCTTATATTTTGGCCGACTCTCTGACTGACCATTAAATCAAGCATACATAGTGCAGATTTCAAGCAACCCAGTGAACTGAGATTTGAGCTGCATCCCGAGAGGCAGGCAGAGTTTGCAGTTGGAATCCAACCAAGTTAATTCCCTGCTAAAAGAAAATCAACCCTCACTGGAGGAATATGGCAGAATCCAGACTCTGCACAGCCCAGCATTCACAATGTCCATGATACCATCCCAAATAACTCAGCACACTAAGAAACAGGAAAATGTGCCACATTCTCAAGAAAAAAAGACAATTAGTGGAGGTTGATTTGGATATGACCCAGATGTTGGAATGAGCAGACTCATAAAAGCTTAAAATAATTTTCAAAGCAGGTATTATAATTAAGCTAAATGATACAAAAGAAAATATGTTGTGATGACTTACAAAAGAGGAAATCTCAGCAGAGAAACAGAATAAAAAGAACCAAATGAAAATTATAGAACTGAAACAAATATATACTTGAAATAAATTAAGTAATTAATGGGCTTTATAGCAAAATGGAGATGAAAAGAGGGAAAAGTCAGTGAATTTAAAGATAGTCTAGTAAAAGTTATCCTATCTGAAGGTGGGTACTTTCACTTAGCAAAGTGTAGCCCTAAGTTTACTGTCCAACAAAGCACAGAGGGAAAACAGGTGGGTTGTCAACTGAGTTGCTCACCTGAAGAGTTGTGACATTATGTTTAAGGGGCTCTAACAGCGAGCACTTGCATATCCTGAGACACACCTTGGGCCAATTATTAATCTCTTTTCCCTCCACTGCAACACCCTCCTATTCTCTGCTCTGTGATGCTGGGGTGGATATTCTGCAAATTGCATTTCTTTTTTGCCAGCTAATTCCTTGTTAGGTTCTGCCAGCTACTTCTTTGTTAGGTTCTGCCACTTGGGCAATAGAGGGAAACTGGAAGACTGAAGGACAGAGAAGGACCTCCTTTCTGTTTGTTTGTCACTCTGTTTGCATTTCCCCTATAGCCCCTTCATACAGCTGTAAGTGGTCTGGTCTCCAGTTTGTTCCAACACGCTCCCTCTAGAGGTACTAGCACCTGCTGGGCAGTGCAGTGTCTTCTTAGAGGTCTGTTGTGCATTTGTATGTGTCCATTTTTTAAGCATTTTAATTTCTGACAACTTCAAACTCTTTGTTCCCTCAATCTTAGAAATGGTAGCTGCTTCCTGTATTTACGATCTCTGTGTAATCTCAGTTTTTTTTTTTTTGAAATTTTCAGTCCTCTAATTCTTGTTTTAAATTTTCTGTTAAAACAACTCCTGGGGTTTCTATTTTCCTGACTTACCCCCAACTGATCTATATCCCTTTTTATTGACTGATGTAGGTCTCTGATTACCATATGTAGGGCTGGCAGTAGAAAAAATTGTGAAGAACGAAGTTTGTTCTTGGATCCAAGATACCCCCTTTCAGAGCCCCAGTGCCCAGATATCCACCACAATTATGCAATGTCCCAGGCTCCTGCCAGCCCTAGACCCCTTCCATTCCATCACTCATACCCCTAGGGACTGCATTCTGATAGGTAGCAATAAGCAATCATGGATTTTGGTGAGATAAACTAGCTCCCTAATACGCAAGCTAAAGTGTTTCCCTCCCATATAACCTACTTCCTTGGCTTAGATAAACATCTTAGAAAGGCCTTAATGGAATGTCAAAAATGGAGGAAATCTCAGATGTAGTAGCTAATCCATGGTTTTCATGCAGTAGACATAGAAATAGCCATCTCCTCTGTTCACGTGTGGAAACATGGGCGCTTGGATATTCCTTCTTCTTTTGACACCTTTTTATCTGGGCCACTGGGAAAGTTAAAGAAGCTCAGGTATGAAAAAACAAAACAAAACACAAAACAACAACAACAACAAACCCTAGAGTTTCACAGATGCTATTTGTTAGAAATACAGCAAATTATTTGTAGCTGGTTACAGATAAATTAGTTTAATTTTCTCAAGTAGTCAGTTGAAATAAAATGTTCTAAACTTTGCTTTGAGTAATTGAATGTAATTTGAATTAGGGGTTGTGTGTAACTCTTGTATGTTTGATAATCAACAACCATCCCCACTTCTTTCTTTAGAAAAGAAAGGATTTTATTTTCTGTGACTTTCAGATCACATGCCTTATGTATATTTCCATGCTCAGAAATATCCTCCTAACCCTGCAATTTAACCAACCAATCCAATGCTTTAAGATACTTCAAGATAATACAAGCAAGTCACAAGGCATGTGGCTCAGTAAATGGTAACTATAATAATACTGTGTCCTACTGTATTTTCCAGAAATGGTCTTAACAATCTTTTCCTCCCCACATATTCTTCTGAAACCTTGCCACATCTCCATCAAGAGGGGGAATCTATGTCCCCTCCCCTTGAAACTGGATGGGCTTTTGTGACTGTCTTCCCTGGTAGAGCATGAAGAAAGTGATATCTGAGAATTCTGATGCTAGGGCATCAAAGGTGATACTGTGCCTGCCTTCGTGCTGGACAGTCTTCATTGCAAAATGACATAGAGATAGAGAGGGTTGCTGGAGGAACCGGCGGTTCCAGCCATCAACTATTTGAGGCTTCTCATGCTAGGTGCAGACACACCAGTGACCCTTCAGAGAATTCTAGGCCCAGTCACCATCTGACTGTACCTGCATGAGAGAGAGAACCCCTAGACTCATGAGGTAATAATAAATTATTGTTATTGTTTGAAGCCACTAAGTTTTGGGCTGATTTGTTATGCAGCACTGGCTAATGGATACAATATTTAATGTTTGGCAGGTATTGATGATGAGTCACTTACTATGCTAAATGCTTTGCAGGGATTACCTCATTTAATTCTGATTATCCCAGAGATAAGCATTTGTATCCACCCTGATAGAAGTTAAGTGATCTGTCCAATGTCACACAACAGTTAATCTGATATTTCAATCCAGACAGTCAGACTCTAGAGTCCCGAGCATGCAAACCTAAGCCCTACCACATGCAGCGCTCCCCTGGGTGACAGCAGCCCCCCTGATCCTGGCACACCCATTGCTCTGTCCTCCAGCAGCAGAGAAGCATGGTGGGTGAGAAGACGGGTGCCAGCAAGGCCATATGGATCCAGCCAATGCTGAACCGCAATATTATCACTTTATTCCTTTGGCTTTAAGACTATGTGTTGTGTTTTTTAAAAACTACTCACTGGTGGTGGCAGTGGTGGATGGAGACATGCTATGTCATATTGCCCGTTCGCACTTGGTAAGGATGAGTTTGTAGGATGTCTTTCTATTGGGAGGTTTTAATGACATCTGGGGATAGGAGACGGAAAGAAAAAGAAAGAAGAAAAAAGAGAGGGAGGGAGGAAGGAAGGAAGGAAGGACAATAGTGAAAACATGGAACAGACACCCAGAAGGGAAAGGGTTTGGAGGAGGTCGAGGTGCCAGATGCAAGCATTCATTTGTGTAAGATTCACTTATTCATTCATTCATTCATTGTCATTCAAAGATTGTGTTGAATGTCCACAGCATGCTGTGCCCTGCATGGAATGCTAGCGATGGATCTACCCTCTAGCAAAGGGTAAGTCCTACCCTAGTTCACTCATACAAATAGAGGTGCACACAATGTATCATGGGAGCACTTACTCCTCAATAGGCAGA
The DNA here is from genome assembly GCF_028885655.2 of Pongo abelii. Taxonomy (NCBI): domain Eukaryota; kingdom Metazoa; phylum Chordata; class Mammalia; order Primates; family Hominidae; genus Pongo; species Pongo abelii. The sequence goes on from NC_071992.2 coordinate 119,088,815, forward strand.
TGGATCAGAAAAGGATTCCTAGAAGAGGTGACAGCTGAGCTGAGGCTTAAAGGATAACACAGTTAACCAGGCCACAGGTGGTGAGTGTCAGGCCAGGAAACAGCACGAGCAAGGGCATGGGATAGGGCGCATGGGAGCAGGAGCACTTTTGAGCTGCTGGAGGTAAAATGAAAGTTAGGAAGCACTGAGAGATGAGCCTGGCTTAGAGGTGGCAGAGAGGGCCTTGGTGGTCATTGTCAGAGTTGGGGTTTTGTCTTGTGAGTGATGCGGAGCCACTGGACGGTCTTCAGGGGACTGTGAGAGACCATACATCACCAGCTCTTCCTCTTTCTTCTGCCAAATTCTGCCCAGCAGGATTTGGTGTCTAAATCCTGCACATTGAAGACCAACCCTTAAAATGAAATTTGTTCAAATTCCAGTGGCAAAATCAGAGAGGAAAGTGTTCTATCAGAGAGAGGAAACCTTTCCCACCATGTCTGCAGCCCTTAATCCATGAGGTCAACACACCCAGCTGCATGCATGGTCTTCTGGCAGAGGTGTTATTGCAGTCATCCACAGCATGCTTCTAGGGGCAGGACTTAATTGAATTTAACAGCAGCTAAATGCTCAGCTAAAAAGAGAAGTTATGGGCCAGGTGCGGTGGCTCACGCCTGTAATCCCAGCACTTTGGAAGGCTGAGGCGGGCAGGTAATGATGTCAGGAGTTCGAGACCAGCCTGGCCAACATAGTGAAACCCCATCTCTACTAAAAATACAAAAAATTAGCTGGACATGGTGGCGGGCGCCTGTAATTCCAGCTACTCGGGAGGCTGAGGCAGGAGAATCACTTGAACTCAGGAGGCAGAGGTTGCAGTGAGCTGAGATCATGCCATTGCACTCCAGCCCGGGTGACAGTGCGAGATTCTGTCAAAAAAAAAAAAAAAAAGAGAAGTTACGGAAAACCGTGATGCTGCAGTGAAATGAAATCAGGCTGCTCTGTGTCAGGCTGTGATGTGGGACCCTGTGTCCTGAGTCACACACCAAAACAGGGAATCCACTATTCTCATCTTGAAAAATTTATTAGTAAAATAAAGTAAATAAGACCAAGAAAAATAAGGCTGCTATTATCTGAATCATTTAGTAAAAAAGAAAAGCTTTCTAGAACTGACAGAACATGCTGATGAACACTCTGCCCCCGTACTTATCAGTCTGTATTGGCATTTTCTGTGTAACATATCTTTCTTTCCTACTAGAAACAGTTTCTCTAGCTCAGGATATATGTCTTATTTATCAACTCCCAAAACTGTCCCTTCTTTGAATTCCTTTGACACTTAATACCCAAGTCACTCATTTGGCACTTATGTTACCTTGCATGGTCTATTGTATTTCTATTCTGTTTATACACACTGACTCTTGAACTACAGACTCCTTCGAGGTAGGAGTCTTGCTTTGAACATTTTGTGTCCCCATTTGTTATTTGTTGAAAACAAGGCATGCCAAGGAAGGTGCTAGGGGCTGGATATGGGATAAGAGACCCTGGCCTACCTTCGGGGATTCACAATCTGGGGAATTTCCTCAGGCAGGGCACAAAACCTATGAGACAATCCTGCTTTCCTGCTGAACTTGGACCTGGGACAGTGTGGGGATGGGTGAGGCTGAAGCTGCTGCAGCAGCGTGCCTCCAATGCCTGTAAATTTCCCTTTGGCTCTCATCACTCTGGGCTGAATTTTCTATCAACCAATAGAAAATACAGACAGGTATTATGAAAGAGGGTGTTAGGAAATCCCATGCAATTATTATACATGTCACAAATGTGTGGGTGCATATGCACCTGTGTATGTGACAGACAGAGAGAGAGGAAGTGCACTAGGAAGAAATGCCATCTGAACTGAATCTTGAAAGACCAACAGGAGTTAACCAAAGATGTTCCTGAGAGAGTGGCAGGTCTGTGCTTGCATCCTGATGTCAGAGTCAGATAAATTCCAGAAGCCTTCAGGGCCTCTGCACTCTATCCCAGTGCTTCTCCAAACTTCTGTTGAGGGCAAACTCTTTTAGAAGATGTTAATGAATGGATATGCAGAAGAAAACCATCTTCTGAGAACAAAATTGCTCTAGTTTCTGCATTGCTGGTTTTCTCTGAGCCTTTAATATGCTGATAGGCACCCAACGACAGAATCCTTTGTTGGCAGAGCACAAATTACCCTCTCTCTGTTGAACAGTTTTAGAAAGTTTATGAAGCACTTTTCAATGAGGTGTGGAGTAATAAATGATTCAGCAACACTTAAGTCCTGCCACCCTAAGCCTAACTGGTTACACTGTCAGGAAAATTTACAAATTACATGGTACCAAAGACAATATAAACACAATCTATTTGGTAAACAATTGCATGATGGATTACTGTAGACTTACCAATAGTTACTGCATAATTCAGTTTTTATTTTTGCATATGAAAGGCTCTCACTCAAGCATTTTTCTGTAGCTCATTGGAATACAGTATAGATGGCCTGGATTAGTGCAATGTGCAACAAGAGGACTATATCGTCTCAGTAAAAACCTTGAAGAGATGAACCCATTTCAGAGACCCAGCAAGGGATCACCTGCATAATACACAGGCATCAGCAGAAACAGGAATTTGGGATTTTATCCTGAAGGTAGTGGAAGCTTTTGGAGGTCTTAACCAGGTGAATACAACGATCGGGTATATTTTAGAAAGCTCATTCACAGGGAGAGAGGACTTGAAGCAGAGTTGTTACTAGAGACAAAGAAACTAGTTAGGAAGTTATTTCAGGTAATGAGGGAGACATAATTTAGGGGCTAAACTAAGGAAATGACAGTAGGAATGGAGAGAAGGCACAGCTTGCAAAGCATTTAGGTGGTAGAACTGATTGACTCAGCTCTGAGGCAGCTGTGGGGGTGAGAAGCTGGGGTGGGTGAGGGTGGGAAGAGGGTGGGGAGGGTTGGAGGAGTCAAGAATGAACCATGACTTCTGGTTCGTGCAACAGAGTGAAGGGCTGAGGCCCCACGGTTTCCAGGCAGCCTGTGCCAGTGAGAGAAATGCAGAATAGAGTTTGATTTGAACTCTGGCTCTGTCAACGACTTGGTACCATGGCCTTGTGCAAGCAAGTTAATGTCTCCAAGCCTTACTTTTATCCTTTGTAAAATGGGACGATGATACCCCTCTCTTGCATGTGTGAAATAACTAACACATAGTCTGTGCTTCAGAAGTGAAGTCACTGCTACTCAGAGAACACAGAAGGAGAAGCAGTTTACAGGGAAAGATGAGTTGCATTTTAGAAATACTGCACTTGAGGTGACTTGGACAGCCACGTGGAGGTGTCCAGTAAGGCATTAGATACATAGGTATGGAACTCAGGAGAAAGATCTGGGCTGGAGAGAGTTCTAGGGGCCACTGACTTTTTGAAATTAGGCCAAGGCAAGGAGGTAAATGAGAACAACCAGAGAGAGTGCGGAGAGTGAGAGAAATGCAGGCCCTAACGGATGGCCTTGGGAGCGTCATCATTCAACAGCTGAGGAAAGGAAGGAGAGCCAGCAAGGGAGATGTTCTGGAGCCTGCAGGGCTGTGCAGTCAGAAGGAGGTGCAAACCAGAGTCTGAAGATGCAGGTTTGAGTCTCAGCTCCCTTGCTGACTAGCTGTGTGATCCTCGCAATTCAGGTAAGCTCTGTAAGCTTGTCTTCTCATTTGTCAAATGGGAATGCTGCTGATAATGTCTACTTCCTGGAGACTTTGGTGAGCTAAGGTGTATAATTTTTTGTGTGTGTGTGTGTGTGTTTTTTTAAGCTAGAGAGCCTTGTAAGTGGTTCCATGTGGTCATTTTTTCCCCCTAGACTGAATTGGCTTGCATCTAAAAGCAAGGTCACTTTAAGAGGGTCTCTGTGACTCTGGCCTTGCTTGCTCAGCAGGAATTCCAGCCTGCTCAAATTCCTCTAGGCAGCTCTGGGATCCCTGGGCAGGAGGTACAGTACCTGATGCCTGAGTGCCCCAAGCCCCTTCCGAGGAAACGGGGCCTTATGCACAGGCCCTCACGTTGTCCCACTTCACCACCCTGGCTACACCTGGTGGGAATTGGGATGGGCCCTGTTCCCAGGGGAGCTGACCAGCCGACCAGCCAGCAGCTCCCCACGTCTGCCCGGGGTGAAACAGGAGAATACGGTCTGGAGGCAGGGAACATAAGACTGATTCATGCTGACTTCCTAGAACTAAATCAAATGGAAATACTTCAGCTATTACAGGAAATATCCTCACCATTGACACAAGGCATAAACCCAGTAAATGTCCTTGTAACTTTGCTTGATCCTCTTCATTTACATAGGGCGTACACCAAGTAACCAATGGAAATCTCTAGAGGGTATTTAAACCCCAGAAAATTCCATAACGGGGCTCTTGAGCCCCTATGCTCGGGCCCACTCCCACCTCATTTTCAATAAATCTCTGCTTTTGTTGCTTCATTCTTTCCTTCCTTTGTTTGTAACTTTGTCCAGTTCTTTGTTCAAGACCCCAAGAACCTGGACACTCTCCACCGGTAGCAAGGGGGCCATGGGATAGAGACCCTGCCCCTCTCCTGCACGGACATTTGGACTCAGCAAGCGAGGCCAGAGTCACAGAGACCCTCTTAAAATGACCTTGCTTTTAGATGCAGGCTGATTAGTTGCCGAAGCCCAGCAACTGGCAGGATGAGAGACATGGTGACAGTGTCTGGGTGGCTCATGGAGCCGCTCACAGCCATGGGTGGTGGCAGGAAATGGGCAGAGGTGCCTGGTGCCCAGGGCGGGGCCACTCTCCACCTGCCTTTGTCAAGCTGCTTCCCAGTTTCTTTTTTTTGGTCTGTGTTCTTGTGTGTCTCACAATGCACTCCATTTGTTAAAGTAACTTGAGAACGTGGCCGTGTCTTGTGGCTTAGAGGAGCCTAATTGTCACGGGAGATTCTCAAGATCTCTCAGGAAGGAGTGGAGTTTTCTCAGAATAAAGAGCATCAGCTACAGTGAAGAATGGAAATGGGGCTAATGTCTATTGACTGGGGACTGGTGAGCAAGATCATGGCACCTCCGCACACAATGAAATCCTGCAGCTGGAAAACAGAACAAGGAAGCTCTTTGTGTACTGATAAGGAGCAATCTGCAAGATATTTTCCTAGGTGAAAAATGTGAGCTTCAGAATGGTGTAGCAAAATGAAACTCAGAAAATATCTCTAGAATATTACACCTCATCTAATGACGCTGGTTGCCTATGAGGAGGGAAGCTGGGGGCCTGGGGGCAGTGATAGGAGAAGAAATTTTCACTAAGCATTGTGTAATAATTTTCCTAAATCTTGAATCATGAAATTCAGTCACCTCTTTAAACAATCAAATCAGAAAAACATCTATTAAGAACATGACCTATAAAGTTGAGCAAGTCCTATGCTTGGGCTTGCCCCCACAATTTATTGCTGGGTAAAGTTGAGCAAGTTACTCAACCTCTCTGAACTCATTTTGCTCATCTGTAACATAATCACAGGAATAATACCTGCCTGATAGGGCTGATTGGTTATTGTTGTTGTTTTGTTTTCTTTCTTTCATTTTTTTTTTTGGCGGGGGGGATGGAGTCTCGCTCTGTTGCCCAGGCTGGAGTGCAGTGGTGTGATCTTGGCTCACTGCAGCCTCCGCCTCTCGGGTTCAAGCGATTCTCTTGCCTCAGCCTCCAGAGTAGCTGGTACTACAGGCGTGCGCCACCATGCCCGGCTGATTTTTGTATTTTTTAGTAGAGATGGGGTTTCACCATGTTGGCCAGGCTGGTCTTGGACTCCAGACCTCAAGTAATCCACTTGCCTCAGCCTCCCAAAGTGCTGAGATTACAGCTGTGTGCCACCATGCTTGGCTGTTGTTACTGGTTTTCACACAAGGCATTTTCCATTTCCCATTTTCCTCTTAGCCTAATAGCATGCTCCTTAAGCTACAAAACTGCGAAGCAGTGCTATCCTTTGCAGTTTTCCTTGTTTGCAGTTTTCCTTGTTGCGTGCTCTCCATAAGATAAGGGCCATTGAGGTTGGGCCAGGTAAATTAAAACCAGCCTCTACTGTACTCAAAATTAGCTCTTCTATTTGGAATGGGCTCATTGTCTTGGGACCCAGCCCATGCCTGACGCTCTCTTTCTTTAAAATGAGTTCTTTTCCTAGCCTCTTCTTGGTCCCTCCTGCAAATTTTCTATGGATTACGTAAGCACTTCTAGATTCCCGGTGAACACGGTTTACCTTAAGCTATTAATTAACACATTCGTTATTATTATGGCGCCCATTTCCCATTATCTTCAGTCACAGTATTTTGTGCGTTGTAGTCACTGAAGTGTGACCAACATTTCATTCCCGCATAGTGATGCCTCCAGGGCTCGTGGACTGGACAGTCTGGGGTCATGCTCTGCTCTGCAGGAGACAGGGAGCACCCAAGCCAAGTCGGTTCCTACCTTCCTGGCACTAGGGGGTGCTATCTTGTTTTATTCTTAGTTTTATTTTTGCCTTTGAATGGATGGGCCTACTGCATTTACATCTCCCTGCAAGGATAGCAAAAGCTATAGGAAGATGATTGTGGAAAGGAAAATAGGATCTGTGCAACCAGCTGTCTGGCTTCCTCTCTGTGGGGAATGAGCATTAAGACATTCCCAGGCTCAGTAGGTCTGGAATGGGACCGAGATATGTGCATTCTAGTAACTATTCAGGTGATATTCAAAGCCACAGATGGGTCTTTTATTTCATTCGTGATTTGCTTTTCCCATCTTTTCTTTAAAATGTGTCTGCTGGCTCTCACTCATGGTGGCACTGCCCCTCCTGGGCGTGCTGATCTCTGACTGTGTATTTATTAGATCTTCATCTGTGGGAGTCTTCTCGGCTTAGGTTGGGGGTGCTCTCTTTAGGGAAGATTTGCATCTGCTTCTTCTGAGAGCCATGGGTCACTGCCAGCTTGGAATCATTTAGAGCTCCTCGTGAGTTCTGGTTTAATGAAGGTCTTAGGTTTGGCCTCCCCTCCTCATTGCTGGCCCAAGAATGAGGATCTGGATCATTTGCTCTTAGGGTAGTTCTGCTCCTCCCTGCTTGCTCACTGCTTCCAGCTCTAATTTCTACTTATAGTTTGCTCCATTTTGTGTGGAGGAGTCCCTTGGCAACATCCTCTATCTCCTACAAGCCCATCTCATCTATGTTTTATCTAGGATGTAATTGTTTTGCAGAAGGAGAGCTGTATCAGTCCATTCTCATGCTACTAATAAAGACATACCTGAGACTGGGTAATGTATAAAGGAAAGAAGTTTAATTGACTCACAGCTCCACAGGGCTGAGGAAGCCTCAGGAAACTTATAATCCTGGTGGAAGGGGAAACAAACACATCCTTCTTCACATGGCGGCGGCAAGGAGAAGTGCCGAGCAAAAGGGGGAAAGGTTCCTTATAAAACCATCAGATCTTGTGAGAACTCACTCACTGTCATGAGAACAGCATGAGGGTAACCACCTCCATGATTCAATTACCTCCCACCGGGTCTCATACGTGGGGATTGTGGGATTACGATTCAAGATGAGATTTAGGTGGGGACACAGCCAAACCATATCAAGGGCCTACGAGAATATTTGGTCCGAGATGTTATCAGTGGAAGTCTTTTTTTTTTTTTAATGTAGATGTTCTTATTTCTATGAGACAAAATGGTAATACATCTATTATGAGGGAATTATTCATCAAACATATGCAGTTTTATCATTCTGCACTGTAGGAAGGTTGAAGGAACACGTGTCTGGGTGTAGTTTGTGTGTTACTTCTCACAGAATTACTGGTGTATTATATTATCTTCTATTCTGGGTGTCTTGAGGCCTGATAAGACAAGCACGGCCATGAGAAATTCTATAATTCCACTTGTGTCTCCACCTACCTTTTTCTTCCCTTTTGTCCAGTAAAGGAGGTGTCTCTCTTGCATCAAAGCCCACCCCACACGGTGGGTTTTAGATCCCATCCCCTTCATCTTCTCAAGGACCCTGCTCCATTGGAATCCTCCCTCTGCTGCACCATCAACTCCCTCGCAGGGAGACAGTTCCCATCCCACATTTTCCCATCTTTAAAAAACCCACCCTTGGCCAGGTTTGGTGGTTCATGCCTGTAATCCCAACACTTTGGGAGGCTGAGACAGGAGGATCACTTGAGCCCAGGAGTTCAAGACCAACCTGGGCAACATGGTGAAACCCCATCTTTACAAAAAATAAAAAATTAGCTGGGCATGGTGGCACCCAGAGAGCCAGGGGTCACTGCCAGCTTGGAACCATTTAGAGCTCCTCATGAGTTCTGGTTTAATGAAGGTCTTAGGTTTGGCATCTCCCCCTCGCTGCTGGCCCAAGATTGAGGATCTCAATCATGGCACATCTACCATAATTTACTCTTAGGGTAGTTCTGCTCCTCTCTGCTTGCTTACTACTTCCAGGTACTTGGGAGGCTGAGGTGGGAGGATCACTTCAGCCCAGGTGGTCAAGGCTGTAGTGAGCCGTGATCATACCACTGCACTCCAGCCTGGCTGACAGAGCAATACCCTGTCTCAAAACAAAACAAAACAAAACAAAACCCACCCTTGACCCCACCTACCCTAATTTACTTTTCTATTCCTCTTAAGAACCAGATCTCTCAAAACATATGTCTATAGCTGCCACTTTCCCTTTTTCTCTCTCCATTTGCCTTTGCTTTTATTTGGTTTCTATTTTTAGCAAGGTTATTTGCACATATTTTAAAGACTCAAGAGTTCTATAAGACTTGTTATGAAAAACAACAGTCCTCTGCTTTCCCCATCAGAGACAACTACTTACAACTCTTGTAGCTGCTTTTTCTTTTTGGCATTTAGCTCTGTGTTTCTGAATAAAATGCTGATTTTGGGCTACTTCATGATCCCTCAGTTGTGAGCAGTAGCTATTGACTGCCCCTACAGAGGAGGAGGATTTAGCTCTCATTCTTTCCCCTTCCCACAGCACGCACATACATTCTTTCCACCTCCTACCGTTCCTGCATGGTTACGTCTTAACTTTCCTTGGTTCAATAATCCATGTTTACTTTATTTTGATTATATAGTGATATTGAGAGCAGAGTCATCTAGTAAGCTTAGACTACTTTTTCTTCCTTACACAACTTTTAATTTTCCTTGGGAATAATTTTTTATTTGCTTAGTTTTCTACTTATTACCAGTCCAACTTCAAACTGCCATAATTTATCTTTCTGCTCAAAACGTCTAGATTTATGCTATTAGTTTTGTCCTCTTGAAGAATCCCTTCCAAAACCTCTGACTTTCTCCAATTTGGATTGTCTCCAAACCACCCTCAAGACCTGGTGTAGCACTGTTTTGTTTTGTTGTGTTTTCTTTTTAACTTTTATTTTAGGTTCAGGGGTACATGTGCAGATTTGTTATATGGGTAAACTTGTGTCATGCAAGTCTGGTGTACAGATTATTTAGTCACCCAAATACTAAGCCTAGTACCTGATAGTTATTTTTTCTGATCCTCTCCCTCCTCCAACTCTCCACCCTCAAGTAGACCCCAGTGTCTGTTGCTGCCCTCTTTGTGTCCATGAATTCTTATCATTTAGCTCATACTTACAAGTGAGAACATACGATATTTGATTTTCTGTTCCTGTGTTAGTTTGCAAAGGATAGTGGCCTCCAGCCCCATCCATGTTACTGCAAAGGACATGATCTCACTCTTTAAAATGGCTGCATTTAATGGTGTGTATGTACCACATTTTCTGTATTCGAGCTACCATTGATGGACATTTAGGTTGATCCTATGTCTTTGTTATTATGAATAGAACAGTTTCTTTAGAGGTCTTTTCATCAGTCTAGGGATTCCCTTCATCTTTTGCCTGGGTCCTGGCTCTAAACTTTTCTTTCCTGTTTTGGTGGAATGTATCTTCTAGTTACTTCTTCAGAAGTGCATGTGAGGTAAAATTTTTGAGACCTTGCAAATATAAATGCCTTTATTTTGACTTTTCACTTAATTGATGGCTAGGAATAAAAAATCTAGGTTTAAAATAATTTATTCAGAATTTTGAAGGCTACTACAGTCCACTGTATTCTATCTAGCCTCTAGTCTTGTGATTGAGAATTCCAAAGACATTCTGATTCTTTTAAAACTTTTGTTTTTTATTTTTAGATACAGGGTCTTGCTATGCTGCCCAGGCTGGATTTGAGGATCAAGGGATCCTCCCACCGTAGCTTTCCAAGTAGCTGGGATGATAGACACTTGTCACCATTCCTATCTGGCATTCTGATTCTTAGTCTTATGTATGTGACCCATTTTTCTCTTGGAAGCCTGTAGGATCTTCTCTTTGTCCCCAGGTTTCTGAAAATTTATGATGGCATTCTTTGGAGGACATTTAATCCGTTTTGACAGTTTAATTCTAGAAAAATTTCTTGAATTATTTCATTGGTGATTTCTTCCCCTCAGTGCTCTCTTATCTCTTTCTGCAATCCCTATTATTTGGGTGCTGGACCTCCTAGACTGATCCTCTAATTTTCTTCTATTTTCTTTTCTATATTCTGGTTTTTTTTTTTTTGGCCTTTTTATGCCTCAGTTTCATTTTTCTAGCTCTCTACTAAGTTTTTCACTTCTTCCATCATATATTTAATTTCCAAGGGCTTTTTGTGGTTGTTGATTGTTCTCTAAAGGTTCTATTTTATTTGTATTCTTTTCTTTTTTTAGGGTTGTAACATCTCCTCTGATCTCTCTGAGGACATTAAATACAGTTTTCTTGACATTTTCTTCCTCTTATATAGTTTCCATTTTTTTCCAAGTAGTTCTTTTGCATTAGAGTCTTTCTTCAGATATCTTTTAATACCTGCTGTCTGCTTATCCTTGACTGTGGAAACCAAAAAGTTGATTTGAAGCTTTGTTCACCTGAGTGGAACTTACCCACTATGAGCTTCACAGTAGGGCAATCTGGCTTGACTATTTCCTTGGGCAGCCCTGATGTATCTTTAGGTGTTTTCTCTGGATTGGTTGGTTTTCCAAGAGAATCTTTCCTACCTGTGCTCTGACAGGCGAGGAGGGAGAGAAGCCTGGAAGTCTCAGCACAGGTAAGCATACAGTCTCTTAATTGTCCTATTTGATATTCCAGTCAAGAGACTCATTGTTTGATCTTTTCCAGAGAATGAATCCAGTCTTCTGCCAGGATGGGGAAGGGCATCTATTAAGAGTATGGTAGGGGGTCTCCAAATATAATTACTTTTTAAATTGCTTTCAACTAATTCTCCTTATTTTAATGCCAATTCCCACCCACTTGCCCTACCTCTACTTTTAAAGTTTCCTGGTGCCACTAACTCCTGAGACTTTGAAAAATTTGAGGTGCAAATGGTGTTGGTTTTAAGTTTCCTCACTACTGACATAGGATTCCGCCTTCTTCATCCCACTAAATTAGCTAAAACTTCTCCAAATGGTTTCCAGCTTTCAAAATACTGTGGTGTTTTTGTCCTCTCCCTGTCTTACCATCCTCATGAGTTTATGTTAAAGATAATCACTTTAGTGTTTGTGTGTGTGCGTGTTTGGCTTCAAAAAAAAGTAAAATTACATGCATGTGTTCCCATCTACTCATTAACCCACTTGCTCTGGCTGTGAACCCACCCCTCCACTGCCACTTTTACCAAATTCACCAGTGACATTCATGTCCCCAACCCAATGGGCTGTTTTTCATCCTTGACTCACACAAACCCTCAGGAGCCTTAGTCAAAATTGAATGCTTTCTTCCCGACAGGTGCTCTTCTCTGGGCTTTTGTGATACTATACCTTTTTGGATTTGTTTTCTGCTTCTTTGATTTCTCCTCCCCAGCTTTCTTCTCAAGTTCATTTTCCTCTGCCAGTCCTCTAAAGAGGGGTTTCCTCAAAGCGTGATCTCAGGCCATCCTCTTTCTCTCTCTCTATGTCTACCACTTTCTCCTTAGGAAATTGTGCACTTTTGTTCATGGCTCCAACACTGATCTTCTTTTGGTTCTTCATTTCTCTATGTAATTGCCTACTTGTCTCCCAGGCATGTTTAACTCAAAATATCCAAAACAGACATCCTGATTTGTTTTTCTCCAAATTTACTCCTCATTAAGTCTTCCTCACCTACCTAGATATACAAGCAGAAACTGGAAAGTCATTCTTGTTTTCTCCCTCTTCCTTGCTTCTGACATTTAAAATATCAGCAAGGCTTCTTACTCTACCTCCAGAATGTGTCTTGAATCTATCCATTTTCTCCATCATCACTGCCACTGCCTTAGTGTATAAATCACTATTATCTCTTGCCTTGACTATTGTAACAATCTTCAAACCGATTTCCCTGCTTTTTCTCTGGGCTCCCCAAATCAGTTCTGCATACGAGTGATCTTTTATTTCTTTTCTTCTCTATCTCTCTCTTTTTTTTTTTTCTTTTCTTTTTTTTTTTTTGAGACAGTCTCACTTTGTCGCCCAGGCTGCAGCACAGTGGTGTGATCTCAGCTCAATGCAGCTTCCACCTCCTGGGTTCAAGTGATTCTCCTGCCTCAGCCTCCTGGGTAACTGGGATTACAGGTTCATGTCACCATGCCCAGCAATTTTTTGTTTTTGTTTTTGTATTTTTAGTACAGACAGGGTTTCACCATGTTAGCTAGACTGGTCTTGAACTCCTGACCTCAAGTGATCCACCCACCTCAGTCTCCCAAAGTGCTGGGATTATAGGCATGAGTCACCGCTCCCGGCCACAAGTGATATTTCGAAAACAGACAATCAAATTATTCTCTCTTTTAATAAAAATACTTTTCATTGCCCCTAAAACAAAATCCAAACTTGTTACCATGTTTTCTGCACCAGACTTGCTTTTCCCACTGGGGCCCCTTGTTAATTCCCTGGATGCTACCACTTCTGGGTACTAGTCTTCTGCTAGGACATGGAGCTCTAGAGGCGCCAAAGCTCATCTCTCTCCCAAATTTGTACATGTTGCTTCTGGTCAGAAGAGTGCCAAATGAGTGGAATCTATCCCTGAACATCAAAGAGCTTTGAGTGAAATTATTTTCCAAGTTTCACTTACAGCCTCCTCCTTTCTATAGGATTTGGCCACAGGTTCATGGAGGAAGGGAATTTGGGGAGCCGAGGAATGAGTGGGGCAGGAAGCACATACGAACATCCTGCACCAGGCTGCACTAAGAACCTTCCCTCTGTTTGATGGCTAAGGCCTTGCTTTGTGAGCAAGCTTGCTGTCCTAAAACCTTCCTCCCAGAAGGATTCTCAGTCTGTCAAGCAAATAGAGGCCACCCAAGTCTTCGTCCAGATATGTTTAGAAATATTTGAATAATTTAGCTTTAACCTATTCCCCACCACCACCACCTGCTTTTCTTTAATTCTCTAATCACCACTATTCCCCCCTAGAATATCTGCACGCATTCTTGAGGTACATTGTTCTTTCTAATGTAGGGCTTATTCAGTAGGGTGCTTTTTAAATATATTTTTTAAAATCCTAAAATTCTGTTCTTTTTTGAGATGCTTTGATAAGAGTAAAACAACCTGCTTTCTGGCTTCTGTGATAGCAGCAGTTCTCTGAGATTCGTTAAGTTGCTTGCTGGTAGCCGAGAACTTGAAATGCACATCAGTTAATTCAACCTTATGAAAGAATGTATCAGGAGATAAAATCAACAATGCAGATAATTCAAACATTCTACCAGCCCACACATCATTTTTTCTAACTTATTTCTCCTCAGAGCTGCCAGGCTAAAACTCTGTGCAACATAGATAATAAACAAATTCAAATCATCATTCTTCTATTCATGGCCTGTTCCTGGATTTTGTCATATGACTGTTTATGAGGGAGTTCTCAACTGTGGAGGGAGTATTTTTTTACCCTATTTTCAGTAACTGTTCTATTTTTCTCGATTCTGAATAGGATTACTCACAGCATAGATGCTTCTTGGAATTGGAAAATTTTTCTCAAGGCTTTAATCATTTCTAATTTTCCTCCCGTGAACTGTAGGACAGCACATGTGGCTTTCCTGCAATGGGATCATCCTTCAAGAGGACCTCACAGGCTCTCCACCTGGACTGTGACGTAAGCAGCTGCAGCAGCCTTGGATGTTTCTGGATAGCCAGCCCCATGAGAACAGCTTTAAAATAGGAGACTGGCATTGTGATGAAGTGTGGACTTTGCTGTCATATAGACCTGGATTTAAATCCTGGCTTCAGTGTTTATGGATGACGTTGGACAAGTCATTTAACCTCCTTAAGTCTCAGAGTTCTCATTATGGAAATGGAGCTCTTAATAGTACCTACCCCCTAGTGTGGTTGTGAGGGTTGAGATCATCTATGTTCAAAGTGCTTATTATACGGAGCCTGGGACATGTAAGTGCTACATAAATGTTAGCTTTTATTAGTCACTGGAGTGGAGGAGAGAGGACTGCTGCCTCCCTGTCAATGTCCCCATCCTGGGAAGCCTGCCTGTGTGCACCAAGGCCCATCTGACCCACTGTATCAGAAAGGGTGCCCTTCTAGGGAGCGACACCCCCCACCAAGCCCCCCAGTCACTGTCCATGCTTTCCTCCAGGTTCAAAATGCTGTATCTGTGCAGAAACCAGGTGTTGCCTATGAGTTCTGCCTCGCTGGCCAGAGGTGGAAGGAAGAAAGAGGTGGAAGGAAGGAGGAAAGGAGAGGAGTCTCCATACTTCCAGAGCCCCACTGGGGGTTACCTTCGCTTGCCCCCACTCTTTTTGCCTTGCTTTGAGGATGCCAGGACTTTAAGGACATTGTCAGTGAGCAGATAAGTTCACGCCTGCAAGGTCAAAGGCGGGACAGAAAGAAGACCCAAATGTCCCGGTTAGTCAAGGAAAAACAATCACAAGAATAAAACATTTTTAAAGATTAAAATAATAGCTGCCATCTGTTCAGCAGTTGCTATGTGTTAGGACTTGTGTGAAACATGTTCACACAGTGTCTCTGCTTCCTCACAATACTGTGAAGTAGGTATTATGTTTAATTGAACATAGGTTCATTTAAGAAAACAAACGTAAATATCATTCTAATCTTTGATTTAATTACCTCAAATTCAGGCAGAAGCAGATCAGCCCACCCTAATGGGCAGTGTACCAGGAGCTTCGTGGGCGTAGGGACAACTTTCACCTTCAAAATGCCCTGTGGGCTGCCTCAGCTTCTTTTCCACCAGCCCCTGGGCTCCCAGCTCTCTCAGGAGGCAGTGTTTTGCTGGGTAATTACAGTGAAAGACCGGATTATCCTCCTCATGTTACCCCCGTCTCCCTATTTACTATAATCAGGAAGTCATGTTTTTCATTTAGGATAAGGCAATTACTCTTCTGTTGACTGAAGTCCAGCAAAAAGCAAACTGAATCTCATTTCCACATTAATGTAATGGGGGCAGGATGGAGAGGCAGCCTGATTTCCTGGTGTCTCAGCCTCTCTCTTCTATAGCTGTATCTCCTCTGATGGAAGCATCAGTCATAATAGCAACAATCAAGATGGCATTGAGAGAGTAAAGTATTGTAGTCCCTTTCCCTCATCTTGGGAAATGATGAATAAAAGTCACCATCTTCTCCCCTGAGCCTTGCTGTGGTGTGACCTAACTTTACACGCAAATACAACGAATGACCTGCCCCATCCTAAGAAGCAGTAGAATCATATGAAAAGGACTTTTTTTTCTGCTCTGTCTGGGTAGACAAGCAACTCTTTGCAAAGGGGAAGGAATAAGACATATCATGTCTCTTTAATGATTGAAGATCCAGGTTAACTGTGGTAGAATTAAGCAAAGAGCAAACAAATGTTCTGAATGTGTTTTCTTTTCTCTCAGAGAAAGAATCTCAGTCATCTGGACTGCTTTGTGCTATATGAAAATCTCTGAGAACCTTCAAGAGCCCAAAAACAGTTCTCCTCCATGCTGTATGCCATGGTCAGCGGTTAAAGAGAACATTCTGTTCCACTCCTCCAGCTCTGCCTTAGAAACCCAAGCCCTGCACTCCTAGGCTCCTGGCATCGTACACCAGCACCAGCAATTTTCTGCCAAAAGCATCAGCCAAAATCTATTCTATTTCAGTTCCTCTCTTTTCATTGGATTGTATTTTTACAGGTGATTGCTGATTCTCCCACTGCTCTTCAGATTCCTGTACAGCTGTGGTCTGAATGTGTGTCTTTTCTCAAAATTCAAGTTTAAAACTTAACCCTCAATGTGATAGTATCAACAGCTGCGGCCTTTTGGAAAGTGAAGGTGGAGCCCTCGTGAGTGGGATTAGAGCTCTTATAAAAGAGATTGAAGGGAGCTACCTAGCCCTTCCATCTCTTCTGCCTTGTGAGGACACAGTGTTCATCCCTTTTTTCTTCCCACCATTTGAAGATGCAGAAAGAAGGTGCCATCTTGGAAGCAAAGAGCAGCCCTCACCAGACACCAAGTCTGCTGGCACCTTGATCTTGGACTTCCCAGCCTCCAGGACTGTGAGAAATGAATTTCTGTTGTTTATAAATTACCTAGTCTAAGGTATGCTGTTATAGTAGCAGGAATGGACTAAGACACACATTGTCAAAATCTTCATGAGTTAAAGGTGAAGGTACAATCAGAACTGGTGCATGGAATTGGAACCATAGGTCTTAGTAAACACTGTAAAAATGCACTATTCGAATCTATAGAAAATGCTCTCTCTTCAAGTTCAGAAAGAAGCTACAATCTGCTTTTCCTTTTTTTCTGAAGGGAAGTAAAATTCCATGTTTCTGGACTAAGAGATCTACACCCCAGTCTTTCTCTTTCTGACATGTATAGTAACCTTTGGCAAATTACTCAAGCTTTCTTTGTTCTGGTGAAAAGAAAGTGCACAGGACAGTATTACTAAGAGGCCTGAGCAACATTAGAGGTTGATAACGATGATTCCAAAGGCCTTTAAGAAGGTGTAATGCTATGCAGATGTTTTTATTGAAACCTTTCCTGGGTTTTCAGAATTCTCTTTGGAATTAGTCCTGTGGGAATATGCCTTTTGGGATCTATTCTCACTTCTTATTCAGTCCCTCTTTTCTTGTATTAAAATCTACAATTTGAAATTATTCTGTCATTTAAAAATTAGGTCTATGACCTCATCATCACCGGGTTTTCCTCTCCAGGCCATTTCCAGTAGAATGTTGGTCATATTCCTATGTGAGAGAACAAATCAGTTATTCATTACATCTGATCAATGAGCTAATACTGCACCATAAGGAAGTGTAGTAAAACCAGAAACTGTGAAACACCAGAAAAAATTTGCTTTGTCCTGTGTTTTAATTTGGGGTATGATAAAGTGCCACAGGACATTAATCCAGGGCCTGAGATAGACTCTTAAGTTTGGTAATCAGTGAAAGAACTTGCTGAATCTCTCTAGAATTAACCTAAAGGAGTCAGCCTTTCTTCTCATGAGAACAATTTATTTTAGGGTTAGTGGTGAATTAATTCTACAGTGTTTAATTCCACATATAAACTTCATTTTCTATATAAATGTTTTGTCGTAACATATTCAATTACTTTTTTTTGTTGTTTTTCTGCAACATTCCCTTTTTCACCTTTTCTAACCTCTTAAACCAAATAAAAAACTCACATATCTTCTTGCTGTTGTAATATTTGCTTTCCTTTCTTGTTTACACTCTGTGATGATGTTTACCCGGTCTGTCCACATCACCTGGATTCCAGGTGTACCATTCATTCCCTGGGGAAAGCAGTCATTCTTCAAGGCAATGGATGCAAGAATGAGCTTATGTCAAATGATATTTTCTGATTTTTTTCTCCAGATGTGGGGAACGAAATTGGATCGTGTGCTTTTGGGTGCTAACTTTGAGCCCTCTTCCTTTGCATCTAAATGACAATTTGTGGATCAATGAGGATGTGTCAACTAGCCAAGATCGAGGACCTGGAGGGGTGCTCTGTGGAAACTGCTTTAAAATCCTTCAGAGGGAGGGCACGGAGCTCTGGTTCTGGTATGTTCACTGAATCTGGAGCAGTGGGGAAACTTGCTGAGATTTGGCATTCAAGACCAAAGAGATTTACCTAGGATCTGTACCCTGTTGGCCAGAATTATTGCTACTGTTGTTCCTCAATTATGCTACTTTTTCACTTGGAAAAAGATGGAAACTTGTAAGGCAGTGAATCTATCTTTACTCCTTTTCAGATGGCTGATTCTAAAGGCAGATTTAGCTTCCTGCTGACCCTTCTGTTCTGTCCTGATTGTCGGCCTTACTGAAGGTCTCTTTTCTACAGCTCACAATAGTCGGGTAGAGCCCAGTGATGCCAAGCCACAGAAATGAGACCTTGGAGGGAGAAGCACTACAGGCCTCTGCTTCAGTTTCCATAGAAATGAGCCAGAGGTGGTACCAGTCACAGGGGTTCTTAAAGCCAAAGAGAATTTATTTTGAGAATCCCATCACATAGCAAATACCACTCTGCAGGAGTTTTTACAGGTGTAATTTATTTCGTTGCTCTGGATGGCTTTGGCTCAGGCTTTCCAATGCCCTGTTGCAGCCTTTCTCCTTAGGAGAATTCTCTTTTTGTTGCTTTCAAACTTGATGGAAAAAGATAACCAATTCATGCCAGTCAAGCTACAGATTCTGAACAGAGGGTTTAAGATAATGTATTACATTTTACATATTTACATTTAATTTATGACATTTATTCCTGAAGGTTTAGGAGAAAATTCAATCCCAACTAAAGAGCTGTAATTAAAAGAGCACAGAGCCAGCAGCCAGAGGCCCCGAGCTCTGGCTGAAACTTCAGCTCTGCCAGAGATAACATTTCCTGTGTGACCTTGGGCAATTTCACAACTTTCTGAGCTATGATTTCCTAGTTGGTAAAATAAAAGGACTGGATTGGCTGCTCTTTAACTTTTTCTGGCTTCTGAATTTCTCTGAATCAATGGTGTTATGTAATGCCAAGAAAGAGATTCCATGAAAAAAATCTAACTGCTCTGTCGATGATGATTACTTAGAAATGGGGGTAAAAAAATTTATTTGCAGGAAGGTTGTTAGCAGTAACATCATAAGGGAAGGAAAAAGAAAGGAAAGAAAAGAAAAAAACCTACCTATTTACCAAACTTCTGCAGTGTGCTAAGCAAATTCACAAACATTATCTCATGTGAAAAGACATAATAATTTCAGGGATTTCCCTCTTAAGGAAGAGAGATGACATTGTTGCTTGTTGCCCCAAAAGTGCTGTGATAGCAACATTCTTGGAGTGTTTCTATGTGCCAGGTACTCTTTGAGGCCCTTTACACATACTGACACAATTCGTTATTCCAATTTATAGATGATGTAATTGAGGCATAAAGAGGTTAAGTAGCTTGCCCAAGACCATCCACTTAAGTAGCAGAGCCAAACTTTAAACTCAGAGAGTCAGGCTCTTGAAATTGCACTTTTAGCTGTATCCCCACCTTGTCTCTTGCTATTCATTCATTAAGCAAATATTTGACGAGCACTGACTCTATGAAGGCATTAAATTAATCCCTTTTGAAGATTCCAAGCATGTCACCATATCTTTGTCTTTAAGAAGCTTAAACTGTACACAATAGATGATCAGAAATGTGTGTGAAATGAGTGACCACACTCAATCTTAGCCAGGCAGTACTTGATAGCCATCTCCTGTATTCTGGAAATGTTCATAATTCCATTCAAGTAAGTAGACAGGGCCTGGCAAGAGGGGTCCCTGCTCTGGGCCCTGCTCCAGAGGTCCCACTCTGGTTCTGCAGCCCTGGTCCTCTCTATGGCCAAGGAATCCAGGGACCCCAGAATGCATGTACCTGGAGCCTGAGTCTCAGCCCCTTCTAACCTCCCTGTTGGGTAGTTGAGACCTTGCAACTCTCTTCTCCAAACCCCCTGAGCCTACTTCCAGGGCTTGTACTGGAAGCAAACCCCATGAGGGCAGACCACATCCCCCAGGCACAAACTCCTCAGCCAGAGGGATGGCCAAGGGCAGCTA
Organism: Pongo abelii; assembly: GCF_028885655.2. Lineage (NCBI taxonomy): Eukaryota > Metazoa > Chordata > Mammalia > Primates > Hominidae > Pongo > Pongo abelii. Next base: position 119,108,722 of record NC_071992.2, read on the forward strand.
TTTGTGGGAGGGGAGTATGGACAGATCTTAGACCCATGGGCCCACAAGGACCTGTGTGTAGCAGGACTGAACTGAGGATAGAAAGAGGAGTGGGTGGGTCAATTCCACCCACAATCCCACTGCCATGTTCAGTGCAGAACTCCAAAGATTGAGAGAACTCTACATTAGAACTTGGCCTTTTAAGTTGTTATGAAGATAACTTGTCAAGGTAAGAGGACAGCTCATGTTTCAATTAAACTTGCTCACTTGGTTTATAGTTTTTACAATGTAGACATATGGGCATGTGGGTTTCTATTTGGCCCCAGCGTACCCCTCCACTTCATCTCATGTTTACTCTGTTTCCTGTGCTCACCAAGCTCCAGCTCTTTCAGTTTCTTTCATTTTCTAGAACTCCCCCAGGACTGTCTAACTCAGACAGTCTTTGTGGCCTGTCTGCTCTTTGGGTGGTGACATCACGAAGTGGCTGGTTATGAAAGGAGCACTGTGCCATAGAACTGAGGAAAGCACAGGCTCTGCTAGAGATGTTAAGTATTCTCTCTCCCTGAAAGCTGGTTCTTCTGAAATCGAAATATTCAGGCGGGAAGGAAAAGGGGCATAGGGCATCTGAATTCCAAAGGACTAGGGAAGCCACCACTTCCCGGTTAACTGCACTCCCTCCACCTTACACCTAAAACAAGGTTGAAGAGGCCTGTCAGGGCCATCTCAAAAGGAGAAGCAAAGCCTGCAGAGGAGGCCAGCCTGAGTCCTGGGGTGGGAACGGGTGCTGGGCTCAGCATGAGGAGGAGGAGACCCTGGCCACAGTTCCATGAATCTTTGCTCCCTTTCGTATTATGGATTCTGGTGAGTGCCTGCCAGAGGGATGTCTGACGGCTCTACCCTCAACTGGAACATCTTTAGCCCAAATCGCAATAATTTAAGTGAATCAAATTACTATAAAAAGTTACTTTATTGTTCATTCACTGGACATTTACTGACGGCCTACTATGTGCCAGGCAATGCTCTGAACTTGCCCTACCTATTGGATTCTACGTGCTAAATGTTATAGACAATGTACTCTAGTACATTCTATGAATTATATAGGATATAATGAGTACTATATTCTCTATGCTTTACATGTTGTATTAAACATCACACCCTATAGTCTACATACAATGGATAATATACAAAATATATTATATATGTATTATGTCTACTAGAACAGTCTTTTGCCACAATAGGAATTTAGTAAATATATATTAATTGAATGAATAAATGAATATGATACTTAATACCATATTCTAGCAGAGCTTGGTCATTGAAGAGTTATTCTTCCAAACCCTTCCCTTTCCTACCCGCCTCCTGAAGGCTAAGAAGATTTTCATCTTTCACCACCTGTTCTGGATTCTTGGAACAGGTAAATTCGTTGGCCTACCCAAGTCTGAGCTCTAGGTCTGAACCCGCATGGACCTGAGGGTGCACCAGGAAAAGAAAGGCTGACAACTGGATCCCGGGAATGTCAAGGCTACCCTGGGCTTGGACGGACCGGCCATGCCTCCAAGCCCCGCCCAGAGAGGGGGTTCAGGATGCTGCATGGTTCCAGGTGATCTATTGCTTTCTCGAGTTTAAAGTTCAGAGGATCATGAAGTCCCACAGCTGGAAGGGGTGTTAGTGACACTGCCTAGCCCAACTCTCTTAAAAATCATAGCCCTACTCCTGCCTTCCCAAATCAGATACGACAGGCATAGGCTCTGACTGTTCCTTAAGTCTTAGTGGCAATACTCTCTGGCCAGTTTTGCGGGGTTGCTCCCAGTTCCGTTGCTTTTGTAACAGGTGGCCAGAAAGCTTGGGGTCCCATGATAAGAGTTTCAGTTCTTTCCAGGATGGATGGAAAGAAGGAAGGAAGGATGGATGGATGAATGAATGAGTGGGTGAGCGGATGGATGGATGGATGGATGGATAGATGGGCCAGAGACTGGGAACGGTAATTCCGGCCAGACGGGTCCGAGCCCCTTGGGAGCCCCAGCCCTCCTCCGGCTGCGGGGCCGCTGCTCCTGCTCCCGGGCCGGCACGGGGTCCTGAGGGAGGGGGCGGGCAAGCGGGAGCCCTGCGGCGGCCAGGGCGCGGGGAGGGAGGACGAGGCGGTGGGGACCGGAGGGGAGGGAGGGCCTTGGAGGCGGAGAGGAGGGACGGGCGGGGAGAGGGCCCGGCCGAGGGGCGGCGGGCACCGAGGGAGCTCTGCGCGGCTGCAGCGCGGGCGGGAGCGGGGACTCGATGTCGCCGCCGCCGCCGCCGCCGCCTCCTTGAGGGCCGGGGCTGCGCCTCCGGGGCTGAGCTGCCGCCAGAGCCGACAGCCCAGCAGCCGCCGGGCGCTCCCGCGGCGCAGGAGGATGGGCTGCGGCGGGAGCCGGGCGGATGCCATCGAGCCCCGCTACTACGAGAGCTGGACCCGGGAGACAGAATCCACCTGGCTCACCTACACCGACTCGGACGCGTCGCCCAGCGCCGCCGCCCCGGACAGCGGCCCCGAAGCGGGCGGCCTGCACTCGGGTAAGTGGCCCGGCGCCTGCAGACCCTCGCCCGCCCGCTCCCCGGGCGCCTTGGCCGGATCACTGAGAGAGGAGCCAGTTCCCTGAGGAATTGATGGCGCGGCGGGAGTGGCTGGGAGGAAGCAGAGGCAGGACCTGCCAGCTGATCGGTGGACAGACGCAAGCCCAGGGAGCGGGGTCGACCAGAGCCCCTTACCGAAGGCCGCGCCGATCCCCCAGCTTCAGGCAGCCCAACGCTGTTTGGCCTGGTCCAAAGCTTGCTCGCTGGTCGGGAGACCGGTGGGTGGGAGGACAGCCCACCTCCTCCGCACACATATCCCTCAGCCACCCACCCCCTGATCCGCCCGGGGCCGCCTCCGCCCCTCTTTGGCCCATCTGCCATCCCCTGGCCACCTGCGTACCCAGCCGGGTGACTTCTCATCCACTGGCCACCTGGTGCCCCTCTCTCCCTGGATTTATACACAAGGCGCCTGCCTGGGATCGCCTGGGTGGAGTCTTTCTTGTCGCTTCCCCTTTTCTCCCTCATTTCCCTCTAGGAAATGAGCCCACTCGCGGGCTTCAAAGGCCAGAATCCCAGTTTAGTCAAAATAAATGCACGCCCGCCCCATCGCTAGTTCTGCACTTTAGGTTACTTTTGAAGCAGTTGTTCCATAGCAAAGGACTTCTCTCCCTACCCTATGGTGTCCCAATGCTTTGTAGGAGGCAGGGCATACACGTGGATTTTGACTATAAATTAAATACTCTTGCCTAGGTCATTCCTCATCCAGCAGAAATCTGATAAAAGGAGATGCAAAGAATTGTCTGGTCAGGTCATAAGTCAGGATTTTTTTTTTTTTTAGCATAACAAGTAATCATAGTGCAGAGATGCAAACTGTTGCCACAGACTGACCTTTAATCATAAACATATTGGTGACATTAAAAGGAAAAAATCTCACTACTTATTACATGGATGTTGTCCAAAGCTAGGTCAATATTTGGATAAAAATGTTTTAAGTGTTTCTTCACCCACTGATGTTATTAGCATTTTTGAATAATGAAATCTAAAATGGAAAATAGGGTTAATTTGAAGCATAATGTATATCACATGGAGGAGGAAGGAAATGCGAATTACTTTTACAAGGTTAAGAATCTTAAATCCATGCCTATAAGTAAGAGCTGTCACTTTAATCAAGAATAGGTTTCTCCATTTTTAAGGACCAAAGCTGGCTCCTTTTCCACATTAACTTTGTGACTTGGTTTTATTTTAAAATTGAGGACTGTCTGTGAAAGCTGTACAATACATTACACTATATTTGTCTCTAGTTTTTCTGACTCACAGTGGCAATCATAATGGTTATTTTGTATTGCCAATGCTTTTAGCAAGTTACCAAATGGTGTGTTGGCTGAATTCAGTGTCAGCATGAGGATAGATATGAGCCTTTCAGAGGGACCTGGTAAATGTTAGATGTGACAGAGTTTCCCAAGGAGGTGTGGTACTTCTCAGCAGAGAGTCAAAGGCCAGAGATGTACTCCAAAGAAATAAGGGTGAAAAGATCTAGCATGAAAAAAAATAATAAAAATAATAAACAACCAAAACCCCGTAAGTACAGCTTTAAGAAATGGTTGCCGTGGTGACTGGGAGTATATGGTGTGTGTGTGTGTGGGGGTGTGTGTGTGTGTGTGTGTGTGTGTATGTGCGTATATGCATATGTATGGGTATGAAAGAGTTATTATGGGATGGCTCTATATGTACATACATGTTCCTCACAACTTTCCTGACACTTCTTGATTTATTACTCTGCCATACTATTTCATATCCCATCCATCATGAGATCTGGTCCCTGCAACAGGTGGGGCCTGGGACAGACACACTCATTCATGGCACCCTGACAAACATGGGCCAGCCCTGCCAGACAGGTGGTCCTGAAGGCCTGCATCCTCCAGAGGAGAAGCTCCACTTAAGCCCCAGGACAGCACCCTGAAATTGGCAAGACGCTTGTATGGGCAGGGTCATTTTAATTCCCTAGGAATTTCTGTTAGCCTCAGGGGAGAGGGATATTTCTGAAGATCAAGATTAAATCAAGGCCTTCCTTGGGAGTGTACTGGTATTCCCTAGGGTCTTTGGGAATGGCTTGACTTCTGTGGGTTTTTCAGACTGGGAGCTGGTCATCTTTAGTCAGAATGGGTCATCTGTGAAAGCTACAGATCTCCTGGGTTTCAGCCACCCTGGGAGATTGGCCAGGATTCTGTATTCCTTTCATTTCTCTGCCCCCTCACTTCCACCTCACCCATCCCCTGCCAATGCTTTACTCATGATTTTACCCCCAAGCTGCTGGGGGACAACTAATAGCCCCCAGTGGCTGCGTTGTGATAGGAGGCCAGAATATCACGTTTTCCTGTTTACAGAAGTTGTTTTCTGATGGGAGAGGTGGGTAGGAGTAAATGAAAGAGCTAGATTCAGGAGAGTCCAGACTGTGAAATCAACAAAAATGGCTTCACTACTAGAATTCTAGAGCTGGAGAAGGTCTCTGGAAGTCAGCCATGTGAGGCAAATGAGACTCTCAGGGGAATCATCCCCATCTGAACACTCCTTCAACCACTCACAGACTTTACCCTCAGTTCCCAAGAATCCCTTCTTTCTGGGACCTTAGTGATTCTCCTTTGGTGTCAAACTGAAGCCACCTTTTCTCCTGGCTACTTCAGGACTTTTGAGGACTAGGGGAGAAGCTAATTCATCTTTGCATCTTCTGTGCTGAACACATCTGGGACTTTGTAAAAGTTTTCAGAATGAATGGATGCTCTGTCTGAACTTGTCCTCCATCCTGTCAGCTCTTCCTAGAGCCCCTTCTGCCTCTTCTTTGCAGTCCTTGCTACTGAGGTTTTCCCACTTGAATCAATTAGGCTAAATTCTCCCAACAGCTTTTCTGATCACACAACTTCCTTTAAAAAGTTCTCCCCAGCTTTACCCTACTCCATTCAAACACCTGGCCCAACCCAAAGATTCCATTTCTTCTGTAGCCTCCCTGAACCCACAACCTCAACTCCACAAACATGTCTGTCCAAGAGAAGTCCCATTTAATCATATCTGCTTTTAAATCTCACTTGTCTTTCTCTTAGCCCAATCCAGATTGAGGGTGTGTCACATGACAGGTGTTCAGCAAATATTTGTTGAATGAATTTTGAATTTCACTGCAGGGAGGGGGCATGTTTTTCTCCCAGTTCCACAAAGAAGAGGGTTTCTTGCATCTTCTTCTTACTCAAAAAGTGATCCTGAGTCTGTGGTTCCTGTTTTTGGAGATCATCTCCACTACTCAGTGGAACTGAATTAATTTTTTAGATTTGACTGTTATGTAGGCTAGAATTTAAGACCTAGCTGAAGCCATGGTATGTGATATCCATTGCTTTCCTGTGTCACCAAAGTCTGTCCCTCTGTTACAGAAGGAAATTAAATTGGTCTGACATAATTTAATCCTCATAAAATCAGTCTGCTGGATTGATTTTTCATTCTGTTGCCTGGTGGGGGTCTCTAAGGAGAAAGGAAGTCTCTGAAGTTGCCATGACCCAACCTAGCTCAGTCATTCCATTCATTAATAACTTCCTAGCTTCATCTCAGTGTAATCACAAGCCCCATAAATTGCATCCTTAAGCACACTTTTTTTCTAATTTCTCCAGAGAAAACATTTCAAAACTTTCTAAAGAACTTCTACTTTATATTTTTAAATTGCTAAATAATTGTCTTAGTATAATAGAGGTTTGCAGAATTACAGACAGCAAAATGATTTACCTAAATAAACTGAAAGATAGTCAAATAAAATGGACAGCATTCAATATTACCATCACCCGTCATTTATTAATGACCTACCAGGGCCTGGTGCTTTATTGGGCACTTTGAATTTTCTCATTGAATCCTCACTTCAGGAATGAGGCAGGAACTATAACCACCCTCCTTTTACAAGTGAGGAAATGAGGCTGGAAGTCTGCAAGTAACTTTTCCCAGTTCCAGCCTGGAACCTAGCTCTATCCATTTCCAAAGCCTCTACTCCTAAATACTGCCTTCCTGATTAATAGGGGATATGCTATGAAATTCTTGATTTTACAGTTCACGAAACTCAAAGTCAAGTCTGATCTCTTGATATTCTACTCTGATCTCAGACAGCACAATTTTCTTCTGTATCATCTCTAAGGATGGAATATCTTTTCCCTAAGGAAGGAGGCTTTCCCATACCTTTATGGAGCAGTTCTCTTGTGAGACTCTTCCTGCTTCCTTGTAATTTCTATCCGGTGAACTCCAGACCTGTGTGATCAAGTCTTGCACAGACAACTCTTCCAATATTTGAAGATGGCTGTCACATCTCTTACCATTGGTCTTCCAGGCCAAGTACGTACAGTTCCTTCAATCACTTCTCACACCTCATGTAGGCCTGACCACATTCTCTAAATACGCTACTCGGTTTGTCAAAGTCCCTCTTGATACAAGGGACCTATGGCTAACTCCAAGCTACTGATGTCAGCTGAATGGCATAGGGCAATACGAGGTGTGCTATGATATGGTCATTGAACAAACCTCTCTTGGTGCATGTAAAATCAGGTTAGGATTTGTTTGTTTTCCTGCTGTTGTTGTTGCCATATTACCTTGATGACTCACATTAAGCTTATGATTAGTTAAAATCCTTAGATCTTTCTTTATAATCAAATTTAAGTTCTATGACATCAAGGACATTGTATTTTCTCTGCTATGTACTCAGCACCTGGTACAGTGACTAGAACATAGGTGGTGCTCAATAAATGTTTGTTGAATGAATGAATTTCTTTCCTTATGAATCCTGAATTGGTATAATTGACTTCAGTAACCCAAATAAGGAATTTTTGCATTTATTTCTGTTAAATTTCATCTTATTGGTTTCAGTTTAACGTTTAAATTTGCTGACCTTGATTCATTTTGATAGAGCTATGAAAACAATATTCTAGGTCTTTGTTTCTCTGTGTTGATAGAATAAGATAAAAGACATGTCTTTTTTTGCTCTTTTGTTCACTGAATAGACATTTGGCACAAAGATGACCTGAAGAAGTTACTATTATAGGGAAGACAAACATAAAAGTGGACACCGTTCAGGTCAGCATGGTCCATAGTCCATACTAGAAGGGCATGGAGGAAAGCATTAGAGGCATTCAGGAACTAAGCAGTTTTTTCTGCCTAGGGAGGGGTCAGTGTGTATACAGACCCCTGCAGGAGCCCAGCAGAGGAAGGGGGACTGCCCCAGCCAACCTTCCCACCCTGGAGAGGAACAGGAGGGCAGCCCAGCTGGCCTGACTCCATCCCCGAGAGTGAGAGCACCTGTGGAGAGGACAGCCAGGGCTTCCTGGTGGATAAACCCCCTCCACCCACAACCCAGCTGCCTTGACTTACCTGTTACCACTTGTGGTTCTATCTTTGAATAACTAGTGATTAATGTCTGCTTCCCTCAAGGATGACTGCTGGGTTTGGTAAGGCAAGGGTTCTGTTGGGTTAGATAAGGGGTCATTTCACACACAGTCCTATCCCTGTACCTAACGCTGTTCTGGCTACATTAGGACCCTGAGTAATTTCTCACAAATGAATAAATCTAAAACTTCGGTTTGTCAATTTCTTCTTGTAGACCCCAGAGATGATGTTCTCTTTCCTCATCAGTTCTCTCTGCTCAACTTTTTGGTGTCTGTGTGATGGGCTGCATAGTAAGAAAACATCCCCACCTTCCTTACACCCCTTTTGCCAAACACAAGCCTCTTTGTTATAAGTTGTTTCTTAAAATCACTGCAAGAGACAAGTGGTAACAAACCTAGGCAGTTTGTAAAGGTTTAGGAAGCCTCATGTTCCCATGTCCCTTGTCTCCTGGGCAGAGTATCATGTTGTGCCATTGGCTCTCCAGACACTTTGAGAGTCTAGTGATGGTACCTGTCACACTGCATTGCCAGGGCTTGGTCATTCCTCTGTCTCCCTAGTTAGTCTGTGAGCTCTTCCAGGTTGGGGACCACATGATTGACATTTGCATGCCTGGCATCTTCCACGCATTTGTTGAATGACTGTGAAAATGAATAAATGAATGAATGATCTAGCTGTGCAAATAAAGCTTAGTCTGTCATTCTTATAACCTCTTTCCTGAGTCTCATCTTAGATGCTTTTGTCTTAGATATCAGTCCATTGAACCTTGTCTTCATTAGACATTAGATAAAGCAATTCCAACCCTAGCCAAAGATGAATTTAAGGTGACTCCACTGCAGGATGTAGTAGTATCCTAAGTGCATTCCAGAATTTCCTCCAGAATATGTAGAAAGAATGAATAAGACCTACTATTTGATAGCACAATGGGATGACAATAGTCAATAATAACTTAACTGCATATTTTAAAATAATTTAAAGAGTGTAATTGGATTGTATGTAACTCAAAGGATAAATGCAGATTTTTTTTTCCGCAAAAAATATTGTAGAATTTTTTTTTTTTTTTTTTTGCAAAAAACATTGCAGATTTTTTTTTTCCTCGATTAATAGGCCCTGGTGGGAAGAACCTAGTCTTCTTTGAGTCAGAAAGTGGTCTTTTCCTGGCTCATCCTGCACTCAGCAATCCCTCAGGTTTGGACTCCTGGAGGTCCAACCTTCACCCTGGGATCTGTGCACCTGTGATCCACAGCATCTTCCTGCTGATAAAGCCATTCTGCCCTTGTGAAGTTGGGTGTCAAAACCTGTTCTTGGACAATGGTGCTGTGCCATTCATCGCAGGAGCCCTCCCATGTCAGGCCTACAGCCTCGAGACACTCTCAGCAGACCTTTGGCCTCTGCTGCAAAATCCTATCCCTATAAAGACTCCTTCAGAGCCTCTCTGGCCAGTCTATATGCCACATTTACTCTCCTCTGCAGAGCAGACTTGAGGGGTTTACCCTGAGCCCAATCATGATATAGTTCCTGCTAGCTTGGCTACCAGGAACGCTTGCTTCCTCACATGCCTAACTCCCATTCTGTCTCATGCCCAACCACAGCCATCTCTTGAGAATGTTGTTCTTTTAGAATGTTGTTATGTGCTGATTTGTGTCCCCCCCAATTCACATGTTGAAGCCCTAACCCTCCCTCTACCCCAGTACCTCAGAATGTGACCTTATTTGGAAAGAGAATCTTTAAAGAGGTAATCAAGTTGAAATGAGTTCATTAGGGTGGGCCCTAATCCAGAATGACTGGTGTTCTTATGAAAAGGGGAAATTTGGAGACAGAGACAGACACACAGGGAGAACTCCATGTGGAGATGAAGGCAGAGACCGGTGATGCTGCCACCAGCCAAGGAGCACCAAAGTCCACTGAAAACCACTGGAAGCTCAGAGAGAGGCAGGGGACAGATTCTCCCTCAGGGCCTCCAGAAGGAACCAACCCTGCTGATATCTTTTTTCATTTTTAATTTCTGTGGGTACATAGTAGGTGTATGTATGTATGGAGCACATGAGATGTTTTGATACAGGCATGCAATGTGAAATAAGCACATCATGGAGAATGGGGTATCCATCACTTCAAGCATTTATCTTTCGAGTTGCAAACAATCCAGTTATACTTTGTTATTTTAAAATGTACGATTAAGTTATTATTGACTATAGTCACCTTATTGTGCTATCAAATAGTAGGTCTCATTCATTCTTTCTGCCTTTTTTTGTTTGTTTGTTTTTTGTAACCGGCCTGCTGATATCTTGCTCCTGGACTTCTGGCCTCCAGAACTGGGAAACAGCAGGTTTCCGTTGTTTAAGCCATGCGGTTTGTGGCACTTTGTTATGGCAGCCCTAGCAAACTAATGCAAGTGTGTTTATGAGCACTAACACTGTGAACATTTGGAAATAATAAGAGAGACGGATTTCCACTGTTACTTCCTCACACTTTTTTCTGAGATTGGACCTATTTCCTGGCTGTTTAGATTCAAATAGCATTTATTTGAATCTACTATTTGCATTTACTATATGTGCGAATTTTTCTTTTTGACATTAGTTTATATCACCCTCCGAAATAACCTCATAAACCATTGTTCTCATCACTTGCCAGATGAGGAGCTGAGATTCAGTGAGATGAAGAAACTGAGCCAGGCTACCAGCTTGGAAGTGGGAGAGCTGGGATCAGAATTCAGGTCTCTTGTTTCTGAATTCAGGGCAGGGTCCATTGTGCTGTGCTGCTAAGCACGAATGTAGTACCCTCCCCCACCCCATCTGCCTTGGGCTTTTCTGAAAATATTAACCATTTAGCGTGGGAGCCTCCTGCCAGCGTTTACAAGGCTGAGTCCCGCAGCTCTGCGGTGCTTACACTGCCCTCTCCCTGTGCTGTGTGCCCGTGCTGCTCCAATCTCCATCTCCACAGAAAGGGTTGCAGGAGGTGCCCCAGGTGTCACCTGCATCCCAGTCACCTGACAGGCCCATTAAACAGGAACAGTCTTTTGGCAGAATCATATTTTTTTTCTGGTTTCAAATGCAGTGCATGCTCCTAATTAAACATTTAGAAAATGTAGCAAAAGCACACAGAGGAAAATAATGCCTCTCTCATCATTTAGGTTTCATCTTTCAGGTCCCATGAAGACGATGCTGTATTTATATCTTACGTGAAGGTGATGTTTAAAATTCGGGATGGGGGGAATGGGAAAAATTCCTCAAACTGCTTGGAAGCTCAAAAACCAAGAAAAATTATTTTTGTTCATTTTCGTATTTAGGAAACTATATGGAGGTAGTGGGAGCCCAAGTCTAGTTTGAATGGAGGAAGAGAAAGGGGGAAAGGTCATGGAGAAGTAAAGGGATTTTTCTTTTTTTCTTTCAATACTGGGCAAATATACTTGAATTCAGGCAAATTACATACCAGGTAATTACTGTAGGTAATTCCTCCATGTTTCCCTCTTACCTCCCCCTCAAGCCCCCACAATAGGCTCAGGCTGAGTATGCTGTTCCATATTTTTCCTAGCTGTTTTCTGGGATTTATTCTCTTTATGGGTTGTATTAGTCCATTTTCATGCTGCCGATAAAGACACACCTGAGACTGGGTAATTTATAAGGAAAAAGAGGTTTAATGGACTCACAGTTCCATGTGGCTGGGGAGGCCTCACAATTATGGTGGAAGATGAAAGGCACATCTCACGTGGCAGCAGACAAGAGAAGAGAGCTTGTGCAGGGAAACTCCCCTTTATAAAACCATCAGATCTCATGAGACTTATTCACTATCATGAGAACAGCATGGGAAAGACCCACCCCCATGATTCAATTACCTCCCACCAGGTCCCTCCCACAACACGTGGGAATTGTGGGAGCTACAATTCAAGATGAGATTTGGGTGGGGACACAGCCAAACCATATCATGGATATAGAAACGTGGCTCTGTGTGTGTGTGTGTGTGTGTGTGTGTGTGTGTCTGTGTGTATGGCTGGGTGTGTCTGTGTGTGTGTGTGTGTATGCAGGGACCAGCTTTCTGAGTCTCAAATGCCCATGAGGTCAGACAGGTTGGCTGCCCAGAGCTGTGGCTGGTACCACTCCATACGCTTCCAGCTCTAGGTCTTTGTGTCAGATGGGATAGGTACCTAATGTCTGCCTACATCTCACCATGTGGCTTCTGTGTAACGAAGCAAAGCCAAAAGTCTGGGTAGGTTTTTCTTAATCTAACACAATCTGCTTTACAAATGATGCCAGCTTCTCCTAGATTCTGGGATTAGGTTGCCTACCAGTCTTCACTTGTGGTGATGTTGTGAGTCTTGGTCTTTTTCTATGTCTTCACGGGCATTTTAGTGGGCAGTTAGGCAAAGCTGATGCCCTTTGGCCTGGAAATCCAACCCAGGGATTCTTGACCTTCTTCTCTAAGCCATTATCCTGAATTCTGATACAGCCACACCCACAGGATCACCCAGCCAGATCCGGTCTCTGTTTACAATTTCGTACACTTCCTCCACAACTAGTGAGCCAGCTTTTAACGAGCATCATGACCTGGGGTCCCTGGGCCTCGACCTGCTATCTTCATCCATCACCCTCACTGTTACTTTGTTTGGAGATAATATAATAGTGTTGTTAAGGAATTTGATTTTTTTTTTTTTTTTTGGTTGAGATGGAGTCTCACTCTGTCACCCAGGCTGGAGTTCAGTGGCTCAATCTTAGCTCACTGCAACCTCTGCCTCCCGGGTTCAAGCGGTTCTCCTCCCTCAGCCTCCCGAGTAGCTGGGACTTCAGGCAACTGCCACCACGCCCACCTAATTTTTTGTATTTTTAGTAGAGATGGGGTTTCACCGTGTTAGCCAGGATGGTCTTAATCTCCTGACTTCGTGATCTGCCTGCTTCGGCCTCCCAAAGTGCTGCGATTACAGGCATGAGCCACCTCGCCCGGCCTAGGAATTTGATTCTAACAACAGGCATTTATCAGCTGTGTGACCCTGAGCAAGTTTCTTAGCCTCTCCGGGTTTCAGTTTCCACATTGTAGGATGGGACTTATTGAAGAATTAATGCATTCACAAGTACGAAGTGCTTAGTGTTTCAGTGTTGTGCATTCTAGCAGCCAGGATCCCCTCACATTCTCAAGCTTGCACCAGGCTTGTCATGCCAATCTCAAACCTTGGGTCACCCTTCCCCCCTGTTCCTTACACTCTTGTTTTGGAGCTGTCCAGCATTTCTGGAAAAGTCATGAATGTTGTGATTGCCCCATGAGGAATTCATGCTCTAGAACAATGATCTCACCACCTCTTAGCAATTGTATTCATTCCTCATTAATATGTGGTGACAGACCCCATATAATAGCCCCTGATGCTATCCTATACTTTCCCTCTGAATATCAAAAAAAAATCACAGACTTGCTGTGAATTCTCCCATTTTTCCTTCCAGTGACCCAGCATACATTCCTCTTGCCATCTGAACATTTCTAAACATCTTTAGCCATCCTTTCCTCCTAGTCTGTCCGTTTGAATTCTAAGTGCACTGACAAGGTTGCTCCTTGTTGTAACCATATACAGGAACCTCACAGCAGCTCCATTTGGATGAAGGTCTACTCTGCATCTCCATGGGCCCTCCCCAAGCCCAAGCCACATCCGTCTTCCACTTGAACATCTGCCATAGCCTGCTTCCATTCATACCCTTGACAATTCATTCTTCATGTCATAGGCAGAACGATCTTTTAAAAACATATGTCAGGTCCTGTCACTCTCTTGTTTAATGCCTTCTGATAGCTTCCTGTTCTACTATGTGTAGAATAAAATCCCAGTCCCTTCCTTGGCCTCCAGGGGCCTGCATAACGAGGTCCCTGCTGATTTTCCAGCATGATTTCATTGTTTACTTTGCTCTATTTTTTGCTCAGCATGTTCCAGCCACGCTTGATTCCCCTCTGTTCTCTGAATACACGGAGCCCCTTCCTGTCACAGGCCTTCACACTTGCTGGAATGTGCTTCCTCCCCACACCAGCCCCCTCTGTGTGGTTAACTCCTCTTCACCCTTTGGCTCTCAGTTCAGATGTCACCTCCTCAGAGAGACCAGCCTTCCCCAGTGGCCATCTGGTCATTTCCTTCCTAACACCACCGCCTGTCATTGTCTTGTTCATTTACTGTTTATTTCTTGACTCTCTCGCTCCAAGAGGTCAAGGATCTGACGGACTCACCCACTGTTACAGTCCAAGTGCTTAGAACAGTGCCCAGCACAGAGTAGGCACTCGGTGGATGTTTGTTGAATGAAGGGAACCCTCCTCACCTTTTGTACCAGTTAGGGATTGCATCTGGCTGCCTGAACAGAAACCAACTCCAGGAAAGGGATTTAGCCCGTGGAAGGTCTGCACAGAGGTCTGGAGGTCGGCGGCCACACCCAGTCACGGACACTGTCGAGGAGCTGGGCTCCTTTGGGTTTATTGCTCTGCCATCTTTAGTGTGTGGATTTCATCCTCATGGCTGCAAGATGCTGCACCATCGTATTTCAAATGGGAAGAAGGAGAAGGGCAGAAAGGGGCATTCTGCCTGATCTGTTCTTTATCTGTAAAATGACAGTTTTCCTAGAACCCAGTAAACTTTGCTTGGGTCTTATTGGTCAGAAGAGTATGATGTAGGTGTTCTGGTCTGCAAAGGTGTCTAGGAACTCAAGACTTTTAGCTTTTTACCCTATATTGACCAGGCATTGGATGTGGGCTTCCCCAGCAAGGGGATGTGATGTTGTGTGAGGTCATTTCCTTCCACACAGGGAACTTTCAAGCTACCCTAAAAGTATCAGGGTCCTCTTGGCAAAGGGAAAATGGGGAGAACAGATACTGGGCAGGCTGCCAGCAGAGTGGTCACTTCTTTCATCCTAAAGCTGTGGTCAGAGAGGAGAGAAGATTTCCAGGAATAAGAAGGGGGAAAGGAATTAGGTAAGTGAGGAGGGAGAGAAGTTCTGCCAGAAACCAAGGTGACATGATTGCTAGTATAACAATTTTGCCATAACAACAATAATAATATTGTTTTTAATATTTTCATGTTTCAAGTAAGTTCATAAGGTGAACATTTTCTGGAAAAACTACATGTGCTAATATTGAAATAATTTTTAAAATAATGCAATACCTTAAACTTTAATCTTTTAGAATGGTCTTTTAACTTCAGATGTGCTGTGTACATGAAATGCATGGTGGACATTCCCTTGTCTTCTGCCTTATTTTCCTGAAAGGTTAATGCCAACCAGAGACTGATGTGCCAGCTAATATTCCATGGCACCAATTTCCAGTTAGTGGGAACATTTGTGGGAGTCTGCTGTGCAGGGTCACACTGCTGCTCAGGCTGGGAGCTTCTGTTGGAGAAGCAGCTCACAGCCAACTGGCAAATTTACAGAGTTGACAGTGTTTTCTGTGGAAGTTCAAAAAACCCAACCTGCTGCTGTCTCTAGGGCTTGTGGACTTTAGGGCGTGAAGAAACTGGAAAGGCTTGCAGAAAATAGCAGGGCAGTTTGGGAAACTGGTCGCCATGACAACAGGGCATGGCAGCGGTTACAATGGAAGCAGAGATCGCCTGTGCACCCTTCCTGAGAGGAATGATTCAGGCTTAAGCACCTCAATAAACAACTGGCGTGTTTGAAACCAAGGCCTCATTAAATGATTACCTCCAAGAATCACTTTTCAAGGGCAGTCTTCATAGCAGTCAGGCTCACACTTTCTTGCTGGGGTGATAAGTGATGATGTACAAGCACAAACGAACACAGCTACGACCTCATGGTGTGGCTTCCATTAATTGGGTGCTCAGCATGTGCCGGGCTTTGCAGATTTATTACCTAACTCTGTTATTTCTATTTTACAGAAAGGGGTAGTCAGAGCGGTGGGATGGCTTGTCTAAGTGTACACGGGTTGTGAGCAGCGGGGTGGGGTTTGGAACTCAGGTCTGTCTCATTCTGAGCCCTTTCCTGTACACCAGCCCCTTCATGGATTGCTAGCTTCTGTCCTCACCGCCTTTCACCTAGACATTTGCAACAACTTTTGGACTAGTCTTCCCACCCCCAGTCACTCCCACTTCAATCCCCTTCACATTATTGCCAGGTGAATACTCCCAAGTACAGCTGGGATCATTATTGTGTTATTCTTCTACTCAAAGCCTTTCATGATTTCCCACTATCTACTGAATACAAATGTCTTAGTGTGGAATTCAAGGCTTTCTCTCCAGCCTCTCCATGCAGCCTTTGGGGTAACAGGTGGGGCAATGGGATCAGGTGCCTCAAAGGGCATCCCACCTGATCCCACAGCCCCACCTGCCACCCCAAAAGCCTGCTGCTCCTGCCCTTCTGCTTCAGTTATGTGTTCCCTGATAGCACACACCATTTAGGACACTTACTCCCCTTTGAGTTTTCTTATTTATGATTGTGACTTATCTCTGCTATTATACTGTATACTCTTAAAGACAGAGCCGAGAAACAGACTCTGAGATAAACCCTTACTAGAGAGAGCTCTAGTAACAACACCTGTGATGTGGGCCTCTTACCTATCTCAAGCTATATATATGTATATGGAGAATAGTATAATAAACCTCCATGTACCCATCATCAGCTTCAACAATTATCAACATATTGCAAACCTTGTTTCATCTCTGCCTCCATTCCATTTCACCAATTAAACATTTTTGAAGCAAATTCCACAAGTCATGTAACTTCATCCATAAATACTTCAGTATGAATCTCTAATAAACTAGGACTCTTTAAAAATATATTAGATTGGATCATATCTATTAGATTGGACCAAAAAGATATTAGATTGGACCATTTTGTTATTTTTGTAGGTTGAAATAGTGTAATATTAGCAATTTCATATACTTCAAACTAATATATAACCACAGTACCATCATCACACCTAAAAATTAATGAAAATTTCTTAGTTCTCTAATGTAATAATAATTCAGTCAGCATCCCAGTTTCTCCAACAGGGTGAGGGGCACAGGCCAGGGCAGAGGGAGGAGTGGAATGGCTGTTGTAATAGGGGCTTTGGCTGATGCCCTGGGGAGCTCTGGAACTGGGATGGCCATTCAGCAATTGAGAAGACCGGGCCTTTTTACCCTGTATCGGCCAGGCGTTGGATGCAGGCTTCCCCCAGCAAGGAGATGTGACCTCGGGTAAGGTCATTTCCTTCCACAGGAGCAGTGCCTGGAGAGGCACTCAGTTGTGATCCTTTAGCAGGTAACTCTCCCAGCAGCTGGAGAATCTGGTGCTGCAGTCCCACAGAAAGACCTGGCAGGGGTGGGGGCTGTAATCACCTTACTCATCTTTCTGCTTGCCTAATGGCTGCATATCAGATTCACCTGGGGAATCTCAAACAAAGGTCCTACCCCTGGCACTTCTGATTTGGTAGTGGGGGTGAGACTAGAAAACCTGCAGTCTTTCCATGTTCTCTAGGTCAGTGGAGAGTGGAATTTCTTAGGTCTGGGTGGACCTGAGATTCTGCGTGTTTGACAGGCTTCCAAGTGATGCTGATGGTGCTGGTCCAGAGGTCCTAGATCAGAGGTTGGCAAACTTTTTCTGTAACGGGACAGACGGTAAATATTTTAGGCTTTGTGGGCCACGTGATTTCTTTTGCAACTACTCAACTTCTCTGTTTTTAATGCCAAAGCAGCTATAGACAATACATAAATGAATGAGTGTGTCTGCATTCCAGTGCCCACTCCTGTCCTAGGTGATTTTGAAGCACAGCCAGATTTAAGTGTCACTGTCTTTAATCCCCAAGGCAGTGTGGAAGAGAGAAAAAAAGCATAGGATTTGCAGTTACTAGTCCTAGCCCTCAAAAACATCTCTAAATAGCTCAGCACATGCTGAATACTCAAATAATGTTTCTAGAATAACGAACAGACAATGAATTAATGGAATTAAGTTCATTTCTCACCGTGAAGGCAGTTTTTAAAGTATCTCAGATAACATTTGTTCATCAAAGTATTAGAGATTTTATTATGCAAATCATGCTCTTGAGTTGGGTGGGATTCAGGAAGAATATGGCATCACGCAGAGTAAGGTAGAGGGTGCTTGAAGATCAATTTCATCTTCTCAAGGAGTTCTCTTCGCCTTCGGCTCTGAGGAATGTTGGGACGCCTTAATCCCTTCAGCACAGGTCACTGTTGATTTACAGAGTTGGGTGCAGCTACCATGGCCTGAGTTGTTTTCTTAGCTGAATCAGATCCAGACAGGGCTTCTTCTGAAAGGGTGGAATGCTCTTCTAAGAGGCGTGAGGAATAATCATCTCCCTGTGTCTCTCTGAGTTTCACTTACCTTTCCTTAACTCTCAGTTATTGCCACTGGCTGTAATGCCAGAAATGAGGGTTTTTGGAAAGTCGCTGCATGTCTGCTTGGTTGTGAGTCTGGGCAGCTGATGAATGGGTTGCTGTTATGGTGTTTACTTTTCTGAATCAGGTGTTCCTTTGCAGAGGCGGGGGGCTTCCAGTCATTATGTAAGCTTTCAGAAAATACCTAATGATCTTCTTGGAGAAAAAGCACCATTTAAATAGAAGCTACTAAAATCGTTAACACAAGGACCCAGAGAGAGTGTGCCCATGCCCTTTAGCCATATTTGTCTCTTTTGCACATAAATTCAAAATTCAAACACTGACTATTCTTGGGATTCCAAAACCCTGTAGCAGTAAGCAAAAAATTAATGTGGAATGTATATGATACACAAAAAAGTTATATGAAAAGGTGATCCGAATATGTGTGTAGGTACACACACACACACACACACACACACACCTCCCACACAAATGGAGATTATATCTTCAATTGAGCATCAAACACCATCTGGTTGCAATTGCTCAAAACAATTCTAGAACCCCTTAATTGTAGCCTTAGACATTTTTTAATATAACATTTCAAACATATATGAAAATTTGAAACTTTATACACACATATTTCAAGCTATATATATATTTATAATATAGAAATATATATAATTATATATTATAAAATATATAATATATATTTTATATTATATATAATATATATTTTATATTTATATATAATATATTATATACTATATATTTTATATTAAATATAATATATACTATATATTTTATATTAACATATATAATATACTATATATTTTATATTAACATATATAATATACTATATATTTTATATTAACATATATAATATACTATATATTTTATATTAACATATATAATATACTATATATTTTATATTCACATATATAATATACTATATATTTTATATTCACATATATAATATATTATATATTTTATATTCATATAATATATTATATATTTTATATTCATATATAATATATTATATATTTTATATTCATATATAATATATTATATATTTTATATTCATATATAATATATTATATATTTTATATTCATATATAATACATTTTTATATTAATATATAATATATTATATTTTATATTGATATATTATATTTTATATTAACATATAATATATTATATATTTTATATTAACATATAATATATTATATATTTTATATTAACATATAATATATATTTTATATTAACATATATTTTATATTAATATATAATATATTATATATTTTATGTTAATATATAATATATTATATATTTTATATTAATATATAATATATTATATATTTTATATTAAGATATAATATATATTTTATATTATATATTAATATATATTATAAAATATATATTAAATAAATTAATATAAATATTAAATATATAAATATATATTTGGAGAATAGTATATAATAAACCCCCATGTATCCATCACAGCTTCAACACATTGCAAATCTTGTTTCATCTCTGCCTCCATTCCCCTTCATCAATTGGGTAATTTTGAAGCAAATTCCGGAAGTCATGTAACTTCATCCAGGAATACTTTAGTATGAATCTCTAAGAAATTAGGACTCTTTAAAAAAGATATTGGGGCTGGCATGGTGGCTCACACCAGTAATCCCAGCACATTGGGAAGCCGAGGCAGGAGGATCACTTGAGCCTATGAGTTTGAGACCATCCTGGGCAACATAGGGAGGCCTCATCTCTACAAGAAAATTGTTTTTAAAAATTAGCGAAGTGTGGTGCTGCGTGCCTATAGTCCCAGCTATTCTGGAGGCTGAGCCCGCTTGAGCCTGGGAGGCAGAGTTTACAGTGAGCTGAAATTACACCACTGCACTCCAGCCAGGGCAACAGAGCAAGACCCTGTTTCAAAAGAAAATTTTTAAAAAGTAAAAAGATATTGGATTGGACTATATGAAATTGTCATTTTTTATAAGTTGAAATGGTATAATATCAGCAATTCCATATGCTTCAATCTAATATATAACCACAATACCATTATCACATCTAAAATTAATGAAAATTCCTTAATTCTTAATTCTCTAATGTAATAAAAATTCAGCCAGTGCCCAGAGTTTCCCAATGGTCTCATAAATATTTTTCTATCATTGGTTTGTTTGAATTGAGATACAAACAACGTCTGCATATTGTATTTGGTTTATATTTTTCTTGTTTCTTTCAGTTTATAGGTTTCCCATTTCCTCCCCTTTCCCCTTCAATTTATTTGTTGAAGAAACTGGTTGTTTTGTCTTGTAGAGTTTCTAATTTTTGGATTTTGCTGATTGCCTCCCTGTGGTGTTGTTTAAAATGTTGCTATATTCAGTTAGACAGGAGGAAAACCTGCAGGAAGGCTATTGCACAACGTGGTGACTAGAGTTAATAACACTGTATTGTATAGAATAGTTCCTCCTTATCCTTGGAGAATAAGTTCCAATACTTCCAGGGGATGCCTGAAGCCACAATTAGTACAAAACCCTATATATACTCTTCTTCCTTTACTTATTAAATAGAGAACTTTCACACCTTATTTTAAAGAAGCACTTTAGGGCTTCTCTTCGGCATATCAGAATTGCCAGCATCACTACTCTTGCTTTGGTGCCATTATTAAGTAAAAGAAGGGTGACTTGAATGCAAGCACCATGATACCTGGACAATTGATCTGATCACCAAGAGGGCTACAAAGTAACTAACAGGCCAATGGTGTCTACAGCCTGGATACATAGGACAAGACATATATACAATACATACATACACATCCCAGGCAAGACAGAGCAGAACAGCAAGATATTTCATCATGCTACTCAGAATGGCACACAATTTAAAACTTATGAATTGTTTATTTCTGGAATTTTCCATTTAATATTTTTGGACTTTGGTTGACCACAGGTAACTGAAACTGCAAAAATGGAACCTGCAGGGAGGGAGGGACAACTGTATTTGAATGTTTAAAAAGTAGATTTTAAATGATCTCACCACAAAGAAAGATATCTGAGATCATGAATATGTTAATTAGCTTGATTTAGCCATTCAAGAATATATACATATATCAAAATATCATGCTGTACACCACATATAAAATTTTATTTGTCAATTTAAAAATTAATTAATTAATTGAAAAAAGTTTCTGTATTCTCTGTAAACTGATAGAACAATAGGCTTGATGGAATTCCGGTTTGCTTTTTTAGTAAGAAACTTCATAGATGATGAGGTATTCTTTCCATCGTGTGGTTCTACAACAGGAACCACACATCAGGTTATCTCTCGTTTTTTGTGATGTTAAGATTGGCTTAGGCCACCTGATCTATCCTTTATAAAGTTTCTCATCAGCTTTCTACCTAATGCTTTTAGCAGTTATTGATAATCATTGCCTACATCAATTATTTCATTAGGAATTACAAAATGGTGATAGTCTAACATTTCTTCAACATTTATTACCCGGAATTCTTTTATAAAGAATAACTTTTCCCCACATCCCCTTTGGCTTTCCTGAAAAGTCAGAATAAATGCCAAATGTTTTCCCTTTAATGATCAGTTCTCAGTTTCTCCCCTAGTGTCCTCCAAAGGTGACCCAAGGAGTGTTTCTTAAAGCATCATGATGGATTCATGGCTCATTAGCATATTGGATGGGTTTTAACTCATTGCACTTATTATCTTGTATGTGTGTGCTCAGGGTTTCCCATCTTCGGCTAGTGGGAGCCCCTGTTTGACTCTTGACTCCTTTTCACACACTTCTAGTAGTCTTTGATAGTCCTGGCTTTCTGGTATGGTATGTTTTTCTAGGCTTATTATTATTTCTAGGCTTATTATGTTTTTATAGGCTCATTCTTTTATTTTTCTGGGCTAAGACTTGGAATTACCGATTTCTCTAAGGAGCCCTGGTTCCTCTAATTGAAATACTATACTTAGAGCCTACAGCCTGGGCACCTAGGCTGCTTGTTGCTACTGGGTTGGCTGTTGTTTATATCCCTTTTCACTGGACAGAGCTAGAAACTATTTTTAAAGAGACTATGTGTTTGTATTGATATTATCAATTCAGATTTTTCATCCTTTTAAAACTTTATTCTTTTTTTTTAGATGCTAAAAATCTTGGTTCCTAACAATATTATAAGTAAGAAACTAAGGTTGCTTTGTCTTATATATGTAACAGTATTGTTAACAGTGGAGGGTGTCTAGGTTCTTGGCATCTTGAACACATAATTGGACAAAATGTACAAACAAAGCAAGGATAGAATGAAGGGATTTATTGAGAATGAAAGTACACTCTACAGTGTAAGAGCAGGCCCGAGCATAGGGGCTCAAAGGCCCCATTACAGAATTTTGGGGAGTTTAAATATCCCCTAGAGGATTCCATTGGTTACTTTGGGTATGCCCTATATAAATGGAGAGGATGAAGTAAAGTTACAAAGTCGTTTACCACCTATGCCCTATGGAGAGGATGTTTCCTGTTATAGCTGAAGTGTGGATCGGCCTTATGTTCCCTGCCTCCAGACTCTATTTTCCTGCCTCAGTGTGATTACTGAAAATGTTTTAAAGATTTTTTGGGAGATTTTGTCTTTGGGGTATATCCCAATAGGAACATACAGTTAGATTACTGTGTTTTAAAGTAAATTGAAATAATTTATTGCTGGGTGGCTGTATGAGGGTTCTCCAGAGGGACAGAACTAATAGGATATATATATATAAAGGGGAGTTTATTAAGTATTAACTTACATGATCACAAGGTCCCACAATAGGCTGTCTGCAAGCTGAGGAGCAAGGAGAACCAATTTGAGTCCCAAAACAAAGAATTTGGAGTCTGATGTTTGACAGCAGGAAGCACCCGGCACGGGAGAAAGATGTAGGCTGGGAGGCTAGGCCAGTCTTGCCTTTTCACATTTTTCTGCCTGATTTATATTCTCTGGCAGCTGATTAGATGGTGCCCACCCAGATTAAGGGTTGGGTTTGCCTTCCCCAGCCCACTGACTCAAATGTTAATCTCCTTTGGCAACACCCTCACAGACACACCCAGGATCAATACTTTGCATCCTTCAATCCAATCAAGTTGATACTCAGTATTAACCATCACAGTGGTTAAGCCATCAACTTGCTAGATAGGTAGGTTCATTTGTTTCATTTTACTTTTGTATTTCAGGAAAAATTGCTGTTTCTTTCATTTCAGTTTAATTTTGTTTTATATTGGTCAAACATTTACATGGTTCTAAAGACAAATCTATAAAATAAGCTACATATAAAAAGTTCGGCTTTCATTATCTCTACCCCCTTTCCTCTGATTCCTTTGTCATCCTATAGATAACCATTTTATTAGTTTTTGGTTTATCTTTTTTTTTTCAAATAAGCAAACATATGCACACATGCACAGAAATCTCTATATCTATATCTGTATCTATATATTTAGATGCTTTTCATTTTTAAGATAAAAGGCAGCATACTATACCTACTGTTCTGTCCTTTGGCTTTCACTGAAGGCTATATCCCAGATATCACTTCAAAGCACTATATAAATTCCTCATTCCTTTTTATAGCTGCATAGCGCTTGATTGTGTGGATGTGTCCTAGTTGTTCCCAATCTTTTACTGTAACAAATAGTCTTGTCCACGTGTCTTTTCATTTTTTGCCAGTGTAGATTTAGGTAGATCCCTAAAAAGTGCTTCGGCTGGGCCAAATGCTGAATGCCAATGTAATTTTGCTAGATATTGCCAAATATCCCCCCAGAGGCCTTGTGCCATTTTGCA
Organism: Pongo abelii; assembly: GCF_028885655.2. Taxonomy (NCBI): domain Eukaryota; kingdom Metazoa; phylum Chordata; class Mammalia; order Primates; family Hominidae; genus Pongo; species Pongo abelii. The sequence continues at coordinate 119,132,718 of NC_071992.2, forward strand.
TTCCCATCAGCAGCATATGAAAGTGCCTGTTTCCCCATAGCCCTGCCAGCAGGGTATATTACCAAACTTAGGGATTTTTATCACTTTAGTAGGTAAGGAATTGTAGCTCACTTAGTTTTAGTGTGCATCTCTAAGAATGAAGTTGCCATCTTTTTATACAATTCTGGAAAAACTGCCATTTCTGTCCTATATATGATCTGTTCACATCTCTGGGCCTGTTCTTTGTTTGTTTTTTGTTTTTGTTTTTTTTGAAACAGGGTTTTGCTCTGTCACCCAGGCTGAAGCACAGCGGTACGATCGCGGTTCACTGCAGCCTTGATCTCTTGGTGTCAAGCAGTTTTTCTACCTCAGCCTCCCAAGTAGCTGGGACCACAGGTGAGCCACCATGCCCAGCTAATTAAAAACATTTTTTTCATAGAGATGGGGTTTTGCCACATTGCCCATGCTGGTCTCCAACTACTGGGCTGAAGCAATTCTCCCACCCTGGCCTCCGGAAGTGTTGGGATTACAGGAACGAGCCACCATGCCCAGCCTGGGCCTGTTCTTTTGACCATATTCACTAGGTGTAAATCTTCATCCTTTTAAGGTGACTGAGATATTTTGAAAAGCAAAAAGTCTAAAAGCAAAAAGTTGAAAAGCAAAAACCTAAAGTTATTTGTTGAATAAAATTGCTGGGGTTTTGCTGTCAGATGGAAGAGCTGGGACTGGCTGGGCATCTCTCTTGGTATAGTCCCAGGACTTCTCCATATACTCTTTCTGCAAGGGCTAGTTTGGGCTTCCTCACAGCATGGTGGCCCAGGGCAGTCAGCATGTTTGCATAACTGCTCAGAACTCCAGTGCAAGCCCTAGCTAGCAAGGTTGAAGCTGCATTGCCTTTTATGTCCTAGTCTTGGAAATTACACAGTGTTATTTCTCCTGTATTCTATTGGTTACAAATGAGTCACAAGCCTGCCCAGATTTAAAGGGAGGGGAATCAGACTCCACTTCTTGATGGAGGAATGGAAAGTTTCTAGAAGAGCATGACAGTTTTAATAACTATGAAGGACCTGAGATTTAACCCTACAAGTTAGTCCATCACAGTTTCTTGAATACTGGTAAAATACGAGACTCCAGGGTCAGAAACAAAGGATGTTACCAGTGTGGCATAGCAAACCTTTTGGGCATTAGCATATTTGCATCAGTCCCTGTTCCCCCAAGTCTCACTGGGGAGAAGCAGATGGGTCCAGATAGATTCCTGCACATGTGTTACAGGAAATTTCCATTCCTATTAATCTACTGAAACTCTTATGACAAAGAGTACCAATTACCTTGTAAATGGAGAGTCAGTGCCCATGTCCCTTTCTGCAGCTTTCAGCACCATTGACCTGGCCAATCTCCTCTGCCTACCCTTACTCCACATTTTGGAAATGGACCTTCTCCCTCAGTTTCACTACACCACCATTTCCCTTCCACCTCTGATTATGTCTTCTCTGCGTCATCCTCTTTTTTAGTTCCTCTTTCCTGATTTGTCCCATGCTCCACCCATGTCTCTTCACGCCCTTGCCCAGTTCTCTTCTCTCATCCAGTAGGCTCTCCCAGAGGACTCACCTGCTGCTACCATTATCCTCCCAGTGGCTGCTTCCTGCCATATCTGCTCTTGATTCCAGACCACATTTCCAACCATCACAAGGCATCCAAATACTGTCAGCCAAGTTCCTCAAATTCAACTTGCCCCAAACCAAATTAACCTCTTCTCCCTCACACCTGCCCACCCTATGGTGCCATCCCTCTCTGTTCATCAGAATCATCTCTGGTTGTTCAGGTGTAAGACTTTGGGGTTATTTTTGTTTTACTCCTATCTTTCTCTGCACATCTAATCAGGCACCAACTTCTACAGTCTGTCTCTGAAATGAATGGTTGCAGTGAATTGTTCCTTTCTTTCCAGGCCCGACTGCCACTCTAGTTCAGGCCCTCATTAATGCTCCCCTTCAAATCACCTACCACTGCCCTTCCTGGATGTGGCGGCATCTTGGTGGCTAGGCAGTCATTCCCTTCCTCCCCTATTGCTCCATGTGTGTCTCTTACAAAATCACAAGCTCAGTTGAATTTTGTGTATTTATCACACAGAAAATCCCTCCTTCCTTCCTTCCTTCCTTCCTTCCTTCCTTCCTTCCTTCCTTCCTTCCTTCCTTCCTTCCTTCCTTCCTTCCTTCCTTCCTTCCTTCCTTCCTTCCCTCCCTCCCTCCCTCCTTCCTTCCTTCCTTCCTTCCTTCCTTCCTTCCCTCCTTCCTTCCCACAAATATTCTTCAGCATCCACCCTAGAGTGAGTGCTGTTTTAGACACTGGGGTTGGAGCAGTGGACAAGACCAAGATTCTTCTCTCAGAGCTTACATTTGGGTTTGAGCTAATGGTGATGGGTAGAGAAAGAAATAACCAAGGCAATTTCAGACATTGGTAAGCACCATGAAGAAAACCAAGATATAAAATAGAGAGTGACTGGAGATGGGGAAGCCTAGCAGATTGGGTGGTGAGGGGAGGGGTCTTTGAGGAAGGAGCTAACTTGTGAGTGAAGAGCAGGAGCTGCCTTGTGAGCATTAGAGGATAGAGTGTTCCAGGAAGGGCCCCCAGTAGTGCAAAGGCCCTGAGACAGGAATGGGCTTAATGTGATTGAGGCACAGAGTGAGGTGAAAGTAACTGGAGGAAACTGGGAGAGGGATGTAGGGTAGGAGAGGATATCTGTAAGGAGGTAGACTATTTAGGACCTTGTGAGAGATGGGCAGGGGTTTGGGCTTTATTCCAGAATCAATGGAAGCAGGGATAGGATTGTGTGTCCCCACTGGAACCTCTAAACCTCTCATTTACTTCTGACTTTTCTTCAGTTCATTTCTCACGTTCCTACCAAAGAGTCTTTCTGGAGGATGGATGTGATCGTGTCACTCTTGTGCCCAATGATATTTCATGACCGCTATTTCCTACTAGACAAATGATGAAATTCTTGGCATGGCATTCCAGGCCTTCAGCCATCAGGTCTGAGTCTTCTATTCCTACCAATTCCACACTATTGAGTCCTCACTAGGCCTGCCCTTTCCTTCCTTCTCTATGTCTTTAGTCTTGCAACTTCCTCTGATGGAACATTTTACCTTCACCCTTACTCATTGTACAAATCTAACCCAAAAGCCACCCCTCTGCAAAGCCTCCCTAGGCCCTCCCCAAGTGGAACGAATCTCTGTTTTCCCCATATGCCTTTTCTTCTCATTGCTATTTCCACTGCTGTATGGTCAGCTTTGTGCACATGTGCACAGGTCTGCCCTTCCCCAGGAATGAGTATTTCTTGGAGTCAGGAATTGGGTCTTGCTCATTACCTGTCCCCTAAAAAGGCTTGCCATTACTGTTGTCTGAGACTGACAAGCAGGAACACACTTACTTTGGTATCTGTCTTGCATTTGAAGAAAGTGATAGGCTATTGCTTGGTTACAAAACTGTGGGATTTGGGGCATGGCTCCATGGACATCCAGCTGTGTGGTTGCATAGCTGCATAATTGTGTGACTGTTTAGCTGCATGATAATATGGAAGCATAGTGGTCTGGCCACAGTTTGCATGGTTCCATGACTGGGTGGCTCCACAACGTTGACAGAAAACCTTCCCTTTGTATTTCTGTGAGTTACATCATGATTTCTACCAGCATTCTGAAGCTGACTGTATTTTCTACAGGAGAGCCATTGGCATCTTGGGTGGGACTGCAGCAATCATTGCTAAACACTAAGCATCCCTTCACTCTCCTACCAAATGCAGTATGGCCCCCTTGTCATCAAGACAACTCAAAATGCCCCTGTTCCTTTACAAACTCCCCCTCTCCCTACCTGTTAAAATCCCTAGATTATGAGCACAAGGGGAGTAAGGTGAAGGAAAAGCTACAAAGAAATTATGTTCCGTTCATCGGAAGAAGCTTGGAGCTGAAAAACGATCCAACTAATCATTGAGTACAAATGCTGAGATTTTTAGGAGGCAATCAAGACCCAACTGTTTCATGGCCTCGCCTGAAGTCCCATAGTCTGTCAGCAACAGAACAAAAACCAGAATGCATTTTCTTATCTGTAAGATGGAGATTTATGACTTATTTGTTTTTGCATAACAAATACTTGTATATTTTACTTCTTCAGGCAGCCACTGTTCTAATTGTAAAATAAAACTAATTGAATACTTGTGGCAACCTCATGGGGTCAGATTACCCCTGCTTGGCAGATGAGCCACACAGTTAGTAAGACACTTACCCTCTTTGTGCCACAGTTCTCCTATAAAATACACCCCCAGAGTGCTGAGGTGCACATTGAATTCTGTAATGTAATGTATGCTGAGGACTCAGCCAGTGCTTGATACATGCTAGCCATCATTTATTACAGCTGTGACTGTCTCTTCCCGTGTGACTGGGGCTCCTCCCAGGGGACTCCGCTGCATCAAATTGTATAAGTGCAACTCCTTTCAGTTGTGCCAGGTCTAAGTATCATCCAAGCAGGTTCTCCATTGTTTGCTTTTCCTGAAATGACCACACACGGTCAGCCCGGGATGAGGACATGTCCTTGGGAGTGGAGGTCATCTTTGCATTATGTCTTTTAGGGACTCAGAATTTAATTTTCTGCCACTCCATGTCTTGCTTGATTCTTAGAGTCACTCACTTCTGTAACTTTTGTTCCTGCCAGTGTCTGCTCTTGGAATGCCGCAGGCCCGCCTGCTGGTTGTTTTGTTCTAGAGAGTGAGAGAACCAAGAGGGAAGAGAGACAGATAAAGAGAAGGAGAAGCTAAATATCCATCATTGAAATAGAGCCAAAGAGCCCTGCTTCCTCACACTTTTTTTTTTTTTTTTTTTTTAGGCCTCAGGAATATTTTTTTTGTTTCCAGGGATCTCCTTGAATCCAGGCTTGAAGTGGAGCAGATGTGTGGGAGGGTAGGGGAGACGAAGGGCCTTTGGAATGGACAGTGACACTGGCAAGGAGATTCTCCCACAGTCAGCATGCTGGGCAAAGAAAGATAGTGATTTTACTGTTGTCTTGAAAGATCTGATTTTATTTTTTTTGAAAACCTCCAGAATGCTTAAATAAATATATTTGAATATATCTCTGGGTTGTTGAATTTGTTCAAACCCAATGAACACATTAACTATTAATGAGGTGCTTGTGCTCCTTTGAAAGCATGGTAATAATCCTCTTAAAAGAAAATTGTACCTATTTAATATCTTTCTTTGTGTATAATGCTAAATACAGCGTCTAAATTGGATTTATAATCCACAATGCTCAAAGTGACTTCACTTGGCACAGTCAAAGGACACTTTAAGATGCTTTAAATCTAAATGGACTCTGAAAATACACATCTTCCAAGTTAATTCTAATGATTGGTTTGTAACACAAATGGGGAACCTATTTCTAAGAATGATACTTGGGGTGAAATGGAACGCTTTGCCTTCATGAGTCTCTTAAGTCCACTATTATGACCTAAATCATCCCATGAGTATTTATTTATTTTGCTACCTAAATTTTAATTTTCTTTGATGTGGATTTTGCCATTGGGATTATATAGAAATAGACATTATTGAAAGGCTTAAGATACTAAGATAGACCAAATATATATGTCCTTTCAGACAGGGCAGTGGCCTTACCCTAAATGAATGAATGAATTTATTCAACAATTATGTAGGGTGCACTTTCAAAGTGCTAGACATAGTCCTAGGCACTCAGGCTAGATCTAGGAGGAGCCCTTGTGGAGTTTGCAGCCTAGAGCAGCGCTGTCCAGAGACTCAATGTTCTTTGCATTGTCCAATACAGCCTTATGACTATGGATCACTGGAAATGGGGCTAGTGCTGCTGAATAACTGAATTTTTCACATGATTTAATGTTAATTTAAATTAGCATAGCCCAGTAGACCTGGCGGCTACCATATTGGACAGCACAGGCAGAAGACATAGATAGCAAACGAACTCATACAATTAATTATTTTTTATTTATTTATTTATTTTTATTTTATTATTACACTAAGTTTTAGGGTACATGTGCACAATGTGCATGTTTGTTACATATGTACACATGTGCCATGTTGGTGTGCTGCACCCATTAACTCATCATTTAACATTAGGTATATCTCCTAATGCTATCCCTCCCCACTCCCCCAACCCCACAACAGGCCCTGGAGTGTGATGTTCCCCTTCCTGTGTCCATGTGTTCTCATTGTTCAATTCCCACCTATGAGTGAGAACATGCAGTGTTTGGTTTTTTGTCCTTGCGATAGTTTTATGAGAATGATGGTTTCCAGTTTTATTCATGTCCCTACAAAGCACATGAACTCATCATTTTTTATGGCTGCATAGTATTCCATGGTGTGTATGTGCCACATTTTCTTAATCAAGTCTATCGTTGTTGGATATTTGGGTTGGTTCCAAGTCTTTGCTATTGTGAATAGTGCCACAATAAACATACGTGTGCATGTGTCTTTATAGCAGCATGATTTATAATCCTTTGGGTATATACCCAGTAATGGGATGGCTGGGTCAAATGGTATTTCTAGTTCTAGATCCCTGAGGAATCGCCACACTGACTTCCACAATGGTTGAACTAGTTTACAGTCCCACCAACAGTGTAAAAGTGTTCCTATTTCTCCACATGCTCTCCAGCACCTCTTGTTTCCTGACTTTTTAATGATCACCATTCTAACTGGTGTGAGATGGTATCTCATTGTGGTTTTGATTTGCATTTCTCTGATGGTCAGTGATGATGAGCATTTTTTCATGTGTTTTTTGGCTGCATAAATGTCTTCTTTTGAGAAGTGTCTGTTCATATCCTTTGCCCACTTTTTGATGGGGTTTTTTTTTTTTCTTGTAAATTTGTTTGAGTTCATTGTAGATTCTGGATATTGGCCCTTTGTCAGATGAGTAGGTTGTGAAAATTTTCTCCCATTTTGTAGGTTGCCTGTTCACTCTGATGGTAGTTTCTTTTGCTGTGCAGAAGCTCTTTAGTTTATACAATTAATTATTATCATTGCAAGTGCTACCAAAAAGAAGTCAGATACGATGAAAAGTTGGTATGGGGAACATTTCTAGCAAAAGGAACAGCATGTGCAAAGGCCTTGAGGCAGGAAGAGTCTGGCATTTTCCAGCTATTGGAGGACAGCAATGTTATTGGAGCATCATGCAAGCCATGAGTGAGGGGAGGCAGTGCTGGGAGCAGGAAAGGCTGGATCACACGGGAGCCTGTAGGCCACAATGAGGAGCTTGCACTTCATCCTAACAGCAATGAGAAGCCTTGGATGGATTTTGAGCAGGAAAGTCCCTTGATCCAATTACATTAAAGTTTTAAAAAGATATTCATCAAATACAGCTTCTGTTTTTAGCACACATGCCAATATCTCAGATAAGTCTTAGCTGATCCTTAGATTAGGTGACATTTCCCAGTTTTATTTTTTCATAGTTCCTGACTTCTCTTTCAGAGCACTTACATTTATAATTAACTAGTTGTGTAAACTAGTTTGTTATTTATTTCTCCTTCTACCTGTGTTGTCCAATGTGGTAACCACTAGCTCTACCAGGCTATATACCACATGAATAAAATTTAGACAAATAGTTCTAAAAGGCTTGCTATGAAAATCAACCCTGTTATGCATCCCAGTTTATCAGTTCTCTTGGAGTAACTACTGTCAACTATTTAAGCTCGTTCTCTTGTTTCATTTCCTTGTCTCTAAATAATTGGCAAGTCATACTCTTTCTTGATGTTTCGGTCTAAGGCCTGATCTGTTGATTAACCTCATGAAAGGTGAGGATTTCACTCTTTCACCTCCATGCCACCACTGCCAATACATTGTAGCATAACTCGGTTAGATTAGTGTTCTTTGTTGGTATTTTGTTGACAGTTTTCGCAGCTAAACCAGATTAGGATTACTTTTCCTTTCACAGACAATATTTTATGTTTGCTGCATTAAAAATGTGTGTGTTTTTTTTTAATGTGAACTCATCACTAATTCACGTCAAACCCTCCTCTGGTTGTGTAAATTTCCTTTCAACATGTTTAAGTACATTAGGAATTCTATCACAATTTTTTTTTTTTAATTGCCCTTGGAGCTTTCTGACCTGCTCCAATCTGGGCTGGTTGCTGTCCAGGCTGGCTGCATACCTCTTGGCCTTGAGTCTTTCTTTGACATTAACCTGAGGATTTCCTTGGCTTCTCTCCTGTGTTGAATTGATCTCATAGTTCCTGTATTCTGTGTCTTTCTCTTCCTTGGTTTGTTCTCTTGTTTGGCCAAGAACATCCTCAAGTAGCTTTCTATGTAAGAGGTGACATTGTTTTGAAACTTTACTTTTCAAAAAATTTTTTATGCCTCCTACATTTAATCGATAGTTTGGTGGGGTATAAAATCACATTTCCTTAGGGTTTTGAAGGTGTTGTTGACAAGTCTGATGTCATTCTGATTCTCAATCCTTAGTATGAGATTTGTCCTTTCCTCCTGCCCCCATCTCCCTGTGTGCCTTTAAAAAAATATCTCATAGCCTTCAATTATGAGAACATTTTCTCAAATTATTATTATTATTATATTTTGCCCTAGCCTGGTCCTCTAATTTTCTTATCTTTCCTCTCCTATCTTCCATCCTACTTTTTTGGAGATTTCTTCCATATTGTCTTCCAAATTTTCTTTTGAATTTTTCATTCCCTCTACCTTAGTTTTAATTTTTAAGAACTCTCTTTTGGTTCTCTGAATGTTCCTTTTCATAGCATCTCATTCTTAGTTTTTTAGACGCAATATCTTTCTGATTATAACATTAATTAGGTTTTCTCCCCTTATAGAGTTTGTTTATTCAAGTTTATGTCCCCCGCCCCCGTCTATTTTGTTGGCCTTTCTCTTGTTTGGAGGCTTTCCTCTAATGTCTGCTGGCCCTGAACTGTTGGCTCGTATTTAAGGAGAGGGTACTCCGATGTTGGTTGGAAGCTCCATTTATGAAGTTGGGGCTTAAGGTCTGTCATCGTCACTGTAGAGTATGTGGCTGGATCATTCCTTTCAGGAACTTTTGATGTCTGTATTTTCAGGCCTTTTTGAGGGAAAGGGAGTGATCAGATTCTACTGAGCAGACTCTCCTAATTTCCTACCTGGAGGGCACATGCCTGACTGAGTAGGGGAAGAAGCCTGGAGTCCCAGTGCTTCATATTTTCAGCACAATAGCCTCGACCTCAATTGTTCTAAGTGATCCACTGTCCAGAAAGTTTCACCAGGAAGTTTTTTTATTAGAAAACAAAACAACAACTTCTTTCAGGGTGAAGGAGGGGCAGTCATTCAGATTTGGTATTTTGGGGAGAGGTCCTTGGGTTCTAACTGCTTCTGAAGCCAGTTTTTCACAAATTCTTTCTCTCCCCCTTCCAAAGGTATCTAGTGGCTTCCATTCCTGAGTTCCTTTGGGATAGAGGGATAAAAACCACGTTGTACTCAAGTTTCCTTTTTTTCCCCTTAGGATTCAGATTTCTTGAACTGCTAAGATAGTAAGCACTTGCTTATCTCCTTTCCAGCTTCCAAAATTTTGTAGTACATTTTCTCTCTCCTCTTTTTCCTATGAGTTTATGCCTCTAAAAGTTCCCTTATGTTTGTTTTAGTGGGATTTGGGAGTGGGACAGAGCTCATTGCATTTGCAATGACAAAATTTGCCATTTAAAAACTGGAATTCAATGAACCTTTTTTTTTTTTTTTAAAGCCGCTTGGTTATATTGTAGAAAATGGACTTCATGGTTCTGTTGGTTTTGTATTGGACGGTAAAGAGAGTAGAATTGTATCCCCCAGAAAGACATGTTGAAGTCCTAACTCCCAGTACATGTGAGTGTGGCCTTATTTGGAAACAGGGTCTTTACAGATGTAATCAAGGTAAGATGAAATTATATGATATTAAGGTGAACCTTAATCCAATGGCTGGTGTTCTTGTAAGAAAAAGGAAATTTGGACACAGACACAGAGAGAGAGGAGAATGGCATGTGCAGTGAAGGCAGAGATTGAAGTGATGCATCTACAAACCAAGGAACACTACGGACTGTCTGCAGCCACCGCAAGCTAGGAGAGGGCGTGGAACTGATTCTCAGTTCCTCCAGAAGGAACCAACCCTGCCAACACTTTAATTTCAGACTTCTAGCTCCCAGAACTGTGAGACAGTAAATTTCTGTTGTTTTCAATCACCCAGTTTTTGGTTCTTTGTTACAGCAGTACCATGAAACTAATACAGATAGGTATTAAGTTACGTGATTTAGTGTTCTTAGAAATGGGGGCCCTTTGAGAAACTTTCGATATTCTTAGAAATGGAAGATGTTTTGAGAAATGGAAGGTGATTTTCCCTGAAGCAGCAATTTATTCTCTATATCATTTGTTATCTGGCAGTTTCATTGAGTAAATGTCTTAATTATCTTCAACACTATAAAATTGTCATGGTATAGAACACATCTGATGTGTCTTCTTATATCTGGCTAACTTTTAAAATGCCAATCTGATTTATTTGGAAAGCTATCAAGCCAAACAGAGCCAGCTGAACACTGAGAAAGCTAATCAGAATAAAGGGAGAAAAAGAAAGGAAAAAAGAAAGAGAGAGAGAAGGAGAGAAGGGAAGAGAAGGGAAGGGAAGGGAGAAAGAAAGGAAAGGAAGGGAGAGAGGGAAGGAGGAAGGAAAGAGAGAGAGAAAGAAGGAAGGAAGGACAGAAAGAAAGGAAGGAAGAAAGGAAAGAAGAGAAGAAAGAGAGAGAGAGAAGGAAGGGGGAAGGGAGGAGGAAAGAGTGAGAGAAAGAGAGAAAGAAAGAAGAAGGAAGGAGGAAAGAGCAAGGAAGGAATGAGAAAGAAAGACAAGAGAGGAAGGAAGGAAAAAAGGAAGGAAAGGAGGAAGGAAGGAAGGAAAGAAAGAAAAAAGAAAGAAAAGAGAGAGAAGGAAAGAAAGAGAAAGAAAGAAAGAAAGAAAGAAAGAAAAAGAAAGAAGGGGTCCAAATACATCTTCATTCATTTTGACCTAAACTCTGGAAAATCTTCCAGCAATATGAGCCCAATATCCAGATTCTAGTCCCTCCACACAGATTCTTCTACGGACTTTCTGTTTTTGCAGTTGCCCTGAGGCTATAGCTTTTCCCAAAGAGCTAGAAAACACTAGTTCTAAAGGACACATTAATAAATGCAGGTGACCACAAGGACTTGTGGAGAACAAAGAGAAACAATGAGAAGAGCCCCAGGAAAGACCTCACTAGCAGATTTTCTGTCTCCTTTGCGTCTGTTTACCTCTCGTGTCAGAGTGAGGACCTAGCTGGATGCAGGAAACCCAGGCAAAATCTGCTTCCCAGTAGAGTTCACTATTGGTGAAGAAATAGCCCCAAAACTAGATTTCACACAGTTCAAAAGCCAATTCTCCCAAAATAAATTTGCCAGTTAGTGAACCCACCTGAATACCTAAGGTCTTTCCCCAGGTTTTGATTCTGCCTCAATGTTGCCGCAGCTGTCTTGGCTTGGAATTGTTAGTCCAGGAATTCTTCTAAGTGTGAATGACTGGGCTTTCCTTTAAATCCATTTTTGCTGTTTTATGTCCCCTAAACGCACTCTTTGGGCTTCTGCTCTGCTCCTATTCCTGCCCCTGCCTGTATCTACTTCTGTTTCCATGGGGAAGTGTTTGGGAAATTGGAACCTTGGGTCCTTTTTTTACCCCTCTTCATTGAAAAGAACATTTGACTAGCTCTTGGCTAGTATTTTTGGCCTTTCAGTGAAATGATTGTTGGTGAATTACAACTTGATAAAATGATCCAGAGGTCAGATATCCTATCCAAGAAAGCATCTTTTGCTTTAGGAAGGCAATAGAAGGTCATTAGGATTAGGTAGACTGAATTCTATTCTGGCTTGCTTTTTTTTTTTTTTTTTTTTTTGAGACAGAGTCTCGCTCTATTGCCCAGGCTGGAGTACAGTACAGTGACACGATCTCAGCTCACTGCAACCTCGGCCTCCCGGGTTCAGCCAATTCTCCTGCCTCAGCCTCCCGAGTAGCTGGGATTACAGGCACCCACCACCATGCCTGGCTAATTTTTGGTAGAGACGTGCTTTCTACCATGTTGGCCAGGCTGGTCTCCAACTCCTGATCTCAGGTGATCCCCCTGCCTCAGCCTCCCAAAGTGCTGGGATTATAGACATGAACCACCATGCCCAGCCTCTGGCTTGTTTTTCACTCATTGAGGTAGAGCTCTATATCCCCAAGCTCCAGTTTCCCTGTAAAATGGAGATAATATTGCCAACTTCACAGATGTAGGGATTAAATGACCCTGGGGATAACTTGAATGCTTTTTTAAAAATTATGATTTACTTAAAAATGTGCATATTAAATCAGGTAAATTTACTCCTTATAGCTTATAAACAATTATAAAACAAAAAAAATGATTTACAAAGGAGAGAGGTGCAAACCAGGCCAGTGACATTCTGAATAATAGCATTAATCTAATATAACAAATAGTTTTGTTTCATGGAAACTGAATCACAAATATTGCTTTTAGTGGTAGAAAGATACATTTGCTTATTTTCCATTTCACTTTTGTCCACTGGATCCTTTTGATTTTTGAGGCAGGATGGGCCATCATTTGAATTGTTATCACTATCACAGTTATTTTTCATTTTAATGGTGATGCCAGCTTTAGCCATCCACTGCACTTACTGCAAGTTGGTGCATCTAAGGATGGGAACTGTGTGGCCACACAGATGTTGATGCCACTGTTTCCATCACAGGGCTCCTGCACAGGTGATGATTCAATTCTCTCACCCTCTTCTATATTTAAATGACTCAGAAGCTTTCATCCATGATGCCATTTTGCCATAATGAAGTATAGAGATCTCATTTATATCTTCCTTTTTTCATACTTCAAGACTATTGAAGGAATTGATGCCATTTCAGCCTTTAAAACAATACATATGTCAGCACCAAATCATGGAATCCTACTAAGTTGAGATCATTTGGATGATTCCATATTTGCTAATAATAGTTTTTTTTCACAATTACCATGAAACAGAAGAATGATAGTATATCCTCAGATCCCCCCAGGAATTTGCTGACTGTCACATTTTTAGGCAAATTGGCCAAAATGTAGGAAAGTGTCTGGCATGTAGTAGGTACTTGGTAAATAAAAGTTTTTTATGAAATTCATGCCAAAACCATCCAGTGAGGCCAGAGATTTCCAAACTTTATACTTAAAGTTCCATCAGCTGGACTTCAATGATACTATGTCTCAAAAAAATTAAAAAGCATTAGGGAAAATATTACTCAACTTAAACCTTGACAAAGTTGAATTGGAATATTAAGTAACTAGCAACACTGGTGCTAAGTGAGGAAAGTTATCTGCAGAGTACAAAATTAGTCATGGTCCTTGCCCACAGACTTGTAGTCTACATAAGAACCAAAAGGGCCTGAAGAAATTACTGTAAAACCTATCACATTAAGGAGCAAGAGGCTATGGAAAGGACACGCATTCTCACAATGAGAAAGGTTGTCCTTGTAGAGAAACTGGAGGTCTTCACCCATAGACAATCCAGAGCATGAAAATTACAGGGCTAGGACACAGAGCAGCTTTTGGAAGATTTAAACCCCAGAAGCTGATAGCTGCTCAGACTGTGAAAGGGATCCTGAATCCATTCTGCCGGCCTCCCCCATCAAGAATGGAGTTCTCACAGGAAAGGACAAATGGACAAATTCCAATGTGGTTGTCAGGGAACCCTCTGGCAATGCATCAAAAAAAAAAAAAAAAAAAAAAGAAAAAGAAAAAAGTGACAGTGTGTCCTGGGAATAAAGGAGAAAGTCATTTGTGTGTTTTCTGGGAAGCAACTGTGGTGAGACTGGACCTTTGCACATCGGGCACAGCCAGGGGCCTGATGGCAAAGGAAACTGCATGCCAAGCCCCAGGAAGGGCTTCCTTCACAGACTCACAGCATGGCCTGCTACTCTTCCAGCCATGACCTTGGGACTCTGCTGCAAGGATGCCAGTTAGCTGATTTTCTGGGCTCAACTTGTGAACTGCAAAGATGCAGGCAAGGAGCAGAGAAAACCCTGGATGAAGGCATTTGGAAATAGATCATAGGCAAAGGGTAATTCATAGATGTTTGGATCTGGAAGAGACCTGAGGATAGAGAAAGCCACTTTTTTAGACTCACTCCAAGAAGGCACCTTGGCCATGCTTCATGGTTCGATAAGCTTGGGAAATGCTCCATACCCTGAACTCCTCTTAGAGAGCCACAGTGTACATTCCCATAGTAATGGTTGGAACTATGTCACATGGCCACATCTAGCTGCAAGGGAAGCTGGGGAACATCTTTCAGCTGAGCAGCAACAGACCAGCTAAAAGTCAAGATTCTGTTACAATAGCAAAAGCAAAGGCCTCACATTGGAAGGCAGCCAGCAATCTGACAACAGTCCCCCAAATTCTGGGGCATCATTTTGAAAAAATGGTAACCACTGCTAAAGGGGGCTTTTCCCTTCCATTTTCATTGCATGGAATTATACCAGTTGATCTCCACCCAGGATAACTCCAGGACAGCCTGTCAGCCTGTGGCGGAACTTCCTCACTCCCTGCAGTTACTCACCTCTCTGCCCTCCCTGCCCTAAACAGTTGAAAGCCCAGAGAACTTTTTCTCAGGCCTCCTCATTTTGACTCAGCTCTGTCTTTCTCAGGGCTAAGCACCAGAGACCTCATCTCTGCTTCACTTTCTTTCTCTCTACACAACCCCAAGTTTACTTACTTTCCTTTATTAACACAATCCTCTAATAGTGTGAACTACAACAAAAGGCAATATTGTGTGCTTTCATAAAAGCAAAAATATAAATGATTGAAAATGTGTGCAATTCAAATAGCTCAGAAATGATTTGTGTTTCTTTGTTTACTTATGTTGTAATTTCAGAATTGTTTTGTCATCATTTCTGAATGATATCCTTCTGTGAGGTTCCTGACATGATTCCTCTCTTTCCTAGTTAAAAGAGGAAAGGAATTCATGTGTAAATCCACTAATTTGGGAGAATCTTGGAAGTCACCACCCCTAAGCAAATAGGCTTTACTTCAGCAATTTGGAAGTGGTACCTTAAAACCTTTGATTTCAATGTTCAAATTTATAGCAAGGGAGTTGAATTTGAAGCAGGATTGAATTAAGAATAACTCCACTGAATGCCAGGAAACTGCCTTTGGGTGGCATTTGTCTGGGCATGACCTCAGTTGTGGGCAGTCTCACTGGAGCAAAGAGCTCAAACCCCAAGGTGGCTTTTGAGACAAGGCCTGGGTGGAGAAGTCCTGCCTTGCCCACAGCAGAGCCACACAGGGTGTGTCATCTATTTATACCACTAATCCTACTCTGGACCAGGTCCCTGCTTTACATAGTATCCTCTCAATTAATTTGTAGAACAGTCTGATGAGTTTAGCATCACTATTCCCATTTTGTAGGTGAAGAAATTGAGGGTTCGAGATATAAAAGAAGCTGCCCGAAGTTACACAGTTGAAAGTGCCAGACTCAAGCCAAGCTTTGCTTTACTCTAAAACTCTTTCACCACTGAGTCCCAGACTTTTGGAACTCACTGGCCAGTATAAAGGAAAAAAATATGTGTAAGATTTAAAAGAAAAAAAGGTGTGAGTGTGTGTGCATGCTGATCAAGGTGCTAAGTTTTTATTTAGGGGGGCATGAAAAAGACCTGTCATTTATTACTTCTACCATTTCACAAGAAAGGCTCTCTCACGCATACATGCACACATGCACATGCACACACGCTGCAGAAAGCACTGCTAAATTAATTCAGCAAGTATGTACTAGCACTTATGATGTGCTAGGCACTGTTCTAGTCATTGCAGAATATAATAGTGATAAAAAAACCCAAAAATTCCTGCCCTCATGCTTAAAGCCTAGGTGCAGGGTAATAGATTTAAAAGAAAGAAGAAGGAAAGGACATAGTATTAATGTTAGAACTAAGTGCCATAAGAAAAAAAAAAGAGAGAGGAGAGGGATAAATATATGAGGAAGAAAGCCCTTCCTGAAGAAGGGACAGAAACCCACCGATCTTGCTAAGAAAGGGAGTGAGCAATCCTAGCACCCACACTAACCCACCACACTATCTCATTTTTCTCATTGTACCATGCACCAGGGAAATTGTCTTTGTGACCCACCTTTTGGAAACCTCTGCCCTGTGCTGTCCTAGCTCCACAGAAGTTGAAATGGGAGGGACCTGCATGAAGGGTTCAGACTCTGCTTCTGGTTCGTTTCCTCTCAGGCTTGGTTGGCTGCAGTCTTATCTTGCCTCTGACATGATCTGGGAAATTTTTCATTTTGCCCCAATGTGAATCAATAGTTCGAAGGAAGAACTGTGAATAGAAAACTTCTGCTTTCTGAGGGCAAATGCTGCAGGGCCCTCACATGCCTTCCTGCTGTGCTACCTCCCCTTTGATGGATTTGCTGAGTTAGTTTGAGCTGGTGGGTACTTGTTTCATCTCCCCATGTGTTTCTAGCCTCCTGTGGGAAGAAAATTTAGACAAAGCATGCTTGTGCTCATTTTATGAAGGTTTTCCTCTGGGTTTTTGTTGAAGTTGTTAAAAGGGATATTTCTCAAACTTCATAAAGATGGAGAGCATATATGGATCTCAAATTTTCCTTTTCTCCTTTTCTCACTCTCTCTGTGTGCGGGTTTTTTTTTTGTTTTTTTTGTTTTGTTTTTTTTTTGAGACAGGATCTCATTCTATTGCCCAGTGGGGTGCAGTGACATGATCTCGGCTCACTGTAGCTTCAAACTCCTGGGCCCAACTGATCCTACACCTCAGCCTCCCAAGTGGCTGAGACTACTGGTGTACACCACCACTCCCAACTAATTTTGTATTTGTTGTAGAGACGGGGTCTTACTATGTTGCCCAGTCTGGTCTCAAACTCCTGGCCTTGAGTGATGTTCCCACCTTGGCCTCCCAAAGCACTGGGAGTTTATAGGCATAAGCCACTGTACCCGGCCTTCTTCTTCTCTAGATAGCCACCTATCCCATGCAAAATTCCCCACCATCTTGGCAGTCTGTGTTCCCCTAGGACCGCAGTTTCTGGTTTTTACTCTGAGTACAGCATTCCAATTTCTCACAAAATTCCAATTTCTCACAGTAAATAGGGCAAGGTGGTGCTTGGAATCACAGAGACTAGAGTTCTAATTGTTGCTTTACCTCTTACTAGGCTGAGACCTTGGGAAAATTACTTGAACTTTCTCAGTCCTAGTTTTCTTATCTGTTGTGTTAGGGTAACAAGAGTCCTTACCTCATAGGATTGATGTGGACATTAAATGAAATAATATACCATAAAATTTATTGAAATTTATATGTGCCATGCACTATTCTAAGAGCTTTGTGTATATTAACTAGTTGAATCCTCCACAAATTCCTTAAAATCAGAGCTATTATTTTAGAGAAGAAGGAACTAAATCACATAGAATTTAGGCTGCTTGCTCAAGATCACTGTGTGTTCCTAGCATGTAGAGTGATGGTTTTCATTAATATAATCTCTGGTGGGGAAATTAGGAACCATCTGGTCTTGTCATTGGAGCTCAGTTATCAAGTTGCTACTTAATAGGTAGTTTCATTAAAAAGCAGAGGACTATATCAAAGTATATTTCTCAAAATGTTGAAAACTTAATTATCATACAAATAAATAGTGAGCAGGTATCACTATCTTTTTAACTTATTGATGAGGGTCACGGCTGGATGATAAAGTCAGCTCAAAAGAGAATATGAGGATGTGATTAATAGAAGGGCGACATGAAGAATCCTTGCGGTGATGGAGCTGTTCTGTATCTTGGTTGCAGTGGTGGATAAGTAAAAGTGCACATGTAATAAAATCATATAGGATTAAGCACAAATATACAAATGAGTACAAATTAAAACTGGGGAAATCTAAATAGGACAGGTGGATTGTACCAATGTCAGTACCCTGGATAGGATCTTGTACTACAATTCTGTAAGATGTTACCATTGGGGGAAATTAGGAGCATGCAGATCACTCTGTACGATTTCTTACAACAATCTATAGATGATTTTGAAATAAAAAGTTTAATTTAGGCTGGGCGCAGTGACTTACGCCTGTAATCTCAGCACTTTGGGAGGCTGAGGTGGGCGGATAACAAGGTCAGAAGTTCAAGACCAGCCTGGCCAACATAGTGAAACCCTGTCTCTACTAAAAATACAAAAATTAGCTGGGCATGGTGACGTGTGCCTGTAATCCCAGCTACTCTGGAGGCTGAGGCAGGAGAATTGCTTGAACTGGGACCCGGGAGGCAGAGGTTGCAGTGAGCCGAGATTGCACCACTGCACTCCATCCAGCCTGGGATACAGAGTGAGACTCTGTCTCAAAAAAAAAAAAAAAAAATTAGTTTAAAAACAAAATAAATAAATGGCTCAGAACAAAAGAGAATATGAGAAACTTTTAAAAAATAGTTGGTGGAAAGATGGAAAGCTGAGATAAGATTGCTAAATTAAATACAAAACTAGTTACATCCTAAAGGACAAAACAAAACAAAAACAAAAAAATTCCACAAAACCCAAACCTATAGTCTTTGGGGTTCTCTTCTCTATCAGACAGAAAAGAAACTCATCATGCATGATCAGTTCTCAGAATTGTAAGCTGTTTGGCCCTAATCAAATGTGCAAACCAAGTTGCACACTCTAGGCCAGGATCTCTCAATGCCTCCAGCACTATGGAAATTTTGGGCCCAAATAATTCTTTGCTGGGGGTGCTGTCGTGGGCACTGTAGGATGTTTAGTAGCATGTTTGGCCTCTACAGCTGAAACATCTCCACATGTCCACTGGGGGCAAAGTCATGCTGGGTAGGAACCCCAGAACACCTTTGGGTGAGCTTCTTGGGAAGTGCTCCTGGCATAACGTTAATCATCTTTTCTGCATTATCCCAAACTCTGGATAATTGTTCTTCACAAATAAAACTACCATTTGCAGGGTCACTGTGCTGAATAGAAGCACCATGTGCTCTAGGCAGAGTCACAGACTTTTAGCAGAACAGGATCCTTAGAAATTTTCTAGGCCTGCTTCACCCTCCTCGTTTCCCAGCTGAGGAATACCAGTGGAGATGGCTTGGCTAAAGGCACATAGCTAGTTCATGTGGGTGTGTCCAATTCAATCCTGTCTTCTTCCAAATGGATGTGAAGCAGTCACTATGAAGTCTTTAAAACTTTGTGGGTGCCAATTATGTGCCAGGCCCTGCGCTGGGCTCACAGCCAGGTGATGGCTAACACGAGGTCCTGCTCTTGAGGCACTGATGGTCTTCCTGGGGAGATAAGGATGTAGGCAAATAATTACTGTGGGAGGGATACTCAGTAGTGCAGGCTGAGGATGAAGGCTGTGATGGCCTTAGAGTCTCAGGGATAAGCCCTAAGGGAGTCCGATGAGGACCAGAATTCCCAGCTCCATGATCAAAGAGTGGTGGTTGTACTCATTGCAGAGGGAAGTTGTTGTTGCTGGCTCAGAGGGAATGTGAGGCCCGAAAGCGAATCTGTCCACAGTGCAGGCCTGGGCCAGGTTCTGGGATTACAATGATAAGTAGGGCGAGTGCAGAAATGGGGAGCTGTGAAGAACAGGTTGAAGAAAGGAGCAGATTTATAGCCAAGAGATCAGGCCAAAGATAGGACAGGGTGGGTGAATGGGAGCAATGCAATTCTGAGATGGAGAAATTAAGACAACTAGAGTTCCAGGAAGAAAAGAACAACTGGGTAAAATCATAGCAGTGTTTAGAGCATGGCGGTGCCCGTGGTTTACTGTTAGTGGTCACTATGGTTTCCAGAAATCTAACTGCGTGAATGGCACCCAGGATCTGAATCTGGGACTTCCTGGCTGGCTGCACCCTGCAAGGCTCATGTGCTTGGCCTCAGAGAGGAAAGGGAGTGGAACTGGGACTCGGAACAAAAATTTGGCAGAGCATGAATCCAGGCCTGGCTGGCACAGGAGCTGCTTCCAAGATATTTTATATCCAAAGCACGATCCTCACATGTTGTGGCAGTTACAGGAAGGAGGCTTCCAACTTTAGCATCCTTCAAGCCCTTGCCTCGTTCCTCGTGACTCACCAGGGAGAGAGAAACTGGAAAACAGGGACCAGAAGGATGTAGAGAGAGGATTAGACAAAATGAGGGCCAGAGCAAGATGCAAAGTGGGGATGCTGGCCGACAGTTATTTGGGATTCAGCAGGCAAGCCTTCCTTAGGGAAACCCTTCCAGGCAAGGAGGAGAACAAGTTGAGATATAAAGCAATGATCGTGTGAAAATAGATAGGATTGAAAATGAATGAAGACAAACATTTTATCTGCCCAGCTTCTTGAATTCAGGTGACTCTGGATGACCGAACATCTATGTAATAGCTTTTCTGTTATTCTTTCCTTTCTGGATAATTGGATTAGAAAACTCTAGTAAACCTCAGTTATAGCATCCCTGAAAACACAGCTCAAAAGGGGAAAAGTTGAAGAGAGCTGGCTTTCCTTTCTCTGGGATATAAGATGTAGAGTTTAGGTTTGGTGATGAGGTTTTGAGGCCTTTCAGAATATTAAAAGGAAGAGAGAGAATTCTCAGGAAAGGGTGGAGGTGCTGTAGGAACTGACTATCCCACAAGGGTTCCTTCCTGCCACTCCCCAGAGGTGAGTGGTTGTGCTCTGGAGGTGGAAGGGGAGGGAATTAGCAATTTTGGAGTGTTCATCTTTGCAAAAGCTCCCTGGGTGAATCAGGCTGTGAGCAGGGTGTTGTAGGAATATGTTTTTTTGTTTTTGTTTTTGAGACGGAGTCTCGCTCTGTCGCCCAGGCTGGAGTGCAGTGGTGCAATATCAGCTCACTGCAAGCTCCGCCTCCCATGTTCACACCATTCTCCTGCCTCAGCCTCCTGAGTAGCTGGGACTACAGTCTCCCACAACCACACCTGGCTAATTTTTTGTATTTTTAGTAGAGACAGGTGTTTCACCGTGTTAGCCAGGATGGTCTTGATCTCCTGACCTTGTGATCTGCCCGCCTTGGCCTCCCAAAGTGCTGGGATTACAGGCATGAGCCACTGCGCCCAGCCAGGAATATCTTTAGGTAACCCCATGCCGCTAATAAAATTCCCCATGTGCTGTAGCTAAATAGTTTCTGTCTTAGTGTACATTGATTTCCTCGGGACTTAGGGCCATAGCTACAGGGGATTTGGACCTAATAGCCATAACAAAATAAATGAGAATTTGGTTAATAGTAGCTAATACTAAAAGTAATATTTACTAGCAGTTTCTATGGGCCAAACATGCTGCATACTGGTGGTGGCACCCACTTAGGTAGCAGGTGAAAAGCTGGCTTCTTTTAACCTGGGATTTTGCAACCAAAGTTAAGAACTCCAAATCTATATTATAGAACATACCTTATGCTGTTCACTGAACATAAAAAATGTATTCATATATATAACCGTACTTTATATACTGGATAGATTTTGCAGTGTCGTTCTGGGGCTGACTCCGGATCCCTCTCCATGAGGATTTTGGGTGAAGCACCTAGCCGGGCATGAGACATGAAATTTCCTTTCTGCTTCATCCAGAGCCTTTTCTTCTTTTATCTTCCTCATTCTGCATCCTTTGCTGTCTCATATCCCACCCTGGTTTGCCACAGAATTAATTAGCCTCCAAAGAACCCCCATTTCTTCATCTGCAGGTGTGCAACATCTCAACTGTACATTTTCTGAGGCTCCAGCCAGCTCCCTTGCCAGTATCCTACTGTTTAGATCTGCACAAGGCTAGGGCTTTGGGCTTTTGAACATTTACTCCCCTTTGATGTGAACTCTGCAAAGTGCTTGATTCAGCTGCTCTTTTGCCCAAATGGCTTTTATTGCTTTCTGCCTCATTCTGTAGTGTTGAGAAGAGGGACAGAAAGATTTAACATGTGGTTATATACAGAACACCTGAGCTTTTAAGAGAACAAATTTTCCATCTGACAATCAATGATCTCTAGTGAGACTTAAATGTGGATTTAACATGAAGTAAGTGACAAGACTCACACTGTCTTCATGACTTCTAGAATCCAGAGGTAGGAGCAGATAGGAAGAGGTTTCCATCCTCACAGTGTTTGACTGTGAAGTCCTGATAGTAGAGACTCTGTGTTATTGATTACTATTGTGTTGTCCACTTGGTCCATACATCTCCATCAAGAAGGCACTAACTGACCAGGAATTCCTGAGGTCTGCATGAATCCCAAGATACTTATCCATAAGAGAGCTTTCACGGATAAACTTTTTCAGCTGCAAGTGACAGAATGACCAACCAGGCTGCTAAGCAGCAAGGAATTTGTTATCTCCATAGCAAGAAACTCAGAGGCAAGGAGGCTCCAGGGTGAGCTAACTCCATAGTACAGGGAGGCCAGGCTTCCAGGACTTCTTCCTCATGAGGACAGGTCTTCATTCACTCTCAGGCAACACCATTCAGAGGCAGGAAAGGAAGTTTCCTCCATTATCTTTTCCTGAGAAGCCCCACAGAAGATGACCTTGACATATCATGGGACAGAATTAAATCACATTCTCACCATAGAACACATCACTGGAAAATGAGAGGATTTAACCATTATTATCTCAAACCAGTCATGTTTTATTTCCTGGGGCTGGGGGAAGTGCTGCTGGGGAGCTGGGAGAGCCAGGATTGCCATTTCAGCCTTTGTCATAGGAAATGAGGTCTGCCAAGGAGAGTGAGAATGGCTGTTGGGTGGACACCAGCAAGATGGCCAAGAGTCCATTGTCAGAATCCCAAAGGTGATGGGAAGTGGAGAAGAACATGGAATGTCTTATTTCCCTTTTGAGTCCTAACCACTTCCACTGTTCTTATTTTCCTGGTTTTGCCCATTAGCCCATTACCCTCTTGCCTTTGCACTTGCATGGAGAGATAACAGTTTAGGGGCTCTGCTGGTTCAAGAAGGACTGTGCAGGTAGCATGGCCACACACCATGTACAGGTAAGAGAGGGTATGGGGGGACCAGATCTGGGGAGGTGGGTATGGGACAACCCTGCAAAACCAGGTAATCTATAGCTTGGGAGAGCCTCTCAGGCCCAGGTGTCATGAAGCATGTTTTCCGGCAGTGGGTGGACACTCAGGCTTCAGTATTACTGCCATGGAATTGCTAGCAGTGGTCAGTTCTTTTCCAACAAAGTTGCAGTGAGTAGCTATCCAGCCCCACCACCTCTGCTCCATATCTGCTCATGAACCTAGGCATATAATTATTGAAGCTGGTTGCAGGTGTAGAAGTTATGGTTGTGTCACTGGAATACTTAAGTTTACAGAGCACCATTAGGTATTAACTGAATTCCTGGGCATGGTCCCTGAAAACAGAACGGGAAACTCCCATGATGTCAAGTGTGTTTGTTTCCATTGCTACTGCAACAAACTACCACAACTTTAGTGGCTTGAACAATATAAATGTATTAACTCCTAGCTCCATAGGTTAGAAGGCTGATATGTTGTCATCAGAGCTGCGTGCCCTACTGGAGGCTCCTTGGGAGAATCCATTTCCTTTCCTTTTCCAGCTTCTAGAGGCAGCCTGCATGCTTTTGTTCATGGCCCCTTCCTTCATTTTCAAAACTAGCAACATTGCATCTCTCTGTGCCTTTAAAAACAGTCATATCTCCTTTGAGTCTCTCTCTTCTGGTTCCCTGTTTTACCTTTAAGGACTTTGATGATTACATTGGGCCCACCAGGATATTTCAGGATAATCTATTTTAAGACCAGCTGATTATCAACCTTAATTCCACTTACAACCTGAATTCCCTTTTGCTGTGGAACCTCATGTATTCATAGGTTCTGGCGCTTAGGAGTGGACATCTTTGGGACCGAGGGTTATTCTGCCTTCATACCATGTCACCAGAGTTGTGCTAATACACAGAGAGCTGCAGGGGATGAGATCTGCCATTCATTGAGCACCTTCTGTGTGGCAGACAGTGTTAGGTACTTTATAAATGATTTCACTGCATCCCCCAACATTCAATCCCTAATTTACAAGTGAGACAATGCTGGCTCTGAGAGGCTTAGTGACTTGCCCAGAGTCACATAGCTGGTGACGACAGAACTCAGTCCATCTGTCCTCCAGTCTATGCTGCCTTGTGTTACCCTTTGCTCCCTCCCAGATAGTTCCAGAGGCTTCAGCATGTGCATGAGCACATGTGAGTGTATATGGGAGGGAGGACAAAAACATAGTAAAAAGTCATCTGAACTTGAAGCTAAAGAAGTTCAACTTAAAATAGATAAGCGTGGCAACCAGATGTGGTGACTCACCCAGGGCAGAACTGGTGACTGTTCAGCTGCTAACAACCAAGATGCAGGCTCAGGAGAACCATGTGGACTAAACCGCAGAGAGCTGTCATTTATTCTGTTGATTTATGACTTGCCTGAGTCTGATCAGTGTGGGAACTGGGTAATAAGAATGTCTCAGCGTTTATCCAGCCCTCTGTAAAGGAGAGATCTACGTCCTTGGTCACGGTGGCATGATGGGCAGTGGAGTGGTGTTCTTGTCCCCGGCTTCACCACTCCCTCGTCTCCGAAGAATAGCCTCAACGCCTAATTCTCTGTGCACTGATTCTGTACGTACCAGGCAGCTTTCTGCATGATTTGGTATCTTTATAGCTGATTGCTTCTACTGCAAAAGCGTAATTTGAAGCCTCAGCCAGGCCCTGGTTGCTGCAAGATGATTACTTGACTCAATCTAGATGGTCTCTGCTCATTCCTGTCTTTAACCATTCCGAACTCTCCCGACTCCCATCACAGCCCCACCCTCTCCAGGGAGCACCACACTTTCTACTCATGCAAAGAAATGGGCCCATAAAATTCTTCAAATTTTCTCCTCCTACTTTTCTATTTTTTTCATCTGTGTTTTTATCTTCTTTTGGATTGTTCCTCATTTCTTATGTTTTTCCCTATAATAGTTTGGAGTCTTTGCATTCTCTTTCTATTCTAATGGTTATCCTAAAGTTTATACACACATAATTTATCAAAGTATAAAGATATCAACATCATTCCCTATTCCTATGTCAATTTAATTTCTTGCTATAACAAAGACATCAGTGCTTCAGAGTAACATACGGGGCTCTGCCCCATGCCTCAAAATTAAATGACTCCCCAGAGACTGAGACCAATGACACCTCACTGAGTGATCTGGGGAGACTGGAGGGATTGGGATTGTAAACTGGATTCTCTGTGATACTATGTTTCTTTCCTCCCCCAAATGGCACCATTTTTCATTTGAGAAAGGATTATCATCTAGCACTGGGGATGAACATAACCAAATCATTAATGAAATAGTCACAAGTGTACAAAGGACTTTGAACTTGAAATATAAGTCACTGTGGCCATGGGCCTTGTAGGGACCTTGGGTTACTTGTTCATCTCCTTAACTGCTTAGTACATTGCCTAGGGAGCAAAAGCCCAGTCTTCATCTCTTGTTCATATGAAACCTTATTTGTCTTCTCTGCTTGTTCTGGCATCTTGGGTTAGTTTTCATTGTAGCTGCCACTGCCCATTTCCACACCTAAGCACAATGTGAGTGTTGAGCAGATCTGAAGAATGGGATGCCCAGCCTCTTCAGGGCTAGGGACCCAGCCTCATTCATCTGTGAGTCTCCCTCAGGGCCCATCTGGTAACAGCATCCAAGGAACGCTCATCCCCTTACTGGATGTCCAGGAGTTGCTTCCCTTTATGGGGGGCTCCCCAGCATGTAGTAAGGCACCTGCTAAGTGTCAGGTCTGCTCTAGCCACTTTCTTTATGCTACCTTCACAATCATCCTGCGAGGAGGCAACTATGGTCTCTGCTTTACTAGATAAGGAAATAGAGACTTGCAGAAGGAACTTGCCTAAGATCACATAACAAGTAGGTAGTGGTGAAGGGACTGAACCCCAGTGCTGTTTGACGGCAAAGCCAATTCTTATGACACTATAGCCCCTCAGCGTTAGACATAAAAGGGCCAATAAAAATGCAGTGAATAAATGGATCTGGTTACTTTTGAAATTCCAAAGGGCCCTGCTTCTTCCACCAAGCTCCATGCATGCCCTAATAGAGACGATTTTTTGTCTGTCTCAAGGCCTCTTCATTCAAGCTAATCTTCCTGCTACCCCAGGGACTCTTGATTAAATTTGCCCAGGAAACCCCTTCCTGCTTTCTCTCAGTATGAGCCTCCCAATCCACACACTGCAACATCCATGCCCCAGAAATAGAGAACGCACTGAGTTTAAACAGTGCTTTCTGGAGTTTCTTATCCTGTGGCTATAAGTAAATGAACTTGTGACTGAGCAGATGATAATGGATAATCTTGAGCCGAGCTATTTGATATGGTTCAAGGTTATGCAATTTTCCAAGTTTAATCCAAACGTCCTCAAGTCCCACTTGTCTTTGGATATAAATGGGCTCACATGGAAAGCAGTGAGCTCAGAGAGCTATTTCACTGTTTCATGCCACTACTTGTTCTCTCAGGACCTTAGCCCTTTTGCAAAGTCTCCCAAAGTATTTCAGCTGGCCCTTACAGGTAATATTGGCCACGTGCTGTTCTGCTACCATTGGGGGTCCTATTTTTGCTTTTACTTCTTTCATTTTCTGCTTTAGAAAGTGCCCCCTCCCTCGATGTTCTTCCTCCCATCCCATACACACACCCCAGGCACTGTCATATCTTCCAGGCACATTTATTTTTGTGGCTGGGCATGACTGCCACTTCTAGTGGGCACTGAAGTCCCCTCTTTATTATTGCCACAGCCACCAATGCTTGAGAGCAGTGGTTCTCAACTGGTGGCTTCGCAATGTCTAGAGACATTTTGGGTTGTTATAATACAAGATGGGAGTGGGGATGCTATTGGCATCCAGTCGGGTAGAGACCAGGAGTGCTGCTAAACATCCTGTAATACTCAGGACGGTTCCTTACAATAAAAAAATTACCCATCCCAAATGTCAATATTGCTGAGACTGAGAAACCCTGCTCCAGAGCGAGGGTGTGCAGAACAAACAGAGTTGTATTGTAAAGCAGGAGAGGAGACTCTCATCCCTTTTTGTGTTAAGCTATAAGCTTAGAGGGGCCCCCAAGTAGTGTTGCTTGTACTCTATGTCTTAGTTAATATTTTGGCAAACAGCTTTCTGTTTTTTGCTTATGGCTCCTCATCTCTTTGGGGTCAGGTTATGGACAGGACACATGCTCCTCCCCTCTGACCTCTGGGGCTTGGCTTATCTTCACACTGGGTAAGGCTCACTGGGCCTGGGTCCTTCTTCCCTTAGAGGGAGTTATTTTGGTGAGACCCCTTAATCCCTAATGCAGATATGCTTCTGGCACCCACTAGTTGGTCCTGACACATCTGGACCCCAGTGTAGATCCCAGCTTCCATGCAAACAAGATAGAGAATCTTTTGTGACTTGGTGTCCAAGGAGTGCTGAACTTAGGTGAGTGCTAATAAAGATTAGAGCTTGAAGTTTACACTGTGTGTCAGTTAGGACTCTTTCGGTGGCAAGTAATAAATTAACAAACAAACATCCAAAAAAAAAACAAAGTAAAACTCGAAGCAAAGAATCAGGTCTATATTGGTTCAGGTAATAGGAAGGCCTAGGATAGGGCTGGCTTGGAGTAAGGCTGGGTTCAAGTCACCTGATGTCATGGACCTAGCATCTCCCTCTCTCAAACCCCTTCTTCTGTTGGCTTCATTCTCAAAAAGGCCCTCCCTTTGCCATGGCCAGACCACTGCCACAGCCCCACCTCACAGCTCCCAGATTCAAGTCCAATGGATAGAGCCATTTTTCTAGTAGCTCCTGCAGAAGCCCTAAGATTTACTAACTCGGGCCGTGCGATGTCCCTGAACCACATGGTCTACAAGGATGCTGAGTGTGACTGGCTTTGCCTTTGGTCATGGGATCTGACCCCACACTGTCTGAAAGTGGGGATGGGGTTACTGGGAAAAGGATAAGGGATGTTGAGGGACAGGCGGCTGCACATGGCTTAGAAGTTCAGGCTCTGTATAACAGGCGGTGGTATTAGGTCAGGAAGGGAATCATTAACGAAGAATGTATCCTTTTAAAATAATAAGAAAGGGTTGATAATTTTGTGTTTTAGGAGGTCAGAATGCAGGGTGTGTGGAGCAGAGGGGCTCAGAAATATAGAGATTTCTAAAGGAATTCTGCAAGATAAAATACACCTGCATGTTCCTCTACTTACAGTTTTCATAGCCCAGTAATCAGGCACACGTTCCCCTTCCTCAACCTTTCAGTATCTTGAAGTTATAAACTGTTTGATCTTTGCTCGATAACATGCCAAGATGTATTCAACAGTGAGAAATGAGTACGTATATTTTTTAATCTTTATTCATGTTACAGATTTTCTCTAATTGCTTGTAAAATCTCACATCTTTATTTTAATCGATGACTTTCTAAAACAATGTCTCATTATTTTCTTTGAAACATTAAAAGTGGAGATTGGAGTACCTTTTAGTTCCATTAGACTTCAAAGTGCATTTTTTGACATGTGCAATACTATTTTTAAATATAACTATTAAATAAAAATTCATTTTTAGGGAAACAAGGATAGTAGTGAGGCTTAAATAAAATAAAGCAACTAATTCAGTGCCTGGCAGGTAGTGTGCTCCCCATGAACAGAAACTCCTTTCTGTTTGTCTAGGAACATTTACAAATTCTCATGAAGAAAAAAGAAATAGAATACATCTACTAAAACTTGTAGACATGGAGATGTTCATGTTTGTTAAGAGGTTATGACCTAAGATATAGCTTCACCTTAAATCTTTGGTTTT
Organism: Pongo abelii; assembly: GCF_028885655.2. Lineage (NCBI taxonomy): Eukaryota > Metazoa > Chordata > Mammalia > Primates > Hominidae > Pongo > Pongo abelii. The sequence goes on from NC_071992.2 coordinate 119,161,470, forward strand.
AAAATATGTAATTTAATAATTATAATTTAATAGTGTAACATGAATTAGAGATCAAATTGTGCAAGAATTTTCAAACATTATTGTATTTTTCATGCTGTATATGGATAAAAACATAGCGTAAATATGATCAAAAACTGAAATACTAAAGCTCCCTTGAGATCTTTCTTCTTCCAGGATTAGCAGAGACAGCTGAGCAAGTGAGAGATTTTTTTGTTCCCGAGGGAATAGACAGCCCAGCTGGGGGAGAAAACTTGGACGCTTGGAATAAGCAAGGGATCACTTAGAGTTAAGCTGTGTGACACTACAGTCATCAGCAAGCAAGGCACTGATCAGAGGTCGCCCCCTCACCAGACTGGAAAGGTGAAGGAGGGAAAACGAGCATTCCAGGTGGGGGATCATGTGGAGCAATAACACCTAGGTGGGCATGAGCCTGGCCTTTCTGAGGAGCCTAGGGACACCCACCAGAACCAAGCTTGATGATTACCATAAGCCCACAGGATGGAGCTCTTGCAAGCCAGACAGAGCTGTTTGGACCAGATGCAGTGGGGCAATACGGTGTGAGGGAGAAAGACATGCTGAGGGAAGATCCGTCTTCCTGTTGTGATTAGGATGTGCTGGACAATGGGGAGGAGACTGGAGTCAAGGAGGCCAGCTGGAGGTTACTGCAGTAATCTAGAGGTGAGATGAGGTGAACTGGACCTTTCCAGTGGAAGCATAAATAGAGAACAAAAGGTGATTTGAGGAGATACGCAGGGATTAGTGTCAGACGTGATTACAGGGAATGAAGGAGAAGGGAAGGGAAATGATAGGTCACCAGTTTTTAAGGCCAGAGGTTAGAAAATTGGTGGCATGTCTGACAGAAATGGCAGAGTCAGGAAGGAGAACTGGCTTGAAGGTAACACGGTAAATGCAGTTTGGACGTATTGAGTCTAAAGTGACTCAAGAAACCTCCATGTGAGGAAGTTAGACTTTCAGCTGGTCCTGCAGGGCTGTCAACATCACTTCCTGAATCTCTCCCTCACATCTCTCTTAAATATCTCTTGAATTCATCCTGTTCAACTCCGCCCCCATCCCATTGTTTGAGTTGAGGCTCTCATCACCTCTTGCCTCCAATTACTACCACGGTAATAGGTCTAGCCAATTTTCCTTCCTCCAGTCTCACCCCCTTTCATCCATTCTCCTCCATGTCTTTGAACTTTTCTCTCATGTTTTCATTAAGCCTATATTTCTGTTTTCTTGACTATTCAGCAATTATCTAGGGATATTATAAAGTGTTGCAATGGAATATGAATGAAACTTTCTTTGCTTTTCTTTGAAAAAAGCAAGTAAAGGATTTAGATTACTTTCCAATAATTTATGAGGGTTGAACATTATTTCCTTTAATCTAATGGCACTCCAGGACTAGACCACAAGGATGACATGATTTATAAGGACTTCATTGATTTCCATTTTCAACTCCTGCCCTAGATCTGAGTGCCTGCAGGGTGAAGATGGCAGTTTATGCCTCTGTGAGTCCCCAGAGCCTGGTGAAATGGCTGGCATGTATAGAGAGTCAGCAAATCCCAGTTGAGATGAACTAATGGGAGCAGAGAGTTGGGTATCAGATGTGAGTTAAATTAGTTGGAAACAGGCTGGGCGCAGTGGCTCACACCTGTAATCCTAGCACTTTGGGAAGCTGAGGCGGGTGGATTGCCTGAGCTCAGCAGTTTGAGACCATATTGGATAACATGGTGAAACCCCATCTCTACTAATAAAATACAAGAAACTAGCTGGGCATGGTGGCACACGCCTGTAGTCTCAGCTACCTGGGAGGCTGAGGCAGAAGAATCGCTTGAACCTGGGAGGCAGAGGTTGCAGTGAGCTGAGATTGCACCACTGTACCCCAGCCTGGGTGACAAGAGTGAGACTGTCTAAAAAAAAAAAGTTGAAAACAGATGTGGTTTCTGAGAGAGGAATATCTTAGAACATAGAGTGGGGAACCACTTCTTAGGGTGACCACCTTCTCAGTGACGCATGAGCTACATGTGCTGATTTCTAGGACAGAAACTGCCAAGCCCTGGGTCAGTAGTGTAGAGTCTTGATAAGCTAGTCCCAGTTCTTCCCTAAGTCTCTGCATGACCTTGAGTTCATGAGGTTTTCTACAGGGATTCTTGTATATCCCTGCAGGGTGATCCAGATGTTTTGAATGGGAAACAAAGAAATGGAAACAAAGAAATATCAGTTTTGCTGTTGTTTTACACTGAAGAAAACCTACCGTACACGATTTCAATTTTTCTGTCTTCACACGCCCTGGTTCTAGTGTGCCAAACCAAGCAGAACTTCTGGTTCAAAATGGAATCCATGCATTTAGAGTGGGGTCAGATCACACAAGCAGGTTATGGACTTTACGGATGATGATGTTCAAACTGTTGCATCAGAAAAGCCAGCCCCCTCCATAAATATCAAGAACACGAATCTGATTTAAGGCAAAGCCAACTGCATCTACTCCCAGAACTTTGCAGGCACTTGTCAAAAGGGGGAGCTCAAATTAGATTTCTCACGAGAAAGAGTAAGCTTAAACTTGTTTTCCAAGCTACCCAGGGAAAGCTGCAGAGACAGGAATGGGGGCTTAAGAGTCAATTCCGCATTTCAGAAATACAAAATCAAATTAGCCCACTTGGAGTTTTTGTTTTATACTTTCAGTAGAAAACCCGCAGCATCAGTGTCTTATGTGACTGCCACAACAGAGTTTGAGTGTCACCAACTACTTTATTATTATTATTATTATTATTATTATTATTATTTGAGATGGAGTTTCACTCTTGTTGCCCAGGCTGGAGTGCAATGGTGCAATCTCAGCTCACCACAACCTCCGCCTCCCGGGTTCAAGCGATTCTCCTGTCTCAGCCTCCCGAGTAGCTAGGATTACAGGCATGTGCCACCACGCCCGGCTAATTTTTGTATTTTTAGTAGAGACGGGGTTTCATCATATTGGTCAGGCTGATCTCCAACTCCCGACCTCAGGTGACCCACCCGCCTCAGCCTCCCAAAGTGCTGGGATTACAGGCGTGAGCCACCGTGCCCGGCCAACTACTTAATTATTGATAGTGAGCTATGTAGTGAGTAGGTTGTCAAACATAATCCTGTTCATCCTGACTGTGTCCTTTCTAAATTGTTACTGAAATTCTTCTCATTTAGATTGTGGCTATAGATACAGGATTATCCTTATTAATTCACCATTGTTTTGCTTTGCCCCCTTTCTTTCTAAATAGTCACTTATCAGGTGAGTTTTTTGGCAAAAGCCATCATTCTGAAGTGGCACAAGTCTCAGTTACAGCCTTCTGAGAGAGATTTCCAATTCGGTGAGTCCAGCTGGGAAGATAATACATTTAGATGACCAAGGGAAACTCTAAAAGGAGGCAGCACCCCCAAGGCAATGCTCCCTTGGCCGGACTCCCTACCTCCAGGCTTGAGCCCTTCTAATGGATCCTCCACACAGTTCCTGGGCTGCCGTTGCCATGGGACAGCATCCACTCCTTAGCAAGATACATATGGCCATGCATGACTTGGCCTGTGCTTCTCTGTGGCCCATTCTGTGCTTTGCCACCAGCAATACCTCTTAGACTTCTCTCTTACCAGCATCCCAGATATCACCACCGGGGGCAAGGACTGAGCCTCTCTCTCTCCCCTCTGTACCCCCAGCCCTAGAGCAGAGCCTAGCACATCAGAGAGGTGCAGTGAGTATTTGGTGTAGAACTCCACGATCTGCAACCCTGTGGTCTGTTTTTCTATGGCTCTGTCCACTTCCATTCAGCATAACCAAGTTTCAGTAGCTAGCCAAGCCCCCAATTATCTGTCCTTCTAAAGAAGGTGAGGCATAGAAAGAGCTTGTGAACATTATGCTTTATGCCTTACCCCTGTCACAGGCGTCACTTATCAGGCCTCTGATATGCATGCAGTAAACAGACCCTGATAGAGCAGCAATCTGCTCTGTAAATCTGGGTCTCCTGCTTCAGCTCAACCTCTGATCTCCTGGTTGGCCTCCTGGGGCCCCTTAGTATCTGGATTTTAGTTCCTTTAGGAGTCGCTACATCCTGGCCAACTTGGCAAAGTTGGTCTTTGGTGACATTCCCTTGTCTCTGCCTCTTTTCTCCATTTTCTTTCACCCATTCAGTGCCCTCTCTTGCTCTCAAGAAAGGATCTGAAATCAGCCTTTTGCCATTGTTGCGCCTGGGAGTGGGGAACTGTGAAATTAGCCCTGACTGTGTGTCAGCTCACCTACTCTTTCTTCTTTGATGGGAGCAAATAGATGGGAGCAAGACGTCTTTGGAGTCACACAGATCTGGGTGTTGAGTCCTGGATCCATCACTGGTTGGTTGTCTTTTAGCAAGTTAGTTGGCCTCTCTGAGCCACTGTTTCCTAGTCTGTAAAATGAGAATAACAATGCTCACTTGCAGGAGTAAATATGGCACATGGTCAATATTATTATTTAGCCTCTTCTGAAAGGTCATACAAGGGACAGAGCTGGGATTTGAGCCCAGGTCTGCCTGACTCCAAAAGCAGTGCCCACATCATGATAGCACATTCTTCCCTGGTACACAGTGAACCAGCCACCAAAGACGCTTGTTGGGTGAACATGAATTTAAGTCATCAATGCAGAGATGCTTAAGGCCCCAAGAGGTTCAGTTTCAAAATGGAGTCAAATTCAGAGATATGCCAATGAAGAAAGAAAAAGCAACTCAAATCCTGCTTTGTCTCTCAAGAAAAAATATCAAAAAGGAAGTTGTTTTCTTTTGATGCAAAGAAAACCTCTTTGAAATCCTCTTAATCTCAGACTTTCTTATGAAGCAGGGAGAGATTTTCCCCAAATCTTCTTTCCCTGATACCACTCTTCTGCTTCTCCATCCCTTTTCCACCTAAAGCCTATTAAATAAATCAACTTAATGTTTCTCTTTTCTTTGACTTGCTTTCCACTGGCTAATTACCGGGATTCCTTAACCCTGAGGCAAGCCATCAGATCATTCTAGCAAACAAGAATCTTTTGCCTTTAAGGATTAGAGGAAGTAGAGAGACGTTGCAAATACACACAATATAATGTAGTCTTTTCTTTAATTCCTGTCACAGAATGATGTGAATTTATCATTTTCTCTCTCCTTCTTCAACCTAGAAGCAAACTATGAGGTCATTGTATCAAATAAGAATCCTGTGCCTTGAAAAGATTGGGAGAGCTGAGTACAAGTTACCATATTCCCTCTCCTGGAGGTAACTAAAATTTAAAGTTTAGTGAGAATCATAGTATAATAAAAGACCAGATTCTCAGCTGTCAGCGCATTCATGTTGTTATAACAAAATATCTGAGATTGGGTCATTTATAAATTAAACACAAATTTGTTTCTCACAGTTCTAGAGGCTGGAAGGTCCAAGACCAAGGGGCCAGCAGGTTCAGTGTTTGGGGAAGACCCATTCCTCATAGACAGTGCCATCTAGGTGCACTCACATGGCAGAAGAGACAAAGGGCAAAAAGGGCATAAATGCTGTATCCTCACCTGGTGGAAGAGCAAAAAATGGCCTAAGCTAGTTCCCTTCAGCCCATTTATACAGCAGTGATTCATAAGACTCTGCCCTTATGACTTAATCGCTTTCCCAAATGCCCTACCTTTTAATACCACCACAGCTGGGGAGTAAGTTTCAATATGAATTTTGGAGGGGACACAAACATTCAAATCATACCACCTGGGCAAGGAATTTTAAGCATCTGTGAAAAGGAGGTGCATTTTGGAGGCTGGAGACCCTTCCTGTTCTGCACAAAGTTGGCCCTGTAGACCTTCTAGTCCCAGAATCAAAAAGTTTGGGGGTCAGGCCCTCAGCACCTTACTGGAGTCCCATCATCAAATCTCCCCTTCCCAGCAGTAATGTAGCCATCTGTGGCAAGAGGGAAGGAAAGCCCTATATGACTCTGGTCTACATGAACACTCACCAGCCCCTGTGCAGCATCCCCAGCCCCATCACCAAGCTCTTCCTGTAAGCTGAGTTCAGCGTGATCTTTACCAAGCTGAGGTTGGAGAACTGCTTTTGCTACAGGGCTTTGATGTCCATGAGGAAAAGGTATTTCTCCTTCCTGCAGCACAAACCCCCAAATGGTAAATGCAATCGCTTATAACTTCAGGAGAAATCTGGAGAAGGCTCAACATACTGTCCTCAAGTTTTCACTCAGCCCTGAACCCTGGAAAGACACCAGCTTTCATTGGGAGTCCCTGGGAACTATAGCAACCCCTTCCGAGGAGGGTGGGACGAGTGGTGGCACCCTATGACAAGTCTCTGTCAGGGCTGACTTCACTGTTTATGCGAGCTGTTCCTTTCACTCCCTGATATCTCCATAGGAATTAGAACAGCAAGCATGGTTCATGTTTGTACTTGCTTTCTTTGGAATTTCAGCTGTTTAGTACATCAAGGGAAAAAACACTTTAACACATAGAGATCCATATGGCAGCTTCTTCCTGCAGTGATGATACCTGCTCTGGCAACCGGCTCAACAGTTCAAGACTCTTTCAACAAATATTGTTTGAGCAACCCAGGTATGGTTCTTGTCTTCATGGAGCTCCCAGACCAATGGGGCAAGCAGACATGGAACAAATGATACCAACAGTGATGAATGCTCCAAAGAGAAGTACACTACTGCAGGAGTGCAGGGGAGTTCAACCTGGTTTTGAGGAGGAGTCTGGGAAGGTGCCCCTTCCCCAAAAATTCATGTTTAAGTCAAGATGGAGAATTAGGCCAATTGGGAGAGCCTTCAGAGTAGAAGGAACAGTGTTATAAAGACTGTGAGGTGCCTTCAATGTCCCATAAGGCTGGAGCATAGAGGACAGAGAGAAGCGCATAAACCCATCAGGCCAGAAGAAGCAGGAGAGCTCACAAAGAGCCTTGCAGGGCACAAAGGGATCGGTGTGTCTATCCGTTAGGTCATTAAGAAGTCGATGAAGAGGTAGGCCATGATCACATTTGTAGTTTTTGTTTTTGTTGTTATTGTTATTGTTTTTTGAGACAGGGTCTCATTCTGTTGCCCAGGCTGGAGTGCAGTGGTGCAATCTCAGCTCACTGCAACCTCCACCTCCCAGGTTCAAGTGATCCTCCCACCTCCCAAATAGCTGGGACTACAGGCATAAACCACCATGCCTGGCTAATTTTTTAATTTTTTGTAGAAAAGAGTTTTTGCCATGTTGCCCACACTGGTCTTGAACTCCTGGACTCAAACAATCCTCCTATCTTGACCTCCCAAATTGTTGGGATTACAGGTGTGAGACACCACACCTGGCCAGATTTTTAGCTCTAAAAGAATGCACTGGCTACCCATTGTAGAATGAAGTCCACAGGCTGCCATCCCTTCTCATCTTAGTTTGGCAGCCTCTCTCAGCCCCCTTAATTGGATCACCAAAGGTCTGCAGCACCCTGGCTTGGTGAGCCTCCCTGGAATTATTTCCCACCTCAGAGAAATCCTCCCTGGAGCAGAGATTGACCAACACCAGCTGGCTGACATGGGAGCTGTTGAGTGCAGAAAATGAGCCTCGTGGTGGCTTCTGAGTATTAGGGAATCAGTGTCTAATCTTTAATGGGTGACCCAGAGGGTTGAGCTCCTGGCAGGAGAACATTTCATGGGTCTGGGGAAAAGAAAATGTACCAAGGTAGTTTAATTAAATACACTCATTTTCTCACTGGCTGCACTTCAGTGTGACCTGCTTAATTCTGAAGGCAAGTTACTTGGATTTTAAAGATATGCTTCACCCTCGAGGAGTAAGACATTTGAACTGTGAGTTACCTTTAAAGCAACAAACAAAAGGCTTTCATTTATTTTGATGACACCATACACCCACTAATTATTGCCTAGCTCTGAAAAGGGAAAATATGATTCATTGTAGATTTTTTTTTTAAATAATGTAAGTTAACACAAATGCACGTGAAAGGAAAAGTTTTAGAGTCTGGCAGATCTGGGCGGAAGCCTGGCTCTGGCACCAGCAGCAGGACCTCAGGCACTTTAAATTGCCTGACCCTCAGTTTCCTCTTCTTAAAAAAAAAGAGGTGGCAGGGAGTGGGGATCATAACATCTACCTACAACATTGTTGTGACAATGAAGTAGAGCTGGGAATAAAATTCCAGCTCCATGATCTTAGATATGAAATGTTTTTCGAGTCTTTCCATCTTTGTATCCTTAGGTCTGAGCATAAGGCTGGCACGAACCCACAAATGTATATTTCATTTCATTTCTTCTTTCAACCTTTGTATTAGGCCATTCTTACGTTGCTGTAAAGAAATACTTGAGGCTGGGTAATTTATAAAGAAAAGAGGCTTAATTGGCTCATGGTTCTGCAGGCTTTACAGAAAGCATGGTGCTGTCATCTGCTTCTGGTGAGGCCTTAGAAGTTTACAATCATGGTGGAAGGTGACGGGCAGCCAGCGTGTCACAGGGCAAGAGCGGGAACAAGAGTGGCGGGGGAAGTGCCACACACTTTTAAACAGCCAGATGTCGCATGAACTCATTCATCATCAAAGGGATGGTGCTAAGCCATTCATGAAGAATATGCCCCATGATCCAAATACCACCCACCCAGCCCCACCTCCAACACAGGACTACATTTCAAGATGAGATTTGGAGGAGACAAGTATCCAAACTATATCACCCTTCATCCCAGCGATGCCCAGTCTTTCCTTTTAAACATTGCTCAAGAATCCTCTGTTCTGTGAAGACTAACCAGGCCTGATTTGAGCCATTAAGTATCCCACAGGTTCTTATGAACAACTATAATTTTTTTCCATCTACATATACTGTTAGGGGGCCTTGAGGAACATTACCATCTGACTGCCCTACAGAAAGTTGGGCATCCCATCCATCGATTTAAAAAAATAGGACTTTTTTTTGGTAAAATAGGCATTGCAATGTATTGATTCCTATGTGGTGTTTCTGTTCTTATGTGTCATATTTGATTACTATTTTTGATAGCATATTTGATGATTAAATGTGATATAATAACTAAAAAATAAATAGCCTAATATTCTGGGTGAGCCTAAAGCTATTATTAATTAGAAAAGACAAAATGCGACATGGCTCTATTTCTTAAAAATCATTCTTATTTCACAAGTAATATATCAAAAAAGGTAGAAATGTTATACATAATGCCCTTTTGATCACCCCGTGATCCTGGTCCCCTGCCTTTTCCCCAAAGACAAACATTGTTATCAGTTTGTTGGGCATCTCTCTAGTTTGTTTTCTGTGTGTATATGTGTGTGTATGTATCCCTGTACAAAAATAGCATAACATAGATATAATATAGTTTTTTAAACATAAAAGCAAGGGAGGAGCCAAGATGGCCGAATAGGAACAGCTCCAGTCTACAGCTCCCAGCGCGAGCGATGCAGAAGACGGGTGATTTCTGCATTTCCATCTGAGGTACCGTGTTCATCTCACTAGGGAGTGCCAGACAGTGGGCGCAGGTCAGTGGGTGAGCGCACCGTGCGCCAGCCGAAGCAGGGGCGAGGCATTGCCTCACTCGGGAAGCGCAAGGGGTCAGGGAGTTCCCCTTCCAGGGGTGACAGACGGCACCTGGAAAATCGGGCCACTCCCACCCGAATACTGTGCTTTTCCGACGGGCTTAGGAAACGGTGCCCCAGGAGAGTATAGCCCGCACCTGGCTCAGAGGGTCCTACACCCACGGAGTCTCGCTGATTGCTAGCACAGCAGTCTGAGATCAAACAGCAAGTCGGCAGCGAGGCTGGGGGAGGGGCGCCCGCCATTGCCCAGGCTCGCTTAGGTAAACAAAGCAGCTGGGAAGCTTGAACTGGGTGGAGTCCACCACAGCTCAAGGAGGCCTGCCTGCCTCTGTAGGCTCCACCTCTGGGGGCAGGGCACAGACAAACAAAAAGACAGCAGTAACCTCTGCAGACTTAAATGTCCCTGTCAGACAGCTGTGAGGAGAGCAGTGGTTCTCCCAGCATGCAGCTGGAGATCTGAGAACGGGCTGACTGCCTCCTCAAGTGGGTCCCTGACCCCTGACCCCCGAGCAGCCTAACTGGGAGGCACCCCCCAGCAGGGGCAGACTGACACCTCACACGGCCGGCCAGGTACTCCAACAGACCTGCAGCTGAGGGTTCTGTCTGTTAGAAGGAAAACTAACAGAAAGGACATCCACACCAAAAACCCATCTGTACATCACCATCATCAAAGACCAAAAGTAGATAAAACCACAAAGATGGGGAAAAAACAGAGCAGAAAAACTGGAAACTCTAAAAACCAGAGTACCTCTCCTCCTCCAAAGGAACGCAGTTCCTCACCAGCAACGGAACAAAGCTGGACGGAGAATGACTTTGACGAGCTGAGAGAAGAAGGCTTCAGACGATCAAATTACTCCGAGCTACGGGAGGATATTCAAACCAAAGGCAAAGAAGTTGAAAACTTTGAAAAAAATTTAGAAGAATGTATAACTAGAATAACCAATACAGAGAAGTGCTTAAAGGAGCTGATGGAGCTGAAAACCAAGGCTCGAGAACTACGTGAAGAATGCAGAAGCCTCAGGAGCCGATGCGATCAAATGGAAGAAAGGGTATCAGCCCTGGAAGATGAAATGAATGAAATGAAGCGAGAAGGGAAGTTTAGAGAAAAAAGAATAAAAAGAAACGAGCAAAGCCTCCAAGAAATGTGGGACTATGTGAAAAGACCAAATCTACGTCTGATTGGTGTACCTGAAAGTGACGGGGAGAATGGAAACAAGTTGGAAAACACTCTGCAGGATATTATCCAGGAGAACTTCCCCAATCTAGCAAGGCAGGCCAACATTCAGATTCAGGAAATACAGAGAACGCCACAAAGATACTCCTCGAGAAGAACAACTCCAAGACACATAATTGTCAGATTCACCAAAGTTGAAATGAAGGAAAAAATGTTAAGGGCAGCCAGAGAGAAAGGTCAGGTTACCATCAAAGGGAAGCCCATCAGACTAACAGCGGATCTCTTGGCAGAAACCCTACAAGCCAGAAGAGAGTGGGGGCCAATATTCAACATTCTTAAAGAAAAGAATTTTCAACCCAGAATTTCATATCCTGCCAAACTAAGCTTCATAAGTGAAGGAGAAATAAAATACTTTACAGACAAGCAAATGCTGAGAGATTTTGTCACCACCAGGCCTGCCCTAAAAGAGCTCCTGAAGGAAGCGCTAAACATGGAAAGGCACAACCGGTACCAGCCACTGCAAAATCATACCGAAATGTAAAGACCATCGAGACTAGGAAGAGACTGCATCAACTAATGAGCAAAATATCCAGCTAACATCATAATGACAGGATCAAATTCACACATAACAATATTAACTTTAAATGTAAATGGACTAAATGCTCCAATTAAAAGACACAGACTGGCAAATTGGATAAAGACTCAAGACCCATCAGTGTGCTGTATTCAGGAAACCCATCTCACGTGCAGAGACACACATAGGCTCAAAATAAAAGGATGGAGGAAGATCTACCAAGCAAATGGAAAACAAAAAAAGGCAGGGGTTGCAATCCTAGTCTCTGATAAAACAGACTTTAAACCAACAAAGATCAAAAGAGACAAAGAAGGCCATTACATAATGGTAAAGGGATTAATTCAACAAGAAGAGCTAACTATCCTAAATATATATGCACCCAATACAGGAGCACCCAGATTCATAAAGCAAGTCCTGAGTGACCTACAAAGAGACTTAGACTCCCACACATTAATAATGGGAGACTTTAACACCCCACTGTCAACATTAGACAGATCAACGAGACAGAAAGTTAACAAGGATACCCAGGAATTGAACTCAGCTCTGCACCAAGTAGACCTAATAGACATCTACAGAACTCTCCACCCCAAATCAACAGAATATACATTTTTTTCAGCACCACACCACACCTATTCCAAAATTGACCATATACTTGGAAGTAAAGCTCTCCTCAATAAATGTAAAAGAACAGAAATTGTAACAAACTATCTCTCAGATCACAGTGCAATCAAGCTAGAACTCAGGATTAAGATTCTCACTCAAAACTGCTCAACTACGTGGAAACTGAACAACCTGCTCCTGAATGACTACTGGGTACATAATGAAATGAAGGCAGAAATAAAGATGTTCTTTGAAACCAACGAGAACCAAGACACAACATATCAGAATCTCTGGGATGCATTCAAAGCAGTGTGTAGAGGGAAATTTATAGCACTAAATGCCCACAAGAGAAAGCAGGAAAGATCCAAAATTGACACCCTAACATCACAATTAAAAGAACTAGAAAAGCAAGAGCAAACACATTCAAAAGCTAGCAGAAGGCAAGAAATAACTAAAATCAGAGCAGAACTGAAGGAAATAGAGACACAAAAAACCCTTCAAAAAATAAATGAATCCAGGAGCTGGTTTTTTGAAAGGATCAACAAAATTGATAGACCGCTAGCAAGATTAATAAAGAAAAAAAGAGAGAAGAATCAAATAGATGCAATAAAAAATGATAAAGGGGATATCACCACCAATCCCACAGAAATACAAACTACCATCAGAGAATACTATAAACACCTCTATGCAAATAAACTAGAAAATCTAGAAGAAATGGATAAATTCCTCAACACATACACCCTCCCAAGACTAAACCAGGAAGAAGTTGAATCTCTGAATAGACCAATAACAGGAGCTGAAATTGTGGCAATAATCAATAGCTTACCAACCAAAAAAAGTCCAGGACCAGATGGGTTCACAGCCGAATTCTACCAGAGGTACAAGGAGGAGCTGGTACCATTCCTTCTGAAACTATTCCAATCTATAGAAAAAGAGGGAATCCTCCCTAACTCATTTTATGAGGCCAGCATCATCCTGATACCAAAGCCTGGCAGAGACACAACAAAAAAAGAGAATTTTAGACCAATATCCTTGATGAACATTGATGCAAAAATCCTCAATAAAATACTGGCAAACAGAATCCAGCAGCACATCAAAAAGCTTATCCACCATGATCAAGTGGGCTTCATCCCTGGGATGCAAGGCTGGTTCAATATACGCAAATCAATAAATGTAATCCAGCATATAAACAGAACCAAAGACAAAAACCACATGATTATCTCAATAGATGCAGAAAAGGCCTTTGACAAAATTCAACAACCCTTCATGCTAAAAACTCTCAATAAATTAGGAATTGATGGGACGTATCTCAAAATAATAAGAGCTATTTATGACAAACCCACAGCCAATATCATACTGAATGGGCAAAAACTGGAAGCATTCCCTTTGAAAACTGGCACAAGACAGGGATGCCCTCTCTCACCACTTCTATTCAACATAGTGTTGGAAGTTCTGGCCAGGGCAATTAGGCAGGAGAAGGAAATAAAGGGTATTCAATTAGGAAAAGAGGAAGTCAAATTGTCCCTGTTTGCAGATGACATGATAGTATATCTAGAAAACCCCATTGTCTCAGCCCAAAATCTCCCTAAGCTGATAAGCAACTTCAGCAAAGTCTCAGGATACAAAATCAATGTGCAAAAATCACAAGCATTCTTATACATCAATAACAGACAAACAGAGAGCCAAATCATGAGTGAACTCCCATTCACAATTGCTTCAAAGAGAATAAAATACCTAGGAATCCAACTTACAAGGGATGTGAAAGACCTCTTCAAGGAGAACTACAAACCACTGCTCAAGGAAATAAAAGAGGATACAAACAAATGGAAGAACATTCCATGCTCATGGGTAGGAAGAATCAATATCATGCAAATGGCCATCCTTCCCAAGGTAATTTACAGATTCAATGCCATCCCCATCAAGCTACCAATGACTTTCTTCACAGAATTGGAAAAAACTACTTTAAAGTTCATATGGAACCAAAAAAGAGCCCGCATCGCCAAGTCAATCCTAAGCCAAAAGAACAAAGCTGGAGGCATCACACTACCTGACTTCAAACTATACTACAAGGCTACAGTAACCAAAACAGCATGGTACTGGTACCAAAACAGAGATATAGATCAATGGAACAGAACAGAGCCGTCAGAAATAATGCCACATATCTACAAGTATCTGATCTTTGACAAACCTGACAAAAACAAGAAATGGGGAAAGGATTCCCTATTTAATAAATGGTGCTGGGAAAACTGGCTAGCCATATGTAGAAAGCTGAAACTGGATCCCTTCCTTACACCTTATACAAAAATCAATTCAAGATGGATTAAAGACTTAAACGTTAGACCTAAAACCATAAAAACCCTAGAAGAAAACCTAGGCATTACCATTCAGGACATAGGCATGGGCAAGGACTTCATGTCTAAAACACCAAAAGCAATGGCAACAAAAGCCAAAATTGACAAATGGGATCTAATTAAACTAAAGAGCTTCTGCACAGCAAAGGAAACTACCATCAGAGTGAACAGGCAACCTACAAAATGGGAGAACATTTTCGCAACCTACTCATCTGACAAAGGGCTAATATCCAGAATCTACAATGAACTCCAACAAATTTACAAGAAAAAAACAAACAACCCCATCGAAAAGTGGGCGAAGGACATGAACAGACACTTCTCAAAAGAAGACATTTATGCAGCCAAAAAACACATGAAAAAATGCTCACCATCACTGGCCATCAGAGAAATGCAAATCAAAACCACAATGAGATACCATCTCACACCAGTTAGAATGGCAATCATTAAAAAGTCAGGAAACAACAGGTGCTGGAGAGGATGTGGAGAAACAGGAACACTTTTACACTGTTGGTGGGACTGTAAACTAGTTCAACCCTTGTGGAAGTCAGTGTGGCGATTCCTCAGGGATCTAGAACTAGAAATTCCATTTGACCCAGCCATCCCATTACTGGGTATATACCCAAAGGACTATAAATCATGCTGCTATAAAGACACATGCACACGTATGTTTATTGCCGCATTATTCACAATAGCAAAGACTTGGAACCAACCCAAATGTCCAACAATGATAGACTGGATTAAGAAAATGTGGCACATATACACCATGGAATACTATGCAGCCATAAAAAATGATGAGTTCATGTCCTTTGTAGGGACATGGATGAAATTGGAAATCATCATTCTCAGTAAACTATCGCAAGAACAAAAAACCAAACACTGCATATTCTCACTCATAGGTGGGAATTGAACAATGAGAACACATGGACACAGGAAGGGGAACATCACACTTCGGGGACTGTTGTGGGGTGGGGGGAGGGGGGAAGGATAGCATTGGGAGATATACCTAATGCTAGATGACGAGTTGGTGGGTGCAGCGCACCAGCATGGCACATGTATACATATGTAACTTACCTGCACATTGCGCACATGTACCATAAAACCTAAAGTATAATAATAATAATAATAATAATAATAATAATAATAATAAAAGAAAAAAAATAAAAAAAATTGTACTGAATTATCAAAAAAAAATATGCAATCTCCTACATTTTCTGTTAAGGGTTTCAATTGTTTCAATAAAAAAATTAAGTGTAAAAAAAAAATAATAAACATAAAAGCTGGCCAGGTGCTATGGCTCACGCCTGTAATCTCAGCACTTTGGGAGGTTGAGACAGGCAGATTACCTGAGGTCAGGAGTTTCAGACCAGCCGGGGCAACCTGGTGAAATCCTGTCTGTATTAAAAATAAAAAATAAAAAAAAAATAGCCAGGCGTGGTTGTGCACATCTGTAGTTCCAGCTACTCAGGATGCTGAGGCAGGAGAATTGCTTGAACCCAGGAGACGGAGGTTGCAGTGAGCCGAGATTGTGCCACTGCACTCCAGCCTAGGCAACAGAGTGAGACTCTGAAAGCTGTCATTGGTACATATTTATGCTCTACTTGCTTTTCCATTCATCACTATATGTTATATTTCTATCTATATAAATCTACTTTATTAGCTTTAAATTGCTCTATAGAATTCCATAGTCTAGATAAACCACAATTTATTTAGTAATTATCCAACTGATGAATGGCTACATTGATTATATTTTTCATTATTACAGTGGTATAAAGAACATCTTCAACAATCCCCTTTGTGCAATGGTTAAGAGGTTTTCTAAAGCAGATACTGAAGACTGAAATTGCTGAGTCATTTTGATGTGCACATTTTAAACATGAATAGACTCTGCCAATTGCCCTCCAAAATGGACAGTTTTACTTGCACTTCCACCAGCAGCATATGAGAGAATGTGTTAACACACATCCTTTCAACATGTAATATTATCAGACTTTTTAACTTTTGCCATTCTGATGGGTAAGAAATGATATATTATTTAAATTTTGCATAGCTCTATTTTTCAGTAATTATTAAATAAGCCATAAGTTCCCAATTAAATTACAGACACATAAAGGGTTCAGATAAGCAAGTGTTTTATATCCCCCTGTAACAGCACAGTGCTAGGCAAAGGGTAAGCACCCAAGGGATACTAGATGATTGATTGCTTTGAGCGATTTTAAAATTTCAAGAATTAAAACAATTCAGTTGATTGAATTCAAATTTTGATTGGCCAAAATATATTTCTTACACCTAATAAAAATATATCATCTAATTTCTTTCTTTTTTTTTTTTGTTTTTTAACTTTTAAGTTCAGGGGTACAAGTATTAAGTTTGTTACATAGGTAAGCTTGTGTCATGGGGGTTTGTTGTACAGATTATTTCATTACCCAGGTATTAAGTATAGTACCCATTAGTTATTTTTCCTGATCTTCTCCCTCCTCCCACCCTCCACCCTCCAATAGGCCCCAGTGTGTGGTTTCCCTCTATGTGTCCATGTGTTCTCATCATTAAGCTCCACTTATCAGTGAGAACATGTGGCATTTGTTTTTCTGTTCCTGTGTTAGTTTGCTAAGAATAATGGCCTCCAGCTCCATCCATGTTACTGCAAAGGACAAGATCTTGTTCTTTTTTATGGCTGCATAGTATTCCATGGTGTAGGTGTATATGTACAACATTTTCTTTATCTAGTCTATCACCAAGGGGCATTTAAGTTGATTCCATGTCTTTACTATTGTGAATAGTGCTGCAATGAACATGCACGGGCATGTGTCTTTATAATACAATGAGATACCATCTAACACCAGTCAGAATGGTTATTATTAAAGAGTCAAAAAACAACAGATGCTGGAGAGGTTGTGGAGAAAAAGGACACTTATATACTGTTGGTGGGAATGTAAATTAGTTCAGCCATTCTGGAAGACAGTGTGGCAAAACCTCAAAGACTGAAAGACAGAAATACCATTCAACCCAGCAATCCCATTACTAGGTATACACCCAAAGCAATATCATCTAATTTCTAATATCCACCTCAGAGAAAAATTTAGTGCCAACTATAGTTGACGTGAAAATAGCCTAATGAAAAGGCTAGTTGTACTAAGGTCAGAAAATGTCAAGGAGTAAAAAACAAACGAAAACAACCAGGAAAACAGCTGTTAAAAGGCTAATCACCCCAAAAAATAATTTAACCGAGGAGTAAAAGACAACAGGGAATGTCTTCCTCTGTTCTGGCTTAGACTGAAATACCTATACTGGGTAATTTATAAGCAACAGAAAATTATTTCTCACAGTTCTGGAGGCTGAGAAGTCCAAGATCAAGGCAGCAACAGATTTAGTGTCTGATGGAGGCTTGCTCTCTGCTTCAAAGATGGCACCTCTTGCCGTGTTCTCACATGGTGGAAGGGTCAATGAGCTCCCTTCAATCTCTTTTATAAGGGCACCAATCTCGTTCATGAAGACAGAACTGTCATGGCAATTGCTTCCTAAAGGTCCTGCCTCTTAACACTATTGCATTGGGGGTTAGATATATACATATGAATTTTGGGGGGACACCAACATTCAGACCATAGCAGGGAGGAAAATTTCATTAGCATACTTTTTCCCTAAAGAAAAATTCCAGTGACTAAGAAAAAGAGTCTAAAGTGAAGGCCATCAAGCATCCTATCGTACTAGGTACCTTTGGAGCAGTTTAAGGGAGTCACCTCCAGGGCGTTTTAAAATCTCTGACTGATTAGATCTGCTGACTTTGTGGAAAGAGGTCAGGCTACAAGCAGGGCAAATTGTCTGGATATGTAAGGAAGTGAAGTAAGAATCAAAGATCAAAGTAGGTCTCCGTATTCAAGCAGAAAGGAGGCCATGATGGGCAGGGCCTTGGCCAAGGAAAGTCAGCAACTCCTCCTGAGTAAACCAGCCACCAGAGGGGCAGTAGGATTCTGAGGACCACCCCTCATATGCAACCCCTGGGACTTCGTTCCCAGGCAACTGTTGCTCACCCTAGGGGAGCATTCCATGGTAAGGGTGCTGCTTGTTGGGATTGTACAGGTAAACAGTTCCCTGGAGAGACCATTTGAGCCTGAGTAAGAAGGTGAGATCTATACTGTGTCACATGGAAGAGGAAGGGGGAGTTAGACATGTGAATGGATAAGACGTATTGCCTTCTAAATGTTCTCCACTTTGCCTTGTTCTCCCTCTCTTAAGAAGAATTGTGTTAATGCCCATTCAAATTCTTCTCTTTCTTCTCCCTCCAATGAGAATTCAGTCTTTTCCCATCTATGCCCTGTATTGTCTCTGGTGTAGAATTGAGGAACTAGGCAGAGACAGGGAGAAGCAGCAAGGAAAGGAAGGTGGTTGGAGATAGGATTTAGCTGAGAGACTGCAACCTACTGCTAAACTAGAAGCCTCAGATGTAAACCCAGCACCCAGCATAGTGCCTGGCACATAGTAGGTACCAAATAAATAGTTTTCAAATAATTAGCTGATTGAAAGACAAGTGACAAAGGAAAGAATAAATCATCTATGATGAGGAAGAAGCAGATGAAGGAAGAATGAAACAGGAGAAATGTAGGCCGATAAAGGTGGAAAATGGAATCGTATTATTGTATAGTCTTAATTTTTAGAATCTATGCATGTCAATGCACCGAATGAAGTTTTGGGACACAGCAGGCAAAATATCAATAATAGTTATTCCTGGTAGATAAGATTATGAGTAATTTTGTTTACTTTTTTTCTTACCAATATAGTACAGTTTTCTACATGAAACACCTATTTCTTATGTGAGAAGATCATAAATGTTATTTTATAAAAAGAAATGCAAGGTAATATGGGCTGAGCTGTGTACCCCTAAAATTCATGGCTTGAAGGCCTTTCCCCAGTGCCTCAGAATGTGATTATAATTGAAGATAGGGCCTTTAAAGAAGTAATTAAGGTAAGATGAGGTTATTTGGGTAGGCACAAATCCAATATGACTGGTGTCATAAGAAGAGATTAGGACACAGACACACTCAGAGGGAAGACCATGTGAAGATAGAGGGAGAAGACATCTATCTACAAGCCAAAGAGAGAGGTCTCAGGAGAAACCAACCTGTTGACACCTTGATCTTGGACTTCCAGCCTACAGGACTATGAGAAAATAAATATCTCTTGGTTAAGCCATCAGTCTGTGGTACTTTGTTATGGCAGCCTGAGCAGACTAATACAGGAGGTACACATTTTAAAAGTGTCAGAGAATGATTCAAGGAGACACAAAGAGGAAAGAGAAGAGCATAAGAGAAGTGTTTTGAGCAATTTGGGAGGAAGGCTCTGGTAAAATATAGAGTATTGTTACAATCCTAGCAATACTGCATACCTTAGAATAGTAAGATATAAACACGTTTGGTGGGAGAGAGAGCTGAATTTCATAACCGAGTTGGGACACCCCACGGTAATTAACACAAAGATACGGCAGTACCTGCCTTGAAGAATCTGCTCTGTGGTGCTCTTGAAGCAAAGGTGAAGAAGTTTCAAGGAAGGGAGGCACCTCTGAGAGGAGCAAAGGGAGAGAGGAAAGTAAGTACACCCTCAGAGAAGACTGGCAGGTCCAAAGGGTAGTCCTAGAGAGAAGGCAAGTGAGATTTTCACTTTTCCTTTTGGCTGCCTTCCAGTTCATTAGCTTGTCTGTCCCTGGGCATCTTTTTGGGAAGAGAAGAATTCAGGCCCATTTCGCCAAAGACAAACAGGACTCTCCTTGCTTCTGCCTCCTGTCCTGTCAGTTCCAGTTGTCGGTGTCAGCAGGCTCCTGCCTCGAATGCTGCTGGGTACCATGGGGAAGCCATTTCCCCTACCAAACCCTATGGCCAATGGCAGATGTTACAGGCTGGTGGTTCATCACAGGGAACAGTGGTCTTCCAATATCTTCCTAGTCAGGACCCATGTTCTTTGGGGGCTGTTGCTAGTGCAACATTGTCTACTATACCAGTCCATTAGTCAGTTTCTCTCCTTGATCACTGCTGTCCAAATCCAAATGTGCTTCTATATTTTCTTTAGTCAATAAACATTCCAAAATGTATTGCTCACCATTTGAAAAATGACAGCTTTGTTGAGGTATAATTCACATACCATGCAATTGCCCCATTTAAAGCATACAGTTAAATGATGTTTTAAATTCTTGGGGTTGTGCAACCACCCCAACAATCAATTTTAGAACATTTTCATTGCATCAAAAAGAAACCCTGAACCTATTAACAGTCACTCTCATTTCCTCCCAAACCCCCAGCCCTACACAACCACTACTTTTCTATCTATAGAATTGCCTATTTCTGAACATTTCATATAAATGGAATTATATAATATGTGGCCTTCTATAACTGGCTTCTTTCACATAGCATAATGTTTTCAAGGTTCATCAATGTCGTAGTATATATCAGTACTTCATTTTTTGTCAAACTGCCAAATAATATTCCATTGTATATACATACTATATTTTATTTACCCATCAATTGATGGATATTTGGGTTGTTTCTACTTTTTGGCTATTATAAATAAGATTGCTAAGAACATTCATGAACAAGTTTTTGTGTGGATATAGGCTTTCGTTTCTCTTGGGTGTATAACCTAGAGGAATTTCTGTGTTATTTATGGTACCACTGTGTTCAACCTTTTACAGAATTGCAGACTGAAAGCAGCTGTACCATTTTGTCTTCCCACCAGCAGTGTATGAGATTTCCAAATTCTCTACATTTCTGAGAACACTTATTCTCTATCTTTTTTTATTATAGCCCCATCCTAGTGGGTGTGAAGTGGTGTCTCCTTGTAGTTTTTGATATGCATTTCTTTGATAGCTAATGATGTTGAGTATCTTTTCATGTGTTTATTGGCCATTTGCATATCTTCTATAAAGAAATGTCTACTCGGGTCCTTTGCTGATGTTTTATTTGGATTATTTATCTTTTTTATTACTGAGTTGTAGGAGTTCTTTGAAAGTTAGTTCCTTACCAAATATATAATTTGTAAACTTTTTCTCCTATTCTGTGGATTGTCTTTTCACTTCCTTCATGGTGTCCTTTGAATCATAAAAGTTTTCAGTTTTGATAATGCTCATTATATCTATTTTTCATTGTTGTTGCTTGTGCTTTTGGGGTCATTTCTAAGAAACAAGTGGATAATCCAAGGTCACAAAGACTTACACCTATATTTTCCTTTCAGTGTTTTGTGATTTTAGCCCTTACATTTAGATCTTTGATCCTTTTGACTTAGTTTTTGTATATGGTGTGAGGTAGGGGGTGCACTTCATTATTTTGCATGTAGATATTCAGTTGTCATAGCACATGTGTTGAAAAACTATTCTTTACCCATTGAAGTGTCTTAGCACCATTGTCCAGAAAAAAATGACCACAAATTTAAGGGTTGCTCAATATTTTCTAAGAATGTGTTTGTAATAGCCATGCAAAAGGTCACATATTATAGTATTATATGTAGTATGTGGCCAACAATTTCTCATCAGATTGAAGAAATGACAGTGTCCCATTCTAGTTCATTTTAAAGATGAAACAAATTCTTAGTAAGTGGCTGAGCAATCACAGCTTGTTTTACTTATACCTCAGTTTAGACAAAATTATTGTCTGCCATGTGTTCAGGACCTGAGAGCCCAGACAGTGTTTGATGAACCAGAGTTTCACTGGCTGTGACTTTAGAAGATTCTTTCCATATTGATTGCCAATGTCTTATACTTTGGTTTTCTGTCATTGAGGAGAATGACTTGCAGGTTGTTTCTGATGATTTTGGACCAACTCTCTGTGACCACCTTCACCAAGGAAAGCCAGGTGCTCAAGCTAAGTAGAAATTACCCCTTGACCTACTCTCCACATGGCTTTCAGCTACCATTTTTAATTTCTGTACTCTTTCCTCCTGCCCAGCTCCATTTCCAAAATAGCAAGAAGCTTTGGCAAGGAATCCCTGGGGTTGCAATTTATCAGCAAGCTGTGGACACAGCTATTTCCTATCTTTTGGCAAAGTTCAGTGATTTGACTTGTCTCCTGCATGGAATGAAAATTTTGTGAAGGGTGTCAAACAAGACATACTCTAGGGGCACACAAATGTCTCTTAATTTACTGGTACAGACTTCACTATGGAAAAAACATAGATGAGTACTTTGTGACCCTCAAAACTAACATGAGTGTTGATCTCTATGTCAGATAGATAGATGATAGATAGATAGATAGATAGATAGATAGATAGATTGATTGATAGATAGATGATAGATAGATAGATGGATGGATAGATAGATAGATAGATAGATCTATATATATCTATAATATAGATGAGCCTCTGCAGTCTTTAGAATCCCCTGCCTTAGAATCCCTGGGGGTGGGATACAGGGAACGTGTTAAGATGCATATTCCTGGGCCCCTACTGAATCAGAAGTTCTGGGGGAATGAATGTAGAGATCTGCATTTTAACAGACACCCCAGGTGAGCTGCATGTAGTTTCATGCATTAAAATTTGAGAACTGCCTACTTGGGAGTTTTTGCTAATACCACAAGCTTTGGAAACATACAGAACCTGGGTTAAACTTCAATTTCTTCTTCTGTAAAATAAGGGTAATTCTCCCATCTCCCCAGCACGAGAGGAGTGGTGTGGAGTAGACATGCAAATAGAGCCCGGGGTTTAGTACAGTGCAACTTTCACAACAATGTCCCCACTCTGGGGTACTTGATGAGCATTTTGCATAACCCCAGTAGGGTTGCCAGATAAAATTGAAGACACCCAGTTAAACTTTTATCTCAGAAAAATAATAAGTTTTGAATATAAGTGTGGCAGCAGTGCTGAGGGCAGTTTCCAGAGTCTAGGGTTGGTGGAAAGATTTAGGAAGTTGTCCCTTGATAGCCTCCATGCCTCAACCTCCAGCCTTCCCAGAAACACTGTGAGCTCCCAGATTATTTTAATAAATCCTTACTTAAAGCTTTAATTCTCCAATCAATTTCTGTTGCTTACAGCTGAGAACCCTGACTGATACAGCATCTGCAACTCTCTACTCAACAACTGACCATCTGTCTTCCGTTCTCCTCACTTCCCTGAGCTCTCCCTGAAGTCATCAGGGAGACTCAATTGAACAATCTCTCAGGCTTTTCTTGCTGAGAGATTTTCCTGGAGAAGTATGTAGAGGACATGGTCCACCCAAGACAACCTGCAAGGAAAGAGCTAGGGAAATAAAAACCTGACCTCAGTGTGCCACCGCAGACCCTTCCCCTCTAAAGCTAGTTCCTCCCATTGGTCAAACCCCACTAGAAGCCAGTGGGCAAGAGAGCTTGTTGACATGTGCATTCAGGTCAGTCTCTGAGACACAGAGCAGGGTAGAGAGAAGGGGAGAGTGAGACTGGAGGGGCAGAAGAAATATCTCCAACAAGCAGGGTATGTATATTGTCTTGGCTTTGGTTCCCTAGAAACAGAGCCTGAGATTGAGATTTTGTGCAAGTGACTCCTAGGGGCATTCCTGGGAGGAGAGTGTGATGGAGGGAGGGAGAGAAGCAGGATGGGGCAGGACAAGGAGCTGAGCAAAGATGTGGTTTCAGGATTAGTCTAGCCTCAGCCTGATCCTATGGGTCACTTTGGAGTGAAAGGACAGAAATTGCTTAGAAGCAAAGGAGCTGGGCTGTTGTACCCAGTCTCCCCACCAACAGGTATTTTTAGTTGGTCATTAGCATGGACTGCCACTGATATTAATATAACTGGCAAGGCTTCTCCTGGTAAGGGGGCTCCCTTCAGCCAAGGGCAAGCCTTAGGAGAAGAAGCCAGGGGTGGGCTGTTAGCTACCAACATCCACCACACCTGGGGATGGGTGCAGGGTCAGGTGTGTGGATCTGGGCAGGCACTAATAGCATCTGTTGGGAGGACATACAGCTCTGTTGACAGGCCCAGGGGAGGAAAAAATAACTTTCTTTCCACTCTTAGTTCTTAGCTGTGATTAATTCTGTAATGAAAGACAGATTAATAAGAGAAAAGCAAACAGAAGCTCATTAACGTGTATATTTTGCATACACATGGGAGATATCTAGGCAATTACTAAATCTCAAAGAAGTGGCTTGGAATTCCAGCGTATGTAGCATCTACATTTACTATGTAGTAAATTTTTAGAGAAGTGACAAGACAAAGGAAAAGGACTTTGAGTTTCTAGGGGTGAAAAATTATGGGAAGGCAGATAGACAGTAGATAAAGGCTAGTTAGTAAAGCTTGTTAATGTAGATTCCTCTGGTGCCCTCTCCAGGCTGATAAGGGTCTAAATTTGTCTTCAGTGAT
The DNA here is from genome assembly GCF_028885655.2 of Pongo abelii. Lineage (NCBI taxonomy): Eukaryota > Metazoa > Chordata > Mammalia > Primates > Hominidae > Pongo > Pongo abelii. The sequence continues at coordinate 119,185,990 of NC_071992.2, forward strand.
CAACCTTTGTCTTTCCTGGTAGAGAGGGGAAGAAGCCTTTCCTCTTGTTTAGTGACCAATGAAAAGTAAATTTATGCTCTACTTTTAGGCAAATGGCAGGGGGAGGGGGCGGGTGGGAGGTGGTGGCAGAGAACGTTTTGTAACTACTTTTCCATTGCCTTCAGCTTAAAATAATCCTTATGCCAAAGTGGCATATTTTGGGGTGGCACATTCTGGTCTCCTACACAGGACATATCGCTGGGTGAGGAGGTAAAAAAATTATTTTTCCTTTGTGTTTTTCTGAATTCTAAAAGTTTTCTAACATTGAATCTATTTTCATAACTAGAAAATATGAGTTAAATTAAATCCATGCAGCAAAATCACCTGGTTTGTTACAGATAGAAGTAACAGAAAATTACCTTATATTCCTAACCCCTTGGGGTGTCCTCTTGACCACACTCGGCAGATGACCCCTGCTCATTGTTTGGCAAATGCCAATCCCCCAAGCTGGCCCTGCTTATCACAGAGCTTCTTTGTTTCATCATACTCAGTAAGCCAGTGGCTTAGCACTTAGCTGGTTGTGTGACTCATAAGTCAGGAATGCAACCAGTGTGGCTGATGGAGAGGGGCCAGAGGCGGGGACAGGCTATGCCACCAATAATCAGTGCAATATGTGTGCAGGCGTTGTTAGAACCTTTAGATATGGTCTCACTTAATCTTTACAACCGCCCCATGAAGGTGGCAGTATTATCTCCATTTAATAGATGAGGAAGTCTAGACTGGGGGGTTAAGAAACTAAAGTTGTTATTTTTGTTTGGCCACCAGTGAAAAATGAAAACTCTAGACCAAATGATGGATTTTTAAACTGTGTTTCTAGCAGCCCTTAGGCTTAGCAAAGATGCCAGGGATAGGAGGAGCTGCTGAGAGGGAAGGACTGGCCATTGGCACCTCAGTTATGGCAGCTCTACCTTGGTCTGTTTTATGGGTTGGCAGGGATGGCTTCGTGAATGTGCAGCCAGTGCAGACTCACAGGGCCTCCTGGGCTCACAAGGGGCCCTGCGCTTAGGATCTAATGCTCTGCAGGAACCATCTTGAAATCCTTCATAATTTTGTCTTTTAATGTGTGTTTTATAAGTAAATCCAATGGACAATGGAGCGTGTCCCCGGGCTTGGAGCTCTAAATCATACTTGGCCCCACTTGCTGTTGCCTTTCTGCCTCCCTGGGATATGTTCCCTGCTGCCTGCTCTTGATCCTGGTGCGTTAGGCCTCTCCTTGCTTCCCTGCTGCCCTCCTTGTGGATCAGCAACTGGATTGCATTGGGGGAAGGGAGAAGGGAGCAGTGTTTCATGTCCATCAACCCCCAGAGGGACCTGGCCATAGGCATAGGGAGGATTGGGGTCAGGTGTGCCCCTTGAAGTGTCTCAGGTATGACAAGGGAGTGGCCATCCCCATCCAGGCTGGCAGAATCATGGTGCATTCAGTGGATGGCTCAGTAGGGGCCTCTCACAGACCTTTGACCCAGGTACCAAGTCATGATGCACATAGAAAATGGCAACATCTGGAGGCTGGGTGTGGGGGCTCACACCTGTAATCCCAGCACTTTGGGAGGCCAAGGCAGGTGGATCACTTGAGGCCAGGAGTTTGAGACCAGCCTAGCCAACGCAGTGAGACTCCACCTCCACTTAAAATACAAAAATTATCTGGGTGTGGTAGCGCATGCCTGTAGTCCCAGCTACTCAGGAGGCTGTGGCAGTTCAGTTGCTTGAACCCAGGAGGCAGAGGCTGCAGTGAGTTGAGATCATGCCACTGCACTCCACCCTGGGTGACACAGCGAGACTCCATCTCAAAAAAACAAGGCAACATCTGTATGGCACACTGGGGGAAACAGCAAGCAAAGGGAGCCCTGGCCAGCATTGACTCCCATTCAGCAGCCCCAAGGGCTGAAGGCAGTTCTACCCTAGGCTTAGGAAACGGAGTCTCTACCTTGGTCTTGTGCTTCAGACACCCCTTGCCCCTTTTACCCCATCAGCCCCACCCTTCCCACAGGGTGAGTTATCCAGAGGCCAAGGGGATATATCTACCAAAGCCTCAGCCCTCCTTCATAATTCATTGCTTTTATTCCCCCAGTCCATCACAGACAAATACGTGGTCCTACTTGGTGTGATTAATACACAACTCACCCCACTTGTGACTCACCCCATGAGTTTAAAAGCACTCAACCTAGTTTGCACCCTGCTCAATCAGTAAGTTCAGTCAGACAAGTCTGCCTTTGGATGTTCTGGCAATGTCAAGTTGCTACAGAAATTTGTAAATGCTTGCAATCAGTTCTTAAATGTATCCCACAGCAGACAGTAACAACAGTTTGGTCCCTGGAGGACACTGAGTAGCACTATTCTAGGCTCTTCTGTGGGTGCTGGGACCCTGGAATCCAGTCTGAATCACACCAAATCCAAATCCACACCAAGCCTGCTTCCAGGGTCTTTATGGGCCTGTTTTCCTGATCTCTTCTGCAGGTGTACACTGCCCTAGCCCCAGGCTGTTTGCAGGGAGTGGGCAGAGATGAGACATGTGTACTGTGGTGTTCGTACACATGCATCTCAGGCCCCTTTAGGTACAGGATGGAGAACAGGTGGGAATGGGAAGAGCAGGGGCAGGCTGTGATTGGTGGAGGAAGGAAGCCACAAGGATTTGGGGCAAGCCTAGCTACAGGAATCCATTTCTCTGTTCACCTTGAATCCATCACAGCACCCCAATGTGCTGAGGCCTGCCAGTCAGGGAGCTCTGGACCAGGTATTTTCCACTGTGACTTTCAATGTTTTGAATTCTGATTTCTATCCCACGGTCACAGTTGAAAGCTCATTAGCATTTGGCAGAGCAAGTGGGTGACACACAGATAGGTGTCCTGTGGACACTGCCATCTCACTGCATGGGAACTGCAGTCTTAGCAACTCTGCCAGTCAACACCCTCCCGCCCTTGATATACAAAAATACACTGCACTTCTGATGCCTGCCCCATGGCAAATAATTTCTCAACACCCAGGGAAAGGATTTTGTTTGTTTTTCTTTACGTTAGATTAAAAGCAAGCCCAGGCAAATACCCCAAAGGAAAGAGAAACAAATGACTTTACAATTAAAATATAAACCTACACAATTAGTCATTAGGCATACAAATAATATAACATCTTTAATAAATCAAGAAGCATTAATCCAACAAATGAGATACTTTATTTTGCCTCTTAAAATGACAAAGATGAAAACCAGAAAAGAAAATATTCAGTATTTGTCAGGATTTAGGGAATATTGCTGTCTTATATACTGTTGGCAGATGGTCAACAGAAGACAGACTTTTAGAGGTAAATTTGAAAATATATTGCAAAAGACTTAAAAATGTGTATATCCTTTGAAATCTTGAAAACATTGTTTCATGTCTTCTTATGAAACAATGTTTTCATAAGATGAATGAAAATTTGATGTCAGTCTCACTCTTGATGTTTTTTTTCCTCTTCTGAAGCTGTTCTTGATATCATTTATGTTCTGAAACTTCCCTAAGGTCTGTCTTAGGTTGGGCTTCTCTTGCCAAGTATTTGGTAACCTACTTCAAATTGAGGTTTCACATCTTTCTTTGGTTCTAAGAAATCTTTATTATTTCTGTGAATATTGCTTCCCCTCAATCTTCTCTAGCCTCTCATCTAAAACTCTTATTAGATCAAGGCTTAATTTACTGGATTTCCTAATAATGTTCAGCCCTCTGTGCTACTATGGAGAATTCCTTGGCCTGCCCTTTCAGCTCACTAAACTGCTCTTTCTGTCTATTGTGTTATTCAGCTTCTCTATTGAGGTTTTTTTCTTTCAACATTTAAGATTATTATTTCAAATATCTCTGATTGAACATTTTTGGGTAACTGTTGTCCTCATTTTGTGGTTTTATTATCTCCATTTTTCTGAGCAGATTGACTATACTTATTGAAAATTCTTTTCTGAATACCATATTAACTCCATTTCTTTTGGGGATCTCCATTGCAGAGTTAGTTGTCTCTTTTTTATGGTGTTGGCCTTCCTCAAATGTTTGCTCATTCTTGTTTTTGTACTGATTTTTGTAACTGAAGTTTCCTGCTAGAATGTCATCTGCATCTATTTGAGAGAGCCATTTGGAGAGCAGGGATGGGAACTACTATTGGCCTAACTCTTGGCACTATTTTCAAAATACCAGTCTTCTTAACCTGGGTTTTTCTTTCTCTCAGGTGTCTCCAGCTCCTGAGAGCACTGCCCTTCTCTCTAGTCCCTGCCCCATACAGACTCCTCTATTGTTGCTGACTGGCCTCAGCAGGTGGAAGAGTAGAAAGTCCAGGCTACCTTGCTGCTCCTTGCCTCCCTGTAACTATGGCAGAAACTCTGTCAGCTTCTGACATCTTACTTAGCATTCCCTGTCATGCTTCCTGGGCCACCTTTTCTCTTTCCGATAAGATTCTGTTCATCCTTTATTAACTCCTCAGTGTAGTCCTCTCCCTTTTCAGTGAGGCTATTTATTTAAACTTCTATCATTTCTTGGCATTTGTTGTAAAAGGCACATATACTCAGTCCAACACTTTGAGCTGGAGCTATTAAAAAAAAATCTCTGTATTGGCCAAGCATGTTATCTCATGCCTGTAACCTCAGCACTTTAGAAGACTTAGGTGGGAGGATTGCTCAAGGCCAGGAGTTCAAGATCAGCCTGGGCAACATAGTGAGACCCTGTCTCTACAAAAAATATACAAAAATTAGCCGGGCATGGTGACACGTGCCTTTAGTCCCAGCTACTTGGAAAGCTGAGATGAGAGGATCACTTGAGCCCAGGAGTTTGAGACTGCAGCAAACTATGATCATGCCACTACACTCCAGCCTAGGCAACAGAGAGAGACCGTCTCTCTAAAAAACAAAACAAAATAAAAACCCAACATTTATATAACCTTCAAGCCAGTAATCCCACTTCTAGGAATTTATCCCAAGGAAGTAATTTAAAATAAAGCTTTAACCACAAGGTATTTCATCACAGTAGGATTTATTATGAAAATGTGGAAACAAATATCCAAGCAAAGGGGATTACGTAAATAAATGATGACATAGACATGTGAAAAATAACATGGCAGAATATTTAATGGTATAGAAAAAAGTCATCAAGGTATCATTAAGTAAAAATTTCAGGTTACAGAATTGTTTTAAAATCTCCTTTTTGTACAAAGCATACATGTTCTTACAGAAAAGGGTAGCTCTGCATGGTGGGATTTCTGGCAACTTTTGTTTTTCCATTTTGACTACCTTTTTCTCCACCATTTTGGGATTGTTTGCAACATTTGCCATGTGCAAGCTTCTGGTTCCATCCTCTGCTTACCTCCCCCAGGCGTGCTGGAAGATGGACTGCCCTCCAATGGTGTGCCCCGATCTACAGTCCCAGGTGGAATATCCAACCCAGAGAAGAAGACGAACTGTGAGACCCAGTGCCCAAATCCCCAGAGCCTCAGCTCAGGCCCTCTGACCCAGAAACAGAATGGCCTTCAGACCACAGAGGTAGGGTTGCAGCCACAGAAGCAATTGGGGACTGGAGAATGGGGGCAGGGCTTGCTTCAGGGCGGAGCCATCCAGCAGCTATGTCCAGGGAGGGACCAGGGATGGCTCATCTTGGAAATAAAAAGTCTCTACCCCACCCATGTAAAAATTGCTGCAAACCCCACCCCAAAACCCTGCCTTGAGGGTTGCTGCTTTTTGTTTCCATATGTATGTTTGCTTAAGTAGAGCTTTATTCAAGTATCTTGTTTTCTGTGGCCACTGTCACCATGTTGATGGTGAGGACTGTGCTGGTTAGAGGAACCAGTCTTAGGCCAGGCAGCTGGCCAGTCTCAGGGGTTGGCAGAGAGTCTCAGGGAGTGGGCAAAGGAAGGAAAGAGAAGATCAGAGTGGTTGGAAACAAGCCTCGCATTTTACTCAGGCCCTCCAACCAGGTGGGCAGTGGAAGGGCCCCCAAGGGTGGCTCCCATAGCAGAATGTGGTGACAGCATCATCCCCAGACTCTTGGAAGAGGCAGGGCAGTGATGTCCCTGGACGTGGCAGGCATCCTTTCTTTTCTCCCAGAGCTATTGTTGGGAAGCTCCTCTTATGGGTACAGGAGGGGCAGCCCAGAATGAGCACTCTTAGTAGGCTGGGCTCAGGCATCTGCAGTCTCTTCCTCTTCCACCCAGTTCCTCCTTCTGACTTCCTTATCTTCCCTATGCCCCACCCCCTTCAAAATCCACTGCTTACCCTAGGCTCCATACCCATTTTCTCCTATCTCTTCTGTCAAAATTATACTGAACCAGGTTCATTCTGTCTGTGCACAGCAAACCAATCACTGTGACAATGGGTTTTGCAAAAGAGAAAGTTTATTCATGAGGCAGCCAAGTGAGGAGGCAGAAGAACAGATCCCAAATCTGCCTCCACAAAGATAGGGTTTAGGGCTATCTATGAGATAAAGAAGCTGGGTAATCTAAGGCATGGGGAAAGATGATTGGCAGTGGGGGAAAGTGAAATAATCAGTGGTCTGTGCTTGCATAGTCATGGTTCATGGCTCTTCACAGGACTCATGTTCAGAAAATGGCTGTGTTTGCATGATCTTCAGGAAGAGTTTTGGCCTTCTGACTTCAAAAGGTCACCTCTTGGGCATTTCTACAAACCCAGTTGAAGGGTCAGTGATCTCAACTGGCTTTAACTGGACAAGAGCTAAGCCCAAGTTCCTGAAAAACAACTTTAAGCAACTGTTACAGTGGTGATCTATATGTCAGATATGTAGTCTGTAACAAAGCTAGTGGATTGGTTAGCTATGGGACTTTTAGCTATATGGGTTTTAAGATTAACTAGAAGTAAGTGATTAAAAGAAAGCAATGCAGGTTAAGTTTGATAGGCTTAATCAGGTTAGCCCCCAGTTCCAAAAACTTACTGGTCCTGTCCCGTCGGACCAATGCCACCTGTTTTCTCAGAGTACAACTCATTATCTAATGATGGAATTCTTGCTCATATCAGTGAGTTGCCTCTCTAAGTTTTGGTCAGAAAACCTGTTGCAAATTCATCTCTAAAGCTCATTAACTAAGGACCTTTCAGAAATGACTTAATCTCTCAGAATCTCAGGTTCATTATCCACACAATGGAAATAATACCAAAATGAGTGAACAGATGGGCCTGCTCTTATAAACTAGGATATAGGTAAGAACGGCAGTAAGGATTAACAGGGGATAGTTAGGCATACAGCACCATAATCCACTTAAATGAAACACTAATGGTGGCCCTGCAGACACTGGAGAAGGTAATGGGGGGTGTAGACTTCAGGGTTGTGGTGTCCTTCCTAGAGTTCTGTATTGTCTACTTTGCCTGTGCATAAGGTGGCCTTCTAGAGACCTAATCATCATTGCCATCTCTCAAGACAGTCTGGACCCACAGAACTACGTTCAGAAGCTTGGTGACTGCTCTACCACAGGCCCAGATATTTGTCTTCTAGTCTCCTTCCCACACTTGTGCCCTTACCCTCTGAGCCAGGATGAGCCATGGTCAAGAGGAAGCAGCTTTGCCTGGTGGATGGCATGATCCATACACTTGTTTCCCCACCTCATTTCCTGCCCCCCTCATCCATCACTTTAAAATTATGTTTTGCAGTTTACAAAGTGCTTTTGAGTATACTGGCTCCTTAAGTTCCCCTAAGAGCATTGTGAAGTAAGCATTATCCTCATTTTATAGACAAGGAAACTGAGGTTCATTTGATTGAGTTACATGAATAAGGCCATATAAGTGTTGTAGAAGGATGTTGGTAACTTTAAATTGGAAAAGGTTTCTCTTAAGAAGATAGAACATAAGAGCTTCAAGTACATTTTAAAAATGAATAGTGTATTAGTCAGTTGTTGCCTCAATAATGCTGCATAACAAAACACAGCAACATTCAGTTGCTTGAGACAACACCTCCCCCCACCCCCACCACCACCACCATGGTCAGCTGTAACTTAAATAGGCTCAGTCTGACTTTTCCAGGGCTGGCTCAGTCTGTTCCATATATATTATTCTGGAAATCAGGCCAAGAAAGCAGTAGCTTTCTGGGGTATATTCTTATGACTATGGCAGAAACCCAAGGGGGCAAAACCAAACTACTTGAACACATTTCGTGTCTCTGCTCACATCATACTGACTAATATCCCATTGGCCAAAGCAAGTCAAATGGACAAGCCCAACTTTAAGCAGGGAAACATACTCTGTCCAAAGTGGAGAGAGAGCAAAGAATTAGGAGCAATAATGCAGGCTACCACATACCACATACATACACAAAGAAATGCAACTCATAACTTCAATGAATTCTTATAAGGTAGCACATCCATGTAACCATCATGTAGATGAAGACATAGAACATTATCACCAGCCCAGAAATCCACAATGTCACCATTCTTCTCACTCCTAGTATTATAGATCAGTTTGGTTTATTTTTGAGACTTTTATAAATAGAATCATACAAGTGTGAGCTATTTCATGTCTGGCTTCTTTTGCTCAACATTATCCTTGTGAAAATCACCCATATTGTTCTGAGTTGCAATAATTTTCTCATTTTCATTGTTATGTATATTTCCTTATATGAATACACTGCAATTTACCCATTTTACTTGATAAACATTTGGGTTGTTTCCAGTTTGGGGCTATTGTGAACAATACAGCTTTTAATGTTTGTGTGTATGGTTTGGTGGACAGCACTTCTTTTGGGAATATACCTAGGAGTGGAATTGCTGGGTCATAGGACAGGGGTATATTTGACTTTCATAGACATTGACAAATAGTTTTCCAAAGTGGTTATGCTGCTTTATACTCTAACTAGCAGTGGTTGAGTTCCAGTTATGGAACAAAAGAATTAAAAATCAGTAAGTTGTGCTTAGTCTGTCTTCCTTGTGGTAGCAACTACTTATTTATTTATTTATTTATCTATTTATTTATAGATGAGGTCTCACTCTATCACCCAGGCTGGAGTGCAGTGGTTCGGTCACTGATCTCTGCAGCCTCCAATGCCTGGGCTCAAGCACAGCCTCCCAACTAACTGGGACCATAGGCACGCACCACCATGCCCGGCCAATTTGTTAATTATTTGCAGAGAGGAGATCTCACTATGTTGCCCAGGCTGGTCTCAAACTCCTGAGCTCAAGCAATCCTTCTGCCTCAGCCTCCCAAAGTGCTAGGATTATAGGTGTGAGCCACTGCACCTGGCCACTACCAACTATTTATTCATGTGTGGTCTAGGTATGACATAGGGTGCTAAGCACTTTGTCATATTATCTCTTAATCCTCACAATAACTCTAAAATGTTGACATTGCTGTCTCCAATTTACAGATGGGAATTGAGACTCAGATATAGCTAGGGAAAGCACGCCCCCATGCCACACACACACACACACACACACACACCCCACACACATTTTGGGAGCTCATGGGGCTTTAAAATGGGGCAGGCAGAGTCAGCCCCCATAGGGCTTCAGCAGCAGTGGAAACTGTCACAGGGGAGTGATGACCACACACATGTGCCCAGTGCAGCACCCCTGGGCAGATGATGCATATCAATGAGCAGCCTGTGCAGCTTTTGTTTTCATAATTAAATGAACATGGCTGTGTTGTAACTATTTTCAAAATAAGATCAGGGAGCTGATAACTTCAGTTTTAAGGGTTTATATTTAAAAGATAATCAGTAGTCTTTACATCCTGAGACCTCACCAGTCACTGGCCATTCTGAGTCCCTCAAAGGCCAAGGCAAAGGTTTTCTGTCTAAGATGTTAGTTTAGAAGCTAAGTTTACCTATGATTGATGCTTCTGTCAGCAGAGCTACCTCATACCAACACTCAGGAAGGCTCTCAACTGCCTACTATTTGCCCAAAGAAAATACTTTTCTTTCTATTCCCTCCTGGGCCTTTGATATACTGTTTTTTTTCCTAGTGTGTCTCTTAGACTCTGGACCAAAGCTTTGTGCATTTTCAGTATCTGGCTCAGTCAGTATCCACTTGCCTCTTCCAGTCTTCCATTGCACCCCTATATGAGCTACTAGCATTTCACCATGCTCCCCTTAGGCACCATCAGGCCACCTGGTTGGTGGTTCTTTGGCATTTTTTTTTAAAGCTTTCCTTCTCTAGAAGACCCCTTTCATGAAGCATGTGTCCTCATCCACAGGCCTACTGCAGTGCTGCCCTTCAGATTTACAAAACAAATTTGTATGTGAAAGGCAATCCTTGCCAGGCCTGGAACATTTTTTCATCAGTTCCTATAACTACTCTTAAGATTCATTCATCAAATGTTCATTGAGTGCTGTCTAGGTGCCAGGCACTGTTTCAGTGCCAAGGATCCAGAGGTAGAAAAGACAGACATGGCTTTTGCTCTGAAGAAGCTGCTAGTTTTAATGGAGGTGGGTTGGGAGCCAAATAATATAGAATAAATAAAGCATTTATAGACTCTGTGAATGGTGCTGTGAAGGAAGTAGAAGGTCACTAGTCAGGTGTAGCAGCTACTCTATTTAATGCAGATGCCACCTCACGTTTAAACTGTTTTCCGAAGGGTGATGGGGCAACTAATGTTGCTCATGGCTGTGAGCAACAGCACCTTGTGTTTGGAGCCCTTCTCTACTTCATGTCCCATCAAACAAACCATATCTTCCTTTTTGTCAATTCCCTCCAATCCCCCCGCCTTATGCCGGTGTTAATAGGTGTTAACTGGCAAGAAGATTGCGGCAAAAAATGATCTTTCATAAATTGGAACTGACTGTCTCGGTGGGGAGCTCTTTCTCTTTATTGCACCTTGATTTCCCCAGGCATTTGGGGCCTTACTGACTCCGCAGTGTCTGATAAATCATTGGCTTGGTCTCCTTCATCCAGCTCCCTACCTGAGCTCAACAAACAACACGAGAGGCAGCGCTGTAGTTGCTTGTCTTCTCCTGCTAATTAGTTGTTCAGGAACTTTGGGCTGCCTCCAAACATTTACTCTCTAACCTGAATGTGCCATTTCCTTAGGCTTAGGACTCTTATTCCGCCCCACCCCTCCCAGCCCTTAAAATACCTCCTCAAGTATTCAGCTACAGTAAAAATGTATATGTGGCTATAGCTCAAGTAGAAAAGGCTCTGACATGTGGCTGGCCTTCCAGGGAACCCTCCTGTCTTCAGAAGCTGCATATTTTCAAGTTGCTTTATTATTCTTGACAAAGTGACTGGACCGTGCTAAAGGAATTAGCACGGGGACTGATTCTCAGCTAAGGATTTTTCTCCTCCTCCTCCTCCTGCCCCCTCCCCCAGTGTCTGGTCAACATCATTGGCAAGGCCTGGCCCAGTCTGGGAAAGACAGGTGAAGGTCCACAGAGATAGGAGACCTGATCAAGACAGGAGGTTAGGATCAGCCCAGGATTTCTCCTGGATAACACTAATATGAGACATATCAAGGAAGAGTTTGGAAAGTAAATATGAGTCTCTCCCAGAAAAACAAAAACAGGACATTAAAAGGAGGGAGCGAACAACAGAAACCTCTGGGAAAACCAGAGAGGGAAAGCTATTAGAAGGGCACTTTGGTGTCCTGTGTAGTGCAAGCCTGGGGAAAAAGGAAGCAATTTAGCAATACAGAGATGTGCACCTACCTACTGGCTGCTACCTCTTGTAGAGATTTGTAAGACTCGGTATTCATGTAAGGGTCTGCAGTCAAACCAGTTCAACTGGAAGGCTCTCAGGGCAGAGACTGCCTTATTTTTCTTTATATTCTTCCCTTGACTCTTGAGCCTACTTCAGGGTTATGAACCTAACAGGTACTCACTACCTACGTGTCGATTAACTGAGACAGCCTAGTCATCACTCAGATTAGAAAAGGTTCCCATAGCTTCGACCCCACCTATCCCGGCTCTGCACCACCATCCTGTGATGACTGTTCTGTGGTTGCCCAGTTGCTTTTCTAAAGCAGGTTCTGCTGCCTTCCTAATGTCTGATCTTCTATCTGAGGTTCAAGTTGAAAAGCAACAACTCCTTTTGGCACTTGATACAAACTCCCAGGGTGAGTAAGTCTAAGTGTAGATGGGGAAGGGGGCTGTGGTCTGCACAGAATGTGCTCCAGGCTTGGAGGATTCTTGAGAGTTTTACCTGCAGCATAGTCTGACCCCTGTGTTCCGAGGCTAGCAGCTGGCCCTCGGTGGAGTTGCTAAGATCAAATATCCCCTGACTGACCTTGCATTAATGCCGTACAAATTCACAAAGCAGCAGCAAATAAATTCACAGAATTTGAGAACAATTAGGGTGTGTTATTGTGTATCTTCCTTTCATGAGACCTGTCTGAAAAGAAGTCAAACATCTGGAGTTGCAGCTGCCAAAGCTCTCGTCTTTAATCTTTTGGGAAGGAAGAGAGGATACAACTAATATTTTGAAGTGCCTACAACGTGGCAGACACACTATGACATCATTTTTAACCCCTACAACTCTAAAAAGTAAGCGGCATCATTTCCTACCTGGGAAAACAGAGGCTCAGAAACTAGATATCTGGTCAACATGGCCCAAGGAGTCATGATTTGGCTGTGTTCAAATTCAAACCCAGGTCTGTCTCTGTCTAAGCCCCAAGTTCTTCCTTCCCATTATCTGAAACTTAATGGTGGAGAATTTAGAGTGAGCTTTGGCAGAGTTGTGAGAGGTGGGATATGAAACCTGGGGCCACCATCTTTAGTTTGACTCATCACCCATATTGACATTGGCCTTGAGTTAATTGCATTTGCCTGAGTGGTTTCAGCTGCCTCATTGGAAAAGCGAATACAGTAACATTCCCACCTGTCTCTCAGGGATGGTGCAAGGAATGATTAATCATGGACGTAATTGAAATCTTGCAGGAAAGTTCTGGGACACTGAGGCAGGGCAATGCACAGTTTCTGTTCCCAGGGATTTTTCTTTTCTTTTCTTTCTGAAGATTTATCTTCACACATGTATTCATGGTCAAATTATTTATTGAGTGTCTATTATGCGACAGGCACTAAATTAGAGTCTGGCGATACTATAATGAACGATATAGACTAGGTTCCTACTGTCTTGAAGTTTACAATATGAGGAGGAAGTAAAAAAGAAGTTAAAAAATAAATGCATAATTTAAACTGTGGTTAAAGGCCAGGAAGGAAGTAAAGAATATAGGGAGAGAGAATAACAGAGCCCTGTGCTTGTATATGCCTAGAAAATCTCTGCAATATTCCATAAGAAAATATTAGCCATAATTATCTCTGGGGAAGGCACTAGAAACCCTTCTCTACTCTTTGAATTTCTTTTTGCCATACTTATGTCTTCCTTTTATAATTAAAAATACTACTTACACAGAAAAATTGGTGTCTCACACATCATAATCTCAGAAGCCGTGCTTTTCTTTGTTGTCTGCGAAGAACTATGAAAAGGTTTGTATAATCCCATGTTAGGTACAGATATATTTGTGGAGTTCAAGAAAGCCGAGAACATCTCTATTTCCATTTGGGGGGAAAGTGAGAAAAGGCTGAACAAAGGTATCTGCAGTCTTGAATCCAGGTCTCCAGGAGCAGCCAAGCTGTCCCAGCCTCCACAGGAAATGGGCTGATTATTGACATCTGAACCCCAAGATAAACAAGTCCATCTGGATCAGAGACTGCCAAGAGGTTATCACGGTCAATCTGGTTACCCTTGAGAAATGGCAGGCTACTTTTAATTAAAGAGGCAGTATCAAGAAGACTAAAATCTATGATTCATGGGGTAGTAAAGCTGCAGAAATTAAAATAAGGTAAGGAAAGAGTTGAAAAGCTATAAAACTAGGTGAGAAACCAGAGGTGGTCCATTAGCAAGAGTCAATGGTGATAAAACTCACAAAACAAGAATGTTAGAAGTAGAGGAAGGATTGGCACGGCTGCATGAGAAAAAGGTGCTAATTAGGCTCCTCTCATTATGGAATTGGGGGCCATACATTTTTTTTAAGCCAGTAATTGCAATAGAAACACATTTTCTTTTCCTGTCATTAAAAAGGGATGGGGGTGTGATGTTAAATAAAAAGGTTTGGCTGGCTGAAAACTACATCAGAGGGGAAAATATGTTGTATAAATCATCACAGGCACTGAGGGACAAAATGGTGTGATTGTTTCTTGTATTTATGTTGCTCTTCTCAGCAGAGGGCAAAACAACTCACTTCTCCAAACTTCTAGATAAAATATCTGGCATTGTAGTTCTTTTTCTCATCTTCTTTCTCTCTCTTGTTTGGGCTTGAAATCTAAGGTTTTTGAGTTGTAACTAGCTTGTGTTGACGAAAAGAGTCAAACTCTAAAATATCTGAAGAGATTTATTCTGAACCAAATATGAGTGACCATGGCCCATGACACAGCCCTCAGGAGATCCTGAGAACATGTGCCCAAGGTGGTTGGGGCACAGCTTGGTTTTATATATTTTAGGGAGGCATGAGACATCAATCAAATACATTTAAGAAATACATTGGTTTGGTTTAAAAAGGCGGGACAACTCAAAGCAAAGTGGGCAGGAGGGGGGCGGGGGCTTCCAGGCTATAGGTAAATTTAAACATTTTTTGGTTGAGTTTGTCTAAAGACCTGGGATCCATAGAAAGGAATGTTCAGGTTAAGAAAAAGGATTGTGGAGACCAAGTTTTATTGTGTAGAGGAAGCTCTTAGATGGCAGACTATAGAGAGAGCAGGTTGTAAATTTTTTACAGACTTACGGGGTGGCTGGCTCTTAGTTGATTATCTCCTGGATCTGGGAAGGAAGAAAGGAAAACAAAGGGGAAAAAGGATTCTCTCTAGAATGTGGATTTTTCCCACAAGAGACTCTGTGGGGCAATTTTAAGATATGTCAGGGAAATATATTTTGGGGTAAAACATTTTGATTTTCTTCCTTGTTATGCCAGAGTCAGACTGGAAAGTTAGACACAATATACAGAGTCGAACACAGCCTATCTGATGAGAATTTATGGTTTGTAGGTGATGACTCCCCAGGCCCCTTAGATAGGAATTTGGGCAAGATAAAAAAATCAGAGTTTAGTCCTCAATTGCAACGACTACCAACCTCTTAAACATCCTCATGGCTGCTTTTGGTTGGGTACTTTTCCGGCGATGACTCAGATTCAACAGCTTCTCTTTCATAAAACATTTCTGAGAAAATGCATTGTTGTTCTAATTGTTTAATTTGCTAACTTAAATGCAGTGTCATTATTTGAAAGTGAATTTGTTTATGGCTTGGAACCTTTTGAGCCCATATCATGGGAGTTACAGAACTCTAGTTTGTCCTTTATCCGGAAGCACAACTTTTAGAGTTATTGTTGTTGACATTTAGAAGTAGCAGTAGCAGTAGTCATCGTTTCAGTATAATGAGGCTTTATATTTTAATTTGCTGTTTGACTGACATCATCTTTTTACAAATAAAATTAATGTTAATAGCTGTAATTGAGGTGACTAACCATCCTGGTTTGCTGGGGCCTGAGTAGGTTTCTGGGATGTGGGACCTTTAGTTTTAAAACTTTTTGGCAGGCCAGGCGTGGTGGCTGGCTCACGCCTGTAATTCCAGCACTTTGGGAGGCTGAGGCAGGCAGACCCACAAGGTCAGGAGATCGAGACCATCCTGGCCAACATGGTGAAACACCGTCTCTACTAAAAATACAAAAATTAGCTAGGCGTGGTGCACGCTTGTAGTCCCAGCTACTTGGGAGGCTGAGGCAGGAGAATCTCTTGAACCTGGGAGGCGGAGGTTGCAGTGAGCAAAGACTGAGCCACTGCACTCCAGCCTGGCGACAGAGTGAGACTGTCTCAAAACAAAACAAACAAACAAAAAAACTCATCGGCCCTGGATAAACCAGGATAAACTAGGAGAAGTGGTAACCCTCTCAATGTTATGTGACATACTTAATTCTCTCAAAGAAAAGTAAAAAGCAGGCATTATTTCCTTCATTTTTCAGATAATAGAACTGAGACTCAAATGTCAAAGCAACATGTCTTGTTGCAGCTAACTGGTAGCAAAGGCTTGCTCCATGCCCAGATCTATCTGGCCCCAAAGTCTGTGCTCTGAACATGTCCATTGTGCACGCTTATGATATACAGATGTAAGAAATGGCCCTATTGTAATTGGGATTACAATTATATACATATCTGTGGCTGTTATAGGAATGACTACTTTGTAGCCTCTTAAATAGGCTTGGAAATCCAACTACTGGATTTTTGCTTAGATTTTTAAGCTTAGAAGTACAGACTGAAATAGAGAGCTTTGTATCATCTGTGTATCATCTTTAATAAACTTTTGTGAAATCTTACCAACAGTCTTTTCTAAAGAAAAGCATTTCTGCAGTTTGGAACATTTCCATTTCCATTCTGAAAAGCCCTCTTACCTCCCACCAATTTGAGGGGAATGCTACAGTCAATTTAGCTCACTTTAAAGAAGGCCTCTGCATTGTATTCCATGCCCCAGTCCTCAAAGCTATTTAGTGACACCCGAAATGGAAGTCAGATGGAATTGGTCTCACAATCACCACGGTTTTCTTTAGGAAACAGAATCACTGCCTTCTTTTCCTTCACAATGCTTCCTTCACACACAATGTGTGTGTGCATATGTGCATGTGCATCTGCGTGCGTCTGTGTGTGTGTGTGTTTAGCAGGCATGGGGCAGTCCAACGTGAACTCAGAAAATGAAGTAACTACTGTTGATGAAAAGAGTCAAACTCTGTAAAACATTTGAAGAGATTTATTCTGAGCCAAATATGAGTGACAATGGCCCATGACACAACCCTCAGGAGGTACAGAGAACATGTGCCCAAGGTGGTTGGGGAACAGCTTAGTTTTATATATTTTAGGGAGGCATGAGACATCAATCAAATACATTTAAGAAATACATTGGTTTGGCTCAGAAAGGGGGGACAACTCAAAGCAGAGTGGGCGGGTGGGGGGCAGGGGCTTCCAGGCTATAGGTAAATTTAAATATTTTCTGGTAGACAATTGGTTGCGTTTATCTGAATACCTAGGATCAATAGAAAGGAAATGTTCAGGTTAAGATAAAGGATTGTGGAGACCAAGTTTTGTTGTGCAGAGGAAGCTCTCAGATAGCCGACTTGAGGGAGAGCAGGTCGTAAAATGTTTCTTATCCGACCTAAAAGGGCACCTAGCTCTTAGCTGATTATCACCTGGATCTGGAAAGGAAGGAAGGAAGGAAAAAAAAGGAGGAGGAAAGGGGATTCTCTATAGAATGTGGATTTTTCCCACAAGGGATGGCTTTGCAGGGCCATTTCAAAATATGGCAGAAAAACATTTTGGGGTAAAATATCTTTATTTTCTTCCTTGTTATGCCAGAGTCAGATTGCAAAGTAAGTCACGATATACAGGGTTAAATAAAACCCATATGATGAGAATTTATGGTTTGTAGGGCATGACTCCCCAGACCCCTTAGATAGGAATTGGGCAAGATTAAAAAAAAAATCAGAGCTTAGTCCTCACTACTCTTAGAAAGAATGCTTTAAAGGACAGGAGGAGTTACAGACAAATAACAAGAGATGCTTAGTTTCAAGGTTGTGTGATTTTATCAGTTCTCTGCTTTTGGGGAAAAATAAGCCCATAAAAGTCTTTGCTAGCCCTAGTGCCAGTTCAGGCTCAGAAAACCTGAGTGTAAGACTGAGCCCTAAATAGTATTGCCTGCTGGTTGTTAAAGCAAGGGTACACTGACAAGTGTGGTGCATTTATTCATTCATTCACTTATTCAAACAAAGTTAAACTGAGAGCTTATGATGTCTCAGAACTGTGCTAGGCACTGGGAATACACACAAGAAAGCAATGACATCCTATCTCATGAAATAAATAGATAAGACTAAAATTATGTAGAGTAAAAATTATCCTTAAATGTTCCTCAAATCACCCATAAAGTATGATCTTAGGTTAGGTTCCCTAAACACAGAACCTGAGATAAGGATGTAAGTAATTGAAAGGATGCAAGTAATTCTCATGCAAGTAATTGAAAAAGTACACGCAGGTGAAACCTGCATGGTAATGGAGGAAGCAGGGCAGGGCAGAGGATCAGATTCAGCAAATGTGTGAGTTCAGTCAGCTGAACAGCTGTAGTCTAACCTCAGCCTGATCCCACAAGGAGCCCTGGGGCACGCAAAGCACCATGGATTTGTACCCCCAAGAGGCAAAGGGGCAGCCTTTTGTATCCTAACAATCAGGCATGGGATATGGGCCTCTCCAGGATATGGGCCTGTTTGGCATTCCTGGAGGAGGTGGCTCCAGTCGGATGAGGGCAATTCAATTCTCAAAAAAGGGTGTGCTGTGAGCAGTTAGCAGCCAACAGTCACAGCAGCTGGGAGGGATGCTCTGGCAGAGTAAAGGGAATCTAGAGAGGGGTGTCACCATCAGCTATACAAGGACACAGGATTTATGTGACATGTTAGAAACATACATATCGTTTGTTAATAAATACAACAGAACAATGGATTTTTCTCCATCAGTGCAATAGTTCACCATTTATTTGGATGCACTACAGAGGAAGTAGTTTGTGTTCAGAGGCCATGTTTGAAAAATGTGCATCTCTCAACACCCAGCACAAAGAGGTGCTCATGCCTGGAGGGGTGTTCCCACAGGATCTGAGGCAGACTATGTTCCCAGGAGGCAGACCAAGATGTCATTATACAGGATGTTAGGAAGTGCCCTTGAGGCCAACACCTGTGGAAAGGGGTGATGGAAGCAGGAGTGGGTTAAGGGAGAAGTCCAGCCACAATGCAAGCTGACAACAGCTTTAGCCACCCCTGCCCCGTGCAGCTAAATGGCTTGTGGGAGCTGACCTGTTTAGGGCCCAAATGGTCAGACCTTTATGCCCTTCCATTTACCTGCACATTGGGCCATCTTGGGAAGGGCACGAACTTGAGTGAGGTGGCTCTCTGCAGCTGATGTTGTCCCCAACTGGAGGCTATTTGCTGACTGTTCTCCCTGCAGCGAGGCAGCAGGTCCTTTCTGGAATGGGGCTGGGCAGCAAATAACTGTGTCCATCCACTAGTGGAGGTGACTCACAGGCTCACTCTTATTCACCCCCAACACACAATCACAAGAATAGGCACAACACTACCCCTCACCAATGTTGTTTTTTGGGGGATGGAGAGTCAGGGACTAGACACATATACTTAAAGAACCTACAATTTAATTAATGCTTTAATGTTTAATATTAATTCAGAACTTTTGTCATTGGTTTATCCTTAGTTAGAAGTGGATAGTCTATCCTACTTTTTAAGGTTATTTTTTTCCCATTTTCATTTAGTGACAGTCATTGTGCTAAGTACCTTACATGCATTACCTTATTTAATCCATACAAAAACCTTATGAGAGAGATAATATTAGTATTTCCCATTTTACAGATAAGGGTTAGAGAGGTTGGAAAAACTTGCCCATAGTGAAATCATATAGCCAGTATTTGAACCAAAGTCTCTCTGACTCCAAAGCTCAAACCCTTAACCACTCTACTAAAGCCAACTATGAAATCTTTCAAATTACCCTTTGATGGACCATAGCTCATTCACTCATTCACTCAACAATGTTTTAATGAACATGCCCTATTCCAGGCTCTGTGCTGTGTTGGTATTAAAGATTCAACAAAGAAACCTCTGATAGGAAGCATATGTGCATGCGTTCCTGTGGGTAATTCTTCCTGACTGTGTGTGTGTGTGTGTGTGTGTGTGTGTGTGTGTGTGTATTTGTGATAATCTCAAGAGATTAATGCAAATTGTGAGGACCTTCGCATATTTCCATGAAAGGAAAATAAAAATCTTAGGACCCCAAACTCCCTATGGAAAGGGAAAAGTTAAGCTTAGGAGCTAAGTCACCCAAAATTGCCTTCCATTTTGCTCCTAAAGAGATAACTGCAAAGATAGAAGGCCACATACCTTCCAGGGGGACTCCCTCACAATTTCTCACAAAGAAATTCCTTGTCGGCCTTAAGATCTTTACCCTAAAACAGAGTTCTGTTGGATTTCACCCCATGTAAATTAACAGCTTATCTTCACAGGTATGGGACAAAGACAGGACTGGGAGTCATCCCTCTGCTCACTTGAGACAAATGCATATTTTCCTCATTAACTATTCTATGTTTCTTTTATGTAAAAAATGCAAGTTCATTGAGCATGAGACAAATGCATATTTGACTGTTCCTCTATCCCCTCCTTTCACACATAAAATGTGGATTCAGTGAATGCTCATCAAAGCCTCAAAAGAATGTAACTGTTTGCCCCTTTTCTCTACCCTCCCTTTTCCTTTCCTCCTTCCCCTACTGCCCACTCTATCCCCCTTAAATATTGAAGTCCTCAAACCTTCTTTGGGAATTTTTGCACAGATCACAAATGTTCCTGTGATTTGTGTTCCTTTTTCCCAGGCACATTCTCAACTATGGCACAATAAACCTCTAAATTGATTGAGACTTGCCTCGGTCATTTTCTTTGGTTTCCTAGTAACTCAATTTACTGTTTTCAACTTAACAGGCTAAAAGAGATGCTAAGAGAATGTCTGCAAAAGAAGTCACCATTAATGTAACAGATAGCATCCAACAGATGGACAGAAGTCGAAGAATCACAAAGAACTGTGTCAACTAGCAGAGAGTCCAAGCAGAAGGGCAGATGGACTTCTTCAGTGTCCTTCACGGCACTGGATCTCATCAAAGAACCTTGAAGAAGTGGCTGCCCCTTGCTGGACCTGAATGCTACTGAGTCCCTGGCAAGACTGTCTTACCTGGCAGCAAACTGCTGCCTGATTTGTTGGGACCTTCTGAGCCTTCTACTTATCATGTAAATGTATTGGCACAGTGCTTACATATGTTAATAAACTGCAAATGTGCAGTTCAGTTTGTCTCTTTGCAACTCCTGTAATATGGTCTGGTGTAAAAGTAGTGAATTAAAGCTACAGGTCAGTTTATGAAACAGAAAAGTAGGAATGCATTTTCTGGGTGAAAGAGTCACACCTTAGTGCCATAATTCTCCTGCCTATGATAGTGTGTTCTGCTTCAGGCAAGCTTATTCTTTCCTTCTTTCATTTTAAATGTTGTCATTACAAATCTTACCAGGTTCACTTAAAAGCTGGCTTTCATCCAACTCTAAACCCACATATTGAAAAAATCAAGGTACAGGAAAACTCCTTGTTATCCTTGTTTCCTTAGCTTGGTATGAGACAGATCAGATCCAGTTTCCCATGCACCAACCCACTGCCCATGGCATGTCTTTGGGAGGTGTCTGTGAAGCAGTCATACCTGCTCCTCATCTGCCTGGAAAGTCCTCCTATTCTGGTGTCCATGTTGGCCTCCAGTCCTTAATGTCACCATGCTTGTGGCCAATGCATCCAAATAAGGATACCCCTCAGGGCTCAGCCAGACATTGCAATTTTGCATAGCTTTCCAGTTCCCTTTGCTTGTCTTCTTGACTGTCTTCCCCCTCTATCGGGGTCACTTGCAATTGTTAATCAAAGATTGAACACTGCGTAGGAGAGGGAGATGATCCAGAGACATGTGGCAGCAGGCATGGCTTCCCCTTGGCCTCTCTGTACACTGCCCCAGGACTGTCATTTTGGCATCTGAAAGGAATCACTTTAGAAAGCCAGCACCTGGTTGATGTGTATTCACACTGACATTAGATTGATGTGCACTGCATTAGAAATGAGGTAGCTGACACAGAAAAAGGATGTTTTGATAGTAATAATTTTCTAGTATGTCTTGAAACATGTTCATCTGGAAGTATTTTCCTCCAAAGTAATGTAGCAGATTTTTCAAGGATTGTTAACATGCCTGGGACTGGGAAAGATAGGACTAAAGTTGTGCCAAACTATACCAATAAATTCCATTTTTAGCAGAAATAGGCAGCCTATTGGTGTTATGTTTATGTAACATAGTCCAGAGAACTGACATGCAGGTCAAAAGTCAGATACGCAATCTCCTTATCTGCTAACTCTGTTATTCTTCAAACACAAGTGGGTAGTGTCATTTTTCCTTCCTTCCTTCCATTGGCAGATTGTATATTTATTCACTAAACATTAAATGTCCATCCTGTGCCAGGTACTATGCAGATGTTGAGGGATTTGGGGTCTGGTTAGTCGTGACTATCTATCCTGAATCTAACAGTGACTTCATAACTAGGAGACTGAATTAGACCCTTAAGGTATAGTGTGTGTTGCAAATCACTCTGCAATGGGATCTTTTGTATTCAGGGTAGGTGTGTGTCTTAAACTAGGTGTTCTAATCACTGTACAAGACTTTACCGTACACGAAACTATAGTTTTTCTAAACCTTCATCATTTTGTGATTCTTTGAGAAAGGGCTTTTAGGAACTTTATGTTCTAAAAAATGTTTTTAATAATAATAAAAGAAAAGAAAAACCTGTGATTCATATGTCCCCACTGGCATTACTCAGCAGGAGCCCCCAGCTGCCAAAAGTTGGCAGTGATCCTGCAAGTTCAAGGGCTCTTCCTCCCTGGGGATGTGCTTTGTAGCTTCTCTTTACAGCTTTGTTTCTGCAACAGTTCACTGCTGCATGTTGTTTGGAATTTATCACCTTAAGAAAGTGTCTCTGTTTTATATAGAAACACTTTCTCACTTAAAGGGGAGAAGGAAATGCAGGGCATATGATCCGGCCCTCCCCAGAACAATCTGGATTTCACAGAGACAGCAACCAGAAGTTAAACCATGTGACTAAAAATGCATCTGGCTACTTTTTCATGTGTGTATGAGACAGAAACTAATCCTTACTATCCTATTAGGATAACACTTTTCATTGCAAATTTTGTGTCAATAAAGTCATTAATTTTAAACATATATGGGCAGTTACAGAGACTCTTTACTGAAACCTTAAATTTGTATGCAGAGCTATTTAGACTATTTTTAAAAATGAAGACCTTTTACATAAGTGAACCCTGTGAATCCTCCAAAAAGCCTTGTGAAGTAGGTAAGGAGAATGCTATTGGCACCAATTTACACTTATGGAAATATTTATAGTCCAGTCAACTAGTAACTTTTAGTGCAGAGATTCAAGTGGGGGAAGCCTGTCTGCAAATTCAGTTCTTTTCCTACCACCGCATGGTGCCACCATGGCAAGAAGGTCTGGTGTAACTGAGAGATGAGGCCATTTAGAGGGGAATTGTCATGGAGCCTCAGGCTGGGCTGAGTCCAAGTCTAAAAGGACAATTTGGGTGATTGGAGGGGCTAGAGAGAGAGGATTGAAGAGGGCTGGTAGTGAAGGCAGTGATCGGAAAGGGCCAGTGGGTTCTCAGGGAGTTGGGGTCTGGTCCAGGCTCACTTATCCCTCCAGAGAGAGTGACCTTGACCTGGTGTGAGAGGTCAGAACACTGAGAGGGACTTTATAATTCAGAGAAAATAGAAATTGCACCCCTGGGAATAACTGCTTAGACCTAAAGGTGAGGGAAGCCAGGGACCTCCCATGTCGCTGCCAATGTCCTGAGCATGGCTTGGATGTACAGATAACAGACAGTAGCCCCTCACCCTTTATGGCCCACTTTCACAGTGCTTTCCACAACCCATCCCCACCTCCCAGGGTACCTGAACACACTCCCGTTTGCACTGCCTGTCTGAGTCCTGCTAACCTGCATCTGTTTTTGATCCTCACCAGCCAGACTTGCGGGCTGCCCCATGTGACACTGAAGTGCATCCCATTCACATTTGCTGCCCTAAGCAGGGTTCACAACACTGGAAGCTCCTCTGCTGAAATCAGGTGACAGAGCTGCTGTGTTTAGCTGTCATTGTGTGAAAACTTAGGAATTTCACATAAATAGCCAGCTCTGGCATAGACTCCTAATTTAGAACTCCAGTATCCATCCTTCCCTTCTTTCTTAGTTGAGCACATGTCCACTTAGAACAAACATTACACTTTCCAGCCTCCCTTGCAGCTAGAAGTTGTGGCATGATTAAGTTCTAGACAATGAAATGAAATAAAAGTGAGGCATAGAAGCTTCCAGGAAGTCAGGCCCTTTCTTTCCCCTTTTGCTTCCTGGTGTGCAGAATGAGGAGATAATGGCTGGAGCTACCTCAGTCCTTTGGGCCATAAAGCAACTTCGAGAATGAAAGCCATGCCAAGATGAGCAACAAGTTAGAAGAAGCATGGGTCCCTAATTCCATTGAGTTTCATGAGTCTTGGACTATATACCCCAAACCTCTTTTTGTGGGAAAGAAATATACTTTACTTCATTTAAGTTGCTGTTTCAAATGATTACTCACAGCCAAAACTAATTCTTTTTCAAGTCTAAGAAATTGAACAAAACTAATTCTAATTTGTATGCATATACTTCCATCTTTCAAAAAATTGGAAGATCGCTCACCCTTGGGGCCTTGGCTGCTTGGCCACATCTGGCTGGAGCTGATGAGTCTGCATTAGCTGGAGCTGGGAGGTCTCCAGATTGTGATGGTCCCTACCACTCATTGTGACTTACACATGGTAACCTCCCCATTTCTGTTACCTGCCAGAACCCAGAGACGTTTAAGCTTGTAACTCCTGCTCCACTGTATGTTCCCAAACATGTTGTTTTTACACTCTTTTCAGGAGTCATTGAGATATACAAGGTCCTTTTCTCCTGTTTCACCAGTCTGGGAAGTGGCCAATCTCAGGAGAATTTTCTGAGCAAATTATGAATATTACCTAATATTTAAAATCATGCATTCACTTGCTCATTTATTTAATCCAAATGTATTTACTGAGACTCTTCAATGTGCCAGAAGTTGGGATGTGGTGAGAGATACAACAGATCTGGTCCCTACCCTCACGGACATGGCAAAATAGTAGAGGAAACAGACAATAACAACATAAAGAAATAAGTCATTACAGTAACTTAAGATGGGGATAAATGCTGAAAAGAGTGTTAATAGGAGAATGAGCTGGACGGAAGCAGGAAGGGAAGCAGGAGACCGTTTAGGAGGCTACAGCTATAGTCCTGGGAAGAGATGTCAGTGCAAGGAATAGGGTAATGGTTGCAAAGACGGATGAAAATAGATGGATGCTGAGAACATTTTGGAAATAGAAACATTGGGACTTGCTGATGGACTGGGTGTAGAAAGTGAAGTCAAGGGAGAAATCAGAGTGATTCCTAAGTTTTTTGGTTTGAGCAACAGGGTTCTTGGCAAGATAGGGGAAAACAGGGTGGGAAAAGTTTTTTTGGGGAGGCAGTGAAAATCAAAAAGAACCATTTTGGACCCATTAATTATGCAATAACCAAGGGGAGGTGTCCAGTAGGGAATTGGATGCACAAGTCTAAAGTTCAAGGAATTGGTCAAGGGTAGAGCTGTGCATTTGGGGGTCATCAACACATGGAAGATATTTAATGGCACAGGAGTTAGTTCACCTGATGAGAAGCTAGTGAGAAAAGTCTAGGGCTGTGCCAGGAGACACCCCAACATTCAGGGAGTTGGTGGTGGAGGAAGAGTCAGCAGAGGGTACTGAGAAGTGCTGAGGCAGTTAGGAAGAAAACGGGGAGCTTATTTACTGAAGCCAACATTAAAAAAAAAATGTTTCATGAAGGGAGAAATGGTCAGTCATGGTGAATGCTGCCAAAAGGTTAAATCACGTGAGAACAGAGATGTGACTCCAACTAGCACCATGAAGGTGACTGGTGATCTTAACAAGAACAATTCCAGCAGAGAGGTGGTCATAGAGCCAGACTACAGAGGATGATGATGGGAGGGGTGGTGAGGAAGTGGAGGGAATGAAAAAAACTGTCTTTTGAGAAATGTTGCTATGAAACAAAGAAAAAAGAGGCCAGCAATTGGAGAAAGAGACGGATCAAGAAGTTGTAAAAAGTGGGACATACTAGAGTATGTTTCTCAACAATCGCAAGGATTCCTTAGGGTGAGGTTGAAGCTGGAAGGGTAGGGGCATTATCCATGGAGTAAAAAAGTCCTTGAGGAAGTGAGAAGAGAACAGATCCAGGGCGCAGGTAACCACATTGAAATTTAAAATCTCTGTATGATAAACATTCACATAAAGACGAATAATAGTCTATTAGAAGATATCTACAGCCCATGTATCAAAGAGTTAGTATAGTGATAAACATTAAAAAAATGAGAATTTAATAAGCAAAAAACAAATAACCAAGAGAAAATAACATGAACAGGCAAGAGGAAAGTTGAATGGCCAATAAAAATATAAAAAGATCCTCAGTGTCATCAGTAATTAGGCAAATTTGGGTTTAAAAAAAAAGAGATGCCACTTTTTAACCTATCTGATTAGCAAAGTTTTTAAAATGTGATAATATCAGTGTTGGGAAGGGTGTGGGAAAGAAGTAATGTCAGACACTGCTGGTTGAAATGGAATTAGTGATACTATGTTGGATGGTGTAGGGCAGACAAAGCTTTACCTCTACCTTCATAGGAACCCCAGCAGGGCCCGAGAATTAGATTGACACAAAACAGACTAGCAGGACAGGAACATACAGATTTATTTAATTTTAAGTTTTATGTGAGTTGAGAGACTTTATAAAGAAATGACGGCCCAAAGAAGTTGCAAAATCTCAATGCTTTCCTACTATGTTGGACAAAGTGAAGCAATTGTGAAAAAGTAATTAAGATATACAGGAAAACTAAAGAAAGATAAGAGTTGTTTTAACAAAATTTGATTGTTTACAGAGAATTGTCTCTGTCTCTGGTGATAAAGATATTTCTTTCCTCCTGGTACAGAGAAGGCATCTTTTACATGGGAGTTTTATATGCTTTCAGGAAAAAAAGAGAAGTCAGAAAATTCTGCTTGAAGAACCGAGCACGTTGGCTCATACTTGTAATCCCAGTACTTTGGGAGGCCGAGGCGGGAGGATCACTTGAGGCCAGGAATTCAAGACCAGCTTGGGCAACATAGCAAGACCCCATCTCTACAAAAAAAAAAAAAAAAAAGAAAAAAAGAAAATTAGCCAGGCATGGTGGTATGCACCCATAGTCCCAGCTACTCGGGAGGCTGAGGCAGGTGTATCACTTGAGCCCAGGAGATCAAGGCTGCAGTGAGCCAAGGTCATGCCACTGCCCTCCAGCCTGGGTGACAGAGTGAGACTTTGTCTCAAAAAAAAAAAAAAAAGTTCTGTTTGCACCCGCTTTTTAAAAGTGCTTTTAGCTCAAAACAACCCTTATGCCAAAATGGCATATTCTGGAGAGGCATATTCTTCCACTCTTCATTGTCAACTTAGCCAACTTATTCAAATTTAAAATGTGTATATTCTTTGGCCAAACAAGTCCATTTTTAAATATATACTTGTCAAGGGCTGAACTGTGTCCCCCCCAAATTCAAATTCATATGTTGAAGTCCTAACCCCCAATACCTGAGAATGTGACTGACTGTATTTGTAAATAGTGTCTTTCAAGAGGTAAGTAAGGTAAAAGAAGGTCATTTGGATGGGTCATAATTCAATATGACTGGTGTTCTTATAAAATTAGGAGATTAGGACAGGCACACACAGAGGGAAGACCATATGAAGACAAAAGAGAAAATGATCACCTACAAACCGAGGAGAGAGGCTTCAGAAGAAATCAACCTTGCCTCAGACTTCTAGCCTCTAGGACTATGAGAAAATAAATTTTTGTTTTTCAAGCCCACCGGTCTGCCATATTTTGTTATGGCAACCCTAGCAATCTAATACAATACCCTAGAAAAATATCTGCATGTTTTTATGAGGCAGATATTTGTGGGACAGGACTCAGACTTGTAGAACTTGATTCAAAGGAATCAGAATGGCAGAGGACAAAAGAGCACAGGACTACAGCAGACACCACTGGCTCTACCTTCCCTTCAACCCCTTTACTGCACCCATGCTGACTTCTAACTGCAGCACCTGCTCTCTGTGGCCTGAAGTCTTTATCTCACCACTCCCATGGCAGGAGTTGTCAGGACATTGGCGATATTGATGCTTATTCATTCCTATCCTCATCCCAGCACCAGTCAATCAGTCAATGACTGATGAGAGTTCCTTCAACCTTGGGTGGGGTAATGCTGTGATACGTATTTTATACAAGCTCCTAGAGTTTTCCCAGCTGTATTAAGTTCCAGTTACCCAGCAGGTAGCTGGTTTAATAACGCATTCCTTTACTGGATGCTTCCTTGATCAATCTCCAGGGTAGAGTCATTGTTGTAGTTGCAGGCTTCTATATAAACAGCATCATCTCTCTTGTCTTTCTTTTTTATTATCATAGTCAAACATCATCTTTTCCACAACTTGGTTTCCACCAGTAGATAGTTCTTCACTTCCTCCCTAGCATGAGATATACATCCCACTGCCACTAGTCTATAAATGTTCTGTTTATGTATATTGTACCACTATAAAAGATGGTAAGACCAATAAATAAGTAAATAAATGTTCTGTTTTGCTTCAGAGGGAATCTCTGATTTATTCTAGATATAAGAAGTTACTTGGAAAGGAGCCCCAAGGGATATCTTAACAGAAGTCACAAACTACATGCTTTCAGGGGACAGGCAGGTGATATAAATGGATGCTGTAGGGCATTGTGAGTAGTAGGAGCTGGGATGAGAAGGAAAATGCATACACACTTAAGAGCACCACACAGTGGGCCTGTCACTCTCCCTGATGAAGAAAGATATTTGCAATAGCTGACTCAACTAAAAATTGTTAAGATGGCACTTCAGGAAATATGGTGCCCAGTACAGATTTACTAATTGAGATTTCATAATCAGTAGTTGCTTGGGATGCCAGAAAAGTCTTCCATTGTCAGTGAGACCTCTGCTCCATAGCTCCACTACATCACTTTGCATTTCCTTCTCAGGCCTCTACCATCTCACTTCTGATTCCACTACTCCAACTGAAACTACACTCTAGGGTCATGAATACTCTAATTGCCAAAGTCAATGACACCATCTAAGTCCTCATCCTGCTGGACCTCTCTGCATCTGTTAAAATAAATTTTCATTTTTAAAGCCCACTGTTCTGTGGTATTTTCTTAGGGCAGCCCTAGGATGGGTTTCCTCAAAGTTTTGTCAACTTTTGCATTTGGAAATGCTACCCTGCTTTTAGTCACCCCCGTCTTTCTGATTCTACTCTTTGTCAGTCTCCTTTGCCGATTCCTCTTCCTCTGCCTGTCCCTTAATTTCTGATATTCCTCAAGGTTCCCTTTTCAACCTTTCCTCTTCAGACTCTACCCAATTTTCCTTAACAAGTTCATCTGATCCCACGGCCTCAACAATTTAGATGCTATTTCCACTCTATCCCAAGCTCCTATGCCATATTTCCAAATGACCATTGCACACCTCCCCTTGGATGGCCTGTGTGGCAGGGATTTTTTACCTGTTCTCTAAAGCCCATTCTCTTCCTTCCTAGGAACCCAGCTTGGCTATATTTCCCAAGTTCCCTTGCAGTGAGCTCCCAAATTATTTCAGCAATATTTGATTCTTCTTAAATTACTTCAAAATGTCCCACAATTTGAATTTTTATGGTCTCTCATGGGAGACCATAAAAGCCAGCAGCAGAAAAAAGTTATGCTTAATTCTCTTGGGAATGTGCATCTGATGTGATTAGACAATGGCTCACCCAGGTTTTTGTTTTGTTTTGTTTTGTTTTTTTTAGCTCAGCATAGAGCTAAGGCTAGGAGTACTTAAGCCAGAGGAAGCTTTGCAATTTCAGTTTCTTAGATGGGTGTTCTCCAGGTAGAGCTCCACCTTAAAAGGAAAAGCAGTAAATGATAGTGCCCTTTCTGAGCCAAACAGACTTTTTCATAACATTGTCATGTGCTTGGAAGATAGCTGAAAATTTGTTTGCCTTTTAAATTTGATTCCATTATCCAGAGACTCTCTCCCTCTGTTCTAATAAATACATCAGCTATGGGATGGCCTGTGAAGCAAGGTATGGCAGCCAGCCTTCACAGGCTTCGGGTACAGAAGACCAATCCTAACTGGACGTCTCATGGCTCTGTGCCTTGGGGCAAATTGTGGAGCCTCTCAGGGCTTACCTCCATCAATGAAAATAATAGCATCTTTTTGAGGGTGTATTGTGAAGATAAAGGGAGATAACAAATGTGGATAACATGGTGTCTGCCACATGATCATAATTATCGCCATGCGTCAGATACTATACTAGATGCTTCGCACACTATCTCATCAATCATACGGTCCTGCCAGGTAAGGCTTATCAGCCCCCGCTTTACAGATGAGGAAATGGAGACTTAAAGGCCCAAGGCCAACCAGGCACGGTGGCTCACGCCTGTAATCCCAGCACTTTGGGAGGCCTAGGAGGGCAGATCACCTGATGTCAGGAGTTCAAGACCAGCCTGGACAACATGGTGAAACCCCTGTCTCTACTGAAAATACAAAAATTAGCCAGGCGTGGTGGCACATGCCTGTAATCTCAGCTACTTGGGAGGCTGAGGCACAAGAATCACTTGAACCTGGGAGTCGGAAGTTGTGGTGAGTCGAGATGGCGCAATTGCTCATCAGCCTGGGTAACAGAGTGAGACCCTGTCTTAAAAAATAAAAACAAACAAAACAAAAAAACACACAGCGAGTAAATGGCAGAGTTGGGATTTGAACCCATGTCTGCCTGTCTATGAAAACCCATGTTCTGTCTATTAAACCATGAGTAAGTGCTCAATTAATGTTCATTTCCTTTTTGTCACTATGCAAGTAACTTCACAGCCCTTTGTATAGCATCACATCTTGGCACTTCCAAGTTGTCAGTGCCACTCTAGGATCAATTATAGCACCCTAGATACAATTCTGCAAAATTTCAGCTTTGTTTCTTTTTTTTTCTTAACAGCAATAAAGCAGTAGCAGTCTTTCCAGTTGTGCCACAATATTAAAATTCATTTGAAGGTAATTCTAATATATTTTTTAAAAAACATATTAAAATCTAAGCATTATCTAGGTACCATAGCAACTACTTTTTCCTCTTCCTTCTTGAATAGGAAAGTGAAGGCCTGAGCTAGCTGGGTCCCCAAAGAGAAAGGAAATGCAAATATAGGAGGTATACAATGTCTTGTACTCACTGGCCTCTTAACTATTGCTTGTGGAAAGCAACAAATATAATTATTTTCTAGTTTTAAAAAATAACAGGTGGAGGCTGGGTGCAGTGTGGCTCACACCTGTAATCCCAGCACTTTGGGAAGCCGAGGTGGATGGATCACCTGAGGTCAGGAGTTCGAGACCAGCCTGATCAATATGGTGAAACCCTGTCTCTATTAAAAATACAAAAATTAGCCAGGCATGGTGGTGTGTGCCTGTAGTCCCAGCTACTCAGGAGGCTGAGACAGGAGAATTGCTTGAACCTGGGAGGCAGAGGTTGCAGTGAGCCGAGATTGCATCATTGCACTCCAGCCTGGGCAAGAGAGCAAGACTCCACCTCAAAAAAATAATAATAAAATTTAAAAATAACAGATGGAAAGAATTATGATTGTATAGCACACTGATTGGCAATACGGCTGCACACTGGAATCACCTGAGGAGGTTTAAAAACTATTGCTGCCTGGGTCCCACCCCCTAGAGATTCTGGCTTAACTGGTCTGGGGTACAACCTAGAGTCAAGATGTTTAAAAATTCCCCAGATGGTCGTGATGTACAGCCAGGTTTGAGAATCACTGGCTCAGCAGATCACAGATGGAATTCATGTCTCAAAAACTCCATAAGGCAGCCTTAAGTCAGACTTCCTGGGTTGAATGCCAGCTTCACCACCTACTAGGTTTGTAACCTTGGCAAGTCATTTCAGTTCCCCATGTTCCCTTTTGCCCATTTAGAAAATGAGGCTCAAAATATCTCATGATATCAGGAGGATTTAGTAAGGACATATTGATAAAGCACTTAGCACAGTCTCTAGCATAGGAAGGTAAATACAAGGTTATTATTGTTGAACTGTGATTCAGCCCTGAAATTTTCAGGACATGAGCGAGCCTGGCATAGAAAATTCAGCTCTCAAGGGTAAATGTACCAGAAGGCTGGCCCTTTTATTTAAGTACTTTGTTCTCATCCACCACAAAATGAACCTGTTTTCAAGATAAGCACTTCTTGTCTAACACAAAATGGACCTTAGACATCCCTGGGGTGAGGAAAGTAATATCTTCAAGAAACCATCCTAAGGAGCACGTACTTGTTGGTTCTGGGAAGAAGCACTGACTCCAGATAATGTAGAGGAAGAAATCTCTTTAGTTGGTTTGGGCTCTAGGAACTTTATGATGTCCCTTTAAACTTGACATCTTTCATTTGCAGACTCTTTGGCAGGTAGTTTTCCCCAAACTGGTAACTGGCAAGTGAGACATGATTTTGGATGTAAAGATGTGATTTGTTAGGAGTTGCAGGGCAGTGAATTTGGGGCTTTCACATCTCTCCTTTGTACAGATAAACTGCCTAAAAGTTAGCATCAAATATACAATGTTGTTCTCCAGGCAGACATAATACTCATACCCAGCAGTGTGACAAGGCCAGCAACATCCCTGTAGATCCAGGAAACACCCAAGTAAATATGTGTATTCAAATACATCAATTGAGTGGGCAAAGAAAGTTAAATTAAATCCCTTTAAAGAAGAGATGCTTCTAAAACAGTTTTTTATTTGACATCTTCGAAAGAGGAATAACGGGAGTTAGAGTTTGTATTTATTTATTTATTTATTTTATTTTATTTTTATTTATTTATTTTTGAGACAGAGTTCTGCTCTTGTTGCCCAGGCCGGAGTGCAATGGCGTGATCTCGGCTCACCAAAGCCTCCGCCTCCTGGGTTCAAGCAATTCTCCTACCTCAGCCTCCTGAGTAGCTGGAATTACAGGCATGCGGCACCATGCCCGGCTAATTTTGTATTTTTAGTAGAGACGGGGTTTCTCCATGTTGGCCAGGCTGGTCTTGAATGCCCAACCTCAGGTGATCCTCCCGCCTCGGCCTCCCAGAGTGCTGGGATTACAGGTGTGAGCCACCGCACCCAGCCGAGTTTTTATTTTTAAAGGATCCCTCTGACTACTGTTAGCAGAAGTAGACGGATTTGGGATAATTTTAGAGGTTGAACTGACAGAACTTGCTGTTTTGGCCTCGAATTGGTACAGAGAGCAGATGAAAAAATCAAAGAGGATTCCTAGATATTTGGTTGATGTCATTTTGTGGGAAATAGACGGTATGGGGAAGAATAGATTTAGGAGAGAAAATCAAGAGTTCTTTGGGCCTGGGCACAGTGGCTCATGCCTATAATCCCAACACTTTGGGAGGCCGAGGCAGATGGCTCGAGACCAGCCTGGGCAACATGGTGAAACCCTGTCTCTACAAAAAACAGAAAAGGAAAAATTAGCTGGGTATGGTGGCATGTACCTATAGTCCCAGCTACTTGAGAGGCTGAGGTAGGAGGATCACCTGAGCCTAGGAATTTGAGGCTGCAGTGAGCCATGATCGTGCCACTGCACTCCAACCTAGGTGATAGAGTGAGACCCTATCTCAAAAAAAACAAACAAGAAAGAGTACTGTTTGGGCATGAAAGTGTTTAATGTTTATTAGACATTTGGGTGGAGATGTCGAGTAGGCAGTTGGAAATTCAAGTCTGTAACTTAGGGATGAGAACAGGTGGTCTCTCAGCAGTCATTGGCAATACATGATTCGTGGGACTGCAGGAGCTCATCACGGGAGAGCATATAAAGAAGCCCTTTCCCCTCATTCTGTAGATGAGGGAACTATGCTCAGAATAGATGTATCTGTTTTCACAGTGAATCAGCAATAGAATCAGGATTAGAATCCAAATCTAATCCCACTGAGGGATTCCAGGGTGCAGGACTTGCAGTGCTAAAACCATGGAAGTTCCAGGCAGCCAAGGAGGGTTGATTACCCTATTCCTAGGCCAGTGATCACCGAACCATTTTCTCCTTTGGCGACCTGGAAGTGATTGATTGCTGTGAGTGCTTTGTTTATTCTTGTTTTTAAGAGAAGATTGTTTTCATTCTTTTCTATGTCAATGAAATATTATGTTCATTTGGAAGAAGACTTAGCTTTTCCTGAGAGGAAATTACAAAGTGGTAATTACCATGTTTTCTTGCTCCTCCTGGAATATCAGAGCAAGAAAGACAATATTTTTGATGGTGGCACACAGTTAACTCTCAAGACAAAGCTGAAATCTCAGCTGGAGGGAGAGGGGGAGGAGAAAATAAAGTGCCTCAAACTGAGCTCAGCATCTCCCTGAACTCAGCCACTCCTCCTGACTCTTCTGCTTATGTTGCTATCACATCTTTTCTTTCCCCTTTATCTCTCCCTTCCTGACACCACTCCAGTTTCTTAGCTCTATAAATTTGTCCTCATCAACGTGCCTTGCATCTGACATTCAACGACCCACTATACACAAAATTGCTCAAAAGAGAAACTCTGGATCACCCTTGACCTTCCTTTCTCCCTCTCTGATGGAATCTTTTCTCCCACACTTCCCAAATGCCTTTTATACCTGTCTTTTCCTCTCATGTCTCACAACCACCACCTTAGCACAGGCCACCAAAACCGCTGGATTTCTGTAGAAGTCTACTGCGTTCTTTATCTCCCACTTTGCCTCTAATCCAGGCTCCACACTGATGACAAAATTATCTTTTTAAAATGCAAATCTGATTATAGCACTTGCTGCCTTCATCATTTATGCTTTTTAAACTTTAAAATTTTTATTTATATATAATAGTTGTACATATTTTGGGAATGCCGGTGCTATTTTGATGCCTGTCTTCAATGTGTAATGATCAAATCAGGGTCATTGGAATATCCTTCACCTCAAACATTGATCTTTTCTTTGTGTTGGGAACATTACAATTCTTCTCTTCCAGCTATTCTGAAATACACAATAAATTATTGTTAACTATAATATCCCTACTGTACTATCAAATACTGGGACCTATACCTTTTCTCTAACTGTATTTTTGTACCCCTTAAGATTTAGACTTTACTAAGACTGGTTTCCTCCATATTTACTTCAAAATCTGGCTCCTTCCATCACTTTCAGTCAGTTTCTATATTCAGATCAGATCTTTTTGGATCCTCTCATTGGGAAGATGGGAGATCATCTTATGTTTGAGGTTGCTTTGCTTGTGGCAGTGATTCAGTGCCTGAATGTAAAGGAAACATCTCTCCTTCCTCTCAGCTGGGATCCCTATCTTCAGTCACCCTCGCTGCAGTTCAGCCTATCCTGCTGCGCAGCGAGAGGAGTGGCTGTGGTGTGCTAAGAGTATTGATCTGGAAGTCAAGAGACTCCAATAGAATTCTAGCTCTGTCACTTTCAATCCGTCTGACTTTGGGCAAATCATTTAACTTGTCTGAACTTCATTTGCCTAATCTGTAAAATGAAGGCACTCCATAAATGTTAATTAAAACTGAAGCTTCCTTGCTCTAAATTTTTAGTAACTCTCATTGCCAAACTTACCCAATTTCTCAGTCTGGCTGGTTTTCAAAACCCTCCCTCTGTCTGCAGCTTTAACCAACTTGCACATACTTTGTGCTACACACCAGGCTACTTGCAGCCCTCTGGACATCCATCACACTGTGCCTTAGGCACAAATGTCCACTGGAGCATCCCTCTCGTCACTGTTGTCACACTCATTCACCTTCTGAGGTTCAGTTCCATTGCTACCTCA
The DNA here is from genome assembly GCF_028885655.2 of Pongo abelii. Taxonomy (NCBI): domain Eukaryota; kingdom Metazoa; phylum Chordata; class Mammalia; order Primates; family Hominidae; genus Pongo; species Pongo abelii. Next base: position 119,221,508 of record NC_071992.2, read on the forward strand.
TTCTGCAATGAAACTTTTCTTAATCCCTCAACCAAATGTAATCTCTCCCTCTGCTAAATGCCCCATCTCTCTCTATATAGTTTATGGTACCAATCTATTCATGTTATAGAAGTTCTTGTGCTTGTCTAGTAAGTGATTAGGATCCTCCACTTTACTGTAAGGACCTTAGCATCATAGGACACATTATGTTGAGCATTCTATGTCCTCAACAATTATTTATTAAATTTAAAGTACTTATGGGACAAGGGCATTAGCAAAATCCATCATCTAAATGCCTAATTAGGAATCTATTAATTCATTTGTTTGCTTATCAAGCATTCACTGAGTGTGTTTTAAGTCCTGGAGATTTATAGAGAATTTTAGACAGAGTTCCAACCTTGAATGATCTCATAACATAATCAGACAGATAAAATATAATGTGATAAATACATAATAGGAAATCAGCAGATAAATAAACATGATTACAAATACTTTATTTTATTGATTATAGTGAAATGCCTCAAAAGATTCCATTTTAGTCTTTGTAAAGTCCCACAGTTTAGATACACAAACCCATCCATGTCTGCTTAGGCAGAAGGAGCAGGGAATTACTATTTGTTGAATGCCTATTAGGTGCTGTATTAGTTCTTGTACTGCTATAAAGAATACCTGAGGCTGGGCAATTTATAAAGAAAAGAGGTTTAATTGGCTCATAGTTCCACAGGCTGTACAGGAGGCATGGCAGGGGAGGCCTCAGGAAACTTACAATTATGGCAGAAGGTGAACAGGAAGCAGGCACATTGTACCTGGCTGGAGCAGGAGGAAAAGTAGGGTGGGGAGGTGCCACAAACTTTTAGACAACCAGATCTCACGAGAACTCTATCATGAGAACAGCTCTAGGGAGATGGTGATAAACCATTAGAAACCACCCCCCATGATTCAATCACCTCCCACCAGGTCCCATCTCCAACATAACAGATTACATTTCAGCATGAGATTTGGGTGGGGATACAGATCCAAACCATATCCGGTGCCAAGCAATATATACACATTATTTCATTGTCAGAGGTATTGTGGGATATTGTTATAATCTCCACTTTATAGCTGAGGAAACTTAGGTTAAGAATTGTCACATAACTTGTGTAAGGCCTTACAATTAGAAGTCCTGAGTCAGTTTTTAAACCCAGGACTCTTTGATATCAACTGGCCTGTGACATCAACTTTTTAGACGACAACCAGACAGCAACCTGAGGGCCTGCGGGTAGTCTGTCCCAGGAACTTGAGCTACTGATTTGGAACTACAGGAATTTGCTTCTTGGCCAGAAGACTTAGATATCAAAGGGACCAGGGACATTTGGCCAGGCTAAGATAAAATTTAGAGGAGTCATTCAACCAGGAAATATGGTAAGATAGTCCAGGTGACAACTCAGGCAGGAATTGCCACTTTGAAGCCGGAACACAAAACCCTCTCCCTGAAGTTCTATCTTTGAAAACTTCACCTCTTTTGAAGCCCCCTCCAAGGGAAAGGAGCCAAGGGCTGCTCCTGTTCTAAGTTTTATCTGCTAACCTCAGCTTCCACTCAGTCACCTCATTAGAACAATGGAATATGGTGAAACTGTAAGCACAGAATGATGAAGGTGGGAGTGCCGTCAGGAGGAACACCACGCTGTGATTTCCAAGAATATAGAAAAAGAAGCTAACATTCTCAAGACTTTGTGGAAAGATTAAGGAGACAGCTTTCTAGGGGGAAAAATGCAATAATTCCTCTAACAGATGTGTTTGCCACAAAATAGAAACAAATTGTATTGTATAATGCAAAAATGCTTTCAAATATTTGTACAAAAAAAGTGAGGTGGTAAAGAACAGACTTTGCTATTTTTCTGTCTTTACTCAAAGATCTCTAAATTCCACTAAAATTATGTTTTCCATTGTAGAGGGCAGACCTATGGCCAGACAAGGCTCCTTCTGCATTCAAACCGAAAAGTGGTGCTTATTTCTGCAGCTGGTGCTAACATCAGTCCATAGACTTAGGTGTTCAAGAAATGCAAAAATTTGTCTGAGTTTTATAACTCAAAATCTACCATAGTCTTCATTCTTCCAGGTGAAAGAAACTTAATCTCAGCCTATTTAGGGCTTCCGCTTTTCCTAAGAGTTATATCTTTGTACCAGGAATACCAAAAGGCTGGGGCGGGGGTGCACACGAGAGAGTATCCAGACATCTGTCCCTATCCATCCACACTGCCATCCACTGAAGTAGACTTTGGTCTGCATGATGACTCATTCCAATCTGCAAGGTCCTTTCCTACCCAGTGGTTTTCTTACACTCTTGTGGAAGCACAGGAAACATGTTGTGGCTTCCAAGCCACACTGGGTCCAGGAAAGCAACCCCTTGCTTCTAAGACCCTATCTGCTTCCATGCAGTTTGGGGGCCTATGAAGTTATTCCATTGCCCTGTGCTATGCAGGGCTGCAACAGCCTCTGCCATTCAGGCCCTTTAGCCAGGACCAACCACATTGCCCCTTCTCCATGGATATTTTCCCTCCCTTCTGGGGACTCACTTGGGAAAGCACCTCTAGTACCCTCACTGTCTTACCCCAATCTTCCAAATCTATCTTGAGATTCTCTTGCTCTCCTCTCCCTCTCAGGACCACACCTTTAAAACTCCAAAACCAAGTGGATAATCTGTGACTGGAAGGAGAGAGGGAGGTCACGGGGTAGCAGAAAGTATGAGGGGGAAGGACCAGGTAGGTCTTGTCTCAAAATGGCACTCACAGTTTTCTGTTTTGTTGTTGAGTCTAAATGATCCTCTCTCCCCAAAACAAACAAACAAAAAACATGTTTTTTAAAATTTAAAGACATATTTCAAACTGTTTATAGCCCAATTCATTTAGCTTTGATGATCTCTCCTATTTCTGACAGTTACAAATGCAAATATTCTCTTTGGGAAATCAAATGTTACTTTGAGTCCCTGGGATGTTTATGCAGAGCTATCAGAGAGGGAGGCAATTTATGACATGGGAACCCAAACTTAGCCAGGGATAGGAGGGCATATTTTCCTCACACTCTAAGACAGGGCTAATAGCTATAATTTCACCTGCATTCCTGGATATCAGCCTTTTCTTGCCCCGGGCTCTGGCAAGATGCCTCCCAAGATAAGGGTCTGATAACAGACCTGGCTATACAGGAAAGCAAAGTAGGTCATCCTAGTTAAGTGATTTGAGGGCAACTGCCTTCCATTTGAGGATGCCGCCTGCTCCAGGCATCTTCTTTACCAGCTCGCTGTGGGCTCTCCCCTTCCTCTGGGGAAAATTTGTTTCATCAAGGTTATTTCTTTGTTTTAGAAAGCATAGATTTGAAGACCCTGCCTTGACTCCATACAGACAGACAGCCCTTCCAGGTGGCTTCTGATTTCTCCTGGCACCTGCAGACTGCAGGGCAACCAAAGGAACTGGGATGCTTGCAGAGTGTTCTCTATTCATTCACAGAGTCTTCCCATCTCTTTTCTCTCTTCTCCACAGCAAGTCCTCTTCTGAACCCTCATTGCCAAATATCTGCATGTTGTTATGGAGCTGTCTCAGCATGGGGTCTTTGATGCCTGTATCCTCACACCCTTAGAAGATCCTGAGAAAGGAAGATGGCATGTGAGAAACTTCAATGTCTTCCTGCCACGAGCAATGTCTTCCTGCAATCAGCCTCCAACTCTACACATCCAAAGGTGGTAGAATTTGTTAGCTCTTTTTTCCTTCTCAGTAAATTTTAGTTACAAGCTGGAGCATAATTTTCTTAGCTTTTATGAAGTCCTTCAGAACTATAGGTATTGAAACAAAGTGCTGAAGATATTTTTCATTTTTCATTGGAAAACAATTTCTAACCCACCCCAGTTTCAAGAGGAGCCCTGGGAAATACACAAAAGACTGAAAATTCCCTTGTTCTCCTGCCAATTTCTCCATTTACTATGGAGGTAACCTGGAGAAAATGGTTTGAGTCTTTGTGCTCAGTTCCTACTCGGAATTCAAGTTGGAGAGAACAATGTTGATTACATTTCTAGCAGCAGCAAATACAATGGGAAGTAAAGCTCTTTGGGTATGTGTCAGGGTAATTTTTATCATAAACAATTGGGTTGTCACACATTAGTCATACATAAGTATTAGATCCATAATAATGTGTTCATTCTCCAACTTTGACATTTAACATTAAGTTTAGTATAGAGATTTTTCAACCATAGTTGCACATTAGAATAATCTGTGGATTTTTAAAGCAATAGTTAAGCCACACATAATCTCAGAGATTCTGACTTAATTGCTTTGGGGTGAAAGTCAAGGTGTCAGCATTGTATTAAAATCTTCACAGGTGATTCTAATCTGAAGCTGGGGTGTGGAACCACTAATAGAGAGAACATAATGCAGGCTTTGGGGTTGGATATACTTCGGTTCAAATCCCTGCTCTACCACTAATTGGTTGTGTGATTTGGGGGGAATTACTTAATGATTTTAAGCCTAAATTTCGTCCTCTGTCAAAAGGAAGATGGAGTAGTCATATAGTTTGAATATATGTCCCCATCAAATCTCATGTTGAAATTTAATCCCCAACCTGGGAGGTGGGCCTGGTGGGAGGTGTTTGGGTCATGGGAGCAGATTCCTCATGGCCTGGTGCTGTCCTTGAGCTAGTGAGTGAGTTCTCGCAAGAGCTGGTTGTTTAAAAGTGTGGCACCTCCCACAATCACTGCTGCTCCTGCTTCATCTTCTGCCATAAGTAAAAGCTTCCTGAGGCCTCCCCAGAAGTGGAGCAGATGCCAGCAACATGCTTGTACAGCTTGCAGAACCATGAACCAACTGAACCTCTATTCTTTATAAGTTACCCAGTGTCAGGTATTTCTTTATAGCAACACAAGAACAGCTTAATACAGGTAGTGTTTAAGGGGCGGTATTAAAGATTAAATAAGGTAACTGGCATATGTAAAACATGAATTGCCTGGCACAGAATAGGTATGCTATAAATATCGGTGCTCATCCTCCCCTTTTATACTTGATCATTTTTAAGATTCAAGTGCTAATCCTTGAGGGAAACAGGGGAAACCCTATGGATCTAGTGCTTGGAATTGAAGTGAAGGCAGATTTGGTGTTGATCAGAGTAGAGAATAAGGAGGATGAGGTCAAATCTCAATTTTCTCTGTGATGAATAATCATACAAGGGTTGCAAATCACAGTTCCATAATTGCAGCTCTCAGAACATTCTGGTACAGTTTCCTTTCTTAAAATTAAACCTTCTGGTACCATACTGTAGAATCTATATTTTAAATTTAATATTCAATAAAGTTTTCCTGAGGTGTTTTCAGATATGAAAAATCACTTGGATATTCTGTTCCATGCACTTTATTTGTTCTCTAATATTGGCTATCAGTAGGAAATTTACAACTTCACAGTTGTATTTACAACATTCACAAAAGATAATTTATTGAAGATACTCCACCTGTTCCTCCTAAACTCCTATTTTGCCCCCGTGTTGTGCTGAACCCTTATTAACCTCAACAAAGAAGCTTCCACGTTCAAGAGGCCAAAGAAGAGACCCTGAGCCAGGACGTGAGACATGGGGTTTTATTAGGGGCTCACAAACAGCAGAGAGAGCCCAGTGGTGGTGGGCTGGACAACATATCCACCTTCCTGCAGTCCAGTGGCAGCAGACTGGACAGGAAAACTGCAATGGCCTGCAAATATCCAGTGTACATAGTATTTTCACTTAACACCCTCCCCTTAACAACCTCCACTTGGCAACCTTCATATAACCCAGAACTCAGGGCCTCAATCCCCTGTATGGCCTATGTTCCACAGGATGAGACAGGGGCTTAGATGTTCTTCATAGACAAGGAGCAAATCTCAGGGTTGGCCACTCCCAGATTCTATAGCTTGAAACACTCATTGAGGTGTGTCTGCCACATAGAGTCATGATCAGGGTATGCTTACATTATTGCTATCAGGTACATTTCCTCTATGCCACCTGCCAAGAAAGAGCCCTGAGATTGCTCTCTAAATGTCTTAAAATAAAAGCTGTGAAGAAAGACGATGCTATCCAGGCCATCAGCAAATAACAAAAACCCTGTGAGCAAGAACATGACTCATGCTCCGTGCTGTATCTTTGAGGGCTCAAGGTGATATTCTCTGGTAAAAAGCTCAAGATGCCAGAAAAAACCCTGGACAGGCTGAGGGCAATTGGAACAAGGAATTCAAAAGAACAGAAGAGTGAGGAAGAGCAGGTTTGGGGAGAGTGGAAAGAAAGACATGCTCCAATGCTTGAGATAAACCGGGTAATGTGGAACTGGGCCCAACTGATTGCTTTGTTGGAAACCAGCTGAGCCAAGAGTCTAAGAATTTGGTAATTCTGGGTCAGATCCTTTTCATCTTAGCACTAACAAATTAGGAGCTAGCCTAGCACAGGGAATGACTCATTGTTGTATTGCTTTCTTTCCTCACCTCCCCTCTCCTTTTTTAAAAAATGGGGACAGGGTCTTGCTTTGTTGCCCAGGCTGGTCTTGAACTCCTGGGCTCAGTTGATCCTTCTGCCTCAGCCTCCCAAAGTGCTGGGAGTACAGGCATGAGCCACCACACCCTGCCTCTTCCCTCTTTTTAAGGATGTAGATATTACATACTAATTTTTTTAAATTAAATAGCTAGAAGGGAACCTGGGTCATTTCATCTAGACCGTCCTCAGCAGAGCAATGCTCAACTTATAAATAAATCTCCAATTCATACACACACACACACACACACACACACACACACACACTGGGGTAAAATTTCCTTATAAAAGTTAAAATATAAATATATTTTATGTCATATAGTATAGACTAAGAGCTTTGGCTCATGAGCAGCACAAATGTGTATGCTAATCCCAGCTTCCTAATTACTAGCCATGTCGCTATCTTGCTAAGCCTCAGTTTCCTCATCTTTGGAATGAGAATAATAATAGCATCTACTTCACAGATTTGATGTGAGGATGAAGTGCTAGTGCTGGACACAAAACGACCACTCCAAGTAGTGAGCTATTGATGTTAAAAATATGGGGAAAATCACATATTTATAATTGATGACATATGGTATGGAAAGCACTTAAAACAGTGTCTGGCACATGGTAGGTGCTGATGTCATCACCCTCTTCTTCCTCCTCATCACCATACTAGACTGCATTTCATTTCCTAGATGATATTTAGTCCAAGTTATTTTTGTGATACCTTTCTTTCCCCTCTAATTGCCAATGCACTTCTCCTAATATGAGTGATATGTATCTCAATATTTCCCAAAATGACTCAAAAAATATTAAATCACCTCCACATGGCCATGAGATAATATTGGATATATAAATAATATATATTTTTAATTGGTATTTCAAAATGTTATTTCCATATACAGTTATTGTATTTTGTAACCCAAAAGTCAGGATACAATGTTATATCCATGGTCTGACAAGGGGACAGAACACTTAGAATTGAGCCTTACCCCCATCAGCTTGACTACATTCAGTGATAGAAATGTATTAGACTTGACCAAGCTTTGTCCTCAAAATTGCTTCCTAATCAAATTCTGGCCTAGGAACTCCTTGGCATGCCTCCATGCAAAGATGGAACGGGTCTCTTCTTGAGGAGAGTACTGGTGGGTTCCTCCCTGGTGCAACAGGATGCCAGCCTTCCTCTTCACTGTCTGGTTTCTAGGACATCTGCTGTCAAACAGGGTCTCTATCTACCAGTATTCCAGAGCCTTGCAAGAGAGAGTAGCATCAAACAGTCTGGTCTGCTTCTATCAAAAGCCTCCCCAATAAAAAAGATATATACTTGTTATTGGCTGAAGAATATACAGTTTTTCACCTTTCCAGGTACTCTAAATTACAGACTTGTATCACATTGAATACAAGGCTGCCTATACATATTAACAACTGATGTTTATTGAGCACTAACTAGTGCTAGGCATTATATAAGCACTTTACTTTCATAATCTCACTTAACCCTCTCTCTCTTTATATATATATATATATATATATAAAGCAGAAATACAGAAAGAGTCTAGACCCAGAAAACATCCATGAATAGCTGCATTGGCCATGGATGGCCCAACCTTGTGCTACTCCTGAGCCAAAGCTCTTAGTCTATACTATATGACATAAAATATATTTATATTATAACTTTTATAAGGAAATTTTACCCCATTTTGTGTGTGTGTATATATATATATAGTGTGTGTATGTGTGTATGTATATATATATATGTTTTTTTCTTTTTGGAGGCAGTGCCTTACTCTGTCACCTAGGCTGGAGTGTAGTGGTGTGATCATGGCTCACTGCAGCCTTGACCTCCTGGGCTCAAGCAATCTTCCCACTTCAGCCTCCCAAGTAGCTGGGACTACAGGTGCATGCTACCACACCTGACTAATTTTTAAAAATTGTTTTGTAGAGACAGGGTCCCACTATGTTGTCCAGGATGTCAAAATAAGTCTGAGTGACAGTCTCTTATTATCCTCCTATGGCTGATGCTGTATATTGGCTACTCATAAACAATGCACATTTCTTTCCTCCTTCATCACTGAAATGCTGATGTGAGAATGAAGGTGCCACAGCCATTTTGCAACCATAAGGGAACAAGCATGAAGACAGAGGCCTCCATGCTAAGGACATCAAAGCAGAAATACAGAAAGAGCCTGGACCCAGAAAACATCCATGAATAGCTGCATTGGCCATGGATGGCCCGACGTTGGACTTATTATATCAGAAAAATAACCCCCTAAGTAATTCTGATAGATTTTTTCATTCTTGGAGCCAAACACGTTTCAAATTGATGCACTTCATTTTATGAATGAGGAAACTAAAGCTCAGTGAGTTTGGGTAATTTCTCCAAAGTCCTGTGGCCAGTAGATGCTAGAAACAGGATTTGTACCCACATCTGCCCAGCACCAACACACATGCTCTTACTCACAAGAGCACTGCAGTGCCCTCCCATCACTGTATCTGCATCAGTTCACCACATCTCATCCTTCCCAAACCATGTGTCACAGAACTCAGATATTATTCATAGATATGCCTCAGCAGAAAGGTTTCGGTGGTAAGTTAAGTTCTAAGAACACAGAGTTTTGTATTCCCTTTTTGTAGAGAACCACAAAGCATATCAAAACATCAGTTTCCAAAAAAAACAAAAAACCTATTATTAAGAAACCTGCTTGACTTTGATTAATTCAGTGGTTCCCAAACTTATTTGAGTATGGAACACATTTTTTTAAATGACTTTCCTATAAATATCTTCCAGAACATTGTTCCCTTGAACACCAATTTGGGAGATCACTCACTGAATTTTAAGCATTATTTCCTCAGCTTTGGTTTAAAGTAAAAGGAAAGTGAGTCACAATTTTGTCCATTCTGCACCTCCCGGTCCCCTATGAAGTCCCAAAGGATAAATTTCTTTGAGAATCTGGTGCCCAGAGCAAAATATGTACCTCCTGAGGAAGTTATTTGCTTCCTTTTTAAAAATAAAAGTATGTGACTTACAGAGCTTCTCCTTTTGTTTTGGCTTTCTGGAGGCTGAGACAAATGGGAAGCAATTATCAGCTCAGGTTCCTGGGTTTTACGGATTTGTTGTTTTTTTTTCAATCTGATCTTGATTTTTCCTCTTGATCTTCCTTGTCTTAATTCTGTATTTATGTTTTATTTGGCATTATTGTATATGTTCTTGTGAATGACATTATGTTTGTGGAATAGAGTGGAGTACAAATTCGTTAAATAAAAATCAAGACTGACCTGAGGCTGGGCGTAGTGGCTTACGCCTGTAATCCCAGCACTTTGGAGGCTGATGCGGGTGGACCACAGGTCAGGGGTTTGAGACCAGCCTGGCCAATATGGTGAAATCTTGTCTCTACTAAAAATACAAAAATTAGCTGGGTGTGGTGGCGGGCGCCGGTAGTCCCAGCTACTCCGGAGGCTGAGGCAGGAGAATCGCTTGAACTCAGGAGGCAGAGGTTGCAGTGAGCCAAGATCGTGCCACTGCACTCCAGCCTGGGTGACAGAGTGAGATTCTGCCTCAAAAAAAAAAAAAAGACTGACGTGAAAAATACAAGTCACAGGGCCTGTTTGTCAACATGATTGTACTGATAGTATCTGATCGAAGAATTGGTGTAGTTTTTAATAATTGATACTATAAAACTGGAAATTATGGCTTATGAATATCTAATGAGAGGAAGGAATAGATTTCCAAATGGGGATATATTCTTGGAAATAGAACATAAATGCCTTTGCTGAATTTTTATTGAAATTAATTATACTTCTCTAGATTGCCAAACTAAATCAATATCTATACCATCAAATTCAGTAATCAAATTAATCACAACCTTGCAAAAATAAAATAAAATTAAGAAAGACATGCCCTGTGATACATACCTATTTCAGGAAACCTAATTAACCATGGTTGAATAGCCATCACTTCCTTAAGAAGGAATAAAATTTGCTATAATTGTCAACACAGAGGAGCAGTAAGTTATTTATGAAGTTGGTGATTTGTGCCATTTATCGAAGAGTCAACCCAACAAGCCCCAGAACAATAAACAAATGTCAACTAAGGGACATATTGTGAAATAGAGTAGGCAATACAAAGAAATATGATCCTGTGGCTGCTATGAGAGAACACTCAAGTATTAAGAAGGGGCTAGGAGAAGCAGCTCAGAATGTTATTTGCGGCTTTCGTTTTAAAACAAACTCCTATAGCACTGCTTTCAGACATCATCAGTTGTATTGATAATCTTTCATTTTTCTATATGGCCTCTCTTAGATCTTTAAAACCCTAAAGTCCAGATTTTAACCCGAGACATGGTGACTGCTTAGATAAATTTCATGTGTGAAGATAGAACATTTTAAAATATTAGCATGTTTCTTTCTCTCTACTTTTTCAGGCAGCAAAATGATGTCCTCTTGGTGGCCTTCAGAAAAGGGTTCTTGCAATATAAACGCAAAGAAACAAAAGGGATCTGATTTTATCTTTTGAGTTTCTATGTTGATCTTTGGACCCATGGCTGAAAAAACAGCTTGAGAGAAAAGAGTTTTCAAGAACGAAAGCCAACTCCCTCTTAGAGTTGGTTAGCCTGCATAAAACAGAAAATGGAAAAGCTTGAATACAGTTTATTTCTCTTTCTTGTACAAGGAGTCTGGTAGATAGGCTAGAGAGGGTGTGGTTATCAGAGATTCAGACTCCGTCTATATTTCAGTTACCTCCTAGTACTAGCTTGCAGCCTCAAGATTACCTGCTGGTACAAGATGGTTGCTAGAGCTCCAACCATTATAACTACATCTGAGGCAATAGGAACTAGGGAAAGGCAAAGAGAAGACCTTCCTACTGAGTCAGATCACTTACGCAGCCATCTCAGAAGTACCAGGCAACTCTTATGCTTATATTTCATTTGTCTGATTGTAGTTACATGACCATGCTGGGCTTCAAGGGAGCCTGGAAAACATAATTTTTTTTAGCAGGGCACACAGCTGATTCAAAAAAAAAAAAAAAAGCAGCACTTGTTACTGAAGCAGAAAGGGAGAATGGATGTAGGGTTGCAAATAACAGTCCCTGCCACATCCCTAAAGAACCCAAGGGGTAAAGTTGATACCGTAAGTGTAAGTTTAGAATAATTCTTGATTATGCAGGTGCAAATTTTCTAACCCCGGATGAGATAAACATCCTTTGGACTGGAGGATGAGCAAAATAACAGAAAGGACATGAAAAGAAAATAGACGTTGTGCATCCCCACGTGGGTCCCTGTGCCCTAAGAGTCATCATCAGATCCTCCAGAGAGGGCACCAGAAACCCCAGATAGACTGGCAGATCCAAACCAGAGAAGTCCTGTGCCTTGCACCTGATAGAGGCCTGGTAGATAACAAGCTTCTTGGCATTTCCCCTGACCTGCCTGGTGAGATATCCATACTGGAAATGGCAGCCTGGCATGTCTAGGCAGCAAAGCCTGCAACAACTCCATGAGATCCCGTGTGATCCTACCGTAGTTTGGAAGAGCACCCAAAATGTCCCAAGGCCTTCACACTCCATTATGAGGGGCTCAAAAGTAGCTGAGAGGGGCCAGCAGGTTTGAAGACTAAGTCAGAGATGAGAAGGATATGGGGTAACCTTCCTGGACCAACTACCAGAAACCAGATGGGGAACCCAGATGTCCTAGAAATTTCCTTTGGGGATGATGTACAACTCCACAGATGCCAGCAGGGACAGATGCTTCCCTCTCCCTCAACACGTGGCTCTGTGAAAACGCCTCAGAATTTAGAAATGATCTAGGGAACAGAGGGTGGTAAAAACCCTGAACTGACTGGGGTTGGGGGGAATGCAGATTTGAGAGTGAAAATTCTGATTTGACTGTGTTTTCTTTAAAATGGCTGGGGTTAAATTATCCTACCAGGCAGAATGGAGATTTAAAATTAAAATTCAGTTATAGAAAAAATTATTTTGTAAAACTGAGTGTATGACTTGTGAAAATTCATCTGCAAAACATGCTTTCTCAGTTTGTCAATTCTCACTTCTAAAAGTCACTTTTGAAAGCTCAGAATTTTGGCACATTCTTCATTGATGTATGAAAAGTTGTAACAAATGAGTATTTTGCTGTTTCATCGTTGCTTCAATAATATTGTACCTCATACTCATGACTCACAAATACCCTTTTTAGCCCTTGCCAACAAGCCAGGCATTGTTGTATTTGTACAACAGATACAAATAAAATTTGTATTTCCCAACACTTTAGCTGCATCTAAGTGCCCAATTTGTCCTAGCTTGTTCAGGACTTTACTGGTTTTAGCAATATAGTCCAGTACCCCAGAAATCCTTCCAACAACCCAGACAAACCAGGATGGTTGGTTACCCTCTCTGCATCAGAATCACCTGGAGGATTTGTTAAAGCACAGATTCCTGGGCTGCACCCCTAGAGCTTTTAATTCAATAGGAGCGGGGGTGGGGGCTCAAGATCTTTTATTTGTAACAAGCTCCCAGGCTACAAATCTAGGGACCTTGTTGCACTGACCAAAGACACAGGTCACAGTTTTTTCCCAACATTAACATAATAAAGCAATTGTGTCGATCCATAACCAACATAACAATGACAAATCAATGATGGATTCTTAGCAAAAACTTTGACCAAGGTCTCAAGTTTTTCTCCTTTTCTTTTGTAGCAGTTCCCTGAACACAGCAGCTCTGTGGAGCTGTACCAGAGTTCATTCGTGGGAGGTAAGCTTAGAACTTGCCCCTCAGCCCTTCCAGAGGTTCATTAAGCATCTAATTTTTCATATTAAATCCCTTTCTGCTAAAACCAGCAAGAGTGTTCTGTTATCTGTAACTAATCTTGATGCACACATCATGGGGACACTGGGTCACAGGGTTTGATAAGTGGTAGAAGAAAGGGGAAAGAAGTTTGTGCACATTTCAGGGACAAGAGGAAAAGGAAAAGCAGAGATTTCCTGTGAGTGCAAAGGCCTGTCTAGGCAAAGATGCCCCTGCCCACCTTGGGCCACTTACAAGGAAAACACTTACAAACCCAGCAGTAGAAAACCATATCAATACATTCCTGAACAATTACTACGGTCAGCAGAGATGACATCATTCTCCTTCCCATCAGAACAATAAGCCTGGCTCTAACTCTATAAACAATAAAAGCAAAATGTCTTTCTCTAACAGATGGAAATGAATAGGTTTGAAGTTGATAGTGATCTTTCTGTGGTCTAAAAGGCCTCACCCAGTACAAATATCTTACCCTAGACAATTACAAATGTAAACACAACCAAACACAGTGAACACCCCTGAGCAGAGTGAAGGCTGCCAGAACCAGAGACCCAGGTCCTGGCATACTCAGACATTTAAGGACAATCTAGAAGAAAGGAGTCCCTACATCTTCACACATCTCCAAAGAAATCAACTTCAGAGCCATTCCTTTTGAATTTTTATTTAAGCCTTAAAAGTTAATTCACCATGTAAGGTAGAGAGGCAAAAAGAGACGACAGATATACTCTCCACTACCAGGTCACTAATCTGCTAAATCAAGCATGGCAGGGAAGCAAGTAAACCATGAAATCTCAATGTAGACAACCCTTGATTTTAACTCAAACATGCCGATTAAATCCTTGACATTGGATTATGCATATGTAAGGAACCAGTGTTAGATGTTAAAGCTAATATTTCTCCTGATGAAGCAGCACCTTTGCTAGGACTTAGTGAGTTGGTAAGCGTGCACTGACAGCCCCGTCCTACAGCAGTGGCATCCACACACTCAGGGAAGTACCACACATCGCTATAGTCTGATTCTCTTATAGTGTTACAGGCAACTTACACCATCTCTGATTCACTTAAAAAATTCTCAGTTGACTTGCAAAATAATTGCAACAGACTCTCTCTTTGTGTAAACTTGATTACTATTTTGTAAGGTCCCGTTTTTATAAGGCCAAGGAATCCGTGAAATCCATTTTTTTTCCTTATTTTAAAACTTGAATTTTTATCCCAATAGATACTTTTTACCCATAGGACTTAATACAAAGTATAAAATTGTCATATGTTGTGGTTTTTACAGTTTTATTTCTGCTTTTCTTTCCTGCTGCACTTGCAATGAACTTACTGTAATAATTGTATCCATTCATTAGAAGGCACTTTATATCCAACAAATCTTCAAGTCACAGGGTTTGTAAGAGGAAAAGAGTGGTTAAGAATATAATGACTAGTTTCTACTCTTGAATATTTCCAATCTTTCCTCAACACAGCAGTAGGCCCTTTGTGAGATTTAAACCCAAACATGGCTCTCTCTGCTGAAAATTCCTCAATGGTTTCCCATTGCATTCAGAATAAACACAAGCCCCTTTACAAGGCCTGCAATAACAGGCCGCTCATCTAGGGTGTTATGTGAGTTAATAAATGTAAAATTCTTAGAACTGTGCCTGGCACACAGCAAGTGCTCAGTGAATTCTAGCTGTCCTTCTCCTTCCTTCTCGCCCTTTCCCTCATCCTCCATGCTTACCTGGCAATGCTTCCCATGACCTCTCCCTTGCCTCACTCTGCTGTCAGCCACCTTCTCCCTCCTCCAGTATGCTGCATTCACACTGTTCATCCTCCAGATTCTTGAACACATCAAGCTTTTGCCTATTTCAGAATCCTTCCCCAAGCACTTCCTTCCCTGTCGTCCAGGGGCCCGTTCTCATCTTTTAGGCCTAAATGGCTCCTCTTCAGAAGAACTTCCTTTTCTGCTTAATCTAAAATGGTCCCCCCTATTATCTTCCCACAGACTAAGTTCTTTTCTTTTAGTGTCCTAATTACAACTTGTAATTGATACTTGTTTGTTTTAAATGTTCAGTGTCATTCTTTCCTGTCAGCCTTTAAACTCTCTCTGTTAGGAAAGAGGACAGATGTTTTGTTTGCTAGTTATACTCAGTGTTAAACACTGTGTTTGCCATCTAGAGGAAACTCAATTAGTATGGAAGGAGAAAAAGAAAAATTATTTAAAAGTAAATTCAATATTTATTAAATGTTTACCATGTGGCTAGGCATTCTACTAAATACTTAGCATGTATTAGCTCCTCTAATCTTTCAAATACCTATGAGCTATGTTATTATCTCTTTTTCACATTTGTAAAAAGTGGAACTCCAAGAATTCATGTAAGTCATACCGGGACTAAGTGTCAGAGCTGAGATTTGAACTGAGGTCTTTGTAGCTCCAAATCATTTGCTTTTCCTCTCATACTAAGTTGCTTCCAGTAACAAGGGAGTGGAAGTATGTGAAATTACACAATATGATAAATAGCTACTTCTGCCTCATTTATGGCATTTAAAATTTCTCTGAGTAAGTGTATCAGTTGTCCTTCTGGAATTGAAACATCAATGAGACAATTTTGCTGCCATGTAATGAGCTTTTCCCCAGGCATGTGCTATATCTTTTATCAGCCCAAGTAATACTTCAGGGCTTGTGTACACACCATGTATTAATTGTATGACTTTAAAATATTTAGTGCTCCCTCAAGGGCATGCTCCCTCAAGGGCTGTGTTTTCTGTCAGGTGCCATTGTGGACCTGGGTTTGTTAAATGAGAAAGTGATCAATTTCCAGAGCAACCAGAAGAATACTCTGCAGAGTGAGCTCAATGGAAAGAAAGCAATCAAGTGTTAAGGGATAAGGGGAAATAATGGCAAGAGGTTGGGGATGGGGGGGAGATCTATTGGTTCCAAATCAGATGTGCTCAGTCTTAAAATCAGTAACATCTCAAGTTATACCAGTGATTACTCCCAGACTAAAGGCTCGTTGACTCCCATTTCATTTCCCAAATAGTGAGATGTTCTTGAATATCAAATTGAAAATTAGAGAGCCAAGAAAACAAGAGAGAAATAATAATATTTAACATTTACTATGCTAGGTCTTTTACATGAATTAACTTATTTTGTCCTCAAAAACCCTCATGGTAGACACCAATATTATTCCCAATAAACAGATGAGTAAGCTGAGGCACAGAAAGGTAAAATAAGTTGCAGTGTGGTCTTACTAAAAATTGTATTGGATGATGAAATCAGCAAGAGTGATGGAATAAGAACCATTGAATATCATCTCCTCTACAAAAGCAACAAAAAACACTAGAAAAAATTATGTCAACTTCTTCAGAATCCTGGATATTAACCAAAAGCTTGCAACAATTCAGGAAGCATTAATTCAAGAAAAATGACTGAATCTTAACAAACTTTTTTTGACATTTTAACTTGCTTTGTTTCTATGCCTCTCTCCCACCTCTGTGGTAGCCTTGAAAACCAACAGCCCACTGTTACTGTGAAAACCAGAAGCTTCTGGGGGACACATAATGGGGTTGGAGTTCTTTCAAAGTCTCATTTTCAGAGAATTGTCATTGCTTGACCTGTCTGCGAATCTCCTGGAAAACCCCACTTGCAGAGTTTGTCTTTATCTGACCTACTAGAGCTTGCCCAGTGACAACATTTTCCCCAAGAGTGTTTATTGAAAACAATCAGTGGCAGTTATATACAATGAAACAGCTGTATGAAGCAGCAATAACAATTTGGGTAAGCAAAAAATCGGACCAAAAAAACTTAGAAAAATCTGGGGAATGACATTCCATAGGGGGCTTTGACAAGTTCCAACATATTCCTGGAAATCTAGAAGTCCATGCACGTGTATAGAGCTGTGTACAGGCCCAGGAAATACTTAAGAAAGTCCTAAGCTCATTTCTCTGGCTGACCTTGAGGCTCTGCACAAGCAAGAAGTAGAAATTTGGCTGGGTATAGTGGCTCACGCCTAGAATCCCAGCACTTTGGGAAGTTGAGGCAGGAGTATTGCTTGAAGCCAGGAGTTCAAGACCAGTCTGGGCAACATAAAGAGGCCTCATCTCTACAAAAAATGTAAAAAATATCCAGGTATGGTGACACACACCTGTAGTCCCAGCTACTTGGAAGGCTGAGGCTGGAGAATCTGTGAGCCCAGGTGTTGAGGCTGCAGTGAGCTATGATTATGCCACTGCACTCCAGCCTGGGTGATACAGCAAGACCCCTATCTCTAAAAATAAAATAGGCCAGGCGTGGTGGCTCACGCTTGTAATCCCAGCACTTTGGGAGGCTGAGGCAGGCAGACCACCTGAGGTTGCGAGTTCCAGACCAGCCTGACCAACATGGAGAAACCCTGTCTCTACTAAAAACACAAAATTAGCCGGGCGTGGTGGCACATGCCTATAATCCCAGCTACTTGGGAAAGCTGAGGCGGGAGAATCACTTGAACCCGGGAGGAGAAGGTTGTGGTGAGCTGAGATCGCACCACTGCACTCCAGTCTGGGCAACAAGAGCGAAACTCTGTCTCAAGAAAAATAAAAAGTAAATAAAAAATAAAAAGAGGTTGAGGTTGTAAATGGTGTGCCTAAGCATTGATGGTATGTCCCAATATGTACACAAAACCTCTTAGCAAAGGCTAGAACACTTACTGGTTTCAGGTATTTAAGGATATCTATATCCAATTATTAGCTGACCACAAAGCTGACTGAGCAGATTTCAATGGCTATACACTACAATGAATATAGACCTTGCAGAATAAGTTTAGAAATGCCATTAAACAAACAACAATAAGAAAAAACAGAAATAACAACAATCCTGGGGAAGGAGGAAGAATCAGATTTTCAAAGTCACTATATTTTATAATTTAAAATGTCTAATTTTCAACAAAATAAGAGGGATATTTAAAAAATCAAGAAAGTATGGCCCATACACAGAGGGAAACAAAAGTAGTCATTATAAATATTCACTAAGGAAGCCCAGATGTTGGACTTAATAGCCAAAGATTTTAAAATGTCTATTTAAATATTTTCAACTAACTAAAGAAATATTATGTCTAAAGAATTAAAAGAATATATGAGAACAATTTCTCACCAAATAGAGAATATCAATAAGGAAGTGGAAAGTATCAAAAAGACTTAATAAAAATTCTATAGTTGGAAAGTAGAACAACTGAAATTTAAAAATTATCTAGAGGGATTCAACAGCAGATTCGAGCTAGCAGTAGAAAGAATCATCAAATCTAAAGACAGGCCAATTGACATTATCCAGTTTGAAGATTAGAGAGAGAAGAAAAAAGGAATGAAGAAAAATAAACAGAGCCTTAGACATCTGTGGGACACATCAAGCATGTCAATATACTCATAATAAGAGTGCCAGAAAAAGAGAAAAGAAACAAGAGCAGAAAGAATATTTGCAGACATAATGACTGAAAACTTCTCAAATTTGATGAAAAACATTAATTTACAATCCAAGAAGTCGCTACAAGCTCCAAGTAGAATAAAACTCAAAGAGATCCACCCATAGACACATTATTGTCAAATTGTCAGAAGACAAAGATACAATTTTGAAAGCAACAAGAGGGAAGTGATTCATCACATACAAGTGATCTTCAATAAGATTAACAGATAATTTCTCATCAGAAACTGCAGGTCAGAAAGCAGAGGGATGGGGTGGGGGGTGGGGGGGGGGCATCCTGTCAACCAAGACTTTTATATCCAGCAGAATTAACCTTCGAAAATAAAGGAGAAATTAAGATAAACAAAAACTGAAAGAATTTGTCACTAGCAGATTTGTACTACAAGAAACACTAAAGGGAGTGTTTCAGGCTGATATGAATAAAAACCAGATAGTAAGTCAAATACAAATGAAGAAATAAAGAGCACTGGTAGGGCTGGGCTCAGTGGCTCACACCTATAATCCCAAGATTTTGGGAGGCCAAGGCAGGAAGATCACTTGAGGCCAGAAGTTCAAGGCCAGCCTGGGCAACATAGCAAGACACTGTCTCTACAAAAAAATTAAAAAATTCGCCAGGTGTGGTGGCATGCACCTGTAGTCCTACATACTTGGGAGGCTGAGGCAGGAGGATTCCTTGATCCCAGGAGTTTGAGGCGGTAGTGAACTATGATGGCAACTGCACTCCAGCCTGGGCAACAGGGCAATACCCTGTCTCTGGAAAAAAAATAAAAGAGTGCTGGCAAAAGTAACTACATTGGCTGATATAAAAGATAGTATAAATCTTTTGTTTGTAACTCTTTTTTTCTTCCTATCTAATTTAAAATGCAACTATATAAAGTACTAATGTAAATCTGTTTTGTTGGGCAGATAATATATAGAGACATAATCTGTATGACAACAATAAGACAAAGGAGTGGTGGGGCAGAACTATATAGGATAAAACGTGTGTATACTACTGAAATTAAGTTGGTATTAATCCTAATTAGATTGTTATAAATCAAGATATTAATTGTGGCTGGAAGTGTTAGCCTCCCGAGTAGCTGTAAACCAGCTGGTTTACAGCTACTCGGGAGGCTGAGGTGGGAGGATTGCTTGAGAACAGGAGTTTGAGACTAGCCTGAGCAACATAGCAAGACTCTATTTTTAAAATTTTTTAAATTTAATTTACTTTAAAAAAGATACTAATTATAATTCCCAGGACAACTACTATGAATGTAACTAAAAATATGTATAGTAAAAGAAATAACAAGGGAATTAAGATTATACACCAGAAAATATTTATCACAAAAAAGGCAATAATGGATGAATAAAGGAATAAAACATAAAAGATGAATAGACAACAAATAGAAAAATTACTTTCATAAATCTTACCTTATCAGTAATTACACTGAATGTAAATAAATTGAACATTTTAATTAAAAGACAGAACTACATTTTGTAAAAAAAACAAAAGAAAACAAAACATGATCCAACTTTATGCCAGGTACCAGAGACTCCTTTAGATTAAAAGACACAAATAGATTGAAAGTTAAAATATGGGGAAAATATACCACGTAAACAGTAACCGAAAGAGAGATGAAGTGGCTATACTAATATCAGAGAAAATAGACTTTAAAATATGATGGTAAAAGACTCAATCCAGCAAAAAGATACAACAATATACATACATATGCACCTAACAACATGAAGCAAAACTGACAGACTTGAAAGGAAATGAAAATAACTCAACAATAATAGTTAGAGACTTCAATATCCCACTTTTAATAACAGAACAACCAGACAAAAAATCAGCAAGAAAACTGAATACTTGAACAACATTATAAACCAACTAGACCTAACAGACGTGGATGAACCTTGAAAACACTACGCTATACTTTTTCCCACAAAAAGTCACATATTATGTGATTCCATTTATATATATTGTTTAGAACAGAGTACAGAGAGTAGATTAGTGGTTTCTGGGAGTTGTCGGGAGGAGAAAAAGGGAAGTGACTACTAATAAAATTTTGGTTTTTTTTGAGATGGACTCTCACTCTGTCACCAGGCTGGAGTGTGCAGCGGCGTGATCTCAGCTCACTGTAACCTCTGACTCCCTGGTTCAAGCGATTCTCCTGCCTCAGCCTCCTGAGTAGCTGGGACTACAGGCACGTGCCACCATGTCCAGCTAATTTTTGTGTTTTTGTAGAGATGGGGTTTCATCATGTCGGCCAGGGTGGTCTCCATCTCCTGACCTCGTGATCCGCCTGCCTCGGCCTCCCAAAGTGCTGGGATTATAGGTGTGAGCCACCACGCCCGGCCATAAGACTTCTTTTGAGGGTGATAAAAATGTTCTGGAATTTGACAGTGGTGATGTTTGCACAGCAGTCTGAATATACTAAACACAACTAAATTGTAAGCTTTAAAGGGGTAAAATTTTATGGTATGTGAATTAAATCTCAATAAAAATTATATGAAGTTGGGAGTTAGTTGTGTCTTAACACACCTTCAGCTATTTTCACTTGTGAATTATCTAGAAATAAACCATATATTATTCAAGACTTCTGAGGGTGCTCCATTACCAATTCATTACTTTATACTAGATGTTGCTGTCCCAGAGTTCTCTTTTAAAACATATATCAATTGCCTTAAGGGTAATTGCCATATGAAGTCTCTAACTCCCTCATGTGAGTGGATTTTTGGTCCCCAGAGAATGGGCAAAGAATGGGACACCAGCTTTTTCAGGCTCATGACTCTGTTTAGCCCGGAGGGGAGAAGAAAGAAACATTCCTATCTCCAATTATCAGATAACTCTGTGTCCTTAGAAATGAGTTTTAACCTTTCTAAGCATTTCCTTGTAATTTGCTAAGTGAAACTAATATTAATTGCCATTCATGTGTCCCTGGAGTTTCACTAAGATTTATGAGATATTAAGCCTGAGTCAACCAAGCTGGGAAGGGCAGTAATGGGGCCCAGCAGGGAAGGATGAAGAATGGAAAAGAAAGACAGAAGAACAACCACTTTCTCTTTATCCACAAAATAATACTTGTTTGGCCCACATCATAGGGCTACTGCAAGGATCAAAGGATGTTGTGTCTGTGTAAGTGCTTTGCATCCACAATATGCCACACAAATGAGAGGAATCATTACTGTTTAATGAGCTAGAGAAGCAGTTCACTACATTATTAGTGGTCTGAGTTACTATTCAGTTCTCACGTGTAGGATCTTGCTCAAATTTTTCATAGAAAAAATTGGTCTTTAAAAGATTGGTGTGTTACAAATATGAAATAATAGCATTGTCATTAATGATTATAAATTATTCAGCAACTGTGACTGAATTACACAAAAAATTGGTCTTTAAAAGACTGGTATGTTACAAATATGAAATAATAGCATTGTCATTAATGATTATAAATTATTCAGCAACTGTGATTGAACGACATAACAAAAGTCTAAAGTACATAATCAAACGTTCTCAATATGTTGACAGAATTTGAGCAGAATCAAGACAAAGATTTAAAAGCACTTTGTTAATGGGAAAATGCCAAATAAATGCCAGTTATTATTATTAATTGAACTAAGAAACTTTTATTCATTTTAATTTTTAAGCTCATGTTGAAAAATATTAACCAATTTCTAATGCAGTCCCATGACAGTATTTATTGTGCCATCTGCTGGAAGTTTCTGAAAAATTGATGAGGTGAAGATGAACAAAATGATAAACAGCACAGCACATTGTATTTTAAGTACACATATTCCTATTCTTCACATATTAAAATTAATGTAGGTAAAGTTCCTGGCATGCATTTCTTGTATTAATATTTGCTATGTAAAACATTTTAATGCTAAATAAATGAATGTGTGTCTTGAATTACAGCATCATCATTCACTCATTCACCAATATGTTTTGAGCTCTTGCTGTCTCTGCCAGGCCCTGTGCTAAGATCCAAGCATGCAAGGAAGTATAAGTCACTGTCCCTGCTCACAGGGCATTCAGGGCCTCCATTTGGTGGGGGAGAAGACAGATTCACAAACAACTAATGTAACACACTGGAAAACAAAAGCTCCAAGGGGGAAACTGAGGAGGGGCCTCTCAAATCCAAGGGATGGTATTTTTTCCACAAAATGTTGAAATCCACTATCTTTGCATAACTGGGGGAAAGAGAGAAGAATTACTGAAGAAAAATCAAACTAAGGAGATGAAGCCACCAGGCAAGTAGAAAATAAAGGTATAAAGAAAACAAAACTTTCTCCAATCCTGTGAAACATCACAGGTGTCAAGCTGTCTCCGTGATCATCAGATTAGATTTAAATTAGTCTAGCCTTCTGTCTATTAAATGCACCATAGATTTCAATATAGAATATATAAACTCTGCAGACCAATATATTTATGATGAAACCCCAACATAATTTGCCCTACAATGAATTCAGACATAAGACAACTGTAATGAGCTTTCATCTTACTCAGCAGGCTCATCCCAATCAGTTTGCCAACCCCACAAAAATGCAATCCTGCATTTTACATGACTGAAATTTTTGGACCCCACCCAGGGAGCTTTAGTGGGGACTAACAGGTATGTGTAATAAAAGTTATCTTTAGACCAGTGGTTCACAAACTTCAATGTGCATAAAAATCACCTGGAGAGCTTCTTAAAATGCCGATTGCTGTCCCCTTCACGCCCAACCCCGAGAGTTTCTCATTCAGAAGGTCCTAGGCATCGTCTGAGAATTTGCATTTCTAACAAGTTCCCAGGTAATGTTGATGCTGCTGGTCCAGAGACTACATTTGAGAACTACTGCCTCAGACTATGGCAACACAAAGGAAACAAAGACAAAATATTCATCAGCTTTATAAGCATTTTAAAATAACTTATGGTGGTTTGTTCTGATTTTAAAAGAAATACAGGGTATATTGAAAAAAACTGAAAAATAGAGACAATTACAAAGAAGAAAAGGAAAATCACTTAAAATTTCAACACCCAGAAATAACCACTATAAACATTTAGTATCTTTTGTTCCATATTTCTTTTGATGTGTGTATGTCCACACTTATACAGAATTGAACTCATTCGGTGTATACAATTTTGGCATCTGATTTTTTTCTTTGGGTATCCTATTTTGAGCATATTCCATATTATCTAAAAATTAGCCAATAGAGAGTACATCAATGATCAGGAAATTGTCTTGAGCAGCTAGGGTTTAAAATCATGGGACCTCTGGAAAATGGGTAGAACACACCACAGACTTCACCCATTCAAGAAGCAAGGAAGCTGGGGAATCTATCTTATATTTTTTCTTTGTCATTAGTTCAGGGCCAGTGCTTCCAAGACTATTAACTTTTCAATACTGCTGGCCTTCCAATGCTTGGCCAAGAGAAAGCCCTAAGAAAGTCGCAAGTGCTTCCAATAGGATGCCACTGGTATGTAAAGGAATGATTAATAAGTATGAATAGGCTATGGGCGGGTAATCAATAACAGCTGCTACAGGCAACAAATCTAGAGTGAGGATGAAGCCTCCCACAGAGAGGACTTTGAGAAGCACATTCATCTAGTCTTCTATTACGTTCATTTGTTTTTTAAAATATCAGTCCTATTATTAAAGTTACATCTTGCATTCTTTCTATTGAAGCAGTTTTTATAGAGACTGTCTTTCTGGAGATGTTCTTATGAACTAAGCCTTACATCCTGCTGTACTCATGGCTTGGAAATGAAGGACCCTCCATCAGCTTGCTCTGACACCATACCTTCCAGCATTCCTTCATGCTGAATTATTTTCTGTAGTAGTTCAGCATATCTTAGACTGCCTGTGGTTGTCTCCATTTTAGCTCTCTTTCTACAGGTGGTAGAGTTTTCTGAGATTAATGTATTCCACTTTTCTCCAAATCGTTTAAGCTGTCTTCCAGTCAGTACCACCTCACTATGGGTAGGGCAGCTCGAAGCTGTTTCCATGTTTATCTTCTTAGTGTGATTTTAGGGATGCTGAAAATCTTCCCTGCGCCAAATTCTGGCCTGGTAGAGACAGGCTGTAAGAGAGCTCATGGGAACAGTTACATCTAGGGGCCCTCTTGGAGTCCCTGAGCTGTCAAGAAAGTCTTAGCTGAGCTATGGGAAGTTAAAAGGAGAATACATGCATGTGGGAAAAGAGAGTCAGAGTTCCCTGGGGGCATTGTGGTGGTGACAGCTGTGATGAATGTGAGATTCCTAAGGTAAAGGAAGATCTCAGAGGACAGGAGATAGGGCTCTAACATCAGCTGCCTTTCAGTGTCAATTTCCCACCCACTGATAACTTTAGAGGATGGCAGTGTGGTTTTATTGAGGAAGATGACAGTTCCTTATATGTGTACTGAACATCGTAGGTACATGAACTAAACAATGGATAGTAAATGAACCTCCAAAAGCAAGAGATGAGTTCCCTTGCTCAAGGAAGTGATATTGGACCAGCCCTAGCCACCTTTAAAGGAGCACTAGAGAATGGTAGAAGAGCAGTAATAGACCACTCAGGCATTGAGGATAGAAAGGGTTATACTTATTTGAGTTCAAACCACTTTGAGATCCTCAATAATAACTGTGTCTCTTATATAAGGCTCAGCAGTATTCTTCTATGAAAAATAAGCAAGTCACATAAACCCTCTGAAGCCAAGGCTACCTCATACACAAAATGGATGTTGGGACTATACTAGGCCCTATAAATGGCATCCATATTTCCCATTCAAGTTCAAAACCAATTATGAGATAGCCAAAGAGGTCAGATAGCTAGAAACTACAACGCCAACTTTATTACTAAAAGAGCTGATACTGGAAAACCTGGGCTTAGGTGCACAGCAACAGTGGGCTTCCTAATACTGCATGCTAGAATTGGGCAGGCATATTCACCCAGTCACTGCCTCAGATGGACACCAGAGACCTCTTCATTCCTTCCTTCAGGCATGGAGAGGCAGGTGTAAATGCACACTAGCTGCTGGTGGGCAGATTTGACAGAGACAAAGACAGAAATGGGAGAGAAATAGGAGGGAAATGGATCAACAGTGCTTGTAAAGATCCTTCTTCCAAACTCTTCCTGTAGGGAATAGAAAGTTACTGGGTGTATTGTACTAATGAAAGCTTCTCTGCCTGGAGACAGGCAGAGTAATAGGAATAAGCAATCATCCTCTCCAATAAGGATAATCCTACTTACTTGGCAGAGTTGCTGCAAGGCTTAAATGAGGTAAAATCATATTCGTGGTTCATCACATGGGCTTAAGCTTCCGACAGCTCTGAATTTGGAACCATGCTCTGTAACTATTAGCTGGCCTTGGCAGAATACTAAACTTTTTAGCCTCAGTTTCCTAATAAATAAAATGAACATAATAATTGTTTATTTCAGAAGGTTGTCTTAAGAATCTACAAAGAGCATTTAGCACAGCGCTGGGCACATAAGAACTCAATACCTACTAGATATTTAATCATATTAAGGCATGTAACACAATATATAGTACATGGGCTTAGTAAATAGCAGTGGTGGTGGTAATTATTGTTGTTGTTATTTTTATTGGCCTAGAATTGTTCCTAGACCTCCTAAAATGCTATTATTTTCTAGGAAAGGAGGTCTTTTCAGTACTGTTGTTAAGACTACTTTCATTGGTTTTGACTTCTAACTTCAACACAGCCCTACTTGCAAGGAGTCTATAGAAACTATCAGCTGAGTCAGGACCATTTCCTGAGCCTTTCCCAACACCTCTGCTATTTAGAGGTCAGATGTCAGCAGCAATTCAAGAAAAAGATGCCCATATTAGGAAAACTCTCAGATCCCCATGGAGCTACATTGCCCAACACCATGTGTGTTGGTTTCATGCCGTAACACTCATCAGTTCCCAATTGACAGCAGCACTGATTCTATTCCAGTAATTGTGACAAAGAACATAATACTCAGAAACTCCAGGGGCAAAGAGATATATGTGTTCACTTAGTGTGGATAAGGGATTTTTGCTCTCTAAACTACCAGAGATCTAATAAACATTCCTTGAACCTGTGATACAGTGTCCTATATCCAACTTTCTCACAATCTCTTACTTTTGTTAAAACAGCTTTATTAAAATATAATTCACATACCATACAATTCACCCATTTAATTGTTTTAGTAGAAACACAAGGTTGTGCAACCATCATCACAATCTAATTTTAGAATATTTTTGTCTCCCCTGAAAGAAACCCAGTGTCCATCAGCAGTAATCTCCATTCCCCTGTTAGGCCCTCTCTAGCCCCACACAAATGCTAACATATTTTCTGTCACTATACATTTTCTTATTCTGAACATTTTATATAAATGGCCACATATAAAATGTGGTCTTTTGGCTCCTTTCACCTAGCATAATGTTTTCAAGGCCTATCTATGTTGCAGCGTGTATTAGAACTTCATGCCTTTTTATGGCCAAATAATATTCCATTGTATGAGTATTCTACATGTTATTTATCCATTCACCAGTTGATGAAAATTTGGGTTGTTCCTACTTTTTTTGGCTGTTCTGAATAATGCTACTCTGAACATTTGAGTACAACTTTTTGTGTAGACATATGTTTTTATTTCTCTTGGATAAAATTTCTGGGTCATTTGATAACCTTAAGTTTAATTTTTTAAAGAATTGCCAAATTGTTATAGAAAGCAATTGCTACATTTTACATTCCCACCAGCAAAAATGAGCATCCCAGTGATATCGTTTGTCTCTGTGTTCCCACCCAAATCTCATGTTGAATTGTACTCCAGTGTTGGAGGAAGGGTCTGGTGGGGGGTGATTGAATCATGGTGGGGGGATTTCCCCTGTGCTGTTCTCATGATAGTGAGTTCTCACAGAATCTTGTTGTTCAAAAGTGTGTAGCACCTCCCCACTTTGCTCTCTTCCCCTTCCTCTAAACATGGAGGATGTGTCTGCTTCCCCTTCACCTTCTGCTACATTCTAAGTTTCCTGAGGCCTCCCCAGCCATGCTTCCTGTACAACCTGTGGAACTGTGAGCCAATTAAACCTCTATAAATTATCCCATTTCAAGAAGTTCTTTTTAGCAATGTGAGAATGGACTAATATAGAAAATTGGCAACAGAGAGGTGAGTGAGTCATTGTTATACAGACACCTGAAAATGCAAAAGCAATTTTGGAACTGGGTAACAGGCAGAGGTTGGAACA
Organism: Pongo abelii; assembly: GCF_028885655.2. Lineage (NCBI taxonomy): Eukaryota > Metazoa > Chordata > Mammalia > Primates > Hominidae > Pongo > Pongo abelii. The sequence goes on from NC_071992.2 coordinate 119,249,375, forward strand.
GTTTGGAGGGGTCAGAAGAAGAAAGGAAGATGAAGTAAAGTTTGGAACTTCCTAGAGACTTGTTAAATTGTTGTGACCAAAATGCTGACAGTGAAATGGACAATAAAGTCCAGGCTGAAGTCGTCTCAGATGGAGATGAGGAACTTATTGGGAATGGAGCAAAGGTCACCTTTGCTATGCTTTAGCAAAGAGACTGGTGGCATTGTGCCCATGCTCTAGGGATCTTTGGAACTTTGAACTTGAGAGTGATGATTTAGAGTATATGGCAGAAGAAATTTTTAAGCAGCAAAGTATTCAAGAAGTGACCTGGCTGCTTCTAATATGGTCGTATGCATGAGCAAAGAGATGATCTACAACTGGAACTTATATTTTAAAGGGAAGCAGAGCATAAAAGTTTACAAAATTTGCAGGCTGACCATGTGATAGAAAAGAAAAATCCATTTTGTGGGGAGGAATTCAATCCAGCTGCAGAAATCTGCATAAGTAAAGAGGAGCCAAATGTTAACAGCCAAGATAATGGGGAAAAGAACTTGAAGGCATTTCAGACCTTCACAGCAGCCTCCCTCCCACACAGGCCCAGAGGCCTAGGAGAGAAGAGTAGTTTCAGAAGTCAGGCCTGAGGCCCTGCTGCCCTGTGCAACCTCAGGACATTTCTCCCTGCGTCCCAGACAGTTCAGCTCCAGCCTTGGCTTAAAGGGCCCCAGATACATCTCAGGCCACTGCTCCAGAGGGTGCAAGCCATAAACCTTGGTGGCTTCCATGTGGTATTAAGCCTGCAGGTGTGCAGAGGGCAAGAATTGAGGCTTGGGAGCCTTCACCTGGATTTCAGAAGATATATGGAAACATTTGGATGTCCAGGCAGAAGTCTGTTGTGGGGGTGGAGCCCTCATGGATAACCTCTTCTAGGGAAGTGTGGAGGGGAAATGTGGGGTTGGAGTTCCCACACAGAGTCCCCACTGGGGCACTGCTTAATGGAGCTGTGAGGAGAAGGCCACAATCCTCCAGACCCCAGAATGGTAGATCCACTGACAACCTGCATCATGTGTCTGGAAAAGCCACAGACACTCAACACCAGTCCATGAAAGCAGCCCTGGGGACTGTACCCCACAGTGGCACAGGGGTGGAGGTGCCCGAGGCCTTGGGAGCCCACCCCTTGCATCAGTGTGGCCTGGATGTGAGACATGAAGTCAAAGGAGATTATTTTGGAGCTTTGAGATTTAATGACTGCCCTACTGGATTTCAACTTGCATGGGCCTGGTAGCCCCTTTGTTTTAGCCAATTTTTTTCCCTTTTGGAATGGGAGCATTTTCCCAATGTCTGTACCCCTATTGTATCTTGGAAGTAACTAACTTGTTTTGATTTTACAGGCTCATAGGCAGAAGGGACTTGCCTTGTCTCAGATGAGACTCTGGACTTAGGCTTTTGAGTTAATGCTGGAATGAGTTAAGACTCTGGGGGACTGCTGAGAAGACATGATTGTGTTTTGAAGTTTGAGAAGAACATGAGATTTGGGAGGGGCTGGGGGCAGAAAGATATGATTTAGCTCTGTGTCCCCACCCAAATCGCATGTCAAATTGTAATCTCCAGTGTTGGAGGAGGGGCCTGGTGGGAAGTGATTGGATCATTGGAGCGGATTTCCTCTTTGCTGTTCTCATGATAGTGAGTGAAATCTCATGAGATCTGGTTGTTTAAAAGTATCTAGCACCTCCCCCTTCACTCTCTTCCTCCTGCTCCAGCCATGTAGGACATGTCTGTTTCCCCTTCACCTTCTGCCATGATTGTAAGTTTCCTGAGGCCTCTCCAGCAATGCTTCCTGTACAGCCTGTGAAACCATGAGCCAACTAAACCTCTTTTTTTTATAAATTACCTTGTCTCGGTAGTTATTTATAGCAATATGAGAAAAAGATAATATACACATTTTCTCCACATCCTCACCAACATTTGTTATTGTCTTTTTTTTTCTCATAACTACACTAGCATGTGTGAAGTGGAATTTCATTTTAGTTTTTATTTCCATTTTTCCAATGATGTTGAGCATCTTTTCATGTGTTTATTTGCCATTTATATATATCTTCTTGGGAGAAATTACTATTCAAGTACTTTCCTCATTTTTTACCGGGTTATTTGTTTTATTGTTGAGTTGTAAGAGTTTTCCATATGTTCTTGATACAATAACCTTATTAGACACATGATTTCCAGATTTCTCCCATTCTGTCAGTTATTTTTCATGGTCTTCATACTTTCTTTGAAGCACAAAAGGCTTTAATTTTTTGGTAGTCCAATTTATTCATTTTTCTTTGGTTTCTTGTGCTGTAGGTGCAATATCTAAGAAACCACCGCCTAACCCAAGTTCATAAAAATTTACTCTTATGCTTTCTTCTAAGAGTTTTATAGCTTTAGCTCTTACATTTAGGTCTTTGATGTATTTTGAGTTAATTTTCGTGTATGATGTGAATAAAGGTCTACATCCATTCTTCTGCATGTGGATATCCTTTGCAGAAAAGACTATTCTTTCACCTATTGATGTCAAAACTAAACTAACCAGGGATTTATGAGTTTATTTCTGGACTCTCCATTCTATTCCACTGATCTATATGTCTATCCTTATGCCTATAACACACAATCTTGATTACTTGAAGTTTGTGGTAAGTTTTGGAATCAGGAGTGTGAGTACTCCAAATTTGTTCTTTTCTTGTCATTATTGTTTTGGCTATTCTAGATATCTTTCATTTCCATATGAATTTTAGGATCAGGTTTTCCATGAGGTGTATACCATAAGTTTTTGTATATTATGTTTTGTTTTCATTCATCTTGAATATTTTCTAATTTTCCTTGTGATTTTTTTTCTTCAAACCATAGTTAATAACATGTTGTTAAATTTTTACATATTTGTCAGTTTCCCACGTCTGTTATTGATTTCTAATCTAATTCCACTATGATTGGAAAAGATACTTGGTATTATTTCATTCTCCTTAAATTTATTGAGGTTTGTTTTGTGGCCTACCATATAGTCTATTCTATAAAATGTTCCATGTTCACTTGAGCAAAATGTGTATTCTGCTGTAAATGTGTATTCTTGAGCAAAATGTTGATGGAGCGTGTCCTATAGATCTCTGTTAGGTCAGGTTGGTTTATGGCCCCATTCAACTCTTTCATGTCCTTGTTGATCTTCTGCCTCATTTTTCTATCCATTATTGAAACTGGAGTATTGAAATCTCCAACTATTATTGGGAATTTGGGGGGAGGTTTTATTGTCATTATTGTTGTTTTGAGACAGGATCTCACTGTGTTGCCCAGACTGTAGCGTAGTGACCATTATAGTTCACTATAGCCTTGAACTCCTGGGCCCAAGTGATCCTCCTGCCTCAGCCTCCCAAGTAGCTGGAACTATAAATGCATACCACCAAGCCCAGTGTATTGTTTTTTGTAGAGACGGGGTCTTGCTATGTTGTCCTATTTCCTTCTGGCCTTCACTGTTGTGGTGAAAAGCTGGCTGTTAATCTTAGGACTTCCTTGTATGTGATGAGTTATTTTTGTCATGCTGTTTGCAAGATTTTCTTTTTGTCTTTCCACATTTTAAAAGTGGAAAGTGATTGTGTTTATCTTACTTGAAATTCATTGACCTTCTTAGAGGTATATGTTTTCTATCAAATTTGGGAAATTTTCAGCCATTGTTTCTTCAAAAATGTTTTCTGTCCTTTTTCTCCTCTAATTCGGTGACTCATACTAATGTATATGTGGGTGTCCTTAATAGTATCTCACGTTTTTCTGAGACTTTGTTCCTTGTTCTTTATTCTTTATTCTGTCTGTTTTTCAAACTGAATCATCTCAAAATATCTATCTTCAAGTTCAATGTTTCTTTCTTCTACAAGCTCAAGTATACTGCTGAACCCCTCTAGTGAATTTTTGATTTCAGTTATTGCAATTTTCAACTCCAAATTTCCACTTGGTTATTTTAAATAATATCTGTACTTTTATTGATATTCTCTATTTTATGAGACATTGTCATCATGCCTTCTTTCATTTCTTTAAGTATGGTTTTCTTTAGCTCTTTTAACATATTTAGAATTGCTTCTTTAAAGTCTCTGTCTGCTTAGTTTATCATCTGGGTCCTTTTGAAGTCAGTTTCTATTTCTACTAATTCTTTTCCTATGTATGGGTAACATTTTCCTGGTTCTTAGTATGTCTCATAATTTTTTTGAAAACTGGACATTTTAATTAATGTAACAACTCTGGATAGAGATTCCCTCTCACCCCACCCCAGGAGAGTGTTGTTTTCCTTGTCATTTGCTTATTTGTTAGGTGATTTAGCTGAACTAATGCCATGACGTCTCTTTCCCCTGCAGTGTGCAGCCTCTGATGTCTCTGCTCAGACTTTTGTCCCCTTGATTTTATCCTTTAAACTGGATACCTACAGATTGTCCTTGGATTGGCATAAGCAACTTACTGGTCAAAGGTTGTGCTTAAGTTCATTCAGCTAGTTAGATTTGTACTCTAATACTGGATGTATATGTGATTTGTAAACTATTGTCACAATTCAGGGAGTTTATTTTTATTTATTTTTGTCCTACATTTAGCCAGTGATAACTAGCTTGAAGATTCCCTCTCTGATCTTTCCTAGGAGGACAAAGCTTTGAGCATGCACACATTATTCCAGAGAGCCAGGGATGACTATGATTATTTTTAAGCCTGACTTCCTAGGAGTCATCCTTTTGGCAAAGTAGTATATTGTGTAGTCAGTACTTGCTCATGGGGTTATGTTTAAGTCACTTGTGTTGATGAGTCTGTGTGCAGGTTGGGGAATGCTTTCAAGTCTGTGCATGTTTAGCTCTGATTGCTCCTGAGTGGGTGCAACCTAGCATAGGCACACAGCTTTCCTGATCCCCAGAGTTGTCTGTGATCCCAGAAGAGCTCTTCTTAGTTATCTCCTTGCTATCTCTTGGTTTTTCTGCCACTTTGCTTGTGGCAGAGCTATCAGCCTCCTCTTAATTGTTCTCCACTAAGATCTTCACTGTTTTCAACAAGGCTTGTCTCTATTCTCTTTTCCAAATAAAATCGGTTCCTCTGGCAGAGCTCTTTGTCCTTATGATCTGCCTTTCCTTCTGTGCAAAAATCCTATACAACTGCAATGAAGCTGAAGATAGAGATATGCTTTATCTAGTGTGGCACCCCCACCCTATCAGTGGACATGTGGGTAGGGTTACCAGCCTGTGGTCTTTTGGACTTGTTCCTTCTGGTATGGACCCTTTATTTTATAAGTTGGGGTAGGGATGAGTTGTGGTCCCAGTATCCTTTGTCTGTAATGCCTGAGATAGAGCTTCTGCTTATCAATAGTGACTGGAAGGCAGAATAGAGACCCAGTTCTCTCAGCCACGGCTGTCCGAAATTACCTTTTTCTGCAGAATTACATTCATTAAATACAACTCTTTTTAATTACATGCATTACATACACTAAAATAATTTGTCTGCAGAATTGCAAAGATTCTGCAACATGGTACTGAGGGTTAGGGGAGAGAATTTCTAGTGGCCGGCCCTTTCATGGTGAACCATGATCCCAGACTGAGAGAGAGAGACAGAGCCCCTGTCTTCTTAGCTGCAAACACTTGGAGTAGAACTTTTGTAACACAGAGCTGGAGGCAGAGGCGAGCGTAACGTAGCTGGTTGCAGCTCAAATGCCACAAGCTGCCACTGTTCTTAACAAAATTTAGTAGACTTTCCTGAATGAATGTTTCTTCATTGTCATATTCCCTTCAGACAATTTCTAGATACTCTGAATGATTTTTTAAAAATAGTTTTCATCAGTTATATAACTGTTTTGCTGGTGAGAAGATCCATGTAACTCCTGAGCCATCATTTTGGAAGTCCCACCTCATCCTTTTTTACTATTTCTGTCCCTGATCAACAGTTGGTGGGAAGAGCATGAATAAGCAGGAAGTCAACAATCAAATGTCTCCTTTGTGGAAAGTTCTCTTAAGCAGTTAGATTCATAGAAACTATAGATTCTATAGAAACTCATAGATACTATAGATTTCTATATTGTATATTATGGATTTATTATTAGAAATAATAGGAGAATTTACATTCTGGGATCTTCCAATCCTCTGTATCTTCAACCCCTTTAACCATTAATGAGTAGTATTAACTTTGAATATGTTAAGTACAGTAGGTGTAAGTCGTAATTTTTTTGAGGCCAAAATCAGCTGATTAATCATGGAATTAATCTAATTGATTATTTTAGTATCCCTAATAAATCTGATTTTAGGTTTGTCAATAAAAATTTAGGGTAAGATTAAAGATCAAGGGAAGATCTATAACTTCTGAATTTTAAAAATATTTTTATGTAAGTAATAAATGTTCACCATAGAAAAAAGAGTTATAGCTCTGCTTCTCAAAGTATTTTGATTGTTTAGGCTTTCATTCTAGCTAATATTCACTCCAGCTTTGGTCTAGATAATAGTCACTCTACATTTGGTTAAATCTTAACACTTTTCATTTTCTTTCAACCATAACTTAGTGGTTAAGACCTTAGACTCAGAGTTGGAGTCTAGTTAGAAACAATCTAGGTATTTCAAATTGAGGAGTTAATAGAAAAAATAGTTACAAGTGCTGGAAGGGCTGAAGGAGTAAAAATGAGACTATGAGATAACTGAGAAATTAGCAACTGCAGGAATCTGCTACCTCTCTAAGGCTGGAGCAAAAGAAAGGAAGAAATTGCTGTTACCAGTCCCGTCAGGCATTCATCTCTATTACTGCTGAGGCTTGCTACTGCTGCCAGAACCACTGACACATCACCGGGGCCTGCAGCTGCCACCACTGCTACACACTGCTTACCAGTAGCTATAGCCCACAGCCAGTGCTGCTAAAATTGCCAAAGGACACTGGAGTCTGTAGCCATCAGAGATTGTTAGAGGAAGAACAGTGGTTTCTCCCACCTCCCATCAGTGCTTTCCATTGGCACTGAGAGTTTATTGAAAGAAAATGTTGTTTACAGGGTCTAGAATTCAGGATTCTCATAAGCACCTCCTGACACGAAGCAGAATTTTCTGCTGTGATGGAAATGTTCTATAATCTGTGTTGTCTGATACAATAGCCCCTAATTACATGGGGACTATTGAGCACTTGAAATGTGTATGACTAGGAACAAAATTTTAAATTAGTTTAATTTAAAGAGCCACATGTGGCTAGTGGTTTCCATACTGGGCAGCATAGATTTAGCATCTACGATGCAAAGCAGATAATAGAAGTGTGAGATTGAGCTAGTGGTAGGCAGGCAAATGACTGGCAGCAGATCATAATGCTCAGACAGACGTGGTTCCCACCCTGGCTCTGTCACTCACAAGCTGCATAGCCTTGGGCAAGTTCCTCAATCTCTGCGAGCCATCTGGAAAAGTGACAATAATAATAATACCTCTTAGGATTAAAGAGTTATTGGAACAACTAAACAAGATGATGCAACCATTCTGCAAAAACCTGACTCATGGTAAGTGCCCAATAAATGTTCATTATAATTATCACTTAAAAGAAATATTTTCAAAACTTTGATCATGGGGAACAGAGTAAGATGCAGAAAGCCTATGGAGAGATGGTAGTCCAATTTGTCTCCTAATGTTCCTTTTAGCTATAATTTTGTGAATGTATTTGCTAAATATTTTCTTTCTCCCTTTTTTCTATGTTATTGTCTTTTTGTCTAGCTGGTAATTTCAATGTCTTCTTATTCTTCTTACAGTATGGATCACTTTTCCTTGACTTAATTGTCATACACTGTGGAAGTTCCATACTATTATGGAAGACTGACTTAATTATCATATGTTATGGAAGTTCATGATTATGTCAAAATAATGTTTGTTGGACCTGACACCATGATATAAGTTTTCTTGCTCTTTGCTCTTTTGTTCCCAGGGGTGATTTTTCTGACACCAGTCTGACATGCTAAGACTTTAACCAGAACACACTGCACTGTTTATGTTGACTTTTCCTTAACATATGCTTAAAGATAAAAAAGAGTTATAAATATTTACAAATATTTTATAATAGTTCTAATACATTTCAGAGGCTTAATTTATTAAGAAATGTCATATTTTGTGCCAAACCTAGCCATCTTTCCCATAATCTCTTTTGCTCTTTCAGTGGTTTAAGAGAATAGATGAGCATCTATAGATATATCTCTTAGACAAATAATGTTGATATAGCCTATATATTGTCAGCTGCTTAAAGAACAATATTCCAACTGAAATGACAGGAATCTCCCAAGACAGAACCACTCTTGCAACCGTGTTAAAGGAGCACCTTTGTTTAAGTCAGAAACGGTGCTAATGAGACACACCTGGGAGGGAAATGATTTTGTCATAGGGGCAAAAAACAACAACAAAAAAAATTTTCATTGTTCAACTACATCTTAGACATAGTATTTTTCTTAGATAACTTACAGGGAGCTTTTGGAAAAAGAAGAATAAACATAAAACAATGCTGAGTCCTAAATGGAACCAAACCCAACAATAACAAGATGAGCTGCATGCAGCTACAGTGGGCTGCTATTCATAATATGTGATGGCACATCAGGCCTTTCACCAAAGTCAGGCAATGCTGCGTATTGCACTGAATTTTTCCTGTGGATCCTCTATTAACACTAGTGGGAGCTCTTTACATTAAAAAAGTCATAAGTCCCACAACTGTTCTGCAATCCTCTCCTCACGTTAAATCTATTCATCATGTCTGGGGGAGTTATCTTTAAGGAAATCATTTGCCAAGACTCAGATTTTTAAAAAACATTCTAAGGCACTAGAATATGGAAGTGAATAATTTGCTCCAATCTTCCTTTCCACCTCTGAACAAAATGTAGCCAGTGAAAGGAAATTAGCCCCTGGTTATTAGTGCTTTTCAAAACAGACTATCTAGTTGCCTGCCCTTTCAGTTACAGCTACTGTGACACCCCATATTCTGTCTAACACCATATATAACTCCTGGCATAATGCCTGGACAAAGAGGGCAATTTCTCTCCAACTTTGACTTTCCAGATAGTCGTACTTGATCACCAAAGCCAGGGTGGCCTGGCACATTCCTGGGTAGCCAAGATGCTCACAATTATGGGATTATTTCATCTAGAAGGGCTGTGAATTTCCATTTTCATGCACTTTCTACACTCCAACACTCCTACATAATTCTATTTCTGATAAAGGAAGTAAAGGAACAATCTGGAGGAAGCAATTGCTGAGCTATCAGGTACCCTGGGGACCACAGAACTGGTCCCCTTCCTTACACATTGAGGTGAAGACTCCAAGAGCTGGAGTGAATTGACCTGTTTTCTTCTGATTCTTTCCACGGCACCATGCTACTCATAACAAAAATGCGTTGAATATGCACAGCTTCCACTTAGTGGAGAGTGGGCAGTGCAGGGACACACTAAGTGTCAGGCACCAAGCTAAGGGTTTTATATACCTTCTTTCTTATAATTCTCATGCCAAAGCTTGGAATTCTTCTTCTTCTTATTTTACAGATTTATACACTGAGGTTTGAGGGTTTAAAAAACAGAGTTAGTAAATGACTGAGCCAGGATCCAAATACAGATATGTCTGACTGCAAAGGCCATTTCCTCAAACCACTACGCTGTACTCTAGTGCATATGCAGAATAATACTCATTCTAAAGAAGGAAGCATTGTTGGTTGGGCACAGTGGCTTAAGCCTTTAATTCCAGCACTCTGGCAGGCTGAGGTAGGTGGATCACCTGAGGTCAGGAGTTCAAGACCAGCCTGGTCAACATGGCGAAACCCCGTCTCTACTGAAAATATGAAAATTGGCCAGACACAGTGGCTCATGCCTAAAATCTCAGCACTTTGGGAGGCCGAAGGGGGTGGATCACCTGAGGTCAGGAGTTCGAGACCAGCCTGGCCAACATGGCAAAACTCCATCTCTACTAAAAATTAAAAAACTAGCCAGGTGTGGAGGCGGGCGCCTGTAGTCCCAGCTACTCGGGAGGCTGAGGCAGAAGAATGGATTGAACCTGAGAAGTGGAGGTTGTAGTGAGCCAAGATCACGCCACTGTACTCCAGCCCTAGGCAACAGAGAGAGATTCTGTCTAAAAAAAAAAAAAAGGAAGCATTTGTCAAGACATGAAGAATAATTTCAGATCACAACAGGAGATGGTGAGATCACAGAAAACATACCTAGAATATTATTATCCCTTAATAATAATGATTAATAGCTATCATTAACTGAGTGTCCAGTATAGGCCAGGCACTTTATATTTGTTATTTTATTTAACTATCACAATCTCCCTGTGAGGTAGGGATAATCATACCCATTTTTTAGGTGAGGAAACTGAGAATTAGAGAAATTAAATAACTTTCCCCAGTCTCACACAGTTGGCAGATAGTAAAATGAGGCTTAAATCCAAATCTAAGTGACTTGAAACCCCACACCTCACTTACCTTAAGATGCATTCCTGACCCATGGAAACTGCTTAATATATATTGAGCACATGAATAAATAAAGGACCATGAATAAACAGTGGCTGGAATGGAGCATGTATCTGTTATGTAATGCCCATGTTGGCCTTGATTAGAAGCTCTTAAAAACAAATGAATAACAAATACATGTTTTGTTTTGCTCCAAAAGGTAGAACTGGGACAAATCAGTGGAAATTGCAGACTTCCTGTGGCTTCCTGTACAGGAACCTGGCTTCAAAGAGTCCATTGCCTGAATGACCTTGAATTCTGTGATTCAGAGATTCTGTGAGAGTCTGTGTCTCTACAGAGGGATAATAAGGGAAAACATTCCCACAGTGAGAGCTGCCTAGTAAAACAGTGACCTACTCATTTTTGAAGATGTTCCAGGTATATGACTACATGCCAGAAATGCTGAACAAGAAATTATTAAATTGTGTAGTGTAAAAGATTGTTTGGAAAACGGCTGCAGTTATTCCCTTTCCTTTATTCATTTTCCTTTGCAAGATGACTCCTAAGCTCCTCCCATTGAGAGATGGTATTTCCCCAACCCTTGAATCTGTGCTGGCCTTGTGACTGGCTTTGCCCAAAAGAATGCAGCAGAAGACATTTCATGCCAATTCTAAGTCTAGGCTTCAAAAGGCCTTGCATAGTTTCAATCTCCTTTTTGAAACCCTGAGGCTACCGAGTGAACAAACTGTAGCTAGACTAGCCTGCTGGAGGATTAGAGGCTACATGGAAGAGAATAGAAATGTCCCAGTGAATAGTTAGCCAACCTCTAGAAGCAGAACCACCTAGCTGCCTTGTAGCTCACCACATATTCATGGGCAAGCTCAGTGGAGACCAGAAGAACCAACTAGTTGACCCATAAACTCAAGGGCAATAAGAAATGGTTGCTGCATGATTCTCATAAGCACCTCCTGACATGAAGGGAAGATAAAAGGAATGCCTGATGTCCCTGTCAGAATAGTTCATGCCACTATCATCTGCCTGTATGTCAGAAGGCCTCCAGGGGCTTTCCTCAATGGACATAGTAACATCCAACATTAATTGGGCATCTTACTACTTGCCAGGCAATAGTCTTAGTGTTTTGCATAAATTAATTCTTAAGCCTCACAACAAGCAGCGAAAAATTGATTATTGTTATGAAACTGATTTCACAGATATAGAAACTATGGCAGAGAACTTAAGGAACTTACCTAAGGTACAGAGTTAGTAAATGCCCAGCCCAGTATTGGAACCCAGAAAGTCTAAAGCCACAGTTCTTGCTATTAGCCACACCACATTGCCTCCTGCTAGTCGTCCTAAGGGGAAGGTTGTGTGCAGGGACTATACTTGCACTCACAAAACCTAGTAGTTGTATTTACTGATTTTTTTCACCAGGCTTTCTTTGCAGAGTCTGGGATGTCACCAAATATCTTGTTCATTTTCCATGCTTCTCCCACCTGAAAGTCATTTTCTTACTGCCTGTTTCTGAGTAATCTCACTATTAAGCTTGAAACCTAGAATCTATGATCAGGAGAAATGTTTTAAAAGACTCATTACCAAAAACATGGGAGCAAGTAGAAGAAACACTCCTTTTCCAAAAGAGAATTAGTTCTCCAGTATGAGAGTTTCCATTCTATTCACAGTTGGAAATGCGTGTAAATCACGTTTAAGAAACATATGAGATGGGCTTATGTGAAGGCCTTAAGTAGGGAATCAAATGCTAAATAAAATGTTAAAAGCAGGTTTAATAATCATGCCTGACATCCAAGATGGGTCAGTTTTTTTTTCTCCTAGATATAGTTTCCCTGAAGCTCAAGATAATTACAAAATGTCTTAAATCCCTGTTTTTCTTATTGAATACAATGGACTGCCAACATTTCAACTACAGTTAAACCAGCCCAACAGGAAAAAAGCCGAGGAATGTGTCTATTCCAACATTTTCTGCAAAGTCTGGTAGTATATAGCTCTCTGTTTTGAGAAATCTTAAATGGAAATTCCATTTACAAAACTGGATGAAACATGACCAACATATATATACTTTTCTAGAAATTTCTTCTCCCTTATCTAATTTCCCCATTAGAGGAGGCAGTATCACTTATTTCCTTGCCATTGTGGGTTTTTTCCCAGATACCTCTTGGGGCCCTGGTGCAGTTCTCCCCACCCCTAACGCACACACACAGAGTAAAGCTTAGTAATTGTTGACTTAATTAATGTGGGGCAGTGGGAATCCCCTAGGACCCCCATCCCCATCCCCCGCCCACTGCTAGGGATTTGACCACTGCCTCTAGGCAGAGTAGTGTCAGTGCCTGTGTGTCTGCACAGACCTTGCTTTTATTTCACCCACTATGTAACTGATGTTTTAGGAAACTCTGGTAATTTCAAGTCCCTCTTGCCCATGGCTTTTTAAGGCCCAGATAGGAGCCCCCAACCCCTTCCACCCTTTAAATTAACCACCAGACTCTCGAAAGCAAGATGTCAGTCTCGTTCTGGGAAGTTTTCATGGAATCCTTCCTGCCCCCTCCTCCCCTCCCCTCTCCTCTCCTTTCCTTTTCAACTGTATTTTTTTTGAGAAGCTTTAGGTTCACAGCAAAACTGAGCAGAAAATACAGAGTTTTCCCATATCGCCCCCTGCCCTCACACATGCACAGCCTCCCCGACTATGAGCATCCCCCACCAGATGGTATATTTGTTATGATCCATGCACCTACATTGACACATCATTATCACCCAAAGTCTGTAGTTTGTGTTAGAGTTCACTCTTGACGTTTTATATTCTGTGGGTTTTGACATATGCACAATGACTTGCATCTGCCATGATAGTATCATACAGAGTAGTTTCACTGCCCCCAAATCCTTTATGCTCTGCTTATTTATTCTTCTCTCCCTCCTAACCCCTGGCAACCACCAATCTTTTTTTTTTTTTTTTTTTTTCTTTTTTTTTTTTTTTTTGAGACAGAGTTTTGCTCTTGTTGCCCAGGCTGGAGTGCAATGGCGCAATCTCGGCTCACCGCAACCTCTGCCTCCCAGGTTCAAGCGATTCTCCTGCCTCAGCCTCCTGAGTAGCTGGGGTCACAGGCATGTGCCATCACGCCTAGCTAATTTTGTATTTTTAGTAGAGACGGGGTTTCTCCATGTTTGTCAGGCTGGTCTTGAACTCCTGACCTCAGCCTCAGGTGATCCACCTGCCTTGGCCTCCCAAAGTGCTGGGATTACAGGCGTTAGCCACCACACCTGGCCCAATCTTTTTACTGTCTACATAGTTTTGCCTATGCAGTTTTCCATACTTTCAAAATGTCACATAGTTGCAATCGTACTGTAGTATTTTGACTTTTCAGATTAGCTTATTTCACTTAGTAATATGCATTTAAGTTTCCTTCATGTCTTTTCATGGCTTGATAGCCCATCTTTCTAGTGCTGAATAGGATTCCATTTTCTGGATGTACCACAGTTTATCCATTCACTTACTGAAGGACATCTTGGTTACCTCCAAGTTTTGACAATTATAAACATAGCTGCTATAAATATCCATGTACAGGTTTTAGTGTCAAAATAAATTTTCTACACCTTTGGGTAAATACCAAGGAGTATAACTGCTGGATCATATGGAGAGAGTATGTCTAGTTTTATATGAAACAACCAAACGGTCTTCCAAAGTGATTATATGATTTTGCATCCCCACCAGGAAAGATTGAGAGTTCCTGTTGCTGTACTTTCTTGCCAGCATTTGGTATTGTCACTGCTTTGGATTTTGACCATTTTAATAGCTGTGTATGGTATACCATTGTTGTTTTTACCTTTGTGTATTTATTTCATTTTTGCCTTTTGCTTTTGTGTATATACTATACTGTGAAATTTTCCTATTTTCCTCCAACATGTTTTCATAAAAGTCATGCATGATTGATGTGAAAGAAAGGCAACAGTCTCCTTTCCACATCAGACTCCCACTTATTCCATGCAGCCATAAGGGACCCAAAGTTAATAGTTTCTTATACTTGCTTGGAAATATGTATTTTATCTCCCCTCTCTATGTCTGTCCCTCCCATTATATTCCAGTCTCACCCAACTCAAGCCTAGACCTGCCAATTGTGTGTTTTCTTTAACTTAAGAAAATTTTATGTAGGAAGACATACTGTAACTTTTAGTTTGTCTTATAACTATAGTAAGACCACAGAATGGCTTTTACAATCTCAGATGTCTCTATTTGTTAAACATCCCATATAATTCTCTTATTGTCATTTATGTTACAATGAATTTGTTAATCAAATTAAAGACAACATTTATTCTATCCAGAGTTCTTACTAAGATAGAAATATTTTATAAATAAGATTCTTGTTTAAATCATCTCTCTCTCTTGAATATTATCTTTAAGATTATAATCCATTCAATTTGAGCAAAAGTATAATTATTTTAGTTACGGCCATGTTTTAAAATTAAAAATAAAAGTGATCATCCAAAATTACATTTAAAAAGAGTCAAGACCGACCCATGTTTTTATTGTGAATTAAGCTGGTCATTAGTGGAGTTACTTGGAGGCTGAATCCACATTGAAGATAACTCAATTCTACTTTCAGACATGGCAGTGTGGGGAAAAATCCAACCCAGGGAAAGAGGATAATGAAGAGGACCGTTTGATGAAAAGAAATTCTTCGTCATTAATGGAGAAGGTGGAGGGCCAGGCCGAGCAACGAGAGAGGAGTTTCCTCTTCCCACAAATTCTTCCTTTGGCAGCAAGGAACTCTGGATTGGAGGAAGGAGTGGAGGGACAAAAGCTGGCAGGGCTTACCTGGTTTGAAGATCTCTGCAATAAAGATCTTCCGTGTACATGGGCTGCTCAGGGTTCCATCTTCCCTCAAAGAAATAAATAAATGAATAAATAAATAAATACATAGTTTTAAGTTTTGTCAAATTTATGCATACAAAAGTTAACTAGTAATACAAGGTTTATTATTCAAAAAATATGTCAGCAACCTCCTCTTCCACCATTCTCCCTTTCAAAAGAGAAATCAATTAAACTCTTCTAGATGTTATTAACTGCCTCAAAACCCATCTGAAATACCCAACTTCCCTGGTCTCCACTATATTATTTGCCTCCATTCAAGAAGAGTGAATTTTGATTGTGAGGTTCTTAAAGCTTATACAATTTTGAGACCTTTTTAAAGAAAAAGAATGTAAGATACCAAAATATCAAATTAGATAGAGCCTTGGAAACGTCCCTGATGCTTAAGCTTCATTATTCGTAGTACATCTGCTTCTGCCTTCAAGTGAGAACATACAAGATCCTTTGTATTAAATTATCCCATTGCTGCCTCTAAACCATCTCCCCATCCACATACCATGTCGAGATCACCAAATCTCTCAATAATTTTACATTCAAGTAGCTCCCCAAAGCTCACCTCCTCTATAAAATCCGTTCTATTGAACTGAAATATAGTCATATTTCTTTAATTCCACTTTCTCTAAAAATTTAACTCCATGTTTTCCTTCACTTATCAACCTATGATACATACTTATCCCGTTCTGCTTATTTTTTGTATTTCTTTTTCCCTAGCTTTATTAAGGTAGAATTGGCAAATAAAAATTGTGTATATTCAAGACATACAATGTGATAATTTGATATACATAAACATTGTGAAATGATTACCACAATCAAGTTAATTAACACATTCATCACCTTACATAGTTACCATTTTGTGGTATGTGTGTGTGTGTGTGTGTGTGTGTGTGTGTGTGTGTGTGTGTGTGTGGTGAGACACTTAAGATCTACTTTCTTAGAAATTTCAATTATTTAATACTGTATATAACTATAGTCACCATGCTGTACATTAGATCCCCAGAACTTATTCATCTTATTTTTATTGATTTTATTGAGATGGGGTCCCATTCTGTCACCCAGGCTGGAGTGCAGTGGTGCAATCTCGGCTCACTGCAACCTCTGCCTCCCAGGTTCAAGCGATTCTCCTGCCTCAGCCTCCCAAGTAGCTGGGACTACAGGTGCCTGCCACCATGCCCAGCTAATTGTTTGTATTTTTAGTAGAGACAGGGTTTCACTGTGTTAGCCAGTATGGCCTCGATCTCCTGACCTCGTGATCCACCCGCCTTGGCCTCCCAAAGTGCTGGGATTACAGGTGTGAGCCACCGCGCCCGACCCAGAACTTATTCATCTTACAACTGAAATTTTTCCTCCTTTGACCAACATCTTCCCATCTCCCCCATCCCCCTAGCGACCACCTTTCTACTTGCTGCTTCTGTGATTTTGACTTTTTTAGATTCCACATATAAGTGAGATCTTACAGTATTTGTCTTTCTGTGTCTGGCTTATTTCACTTGGTATTACGTCCTCCAGGTTCATCTGTGTTGTTGCAAATGGCAGGATTTCCTTCTTTTATGGCTGAATTATATTTCATTGTATACTTACATCATGTTTTCTTTATCCATTCATCTACCAACAAATGCTTAAGTAGTTTCTATATCTTGGCTATTGTGAATAATGCTACAATGAACATGGACGTGCATATATCTTTTCAACATACTGACTTCAGTTCTTTTGGATATATAACCATAAGCATGATTGCTGGATTACATGGTAGTTCCATTTTTAATTTTTTGAGGAACCTCCATACTGTTTTCCATATGGCATACAGGCAAACCTAGGAGATATTTCAGGTTTGGTTCCAGACCACCACAATAAAGTAAATTTTGCAACAAAGCAAGTCACATAATTATTTGGTTTCCCAGTGCATATAAAACTTTTGTTTACAACATACTGTAGCCTATCAAGTGTGTGATAGCATTATGTCTAGAAAACAATGTAAAATACCTTATTGCTAAAAAATGCTAACAATCATCTGAGCCTTTAATGAGTCATAATCTTTTTGCTGGCAGAGGGTCTTGCCTTGATGTTGATGGCTGCTGACTGATCAGGGTGATGGTTGGTGAAGGCTGCAGTAGCTGTAGCAATTTCTTAAAATAAGACAATGAACTGTACCTTATTGATTGACTCTTCCTTGCACAAAAGATTTCTCTGAAGCATGTGATGCTGTTTGATACCATTTTACCCGCAGAACTTCCTTCAAAATTGGAGTCAATCCTCTTCAGCTGTGTTGCTCCTTTATTAACTAAGTTACATAATATTCTAAATCCTTTGCTATCATTTCAACAATATTCACACTTTCACCAGGAGTAGATTCCACCTCAAGAAACCACTCTCTTTGCTCATCTATAAAAAGCAACTCTTTATCCATTAAAGTTTGATCATGAGATGGCAGCAATTCAGTCACATCTTCAGGCTCCACTTCTAATTCTAGTTCTCTTGCAATTTCTACCACATCTGCAGTTCCTTCTTCCACTTCAATCTTGAACACCTCAAAGGTCATCCATGAGGGTTGCAATCAACTTTTTCCAAACTCTCATTTATGGTGGTTTTTTTTTTTTTTTTTTTTTTTTGAGACAGGGTTTCGCTCTGTTGCCCAGGCTGGAGTGCAGTGGCACAATCTCAGCTCACTGCAGCCTCAACTTCCCAGGCCCAAGCCATCCTCCTGCCTCAGCCACCCACGTAGCTGGGACTACAAGCATGCACCACTATGCTTGGCTAATTTTTTGTACTTTTAGTAGAGATGGGTTTTGCCATGTTGCGCAGGCTGGTCTTGAATTCCTGGGCTCAAGCAATCTGACCACCTCAGCCTCCCAAAGTGCGGGATTACAGGCATGAGCCACTGTACCCAGCCTCTGTGTTGATATTTTGACTTCCCATGAATTATGAATGTTCTTCATAGCATCTAGAATGGTGAATCCTTTCCAGAAGGTTTCAATTTATTTTGCCTAGATCTATCAGATGAATCACCCTCTCTGGCAGCTATAGCCTTATGAAATTTGTTTCTTAAATAATAAGACTTGAAAGTCAGAATTACTCCTTGATCCATGGGCTGCAGAATAGACGTTGTGCTAGCAGGCATGAAAACATTAATCTCCTTGTATATTTCCATCAGAGCTCTTGGGTGACCAGATATATTCTCAATGAGCAGTAATATTTTGAAATAAATCTTTTTTTCTGAGCAATAGGTCTCAAGACTGGGCTTAAAATATTCAGTAAGCCACGCTGTAAACAGATGTGCTGTCATCCAGACCTTGTTGTTCCATTTATTGAGCACAGGCAGAGTAGATTTAGCATAATTCTTAAGGGCGTTGGAGTTTTTGGAATGGTAAATAAGAATTGGCTTCAACTTAAAGTCACCAGCTGCATTAGCCTTTAACGAGAGTCATTTTATCTTTAAAAGCTTTGAAGCAGGTATTGACATCTTCTCTCTAGCTACGAAAGTCTTAGACGGCATCTTCTTCCAACATAAGGCTGTTTAGTCTCCATTGAAAATCTGTTATTTAATGTAGCCACCTTCATCAATGATCTTAGATATTCTGGATAATTTACTGCAGTTTCTCCATTAGAACTTGCTGCTTCACCTTCCACTTTTATAATATGGAGACGGCTTCTTTCCTTAAACCTCATGAACCAACCTCTGCTAGCTCTGCAGCTTCCTCACCTCTCTCAGCCTTCATAGAATTGAAGTGAGTTAGAACCTTGTTCTGGATTAGGCTTTTGCTTAAGGGAATGTTATGGCTGGTTTGATCTTCTATCCAGACCATTCAAACTCTGTCCATATCAGCAATAGGGCTGTTTTGCTTTCTTATCATTTTTGTGTTCACTAAGTAGCACTTTTAATTTCCCTCAAGAACTTTTCCTTTGCATCACAACTTTGCTAACTGTTTGGCACAAGAGACCTACCTCTCCGCCTGTCTCAGCTTTCAACGTGCCTTCTTCACTAAGCTTAATCATTTCCAGCTTTTGACTCAAAGTGAGAGATATGTGACTCTTCCTGTCACTTGAACATTTAGAGGCCACTGTAGGATTATTAATTGGCCTAATTTCAATATTGTTGTGTCTCTGGGAGCAGGGAGGCCCAAGGAGAGGGAGAGAGATGTGGAAAACAGTCAGTCGGTGGAGCAGTCAGAACATACTTAACATTTTTCTGATAAGTTCGCCACCTTCTATGGGCATGGTTTGCAATGCTCCCAAATAATTAAATAGTAACATCAAAGATCACTGGTCACAGATCACCATAACAGATATAATAAAAATTAAAAAGTTTGAAATATTGTAAGAATTTAAAAAATGTGACATAGAGACACGAAGTGAGCACAGATCACTGGGAAAATGGCACCAATGACTTGCTCCATGCAGGGTTTCCAGAAATCTTCCGTTTGTAAAAAGCACAGTATCTATGAAGCACAATAAAGCAAAATGCAATGAAATGAGGTGTTCCTCCACTAATTTACATTCCCACCAGTAGTGTGCCAAGTTTCCCTCTTGTCCATATCTTGCCAATATTTATCTCATCATGTTGATAATAGCCATCCTAAGAGGTATAAGATGTATCTCATTGTGGTTTTGATTTGCATTTCCCTGATGATTAGTGATGTCGAGCATCTTCTCATATACTTATTAGCTATTTGAATGTTTTACTGGTAAAACATCTATGCAGGTCCTTTGCCTATTTTTTAGTTATTTGTTCTTTGGTTGGTTTTGTTTTGGTTTTTTTGTTTGTTTGTTTTGTATTTTTTGCTATTAAGTTGTATGGGTTTCTTATATATTTTAGATATTAACTTCTTATCAGATACGTAGTTTGCAAATACTTTCTCCTAGTCCATAGGATTGCCTTCCCGTTCTGTTGATTGTTTCCTTTGCTGTGCAGAAGCTTTTTAGTTTGATATAGTTCTACTTATGTAATTTTGTTTTGTTGTCTGTGCTTTTGATGTCATATCGAAAAAAATTATTGCCAAGACCAACATCAAGGAGCTTTTCCCTTATGTTTTCTTCTAGGAGTTTTACAGTGTTGGCTCTTATATTTAAGTCTTTAATCCATTTCAAGTTAATTTTTTCACATTGTATAAGAAAAGGGCCCAATTTCATTTTTTGGCATGTGGATGTCTAGTTTTTTCAACATCATTTATTGAAGAAGCTATCTTTTCCCCTTTGTACATTCTTGGTGCCCTTGTCAAAGATTAGCTGATCATATATATACATATATTATATATATACACATATATATATACATAAAATATATATAATATATATAGGCTTATTTCTGAGCTCTCCCTACTGTTCCATTGGTCTGTTTTTATACCAGCTTCATACTGGTTTGATTACTGTAGCTTTGTAATACAGTTTGAAATCAGACAGTGTGATGCTTCTAGTTTTGTTCCTCTTTCTCAAGATTGCTTTGGCTAGCCAGGGTCTTTTGTGGTTCCATATGACTTCTAGGATTATTTTTTCTATTTCTGTGAAAAATGTCACTGAAATTTTGATATAAATTGCACCAAATCTATAAATTGCTTTGAGTACTATGGACATTTTAACAATATTAGTTATTCTAATCCATTTGTTTTTAATGTAATTTTAAAAATCAGAGTTATTAGCAGCCCATGAACCACAACTGGTATAAAGTTAGTGCTGCACGTCAAAGAAAATTAATTTAGCTATTGTCTAAATTACTAAATTGGGGCAAGAAGCCCTTTTCTAGATGCTACAAGCTTTATAAAGGGAAAATACTATTTCTAATATTCGACTTAACATGGCTGCTTTGGTTAAAAAAAGGATAACATATTAAATATTTAAAATGACCAGATGGTAGGTTTGAATCCACTAAAAACAAACCCAGCAGAGCAAACTCACAGGCACAAAATGTAACTCAAAGCATTAGTAGAGCTGAGGCTGTTTTCCTTTAGCATTATGAATCCCTTTATTTGCAATGACTATACCAGAGCTCCAAAGAGGCAGTCTTATACATCAAACTGTCATTAAAATATGTGGCTCTTTCCTGCAGTGTCATGTTACTACTGCACTGAAAATTTTATTTTTCCAGTAATACCGGAGGTAGTAATTAGAAGGTCTATTATTTCTGGCCAACCATAATGGATACAACCATAATGGACACAACCCAAAGGTTAATTGCTGTGCTACAAACACTGCAGCAATTAGGTTTCAGAGTACAGAGTGACAGGGAATGTATTTCAAGTGAAAGTTAGTTTTTAAATAGAAACTATCCTCTAAGTCATGTGCATAAACTTCCCTAAATTAAGTCAGTGCATGGTCAAATTCACAATGTTACATGGAGGGAGTGAAGCCATGGTAGAGCTTTCAAGGGTTAGGGAAAGAAGTGTTTGGGAGAGAACTTCATGAGGGAAGGGGTTCATACCACTGGAAGTTCTAACTGCTTCCTCCCAAGTTCCTCTTTGCTGCTGTACTCTTCTATGCCTCTGCTCAGCCCAGCCTCCTCCAGCTGGTGTCCCTCTACTGCTGTTTGTTCCTCAAACTGCTAATGTCTCAGCATCAGGTCAGTGGCCACAAGCAGGCCTATCCCCCAGTATGTATATAGGGCCCAGGCAGGAGTACAAAGGAAGATACCATGCTATATGTCTACATAGCTAAAATTCATATATCAAACTCACAAACTGCTACTTGAAATATGTTTTATCCTCCTACCTTGAAAAAACGTACCTTTATAAAGACAGAAATGTTTTTAATGTGTAAAGCTATGTTTTAATGAGTAGGCAAAATATCAAAGGTAGATAAATTCAATTATTACGGCACGTGTTTGCATAGTCTGGTGATAGGCTGGAGATGTTTGGGTAAGTAATTAAATAAAAACTTACACAGTTTACAAATTACATATTTATCCCTGTGAAATTTACTTTCTTCCCTTCATTTTAGCAAAATCCCTTAATTATATTGTCATAATAAAAATTTTCATATAGTCAGTCTTCTATGAATACTAATGCCAAATTACATAACTTTTCTGAATTATTGCAGCTCTTGGGATTTTTCAACTCGATTTTAACTTGGAGAAACTTTGCTTTGCTAAGGCAGTAGCAACTGGAATTATCAATAAAATTCTTAAAGTCATACCTATTTTTAAAAACGAGAAATTAAGGTTTGTAGTGTGGCATGTAAGGAGTTTAGCTGTTACTCTGTCCTGACAAAAACTAGAAAGTTGAACAAACTGAAAATCAACAACTCTTCCTAGATCTAGCAGAGAAGTGAGGACACAGAGCAAGCCACTGCCCCCGAAGTTGGAGAGACAAACAGGCAGATACACAGAATCACAATTTACTAGAGCAGAAACCCACCAGCAGAAACCTCCAGGGGCATGAGTACAGAGTAGGAAGACCAGAACTGTAACTGATGAATTGCTAGAGGCTCAGGGTGGTCAAGACTAAGAGTTTAAAACTCCAGGGGGTCAGCCAGGCACGGTGGCTCACGCCTGTAATCCCAGCACTTTGGGAGGTCTAGGCAGGCAGATCACGAGGTCAGGAGACAGAGACCATCCTGGCCAATATGGTGAAACCCCGTCTCTACTAAAAATACAAAAATTAGCTGGGCATGGTGGTGTGCACCTATAATCCCAGCTACTCGGGAGGGTGAGGTGGGAGAACCATTTGAACCCAGGAGGTGGAGGTTGCAGTGAGCCAAGATCACGCCACCGCACTCCAGCCTGGCAACAGAGCGAGACACACACACACACACACACAAAGGGGGAGGGGGCCTAGTCTTTGGAGGGCACACTCACACTTTTATAAGTTTTACCTCCAGGAGTTCTTCCAGGTTCTCTCAGTGAAAATCAAAGAAAAATCACCTCCTACATCCAACAAGGAGAGGTGAAAAGTAACCATTTTGAAATATGTCAAAATATTCTGTTCTTTTTAACAAGGCCTGCCCTCAAGAGAACTACCAGAGCCTAACCTTTTACAGTTTTGGCAGAGCCTAACCAAGCTGGTAGATGGGAAATATCCAAGCCCAGCCCCCTCTAGACATCCTGTCCCACCCAAGAAGAGGGATAAAAACTAAGAAGCACTTGTGAAGTTCTCAGCCTAGGGACACAAGCTCACTAAGACTGAAATCTAATCACAGGTCTATAGAATGCTTCCCCTCCTCCCACATCTTAACATCACATCACTAAAGTCCATTTACTCCAGTGCCTTTCACCCAGTACATCATGTCCAGCTTTCAACTAAAAATTACAAGGCACACTATAGAGCAAAAAACACAGTTTGAAGAGACAAAGCAATCATCAGAACTAGACTCACATATGGCAGAGATGTTGGAATTATCAGACCAGGAACTTCAAATAACTGTGATTAATATATTAAGGGCTGTAAAAGTAAACGTAGACAACTTGAAAGAACAGATGGTTAATGTAAGCAGAAATGAAAATTTTAAGGAAGAATAAGAATTGCTAGAGATATAAAATTCTATAACAGAAATGAAGAATGCCTTTGATGGATTCATTAATAGACTGGACATGATTGAGAAATGAATCTCTGAGTTTGAGGATATGTCAATGGAAACTTCTAAAATTGAAAAATACAGAGAAAAAGGACTTTAAAAAAAGAAACAATATCCAAGAACTGTGAAACAATTACAAAAGTATAACATATGTGTAACAGGAATACCAGGAGAAGAATTAGAGAAAGGAACAGAAGAAATATTTGAAGCAATAGTGACTGAAAATTTCCCCAAATTAATGTCAGTCACCAACAATGTTAGACCAACTCTCTAAAATCTCTTCCAGAAGATAGAAGCAGAGGGAATACTTCCTAGCAGCATTGCCCTAATACCAAAACCAGACAAAAACATTACTAGCAAAGAAAACTATAAACCAATATATCTCTTGAACAAAGATGTAAAAATCCTCAACAAAATATTAGCTAGTAGAATCCAACAATGCATAAAAAGAATTGTACAGCATAACCAAGATTTATCCCAGGTATGCAAGGCTGTTCCAATATTTGAAAATTCATTCATGTAATCTATCATACCAATAGACTAAAGAAGAAAAATCACATGACCACATCAATAGATGCAGAAAACACATTTGACAAAATCCAACACATTTTCATCATAAAAACTTTCAGCAAACTAGGGACAGAGGGGGACCTTTTTCACTTGCTAAAGAACATCTACAAAAACCCTAAGGTAACAACATACTTAATGATGAGGAACTTACCTATAGAGGAACAAAAATAAAGAATGACATCCAACTTCTCAGAAACCATGTAGACAAGAAGAAAGGTGGAGTAAAAGTGTTGAGAGAAAAAAACTACCAACCTATAATTCTGTACCTTGCAAAATTAGCCTTCAAAAGTAAAAGTCTGTTTCTTCTACTTTTGGTCACCACTGTCCCCTAGCATCAGCCCAGAGGAACAATGCAAAGAGAAAGAGAAGGAAAATGAGGAAAACTGTCAGATAGTTCCATATTTACAGATGAAGAAACTAAAGAGGATCTGAATAATTTGCTCAAGTTCACACAGCAAGTAAGTCCTGGAGCTAGGTTTTGAACCCAGAGATTTTGAACTCCAAAGTTTGTGTTCTTAATCTCGTACCATTGGGATGAAATTTGTACAGTGAAAGACAAGTGATGATATAGATGATTGCCTAAATATTCCAAATCCATCCTGACAAAAAAAAATCATTCTAGTTCATCACTGCTCACTATATAATTAAATACAATGAAAAATAAAACAGGCTTTACTTCTGTATAAATCAACTTACTACAATTTTTCCTTCCAAATCATGGAACAAGTATTCACTTGAATTTCAAAACTATCGTTTTCAAATGATACTTTAAAAAGTATCGTTTTCAAATGATACTTTAAAAAGTATCGTTTTCAAATGATACTTTTAGTGATACTTCACTGCCTGGTAGTCACTAGAGTCTGATCACAAAAAGATATCATTAAGTTCGTAGAAACTGGAGAGAAATAGTCTTCCGATGTAAAAAATTGGAAGTTTAGGGGAAAATATTCTTCCTACACAGAAATTTATTCTGCAATACATCAACTATCCAGCTCTTAATGATGTTAATATTTCTTCATCACTACCTGTCTCCCAACATCAGTCGTAAGCTTTTGATGAAACTGGGGAGGAATTCCCCACTCCAAATTCAAGTCTTTCCCCACAGATTTCAAAACTTACTCTGGTTGTTCAGGGTTGTCCTTCCAGGTATGGAAATATGACATTCCTTTTCTGCAACAGGATGATTTATCTGACAAGAATAGCCTCCATCTACAAGTTACTTTGCATTTTTCAAAGTACTTCTACAAGTTCATTTGCTTCTCATACAATTCTGTCTGTATTACAGGTTAGGTGTCTTACAGGTTAGGTGTAAACACTTGTAACAAACTTGGCACTATTTGACTTACAGCCAGTGTTCAATTAACGTTAACCATCATTACAACTATTGTCATTCCTATATTGTGAGGAAACTATGCCCCTTAAAGATTAGGGTAATTTATCTAATATCTATGACAGAGTTGGTACCCCAAACTAGGTTGATTTCTACAGCAGTTCAACTTCCTATTAGGGTTTGTATCAATAAAACTGTAGGACCCGCCAGGGCTGGAATCCCACTGCTACCTGAGCATCCAGTTGGTGACCAGGCTCCCCGAATTAATAAAAGGATTTGTTGTTGTTGTTTTTATAGCAGTTGTCCAGGAAGTATCTCCTTTCGAACTCAAGTCACTTGGGCAATTGGCTTTACAAAGCAAATTGGCCCCGTTTAAGGATTCTTGGCTCCTGAAATCCGCAAGGAAGTGGGTTCTTTTAGAGCGAGCGCCAAGAGCTTCAAAAAATCCTTCTAAGGTGAACCCCTCCGGACCCGGATAGCGAGATGGGGCTCAGCCTTGCGCCTCGGGGGTCGTAACAGACGGCAAGGTGGAGGGGGTTTCCTGGCCCCGCAGCCGGACCTCGGCACCCCGAGCCCGTTCACCGGGGCCGGGTCCTGGCGGGCCGCGGAGTCAGGCCCGGCAGCGCAGCGCAGGCGGTGCCTGGGCGCAGGGCCAGTCCCACCGCCGCCGCCGCCGCCGCCGCGAGCCTGGAC
The DNA here is from genome assembly GCF_028885655.2 of Pongo abelii. NCBI lineage: Eukaryota > Metazoa > Chordata > Mammalia > Primates > Hominidae > Pongo > Pongo abelii. The sequence continues at coordinate 119,275,729 of NC_071992.2, forward strand.
CTGCCTGCCCGACCTGGCGGCGCAGTCTCGCGGGATCGCTCAGCTCTCGCTCCCCGTGCGGCTCTCGAGGCAGCTCCAGTCCCGGACGCAACCCCGGAGCCGTCTCAGGTCCCTGGGGGGCACGGTGGGTTAGACGGGGACGGGAAGGGACAGCGGCCTTCGACCGCCCCCCGAGGTGAGGCTTCCACGGCTGGGACTGGGCAGGGGCCGGGTGGGTGCCGGGGGAAGCGGGGAGGGCCTCGAGGGGCGCGAGGGGCCGCAGCTGGGATGAGGCGCGCCGGGAGCCGCAGGTGCTGGGGAGGCAACGGCGGGGCGGCCCACACCCGAGTTTCCTCGGAAGCGGGAACCGGCTCTGAAAGGCGATGCCGGGGCCCTGCGGCACCGCGCAGGCCAGGAACGCTGCTGTCTGGCTCTAGGCCTGGGGCAGGTGCCCGGGTGTGGGGCGCTGGCAGACCGGGCATCAGTGTGTGTTGGGGCGCGGGTAATTCGTAATCCGGGACCCACAGCCTTCCTCCCGCAAGGGGACTGCCTTCGCCCTTCCCCCCGGGACAGATTTGCGCACTTTCCTTTCGACGGCAGCACTACACCCTCCTAGCCAGTGAAAACTGCAATGTTGCTCCTCCACTGGAGGAATCCTAAAAGTCTCCCTCTAGTTGGCATTACGAAAAGCGAGAAAACTACATACCCAGAAGACTGCCACAAAAACTGACTCCTTAGAGTCTTTTACAAGTTTAAGAACTCTTTGGGTCTTAAGGAATTTCCCAGGGCCTTAGTTTTCTTGTACTTAATAAAGTTTCCAACAGGGGCCCTTAGATTGTATGCTTATATTAATCCTTTATAATTTACTCCGAATCACCAGCTTTTCTTTTTTCTTCCATCTTACTCTTGCCATTCCCTCTTTTTAACCCTGTATTCCATACAGCACCAACCTCCTAGCATCGGTTTCCTAGAGGTGCAGCTTCCTTAGCAAATGATAGATTCCATGCTAAGGCAGGTGGAAGAGTATCTCGTTAGGACAGAATTTTCCGTTGTTTTTCCAGTGTTTGTTACCTGGGATGAAAATCTTAACTCTGCACTTTGACTCCATATTTGAGTTTATGACAAATGTTGCTGATACACCCTCCTTTTGTTTTTACAGTAATTGACCCAGGACTCATTTTCAGGAAAGCCTGAAAATGAGTAAAATAGTGAAATTAGGAATTTGAACATTTTATCTTTGGATGGGAATCTTCTGAGGATGCAAAGAGTGATTCATCCAAGCCATGTGGTAAAATCAGGAATTTGAAGAAAATGGAAATGTTTACATTTTTGTTGACGTGTATTTTTCTACCCCTCGTAAGAGGGCACAGTCTCTTCACCTGTGAACCAATTACTGTTCCCAGATGTATGAAAATGGCCTACAACATGACATTTTTCCCTAATCTGATGGGTCATTATGACCAGAGTATTGCCGCGGTGGAAATGGAGGTGAGTAGTGCTTCATACCTTTATTGAAAAGTAGTTTATGCTCTGTTCTAGAATAAACTAGTAAAAATAAGTCTATTTTTAAACAGAGCCGATTTCTTCAAGTTGTGTACAAGTTGTGTTTTGAAAAGTCCTTTTGAAAATTAAATCCCTCTACTGACTTATGTTTTGTGTACCTTTGTGGCCCTGTTTAGTAGATTCGTTTAAATAGGGTTCATTTTATATAATGAAGTATGGTTACACATGATTTCTAAATACCTTGTACCTGGAAAATATTTTGCTTTCCTGAATCAAGTATGATAGTTCTTCTAGAAATGCGAATTCTGAATATTTTTCTAATTCACTGAACATATAATATTTATTGCCTGGACTAAAAGTGAAGAAATTTACATGTTTTTATAAGTAGTTGTAATATTCACTTGGTACAGTTTTTCTGAAATAAATAAATTATCAGAATATTTTGTTGCTGTAGACTGTATTTTAAGGCTATCGCAACGTCACTAAAAAGTTACTTTGTTTTCTAAGCATAGCACTTATATGTTCTTTATAAGATACTTGTTAAAAGAAACCACTTGGGAGGAGTACAGTGACACTAAAGATTGCCTTAGGTGCCTTAGTTACCTGTCTCTGGTTTAGAGATATGCAAATTACTAGGGAGTGTGGGAAGAAAGCTACCTGTACAGACAGGAATCTGCCTTCCCATACAGATTTGTTAGGTTGTTAAGTCTCCTGAAGAAAACTAGACACATGCATTGTTTTTGTAGTTTTTCTCCAGAAAAACAGAATGATAAAGGCTTTTTTCCCTCAGATTGTTGCTAAGAGAGGAAATCTCTACAAATTTAATATATATACTATTTTTAAAATTGATTAGATTTGATTTTGCAGCTTTGAAAGTTGTCTATTGTTGTTCGATTGAATAGTTGTCTGACTGCCTCATTGTGGACTCATGTCTGGAATAGGAAAGCTTATAAATACTAAGTAGATGTTATTTAAAAGGATAGTACAGATTATATTATTGTTATCTTTCAGCGTTTTTTTCCAAACTGATGCAAGATGTCCTTTTGAACACTGAACAAATGATGCACTGAGACTTTCATTAATCAGAACCATTTTGATGGTTCAATCTGATTCAATATGAAGTATATAGTGAGAACACTGTGAAGCAATAATTACATCATTCATTCACTTTTTCTCTGATGATAATATGTTTTGTAGTGTTCATGTTTTAATAGTGTTCCTAAATTTTTAAAATCTGATTTCCTTTGTATGTGGTAACTACATACATTTTAAGGTTTTTGTTTTTTCTTTTAGAGATGGGGTCTTACTATGTTGCCCAGGCTGGTCTCAAACTCCTAGGCTCAAGTGATCCGTCCTGCCTCAGCATCCCAAAGTGCTAGGATTACAGGCGCGAGCTACTGCACCTGGCTGACCATTTTAAGTTTGAATGCTAACAGTGACCTTATAAATTCATATCACCTAGACTTAAGAGAGATGCATCCCTGCTATTAAATGCCTGTAATTATAAGATGGTAGCAACTATCTTTGTTCTACACATCTTTTTAAAACCAATTGTTTTTTTACTTTCAAAAAAAATTACTTTTTAATTTACCTAGCTTCTTTCCCAAATAGTTTTGTGCCTGGATATTATCAAGAAGGCTTTTTGTTCTTACCTCTTTTATACGATTGCTAACACTACCAATCTCTTCATTATATAATTTTCCACATATAACTAACCTTTCTCACAGCCTTTACTAATGAAGCTTTTTTTTTTTTTTTTGCTATAAATCATACTTCAGTAAGTTTAAGGATACAAAAGAAGAGAGCCATCAAGCAGTCACAATACCAGCATTAACCTAAGTCTGTAGAAGAAAGGAAAGAGAAATGAAAAGGCAAAAATAATGTCAACCTGGGTCAGACTTTTAATCCCTATATGTAATTTTTTAGTGTATACTATTGTGTTTTTCCTACTGCCCCATTCCTATTTATCCTTGTACAGTAGTATTCTCTTTTAGTTCCTGTATTTGAATGTCCAAAATCCTATAAGTTGAGAGTTGTAAGTGACCCTAAAGCTCATACAGAGCTTCTTAACCTTTTTTTGCCATTAACCCCTTCTCAAAATAAGAGAAGTTTTAATATTTAAATAAATAAAATGGGTATGATTACAAAGAAAACAAATCATATTGAAATATACTTATAGCTCAGGTAAAGAACCCCTGAACCCTTCATTATACAGATGAAGAAACAAACCCAGAAAAGCTGTGATTTGTCACTTTGAGCACTCCAATCTGATAGTCTTCTCTGTCTACATGGACCATAATGTCATCTTTAACTGGTTTTTTTTTAGGCGCTTGTCCTGATTGGATAAACAAGATAATATTTCTTATTATTTAGAATGCAATGTGTAAATTTCAGACTTTGCTACTTATTTGCAAACTTCATTTAGATAAAAATTAAACTGGGTGATTGATTGTTTTACCTCTGTTTAGCTCTGGCTCTCTTTTTCCTTCTTACAAGTGCCTTGAATACAAAGTCTTGTTAGACCAAAAATAAAATCTCTGTGGCGCACACCTGTAGTCCCATCTACTCTGGAGGCTGAGGTGGGAGGATCACTTAAGCCCAAGAGTTGGAGGCTGCAGTGAGCTATGATCGTTCCACTGCACTCCAGTCTGGACAACAGAGTGAGACCTCAACTCAACAAAACAAAATGAAAACAACAAAAACAAAGCAAAAGTTAACTCCCTAATCTTCAGTCTCTCTAGTGGTGCCACAATGATTTTATTATAATTCAAATTTGTGCAGTCCACTTTAGGGTTAAAATCCTTCATCATTTTCCCTAAAGCTGGGGAAATAAAGACCTGATTCTAGAGCACTCCAGGCCCTTCATGTGGGACCCTGGCTGCTTGTCCAGTCTCTCATCTTGTACCTTCCCACATTGCACACTCTGCTTCAGCCAACTGACCTATTTGGAGAATTCAAATCCATATTACTGTCCGTCACCTCTGTATCTTTACACACACTCTATCCTCTGGTGAGCCATCTGTCTACCTACCTTTCTTCACCTGCTCAATTCCTTGAGGTCTCAGTTAAAGCAATAACTGTTTTTAGCGAACCCTTCTTTCACCTTTCTCCTGAGCATATGTAATCAGCCCACTCTATACCCTTACAGTACTTTTAATGTACAGTTGTTCTTATACTTATCATACTATTTTACAGTGAGTCTATATGTCTCTAGATTGAGAGCTTGTTGAAGGTAGGGATGGTGTTTTTTTTTTCATCTGTATCCCTAATACTAAGTACAATGCCTCTGAGCATTGTAGAGACTACATAAAAGCTAAATAAAGAAAAAGGTAGGATTTTATGTCCCAATAAGGTAGCAAAGGGAATTTTCTCTCTAAATCTTTACATTCCACTTCTGTCATCTACAGTGTCCAAGTCAAAGACATACTAATATTTTTAGGTGGTTTACATATCATTCTTTTTCATTCTGTCTGAGCCTAGCTCTAATGAAATGTATCAGTTGACATCCTCTATTTTGTTTCCCACATTAGCTCTACACATATTCGTTAGAATTTGCTTAAAGAATTTGATTTTTAACCATTTCTAGTTATTTATATGAAGTAAAGGAATTCAACTTTTGATTGGACCGTTGGATTATAAGCTATATGAGTCAGTTTTTTTTTCAAACATTGTACTTTAGTCCTTAAGTGTATATTCCAGTTGAGTACTAAATTATAGCGGCTTGTAACTTGGCTTTTACTAAAAATGTGTTTTATAGCTTCTCTAAAGGTCAGATTGGGTTTTACACCTCCAACCCGATTACCTTTAGTTTCTGCTGGTTCCTATTGAATTTCCAGGATTCACTGTCAATTAGTGTTAGGATGAGGGGCTGAAGACTTGTCTGATAGCTATGGCAATGAATTGTACTCTCTTAGCCACTGAGAATTCCGTATAAGTCAAAAGATCTATCTCACTCCTTTTTTGTTCCTAGTTTTCATTTTGTAACAGCTAGCCTGTTTTATAGAATTTAAGCATTTATGGTCATTTTTAATCTGTGATTATATGAGATGGTTTAGAGCAATGGTTCTTAAACTTTAGTTCATAGACCAGCAGCTTGTGAGCTTGTTGAAAATGCAAGCTCACAGATTCCTATCCCAACTTACTGAATCATGATCTCTGAAGATGGAGCCCAGCTGTGGTTTCACAAGCTGCCCAGGTGTTTCTTTTGAGTGTTAAAGTTCAAGACCCACTGGTTTAGAAGTTTGGATTGCAAATTTTTACTGTAAAAGACCAAATTATTTTGACTTTCCAGACCATACAGTCTCCGTCACAGCTATTCAACTTTGAAATTGTAGCACAGAAGCAGTCACAGACAATATGCCAACAAATGAGTGTGGCTGTGTTTCAGTAAAACTTTATTTACAAAAACAGGCAGTGGGCTATATTTGGCCCAGGGGCTACAGTTTGCTGAACCTTGGTTTAAAGTACTTGAAAATGTTTTAAGGATAGTATAGAATGTAATAAGTGGACATTATTGTGCATTCTTATGTTAATACATTAACTGAGTTATATGTTACTTACTTTCCACGTAAATTTTTTAAAGCAAAATTTATCACAAACCAAAAGGATCTGACTGGGACATCTTGGTTCTTTAGTTTTGTTTCAGAGATTGCTTAAAATGAGGGACTTCAGTTTTTTCCTTATTTTATTACGTGAACCTGAAATCTTTTGTATTACAAAGAGTTAATTTACAATTCTGCATAGTAACAGGGCTTTGTAATGAAAAGGATGTACAGTCTAACTCTCCCAAGTGGAAAAACAAATGGCTGCTGGTTTTCCATTGTGTTCCTTTTGTTTCATATCTAGAGCATTGTTTCACAAATTGTGAGATTGGGGTCCCTTGAGAGACTGATTTCATCCAGAAAGAGCTGAGACTAATCTAGGGAAAATGGAAACAGGAATGTTGTATTTTTCTTTTTCAATTGCCTTCATTGAGGTCTAGGCAAAAGCCAGGTCACGTATTGTGTTTGGAGCAGCAAGTGGTCATTCCCCTTTCAAACAGTCTAAAGGGAAGTGGGCCAAAAGAAAAAAAAAAAAACTTTCCTTTCCACCTGTTAATATGTGCTGTTAGAATGTCTCTATTCGGTTAAAAATAAATGGAGAAAAACTGGATAGACAGACTTTTAAGGAAAATATCTATTTCTGTTGTATAGTGGCTTTTAAGCATTTTTATTTTCCTGCTTTTAGAAGAGTCCAGTCCCTTCCTGCTTTCACCTTTCTTCCATATTCTCTACCCTTGTATGTCCATACACAAAGAAAGAAAATGTTTAGTGAGATTAACCTGTTTGTTTTTCAGGAAAGACTATCTGAAAATAACTGTAGCTATTCTGAAAGTAAGACATTAATCATATAAAATGAAATAAATACTGAGAAGTGTTCCAAGTTAATCATATAAAATGAAATAAATACTGAGAAGTGTTCCAAGCCAGTTGCATGTATAATGACTACTGTTGTGTTTTAAAGGTAGAAACCTTCCTTCGTGATGTTGCATTGCAGTAGTAGGGAAAGTCCCTTGACTCCTTCTTTTGACTCTGCAGAATAAGGGCAGGCCTGTATGTGAAGAGAAAGGATATTTCTCCTGGGAGGCTCTGCTGATAAGCACAAGGTTCCTAGTCCATTCCTTAGTATTCCATGGGAAGACTGTTGTGATTATTTCCTTTCCCGAAGAATGTGGCATGTAAATAATGAAGCTTTATTACTCTAGGTTATGTATTTGTCATGTGTTCATTCATATTTATTGAATATGTACCCGAATATGTAGCGTTCCCAGAATTACAGTTTTTCAAGTTCTAAGGTTTACATTTAAAAAGTAATTGATTCTAGACACATTCCTTTGTAGTATCAATCAGTTAATATGTACATTTGTCTGATTTCCAAAGGTACTCTCTTTTGGAGAAATGATTTAAATTCCCTAATGGTCCCTCACAAGAAATAGTTTAAAAATAACAAGTTTTCCATTATGGAAATAATGTAAATTCCTGCTTTTTGTTCTCTTGTATTCCAGGCTCCACTTTACATTTTTTAAAGAAGCTGACTTGCCTGAGATTGATCACATTCGTGAAAATACGTAGCAAAATTTGCACCACTTTCCTATACAGTAGTCCATTGACATTCTCAAAGAATTTACTTAAGACTTTTGTAACCACTTTAACAGTATTTGCCCAGTGAAGTGTAACTGAAAACATTTAAGGGCCCCTTTAGACTTTAGTGAGCCTGTTGTTTTGCTAAGGTTCATCACTTTTTTTTTTTTTTTTTTTTGAGACAGAGTCTTGCTCTGTCGCCCAGGCTGGAGTGCAGTGGCGCCATCTTGCTTGCTGCAAGCTCCGCCTCCTGGGTTCACGCCATTCTCCTGCCTCAGCCTCCCCAGTAGCTGGGACTACGGGCGCCCGCCCCCACGCCTGGCTAATTTTTTTGTATTTTTTTAGTAGAGATGGGGTTTCACTGTGTTAGCCAGGATGGTGTCGATCTCCTGACCTCGTGATCCGCCCACCTCGGCCTCCCAAAGTGCTGGAATTACAGGCGCGAGCCACCACGCCTGGCCCCAGGTTCATCACTTTTTTTCAATCACATTTTAAATTTCCTTCACTCAGTTTTAATCACCATCACTGTAAATCAACTTTGTTTTTGGTGCCAATTTAGAGCAAGAAATATAGCTTTTCTCACTGCATGTGAGTTACTATGTATGTCACCATGAGTAGAAAGCAGAAATCCTGAGCTTAGGATCAGATGCTTTGGAGTCACTTGGTCTTGTTCATTGATGATGTGGCTTGCTTCCGTGTACCAGTGGGATTCTGATTCATGCTTCAGAAAAGTGACAAACGTTTATGTATCCCATATTTTCAGTACTCAGGGAAGCAAGGCACTACCAAGATACTGCCACAGGACCACTCTGCTTAGGTTATGCTTTATATATTTTTAAGAAACCAAACAGTTCCTTCTTTTGATCCCTCTCAATTAAAATTCAAGCCCAGACTTTCCCTTCAGGATCTTACAGTGCCACCAACCCCAGACCCATATTATGGTTCCTTTCATTATCATATTATTATAGCATCAGGAGCTAGCTGGTCCTTTCCCTGTATATTTCACTGAGACTAGCTGGTGTTTATTCATTCAACAAATATTTGAATGCCTAAATAAATAAATATTTGAAGCACTGTTCAGGTACTCGACATGCAGTAATGCACAAACAGACCTATATGCCCTCATAGAATTTATATTCTGGTGGAGGGAATGTAAAACAACCTATCTGTTTTTGTCATTGTACTTTCAGTTCTACTTTTTGACAAAGGCTGATTTTCTTAGATTACTTTTTTGCACTTGTTTACTCATTTCCAAAAAATACTTTTAGACTTATTTTAATATTATTTTTGCCCTGGTCATTCCTTCATTGATTTTATATAGCTCTTAATTCTTTTAACTCTGAAGAAGGAGCCTCCTTTCCTTGTGTTCTAAGGTGTATTTTTTTTTCATGTCCTTTCCACGTTAGATAGGGTACCCAGACTGGTTAAGCAGAAAAGGAATTGATTATAAGAGTAGCAGGTAGCTCATAGAATCGGCAGGTGGGCTAGAATTCAAGCTCAGGCTGTAAGGAAACATGCTACAGCTAAGATGCTGGCACAGGTATGGTCTACTTGAGAACTTATAAGCAAGGGATTTCCGTGAGGACAACTCTTGGATGGAAAGGATCCAGGATACTTCTTAACCTGACACTAGATAGTTGGTTGATCCTGCTGGAACGTGATACCATATTGAGGGCTTAAGGTTGGTTACTGCTCTGCTTCTGGCAAAAGAACTACTCAGCAATAGCCAGATCACCCCAAGAAGGAAAAGTCTATGCTTTTGGATCTGGGTACTCTTCTGCCACCATGTCCCTTTTGTTCCTGAGCCTGTTAAGCCTATACTGGTGTAACTAGAGAAAAGGCTGATTGACATCCACAGAGTAGATTATTTAGTCTACACATTTAAGAGCCTCCCCTGTCTTGGGGCCTTTGGGTTTGTATTCACATGCAAAAAAAAATGTTTTTGCGATTATAGGTCCATTTTGGAGAAGTCCAGTCACATACTGCTTTTCCGGACTCCTAATACCAGTTCTGTAGAACTCCTCCAAGCTCTTGTTGCTTGCAAGTCCTTATCTTGTTGTACCATTAGCTATAGCCCATGAATCAATGTAACTTCTTACCTGAGACCATCTTTCTACTGATAACATAGACAGTGATTGAAGTTCTGCCTGCAAGGGCCACCTCTAAATGGAGTTATAATCCTATAGTAGCTCACTCTTGGCTGGGGCCAGCTATTGTAAGCCAAGCTGTAACTGTTTCTTCATGAGTCATTTGGTCAGAGGGAACTCTCCTTGAAGACATAGGTGTGTTTTAAGGAAAGGATTGTAATATGGCAGAAGCAGGCATTCTGAGAATGCAAGCAATATGCTACTTTCCCACATATTTGAGATCTAGCCAGCCACTTGAAGATGGAATGCAATTGGTCCCTGACATCAAGAGTAGGTGAGTTCAGTAACACTCAATTCATGAGAGGTGACTTGACTTGATGATCTCTAGATGTTCCCTCCTATTTAGTTTCTATGAGGAACTAGTAGCAAAAGCCAAGGTCCCTTTTAATTATGTAGGGTTAATCTCCTCATCTGCACTTGTATCTTACTATGGCATCTAGGGTACAGGTCTATGGCCTCATCAGCTTTATGTCTTTGATAAGTTAGATTAGTGTGATGTCGTGTGAAGTCGGTGATATGTTTCACTGACTGAAATTGAGGCACAGAGCTGAAGAGCTGATGTTCCCCTAAGGCTGAAGCTCTTAAGCTTTGGTGTGCATCAGAATCATCTGAAGGACTTATTAAAAGACAGATCACTGGCTCCACCCCCGAGTTCCTGAATCAATAAGTCTGGGATGGGATGAAAAAATTCCACATCTAACAAGTTCCTAGGGGATGCTGATGCTGCTCACTCAGGGGCCACTCATTGGGAACCACTGCTCTAAGGCAAGTTGGCAAAGATATGCTGCTGTCCCTGCTGGGTGAGAACAAATTGCTTTTGTAGAAGAAAGAACTGGCTAGCTTAGAGAGGCATACAAGGTGCCTGAGCTTTACTGTTTGCTACAGGAAAGAGACCACATCTGGAGAATCACCTTAGCCAATTGAGTTGAAGTTGCTTAAGACAATCCACTGGAAAGTTGAAATGAGCAGGTGGTAGGAACTGTTACCCCTGAATATGTTTCTAGTGGTGTTGCCAATCTCTGAAAATCCCCTTGATCTGCAGTATTGTTTTTGATTTTCTATCATGGTAGGGAGGGAGACCTCTAATGGTTTTTGTTTGGCCCCTACCATAATAACATTTATCCAGGAAACAAATATGGCTGTTGTGCTTTTGCTAAATACAGCTATTTTAGGTGTACATACATGGACTTGGAAAATTGCAGTGGGTTGGATTTAGGTCTCACTGAACCCCTGTCAAAAGCCCATTTATCATCTTACCTCCAAAAGCCCAGTCTCTGAAGCTAGCACACTGAATCTAGAATCTCTGAGAAATAACCCCATATCAGTATGTCTTAGCTCCAGCTAAAATTGTATTCTTTCCTCCTCAATTCGTAACCCTCAGAAACCAATATAAATTAACAGTCTTACAACTAGTTTGTAGGTCTTTTTTTTTCAGATTTGATTTTGACTTGATGCTCCCAACGTGTGCTGGGGTGAAACTCTAGTTACAGGTTGAGACATTGAAGACTGGTGGGATGGGGCAGGGGGCTATTTATTTTCTTCTTACAGAAGGGGTCTACCTTGAAAGCTGCAGGTTCAGAGCACTCTGCAATATCCTGAGCCTTGTCATGTGTCCCCACTACAGAACTCTGGATCTCAGTTTCCTAGTTACAATATCACCAGGTCTCTTATGTGAATGGGAAGCACATTAAACTGATATAATTTAGCCACCTGCAGATCAAACTGTGCTTGGTTTTCAACTCCTTGAGCCTTAAGTCCTTTTAGTCCTTTTGTGTGTGTGTTTCATTTTTTTTAAAGACAGGGTCTCACTCTGTTGCCTGGGCTGGAGTGCAGTGGCACAATCATAGCTCACTGCAAACTGGAACTCCTGGACTCAAGTGAGCCTCACGCCTCAGGCCCAGAAGCAGCTGGGACTATAGGACTGTGTGTATCCACAACCTGCTAATTTTTTTTTAAGAGACAGGGTCTTGCTATGTTGTCCCGGCTGGTCTCGAACTCCTGGCATAAAGCAGTCCTTCCACCTTGGCCTCCCAAAGTGCTGAGATTACAGGTGTGAGCCACCACGCCCAGCCTAGCGTTTTGCTCCCACCTTGAGTCAAAAATTCAGGGATGCCAGTTTGTTATTCTCTTCCTAAACCAAGCAGTACCATTAGAAGTCCTCACCCTATGCTACAATCTGATAACTCATGCTGTTTATGTTATTTTCTGGTTCTCTGGCAGCAGCCACTCATTTGATCTCCCACAGCCTCGTGTTCATGGGGCACATCATTCTATTATGTACAGAGAAGCTAAGCTAAAACCAAGCTAAGTGGTTACAAGGATAACTTAATTCACTTTGCTATGGGTTGCCAGATTTCCATCTTTAAATACTAACAGGATGTTCACTGCCTTTGGCCTCAGACCAGAAATCCAGTTCTAGAGTTCCTCCTGTTTTGCTGAGATCACTTGCAAACCATTCTTTATGTTTTTTTCTGTACTAGTTGGTCTTCTTGATTACAAACAACAGAAACCAATTGTGACTAAGCAGAAAATTGGTGGATATTGGACAGCTTGTAAGATCAATGGGAAGGCAGGAGAACCAGGTTCAAAATGTAAGGAGGAGCAAAGGGAACTGGGGCATAGCTAAGGTCATACCATAGGATTAGTTTGTCACCAGTGCCAATACCATTGGATACTTCCTGAGCCATTGTCACTGGATGCTTATTTGGCCACTGCAAGGATTACTGATCGCATTGCAGCTTCCTCAAATAATCTGACTATATCTGTTCTTTTGCATAACCCTCTCCCCAGGAATCACAATACCCAGGGTATACAAATGGCCAAGCTTAGATTCGGTGCCTGTGTTTTCATTGCCAGGCTGTATCCCTGCATCCCTCTTAGCTTCCATGGTGTCTTACCTACTTTCGGATTCCCCCAAATAGTAAATATTCACTCTAGAGCACAGTGCAAAACAGTATTACTCTCTGGGAACAGTGGTTCATACCTGTAATCCCAGCATTTTGGGAGGCTGAGGCAGGAGAATCACTTGAGCTCAGGAGTTCAAGACCAGTCTGGGCAACACAGACTCTATCTCTACTTGGAAGGCTGAGGCCTGAGGCTCACTTGAGCCCAGGAAATGGAAGCTGCAGTGAACTATGATTGGGCCACTGCACTCCAGCCTGGGCCACAGAGTGAGAACCTGTCTCTTAAAAAAAAAAAAAAAAAAAAGTGTTAGTTACCAAGGAGAAAATTTCACTGTAGCACCTACAGTTGTTTTGAAATTGATCTCCAGTTCTACTCAATTCTTTGTTACCCTCTTCATAAACTTTTGAGCCATAAATCTCCTTAGTAATCATCTAGTTCATCACTGTCATTTTACTGATGGATACTCTGAGACTCAGAAACAGAAAACTACCTGCCAAAGGTTGCACAGGTAGTTAAACTAAATAGTTAGAATTAAAGTATTAGAATTAAATAAGAGTTAGAACTTAGTTAGAAATAAAATGCTAGCATTATTTTCCAGCAAAGGATTATATAAAATACTGCATGTATTTTGATTCTCATTTTTCATTTATCTTACTGTTGGCTCAGGCTGTTTTTCATGATAGACATGTGAATTGCCTTCTCAGTTGCCCTCTTCTTTCTCATCTCTGCCAGTACTAATAGTAACTGCTGTTTCCAGGGATTTCTGCCAGGGACTGACCATTTCCTTAAAGGAGCCTACCTTTTATTTCTTGAGTTTTGAAACTGTAATTAATAACACTGTTTTGGTTATTGAATGGTAGAATCTCAGAACCAATATTAATAGTTATTAGATGAGTTTTTTGCAAATGAATGAAATTTGAAAGGAGGAGTTTATAAGTGAGATCATGAAAGCACTGGGTTACTAAGAGAGTTGAAGAAGGTGGTATCACTAAAGGTGAGTAAAAGGAACAGACTGATGCGACCAGGTTTGATATTTGCTCAGTTCATGGATTTGCACTTTAATTCATGAGTTTAATTCACAGGTTTGGCACTTACCATGCTACATGCTAGTTTAATGATGTGATGAAATTCATAGCATAAAATTAAGGACATAAGAAATATCTCAGTGAGTCATGTTAGATTTGGTTTCTGAGAATGGTACCCAGGACATTTTGAGGAAGAACATAAAACATTTCAATCACGATTTTTACTTCAAAAGACTGTGAAAATATGTTCATCCTAGTTATGTTTCAACTGATTGGTATAATGAGTTCAGTACTAGGCTGACTACCCATTATTTAAAGTGCTGTGATTTGTTCTGAAAGTACTCCATGTGACGGAATACTTGCTCTTGCTTCAGGAGATAACGCATCATCTGGAATGTGATCAGCATAGCTTGAGGTTTTATAGTCTTTGATATGTATTCTGTGAACATTTATTTTTTTAAACTGAAGAGTTTCTTTCATGTGAAAGAGTCCCAATCCTCTTGATATATCTTCTTCCCTTCATCCTCATTGGCATTTTTGCCTGTCGCTGTGCTTTGGGAAAGGGTAATTTTCAGGGAGAAATGGGTAGCAGCACAGAGTGAAGGTTAAAAAGGACATACTCTGGAGTCATAGGAACATAGGTTCATATCCTAGTTCTGCTTCTTACTACTATTGTGACTATACAAGTTACTTAACCTCTCAGAGCCTCAGTTGCCTCAGCTGCAAGGTGGAGAGAAGAACAGGTTGTGATAAAGGAAAATGGTATATGAAAAAGCACAGTGCCTGGTTTATGGTAAGTACCAAATAATCCAAAGCTCTGATTTATTATCAGTAGCCATAGAATTGGTAAAAGTAGCATTCGATCAGGAATAAGGATACCTAGCTTCTAATTCAGAGTACATTTTGGAATGTGAGTAACAATTTTAATAAGAAATTGACTTCAGTTTTCTCACTTGATCCAAGGGCTTAGATTAGGTCAGTGGTTTTCCAACTGTGATTTCTGGAGGTGCTTTGAGGTCACTGGTAGCAAAAGGGAATGGTGAGAAGTATCTCAGCAGGGAGAGCTTCCTTTTCAGCCCAAGAAACTATGCCTTTATTTATTTAGTATATCAGCCTCCTTTTAACTTCTTATTTAAAGAAAATGTTTCTTGGCAAAATGTGCATGTGTGCACGCACAGACACACATACACTTCGAAAATAATTAACTTAAAGGTTTTCTCTCAAGTCCCTTCCAAGTCTAAAATTCTTTAAGTCTATTCATCTGCAACTGAACTTGGAAGTTGGTAGCCCACACTGGATCTGACCTGAGACTTGATTTTTCTGTGTGAGTGTGTGGCAGGGGAGGGGGGACCCTGTTTCAAATGTATAGATTAAAGTGCCAAAATCTAAAATTTGGGAAATTACACATAACAATCTAGGTTCTGTTTTCTTGGGAAAAATGGTTATACCTGACAATTCTATGCCCCCATTTCCAAATAATAGTCTGCTGGAGCTGAGTAGCAGCTGCTTCCCAAATACTCCCTATCGTCTTACAGGCATTTGCGTTTACCTGCCTGGCCTCTGAAGGTATCTGAGTTTTCAGCATTCAGTTTATCCTCTATACAGTGCAGGAACATCAACGTTACTGGATTAGCCAACGCTGGCACTGTAGAAGAATTAAATTAGGGAAGTGACTTGTGTTTTCCATGTAAGAAAATTGTTTTTGTGTAGCAAAAGTACATGTATTGCATTCATTTTGGCTGCCCTTGAACTACATAATTACTTCTTAAGTGCTGACCACCAGTTAATCATGGCTTCTGAGTTAGAAGAACTAAATAAACACAGTGTGTTTTAATTCTTTCCACCAAAGGATCTGATTACCAGATAGTCAAAAAGTTTAGGAACTAGGCTTTTTTGGGACAGTAAACAAAGAGTTTACTACAGTTTACTAGTTGCCCGCAGCTCCCCTTCTCCTACCTCAGGCTCAGAGGAGGATTTGCACACCGTCTGGGTACTCTCTCCCCTTCACAATGGAGGAAATTGAGAAAAGTACCGTGCTGTTTGCACTCCAAGTTCCTGTGAGGTGACAAAGGATCCAATCTCAAAGCATCATTCAAATAAAAGCAATAACATATGTCAACCATGGCAACCCTGTCTCTGCTCAGTCACTTGCCCCATCAGGACAGGGGAACTTCCCACTGGTCCAACATCCTTCATAGCTATTGTCCTCTAATTGTTGGGTGTGGGTTCTGTATATGCCCTTTAAGTCAGACTTGTTAATTGTAGTCTGTAATCAAGGCTTATATTTACCTATTAATTTTTGTCTGCTTGACCGTACATTTACTAAAGAAGATATATTGAAATTTCTCATGACCATGGAATTGTCCATTTCTCCTTACAGTTTTATTGCTTTTTGTTTATATGTTTTAAGGCTATTTTTAAGGTGTATACAGTGCTCAGTAGTACATTTCAAAGTATATTTGTTGCACTTTATCCAGAACCTGAATATTTTGTGGCAGGAGATATTTAATTGGCCGTACTGATGAAAGAAGTTGTCATTCCTTCTTTTTATCTTTCAAAAATTTCCCAAAGCTTATAGGGAGCCCTTTCTTTATTTTTTTAATGCAGTTATGGATTTTGTTTTTTACCTTTAAACCTTTTCTTTCATTTCAATGGCATTTCGAGTGGAAGGAGATGCTAATATATAGAGTCAGTGTATTTCCCTTGAATCAGAATTTTCATCTTCTCTCACTCTACTTATTCTCCTTAGGTAATTTCAGCCAATTATTTCAATTACCACTTTTATACTGATGACTTTTAAATCCATATCCTGAATTTAAAGTCTCACTTCTACATAGCTTTATTTAACCGCCTGCTAGTAGATATTTCACACTCAAATGTGCGCTTCAGACTGTCTATCAACTGGTAAATGGTTAAGAAAATTATGGTACAGCCATACAGTGGAATATTACTCAGCAATTAAAAATGAACTACTGATGCATCAGACAACATGACTGAATCACAAAACAATGATGCTAAGTGAAAGAAGCCAGACAAAAAAGAAAACACACTATATGATTCCACTTATGTAAAATTATAGAAAATACCACTCTGCAGTGACAGAAGGCAGATCAGTTGTTGTCAGGCGTAAGAGTTACTGAGGGGGTGAGGAGGATGGAAGGACAGGAGGGATGACAAGGGAGCCAGAGGAAACTTCTGGTGGTGAGGGATATATTTATTACCTTGATTGTGATAATCATTTCAAAACTTACCAAATTGTACACTTTATACATGTTCAGTTTATCATACATCAGCTATACCTGAATAAAACTGGAAAAGAAAACCCTCAATACTAAAAGGCTTTGAACAGAAAAATAACAGTCCTTGCCCACCCTTTTCCATGCATATCCCAGTCCTGCCCTTGAGAGGCAGCCTCTTTGAACTCTTTTAGGTGTTCCTCTGGTATGCAGGCCACATTCTAACTAACAGGTTTACTCTGTTGGTTATAGATTAATCAGTTTAGAACTTCAGGCCGTTTCTCTTTATTCTTTCCTGTTAGGGTAGTTGATAATTCATTTCTCTTACCCTGCCACTTTTACTTCTCCTCCTAATACAGTTTTTGATTAAATGAATAGTCAGTGATAATATTACTAGAAATATTAAATATTGTACACTGCTGAGTCAGGTAGTATACTTTGATTACATTTTTTTAATACCCTCCCAACAATTAACATAGTAGTTGTATTTTCCTTTGTTTTTTATGTAACAATGTCTGACTGTTTTTAGATATCCTAACAGACTTGTTATACACCTAGCAGCAATTTTACTAGTGCTCAAAATAACATCTAATCTGTCAATCTCAATCCCCGCTCCTTTCCCTTGGAGACCTTTCTTCTTCAGCCATCTGCCCTTCTGTCAAATGTGTTCTGATTGCTTCTGGACTAGATTTGCAGTTGTCACATGGAGAATTTCTCTTGTCATTCTTCAGTGTTGAATCAGCTAATTCCTGGGTCCCATATTATTTTCCTTCCTGGTTTATTCATATATTCCTTCAATTTGTTTCAGGAATATTACATCTTCTAGTTGCTTCCTAAACAGGGATACTTGAAAGTTTAAATTTTGTATTCCTTACAGAGCCAAAAATGTCAATAGTCTACCCTCTAAATGTTTGGGTGGATCTAGAATTCTAGGTTGAAATGCATTTTTCTTTAGAATTTTATAGTTATTTTTTCATTTTCTTCTAGCTTCTGGTATTGTCAAATATTCATAGTTTAATTTAGTTACATGTATTCTGTTTTTTTCCCCCTCTGGGAACATTTATGATCTTCTCTTTGTCTTGATGCTCTGAAATGTTTTATTGATATGCTTTGTCAGTGTTCATTTATTGTTTTGGAGAATCATGCATTTATTCTGTAAATATAGAGAAATGGCCATGTAGCAGACACTGCTTTAGGCACTGGAGATAGAGCAGTGAACAAAATAGACAAAATCCTTTCCCTCTTAGAATTTACATTCTAGTGGTGAAGGCAAAAATTAAATAAACTGTACATAATGAAATGTCAAATAGTAATAAGGACTTAAGAGAAAGCAAACCACGGTATGGGAAAGAGAAGAGCAGGATAATTTTAGATAGGATGGGCAGGAATGCCTCTTTTAGGTGAATTGAGCAGAGACTCAAATGAGGGCACAAGACTCACTATCTGGGTGAAGAGGTGAGAGGAACAGCAAGTGCAAAGACTCTGAGACAGAAATACACAGGAACTATAAGAAGCAGAAGTCCAGTTTAGTGGCAATGGAGTAAATAAGAGACAAAGTGGTCAGAAATGAAACTGGAGACATAGTGGGGAACCCGGAAATTTAAGGGCTCATGGGAATTGGAAAAGACTTTGGAATTTATGTATTTATTTATTTTGGAATTTATTTATTTTATTGGAGTCTTTGAACAAGGATAAACTTACATTTTAAAGAATCACATTGGTTGGAAAATTGACTGTAAGATTAGCAAGTGTGGGAAGTAGTGAGACCTGTTAGGAGGCCATTTTAGTAGTTGAGGTGAAAGATAATAGTGGCTTAGACTGGGTGGTAATAGTGAGAAATGGTCAGATTTGGAATATACTTTAAAGGGAGAGCCAACAGGATTTGCTGATGGGTTGGAGATGGGGTGAAAGAAGAGAGGAGTAAAGAATGAGTTGTAAGACCAGCCTGGCCAACACGGTGAAACCTCGTCTCTACTAAAAATAGAAAAATTAGCCGGCCGTAGTGGCATGCGCCTATAGTCCTAGCTGCTCGGGAGGCTGAGGCAGGAGAGTTGCTTGAACCTGGGAGGCAGAGGTTGCGGTGAGCTAAGATTATGCCACTGCACTCCAGCCTGGGCAACAGAGCAAGACTCTGTCTCAAAAAAAAAAAAAGAAAGAAAGAAAGAAAGAAAAAAGAATGAGTGGTAAGATTCTTGGCCTGAGCAACTTGGTGAATGGTGGCATTATTTACTGAGATGGAGAGTACTAAGGGAGTGTTTGGGAGGCAGAGATACAGTGGGATTGAGTTGTATTTTGCATACTTTGGGTTCAAGATGCCCATTAACAGCAAAATGGAGTTGTCCCGGAGCGGATGCTCATTCAAGTCTGTGGTTCACAGTAAAGATGGGGACTGGATGAGTTTCCCCTGACAGTCAGTAGAGATAGAGAAGAGGTCTTGGGGACTGAGCTCTGGAGCATTTCAATGATCATAATTCGGAAATGGAAGAGGACTAGAAAAGGAACAGCCAGTGAGACAGCCAGAAATCCAAGAGAATTCGTGTCCTAGAAGACAGGTGCAAAAGGGGCCTCAAGAGGAAGCTAGGAGTCACTGTGTCGATTGCTGTTAAGAGCTGAGTAGAAGGAATGTTCAGAATTTACCATCAGATTTGACAATGTGGAGTTTGTTGGTGACTCTGACAAGTGATTTCACTGCAATAATCCATGTCTTCTTGAAAAATGTATGATTGAATAAAATAGTAGTATTCCATTGTGTATGAAGAGTTCATAAGTCTGATAGAGGGAGATTTAAAGATTCTTTTGGAGTATAAGTGAAAAAGTATACACTTTAAACAGCAAATATATTAATTTTATTCATTTGTTATTAAAATGTTTTCTAACTGTATCTTGATGTCTTTAATAGCATTTTCTTCCTCTCGCAAATCTGGAATGTTCACCAAACATTGAAACTTTCCTCTGCAAAGCATTTGTACCAACCTGCACAGAGCAAATTCATGTGGTTCCACCTTGTCGTAAACTTTGTGAGAAAGTATATTCTGATTGCAAAAAATTAATTGACACTTTTGGGATCCGATGGCCTGAGGAGCTTGAATGTGACAGGTAAACTATGTTTTTCATGGAAAGCTACTAATGGTATTTTACTACTGGTACTAGCTCTCTGGGATGTTAGTGACAAGCTTTAATTATTTAATTCCATAAATGTTTATTACACACTTAATATATGTCAGGCACTATGGTGCTAAGTGCTGTGGACACAAAGGTGGGCAAAAAACAGACTTGGTTCTTGCTCTCAGGGAACTTACAGTGAGGTGAGAGGGACAGACATTAATCAAATAATTATGCAAATAAGTGCAAAATTATGACTGTGATAGAAGCAACAAAGGAAAGGTAGATAATTCTATGAGAATATATAATGATACCTTTGACCTAAACTGGGGAAAAGGGAAGGAAATGACTGTTGAGGTAAAGTATGAAGGGTAAGGGTAAGACAGAGGTAACTAGGCAATGAGAGGAGGGAAGAGCATTTTGGGCAGTGGGAATAGCTTATTTAGAGACCCTGCAGAGCCCCTGAACAGGGAGTGAGGGAGCATGGCATATACAGGGAATTCAAAAGCTAGTATAGCTGGAGTGATGAGAGTAAGAAAGAATATGGTGCAAGATAAGGAAAGAGAGAGAAGCAGCAGTCAGACCATCCAGGGCCCATCTTGCATATTTTTATGCTGAAAGCAATGAGGTCTTCAATATTTTAAGATAGGAATGGGTAGCACAATCCTGTGAGCGTCTGTGTAGAGCATGGCACCTGTGTCAGTCTCCTGAGGGTTGGGCAGCACTCTGTGGCAGTTTCTGTTAGGAATCCAGGACACTTCCATCCTGCAACTCTGTCAGCCAGGTGGATGGGAGAGAGAAGGTAGAGAACTCACACTTTTTCTTGAGTGCCTCAGATGGTAAGTGTTATACCTTTTCCACATGCATTCCTGTTGGCAAGATGTCAGTCATGTAGTTATAACTGAAACACACAGGGAAAATAGTAAATGTGTGTCCCAAAGGAAAAAAGCATTCAAGGCAGAGGACATGTCAGTTGCTGCCAGTCAAAAAGAACATTACCTTATGCTATTTCACTAGAGTGATTGGGGCAAAGGACAGATCGCAGTAGGTGAAGGAGTGAAGAGAAAGTGAAGCCAGAAACAGAGTTCTTAGGGAAGCTGGCTATAAGAGAGGAAAGTTTATGAGTTTAATGGGAAAGAACTATTCTAAGAACTACTAGGAAAAAGGAAGAGGCAAGCATATACGGGGTAGAAGAGGTCATCAATAGTAGCTTTCTAAGAAGGAGGTAGGATCCCAAGCATAGATGACATTTTGGCCATGGATGGGAGGAACATCTGTTGTAACAGTAGGAAAGGATAGGATGGCTGTGGATATAGGTAGGTTTGTGTGTTTGGTAAGAGTTGTTGCAATAATTTCTTTCTGATGGCTTCTGTTTCCACTGTGACATGGTAACAGTCAAGGAGGTCCTGTGTTGTGAGTCTGGGAAAGAAGGATATGTGTTTGAGAGAAGTGGTCATCATGGAGCCTGGGAGAATGAGTCAACTAGAGAGGCTTCATAACATTTTAGGTAAATCAGGCGATCCTGAATTTGTGGATCTCATCTGGCCTGTTGAGAACTTCTTCAGCTGTAGGGGGATGCTTGGGGCTAAGCACAGAGAAGGCAGATAGTTGTGCTCATCTGTGGTTGGGGTTTTGTCAGATGGATTCAGTGCAAAGATAAAGGTGCACTAAAAAATGAAGGATAATGAGAAGGGTGTTAATGAAAAAATAGCCTATGAAAGTCTAAATGGATGGGAAGCAAAATGAAGAGAGAAATGAACTAATGTATGGAGATAAGCTGGAGGAGATCTATCCCAATAAGGTTTTTTTTTTAAAGGCATAATGAGGATTTTTAAAAAAATGAATTGCAAGGATAGGAGCTTGCAGACAAAGGGCAAGATGCTTGAGTTGATTTTTGGAGATAGTATGTACTTGCAGGTTGTGGCAGGGTTCCTTGTGTGACTTTGATTACAGGTGGCCACTGCGGGTTAGGGATAGTCATTGGAGATGAGAAGGCTAAAGAGCCGAGAAGCCAGAGTGTGGATGGCTTATTCTTGGTCAAGTCACCAAGGATGATGACAGCAAAAGAAAAGGAGAGAAAACTGATGATTCATTCAACTCATATTTCTTGCACTCTTACTGTGTGCCAGGACTGTTCTAGGCACTAGAGTTATAACAGGCAGAAATTCCTGCCATCATGGACCTTACATTTTAGTGGAGGGAAGGAGAAGATTCAGTAAATAAGTTATATTTATATGAGAAGATGGTGAGGCCTGTGGAGAAAATACTTGCTCTTTCATTATGAGACTGCCTACTCAGTTTCAAAGCAGGGGAGGTTATAACTTAAAAAAATTTACACTGGCACCTATGCTTAATTTCTAACTCTGTTGGAGTTTTGGTCTTTGTAACTTGATTTTTTGAGAAACGGATAGTTTTTAAATAATTAATCTAAATCAAATGTATTTGTGTTTGAGAATGCTTGATACATTGAATTGGGAAGTAGAATTCATTTTTTAAAATTATTTAAGCCTATATTAAACCATATCCCATTAATATAAAGCAAACCCATAAACATCCTTTTATACAATGTTAGTTGGGTCAGCTGCACATAAAAGTAATTCTAGTATGGCCTATACTAGAGAATATTTTTTCATTTCTATAAATAAGACCTTCAGGCTTTTGTGGCATCTTATTTACTTTGAAAACACACACAAAGAAAGAGGGGAACCTCTGATTAAAACACAAAATCTAGCTCATTGAAAGATTTCTAGCATAATGAAAGATTTAACATAACTGTGGTAAAAACATGAAGGCTGCATCTATTAGTTGAGAAACGGCAGAAGTGTGTGGTTATGGCATGCATTAGGCTCTTGGTTCCCCAGGAGAATGCCTTTGCCTTGGAAGAAAAAGGTGCATTCATTCTTTGAGGTCTGTAGTTTCCTCAGCTCATCAGAGCACAGGCACATTCTTTTCTACGTGAAGAGTTTTGTAAACTGAACTTTGTTTTCAGTTCCGGCTCCAGCCATCCTCGGGTAGCTTGCCAATAGATGAATCCCACTCATTTGACCCATGACGCTCCTTCTTTTCATTTCTCCCTCTTTCCCCACAGCAGTGCATGTCCACCATACCACCTGAGAGTCTGTGGAATCTTATTTTCTGTTATACTTCTTTCCTTACACTCATTTTCCTGTCTTTATTGTGATAGTCTTTTTCTCCTCAAAGGTATAGCTGCCTTGCTTTCATGAAAACACACTTTCCTAATGTGATTTATCAGAGGCCTTTCCATACCTCAGCCACTATGCTATGACAGATTTTATAATTAATAAGTGTATTTCAAAGTGAAAATGTTACAAACATGCTTAACAGATGTTTTTATAACATGAAATACTCTACTGCGTTAAGATCAAAATGCTGACTATACTTGTTCTGTATACCTTCAGAACAGTGTTAATGTAATATTTTGGCAAGGTGAATGGTCTTTTTGGATATAAAAATCTCAGCATAAGCCAGGCATGGTGGTACACAGCTGTATTCTCAGCTATTTAAGAGGATTGCTTGAGTCCAGGAAATCAAGACCAGCTTGGGTAACATAGCGAGACCCAGTCTCCATAAAAAAAAAAAAAAAAAAGAATCTCAGGCATATACAAGCATATATTTAAAAGAAATATTCTATCTGGACCTTTCTGTGATAGTGAATAAACTTGATGAATACTGACTGACTTGATCATTTGCAATTAGAGTTCATGTGGAGAAAGTAAGATTTTAAGCACAATTAACTTATGAATGCATGTATCCATTCACTGACCTTTTCCACATTAGTCTTGATTAATTTTTTTTTTTCCTATTCTGTAGACAGTGGAGGCTGGTAATTTATTCTACTGATACAGTGAGACCTCATATAATAAATTGGGGAAAGAAACTGGTTAGCTTTTTGGTTTTTTTTTTAGGCTGAAGAAACTATAGAACCTATGTGGAACTTACACACTTCTGGTAGATACATCATCATTTTCAAGAACAATTGAGTAACATATAGTAAAATAGCAGATGCTTAACCCTGCATCCTAGGAAATCCCCTCCCATAGAAACTCTTACACAGAGAGTCGTGCACAAGAATATTGATTGTAGATTATTCCTAATTCTTTTAATGGGAAAAAATCTAAAAGTCCATCATAGAAGAATGATTAGTAAATTGTGATGTACTTACACACTGGAATACTACCATACAGTTGATAAAATGAATGTAGTTGACCCACATCTGTCGACATGGATAAATCTAGAAAATATAGTGTTAAATTTTAAAACGTAAGTTATAGCGTGCTATATACAGCATGGTGTAATTTTATAAAGTTCAAAATCTGAAAAACAATACTTTATAAGGTTATAGTTAGTAAATAATGTAATAAAAATACTTTAAAATGCTTGAGAGTAAAAACCAAATTTGTGGTAATGAATACTTCTGAGGAGAGAGAGAAGGAAATAAGACCAGAAAGGGGTCCCCACTGTATCTATAATGTTATATTGCTTTATTTTAAAAGATATAAAGCAAAATTGACATAATATTATGTTTTAATAAAGCTGGTAGATTTTTTTTTGTATTTCATTTTATGGGTGTATGTTTTAGTCTGTTCTTATCTAAGGTATATTTAAAATGCTTTCTCATTTAAAACCTCCAGTACTTTTTTTTTTTTTTCCTTGAGACAGAGTCTCTCTCTGTCTCCCAGGCTGGAGTGCAGTGGCTCGGTCTTGTCTCACTGCAACCTCTGCCTCCCAGGTTCAAGTGATTCTCCTGCCTCAGCTTCCCAAGTAGCTGGGATTATAGGCACCTGTCACCACGCCCAGCTAATTTTTGCATTTTTAGTAGAAATGGGGTTTCTCCATGTTGGCCAGGCTGGTCTTGAACACCTGACCTCAAGTTATCCACCTGCCTCGGCCTCCCAAAGTGCTGGAATTATAGGCATGAGCCACCATACCTGGCCAAAACCTCCAGTACTTTTTAAGCCATTATAGATCCCCCAAAATAATACTGGTATGTACAAACTCAACTTAGTGATAAAGTTCTGCACGAGGTGGAAATATCTCCATCTATCACTCAGGGCTGTCCATAAACAAGGGAGGCAAAGAGCCCAACCTGAACAAAATGGTGATGTTCATTAGGCTGGTCCTCAGCCTGCCTCTTGCTGGTATACTTGCCTTTCTTTAAAAACTTGAACTCTATCCTGTCAATCCAGGGAAGGATCTCATTTCATTCATTTTAATTATCATCGCTTTAGTTATATGGTTGCTTTACTTTTCTTATGGGCATTAGAAAATAAAAGTGAATAGACAAGACATATTTCATATGATATAAAGACATATTTCATATGCTATAAAGAGACAAGCCAGTACTTATCTGGAGCCTACCAATTAAGATAAATTCTTTTAAATATTTAGTCTTAAAAACAGAAATTATTTTAAAATTATGAATTGGCTAATTTTTTCCAAGTAAGTGCATTTTCATGTTCACCTGCTTTGTATTTAATATAAATTATTGTGTTGCGGCCCCATTAACAGCCACAAGTTTTTAGTCAACTTCAAAAATTTCTACTCAGTTCTTATCTGTAATCCATTTAGATTTGTATCTCTTCCCATCAATTATGAATACATAAGGTAATATTTTATAGTTGGAAAGCATTGCTTAACATAATGAATCAATAAAAATGTTGATTTCATATATTTAATTTTTATAATCTTTACAGATTACAATACTGTGATGAGACTGTTCCTGTAACTTTTGATCCACACACAGAATTTCTTGGTCCTCAGAAGAAAACAGAACAAGTCCAAAGAGACATTGGATTTTGGTGTCCAAGGCATCTTAAGACTTCTGGGGGACAAGGATATAAGTTTCTGGGAATTGACCAATGTGCGCCTCCATGCCCCAACATGTATTTTAAAAGTGATGAGCTAGAGTTTGCAAAAAGTTTTATTGGAACAGTTTCAATATTTTGTCTTTGTGCAACTCTGTTCACATTCCTTACTTTTTTAATTGATGTTAGAAGATTCAGATACCCAGAGAGACCAATTATATATTACTCTGTCTGTTACAGCATTGTATCTCTTATGTACTTCATTGGATTTTTGCTAGGCGATAGCACAGCCTGCAATAAGGCAGATGAGAAGCTAGAACTTGGTGACACTGTTGTCCTAGGCTCTCAAAATAAGGCTTGCACCGTTTTGTTCATGCTTTTGTATTTTTTCACAATGGCTGGCACTGTGTGGTGGGTGATTCTTACCATTACTTGGTTCTTAGCTGCAGGAAGAAAATGGAGTTGTGAAGCCATCGAACAAAAAGCAGTGTGGTTTCATGCTGTTGCATGGGGAACACCAGGTTTCTTGACCGTTATGCTTCTTGCTATGAACAAAGTTGAAGGAGACAACATTAGTGGAGTTTGCTTTGTTGGCCTTTATGACCTGGATGCTTCTCGCTACTTTGTACTCTTGCCACTGTGCCTTTGTGTGTTTGTTGGGCTCTCTCTTCTTTTAGCTGGCATTATTTCCTTAAATCATGTTCGACAAGTCATACAACATGATGGCCGGAACCAAGAAAAACTAAAGAAATTTATGATTCGAATTGGAGTCTTCAGTGGCTTGTATCTTGTGCCATTAGTGACACTTCTTGGATGTTACGTCTATGAGCAAGTGAACAGGATTACCTGGGAGATAACTTGGGTTTCTGATCATTGTCGTCAGTACCATATCCCATGTCCTTATCAGGTAAAAGCTATCACTTGGATTATGTCTCTATTTACATTTAATGTAGAAAATGTTCCATGGAAATATACTTGTCATGGATGTAAAAGTTGATTTCAGGTGAGAAAATACAAGAGCCGTAGGTAAGGATTTCCTATACATCAACTGAAACTGGGATGAATGTTTCATGACTTCCTTCCTCAAGCTTTAGCTTCAGTTGTATAGTAAAGAACTTCCTTTATTCTCTGAAAAATTAAATTGAGCTGCAAAGGCAGATTAATAGCAATAAAGAGCAGAGTCAGAAGAACAGACCTTGACATTGGGAGAAAAACAGAAGTGACTTTTGTCACGTTGACAATTATTTTTAATTTTTTAGTTAGTAAAAAATTTTATTTGGATATATTTAATTTGATCATATTATCTTATAGCTTTTTACATAGTATATACTTACAAAAACAGAATTTGCTTTTTGCCTGACTCATCTGTCATTTCTCAATTGAAAAAAACACAGTTGTAACAAAATGTTTTATCTATTTCTGATTCTTATGATTAGTATAAAGGTGGTGTTTTTAAAATTAATAAAAGTAAATTTCTGAAAATATAAAATTTCTTAAAGCATTTTAGTTGAAGTTCCGTAAATAGAAATTTGGTTTTGTTTCAATAGATTTTAGACATTATTCCTGACTCTGTGCGGTATTAACTGCATTGAACATGAGCACTGCCATCACAGTGTATCAAATTAAGCAATGAGAAGGTCGAACTATTTCATATAATAGCTTATATTTCAGAAAGTTACTGCTTTATAACATTGTGGAACCTATTTTTTATGTTGGTATGTGGGGATACTAGTTTTACTTGCCTTATACCTTGTCCATAATCTATTATCCATAGTTTGTTTTTACTGTATACTTAACAAGAGGCTGTGTCTTAAGGTGATCCTGCTATATTAATAATGACTCCTAGATTCCTCAGTCTTTTTGGCAAGGTTAGGGAGAGGAAACTATTACATATTGCTAAAAAGTTTAAGATCTGTGGTTTTCATGTTTAAGATCTGTGGTTATTATGTTTTATGTAAGTAACTGTAAAATATAATAGGATAGAATTAAAAAATTATAGTCTTCAAGTGGAGGATATAATATTCCTGTAGTTATAGAAATTATAAAAGATTGCTAAATTTGACTAAGTAAAAAAAAATTTTTTAAAGATTCTGTGTGACAAAAAAAAAAAACCAATCCATAATCAATGTCAAAAGACTAACTGGGAAAGTTTATTTGCATATGACATCATAGTTGAAAGGCTAATTTCTCTAATTTATAAAGAGTTGCTACAGATCAATAAGAAAAAAACCATCCATCTCATATAAAAATGAGAAAAGAGTAGGAAAAAGGCTCACAGGAAATAAAAATGAAAAAACTATTCTTAAACATGTGAAAAAGTTATAGTAAAATAAATGTAAAATTAAAATTAAATTATATTTCCATGTATGATATGGCAAACATCTTAAAGGTGTTCTAACCACTGTGTGGTGAAACAATAGCAAAATACATATTTTCAGACTTTGCTATTAAGAGCTAGTTCAACCTTCTGTTGAAGCAATTTCACGGTATGTATAGATGTATAATGTGTGTACACTGATCCTGCCCTTCTGCGAATTTATAGACAGATTTGTTTACAAATATGAAAAAATAAATAATACCAAGATAGTCACTACAACAGTATTTGCAAATGACAATAGATTGGAAGTAAGTATCTATTAATAGGGATAGTAGAATAAGTTATGGTTCACTCACACAATGCAACAGCCTTTACAAAGAATAAAGAGCTCTGGCCGGGTGCGGTGGCTCACGCCTGTAATCCTAGCATTTTGGGAGGCTGAGGAGGGCAGATTGCCTGAGCTCAAGAGTTCAAGACCAGCCTAGGCAACATGGTAAAACCCCATCTCTACTAAAATACAAAAAAATTAGCCAGGCATGGTGGCGTGGGCTTGTAGTCCCAGCTACTCGGGAGGCTGAGGCGGGAGAATTGCTTGAACGCAGGAGGCAGAGGTTGCAGTGAGCCGAGATCCAGCCACTGCACTCCAGCCTGGGCGACAGAGTGAGACTCCATCTCAAAAAATAAAAATAAAATAAAAAATAAAGAGCTCTATTTGTACTAATACAGAATGGTCTCCAAGAAATATTAGTAAGTGAAAAAGGCAAGAAATGCAGAGTATGTAATATCTTGACCCTTGTGCAATGTTTAAGGTTAGAATTTCAAAGTTTATGCCTAAATGAAAAATATAGTTTCAATTCTTAGGAAATGTTCACATTTTACTGATGCTTAATTTACTTTAACCAAGTTTTTATAATATAAATATTAATCATGTATAAAAGCTGTAAAATATTTGTTATGATGAGTTTAAATGTATTTTTGTGGTAGATTATAGTGGGGGAAAATAGGTAAATATTTGGAGGCAAATATTCTTGCAATTATAAGAGGCTACTGTATCTATCGAGAAAAAAATGCGAGGAAATCATGCCAAGATTTAGGAGATTATTCTTAAATATATTTCAGTATTTTCCCCTTTCTAGAGATTTGGTACATAAAGTTTCTTTGTTCAGCATTTAGATAAAAAATGTGTTGCACTTAGAGCATGCTTCATTATATTATTTCAAACCTTTTTAGTAAAACAGTTGAAGATTTATAACTTTTGTTCATTTTATATTGACAATATAGACTTCTTTCCACTTTAAGTGCATCACTGAAAATATTATTCACTATTTTTTGTAGGCAAAGGCAAAAGCTCGACCAGAATTGGCTTTATTTATGATAAAATACCTGATGACATTAATTGTTGGCATCTCTGCTGTCTTCTGGGTTGGAAGCAAAAAGACATGCACAGAATGGGCTGGGTTTTTTAAACGAAATCGCAAGAGAGAGTAAGAAACTATTGAATTGTCTGACACGATTTTTAAATAAATAGATCAAAATACCAAGGAACTGTTCAAATCAATGTACTAGAGTTTCATTATATCAACTATTATTTCAATTTGATTAGCCAACTGAAGGTTGGAAATTTTTTTCATGAAAGAGACATGCTTTATTTTTGCATTTATTACAATAGTCTTTGACATATACTATTTGTCATATAGTATATGTCTTTGACATATACTATTCTATTTGAAATATGAATGAAAGATTTATGAAAGGCATATTTTCTTTTCATGATTTATAGTATATCCAGTATTATTACTGCTGTCATTGCATTCATTATTTTGGGTACAGCATTTTAAATAATTTTATCCTTTTTATCAATGATAAAAGATTAAATAAGACTTAAGTATATATAAAGAAACCTATAAAGTATGATGCAAATATAAGTGATGTGTTATGGTCATTATTTACTAACTTTAAATCTTATTACACACAGCTATGACCTAAAATTTCACTTATTTGTCTTACTTAAGATGTTAAAAATTCAAACTTATGGAATATTCTATAACTATTGATTTATATTTATGAGTAATTCATTTTAGTTATATATATATATATATATACACGCACACACACACACACTATATACAAGGTACTATAGCTTTTTAAAAATTGTTCCCCATTGGTTTGATTAACTCATTTCAGAACTGTAGACCATTTCACAAATAAGTTTTTAAAGTCTGAAGAATTCGTATTTAACTGGATTTTTTTGCACTGTTATTATATGTCTATCTCATATACTCACACTAATTTCAGTGTAACTTGCTAATTTTTAATGTTAGAAAGAAAAGACATATTTAAATGAAGACCGTTAATTATATTCTCTATCCTTCTGGTTTACTTTTATATTACAAATTTATATACGATACAAATACAGTATTATGTATAGTACGTTTATGCTGTTTTGAGCCTCCTTGCCCTCATCCTTTGATTCTTGCCTTTTTAATTTCTTGCCAGTTTACTATTTATACTGACAAAAGCAACTTAGAGTGTGTACACAAAAGATTTTATAAAATCAATTTATGTCCTAGTATTTATAATCCCAGATTTTATAATAATATAAAGTTTCAACTTTAGTGACTAAGGATTTTTGGCAAAAGATATGTGATATCCTTTATAGCCTCTACTTTATAGCCACACTTCTAATTTGAGTAAATCCTCTCCTTCAATTTTCTTATAGTCCAATCAGTGAAAGTCGAAGAGTACTACAGGAATCATGTGAGTTTTTCTTAAAGCACAATTCTAAAGTTAAACACAAAAAGAAGCACTATAAACCAAGTTCACACAAGCTGAAGGTCATTTCCAAATCCATGGGAACCAGCACAGGAGCTACAGCAAATCATGGCACTTCTGCAGTAGCAATTACTAGCCATGATTACCTAGGACAAGAAACTTTGACAGAAATCCAAACCTCACCAGAAACATCAATGAGAGAGGTGAAAGCGGACGGAGCTAGCACCCCCAGGTTAAGAGAACAGGACTGTGGTGAACCTGCCTCGCCAGCAGCATCCATCTCCAGACTCTCTGGGGAACAGGTCGACAGGAAGGGCCAGGCAGGCAGTGTATCTGAAAGTGCACGGAGTGAAGGAAGGTGAGATTTGATTTTATGTAAAATCATCACTATTTCAAATACTGCATTACACATTTTTTATTAAAGCATAACACATCTGGAAAGCATTTTGTGATATATTATGTCTGTACTCTTACCCCAAGGAAGTTTGGGTTCAGCCTATAAATATGCTATTTAGTAGTTTAATTCTTAGCTTTGAGAACAGCTTTAATATATGTTGTTCAAGTAGGAATGTTCATTTCTGTGGCAATTGTTAAGAGTTCCTTGTACATTTAAGTAAATGCAATTTACCTGAAATACAGGCTAAGTTTTAATTAATACTACATTATAATTCTGTCTAAAAAGTGTCACCGTATACAAAATTATAATGTGTCATTTCATCTAAAATTATTTTATTTTCTGAACATGAAAAGATATTGACATTATCTTTAATGAATTTTCTCAAATGGCCATAGGTGACCAAAACACAGGTAAGCCAGAATGCGGACAGCTAATTGCATTAAGATCTCAAGGTTATCTTACCTAGTCCTCTCAGACTAGGCTAAATGCACCTTCTCTGTGATCCTATGGCAGCTTTCATATATTTGCATTGTAATTAGATACATGCTTTATCTTCTCGTAGATTTGTAACCTTCTCAATGGGAGAGCTAAAGTCTTACTCATCTTTATGTTTCCAGTTTCTTACATGGTACTGATCCATGGTGGGAAATCAATAAAACATTTGTTAAACTGAGGACAGGAATCCTGCCTTATTAATTCTATTCCCCACAAGACTCCATGTTCAGCCCATATATGAGTAGTGCTTGATGAAGTTTCTGAAGTCAGTGAAAATTATATTTTAAACAATTATTTGGCCAGGCACGGTGGCTCACGCCTGTAATCCCAGCACTTTGGGAGGCCGAGGTGGGCAGATCACAAGGTCAGGAGATCGAGACCATTCTGGCTAACATGGTGAAACCCCATCTCTACTAAAAATACAAAAAATTAGCCGGGCGTGGTGGCACCCACCTGTAGTCCCAGCTACTCGGGAGGCTGAGGCAGGAGAATCGCTTGAACCCAAGAGGCGGAGATTGCAGTGAGCCGAGATCGCACTACTGCACTCCAGCCTGGCAACAGAGTGAGACTCTGTCTAAAAAAAAAAAAATTATTTGTATTTTGAAGTGTTAAAGTACACCTAAAGACTTTTAGCTACTTATTCTCTGATAAAGGTGGACACTGGTTAGGGGTAAAACTCATGAAAAATGGCATCATATTTGTGTTTGTGGATGTGTGTGTCAACTTTTTTTCTTTTATCTAGGATTAGTCCAAAGAGTGATATTACTGACACCGGCCTGGCACAGAGCAACAATTTGCAGGTCCCCAGTTCTTCAGAACCAAGCAGCCTCAAAGGTTCCACATCTCTGCTTGTTCACCCGGTTTCAGGAGTGAGAAAAGAGCAGGGAGGTGGTTGTCATTCAGATACTTGAAGAACATTTTCTCTCGTTACTCAGAAGCAAATTTGTGTTACACTGGAAGTGACCTATGCACTGTTTTGTAAGAATCACTGTTACATTCTTCTTTTGCACTTAAAGCTGCATTGCCTACTGTTATACTGGAAAAAATAGAGTTCAAGAATAATATGACTCATTTCACACAAAGGTTAATGACAACAATATACCTGAAAACAGAAATGTGCAGGTTAATAATATTTTTTTAATAGTGTGGGAGGACAGAGTTAGAGGAATCTTCCTTTTCTATTTATGAAGATTCTACTCTTGGTAAGAGTATTTTAAGATGTACTATGCTATTTTACTTTTTTGATATAAAATCAAGATATTTCTTTGCTGAAGTATTTAAATCTTATCCTTGTATCTTTTTATACATATTTGAAAATAAGCTTATATGTGTTTGAACTTTTTTGAAGTCCTATTCAAGTATTTTTATCATGCTATTGTGATATTTTAGCACTTTGGTAGCTTTTACACTGAATTTCTAAGAAAATTGTAAAATAGTATTCTTTTATACTATTAAAAAAAGATATACCAAAAAGTCTTATAATAGGAATTTAACTTTAAAAAACCACTTATTGATAGCTTACCATCTAAAATGTGTGATTTTTATAGTCTCGTTGTTTTAGGAATTTCACAGATCTAAATTATGTAACTGAAATAAGGTGCTTACTCAAAGAGTGTCCACCATTGATTGTATTATGCTGCTCACTGATCTTCCTGCATATTTAAAATAAAATGTCCTAAAGGGTTAGCAGACAAAATGTTAGTCTTTTGTATATCAGGCCAAGTGCAATTGATTTCCTTTTTTTAATGTTTCATGACCACCCATTGATTGTATTATAACCACTTACAGTTGCTTATATTTTTCCTTTGTTTTAACTTTTGTTTTTTAACATTTAGAATATTACATTTTGTATCATACAGTATCTTTCTCAGACATTTTGTAGAATTCATTTCGGCAGCTCACTAGGATTTTGCTGAACATTAAAAAGTGTGATAGTGATATTAGTGCCAATCAAATGGAAAAAAAGGTAGTCTCAATAAACAAGGCACAATGTTTTTATACAACATACTTTAAAATATTAAGGAGTTTTCTTAATTTTGTTTCCTATTAAGTATTATTCTTTGGACAAGGTTTTCTGATGCTTTTGGTTTTCTCTCAATTTAACATTTGCTTTTGGTTTCTTTCTCCATTTAGCATTCTGTTAAGGCATAAAAACTATGTACTGTATGGGAAATGTTGTAAATATTACCTTTTCCACATTTTAAACAGACAACTTTGAATACAAAAACTTTGTTTTGTGTGATCTTTTCATTAATAAAATTATCTTTGTGTAAGAATTATGGAGTATTCTGTGGTTAGGTATAGTAGTTCTGGCCAAGAAAGTAATGTAATTTTTTAGATTAGTGACTCCATGGCTGGTAAGTCAGAGGCTTCTTTTTAACCTCGAAGGAGAATACAGTCAAGACTCTTGTTTTTTGTCACTATTTCTTTCCAAAAATGTAAATTATACAGCTATATTAACTGTAACTTTTTAAAGCCAGTGGGAAAGATCTGGAGTGTGAGGAGTGAAGCAAAAGGAACCCAGGACCCTGTTTTCACTCCTAACAGTGGATTAGGTGATACAGACAAACCTCCCAAAACAGAAGGCTAGAATATGTGGATGAAATAAAACAATAGGCAGATTTCTGTGATGGGGGAAAAAAGAAATAAAATAATATTACCCCCAAACATTAAAAAACTAATAAGATAGTGAGGAATTGCCAGGTTAAGATCTGGGAGAAGAGAGAAATTCTCACTACAAAGCCCAACATTTGGAGCTGCTTTTGCCCAGGAGAATTTGATGACTTGGAAAGGGCGGCTGAGAAGTGGAACAGTGCTATTGACAGCCTCAAAGGGCTGGAAGACAAGGGGTCTGCAACCACCCTACATTTAGAATTGTGACCTCAAAGGGTTGGATCCTAAAAGTACACGTGAGTTGTACATAAAGCAGCCCTGCTTCAAGTTGTCTGGGTAGATAGAAAAAGTTCAAACCCTGAAATTAGATTAAGGTAGCTCAAGCACCAGGTAAATGAAAATCTTCTCTGGAGGAAGAAAATGTTATTTTATATACTCTAAAAGTACCACACTGCTCATCATACAATCAAACAATCAGGTATGCAAAAAAGACAATTTTTTGTTCATTAAAACATGAACAAGAATTGGCACAAGCAAGAGAAAAAGATCCCCAGGTACTGCTGATGTATTACTAGACGTACATCATGTAACTTAAAAGTACAAGCAAGGAAAACAGTAAGATACTACACACCTATAAGAATGGGCAGCACATAGTGACTTCCTTCCAAAGAATCCAAAGTACAGGTGGTACAGGGAGAGTAGCATTTACAGTGGAGAAACCTGACAAACTCAGCAAGAGGTACCTCACTACTCAGAAGGCGATCAAAGTCAAAAGAGAGGTTAAGTCATGTTGAGAGTGTTACCTTTCATATGATGTGATGAAAATTGCAGTTTACCTCTGATCTTCCCAAAACCTATAACCTCACTCTAGTTTTGAAATATGAGATGAATCTCAGCAGATGGACATTTTACAAGATAGCTGACCAGTCCTCTTCAAAAGGAGTCAAAATCCTCAAGAACAAGGAAAGTTTGAGAAACTATCATAGCCAAGAGGAGCTGAAGGAGACATGACAACTAAATGTAATGTGGTATCTTGGAAAAGAAAAAAGCACATTAGATAAAAACTAAGGAAATTTGAATAAAGCTTAGTCATCCAAATCAGCTAAATGTTCTTTATAATTTTCTTCCTTCTGCTTGCTTTTTCTCACCTTTTAGTCAGATATTGGACTCCTGGATGGATCCTTTAATTTTCTCATCTTTCCTCTCCTTTTGCCCATCTTTGGATTTTTTTTCTTTGAAACTTTATCAAATGTATTTTTTAATTTTTGATTGAAGTTTTTTTGGCTATCATTTTTTAATTTCACAGCATTTTAAAAATTTTGTTCTTTTTTCATAGTACCTTTTTGTTTTATGATTATTTTATATATACTGTATTTCAAGATACACAATTTACTTTTTAAAGATCACATAGCAAACATTAATTTGTAATATTTATTTTGTAGCAGATGACTTTATTAAAGTCCCTCAATCCCTCTAATAATTTTGCACTTGATTTTTCCTGTATTTTCTAGGTGGATGATCTTTTCCTCTCAAATAATGGTAATTTTATTTCTCAGCTATTAGCTGGAACTTCTAGCCAGTTAACATTAATAGTAGCAGCAGTAGACATCCTTGTCTTGTTTATTTTAAAGAAAATGCCTATAGTACTTCATCATGAAGAACAATGTTGGCATTTGACATAAGATAGGTATTTCTTAATGAGTTAAAAGAATCCTATTCCATCTTATAAGTTTTTAAAAATGAGCAATATGTACTGAATTTTATCAAATGCCCTTTTGCTCCCAGGATTAGTCAGTATGAGGCTAACTTCTGTAACAATCCTCAAAATCGTAGTAGCTTTAGAAACTTATTCATGCGACAGGTGTGAATGTTCTTGAGGTAGCCTTCCAAATTCAAGCAACCACCACTTCCATCTTGTGGCTCTGCCATCTCTCACTGAGTAAGAGAGAGAATAAATGCACAGAAAAAACTTTCATGAGCTAGAGTTGAAAGTGACATGCAGGCCGGGCGCAGTGGCTCACGCCTGAAATCCCAGCACTTTGGGAGGCCGAGGCAAGCGGATCACGAGGTCAGGAGATCGAGATCATCCTGGCTAGCACGGTGAAACCCCATCTCTACTAAAAATACAAAAAATTAGCCGGGAGCAGTGGCGGGCGCCTGTAGTCCCGGCTACTCAGGAGCCTGAGGCAGAAGAATGGCGTGAACCCGGGAGGCGGAGCTTGCAGTGAGTCAAGATCGTGCCACTGCACTCCAGCCTGGGCAACAGAACAAGACTCCGTCGCAAAAAAAAAAAAAAAAAAAGAAAAGAAAGAAAGTGACATGCAACATTTCCAGCTGCATTTCATTTACCAGAACTCAGGCATAAATCTAGATGTCTTCCTGACAGGGAGGAGAAACAGATTTACTAAGCTATTGGCCAGCATTTCAATCTACTAATGTGATGTGTTAAATAAATTTCCTAACATAATGCCATCCTTGAATTCCTTGAATAACCCTACTTGATCATGATGTATCATTTAATACTTCTGGATTTGATTTGTTAGTGATTTATTTAGGAGTTTTTAAATGTGCATCTATATGTACCTATATTCTAAATTATTTACCAGCCCTGGGCAATATTACAATATTTGTAATAAGTAAGCTTGAATTTTAAAACTATTTATTTTTAATAGCAAAATTCAGAAGCATTATTTAATTTTTTAAAAAAGCAGTTTTTCTTTTTCATGGGACTAGAGTCTTTGAGGCAAAAAAAAAAAAAAAAGCCTGCTGTCGACCAGCCTGACCAACATGGTGAAACCCTGTCTCTACTAAAAATACAAAAATTAGCTGGGCGTGGTAGTGGGCGCCTGTAATCCCAGCTACTCAGGAGGCTGAGGCAGGAGAATTGCCTTAACCCAGAAGGCAGAGATTGCAGTGAGCCAAGATTGCACCATTGCACTCCAGACTGGGCGACAGAGTTAGACTCCATCTCAAAAAAAAAAAAAAAAAAAGCCTGCTGTCTCAGAAAAGGTGACATTAATTTTTATAAGAATTATAAAATTTTTATAAGAAAGTTTTCAGCCAAGAAAGTTGGCTAAAAATTACATAACATATTTACATTTACAATAACGAAACTGGCACGAGCACTGTGCAGCTAAACCCAAAGCAGCAAAGTCTGCTAGAAACCCTCACTTTGAAAGTCTGCTACAAACCTTCAACAAATTTTATGAAATGCCATGTTTCAAAAAGACCCAGGACACCCATTGGGATCCACCACTGCTATGCTGTTCATGGTTCTGAAGAAATCTTCCCTATACTTTCTTGATCAAACTAGACTGAAAACAGATCATAATTGTCAGCCATCATCAAAATCACAGTTTTAGTGCTTTCTTACTCTTTTTTTTTTTTTTTTTTTTTTTTTTTTTAGTGCTTTCTTACTCTTTCATCTTCTCAGAAACTTACCACAGGTGGGCGTTTCCAGTTCCTACTGCTGGAAAGTCTTAACCTTGCCAAGCAGGCAGTTACTCTCAGGAAATGAAAGATACAATTTGTAATAAGCACAAGAAGTCCTGCAGTTGCTTTTCTGCATGGAAGGCATGATATTTAATACCTCACTGCCCACTGCACAAGTCAGATACTTAAATTCCAAGCTTTAACCATGGCCCCTGTGATCTGTCATGTGCAGAAGAATCAAAACTTTCATTAACTTACAGTGAAAATGTATCCACAAAGAGCAAGAAAAAATTAAAAGATTAATCCAAAATGATCAAAGACATTGGGATCCAGAGCCAGGCGGTAGCGGAGAGAAGCATAATAAAGTTCGTTATGAATATTACTGCAGGATGGGAGCCAAATGGAAACAGTATGGAAAGAAATACAATGAAATGAAAATGAGAAAAGACTTGCGGCAGTAAATACTAATTAGAAATAAAAACAGACGGAAAATTATTGCTAAGGTGAGTAAATTTAGCTGCCAATTCTGAGATTTGTATTTTCTATCCCTAGAAGGAAAAAAGAGCCAGAGAAAACGTTGAAGATCAGGTTTTCTAATTTTCCACCACAAAAAGAAAAAGGACATGAAGGAGGACGAACTTACTTAAGTCCTGACACAAACGTCTTAGAGAAAGTTTTCAAATAAATTATTATCTAAACACATACCATAGTTCATCTTCATTAATACTGAACACACTTTAAGTATTTTCTGCTATTTCACTTAGATTAGGTTTTAACAAACATACCTAGTGTAGAGTCTATTAAAGCTTACATTTAATACCTATGTTTATACACTATTAATTATAATAAGTATAATTATAATACATTTAGAATATGTTGAAAAGAGAGGCACAAAATCAATAGAGATTAAGAAAAAATGTTTTTCTAAAGTTTCAAGAAAATGAAATATCTGAATATCTTTTTTCCCAAGTGCTAACTAGAGTAAAACTGTCTAGTTTGTGGGTTTATTTCCTTAGGGACCTATTCCAGGATCTAATTAGTTTCACTGTGAGGAAATAAGTCTGAATATACATACTACACATTATCTAGAGAAACTGACCAGCAAGGTAAGAGCTTCCTTCATGGTTTTAGTCCTTCCTAACTGTCAGCCCAGTGTCCCCTCATGAGAATTCTCATAAAACAGAAACCTCCAGACTTGTAAACAAAGTTGACCACCGGCAAAACCCTTGCTGGCATTTCCAGCCTCTTAACTGCCACCTCTATTAGTGCAGGCTCCATGTGAAAAAGAATGACACTCTGTGTTTCTGGAGCTGACCTTGTTGGCAGGCTGTGGGCAAATAAAAGGATGCAGTAAAACAAAACAGGAGGGCTGTGTTTCCTCAACTGATAGGCATCACTGCCTACTTGTCACGCATCCTCAGGCTCCGGGGAGGCCTTTCCAGCCTTATCACATGGACACTGAGCAATCCAAAGGTGTTCTTTTACAAAAGGAAAGATCATGAACGTGGCATACAACACAACCAAGAGTGGGGGAAGGGCGCCTCGGGGGCACTGTAGACAAGGCAGAGTCTGGCTACCTGGACACTCTGAAGAGATCAAACACAATATAAAAACACAGCCTCCATTCAACAAGAGTACGAGTGACAGGGGAGACTGCATTCACCCTTGCAAGGGGGATGAACATCTAAAGAATTAGCAGGTAATCCATATGAAATCTAACTGCACGGACATGGAAGATTCTTGTATTAGTCTGTTCTCACGCTGCTCATAAAGACATACCCAAGATTGGGTAACTTATAAAGAAAAGAGGTTTAATTGACTCACAGTTCCACATGGCTGGGGAGGCCTCACAAGCATGGCAGAAGGCGAAGGGGAAGCAAAACCCATCTTACATGGCAGCAGGCAAGAGGGCACGTGCAGGGGAACTCTCACCATCAAATCTCCTGAGATTTATTCACCATAACAAGAAAAACCTGCCCCCATGATTCAGTTACCTCCCACTGTGTCACTCCCATGACATGTAGGGATTATTACAATTCAAGGTGAGATTTGGGTGGGGACATAGAGCCAAACCATATCAATTCCCAAAATATTTTAAAGCACAAAAAAACTTGCAAAATTATACTTACACAATAATACCATGTATATAAACAACATCCACCCCACAAAACCACACTAATATTTTCTATTATTACTATAAATGTATCTATATGCATAATGATACCATGTGTGTTAACAGCCTTCACCCCATAGAACAATACTATATGTTTTCTATGGTTACATGTATATAAATGCATAGGGGAAGTTCAGGAAAATATAGAAACATGGGTTATCTCTGTGGAGGGGGTCAGTATTGTAAGTGATGAACAACGGAGACTTTAGCCTGATCTGTAATGTTTACATTTTTATAAGGGGACTCTATTAATATATCATATGTCATCATTAAGAATCTGCTTATTTATTTATTTACTTATTTATTTTGAAACAGAGTCTTGCTTTGTCACCTAGGCTGGAGTGCAGTGGTGCAAGCTTTGCTCAGTGCAACATCCGCCTCCTGGGTTCAACTGACTCTCCTGCCTCAGCCCCCTGAGTAGCTGGGATTACAGGTGCCTGCCACTACACCCAGCTAATTTTTGTATTTTTAATAGAGACAGGTTTTCACCATGTTGGCCAGGCTGGTCTTGAATTCCTGACATCAAGTGATCCGCCTGCCTTGGCCTCTCAAAGTGCTGGGATTACAGGCGTGAGCCACCGCACACAGCCAAGAATCTGCTTTTTTAAAAAGAAAATCCACTAAGCACAAATCTAGCTGACTCGTGGATTCAGCCACATCTACCTGAGTCTGAGCCTGAAGCAGCCATTGTTTCTGGGGATGTGGGCCACACACCTGCAGGCCAGGGAGGGGCAGCCCTCCCTGAGGTCGGGAAAAGCCACCGGTGCATCCAGTTCAAACTCCCCTTGGCTCCTCGATCCTGCGCTTCTTTCTCTGGAACCACATTCTCTTTAGTTGGCAATCACCACATGTTTATTGGGAACCTCTGTGCCTGCTTCTTTCTCTTCAGTCCCTTCTCCAGATTTGACTCCCACCCCCACAAATAAAGCCCAGACCTGCTGATTTGTTCCCACGCAGGGAAGACGGAGGAGCCTCCCAGGGTGAGACATCAGGGACACAGGCGAAGGAGAGGAAGCTGAGGTAGGCTGTGTTCAGTGGAACACCCACCAGGGCCGATTCCTCCTGTCCACACCCTAGTGCACACACCACCAGTACCTCAAGTGCCCCCAGCAGTGGGCAACTCATCACCACAACTTACTTCTATATGCCTCAACCTCAAGTTGAGAAACTGCTCAAAAGTGAGATTTGAGTTTAGGGAGAATCTAAGGCATTCGTGGCTTTCTGCAGAAGATAAACCCCCGTTTTTCTCTGGAAACTCCAGCAATATATTCACCCATGTCCCTTAGAGCCATGCAGTTGACCCAGGCCCTTGAGTTCTGACAGAGGCACAGGAGCCCATGGAGCTGAGAAAGTTGGCTGCTTATAGCTCGCTTTGTCCTAGTAGCCATGGCTAAGTGTTCATGGGGACCATCGAATTTTGATCAGCAGTTCCCAACTTGCTGGATAGTTCCTACACAGGCTGAACTGTGAAGGGCCTAAGTTTCTTGTCTGTACTTGCCTACTGCCTAAGCTGCTAAGAGATTAGGTTTTGATTTTAGAATTTAACCTAGTCCTTTCCCTCTAGACTGGATGAGTCAACTTTTCCTCATAATATGTTTGCCAATAGCAAAAATAACTTTCCTAACCATCTGACACTTAAATCAAAGATTCATTATTTTTAACCAAGAGGACAAAATGTTCCAATAAGAATACTTAATACATCAGTGAAAGGTAAGCCCCAGCTGTGGCCCGGGAGACCACTAGAGTCTCCCAAAGATATTCTTCTATCACTGCTAGATCTGCCATTCAACCTCTAGAATATAGTCAAGAAGAAAAAGTATATTATATTTTGGCAAGATAATATACACACTATAGACCCTGAACTCAGTGACTCTCAACAGCATTTTTGTCTTTAAAATTTTTGTTTTGTTTTGTTTTGTTCTGAGATGAAGTCTTGCTCTGTCACCCTGGCTGGAGTGCAGTGGTGTGATCTCGTCTACTGCAACCTCTGCCTCCCAGGTTCAAGTGATTCTCCTGCCTCAGCCTCCCAAGTAGCTGGGACTACAGGCACATGCCACTATGCCCAGCTAATTTTTGTATTTTTAGTAGAAACAGGGTTTCACCATGTTGGTTGGCCAGGATGACCCACCCACCTCAGCCTCCCAAAGTGCTGGGATTATAGACATGATCCACTACACCTGGCCAAAAATTTGTTTAATTTTTTAATTGACACATAATAATTGTACATATTTGTGGGATACACAACAATGTTTTGATATATATAATGTATAGTGATCACATCAGGGTTTGGGTTGATTTTATGTTTTTGCAGAACTAGAGGCTGGTATTCAGACCGGGATGCATGTTACAGTTCCTCCTCCTCATTTTCCGGGAGTGGGAGGAGGTGATAAAGTCCACTGTCATCTGTACTTCAAGCTCTAGACCAGGTCCTCATGGCACGGAACTCGAGATATACCAAGGAGTTAAGATTATGTTCATACATAGAACAGAGACCCATGGGAATAATAGAACCTTATGATTTTTAAAATATTTTACTAAGACCCTTCTTCCATATTTCTCCGGATCGGGACACAGGAAAATTTACTGGTTATAAAGCCCTGTTTACTAAGGCAAACTAAAAGGTGTAATTGGCATCCTAGGTTTTAAAACTAATAAATATCAAGTGCATGTCTGTGTGTGTGTGTGTGTGTGTGTGTGTGTATCTGTGTATCTGTGTGTGTGTGTGTGCTTTTGGAACACCACTTAAGAATTCCTAAGAAAACCGCACGTCAAGCCTCTATCACACACACTCAGGTAATTGGGTCTGTCCTGAAGACCAAATTTTGCCTTGGATGATGTGTTCTAAGATCTAATCTCGGGAGGATCAGGAGGCCAGGAACACAAGCAAGCCCATTTGACTCTCACAATAAGCCACATTCTCCAGTGGCAGGTTTAACATCAACATACATTCTCAAAAATCAGGGGGAGGTATAACTAAATGAGCACTCACTCAAACAAACTACACAGGTATTTGGTAAATCTATTTGTAAATAAAGTGAAAAAGAAGAGGCTCTGCTTTCTTCTTAGCCCTGTATTGATAATTAGTTAGAGAAAAGATTGAAAGAGGTCGTATGCACAATCCTGTGTCAAAATAAGAATTCCTGTTACCCTGGAACAATACTCTGGCTTCTCATTTACATGAACTCTTACACAATAGTTGGTCCAGAAACAATTCAACTCATCAAAAAATGAATAGCAATTTTAAAGTGGAACTGAGGACCTATACAATAAAGCTACAAGAAAAAGAAAAGAAAAGAAACAAGACAAACAACCAACAGACACAGAATACCTCCCAGAAAATACTGCTTTAGGGTAGATAACACGTTTGACAAAACGTGTCATTTTTACAAGTTTTAGAAATCAGTGAAACAATCAAGGGACTGTAAAAGAAATACACAATATAAGAGCTTGGAGATAACATAGGGAAAAGATACAAGGAGGCAAAACATGAATTACTGCCAAAACTTAGGAAAGAAATAGAAAAGAATTGGAAGCAGCACAGAGGATAACAAACATTTCCTATAACATGATAATGGATATAGAGAAGAGGACTGAAAATAGTAAAATAAATAAAAACGACTAAGAGTTAAAGAAATTGAAAGAGAACATGGTAGTTACAGAAGACAAAGAAAATTAGTATTTATATAACTAGTGACCCCAAAGAAGATAACCAAAATAACAGAACATATAATATCTAATAAGAGGCCAAGCGTGGTGGCTCATGCCTGTAATCCAGCACTTTGGGAGGCCCAGGCAGGCAGATCACTTGAGGCCAGGAGTTTGAGACCACTCTGGCCAACATGGCAAAACTCCATCTCTACTAAAAATACAAAAATCAGCTGGGTGTGGTGGCGCATGTCTGTAGTCCTAGCTACTTGGGAGGCTGAGGCAGGAGAATCACTTGAACCTGGGAGGCGGAAGTTGCAGTGAGCTGAGATCGCACCACTGCACTCCTCGGAAAACTGTGGCAACCCAACAAAGACAGGGCCACCAAGATCTTAATCATTTAGGAATGACAGTTTGGGTCTTCACTTGGAAAAAAGCCTCCAACCAAATGAAAGGCTGGCGGAAGAAGAGGGAAACACGAGGTGGGTGAGGGAAGAGGCAGCTATAGGATATCAGCTTAGGCCTCAGAATTTCCCCTCTTTCTGACACTACCTAGAGGAAAGCATTGATTTGTCGTTGATTTAAGTTTTATTTCAGGAGCATAATCATTACCCTACAGTAGTCGTGATATTTAGAGGATTTTGTTACTTTTATCTAAAAGAAAAACAAATATTTTAAAGTTTTTTTGTTTTGTTTTGTTTTTTGAGTCTCACTCTGTTGCCCAGGCTGCAGTTCAGTGGCGCAATCTCGGCTCACTGCAGCTTCCACCTCCCGGGTTCAAGCGATTATCCTGCCTCAGACTCCTGAGGAGCTGAGATTACAGGCACAGGCCACCACGCCTGGCTAATTTTTGTATTTTTAATAGAGACAAGGTTTTGCCATGTTGGCCAGGATGGTCTTGAACTCCTGGCCTCAGGTGATCCCCCTGCCTCAGCCTCCCAAATTCTGGGATTACAGGCATGAGCCACCACAACCAGCTTAAAGTATTTTTATATCAAATAATTCTTGCTGTGCAGCTCCCAACACATTGGATCAATGAAGGGCATTCATTCCCTCAGGAGAACATCAGATACAGCCAAGAGCACAGGGGTCAGGGGATGTGAGTG
Organism: Pongo abelii; assembly: GCF_028885655.2. Lineage (NCBI taxonomy): Eukaryota > Metazoa > Chordata > Mammalia > Primates > Hominidae > Pongo > Pongo abelii. The sequence goes on from NC_071992.2 coordinate 119,320,519, forward strand.
ACTAAATTTGTCCTGGCCCCATACAGCCAGATCAGTTGCAAAGAGGAAAGGTGCCAGGGTGGGTGTGGGATTCCTGAGACCTAAACTGGATCCTGGCTTTCAGACTGGAAAGATCCCAAGGCATCAGACTCTCCAAAAAGAGAACTGCTTGGGCAGGAAGGAGCTCTAAGGGCTGAATGTGGGATGAGGCAGGGAGAGGGCCAGAGGCAGCCACCTCTCCAGAGTGCCCCTTGAGTCCCTGTATCATTGATGGACTCTAGAAATAGCCAAGTGCTCCCAGAAATAACCACAAATTATGGTATCTGTCAGGCACCATCTCAGGGATAAGGATCTAATGGAAAACACTAAAGGTCCTTGCTCTCATGAAACTTACATTCTAGGAGGTATCAGGAAATAAGCAAGTTACTGAATAAACAAACAAGGTCAATTCAGATAGGGAAGGTATTAAATAATGGAATATTACTCTATGATATTAATTGAAGCATCATTTATAACAGAAGCTAAAGTGTCTACAAGTATACAACTGGTTATGTAATTTATTCCATTCCATGGAATACTGTGAAAATACTAAATTAATTAAAAGACAAGGAAGAACTGTAAGTGTTCATACGGAAAGATGTCCAGGATTCACTGTTAGTGAAAAAAGCAGGTTATAGCATAATATGTATATGATAATCCTATTTGGTTTATATTCTAATGGAGTTGTATATGTATTATGACTAGAAATACATGTACCAAACTACAGACAATGGTTATTTTAGAGGAGTGAGATTATGGTGGGGGTCAATAGCAGGGAAAACTTTTACTTTCTATATTATGCACTTCTACATTGTTTGATTTCAAAATAAGCATATACTATTCCCCACCTACCTCCAAAATAGGGGTGGAGGAAGAGAGTGGGAGCTCAAAGTGGCAAGAAAGAACAGGCTGTTTTGCAAACTTCTATTATTTGTTTAATTTGACGCTTCAGGTAAATTGAGGCATATTGCATTTCAAGCTATATACCAAGATATAAACGAACCCCCTCCCCCTCCCCCTCTTTCTTTTTTCGGTCTCCCTCTGTTGCCAAAGCTGGACTGTACTGCCGTGATCTCGGCTCGCTGCAACCTCCCTGCCTCGGGCTCCTGTGATTCTCCTGCCTCGGCCTGCCCAGTGCCTGGGATTGCAGGCGCGCGCCGCCACGCCTGACTGGTTTTTGTATTTTTGGTGGAGACGGGGTTTTGCCGTGTTGACCGGGCTGGTCTCCAGCTCCTGGCCTCGAGTGATCTGCCCGCCTCTGCCTCCTGAGGTGCTGGGATTGCAGACGGAGTCTCGCTCACTCAATGCTCAATGCTGCTCAGGCTGGAGTGCAGTGGCCTGATCTCGGCTCGCTACAACCTCCACCTCCCAGCTGCCTGCCTTGGCCTCCTAAAGTGCTAAGATTACAGCCTCTGCCCCGCCGCCACCCCGTCTAGGAAGTGAGGAGCGTCTCTGCCCGGTCGCCCCGTCTGGGAGGTGAGGAGCACCTCTGCCCGGCCGCCCCATCTGGGAGGTGAGGAGCGCCTCTGCCCGGCCGCCCATTGTCTGGGAGGTGAGGAGCGCCTCTGCCCAGCCGCCACCCCGTCTGGGAGGAAGTGAGGAGTGCCTCTGCCCGGCCGCCCCGTCTGGGAAGTGAGGAGTGCCTCTACCTGGCCATCCCGTCTGGGAAGTGAGGAGCGCCTCTGCCCGGTCGCCCCGTCTGGGAGGTGAGGAGCACCTCTGCCCGGCCGCCCCATCTGGGAGGTGAGGAGCGCCTCTGCCCGGCCGCCCATTGTCTGGGAGGTGAGGAGGGCCTCTGCCCAGCCGCCACCCCGTCTGGGAGGAAGTGAGGAGTGCCTCTGCCCGGCCGCCCCGTCTGGGAGGTGAGAAGCGCCTCTGCCTGGCCACCCTGTCTGGGAGGTGAGGAGCGTCTCTGCCCAGCCACACCGTCTGGGAGGAAGTGAGGAGCGCCTCTGCCCAGCAGCCCTGTCTGGGAGGTGTACCCAACAGCTCCGAAGAGACAGCGACCATCGGGAGCGGGCCATGAGGACGATGGCGGTTTTGTTGAAAAGAAGGGGGGGAAGTGTGGGGAAAGGAAGGAGAGATCAGATTGTTGCTGTGTCTGAGTAGAAAGAGGTGGGCATAGGAGACTCCATTTTGTTCTGACTAGGAGAAGTTCTTCTGCCTTGGGATGCTGTTGATCTATGGCCTTTCCCCCAGCGCCGTGCTCTCTGAAACATGTGCTGTGCCAACTCAGGGTTAAATGGATTAAGGGCGGTGCAAGATGTGCTTTGTTAAACAGATGCTTGAAGGCAGCATGCTCTTTAAGAGTCATCACCACTCCCTAATCTCAAGTACCCAGGGACACAAACACTGCAGACGGCCGCAGGGACCTCTGCCTAGGAAAACCAGAGACCTTTGTTCATGTGTTTATCTCCTGACCTTCTCTCCACTATTATCCTATGACCCTGCCATATCCCCCTCTCCCAGAAACACCCAAGAATCATCAATAAATACTTCATTAAAAAAAAAGATATAAACGAAAATAAGCACCTTTATGAATTTCATTATCTTAAACACTATTCTAGAAGTTTCCAAATTATTTCTTACCAGATAAACTTTTTTTTCAATTTTGTAAAAGATAAAATATGCTTGTTTCTGGAACACAACATGTAAAATTTCATTGATTCTATATATGATATTAATGTATAAAATGCAAAGTTGGTTTTTACCTTCTACTGTAACTTGGTTTAGAACTTAACTTTGATGAGTGTCCTGTGTCTCTGGATAGACTTCTTAGAAATATTTGATGTGTTTTAGTCCTATACAGAATTCTAAGTTAAATATTTCAAGATGGCTTTGGTCAGCCAAGCCTGACTGCTGGTATGCAGACATGAGCAAATCACTAAGAAAAATAATTAAAACCCTTACTTTGGATAGGCAGCTTGGAAACCAGCATATCTGTTGAATGTATTAACAATGACTCATAACCACATGAGTTAAATATACTGAGGAATTAAGTGTTTAGCTCATAGTTCTGGATGTACTGAGGTCTGGGATTACTATAACTCCAACAGAAAATAGTGATTGGATTAGATACTGGACTCAACTCCCAACTTCAAGGCCAAGAGTTTGCTAATAATGTACCCTGTAGGACTTAGACAGGAGGGGAAACTCCCTGCCTCCTGCCTTCTGTTTTCCAGGACTCTGTGTCAGGCAAGAGGGGGAAAATATCTTTGCAGCAGGCCGTGGTGTGACTTGGATTATTGCTTCAGATGCAAAGTCCAAAAATCTCAGAACAAAAGGAGTTCTGGTGACAAGTTGTAAGGAGAAAGAAAGTTGTAGGTGACAAGCTGTAAGGAGAAAGAAAGTTGTACTTCCTCACCATCTTAGGGGATCCCCAGGAGCCCTCAGTACAATGCAACTTGTATCTGGGCCTTCTCCAGCAGTGGAAGCAGCAGATAGGTGTCTGCTAGCAATCTGTCATCTTCCCTTTCTGTCCTCCTGACCTTGGGAGTCACAGCTCTGCAATGGGAACACTCCAGAGTGCTGGGCCTCCAGGGACAAACTACTCTCTGGAAAGGAGCTGATGTGCTTGCTCACCTTAAACTGTAAATGCTGTTGGGGTGTAATCTTCCCAGATACATGGAAAAAAAACTACAGAATTTTGCTGAGTTAGAAAAAGAAAAAACTACTAATACATGCAACAATGGATGAATCTCAAAAATATTACACCGAGCAAAGGAAACCAGACACAATGTGCACACAAAAAGCACATCGTCCAGAAGTGGGCGAGTGACAGGTTAGCCTGGGAAGGGTCATATGGTTGCATAGGCATGTCTATCATCTCTTCATAAAATGTGTGGGCCTATGTCATCTATTTGGGCTTCATCAAAAGTTCTGAGGAAAAAGGAACAGTCATCTTTAACATATCTGTGTCCTCAACCAAAAGCTGTCAATTGCCAACTCAATATCCATTCCCCCATACTTTTTCATTGCAAAACTCCAATTTATTCAAGTAACAATTCTATTCTACATGGGGAAATTAGTCCCAGGAGCCCAGGAGTTTCTTCTTGATTTGTCTAAGTCTATTGTGGTTATCTCATTCACGGGATTAAGAATTATTTTGGGGTTGAGTATGTGGCCTCCTTCTAGCCAATGAAATGTGTATAGAGCAGGGGGCTCCTGAGACAGATTCTCTTCCTTAAGAAAGAAATAATGCAAGAGATGGTCCTCTTATTCCTCTAGACATTGTTGCATCCATCAGGGACACCTGAGTCAGTTGTCTCCCAGGGAGGATGATAGTGTGAGGACAAAGCCAGAATCTTAAAGTGGCAGAACCTAAAGATGGAAAAAAGCTTGAATCCTTGATGATGCGGTTGAGCTCTGAGTTAATTCAACCAAGAGCAGCCCTCCTTATGAACTTCTTGTTAAAATAGAAAATAAATTTCCTTATTGTTTAAGTCATACTGAGTTGGAGTTTATATTACACGCTGCTGACAGCAGCTTAACTGACTTAAAAATCAAATTTTTGGGGGGTGATGCATATTTCCATACATAGTGTCTGTCACATAAAAGACACTCAGTCAATGTTTGTTGAAATATTGTAAGAAATGTATATGGCTTGGCACGTGGCTCATGCTTGTAATCCCAGCACTTTGGGAGGCCAAGGCAGGCAGATCACTTGAGGTCAGGTGCTCAAGACCAGCCTGGCCAACACGGTGAAACCCCGTCTCTACTAAAAATACAAAAATTAGCTAGGCATGGTGGCACACACCTATAACCCCAGCTACTTGGGAGTCTGAGGCAGAAGAATTGCTTGAACCTGGGAGACAGAGGTTGCAGTGAGCTGAGATAGCTCAACTGCACTCCAGCCTGGGCAACAGAGTGAGACTCTGCCAAAAAAAAAAAAAAGTATATATCAGACACTTTGATAACTACAGATACATCATTCCATCCAAATAAGTCTGAATTTGAGCTTATTTATACTGCAAAATGAGTAAAAAAGTAAGAGGACATGTAGGATTTATGTGGAGTGAGGTCATCTGGGAATCACTGATGGTCAGGCGTATCAGGGAGCCAGGCACAGTGGCTCATGCTTGTAGTATCAGCTACTCAGGAAGATAGTGTGAGCCCAGGAGTTTGAGGCTGCACTGAGCTATGATCACGCCATTCCACTCCAGCCTGAGTGACAGAGAGAGACTCTGTCTCCAGATAGACAGACAGACAGACAGACAGATAGATAGATAGATAGATAGATAAATGAATGTAGCAGGGAAAGTAACAGAAAAACCATCTGGCTGGGGAAATGTGATTTATAACTACAGGAACTTCAACCTTCAGTATGAAATCCTTGAAAATTCTGCTATAAACATGAGGGAATGATGACAAGGCAGGATAAGTGACAAGCTGCAAGCTTTTCTGAATCTGAAGCCTCGTTAAGATTAATCAAACAGATACTGAGCCTCTAGAACAAAAGTTTAGAAGCTTTTTGTTACGACCTGAGTTCCTCTACTTTTCTGTATTTAGATAAATCTCACTCCATACAGATCTGCTTTGCATATTGCCACAGCCAGAGCGATTTTTACAATGAAGGTGATGGCAATTCCAGTAAGCCTTTGTTCAAAAGATTACCCAGAGCCATGGTTTCATGGGGACCTTAATCAACACTGCACTATTCCACCCAATCATCCCCATTGATTTAAAATGGACTTTATTTTTTTAGAGCAGTTTTAGGTTCACAGCAAAGTTGAGCATATGATGCAGAGAATTCTGTACTCCCCCCTTGCCCCCACTATCAACATCCACCAGCAGAGTGGGGCATGTGTAGCGAGTGATGAGCCTATATTGATGCATCATTATCATCCAAAGCCCATAGTGTACATCAGGGTTTACTCTTCCTGCACTTGGCAAATGTATAATTACATATATCCACCATTATAGTACGGTACAGAGTAGTTTTGATGTCTTGTTTATAAGCTTATAAAATGCATATGCATTTCATTTTTACTGGCGTAGTTAACTACAGCAGGCAGAATAGAAGAGGGAACGGAACAATCACCTTACACCTCTTTCAAACAGATGAACTGGTGGAGGACTCTGTAAGTGAAGATTTATCACAAGAATTGAGCCTTTCTTTTTTAGTGTGCAAACAAAGAACACACCACTGGAAATAAAGACCAGTGTGGAAACAAACAACCAGTGAACTGAAGTGCAATAATGATGATTATTATAGAGATATGGTAGCAATCATGAAGAGCAATTTGACATAAATGCCTAATAATTGAGTTTCTGCTAAATAGCCAATACTCCAGGAACTTAAAGACATATTGAGTCTAGGAAAAGAATCTGAGCATTGTGAGAATCTGAGCCTAAGTTTCATCTGAGGAATTAGCAAGAGATAACAAACTGCTTGTGGAAATGACTAACCAGAAAATCCAGTGTGTCAGTGACATTTTCCGGACATACGCAAGGCTTCTTAGTAAGAGGGGCCCCACACATGATCCTCCAAAGAGAAAAAAAGCACATTCCATCAAGAGTATTGTAGAATCCTGGGGAGACAGGAAGCAAACATAATATGGACAATCCACTGAGTAAGGGGGGAAGTTTGCAAAGTTTCTTGGATTTTGCATAAAATATTTATAAAAATCTTCTCTAGAATGTTCCATTGCAACCACAGATAAGGTGGGGCTACTTACCTAAAAACAGAGCTGGGTTCTGTGATTAGCTTTTGTGTGCTAGAAAAACTACTCATATAAGAAGAGAGTGGGTATCATGGGTTAACATCTATGAATGGCTTTTGATGATACATCCTTCGAACTTGGGGACTTATTTCCCCTGGTGTTTATCCTAAGCCCAACTCCTGGAGGTCTCTCATTTCCAAAAGATAACTGAGCTGAAAACACTGGTAGGAGGTTGGGTAAACAAGCCAAAGACTTTGTTGTGGTTGACAGGAAAGGGAAAATGGTAAGAGGGTCACTGCTGAGTAAGACTATGTTCTGTGGCAGACACTCTTGTGTGCTCAGCAGTAAATCACCACACCACCACTCACCCTTCTTTTTTGCTATAAAACCCAAATGTTGTTCATTATCCTCCAGGTGGCCATGTCCTTCAGGGGAGACACTGTCTCTTTCTAGCCTCATAGGGTTAATATCCCTTGCCAAGTGACTCGTTTTAGGAAACAGGCATGTGAGACAATCTTGGCCAATGAGACTGGAGGGAAGCCTGCAGGGAGGACTCTGGGAAGAATTTTCCCACTCTTGAAAGGGAACACACAAAGGACCCTTTCATGTGTGGCAAGGTGAGGAAGGAGGAAATGCATGCTGTGGACAAAGGCTAATGGCAAGGAGATGGGCAGGAGAAGAACAGCACCAGGGTGCCAAGAAAATCAACCAACTCCAAAGCCCAAGAGATCACCAAAGATTCAGGAGACGATGCAGTGCCAAAGTCTCAGGCTTAGGAACAGAATAAACAGTCCAAGAATCTGGGGAGACCAACAGGTGCTTCACAGGGTGACACTTATTCTGATCTCATACTAAGGATATTTGTTCTCTGTTGTGAGTTTAACTCCATTGCACAGGTGTGTGTGGGCTCAGCTGCGTGTGTGAGGTAAAGGAGAATCTGAGTTATTCCCACGTGGGTGGATCTTGATCACAGCACAGACTAAGGTTCTGCTCCTATCACAGGGCCCTCTCCCTGTTTTTCTCCTACTTCTCCGGCCTCTTCAATGGAGCTCTTTCCTTCTTCTGCCCATCTCATAGCCATCTGTTCTCAAAATATGGCCCAGGAACCCTTGGGTGTCCCTTGGGCACTTTCAGGGAGAATGTGACAATTAAAACTATAATGCTAGATGACGAGTTAGTGGGTGCAGCGCACCAGCATGGCACATGTATACATATGTAACTGACTTGCACATTGCACACATGTACCATAAAACCTAAAGTATAATAATAATAATAATAATAATAATAATTAATAAATAAATAAAAATATAAACCTCAAAAAAAACTATTTTCATAATAATACCAAGGTGCTGTTTGCTATTTTCACTCTCCTCCTTTTACACATCCGATAGTAGAATTTCCAAGAAATATGATGTGACTTTTTTTTTGTTTTGAAAATATAGCTTTTTAAATTAAAACCTGTTATTTATTCTAACAGATAATGGGTTAATTACTGCTATCTTAAAATGAACTAAAAAATAATTTTTTAATTTCTCAGTTTCAATTTCTATTGCATGGTTCCTTGACTAGCACCATCAGAGCTTATTAGAAATGCAGAATCTTGAGCCAGGTGCAGTGACATGCACCTGCAGTCCCAGCGACTGGGGAGGCTGAGGCAAGAGGATCACTTAAGCCCCGGAGTTTGCGGCTGTAGTCTGCTATGATTGCAACTGTGAATAGCCACTGCAGTCCAGCCTGGGCAACATATCTATAACTTGTTTCTTAAAATAAATAAATAAATAAATAAATGCAGATTCTTGGGCCCTTTCCCAGAACTATTAACTCAGAAGCCCTGGAGGTGGGGCCCAGCAATCCTGTTTCACAAGCCCTCTGGGGGATGCTCATGCACATGGAAGTTTAAGAACCTCTGCTGTCATACACCGGTCCCCCAACATTTCTCCAAGGTGAGCAGAAACACATTTCTGAGTCTTCTGAACACAAGTCCCCAAGAGGCCATGGCTCCCACATGGGTTATGCACCTGTGTTAGGATACTAGGGCTGTCATAACAAAATACCTCAGACTGGGTGGCTTAAACAACAGAAATTTCTTTCCTACAGTTCTGGATGCTCAAACTCTGAGGTGAAGGTGTTGGTAAGTTTGGTGTTACCTAAAGCCTCTCTCCTTGGCTTGCAGGCGACTGCCTTCTCCCTGGAGCATCACATGGTTTTTTCTCTGTGCAGGTGCATCTCTGGTGTTTCTCTGTGTGTCCAAAGTTCCTCTTCTTATAAGAACACCAGTCATATTGGACTAGGCCCACCCTAATGACCTCATTTTAACTGAATCATCACTTTAAAGGCCCCATCTCCAAATACAATCATGCTCTGAGGTTCTGGGGGTTAGAGCTTTAACATATCCACATTTGAGGAGACACAATTAAGCCCATAACAGCGTCTCACTGTTAATAACTTTATTTACAATATTGGTTGGGGAGCATCCAAGAAAGCTGGTAGGCTCTAGAAACTGAGGCTTCAGAAACATCCTGCTCAGAAATTGCTCTCCTGTCTAGTCACAGAGTACTTACAATTACTGTTTGACTTGTTAAAATGCAAATATTCCTAGGAAGCATTCACTGAAACACCAACTGCTTTCCCCATATAATCATGTTGCCTTCTTTCTGGCTGAGATTAGGTCTAAGGAACTAGGAATTCAGGCCTGATGTGAGCTGTAAAGTACAACAAAGTCAGTAATCCATGATGGCAATTTGGAGATGGGTGGAGAGACACAGATACTATGGAGGGGATCCCTGGGGGAAGGTGGGAAAACCTCTGTGGGTCTATTTGGGCTCATTGCTTAGATCACTGTGGAGCAGGAGAAAGGGAAGTGGTGAAGGGCAGTTGGCTTGGATTTTCTGGTTGCTTCTGCGGAAGGGGAAGGAGAGTGAGACCAGGCACATAATGAATGGTTACAATAGGCATTCAGAAGGAGAGGTCGAGGGGAAAGTGAGTGTTACGTACAGTGATGGCCCCTACTATCATTGGCGGGGTCAATTAATCACCCTGCTCCCAGATTCTAAAACTGATGGGAAGAAAATGTCAGTTTATTAATGGTAAAGCAGGCTTATACAATGCAGCTTGGACAAAAGCCAGCGTCCTGAAGCACCTGCTGCTCCCAAACATTGCTGCAAACCCAGCCTCAATATGTCAGATAATTGGCCAAACCCACTGGAAATGATGGTGACAGGAGCCCAATAAATAGGCCCAAATCTTCACCATCTGCTCTGCCACTTCATCACAGTCCTTCCCCATGGACAGACTACTAGATTTCCTTTCTTGCTTCTCCATCTCCTTTCTCCACAAAAGATGCTTGAACCAGGCCCTGCATGTCTCCAAGCACCACAGTTCTAGGATAGAGTTGAACATTACATAACATGTGCATTTCCAGACAAGACTAGGCCCTGAAGCCCAAAGGTTTTTTGTTGTCATTGTTGTTGTTTTTGAGATGGAGTTTTGCTCTTGTTGCTCAGGCTGGTGTGCAATGGCGTGATCTCAGCTCACCGCAACCTCTGCCTCCCAGGTTCAAGCAATTCTCCTGCCTCAGCCCCCAAAGTAGCTGGGATTACAGGCATGCGCCACCATGCCCAGCTAATTTTGTATTTTTAGTAGAGATGGGGTTTCTCCATGTTGGTCAGGCTGGTCTCGAACTCCTGACCTCACATGATCTGCCCATCTGGGCCTCCCAAAGTGCTGGGATTACAGGCATGAGCCACCATGCCTGGCCGAAGCCCACAGGTTTTCACCACCCATTCTGAGCTCTCAATACTCATTGCCATTTCATCTGTAAACACATTTACTAAGCTTCCCTCATCCCAGAACTATAACATAATTTGCACATTGGTTTGTATCCATACTAAAATGCCACACTTCCATATTCGGGTATCTGCCCTCTAGGATGAGGCATAAGAAATAAGTCAAGCTACTCAGCCTCAGTGTACCTTCCGGCCCTGTCTTCCTCAGCTACCCTGCTTGGCTTGGTGGTCATCTCTATGTTGATGAGTCCTCCACCAAGCTTCAGAACTGTCTTTCCAACTGCCTATAGGACAACTTTCTCAGACGTTCCTCAGACACCTTCAACCAAAAAGGTCCAAGATTGCATTTGTTTATTTATGCTGAAAATTGTTCCTTTTGCTATACTTTACATCCCAGTTTATGATCACAATCCATGGATTGTCCCCTAAGCCAGAAATCCAGAGAGGGGAGAAGAATCACTGTGGTCTTCTCACTTTGGTTGCATTTCCTAGATTTTTCTCACCACCCAACTCAGTTCCTTGTCATCTCTAACCTCTACTAGTGGGCCCCAATCTCTTTTCTCCCAAGAAACAAATATTCATGCATCATCACAGCAGATGTGTGTAGGGCACTCTATGGCCATCAACATGCAGCACTGATGAAACAGGCTTCAGATCGTGGGCAGTTTCCAGGCCCTGCAGGAACCAGAGACCATCCTCAGACTGATCAGACACAGCACTGTGGCTGAGAGCCACTGGCTTGCGTGACAGCAATAGCTTTCTAAATGATCTTCCTGGATACAATGTGGCTCCCTCAAGTCCTGCCTCTCCATGCAGCCAAAAGTTTCTGCCTAAACAAACCTGACCAGGCCAGTCCTAGTTAACAACCACCCAAAACTTCCAACAGACTCCAGGACAAAACCAGTCACCTTCCCAGGGAACACAGAGCTCATCATGCACTGACCCCTACTACCCCCTCCAGCCTCATTTCTGGACACTCTCTGCCTTGCACCACAAGCTCTGGCAACCCCAGATGTACAGCTTCTTGAATGTGGGGCTGTTCCCTGCCATTCCTCACACTGCCACCTTAACCAAATGCCCTTCCTTTCATTACTCTCCATGTTGATTCCCCCAAATCCCAGTATCTGCCCTTTGCCTGGCTAACTCCAACCTGCTCTTTATAATGGCCAAGTATTACCTCCTCCCGGAAGCCTTCCACGGCCTCTTCCTCTCTTCAATCTCCCCATCTCGGGCAACCTATACTCACTTTTACGATGGCACCAATCACCCTGTGCTGCACTCACCACGTTAGAAATCTTGCTTTCTAAGCACAGAGCTCTTTGAGGACGCAGACCATGTCTTTTTCTTATCATCTTTCCTCAGTGCCTAGCACAGGAACCTAATTTGTAGCAGGTGCTCCATAAATGTTATCTGAGTGAATGAATGAATGATTTCCAGGAATAATGGAGAAACCTCATGTGACAGAGTTAACAGGGCACCATATATTAGAGGCAGTCCACAGTGCAGGAGGTGATTTACACCGTTGCCAGGTGAGCAGGGCTGGAGGTGGGGGGAGGGTGTGGGATATCCTCACAGTGAAATGTCCTGCAATAAAATCAAGAAAAAAGTGGAGTGCTTAATCCCTGCTTTTTAAAGTATGGGGTCTGTCCCCCACAGCCTTGCCACTCTTAAACTGTCTGTGATTCAAGACTGTTTTGAGACTAGGCATCCATTTTCAGTCCCTGAGACATGTACTACCTACCAAGCTCAATTTCCGGGAGTTAAACATTGCCCTCTCATATCCTATTTCTAGAATATAATCTTTGTCTTCCAAGGTCAACCACAATTGCCATATGCAAACTACCCTCAAATAGGGGGCCTCACAGAGGTACTGCTGCACATTTAGACAGTACCTGTGTTCCTGCCTACTCACCACCAGGGCAACTGGACTATTATCACAACGCAAACATCAGCCCAAGAAGTTCGCTTCCACTCTTGGCACTTCCTGGAACATAGCAGATCATCTTAGGAAGGTTACACCATCCCCTTGAGCACAACAGACTAAGGTTTTTCTCTCCCTTCTGTGACAGCCCTTCAGGTTTTTACATCTTGCTTCCCTTAGCTAGGCTTCCCCATTTTTTCAACAATTCCTTCTTTTGAGATGGTTTCTAAACCCCTTCACAATCATGCTCACTTTACTTAGAAGCATTCCTGTGCTGTATTCACAAAATGTTGCTCTTAAACTGTGTTCTCTGGAGTAGAACCCAGTACTGGAGAGCTGTTCTTAACCATGCACAACAGTTTACATCTGTCAGTGCACTTATTTATTATAGTGGTTATAATACCACTAAGATTGCCTTGGTTTTCAGTAGCCATATCAGCCCAGCCTTGATAATTGTAAATATGGAGCAATATAATGATAATTAAGCCAGGCACGGTGGTGCACACCTGTAATCCGAGCACTTTGGGAGGCTAAGGCCAGCAGATCACCTGAGGTCAGGAGTTTGAGACCAGCCTGGCTAACACGGTGAAACCCCATCTCTACTTAAAAAATACAAAAATTAGCTGGGCATGGTGGTGTGCACCTGTAGTCCCAGCTATTCGGGAGGCTGAGGCATAAGAATCATTTGAACCAGGAGGCAGAGGTTGCAGTGAGCTGAGATCATGCTCCTATACTCCAGCCTGGGCGACAGACTGAGACTCTGTCTCAAAAAAAAAAAAAAAAAAAAAAAAAAAAAAAAAAGATAGAGTAGAAATGCAGGATTTTGTCTTTGTCTATGTGCATAAAGGGTGGCAAGGCAGGGTGACTGGGAGGTAGCCCAGGAATGTTATATTCCAGCCATAAACTTGAAATGTTGTCAGACACTTAATATAGGGTTACCAAGATGCAGAGGTTCCTGGAGACGTATTGAGCAGATGCTGAGGATATACCCCGGCTCTTAGAAGAATTCTACCTAAAAGAAAAGGTAGAAAGGAGTAAGGCAAGGGTGCAAATTTCCTGTGATACCCAAGGGAGCAATCACCTTAACAACTGAGGCCCATGCCAAGCACTCTAGTTATCTGATGAAGACATTTTACCATGAAACCATGAAGGGCTAGAGCCCCAGGTCATCCCTTCTTACCCCTAGCATGAGAGTCACATACAACTGGTGGTAGCATCTAACCTGGTACATTTAAACCCCAAAAGAAAATTTGTATATAGCTGGGATTAGTAGATGTGTATATCTGTTTAATAGATACATGAGACGTTTTATTATCTCTCATTTTTCAATTTCCGGTGATTTTCTTCTGTATAAGAATTCATTGGTTTTCACTTAGCTAGTGAGTAATTCAATATCTGCGTGCTTCCCCCTTCCCATTATACCCTCATCTATTCAGCTGATATTTTTCTTGTTTTGGAGCATGCAGCTAGAGTATTATATTACTATCTCTTCTAGCTTTGGGTCATCTATAAATTTTGAAGCATGCTTTTCTATACAGTCCATAAATTAAGGGATCAACAGTGTCCACAAAAATAGGAATCATTGGCCAGTTGCCATGGCTCTTGCCTGTAATCTCAGCACTTTGGGAGACTGAGGCGGGCAGATCACTTGAGCCCAGGAGCTCAAGACCAGCCTAGGCAACATGGTGAAACCCCATCTCTACCAAAAAAAATTACAGAATTTAACCAGCATGGTGGTGTGTGCCTGTGGTCCCAGGTACTTGGGTGGCTGAGGTGGGAGGATTGCTTGAGCCCAGGCGGAGAAGGTTGCAGTGAGTCACGATTGCACCTCTGCACTCCAGCCTGGGCAACAGAGTGAGACCCTATCTCAAAAAAAAAAAAAGAAAAGAAAAAGTAGGAATCATTAACTAGCCAAGAGTTAGAAGGAAAAGGTGATAGGAGGATGTTTCTGATAACTCTGATAATACTACCATAAAATCTGATAATATTGCCAATGGATTATTTTCAAATCACAGTAAAGAACATGGGAAGGGAGTTTGCCTAGACTTAATTTTAATTTTCTACACAGTGGTTAGCAAGTCTTAACAACCAGTAATCTCTTTGCCATATTGACAATGAATTATTCCATTATCTCTTGTTTAGTTCTTTGAATAGTTACCAATTTCTTGTTTTGTGTGTGTATTAGTCCATTCTCACACTGCTATAAATACCTGAAACTGGGTAATTTATAAAGAAAAAAAGGCTTAATTGGCTCACGGTTCCACAGACTGTACAGGAAGTATGGCTGTGGAGGCCTGAGGAAACTTCCAATCATGGCAGAAGGGGAAGCAGGCATGTCCTACATGGCCGGAGCAGGAGGAAGAGAGTAAAGGAGGAAAAGCTACACACTTGTATTAAACAACCAGATCTCTTGAGAACTCACTCACTATCACCAGAACAGCAACAGGACAGTCTACCCCCATGATCCAATCACCTCCCACCAGGACCCTCCTCCAGAATTTGGGGTTACAATTCAACATGAGGTTTGGGAGGGGGCACAAATCCAAACCATATCAGTATCCAAACCTCTTAATCTTTCTCTCTCCTGTCATCCATCAATTGCATTTTTTCACTTTTTAGCATTATCTATCAGATAGTTTAGGGAGAGGTAAAACTATATTCAGCTTGCTTTGCCATTTACTAAAATCCCTGTGAAGTGAGGGAGGAGATTAAAATTATTGGCTTATTTGAATTTCCACTACAATAACATGACTTTATACCAACAATGCAATCGCATCTCTAACAGGAGCTGGAGAAGAAAAACGAGAAATCATAGTGCAGCTGTTGGAGTTGGAGATTTGTGGAGGGAGACTGGAGAACTGGACATATTTTTTAAACCTAAGTGTTTTGAGATGCCATTTCAAAACTCCTGCTTACTTTGGCTTCCTTTTATCAAAAACAGGTGGTTCTTTGTACTTTGAAAGAGACACACAGGCTGCAAAGAGTCATCTGAACTGCTGAGAAATGTCTTTAATCTTGACCATTTTCAAACACAGATCTCCACAGTGAACAATTTTCTGAGGAATTCTTACAAAGCAGAGTCTGTTCAGAGGACGCTGATTAAAAAAACCTCTGTACACAGAGCATAATGAAGAGGGGAAGAAAGTGCATGGCTTCAGGTAACTTAATAAAAAGGGAGAAAATTTGACCGGAAATGAAAGACTACCCATGTTGAAAGCATATAGTATGCTGTGATTCAGAATAAATGAAATAGAATTCTTCTGGGTCTAAGAAACCAGCGCTTCCCCCCAAGCACTGCAGAGAGTGTTAGCTTCCAGTTGTATAAATGTGTAGAAATAAAAAAGGATGCATGTAGAATATCCTTATCATAATTGCAGGCCAGGGACTTTCAGTCATCTTGCACCAATAATTTAGGGTCTATGATTTTCCATCAACTTGTATTCTCTTAGAACAACAAAAACTCCAATCACTCATAAACTGGTAAGGATGGTGTATGTTTAATGTCTATCAGTACAGTGTGTGGGTAGGTTGACCATTTAATACCAATCCAAACAGCCTTGTAATCTAGGTGTTTAGGAATGTGGGTGAAGATGCCACACTGTTGGATTTTATGGCTATTTGTGTGCATGTGAACACGAGCCAGTGGAGGGAGAAATTCAGTAACCTCCTTCTGGGACTGATTGGTGCTGTTTGCCTTCAGATCCATTCTTTGAGCTTCCCTGGCTCTGCTCCAACCTCTGAAGGCTATTTCCCAGGCTCCTGTTTCATAGGTCTTCAGTTGGGCATAGCCAATCAAAGATTGGATGATAGAAATAAGAGAGAAGCCAAAATATTCCTCATCTGCCTTCTCTGCACAGGTGGCTCTTCTGGCAGTGGCTTCATCTTTTTCACAAGCCCAACATGATTCCAACTTTGATTGGACACCGTAAGTCTCTCCATCTTAGGGGTGGTAGCAGTTTACAAGCTACTGCCAATTTGGGGTGGAGGTGCCTAACTGTGCTCTGTTTAGCTTGTAGTCTGTGTGGATGATCCATTTCTCGCATTAAATTAACTCTTCTAAAATAATCAGAGTTGTTTCTGTTTCCCAGATGGATCCTGAATGATAAAACTGATGTATAGATTAGGTATTTTCCACTGAATCATGACTTCCTTTAATCTAGATGGAATCCCCTAATTATCTAACTAAAGTAACAATAGCTAATATGTCTTGAGCACTTTTTTTTTTGTTTTTTTGTTTTTGGGGATGGAGTCTTGCTCTGTCACCCAGGCTGGAGTGTGGTAGTGCGATCTCGGCTCACTGCAACCTCTACCTCCCGGGTTCAAGCAATTATTCTGCCTCAGCCTCCTGAGTAGCTGGGATTACAGGTGCGCACCACCACACCCGGCTAATTTTTGTATTTTTAGTAGAGACAGGGTTTTGCCATGTTGGCCAGGCTGGTCTCGAACTCCTGACCTCGTGATCCACCCACCTTGGCCTCCCAAAGTGCTGGGATTACAGGTGTGAGCCACCGCGCCTGGCCTCCCAGTTGGTCTTCACATAATAATTGTATGAAGAAGGTACTAACACTATCCTCATTTGAGGAATTTGAAATTCAATTAGATTTTAGGTAACTTATCCAAGATCATGCTCATTAAGTGGCTGAGTCAGAATTCAACCATCATTTGTATAACCAAGGTCCAGTATTCTTACTTTTAATCACTGTATTATGTTGTCTTTGAACATATTGTACTTATAAAAAATGTAGCTAGGCTGGTTATAGTGGCTCACACCTGTTGGGAGGCCAAGGCAGGAGAATCACTTAAGGCCAGGAGTTTGAGACTAGCCTGGGCAACATAGCCAGACCTTGTCTCTATAAAAATAAAAAATAAAAATTAGCCAGGTGTGGTGGTGCATACCTGTCATCCTAGCTACTTGGGAGGCTGAGGTGGAATAGGATTGCTAGAGCCCAGGAGTTTGAGGCTGCAGTAAGCTATGATCATACACTGCACTCCAGCTTGGGCAACAGAGAAAGACCTTGTCTCAAAAAAATTAAAAAAGTGGATAAAAGTCAAGTATCTTACAATTAAAACAAACTCATGTTACAGGAAATAAAAGAACTTACGGAATCATACTACTGAAAAGTACCAGCTCACTTTAAGGCAGGGTCCAAACAACATTTTGGGTCTTTATGTCTTTCTTCCTCTCTATCTCTTGGAAGAGCTCTCTCCAGTGGCAGACAAAACAGCAACTGGCAGCCCAAACTCATACTCTGCCAGCTTAGGAAGGCCAGCAGAAAGAGCCAGCATTTGCTGCGAATGGCTTTAAAAATAAAAAATCCTAGGGAAAGCCCTGATTTGTCTGGTTAAGATCATCTGCTTATCTCTGAACCAATTACTGTGGCTAAGTGAATGGGGCCCTGCAATTGCTGGGGCCTGGATAACACGCCCCATCTCAGTGGTGGTGGGTCAAAGCCCTACTTGACCTACAGAGAATGAGAATGGGTTCCTTACTCTAAAGAAGAATTCTGTAACCAGAAGAAATCAAAGTGGTTTTAAAAACACAAAGGCAAAGGCTGTTCAACAGAGGAGAGTTCACATCCCTTCTGGACCACAGATATATAATGAATTCCCTAGATATTTCCCACTCTTGGTAAACAATGTTTGAAACATATTTTCCTCATTTTGCACATGTTCTTTAGTTTTTATATTGTCATGCCCTGGGTTATTTTCTATTGTTTTCAACTCTAAGCCCTCCCTCTATACCCTGCTCTGAAATGCTAGGTCTGGAGGCTAAAAACTACCTCTCCCAGATGTGCTTACCAGCTGGCTTCCTGTTACGGTGTAATGATTGGACAATTGGAGGCACTAGAAAGACATAGCAAGGCACAAGGAGAGAAAAAGTAACTCACTTCTTGTTACAGATTCCTGCTAGCTCCACACTGACAGCAAAGCCTAGTCTAGCTTCTCTCACCACTTCCAATGCCAGTTGTGCTTTGCCCATGTTGATGGTTCAATCCCCGTGCACTTGGTGTTCCAGGGAGAAGTCTAAGAACTGAGCCAGAGTAGGGGTGGAACTTCTTCTAAGTTCAAGCTTCTAGGACCTCCTCACAGACACTTCCTCCCTTTTGTTTTTCCAGCCCTGCAAGTGGTAGCCGCTTCCATCAGTACCTATCTGGCTTACCTCAGCATCCTGGTTTTCCAACAGCTGGGTAATCAATTTCCTGCATCTACTGTGGTTGAAATATCTAGCATGGTTTATGTTACTCTGACTAAACAGGTTCTTCTTATCTTCATTCCAGTGACTGTCCCATTGATGCTAAAAAATTGGCACTTGTAGCCCATTTATATCTCTATTTCAGCTATACAAAGTTTATGAGCTCTTATAACTAATATCACCACTTTTTAATTGTTTTCTTTTTATAAAATAGGAATGTACAAAATAGTGGAACAATTGAACAAATGCTGCTATACAAGGATAGACATGCTGTTGGAACTAAACTTTTGACTGGCAGGCAGTAATCACATGATACTTTGAAACGTTTATCATTAACTGATATATGAAAGATACACTTGGTACAAGGATGACTCAGAAATATGTGACCACTTAACATTTTAAAAGTTGAGAACTGCTTGTAATTGCTTTCCTGCAAAGGAAATATAAAAACTTCAGTGGTCACCTACGGCCACTAGCGTAATTAGAACATTTTTATTAACCATCTTGATCTTCTTGAGTAAGCCTGGTACAATTTTGTGCTTTAAGGAGACAAGTGATGAAAATCAAACACTTCTAACCATAGCTAATTACCTCATGCAGTAGGCAGGGTTCTAAAATGACCCCCAAAATTCCTGTCTTCTTGTAGACAAGTCCTGTATAATCCCCTCCCTTGGGTGTGAGTGAACCTGTGACTATGATATATGTCACTGTCATGATTATATTATATTATACAGCAGAAAGATTTTACAGGTATAATTAAAGTCTCCAATCAGTTGACTTTAACTTAAAAGGGAGATTATCCTTGGTGGGACTGACCTAATTGTGGGAGCCCTTGAAAGGGACTACATCCTTCCTGAAGTCAGAGATTTAAGACACGAGGTAGAGCTGCTTTAAAGAGGGCCACATGGCAGGAATCTGAGACCAATTTCTGGTACCTGAGAATGATCCCTAACCCACAGAAAGCAAGAAAATGGGAACATCAGTCATACAGCCATAAGGAAATAAATCCTTCCAACATCCTAAAGAAGGTTGGAGGGGATATTTTTTTTTTCTTTCCCCAGTCGAGCTTCCAGATGAGGATGCACCTGGTGGACACCTTAACTTCAGCCTAGGATAATACTGAGCAGAGGACCTAGCTAGCCATGGTGAACTCCTGACTCACAAAAATGGTGAGATAGTAAATTTGTGTTACGTTAAGCCACTATATTTGAGGCAACTTGTTACAAGTAACAGAAATATAATATAATATATAGGGGGTGGGAATTCCTATTGCAATAGAAGCAAAATATATAATAGCCACAATAAGAAAAGGGTGCAGTGGCTCATACCTGTAATCTCAGTACTTTGGGAGGCCGAGGTGGGCAGATCATTTTAGCTGAGGAGTTCGAGACCAGCCTGTGCAACACGATGAGACCACACCTCTACAAAAAAACACAAGCCAAGCATGGTAGCATCTGCCTGTAGTACCAGCTATTCAGGAGGCTGAGGTGGGAGGACTGCTTGAGCTCGGGAGGCGGAGGTTGCAGTGAGCCATGATCATGCCACTGCATTCCAGACTGGGCAACAGAGTAAGACTCTGCCTAAAAAAAAAAAAAAAAAAAAAGAAAGAAAGAAAGAAAGGCATAAGAAGTTAAATTTTAAAAATTATAAAACTTCACTGATCAATAAAAGGGAATTTAAAAAAAT
This sequence comes from Pongo abelii, assembly GCF_028885655.2. Taxonomy (NCBI): domain Eukaryota; kingdom Metazoa; phylum Chordata; class Mammalia; order Primates; family Hominidae; genus Pongo; species Pongo abelii. The sequence goes on from NC_071992.2 coordinate 119,340,784, forward strand.
GGGGAGACATATTACATCCCTATGAGGAAAGATTAAGTGTTTTAAATACATCAATATTTAAAGAATTTTTATGTCCAATAAAAATGCATTAATAGCCCAATAGAAAAAAAAGTGAAGGACTTGAACAGAAATGTTGGAAGACTTGGAAATAGCCAATAAACTTGGAAATGATCAATAAATATGGTCAATTTTAAAGTGGCAAACATTTCAAATACAGTAATATTTAAAGTTGCGGGTGTAAGAGATGTGTGCCCTCATCACTGCAATGGGTGTATCAAGTGATATAATTTTTATAAAATGTAATTTTATATTGCATATCAAGAGTCTTTAAAAAGTTCATCCTCTTTGATTTAGTAATTTCACTCCTAGTATTCTATCCATAGGATATAATGATATGTGTGCTAAATGACTTTGTAGAATGATATTCAATGCAGTGTTTTTTATAAGCTGAAAATAACCTATGATAGCAAAATTTCCAGCATTTATTCCACTTAAAATGATTGAACTAAGTCAAACTATACTCATTCCCTTGGATAATGATTGGTTAGGAAACTGACGTGTGGTCCAGTCCTGGCTGAAGACATGACCAAGTTCTGTAACGACTTTGGAGGAGATTCCTTGTCCTTAACAATGACACAGAGAGGAAACTGTAGCTCATCTTTTCTGAATATTTCTGTGCCTGAATGTGGTGTCTGAGACCATCTGATTATCAGGAGTGGAGAAAGCCAGAGGGTAAAACTGACCCATTGAAGACGACAGAACAGAATGATGGAAAGACCTGGGCATTCTCTTGCCTCAGGGGCTTTGCATTGGAATACCCACTGCCTGGAATGGTCTTCTCATAGATACCTGCACAGCTTACTTACTTCCCTACCTTCAAGCCTTTGCTCAAATGCCACCTACTTATGAGACCGAGCCTGACCACTCTATGCAAAATTACAATTGACTTCCTCTATACTGCCACTAACATTTTTAGTTCCTCTTCCATCTTCTATTGTATTCCATAGAATTTATCACCGAACATACTTATATAATGCATTTATTATATCTATTGTTTACTGCCTGTCATGACAAACTAACCTGTAAGCCCTTTGAAGGCTGGGATGTTTATCATTATTATTTATTGATAAATCCCTGTAGCCTTGAACAGGGCTGAGAACATAGTGGGACTTTGATAAACATTTGTTCAATGAATGAATGAATGAATCCAGCAGTAGTGATGGATTCAAGGTTCAAAACTTGAATCTACTGACTTCAAATTTCACAACTGTCCCCCCTGATGGTGTGCTGCTTTCAAACAGAAGAAAGACTATTAAGGGCACAAGTGAATGGACTTGCTATGCATAGTTTTAGAAAGCAAAACCAGGGCATATGGATCAAAACTACATGGAGCTTCTTAAGGGAACAACTTCTTAGGCTAATCCCAACCCACATTCTCCAGAGTGCAGCTCGCTGCTAACTCTGGTTTTACCATTCCCTTGGGGCCCTTTCACTTTAATCCCTTTTTGTCCTTATGACAGCTGAGTCCAAAGGCACTTTTTTGCCTTTGTTTCTTGTTTTTGTTTTTTAGAGACAGGGTCTCATTCTGTCACCCAGGCTGGAGGGCAGTGGTGTGATCATAGCTCACTGTAGCCTCCAACTCCTAGATTCAAGCAATCCTCCTGCCTCAGCCTCCCAAGTAGCTGGGCGTATTGGCACACAACACCATGTCCAGCTAATCTTTTTATTTTTTGTAGAGATGGGGAGTTCACTATGTTGCCCAGGCTTGTCTCGAAGTCCTGACCTCAAATGATGCTCCTACCTCAGCCTCCCAAAGTGCTGGGATTACAGGCATAAACCACCATGTCTGGTCTTCTTTGCCTTTAAGCGTTTCAATCTTTGGCTCAAATGTACACAATTCTTTCCTCAATCTCCAGTAGTCACATTGTGGAAGGCTACAATATTCAAAAGGAATATTATTAAATACTGTAATGAGGTTCTCCAGCCTTAGTACATCCCTGCTTTGATGCTTTGACCTTTGGAAAGTTCTTTGAGCTCTCTGAGTTGCCTTTAATTTTGTGCATCAATTGTAAAATAAATGGATTGAATTAGATTATCTCTAAAACTCTTGTGAACTCTCAAAACCTATGATTCTACTCTACCAAAGAATTAGAACTTGCATCACATGAACTAAGTAGTGATAAACTATACCCAACAGTCTTAATTAACCCATTCACTTCCCTTTCCAATTCCTTTCAATAGAGATTTTTTTTTTTGGTTGGGAATGGGCATTATATGCGCATGAAAAATACTACTTGAAGCTACTTCTAATTATCAACTACTTAAGTATTTAAATTTAAAAACCAAGTTTTTCTTAAGTTTTTAAGCTCAACATGGAAGATTCAGCTTCAACTGACTCATTTATTTAAAAGATTCAATTTACCTAAAATTTAGCTATATTTAAAAACTGAGTTAAATTATTTTACACATTTTAAACGGCACTTACAAATTTAATATATCTAATTTTCTCAAATGCCAAATGCCTATCAGGGCAAACTTTAATGAGAAAGCCTGGCACGATGGTGCTGTAGTTAGTCAAGCTACTCTGGAGGGTAAGGTAGGAGGATTGTTGACCAGGAATTCTAGACCAGCATGGACAACATAGTGAGACCCTGCCTCAAAAAATGAAAAATAACTTTTAAAAAATCTAGTAAGAAGAATGATTTAAAACACCCATTCTCTTCTTTTAAATCTAATAATCAAGCTTATAGATGTAGTAGTTAAGTTTTATCAAACATTTAAAACCTTTACAAACTTGACTAAATTTTGTTATTCATTTCAAATTAATATCAGAAATCTAATGTGTTACATTTTCTTAAATGTCTCAAATGTTTCAATAACATTAGAATGTTAATGTTTAACTAAAACATGTCATCATAATTGTTAAAAGAGTTATTACTAAAATTAGAATCTACAAAAGGCTGTTTGTTATTTTGTGGTTCAGAAAGGGTCACTCTGGAAATAGCCTTCAGGATACAAAAATAACCCATAATCTCTAAACAGAACTAAAATCTATAATGGTAGAATGAGCTCAAGTTTTAGACCAAGAAAACTCAGCCAGACTGAGAGAGTAAATCCCAGGGATGGAACGATAAATGCCTTTGCAAACCTGTAGAAGTATAAAAGTAAGCATAGAGACAGTGTAGTTAATAAACCTATAGTGGTATACTTTTGTGCTAATTTTAGGACCTCAGAGACAGGATATGTGAAAATCCTCTTTATGCTGTAAAGCATTTATATATTATTATATATTATCTTTAAATTCATGATATCTGGCTTACTTTACATTGTAATTTGGTTAATTCTGAGAATGTATAGTTTAAAAATGCCTGGATGTTAATGCAGGGCTAGGGTTTTGCTGAAACCGAAATCTGGACCCTACATTTACACAGAGCGACCATCTGATGTCAGCGGTGATAGTTGCAGCAACAGCAACAGCAGGCACTGGAATTGGAACTGGCTAAAAGACAGACTCTTTGGTGGTTCCCTGCTCTCCTTTCCAGAGACCGCTGCCATCACAGTGATTTGGCTGCTAAAAGGCAACAGCTGGGACTTTGTTCAGTTTTATACAGGGCCAGTTTCTTTTCTTTTCTTTTCTTTTTTAATACTTTAAGTTCTGGGATACATGTGCAGAACGTGCAGGTTTGTTATATAGGTATACACATGCCATGGTGGTTTGCTGCACCCATCAACCTGTCACCTATATTAGGTATTTCTCCTAATGTTATCCCTCCCCTAGCCCCCAACCCCGACAAGCCCCGGTGTGTGATGTTCCCCTCCCTGTGTCCATGTATTCTCATTGTTCAACTCCCACTTATGAGTGAGAACATGCAGTATATGGTTTTCTGTTCCTGTGTTAGTTTGCTGAGAATGATGGTTTCCAGCTTCATCCATGTCCCTGCAAAGGACATAAACTTATCCTTTTATATGGCTGCATAGTATTCCGTGGTGTATATATGCCACATTTTTTTTATCCAGTCTATCACTGATGGGCGTTTGGGTTGGTTCCAAGTCTTTGCTACTGTGAATAGTGCTGCAATAAACATACATGTGCATGTGTCTTTACAGCAGAATGATTTATAATCTTTTGGGTATGTACCCAGTAATGGGATTGCTGGGTCAAATGGTATTTCTAGTTCTAGATCCTTGAGGAATTGCCACACTGTCTCCCATAATGGTTGAAGTAATTTACGCTCCCACTAACAATGTAAAAGCGTTCCTATTTCTCCACATCCTCTCCAGCATCTGTTGTTTCCTGACATTTTAATGATCGCCATTCTAACTGGGGTGAGATGGCATCTCATTGTGGTTTTGATTTGCATTTCTCTAATGACCAGTGATGATGAGCTTTTTTCCATATGATTGTTGGCCACATAAATGTCTTCTTTTGATAAGTGTCTGTTCATATCCTTTGCCCACTTTTTGATGCGGTCATTTTTTTTTCTTGTAAATTTGTCTGAGTGCCTTATAGATTTTGGATATTAGACCTTTGTCAGATGGATAGATTGCAAAAATTTTCTCCCATTCCGTAGGTTGCCTGTTCACTCTGATGATAGTTTCTTTGGCTGTGCAGAAGCTCTTTCATTTAATTAGATCTCATTTGTCAATTTTGGCTTTTGTTCCCATTGCTTTTGGTGTTTTAGTCATGAAGTCTTTGCCCATGCCTATGACCTGAATGGTATTGCCTAGGTTTTCTTCTAGGATTTTTATGGTTTTAGGTTTAATGTTTAATTCTTTAATCCACCTTGAGATGAGTTTTGTATAAGGTGTAAGGAAGGGGTCCAGTTTCAGTTTTCTGCATATGGCTAGCCAGTTTTCCCAACACCATTTATTAAATAGGCAATCCTTTCCCCATTGCTTGTTAGTGTCAGGTTTGTCAAAGATGAGATGGTTGTAGATGTGTGGTGTTATTTCTGAGGCCTCTGTTCTGTTCCATTGGTCTATATCTCTGTTTTGGTACCAGTACCATACTGTTTTGGTTACTATAGCCTTCTAGTATAGTTTGAAGTCAGGTAGCATGATGCCTCCAGCTTTGTTCGTTTTGCCCAGGATTGTCTTGGCTATATATGGGCTCCTTTTTGGGTCCATATGAAGTTTAAAGTAGTTTTTTTCTAATTCTGTGAAGAAAGTCAGTGGTAGCTTGATAGGAATAGCACTGAATCTACAAATTACTTTGAGCAGTATGGCCATTTTCACAATATTGATTTTTTCTATCCATGAGCATGGAATGTTTTTCCATTTGTTTGTGTCCTCTCTTATTTCCTTGAGCACTGGTTTGTAGTTCTCCTTGAAGATGTCCTTCACATCCCTTCTAAGTTGGATTCCTAGGCATTTTATTCTCTTAGTAGCAGTTGTGAATGGGAGTTCACTCATGATTTGGCTCTCTGTTTGTCTGTTATTGGTGTACAGGGATGCTTGTGATTTTTGCACATTGATTTTATATCCTGAGACTTTGCTGAAGCTGCTTATCAGCTTAAGGAAATTTTTGGCTGAGACGATGGGGTTTTCTAAATATACAATCATGTCATCTGCAAACAGAGACAATTTGACTTCCTCTCTTCCTATTTGAATACCCTTTATTTCTTTCTCTTGCCTGATTGCCCTGGCCAGAACTTCCAATACTATGTTGAATAGGAGTGGTGAGAGAGGGCATCCTTGTCTTGTGCTGGTTGTCAAAGGGATGCTTCCAGGTTTTGCCCATTCAGTATGATATTGGCTGTGGGTTTGTCATAAATAGCTCTTATTATTTTGAGATAAGTTCCATCAATACCTAGTTTATTGAGATTTTTAGCATTAAGGGCTGTTGAATTTTGTCAAAGGCCTTTTCTGCATCTATTGAGATAATCATGTGGTTTTTGTTTTTGGTTCTGTTTATGTGATGGATTACGTTGATTGACTTGCATATGTTGAACCAGCCTTACATCCCAGGGATGAAGCCGACTTGATCGTGGTGGATAAGCTTTTTGATGTGCTGCTGTATTCAGTTTGCCAGTATTTTATTGAGGATTTTCGCACTGATGTTCATCAGGGATATCGGCTTGAAATTTTCTTTTTTTTTTTTTGTTTTGGTTTCAGGATGATGCTGGCCTCATAAAATGAGTTGGCGAGGAGTCCCTCTTTTTCTATTGTTTGTAGTAGTTTCAGAAGGAATGGTAGCAGCTCCTCTTTGTACCTCTGGTAGAATTTGGGTGTGAATCCATCTGGTCCTGGGCTTGTTTTGGTTGACAGGCTATTAATGACTGCCTCAGTTTCAGAACTTGTTATTGGTCTATTCAGGGATTCAATTTCTTCCTGGTTTAGTCTTGGGAGGGTGTATGTGTCCAGGAATTTATCTATTTCTCCTAGATTTTCTAGTTTATTTGTGTAGAGGTGTTTATAGTATTCTCTGATGGTAGTTTATAATTCTGTGGGATCAGCGGTGATATCCCCTTTATCATTTTTTATTGTATCTATTCGATTCTTCTGTCTTTTCTTCTTTATTAGTCTGACTAGTGGTCTATCTTTTTATTTATCTTTTCAAAAAACCAGCTCTTGAGTTCATTGATTTTTTGAAGGGTTTTTCATGTCTCTATCTCCTTCAGTTCTGCTCTTAGTTATATCTTGTCTTCTGCTAGCTTTTGAATTTGTTTGCTCTTGCTTCTCTAATTCTTTTAATTGTGATGTTAGGGTGTCGATTTTAGATCTTTCCCATTTTCTCCTGTGAGCATTTAGTGCTATAAATTTCCCTCTAAACACTACTTTAGCTGTGTCCCAGAGATTCTGGTATGTTGTGCATTTGTTCTCATTGGTTTCAAAGAACTTATTTATTTCTGCCTTAATTTCATTATTTACCCAGTAGTTATTCAGGAGCAGGTTGTTCAGTTTCCATGTAGTTATGTGGTTTTGAGTGAGTTTCTTAATCCTGAGTTCTATTTGATTGCACTGTGGTCTAAGAGACTGTTTGCTATGATTTTCATTCTTTTGCATTTGCTGAGGAGTGTTTTTACTTCCAGTTATGTGGTCAATTTTAGAATAAGTGCGATGTGGTGCTGAAAAGAAAGTATATTCTGTTGATTTGGGGTGGAGAGTTCTGTAGATGTCTATTAGGTCTGCTTGGTCCAGAGCTGAGTTCAAGTCCTGAATATCCTTGTTAATTTTCTGTCTCGTTGATCTGTATAATATTGACAGTGGGGTGTTAACATCTCCCACTATTATTGTGTGGGAGTCTAAGTCTTTTCGTAGGTCTCTAAGAACTTGCTTTATGAACCTGGGTGCTCCTGTATTGGGTGCATATATATATTTAGGATAGTTAGCTCTTCTTGTTGCAGTGATCCCTTTACCATTATATAATGTCCTTCTTTGTCTTTTTTGATCTTTATTGGTTTAAAGTCTGTTTCATCAGAGACTAGGATTGCAACCCCATACAGGGCCAGTATCATGGGCATATGACCTGTGCTGTCATACAGGGCCAGGCACTTAGAAGGACCCCACACGTGATTTAATGCTCTATTGACACCATTTTGCAATTCTGAAAAATTTTTTAACAAAAGCTCCTGCATTTTCATTTTGCACTGGGCGGGGCAAATTATATAACCAGCCCTGGCTTTACAGTTCATTTGGATTTTTGCTGCTTCTAGAAAAACAAGTGAAATTTACCTTTAGTTAGTTACCAGCCCAGGACTGGGCATTCTCAGAACTGCCGTGACCTGCTTCCCTGCTAGACTGCTCCCTCTCTTTAATATCCATCAGCTGGACTCACCAACTCGGGAAAACCTGCATGGGTCTATAGGGAGACCCCTGCTGAGCTGAATTTGACTCCACAGTATTACTATCCGTCACAACCTCGTGTTGTTATGGGTGTGGCAAGACTTCTGTTATGCCTGATTCCAGCCAGTTATATATAAAAGATCTCCTGCTCCAACCTGGCCCTACCTGGTGGGTTGCCTGGGCCCTGAGAATGCTTTCTTCTACAATGGACAGGCCAAAGGAGGACAGCGGGGGTTACAAAAAGATAATATCCATCAGAGGCAAAGAGTACTCAAAAGTGAACTTCTACCATTTCCACTGGATACTGATTAACTTCCCTGAGCCTCAGTTTCCTCATTCGTTTATGAGAGTAGCCCAGGAGGCATCTACCCCTCCCAACCCGCCAGGATTGCTGAGAGGACAGAGTACGCGTGCAAGGTTTTGCAATGTGCCAGAGCTTAGTAAGTGTTAGCACTTATGAAAACAGAGTTTATACATCATTTGGGTCATGGGACTCTTGGAAAACCTGATGATACCTATGGTTTCTTCCTGTCCCCGCCCCACCCCCACCTTCCAGCCTCCAAAAATGTCACCTCCAAAAAACAAATAAGGCAGGGCGCGGTGGCTCACGCCTGTAATCCCAGCACTTTGGGAGGCCGAGGCGGGCGGATCACAAGGTCAGGAGATCTAGACTATCCTGGCTAACACGGTGAAACCCCGTCTCTACTAAAAATATAAAAAATTAGCCGGGCGTGGTGGCGGGCGCCTGCAGTCCCAGCTGCTCTGGAGGCTGAGGCAGGAGAATGGCGTGAACCCGGGAAGCGGAGCTTGCAGTGAGCCTAGATGGCGCCGCTGCACTCCAGCCTGGGCGACAGAGAGAGACTCAAAACAAACAAACAAACAAACAAAAAACAAATAAAAAGGCTCGCCGACCCATGCCATAGATTGACGACCCTTGAAGGTGGCTCCTGGACCCAGGTTAAGCCACGTGTCTCTAAAATGTTCATTTAGGCGGCGCTGTGTTCCCTGCGGGAATCACCGACCTGCGGCTCCAGACCACGGGCCACCCCGCCCCGACACTGCAGGCGGGCTCTCCACGGGGGTCTGCGCGGCCCGGCGGGGGTCCTGACAGGCCGAGCGACTGCAGTAGGAGGGGGCGGGCCCGGCTCTCGGTCCGCCCCACGCCGGGCTCGGGGTGGGGGCTCGGGGCCTATTACGGGATGGAAGCTCCGGGTGTCGCGGGGGCGGGAGGAATTCAGGGGAGGGGAGAGGCGCGCGGGTGAAAGGCGCATTGATGCAGCCTGCGGCGGCCTCTGAGCGCGGCGGGGCCAGACGCTGACCAGGTTCCGCTCCTCGGTCTCCTCCTCCGCCTCAAGCTCCGCGCTGCCCGGCAGCCGGGAGCCATGCGACCCCAGGGCCCCGCCGCCTCCCCGCAGCGGCTCCGGGGCCTCCTGCTGCTCCTGCTGCTGCAGCTGCCCGCGCCGTCGAGCGCCTCTGAGATCCCCAAGGGGAAGCAAAAGGCGCAGCTCCGGCAGAGGGAGGTGGTGGACCTGGTGAGTCCGAGGGAGCCGAGCCGGGACCGCCGCGCTGGTGGAGGGGACCTGGCCGCGCGCCGCACGGGCAGGGTGTCAGTCTGGCTGTTGGGGGTGTCTGTCTGTACAGCTGTGTGTCGTGTGTCTTGCTGCGCCTGGGTGTCATGCTTTTTATTAACAGGTAAAGAAGGACCTGGTTATGCGTGCAGTGAGTCTTGGAACTCAGAGGGGAGACCAAAATGGGAGGCCATCGTGGAGCGGACATGCGATATGGGCCCGGTGGGACTCCCCGAAGTACAGGGAATCCCCCAATAATTTCTGGCCCCAGGGGGATCCCTTGGGAAGGATGGGAGTGATAGGGCGGCAGTGAGAGTAGGATGAGGAGCTTGGGTAGGTCCGAAGTGGACCTGGGAAAAACCCTGGCCTCGCTAATCCCATGGACCTGGGCCTGGGCCAGGGCGGTGCAACGTGTCCTTTGTTGGGCCTGGTGGCCACGTCTGCCTGCGAGAGAGAATAACAACCCCCACAAAGCATCCGTCCAACTCTTTGTAACTTGAAGACTGTGAGTCACGTTGGGTCATCTTCCTAGGGAGTATGGGCTGCAATTTACTTTGTTGGACAACCACAGCTGGGGCTAGGAATGGTTCAGAGGGTTTAAGGCTGGAAGGGGAAATGAAGGGGCCCGGCGCTAACCCTCTAAGGACCTGTTTTGCTTCTTCTGTTTAAACCAAATGGGCAGTCAGTCCTTACTCACACCCTGGGTCTTCGGATGTGGCCGCCAGGTAGGAGCATCACAGTCAAGCTAGGGGAGAAAACAGTTTCCAGGAAACTGGAAATGAACGGCCCGAGTGCTTTCCAGGGGCTCATCTGTGGGAAGGTATGTTTGCTTAAAATCCTTCCCTCTAAAAATCAACAAACCCAGTGGAGGGCGGAGAGGTCCTCTGCCCTGTGGTATGAGGGAGCCTTTCAGAGCTACCATAGTCCTTGGCATATCATAAACTTCAGTCTCACTTGCAGACAAACATGATTTACAGGCATTGCAAGACATAAATTGGGGCATTTTTTTTTATTAAAAAGAAAGTTTTGAATTTGTTAAGCTGCCATTTTAAACTGAGCTAATATACCAAGTTCCCTGGCAGCTAGTTCTATATTGGATTCAAAAGCGCTGGAAAAAAAAATTCCCCCCCCATTTCACACAGCACTTTTTGGTGGTAGGCTGTGTAATTTTGCTCCACAAAAGGGGACTATGTGTTCAGGCAACAGTTCTATTTTAAGTGTCCAAATTATTAAAACTGTACCAAATGAGTATGGTTCATGTGTAGTTTGCATTTTATGAATTTGTAGTTATGATACACAAAATACCCATTTTTCCTGTGAAGCTTGCTATTTTCCCCCCTTCAAGGATTTACAGTACCTGTGGTTTCCCACAACTCTAGCCAGACTTGGAAAAGATTTTGCAGTCAGGCTCAGGTGCATCCTGTAAGTTGGATTTGGTTTTGCTGACAGAAAAAGTCCACAGTCATTAAGGTTTCAACAGATTCTATAAAGCAACTTCTTTGTATAGGATCTTTCAAAGCGTTCCTTTCAAGCCTCCACCAAGCTCTGCCCCCTGGTGGCCAGTGAAGGAAACGGGGGCGTATAAAAGTGCGCTTCCCTTCACATTTTTTTTTTTTTCATTCTACAGACATTTATTGAGAGTACTAAGCATGTGTTGGGTTAGCATTTTAAAGTAGAAGAAGACTGATGTAACACCTGCGGAATCGAGTCAAGTAAAGTTATATAGTCTCTGAAATGTATCTTTTAGATGAAAAGGTGAATAAAAATTCCCAATATGGCACGATGGACATGTTGGGCCAGATAATTCTTGTGGGGATTGTCCTGTGCATTGTAGCATGTTTAGCAGCATCCCTCGTTTGTACAGACTGGATGCCAGTAGCAATCCCCTCTCCCAAGGTGTGACAACCAAAAATGTCTCTAGACATAGCCAAGTGTCCTCTGGAGGACAAAAGTGTCCCCAGTTGAGATCCACTGATATATAATAAAGTAAAATTTAGTCTGTGTAGCATCTTGCCCTGAGGGGAATAATAGTGAAAAAAATCAAAGACTATCAGAAGCAGTCTTATTCCCATTTGAAATCTATGTCTGAACATTGTATATATCTGCTTGTGAGAGTGAATTAAATTACTAAAATAAAAATAAAGTTTAAAACACACCAAACTATTTTGAAATATTTTGCACTTTTAAAATATTTTGTGTGTCTTTGAATACTTTTGTAATTGTTAAATGCTTTTTCTTTTTTTTTTAACTATTTCTCTGACAGTGAATAAGTAGTAGTGTCTTTTTCTTCTTACAGTCAGGAAAATGGCAGTGTCAAAGACTTAAAAAATCATTTATCAAACCGAAACTCAAACTGGCGATGGAGACACAAATTGATTAGCAAACATCAGTCTAATTATATAGGATTCTTCCCAGACAACTATTGGATTTTATCATCCAATCCCAGATACTGTAGTCAAAAGATAAGCTTTGAAGTTACTTTAATATCTAAGAAACTTTGTTTTTTGTTTTCATTGGAAAGTATAGTTATACAGAATAATACTAGGCAACTTACACAAATAGAGGAAATGTTAGAGTAAAAATTTAAGTGGATTGCGTTGGGTTTTAGAGTGTCTAATAAATGGCACCTTTGTTCCTAGCTGAACCAATTCAGGTGTAGACACAGGAATTAGACAGGTGGGGCACAGGATATCACCTTTACCACTGATCATACAGCATTGGCGTGTATGGCTTATGTGTGCTAGGCTGGTGGGTTTGCTAATGCTCTCTTCCCCAGGTCTAGACCCTGAAAGGTCCACCCAAGGCAGTGGACACACTTATCCAGAGTTGCTGCCTTGCACTGGTCCTGGGGAATCATAGGAATAATAATGGCTGACACATGCAGTGTTTACTGTGTTCCAGGCATTGTTCTAAGCACATTTTATATATTATTCACTTAAATCTCATACAAACCCTATAAAGTAAGTCTTTTTATTATTATCCACATTTTACAGATAAGGAAACAGGCACCAAAATGTTGAGTAACTTGCCCTATCTCACAGAGCTAATGTAAGGTAGAGCCGGGATAAAATCCAAAGAAACTGGCTCTAGAATCCATGCATTTAAATGCTACAAGATATCCTTCTCCAAAACAAACAGAGAATCGTAGTACTTACAGACAGTTTGACAGATTGTGGATGGTCCCCTATTGAGAACTAATGGTCACCTGAAACTAGGTCACTTACTGCTTCTCCTTGGGGAGGAGGGGTGGGATGAGAGGCCAGAAATGTTGTCCAAGCACTGCTTCCCCCACTTAAAAACAGGGAGAAGCAGGGATTTTCATATCCAAGTTGGAGATATTGCCAGTACAAGATAATTATTGACTCTTAAGATTTTATTTTATAATTATGTCCCTAGGAATTTATCTTAAGGAAATAATTCAAAAGAAGAAAAAGGTTATATGGATATTTTCATTACAATAATATTCATAATAAAAAAAGTAGAAATAAACTATGTATCCAAAAATAGTGCAATGTTTGCATAAAACTGTAAAAATCCAGGTCCCTTTGCAAGATACAGAGTTAGAAGAGAAAAGCAGAATATCAAATTATTTCCACCTTGGAATACAGCTATTTAAAATTGTATATGCTTATAATGAGCAGTAGAAGGGAGCAGGCAAATGAAATAATTTTGTCCTCCTCTGATGTGTGTGTGTGTGCGTGTAAAGTTTGTGCACTAAAAAATATGAAAGAAATCACAATATTTTAGAAATAACTTGAAAATGAATTCTCTATAATAACTCATCTAGAACATGGGCATGTGGTATGAAGGGATTCTTGACTCCAAGGGCTCAAAATAAATGCATTTCTAATCATACTAAGTCTTTGACTCTTAAGTGGTGAGAGTTTTCTTCGCCTTTTCTTTCTCATTATAGTATAATGGAATGTGCTTACAAGGGCCAGCAGGAGTGCCTGGTCGAGACGGGAGCCCTGGGGCCAATGGCATTCCTGGTACACCTGGGATCCCAGGTCGGGATGGATTCAAAGGAGAAAAGGGAGAATGTTTGAGGGAAAGCTTTGAGGAGTCCTGGACACCCAACTACAAGCAGTGTTCATGGAGTTCATTGAATTATGGCATAGATCTTGGGAAAATTGCGGTAAGTTTGAATTATTTTAAAATTGAAGCAAGATTTAAGGGTTTTCATATTTTAGTGTCAATTTTTAGGTCACATTTTATTATTATATTTTTAACTAAAAGACTTAAAAAAGAGAAGTAGGTAGCATGTGACTTTCAATTTAAAACTAATGAAAAAGTTTATAACATTTCAGAATTAATTTCATAAAGATATTTCTAAGACAAATGCTTATCATTTTAACCATAGTATCTAAAATAACATACTTTTTAAAAATGCAAACAAAAGAGAGCATATGTGTCTGTGTTGGACAGTAAGCAACTTTCCAGTCTTATCCTAAAGTAAATTTAAATTTAGTCTAAGAAATTCTGCCCTGGCTTCAGACATAAAGGTGGGAAACGATTTCCAAGAAATTACCACGTTGATCTGGAAGCAGAAGTCCATTGGTGTTTGTCTTTATTTAGGTAGCATGCCCAGCTTAAAATTGCTAAGCCTAAGAGAAGTGAAATGGGTTAGATGTGAGGTACTACAGCAATTATTTTAAGTTATTCTGCAACATTAAGGCTGAGTGGCAGAGAATTACTCAAAATAGCCTGTCTGGTCATGTATTTTGACTAATGTTTCAGTCACTTTGAATAGTGTTTGCTTCAAAAGTAATTGGCAAGTCCCCTGGGATGGAAGAGAGTTGAAGAAGTTGATGCTATTTATAAGCCTCTTTTCTCTTGTTGATGAACTCTGTACATGGTTCCATATTCACAACATATTACTTCATGATTTTACTGCTACCATCAAGCAATTACAAGAAATTTGTTTCATAAAACTCTAAGATTTTAAGATGCACTCTGTGTATAATCCCTGTTCCTTATCTCAGCTCTTTCTGCTCTATTAAGAGTTTGAGACTGTCTTAATTGTTTTGTGAGAGAATTTCCATGTAGCTTCCATGGTTATGATGACTATGACGTTTTCTGTGTTCATGTGTGTTTCTAGAAAGCATTTTGTTAAAATGTTCCCTAGTTATTTAAACATCTGACATTGATAGACTGGTTGTTTATTTATAGTTGTTCATCAAAAGTTACTGAGTTCTTTCTAAAAGCTATCCTTGTGGGTTCTGAATTATTAATATGTTTTCAAGTTCCTTTTAGCAATGGTCAGGATGGGTATGGGAACCTTCTACGAGTAAAGGATAATAGGTCCATGAGCCAATAGACAGACAAATTTGCAAAGACCAATGAGAAAATAAGCAAACAAGAAACCTGGGCCTCATCATTGTGTCATATAGATAAAGACTAAAAACCCTGCCTTTCCTTTACTCCCTCATACTGTTTGCTGTTGCTCGAAAAGAAACAGGTCAAGAGTGAACACGAATGGACAGTACTAGTCTAGAATGTAAGTTCCATGAAGGTAGGGATTCTGGTTTGTTAACTGCTCTATCTATACCATTTAGCACATAGTTGGGGCTCAGTAAATATTTTTTGAATGCAAAAAACAGAGGAAATATATAAATTGATTTTATCAAAAGTACTGAAGGCTAGCCTTTTTTGGTAAAACTGAAAGATCCCTCAATGGGGTGAAAAGTTCTAAGAAAGCTGCAATTTGATTTTCTTAGAGTTCCTATATCAAAATCTCTTATCTAGCTTGCAGAAAATCTCCCTCCCTCTATAAAAGTTAAGCTTTATTTTTGTTTATTTTAATTTTTTTGAGACACAGTCTCACTCTTTTGCCCAGGCTAAAGTGCAGTGGCACAATTTCGGCTTACTGCAACCTCCACCTCTCGGGTTCAAGTGATTCTCACGTCTCAGTCTCCCGAGTAACTGGGATTACAGGCGTGCGCCACCACACCCGGCTAATTTTTTGCATTTTTAGTAGAGACAGGTTTCACCATGTTGGCCAGACTTGTCTCGAACCCCTGGCCTCAAGTAATCTGCCCCCCTCGGCCTCCCAAAGTGCTGGGATTATAGGCATGAGCCACCACGCCCAGCAGAGTTAAACTTTTTAAATATATTTTGGGGAAAAGGATAGTTAAGTAAAATTCACCAGTCTCAAAAGCTCTTTTTAATTAAAATAGAAAATGTTAATTAAATCCCATTTCTGTGTTTGTGACAGGAGTGTACATTTACAAAGATGCGTTCAAATAGTGCTCTAAGAGTTTTGTTCAGTGGCTCACTTCGGCTAAAATGCAGAAATGCATGCTGTCAGCGTTGGTATTTCACATTCAATGGAGCTGAATGTTCAGGACCTCTTCCCATTGAAGCTATAATTTATTTGGACCAAGGAAGCCCTGAAATGAATTCAACAATTAATATTCATCGCACTTCTTCTGGTATGTAAAATTGTGACATTGCAAGATGTGCCTCAGATCTAAGTAAGATTAGTTTTGAGTCCCACTATCATGTTGGTTCACTAGCCTACTGTAAAGGGACCTCTAGCAACTTTTCAATGCATGATTCTCCACCCTGGGTTGTACTTCTGCATTACCTCTTGATCTTTTAAAAATACATAGATGCCTGGGCCCTATCTCTGATGAACTGACTCAGAATCTCTAGCAGTAAGACCACAGCTTCTGTGTTTTTTAAAAGATCCCCTGGTGATTCTGATGTGCCCCAGTCTTGAAAATCAGTGAGTTAAATGACGTGGCAAAATAGCCAATAATGCCATAGAGCAGTAGTCTTTCAACCTTGGCTACATATTGGCCTCACTTTAGGAACTCTGGGAACTTTAAAAAGAAATACCTATCCCACCCTTCCAGGGAGTCAGATTTAACAGGTCTGGGTGCAGACTTGGCAATGGGACTTTCGAAGTATCTCTTGGTAGGCCGGGCGTGGTGGCTCACACCTGTAATCCCAGCACTTTGGGAGGCTGAGACGGGCAATCACTTGAGCCTAGCAGTTTGAGACAAACCTGGGCAACAGGGCGAAATCCCATCTCTACAAAAAAAATACCAAAACATTAGTCCCAACTACTACGGAGGCTGAGGTGGGAGGATGGCTTCAGCCCAGGAGGCAGAGGTTGCAGTGAGCTGAGGCTGCCCCACTGCACTCCATCCTGAGTGATGACGGAGTGAGACGCAGTCTCAAAAAAAAAAAAAAAAAATCTCCTGGTCATTCTAATGTTCAGCCAAAATTGAGAACCACTGGCTCAGACTAATAAGGAGACTGATTTTTCTGCCTTATCCTTTAAAAGGGTGGATACTGTCTGCTGAATTTGTAAAAGAGAAAATTTTTTACTGTTTCTGTATTCTGTTTCCACCTACTATGAGAAAAAGACATTCAGTGGTCACTTAAACTGTCAGAAAAATATCACTGGGTTGTTTTATGTACTTATGTATTTGTTTGTTTATTTATTTATTTATTTTAGAGACAGGGTCTTGCTCTGTTGCTCAGCCTGGAGTACAGTGGCAGGATCATAGCTCACTGTAACTTTGAACACTTGGCCTTTGAGTGATCCTCCTGCTCAGCTTTCCAAAGTGCTGTGATTACAGGCATGAGCCACCATGCCTGGCCTGTTTGTTCTATTTTAAGATTCATTAAAGAAAGTTTAGAAAATACCAGAAAATAGAAGAGTTAAAAAAAAAAAACTATTAATCTCATCCTCCAGAGACACCACTATCAATATTTGGTTGTCAGCCATTTTGGTTTCTTGAGTTGCAGTGGATGGCACACCATGACAGTACAGCCTGGTAGCATCAGAAAGTGTACATACTGTTATATTCATATGCCTTTTCATAGAAGAAAAATAAGAAACTGTACATATGGTTAGCATCATTTCCTTGATTTCTTGAAGAGATTTTTCACTAATCTTATACTTAAAAATGGTTGAGGCGAGGGAGGAGATAATCTCACTCTTCCCTTCCCTCAAAATAACATTTCAGCATTCTTTGGGGCTCCAAGTCAGATACTGAACCCCAAAACCAATTTATTCCTAAGCAATCAAGGGCATCCCCTCCACATTTTCCCTCAGATCCCCACAATATCCTTGAAACATGAAGAAGAGATTTTAACCCCCTCTCTTTGCATATTGAGAAACCCAGGGAAATACAGCGTCTTACACAGGACAGTAGAATCAGCGTTCAGGAGAGCAGAAACCAACGCCCTGTTCTCTTGGCTCCCAGTTCTCTTTGTAATCAGATTAAAAACCCTATTCACTAAGTACTTAGATACATGTGCTGGAAAGGAAGAAGTGCTTCCCATCTAAGAAACAGTCTTTAAAATAAGAAGAATCTAGATATTAAAAATAAAATTTGATTAGGAAGTGATATGTTTAGACAGTAGTAGATATAAGCAACTTACATTCTATTCTGTTATCTTTAAGGTGTGTGTTAATATTTTGCTAATGTAAGCCCTTAGGCCCAGGAACTGTGACCTACACATGCATATACTTTATAAATAATTTAACACAGCATTTCCCAACCATTGTGTGCAAACTCATTTGGTGTGATCAGTTGGGTGGAGTGTCACAAGTAATTTGTTATTAATAACAGTTTTTGTATTATTGTGGATTAAAAGTTACCTCTGTAACAGAATCACTTTCTCTGACATACTGATAGTCTCTCTTAAGGGAAAGGAAAGGGGTGCACTTATAGTTAGCATATCAGAGGATGGCTTAAAGCCTTGATATGCCCATGGGAGTTTGACAAATGGTTGTCATGTTACATGGTGTAGGAGGAAAACAGGTTGAGAACTCCCAATCCAACATATCGTTTTTACTTAACAAGCTATCATACTACATTATCACAGCAAAAATGTTCATTCAACATTATTTCATCTGCTAAAGACCATGAAGTGACCATTTGACTCTCCTCAGATGAGGCTGATGCAAGACCCAAGCTTGTCTGACGTCCTTAGGCCGTAGGGGGAAGTGAACAAGTTTCTAGGCCATGGCTGTCAAGACCCTGGGAAAACATGAGCATTTGTAGGCATTTCCACTCGGCATGGTACTAAGAATACCAGATTAAATGGGATTGTGGGCCTACTATTTAGTTCCCCCAACTTGGGAAGCGGCCTGAACCAGAGACAGGTCCCTAGATTCTGAGAGACTTGCCCTGGATTTACTCCTGTGATAGTTTATGTAAGCAGATTGCTTCAGACCTACATCCCTGGGTCTCAGCAGGAATGCACTAACCTCAATCAAATACGAAGCCTAACCAGTCACATGAAGTCATCCACTACAGTGCTTATATATCAGGATTCATTTTCTTTTTTTTTCTTTTTTATTATTATTATACTTTAAGTTCTAGGCTACATGTGCACAACGTGCAGGTTTGTTACATAGGTATACATGTGCCATGTTTGTTTGCTGCACCCATTAACTCGTCATTTACATTAGGTATTTCTCCTAATGCTATCCCTCCCCCAGCCCCGCCACCCTACAACAGGCCTACAACAGGGTGTGATGTTCCCCGCCCTGTGTCCAAGTGTTCTCATTGTTCAATTCCCACTTATGAGTGAGCAAACTATCACAAGGACAGAAAACCAGGATTCATTTTCTTAAAGAATCTGCCAACCTACAGTTTCTTCTCCAGCTTTACACATACATCAAAGGTATCATGTTTTTTTGCCTGCTAAAATGACCACTGAGGGATTTTTTTTTTTTTTAATTTAAGAGAAGACTTTGGTAAGATGGAATGCAACTTGTATTGTTAGTAGGTGAAAGTCCAGAAGACATGTGAAAAGGTGCATAATTATAATGCATAAAAACACAGGAAAAGCAGGGGGGATTTTTTGTTTTATGTTTTTTCACTATGAGGAAATTCTGTGTAAAATGGGATTCCCAGATTGAAGGACTGGTGTAATGATTATGTAGAATTTCTTTTAATGTTATAAAAGTTATTTCTTCTGGCTGGGCATGGTGGCTCATGCCTGTAATCCCAGCACTTTGGGAGGCCGAAGTGGGCAAATCATGAGGTCAGGAGATCGAGACCATCCTGGCTAACGCGATGAAACCCCATCTCTACTAAAAATACAAAAAATTAGCCAGGCGTGGTGGCAGGTGCCTGTAGTCCCAGCTACTCAGGAGGCTGAGACAGGAAAATTGCTTGAATGTGGGAAGCGGAGGTTGCGGTGTGCCGAGATCACGCCAGTGCACTCCAGCCTGGGCGACAGAGCAAGGTTCCATCTCAAAAAAAAAAAAGAAGTTATTTCGTCTACTTGTCTAGCATCACTTATCAGCAGATAAGTATTGGAAAGGGCTTTCTTTTTTTAAAAAAGACTTGCATATCAGATGAAAGTCTTGGCTTTTAAAAGTATATGTAGCCTTTCTTTGTTTACTCAAATAAATTGCTTTTTTGTTTTAAGCTGTCTCTGTAAGTGTACAAATTCTGGTTTTATACTTGAAACCTGTAAGAACACTGCTTGTTAAACTTATATCATAGAATGGATATGTACACATCTTTTAAAAATATTTATGTACCAATTTAGAAAAAGAGGACTTTATTATAAAAACCTTATCAAGTATTAAAATTTTTAAGTAGCATTACATTAAACAGAATTACAAACTAGCTTTCTAAAGTTATAAAATTTAACTAAAGGATTTTGCTCTTTGTTCTAAAGAAAGATGTAACTTTCATCTTTGTCTTGCAGTGGAAGGACTTTGTGAAGGAATTGGTGCTGGATTAGTGGATGTTGCTATCTGGGTTGGTACTTGTTCAGATTACCCAAAAGGAGATGCTTCTACTGGATGGAATTCAGTTTCTCGCATCATTATTGAAGAACTACCAAAATAAATGCTTTAATTTTCATTTGCTACCTCTTTTTTTATTATACCTTGGAATGGTTCATTTAAATGACATTTTAAATAAGTTTATGTATACATCTGAATGAAAAGCAAGCTAAATATGTTTACAGACCAAAGTGTGATTTCATACTGTTTTTAAATCTAGCATTATTCATTTTGCTTCAATCAAAAGTGGTTTCAATGTTTTTTTTTTAGATGATTAGAATACTTTCTTCATAGTCACATTCTCTCAACCTATAATTTGGAATATTGTTGTGGTCTTTAGTTTTTTCTCTTAGTATAGCATTTTTTTAAAAATATAAAAGCTACCAATCTTTGTACAATTTGTAAATGTTAAGAATTTTTTTATATCTGTTAAATAAAAATTATTTCCAACAACCTTAATATCTTTAAATTAATTGCCACTAAAATTGGAGTTTCTAGTCTTTATATCTGAAAAATTTAACATAAATCCAATTTGTATTTATTCATTTAACACTCATATATTAATTTTTAGTACACGTATAATATGGTTCCATTTTTAAAGGAATACAAAGAGAAAGTGGTATTTATATGTCAGGAAATATATCAGCACTTTAGGAATTTTATCTTTATTTAACAAAGAGTAACAAAGGATGGATTCTATCCTCAAATTCCTTACCATTTGGTAGAGAATATCAGACATATATAGAAATAACAGTAAATCAAAGGTTAATATGTTGATTACTACAAAAGTGTTGAAGTGTGTGATGTGGTTCAAAGGAAGAGTGATCACTTCTGGCTGAGGTGATCAGAAAGAAATCCATGAAGGCAGTATACATGTAAGATTGGTGAAGTTAAGTAAATTCTGGGCTTGAATTGGAAGTATCGGTATGAACTCATAAAGTACTTTATCTTAAATAAAGCTACAAAACAGTAACAAAATCTAGCTTTGTTTACCGAAAAGGCCCAGAAACAATTACCAATCCAGTAATGCCCGGGATGTGATCTCTACACTCCCATTTCCTACTAAAGGGAACTAAAAATCCTTGAAGAAATGGGAGATTTCACCTATGGGGCAGGAAATGTACAATATGAGCATGGAACATTTTGTCATACTGGAAAACAAGGCAGCTATGAAAAACAACTCAAAAGGATCCAAGAGCCAACATTTGAATTGGTTCTCACTGTTAAAGATGACAATTTAAGCATCAATAAAGAGAATAACTGCAATGGTTTAAAACAACAAATATGTTCAAATACATGAGTTCATAATATATTAAAATAATTGGTCAACTTACAGTATGCCAGCAAACCAACTTGTTACTTTGAAAATTGGTAAGTAGAACCAAACATTTCTTCTGCTTTCTCTATATGTACTGTATGTCTGAGTAACCAAATTGTTGATGAAGGGAAATTTCTCTTTCTAAAAGTGTATATATATATATACACACACACACACACACACTATATTATATGTCTTATAGTAACATCATATGTTGGTGGTATAGCTTGTAAATGAAGGAAGAATGATAAAATTCCAATATTACCTGTTTTCAACCCCTCATGAAGGGATCTAGTAATGAACATCAATGACTGATAACATTCCCAAAAGAGATAGACCAGCTATGTGCCTCTAATGAAAGTATATAACAGCACTCAGGAAGTAGTTTTCCAAGAAATAATCAAGCCAGGATCTGATTTAGCCTCTAGTTCCAACCATTAATTTGTGGGAAATACAGGGGATAAAAGAGCATGTTCACTGACACCACAGGGATATAATCAGCAAAATCCAGACTGTGGGAAACTTGAAAGAATTTGGTTTCTTTAATAAATAATTGTAAGGAAAGTGAGGG
This sequence comes from Pongo abelii, assembly GCF_028885655.2. NCBI lineage: Eukaryota > Metazoa > Chordata > Mammalia > Primates > Hominidae > Pongo > Pongo abelii. Next base: position 119,362,791 of record NC_071992.2, read on the forward strand.
AGAAAAAAACTTATAGATTAAAAGAAAAGATCATATCAACCAATTGCAATGTTTGGACTTTATTTGGATACTGATTCAAGCAAACTATAAACACAAAAACAAAACTTCCTTGAGACAGTTGAGGACATGTGAACATTGGCTGGATAGTTGATGATATTAAATTATTACTTATGTCTGGTAATGGTATTGTGGTTCTTTTTAAATAGTACTTTTATCTTTTAGAGATACTGAAATCTTTAAGATAAAGTGATGTGACATCTTGAGTTTGCTTCAGAATAATCTAGAAATGGGAAGTAGAAGGGGAGTCTAGATGAAATAATATTGCAGATAGGTAGATGTTAACCAAGATGGGTAAAAATTTTGACAAATGGGGATAGTTGTTAAGAATAGTTTTGGTAGAGGCAACAACATTAGTAAAAACACTGGGGTATTAATAAAATAGAAATTATGCTTTTAGGTGGGTTGAGCTTAAGTAATGTGTGTAGAAACAGTAAGAGACAAATGCGGTGTGCTCATTTCAGCAGCACATATGCTAAAATTGGAACGATACAGAGAAGATTAGCATGGCCCCTGTGCAAGGATGACATGCAAATTCATGAAGTGTTCCATATTTTTACTGGTACCATTCCTTCTGAAACTATTCCAATCAATAGAAAAAGAGGGAATCCTCCCTAACTCATTTTATGAGGCCAGCATCATCCTGATACCAAAACCTAGCAGAGACATAACAAAAAAAGAAAATTTCAGGCCAATATCTCTGATGAAGATCAATGCAAAAATCCTCAATAAAATATTGGCAAACCGAATCCAGCAGCAATTAAAAAGCTTATCCACCATGATCAAGTTGGCTTCATCCCTGGGATGCAAGGCTGGTTCAACACACACAAATCAATAAACGTAATCCATCACGTAAACTAAACCAATGATAAAAACCACATGATTTTATCAATAGATGCAGAAAAGGCCTTCAACAAAATTCAACACCCCTTCATGCTAGAAACTCTCAATAAATTGGGTATTGATGGAACGTATCTCAATATAATAAAAAGCTATCTATGACAAACCCACAGCCAATATCATACTGAATGGGCAAAAACTGGAAGCATTCCCTTTGACAACCGGCACAAGACAAGGATGCCCTCTCTCACCACTCCTATTCAACATAGTATTGGAAGTTCTGGCCAGGGCATTCAGGCAAGAGAAAGAAATAAAGGGTATTCAAATAGGAAGAGAGGAAGTCAAATTGTCTCTGTTTGCAGATGACATGATTGTATATTTAGAAAACCCCATTGTCTCAGCCAAAAATTTCCTTAAGCTGATAAGCAACTTCAGCAAAGTCTCAGGATATAAAATCAATGTGCAAAAATCACAAGCATTTCTATACACCAATAACAGACAAACAGAGAGCCAAATCATGAGTGAACTCCCATTCACAACTGCTACTAAGAGAATAAAATGCCTAGGAATCCAACTTAGAAGGGATGTGAAGGACCTCTTCAAGGAGAACTATAAATCACTGCTCAAGGAAATAAGAGAGGACACAAGCAAATGGCAAAATATTCCATGCTCATGGATAGGAAGAATCAACATCATGAAAATGGCTATACTGCCCAAAGTAATTTATAGATTCAATGATATCCCCATCAAGCTACCACTGACTTTCTTCACAGAATTGGAAAAAACTACTTTAAACTTCATATGGAACCAAAAAAGAACCCACATAGCCAAGACAATCCTGGGCAAGAAGAACAAAGCTGGAGGCATCATGCTACCTGACTTCAAACTATACTACAAGGCTACAGTAACCAAAACAGCATGGTACTGGTACCAAAACAGATATACAGACCAACGGAACAGAACAGAGGTCTCAGAAATAACACCACACATCTATAACCATCTCATCTTTGACAAACCTGACACTAACAAGCAATGGGGAAAGGGTTACCTATTTAATAAATGGTGTTGGGAAAACTGGCTAGCCATATGCAGAAAACTGAAACTGGACCCCTTCCTTACACCTTATACAAAACTCAACTCAAGATGGATCAAAGACTTAAACGTAAGACTTAGGACCATAAAAATCCTAGAAGAAAACCTGGGAAATACCATTCAGGACGTAGGCATGGGCAAAGACTTCATGTCTAAAACACCAAAAGCAATGGCAACAAAAACCAAAATTGGCAAATGGGATCTAATTAAACTAAAGAGCTTCTGCACAGCAAAGGAAACTATCATCAGAGTGAACAGGCAACCTATAGAATGGGAGAAAATTTTTGCAATCTATCCGTCTGACAAAGGGCTAATATCCAGAATCTACAAAGAACTTAAACACATTTACAAGAAAAAACCAACCCCATCAAAAAGTGGGCAAAGGATATGAACAGACACTTCTCAAAAGAAGACATTTATGCAGCCAACAGACATATGAAAAAATGCTCATCATCACTGGTCATTAGAGAAATGCAAATCAAAACCACAATGAGATATCATCTCACGCCAGTTAGAATGGCAATCATTAAAAAGTCGGGAAACGGGCTGGGCGCGGTGGCTCATGCCTGTAATCCCAGCACTTTGGGAGGCCTAGGCAGGGGATCACGAGGTCAAGAGATCGAGACCATGTTGGCCAACATGGTGAAACCCCATCTCTACGAAAATATAAAAAATTAGCTGGGGATGTCGGCACGTGCCTGTGGTCCCAGCTACTTGGGAGGCTGAGGCAGGGGAATCGCTTGAACCTGGGAGGAGGAGGTTGCAGTGAGCCGAGGTTGCGCCACTGCACTACAGCCTGGTGGCAGAGGGAGACTCTGTCTCAAAAAAAAAAAAAGGAAACAACAGATGTTGGAGAGGATGTGGAGAAATAGGAACACTTTTACACTGTTAGTGGGAGTGTAAACTACTTCAACCATTGTGGAAGACAGTGTGGCAATTCTTCAAGGATCTAGAACTAGAAATACCATTTGACCCAGCAATCCCATTACTGGGTATATACCCAAAGGATTATAAATCATTCTACTATAAAGACTCATGCACACGTATGTTTATTGCAGCACTTTTCACAATAGCAAATACTTGGAACCAACCCAAATGTCCATTAATGATAGACCAGATAAAGAAAATGTGGCACACATACACCATGGAATACTATGCAGCCATGAAAAAGGATGAGTTCATGTCCTTTGCAGAGAGATGGATGAAGCTGGAAACCATCATTCTCAGCAAACTATCACAAAAACAGAAAACCAAATACTGCATGTTCTCATTCATAAGTGGGAGTTGAACATTGAAAACACATGAACATAGGGAAGGAAACATCACACACCAGGGCCTGTCAGGGGGTGGGGAGCTAGGGTAGGAATAACATTAGGAGAAATACCTAATGTAGGTGATGGGTTGATGGGTGCAGCAAACCACCATGGCATGTGTATACCTATGTAACCAACCTGCATGTTCTGCACATGTACCCCAGAACTTAAAGTATAATTTTATATATATATATATGAAAAATAAATGTACATCAGTGCAAAAAAAAAAAAAAAGAGTCAAATCTGGTAAAGGAGGTTGAGAAAATACTGTGGAGGCGATGAATGCCTGAGTTATTTGTAGAGCCATGGGGAGCTATTGACAGTTTGGTGTAGAATAACATTATATAACAAAAACTCATTCTAACAGCTGAGTTAAAAAACAAAAGTTAGAGGTTCAAAGAGTAGAGGAAGGCCAGCTTACAAGGCTGTTAAGACAACAAAAAGACAAACTAGTTAGTCAAAAGATGTGCAAAAGAAATGAATAGGCATTTCCCCAAAGAAGCTATATGAAGAGCCCACAGACACATGAAAAGATGCTTAACATCATTAGTCATTAGGATAGTGCAAGTTAAAACTATATTGAGATACCACTTTACATCGACCAAGATAGTTATAAACAAAAAATGGAAAATAAGTGCTAGCAATGATATGGAGAAAATGAAGTTCTGATAAATTGCTAGTGGGAATACAAAATGGTACAGCCATTGTACCCAGAAGAACTGAAAACAGTGGTACAAACATAATCTTGAACATGAATGGTCATAGCAGCACTCTTCACGATAGTCAAAATGTCAACACAATCCAAATGTCCATCAACTGAAAAAAACTGATAATCAAAATGTGGTGTATGAATACAATGGAATATTATTCAGCCATAAAAAAGGAATTAAGTGTCAATACATTCTTATAGCACGGATGAACCTCAAAAATATTACAGACAGACACAGAAGGCAACATGTGGTATGATTCTATTTATATGAAATGCCCAGAAAAGGCAAATCCACAGAGACAGAAAGCAGATTAGTGATTGCTAGGAGTTAAGAGAGGGAAGAATGGAGAATGATTGCTTGTTAGGTATGAGATTTCCTTTTGAAATAATATAAATATTCTGGAACTACAGAGTGATGATGGTTGTACAACACTGTGAATATACTAAATGCCAATGAATTGTGCACTTTAAAGTGGCTAAAATGGCAAATTTATGTTAGATATGTTATCCACAATAAAAAAAAAAAAAGGTTACTGGAATGGTATGGGCTTTGGTGATGACCAAAGGAATAAAAGAGAGAATAGATTTGAGAAATGTCAAAAGTGCCACTCTGAAGAATACACCTCTGCCTCCTGGGTTCAAATGATTTTCCTACCCCAGCCTTCCTGGTAGCTGGGATTACCAGTGTGAACCACCACACCTGGCTAATTTTTGTATTTTTAGTAGAGACCTGGTTTCACCATGTTGGCCAGGCTGGTCTCAAACTCCTGACCTCAGGTGATCCATCTGCCTCAGCCTCCCAAAGTTAGTTCTTGTGTAATACCCTAAAAGCACAGGCAACCACAGCAAAAATGGACAAATGGTATCACATCAAGTTAAAAAGCTTCTGCACAGCAAAGGATACAATCAACAAAGTGAAGAGACAACCCGCAGAATGGGAGGAAATATTTGCAAATTATCCATCTGACAAGGGATTAACAACCAGAACATATAAGAAGCTCAAACAACTTTGTATAAAAAAACTAATAATCCAATTTAAAAATGGGCAAAATAATTGAATAGACATTTCTTGAAAGAAGACATACAAATGGTTAGCAGGCATATGAAAATGTGCTCAATATCACTGATCATCAGAGAAATGCAAATCAAAACTACAATGTGATATCACCTCACCCCAGTTAAAATGGCTTTTACCCAAAAGACAGGCAATTAATGAATGCTGGTGGGGATGTAGAGAAAAGGGAATCCTCATACACTGTTGGTGGAAATGTAAATCAGTTTGGCGGTTTCTCAAAAAAACTAAAAATAGAACTATCATATGATCCAGCAATCCCACTGCCAGATATATAACCAAAAGAAAGGAAATCAGTATATTGAAGAGATATCTGCACTCCCATGTTTATTGCAGCACTATTCATAACAGCAAAGATTTGGAATCAACCTACCTGTCCAACAACAGACAAATGGATAAAGAAAATGTGGTACTTACACACAACGGATCCTGTCATGTGCAACACATGGATAGAACTGGAGTACATTACATTAAGTGAAATAAGCCAAGCACAGAGAGACACACTTTGCATATTCTCACTCATTTGTAGCAGCTGAATATTAAACAACTGAACTCACGGAGATAGGCAGTAGAATGTTGGCTACCAGACGCTGGAATCGGTAGTGGGGAGTGTGGGGAGAGTGGGGATGGTTAATGGGCACAAAACACAGAAAGAATGAATAAAATCTAGTATTTGATAGCACAACAGGGTTACTACAATTAACAATAATTTATAGTACTTTTAAAAATAACTGAAAGATTATAACTGGAATGTTTGTGACACAAAGAAATACATGCTTGAGGTGACGGATGCCCCATTTAACCTAATGTGATTATTACATGTGGTATGCCTGTATCAAAATGTCTCATGTACCCCATAAATATATATCTACTATGTACCCCTAAAAATTAAAAATTTTAAAAAAGTGGTTCCTTGAAGTGGAATCTACTCCTGGTGAAGATGCTGTCAATATTGTGAAATGACAACAAAGGATTTGGTATATTACATAAATTTAGTTGATAAAGCAGCAGCAGGGATGGAAAGGATCAACTCCAATTTCAAACAAAGTTCTACCGTGAGTAAAATGCTATCAAACACCACCACAAGCTACAGAGAAATCTTCCATCAAAGCAAGAGTCAATCGATGTGGTAAACTCCATTGTTATCTTATTTTAAAAAACTGCCACAGCCACCCCAACCTTCAGCAACCACCAACCTGATCAGTCAGCAGCCATCATGAGGCAAGATCCTCCACCAGCAAAAAGATTGCAACTCACTGAAGGCTGAGATGATTGTCAGAATTTTATAACAATAAAGTATTTTTATTTTTATTTATTTATTATTTTTTTAATCTTTTTTTATCTTTTTAAAATTTATTATTATTATACTTTAGGTTTTATATGGTACATGTGCGCAATGTGCAGGTTAGTTACATATATATACATGTGCCATGCTGGTGCGCCGCATCCACTAACTCGTCATCTAGCATTAGGTATATCTCCCAATGCTATCCCTCCCCCCTACCCCCACCCCACAACAGTCCCCAGAGAGTGATGTTCCCCTTCCTGTGTCCATGTGTTCTCATTGTTCAATTCCCACCCATGAGTGAGAATATGAGGTGTTTGGTTTTTTGTTCTTGCAATAGTTTACTGAGAATGACGGTTTCCAATTTCATCCATGTCCCTACAAAGGACATGAACTCATCATTTTTTATGGCTGCATAGTATTCCATGGTGTATATGTGCCACATTTTCTTAATCCAGTCTATCATTGTTGGACATTTGGGTTGGTTCCAAGTCTTTGCTATTGTGAATAATGCTGCAATAAACATACGTGTGCATGTGTCTTTATAGCAGCATGATTTATAGTCCTTTGGGTATATACCCAGTAATGGGATGGCTGAGTCAAATGGAATTTCTAGTTCTAGATCCCTGAGGAATCGCCACACTGACTTCCACAAGGGTTGAACTAGTTTACAGTCCCACCAACAGTGTAAAAGTGTTCCTATTTCTCCACATCCTCTCCAGCACCTGTTGTTTCCTGACTTTTTAATGATTGCCATTCTAACTGGTGTGAGATGATATCTCATTGTGGTTTTGATTTGAATTTCTCTGATGGCCAGTGATGATAAGCATTTTTTCATGTGTTTTTTGGCTGCATAAATGTCTTCTTTTGAGAAGTGTCTGTTCATGTCCTTCACCCACATTGTGATGGGGTTGTTTGTTTTTTTCTTGTAAATTTGTTGGAGTTCATTGCAGATTCTGGATATTAGCCCTTTGTCAGATGAGTAGGTTGCAAAAATTTTCTCCCATTTTGTAGGTTGCCTGTTCACTCTGATGGTAGTTTCTTTTGCTATGCAGAAGCTCTTTAGTTTAATTAGATCCCATTTGTCAATTTTGGCTTTTGTTGCCATTGCTTTTGGTGTTTTAGACATGAAGTCCTTGCCCATGCCTATGTCCTGAATGGTAATGCCTAGGTTTTCTTCTAGGGTTTTTATGGTTTTAGGTCTAACGTTTAAGTCTTTAATCCATCTTGAATTGATTTTTGTATAAGGTGTAAGGAAGGGATCCAGTTTCAGCTTTCTACATATGGCTAGCCAGTTTTCCCAGCACCATTTATTAAATAGGGAATCCTTTCCCCATTGCTTGTTTTTCTCAGGTTTGTCAAAGATCAGATAGTTGTAGATATGCGGCGTTATTTCTGAGGGCTCTGTTCTGTTCCATTGATCTATATCTCTGTTTTGGTACCAGTACCATGCTGTTTTGGTTACTGTAGCCTTGTAGTATAGTTTGAAGTCAGGTAGTGTGATGCCTCCAGCTTTGTTCTTTTGGCTTAGGATTGACTTGGCAATGCGGGCTCTTTTTTGGTTCCATATGAATTTTAAAGTAGTTTTTTCCAATTCTTTGAAGAAAGTCATTGGTAGCTTGATGGGGATGGCACTGAATCTGTAAATTACCTTGGGCAGTATGGCCATTTTCACGATATTGATTCTTCCTACCCATGAGCATGGAATGTTCTTCCATTTGTTTGTATCCTCTTGTATTTCCTTGAGCAGTGGTTTGTAGTTCTCCTTGAAGAGGTCCTTCACATCCCCTGTAAGTTGGATTCCTAGGTATTTTATTCTCTTTGAAGCAATTGTGAATGGGAGTTCACTCATGATTTGGCTATTTGTCTGTTATTGGTGTATAAGAATGCTTGTGATTTTTGTACATTGATTTTGTATCCTGAGACTTTGCTGAAGTTGCTTATCAGCTTAAGGAGATTTTGGCCTGAGACGATGGGGTTTTGTAGATATACAATCATGTCATCTGCAAACAGGGACAATTTGACTTCCTCTTTTCCTAACTGAATACCCTTTATTTCCTTCTCCTGCCTAATTGCCCTGGCCAGAACTTCCAACACTATGTTGAATAGGAGTGGTGAGAGAGGGCATCCCTGTCTTGTGCCAGTTTTCAAAGGGAATGCTTCCAGTTTTTGCCCATTCAGTATGATATTGGCTGTGGGTTTGTCATAGATAGCTTTTTATTATTTTGAGATACGTCCCATCAATACCTTTATTGAGAGTTTTTAGCATGAAGGGTTGTTGAATTTTGTCAAAGGCCTTTTCTACATCTATTGAGATAATCATGTGGTTTTTGTCTTTGGTTCTGTTTATATGCTGGATTACATTTATTGATTTGTGTATATTGAACCAGCCTTGCATCCCAGGGATGAAGCCCACTTGATTATGGTGGATAAGCTTTTTGATGTGCTGCTGGATTCGGTTTGCCAGTATTTTATTGAGGATTTTTGCATCAATGTTCATCAAGGATATTGGTCTAAAATTCTCTTTTTTGGTTGTGTCTCTGCCAGGCTTTGGTATCAGGATGATGCTGGCTTCATAAAATGAGTTAGGGAGGATTCCCTCTTTTTCTATGGATTGGAATAGTTTCAGAAGGAATGGTACCAGTTCCTCCTTGTACCTCTGGTAGAATTCAGCTGTGAATCCATCTGGTCCTGGACTCTTTTTGGTTGGTAAGCTATTGATTATTGCCACAATTTCAGCTCCTGTTATTGGTCTATTCAGAGATTCAACTTCTTCCTGGTTTAGTCTTGGGAGGGTGTATGTGTTGAGGAATTTATCCATTTCTTCTAGATTTTCTAGTTTATTTGCGTAGAGGTGTTTGTAGTATTCTCTGATGGTAGTTTGTATTTCTGTGGGATCGGTGGTGATATCCCCTTTATCATTTTTTATTGCGTCTATTTGATTCTTCTCTTTTTTCTTCTTTATTAATCTTTCTAGCGGTCTATCAATTTTGTTGATCCTTTCAAAAAAACAGCTCCTGGATTCATTAATTTTTTGAAGGGTTTTTTGTGTCTCCATTTCCTTCAGTTCTGCTCTGATTTTAGTTAGTTCTTGCCTTCTGCTAGCTTTTGAATGTGTTTGCTCTTGCTTTTCTAGTTCTTTTAATTGTGATGTTAGGGTGTCAATTTTGGATCTTTCCTGCTTTCTCTTGTGGGCATTTAGTACTATAAATTTCCCTCCACACACTGCTTTGAATGCATCCCAGAGATTCTGGTATGTTGTGTCTTTGTTCTCGTTGGTTTCAAAGAACATCTTTATTTCTGCCTTCATTTCGTTATGTACCCAGTAGTCATTCAGGAGCAGGTTGTTCAGTGTCCATGTAGTTGAGCGGTTTTGAGTGAGATTCTTAATCCTGAGTTCTAGCTTGATTGCAGTGTGATTTGAGAGATAGTTTGTTATAATTTCTGTTCTTTTACATTTACTGAGGAGAGCTTTACTTCCCAGTATGTGGTCAATTTTGGAATAGGTGTGGTGTGATGCTGAAAAAAATGTATATTCTGTTGATTTGGGGTGGAGAGTTCTGTAGATGTCTATTAGGTCTACTTGGTGCGGAGCTGAGTTCAATTCCTGGGTATCCTTGTTGACTTTCTGTCTCGTTGATCTGTCTAATGTTGACAGTGGGGTGTTAAAGTCTCCCATTATTAATGTGTGGGAGTCTAAGTCTCTTTGTAGGTCACTCAGGAGTTGCTTTATGAATCTGGGTGCTCCTGTATTGGGTGCACATATATTTAGGATAGTTAGCTCTTCTTGTTGAATTGATCCCTTTACCATTATGTAATGGCCTTCTTTGTCTCTTTTGATCTTTGTTGGTTTAAAGTCTGTTTTATCAGAGACTAGGATTGCAACCCCTGCCTTTTTTTGTTTTCCATTTGCTTGCTAGGTCTTCCTCCATCCTTTTATTTTGAGCCTATGTGTGTCTCTGCACGTGAGACGGGTTTCCTGAATACAGCACACTGATGGGTCTTGAGTCTTTATCCAATTTGCCAGTCTATGTCTTTTAATTGGAGCACTTAGTCCATTTACATTTAAAGTTAATATTGTTATGTGTGAATTTGATCCTGTCATTATGATGTTAGCTGGATATTTTGCTCATTAGTTGATGCAGTCTCTTCCTAGTCTCGATGGTCTTTACATTTTGGCATGATTTTGCAGCAGCTGGTACCGGTTGTGCCTTTCCATCTTTAGCGCTTCCTTCAGGAGCTCTTTTAGGGCAGGCCTGGTGGTGACAAAATCTCTCAGCATTTGCTTGTCTGTAAAGGATTTTATTTCTCCTTCACTTATGAAGCTTAGTTTGGTTGGATATGAAATTCTGGGTTGAAAATTCTTTTCTTTAAGAATGTTGAATATTGGCCCCCACTGTCTTCTGGCTTGTAGAGTTTCTGCTGAGAGATCCGCTGTTAGTCTGATGGGCTTCCCTTTGAGGGTAACCCGACCTCCCTCTCTGGCTGCCCTTAACATTTTTTCCTTCATTTCAACTTTGGTGAATCTGACAATTATGTGTCTTGGAGTTGCTCTTCTCAAGGAGTATCTTTGTGGCACTCTCTGTATTTCCTGAATCTGAATGTTGGCCTGCCTTGCTAGATTGGGGAAGTTCTCCTGGATAATATCCTGCAGAGTGTTTTCCAACTTGGTTCCATTCTCCCCGTCACTTTCAGGTACACCAATCAGACGTAGATTTGGTCTTTTCACATAGTCCCATATTTCTTGGAGGCTTTGCTCGTTTCTTTTTATTCTTTTTTCTCTAAACTTCCCTTCTCTCTTCATTTCATTCATTTCATCTTCCATCCCTGATACCCTTTCTTCCATTTGATCGCATCGGCTCCTGAGGCTTCTGCATTCTTCATGAAGTTCTCGAGCCTTGGTTTTCAGCTCCATCAGCTCCTTTAAGCACTTCTCTGTATTGGTTATTCTAGTTATACATTCTTCCAAATTTTTTTCAAAGTTTTCAACTTCTTTGCCTTTGGTTTGAATATCCTCCCGTAGCTCAGAGTAATTTGATCGTCTGAAGCCTTCTTCTCTCAGCTCGTCAAAGTCATTCTCTGTCCAGCTTTGTTCCCTTGCTGGTGAGGAATTGCATTCCTTTGGAGGAGGAGAGGCACTCTGCTTTTTAGAGTTTCCAGTTTTTCTGCTCTGTTTTTTCCCCATCTTTGTGGTTTTATCTACTTTTGGTCTTTGATGATGGTGATGTACAGATGGGTTTTTGGTGTGGATGTCCTTTCTGTTTGTTAGTTTTTCTTCTAACAGACAGGACCCTCAGCTGCAGGTCTGTTGAAGTACCCGGCTGGCCGTGTGAGGTGTCAGTCTGCCCCTGCTGGGGGGTGCCTCCCAGTTAGGCTGCTCAGGGGTCAGGGGTCAGGGACCCACTTGAGGAGGCAGTCTGCCCGTTCTCAGATCTCCAGCTGCGTGCTGGGAGAACCACTGCTCTCCTCAAAGCTGTCAGACAGAGACATTTAAGTCTGCAGAGGTTACTGCTATCTTTTTGTTTGTCTGTGCCCTGCCCCCAGAAGTGGAGCCTATAGAGGCAGGCAGGCCTCCTTGAGCTGTGGTGGGCTCCACCCAGTTCGAGCTTCCTGGCTGCTTTGTTTACCTAAGCGAGCCTGGGCAATGGCAGGCGCCCCTCCCCCAGCCTCACTGCCGACTTGCTATTTGATCTCAGACTGCTGTGCTAGCAATCAGCGAGACTCCGTGGGAGTAGGACCCTCTGAGCCAGGTGTGGGCTATAATCTCCTGGTGTGCCGTTTCCTAAGCCCGTGGGAAAAGCACAGTATTTGGGTGGGAGTGGCCCGATTTTCCAGGTGCAGTCTGTCACCCCTGGAAAGGGAACTCCCTGACCCCTTGTGCTTCCCGAGTGAGGCAATGCCTTGCCCCTGCTTAGGCTGGCGCACGGTGCACTCACCCACTGACCTGCGCCCACTGTCTGGCACTCCCTAGTGAGATGAACACGGTACCTCAGATGGAAATGCAGAAATCACCCGTCTTCTGTGTCGCTCACGCTGGGAGCTGTAGACCGTAGCTGTTCCTATTCGGCCATCTTGGCTCCTCCCCCAATAAAGTATTTTTAAATTAAGCTATGTACAAGGTATTTCTAGACATAATGCTATTGTATACTTAATAGGCTACAGTATAATGTCAACATAATTTTTATGTACACTGGGAAATCAAAAACTTGACATGACTCATTTTATTGTGATATTCACTTGGTTGCAGTGGTCTGGAACTGAACTATAAAAATATCTCAGAGATCTCAAAGGTATGCCTATATACCTATAAATCTCTTAATAAATGAGAGGAAATTTATTAGGGGAATTGGCTCACCCAATTACGGAGGCTGAGAAGTCTCACAATAGGCCATTTGCAAACTGGAGAACCCCGGAGGCCCATGGTGTAATTTTCAGTTTGAGTCCGAAGGCCTGGGAAGCCGGGGCAGGGGGTGTGCTGGTGTAAGTCCAAGTCCGAAAGCCGGAGAACCCGGAGTTCTGATGTCCAAGGGCAGTCAAAGAAAGGTGTCCCTGCTCTAGAATAAAGACCACATTCACCTTTCCTCCCTGCCTTTTTGTTTGAATGCAGCCCTCAGCTGATTGGACTGAGTCCACCCACACTGAGGGCAGATCTTCCTTACTCAGTCCACTGATTTAAATGCCGATCTCTTCTGGAAACACACTCATAGATATACCTAGAAATAATGCCTTAACAGCTAGCTGAGTAACCCCTAGCCTAGTCATGTTGACATCTAAAATTAACCATCATGGACTTATCTCACTATTACACCTAATAACCGGCTTACAGACTTTTTGCTTCCTGTCCTGGCGACTGTGAGTCTGCTGGTTTGGAAGTCTTAGTACCCACCAGGGGAACAAAATAGTGGTTGCACTGAATGGCAGGATGAGACGGGTTATCAGTTTCCTATCGGTTGCATAACAAATTACTACAAATTCAGTAACTTAAAACAACACAAATTTATTTATCTCATGGTTTCTGTAGGTCAAGGGTCTGGATATAGGTTAGCTGAATCCTCTGCTCAGTGTCACCAGGCTGAAATTAAAGCATTGGCTGGGACTGTGATCTCATCTGAGACTTAGAATCCTATTTCTAGCTCATGTGGTTGTTAGCACAATTCAGTTCCTTGCAGTTGTGATTAAAGTTCTTGTTTTTTTTCACTGTTAGCTGAGGACTGCTCTCAGCTCCTAGAGTTCACCCTCAGGTCCTTGTGGTCCCTACTTTCACAACAGGCTGTTTTTCTTCTAGACCAGCAGGATAACTCTTCTGCTTTTAAATAACTTGCCTAATTAGATCATATCTACACAGGATAATCTCCCTTTGGATTATAGTCAACTGATTAGGAACCCTTTGCCATATAGCATAATCATGGAGGTGCTATCCAATTATATTTACAGGTTTCAACCATGCTCAAGGGGAGATTACACAGGGTGTGTACAAGAGAGGGAAAGTCACGGCATTCATCTTAGAATTCTGCTTATCAGACTGCCACCTGGTCATTTTGCACTTCTTATAACACTTAACCAACGGATGAAAAAGAGGGGGTTAATTTATTGGCTGTAGTGATTGATCTCAATTTCCAAGGTAAATTCGTTTGCTTCTGCAAATGGAAGCAAGGAGGACTTTCTGGTACCCAGGAGATTTTCTAAGGTGCCTCTTAATACTTCCATGTCCAACCGTAAAGGTTAAATGGAAAACCACAAGAATCAGAAAAGGGCAGGATGATTGAGGATTCAGACCTTTCAAAAAGGAAGTTTGAAGCACTCTACCAGGCAAAGAACCCAGAGCAGCTGATTCTGACTGTGGGAAAGGGAAATATAGAGGTAGTTGGAGGTGGAAGCTATAGATATCAACCATAACTTTGTGACCATTACAGAAACAAGAACTGTAATAGCTCTGCATATTTTCTCTTTGCTTGTAAGCATGTGTTTATTTTTATTTTCTACTTTCCCATTCTCCCTATTTTTATTATACAGGTTGCTGAAGGTCAACTTTACAATTCAGTCTTAACAGAAAATTAGATGGCATGATGACTGAATTGAGGAGTAATTAATACAGCCAGCAATGAATCCAATGACTGTTGAAACTTTGTGTCTTATTTTGGGGAACAGCAAGAGCTTCAGTTATCAGGATAACTGTATCTTGCTAGGCCAAAATTTAGTTAGTTGCTCTGTTGTTGTGCAGGAGTTCAAATACGTGTAGAAAGGTGCGTATGGAAGCTGAGCAGTCAAAGGGGCTGACTGAGCCCCCTTGTCAATTTATCACTTCTCAGCTCCAAATTCATCCTGCAGTATCTACTCTGTGATAACAGATTGAACAATAAGCATTTATCCTTTAAAATGAGAGTAAGTAGAGGACGTTGGAGGGGCACTGCAGGAGGAAAGGAATTTCTCATCCTAATGTTGGTGTGCTCATTGTTTTTTTTCTTTTTTGCTCCCACACAAGGTTAGTGGTGTATGCATCTGGTGGTGTTTTGCTCTGGCTGCACACAGAATGTAGTCCACCTTGCAGTCCCAGCCTAGGAAGCCTGGTGACCACCTTGCTGCAGCCCTCTTGAGATGCACCTCACATGCTCCTGGCCTTGTACCTGTAGCAGTGCCCTGACTCTCTCTGTATGCCCACCCATCAATCTCAGCTTTCCTTTCTCCCAAAGGTTGGCTTCTGAGGTCCTTCCAATGTGTATAAGTTCTGCCCCAGTTTCACACCTGCAGAAATGTCCTAACTCTCTCTGCAATCTGCTCACTAGCCTTGGCTTGCCTGTGTCCCAGAAGACCGTTTCCTGTTTATCAGACAATTCTAAACCAGCTCGGGCCCGAGGCACGCCAGCAAACTTCCACATCATCCAGTGGTCTGCAGCCACAACTTCTCCAATAAAGTCTGAACACCACAGGGGGACTCTCTTCCAACTTTGTCCTGCTTTGGCTACTCACCCTCAGCCCTAGAATAGTTTAGATTCTCTAAACATATTTATATTGTTCTATCACAGCATCATAATCCTTTAAACTTAGCCTATTTAAATTACGGTGTGTTCTGTCTCCTGGTTGGACCTAGATTGACAGATGTAATTGATTTGATTGTTAAGTTTGGGATATGGAAGTGAGCGTGAGTAGCACTTTCTTTCCCTCCTCTCTCTTTAGAAATAAGCTGCTTACAAAGAAAATGCATTCTGCCCCATTCCTCCTTGCTGTAACTTTAACAAGATCAGGCCATAAAATAGTCTTAGTTCAGTGTTGTCTGTGGTTAGATGGGTATATGATTCTGGGGCTTGGTATAAGGAAAACTACTTTTACACTTATATAAGCCTCATTCTCTAATTTTAGCTTTATCATTAATAAATGCAATATCCCATGCTCCCTCTACCTCTTGTCTATGTCTGGATTGGCTTGGAACTTGAGTGGGAAAGAGATCAATGTGAATCACTTAACAAAAACAGCTTGCTGCTTTTCCTTTTGTTATGTTCAATGTGAACTGGTTTTATAATTTCCTAGCCTTACAGTGGTACAAGTCCAATATCATAATATTGAAATTTAATACTAAACACAATGCTGGAATATTAGATCTCAGAAAATCCACCAGGGAGAACTTACAAATCATCCAACTTTTGTACAGTTGGACCTTCCACCATAAGCATATTTTATTTTTCTATCAATCTTCTACCTTTGTGCTTTTCATGAGCTGAATAATCTCTTTAACTTACATAAATATCAAACAATGTTTTCCTATAAAACTGAACACATTTTAAAGAAACTATGTGACCACACAACGGTCCCAAAGTGCTCAATTTTCATAAAGGTGACTTCAATTTCCACAGAAACAAGAGTCCACCTAGATCAAAACAGCTGATGGGGAAGTGACATACAGAATTCAGGGTATAACAGATTCTGTGTCATCTGGGAAGTTTTCAGTTGCAGCAAGTGATAGAAAAACCAAACTGAGACTAGCTTTAAAAATACAGGAAGTCGGCCAGGCACAGTGACTCACACCTGCAATCCTAGCACTTTGGGAGGCCGAGGTGGGCAGATCACTTGAGGTCAGGAGTTCGAGACCAGCCTGGCCAACATGGTGAAACCCTGTTTTTACTAAAAATATAATAACTAGCAAGGTGTGCTGGTACATGCCTGTAGTCCCAGCTACTTGGGAGGCTGAGACAGGAGAATGGCTTGAACCTGGGAGGCTGCGGTTGTAGTGAGCTTAGATCATGCTACTGCACTCCCACCTTGGC
This sequence comes from Pongo abelii, assembly GCF_028885655.2. Classification (NCBI taxonomy): domain Eukaryota; kingdom Metazoa; phylum Chordata; class Mammalia; order Primates; family Hominidae; genus Pongo; species Pongo abelii. The sequence goes on from NC_071992.2 coordinate 119,379,418, forward strand.
GACAGAGTGATACTGCATCTCAAAAACAAACAAGCAAACAAACAAACAAAAAACCCCCAGGAAATCTACTGGGTCACCCAGCTGAAAACTCCAGAAGTACATGCTGCTAGGGGTAAGGGTTGATCCAGAATCCCATGCAACACAACAAAGTACCTAGTTCATTTCTTTCAATTTCTTATTGTTACTTCCTTGGTGCTGACTCCATTTTGGACAAACTCACTCTGCTTAATCTATGATTCTAAATTGGCTTTGAGAAGCTCTAAAAATTAGCTCTAAGTTCTTTCACCTTGAGTATAGTGACATAAATTTTCTTTGTTGTTTCATGAATGAGGAGGTTCCTCTGTCACCCCTAATGACAATTCATGAAACAGCAAAGAGAGAATTTATGTCACTATAATCAGGGTGAAAACATCTTTAAGAGTCACTGATCAGACCAGCTTAAGTAACTATGCCAATTCCAAACCACTCGTTATGAATAGAGTTGGCACATTCAGGTCGGCTCTGTTTATTAGGGCCTATCTCTGGCGCAGGTGAGGCTGATCCTATCTAAATCACAAAACTGAGAATGGAGGGAGGGGGTAGGTTCCAAAAAGAAATTCAGGGGCCAGGTGAGGTAGCTCATGCCTGTAGTCCCAGCTATGAGGTGGGAAGATCCCTTGAGTCCAGGAGTTTGAGCCTGCAGTGAGCTATGATCACATGATCACGTCACTACACGACAAACTGGGTGACAGAGCGAGACCCTGTCTCAAAACAACAACAAAAAAGAACTTTAGACTACTACTCCAAGAAGGAAGAAGAGATGGATGCTGTGCAGCCAATTAACAGGTATTCATTACAGGTACTTCCAGAGTTTTTCTCCTATTTAATCCTTTAGAATGAAATTTAAGACTTTAACCCCAAACTTCACATAATTTCTGCATGTTACCTAACACATCTTTTGAAAACAGGCATAAAGGTAACTAAATCATCTCATAGGATTTTCTTTCTATAAGCTATTTTACAATAGCTAAAGAGACCTTGTTATAAAAATGGTAATAATACATACTTTATCTGAAGGATTTTATATTAAGTGAAGTGTCCACATTCAAAAGAAAATATTAACTCTGATGACTCATAAACTCCAACATACTTTTTAGTTGATATCCCTTTTTTAGTGTGTTTAGAAGACATGACTTTCTAAATATTGTCAGACTACAAAACCACGTATTGAAATGTGATAGTCTTCTTTTCACAAGGCATAGTACCCATCATTGTCCATTGTCTTTGATTACATTCTCTGGTGCACAGCTCCAGCAAGTTGGGTTTTTTTTTTTGAGACGGAGTCTCGCTCTGTCGCCAGGTTGGTGTACGGTGGCGTGGTCTCAGCTCACTGCAACCTCTGACTCCCTGGTTCAAGCTATTCTCCTGCCTCAGCCTCCAGAGCAGCTGGGATTACAAGCACACACCACCACGCCCAGCTAATTGTTGTATTTTTATAAGTTTCATCATGTTGGCCAGGATGGTCTCCATCTCCTAATCTCGTGACCCGCCCGCCTCAGCCTCCCGAAGTGCTGGGATTATAGGCGTGAGCCACCGTGCCCATCCCCTTAGCCTGTATCTTTATCTTCAAGGGTTCTCCCTACAGCCATGTTCTGGTTTTCCCTTTGCCAACCTCTCCTACCTACACTCCTTCGTAGAACTGCAGTACCTTTACAAGCTAAAGTTCTTTACCTTCCTTTCATCTGCCAAAATCCAGGAAAAAAGAGCCCATAGTGAAATAAATACTTACAGTCACCCCACCCCCTAAGTTGCTTGCAATGTGTCATCAGTCTCCATAATTTGAATCTGCTTTATCAGTGGCATCAATCTTCATTCTACTGAAATATCTATTGGTTGACTAACACCTTGTTTTGAATTTGTTCCTCCTATCTGACCAGTCTTCCTCTGTCACCCCTAAGCAGTAGCCAGGTCTCTCTGTTCTAATTACTCTTACTTCTCTTTTACCCAATAAAGCCCACATAGGTTGTCAGGCTCCGAGAGTTCTCATGTCCTGGTCTCAATCTTCCAGCTTTCTCTTCCTTTTCCTTTTATTATCACATTAATTGACAACTCACTGTTCAAGGCAGGTCACCTGTGCTTTCCTTTTTCCATGGTTCCCTCTGGAATCTTCATTCAATGCCCAGCTTAAATGTTTCCCCCTCCATGAACTCTGCTCTAGTTCCCCCAAGCTATAAATCACCACTTCAGACTCCATCAACCAGGTCCAAGCTGCCACCTGCTAATGACTCGACATTTGTAAAAGCTTCCTAACTGGTATTCCTGCTTTTTTGCCTTTCTCCTGTTTCCTCTATACAATCACCAGAATGATCTCTCAATCAAAACTCTTCACCATGGCCTACAAGGCCTGGTCTCTGCTAACATTTATTGGCCCAGGCACACTAAGCGCCTTTTAAAAATTCATTAATTTAATCCTCTCAATAATCCTACAGCTATGTACTTTTAATATCCTCATTTGCAGCAGATGCTGTTGGTGACTTACCCAGACCCCTTTCACAGGACTGGTGCACCCATACCCTAGCTGCTGTAGGTGTTGGCTGGTAAGAACTGACACCTCCACCCTTATTTGGAGGATTGCCCTTGGCTGAGGAGAGGTACCTAGTCACTCCTCCATCCTTTCTCCCTGTAGCCAGTGGTCAGTGACAGCCTGATGTGGGAACCTAATGGCTCAGCCCCTTCACCTCTAGGCAGGACAACGGTGGGCCCAATTCATTCAGCAGAGTGCCCTATGAGTCAGGGTGAAGCTACACTACTCCTGAAACTCTTCTTCCCCGGCCTTATCCTGCTTGCTTTACTCCATTACAGATTTCTCCTGAAAGTGCTCCCTCAATCACTTGCCCAAGAATCCCCATCTCTGGCATTGTTACAGAGGAAGTGATCTAAGACACCATTTTACAGATCAGGAAACCTAAGATGAAGAGGGCTGAAGTGATCTGCTTAAGGTCAAACAGAAAATGGGAAAGCTGAATTTTGAAGCCAGAGGGCCTGGCTGTCCAACCTGAGCTCTTTCCCACCATACTGCAGTGGCCACTTCTCCAACCTCCTCTCTCTCCTCACCCATCCCCTCTAGCCAACTTAATTCCTGCCTCAGGCCCTTTTTACTTCCTATCCTCTCTGCCTAGAATGTGTTTCCTCTCACTGTGGCTCGCTTCCTCACTTCTTTCAAAATGCTCCAAATACTATCTCAGAGACCTTTCCTGACCCCAACCATACTACCTAAGATAGCAACACTATCCCCCAGTTCTGCTGTAGTTTTATTTATAGCATTAAATACCTGAAATTATATTACGCATATATTTCCTTTTCTGTCACTTACACCAAGATGAAAATTCCCTGAGGGCAGGAATATTGTCTGGCTTATTTATTGCTATATCCTCAGTGCTTGGTGACATACCTGGCAAAGAGCAGGAGTTGAGTGACTATTTGTTGTTGAATGACTGAAATTGAGTTCTCTTCTCTCAGAACTCTTACCAGGCTTTGTAAGATATTCCTTACAAGTTCTTAATCTATAGCTGTAATTATTTAATGAATATTTATCTATCACACAAGCTTTGTATGCTCTCAGAGGACAAGAATTATGTTTTATTCATTTGGGAGTACATAGGCAGTATTTAAATAATGGTGCTATCTTAAACACCAAATATCAACTGCAGTTCATTTTTTCCATATGGGGACTAATATCAAGATTTCATATGAATTATAGTATAATCCAGAAGTATGAAAAAATACATCACATTTAACTTATAAAGCATTCATCTGCATGTTACAAGATATTACAGTAAATACAATTAGGTACTTATCATTTTATCTTTACTTTAAAAACAATGCCTTTTCCAAAATATAAAAAAATAGACCTATTTTTAAAGAACTATTTAAAGATGGCTTTGAAAACAACACTTTTATTTACAACAAATAGATTGTAGTGCAACAGCACTCGTGGATGTTTACGATAAATAAAAATACTAGTATTCTGGCATCCTTTGGGAACAGGCCCTTTTATATTTATAGATGTCTACAATGACTCATAAAAGTAAAATCAATAAAGGCTGTTAATTTGTATTTCAACCTGAATTTGAGAAACCAATGAAGATTAATCATTTATTTGGGATCTAGATCCATATATCTGAAAACTAAAGTACAAAGTTTCTCATTTCCATTCACTTTGTCAACAAACACATCCCAAACATTTCAGCATCTGTAAAAGGTGATCTATTTAGCATCTGTAATAAGTGATTTATAGTTATATATGCTAAATAAAGGTTGATACAGCTGGATCCTAGAAGCTCAGATTTTATAAATTTAAAATAGATTAAGTATTTATGCCAAAAAACAAGAACTGGATCTAGGATTTTATTTTAAATTATGGAAGTCTCAGGGGAAAAAAATTAGCAATGGAATGACAATAGATGTCAGATATTTCTCTGAGAAGTATATAGTTTCTCAATTTTCGCTAGGTAGTGCATCCCAATTGAATTAAAACTAAAGCATATTTACAGTGCATTTTTTCTCACTAAAATTTCCCAATTCTAAAATGGTCTGGCCAGGCGCGGTGGCTCACGCCTGTAATCCCAGCACTTTGGGAGGCCAAGGCAGGCGGATCACGAGGTCAGGAGATTGAGACCATCCTGGCTAACATGGTGAAACCCCGTTTCTACTAAAAATATAAAAAAAAGTTAGCCAGGCGTGGTGGCAGGTGCCTGTAGTCCCAGCTACTCGGGAGGCTGAGGCAGGAGAATGGCATGAACCCAGGAGGCGGAGGTTGCAGTGAGCCGAGATCACGCCACTGCACTCCAGCCTGGGCGACAAAGCAAGACTCCGTCTCGAAAAATAAATAAATAAACAAATAAAATAAAATGGTCTGGATTTGGTCAACACCTTATTCAGTAAATCCTTAATTTACCTTGAGACATACAAAGACATTCTTTTAAGGAGCCATTTTCTTGGTATTGCACAAAAACCTTTGTGCAATTAATTTTAAAGCAATCCAGGCAAGTTAAGCTCACAAAAAGAAGTACATTCATCTAATCCATTTAGCAAATGTTGCAAATCAGCTTCCACCAATAAAACGTAGAAATCTGTGAAACTCTATACTTCGTGTCAGTTTTAACATTGTGTTGATGGCAGCCATTTCAGGCAGAGGTAGCCAAGTTCCATATATATGGGGAAGGCAAAAAGCAGAAAAACATTGCAGAAGACTTAGCAGTTCTCTGGCTTCTAATGACTATAGACCAATTTCGAATATGAGCCATGTTTCTATGCAGAATTCTTCTTTTATGCCTTAAACACAAAAGAGCTTGTTGCTGCCTTGGGCAGATATACTGGAATTGTCCTCTTTGAGCTTACTTTCTCTTTTCTCTAAGGTCAAGTAAAAAATGTGAGACGTTTTCATATACCACAAAGGTAATACAGCAGGCTGGAGTCACTCTAATCAAATTAGGAGCAATTCCCTTGTAAAATCCACCGATGCCTTCTTTCCTTTAGAGGGAAAAATAGATAATGCTTAATTTTGTATAGAGCTAGCTTGAAAACATGGAAGTTTAAACTGACACAAGGCATGGAGCAAGCAGCAGTCAAACCTCACTCTGATTTAAGTTCATGTTTTCAATGTCCTAAAGTAATGTAGTTTATAAGCCATTTGTAGGGATTTACATTCCTTTTATGGATGGACTGAGTAAGAGAGGGTAGGAACACCTCAAAACTGAACTAAAAAGTGCTTTCAATTAGCTATCTTTCAAATGCTTTTAAATGTATGAACAGGCAGGAGTTTTAATTGACCTAATGTAGGCATTAAAAAACCTCATAGCTTGGATAAATGCTAGCCAACATTAAATACAGCACATACAAATATAAAACTTTATCTCCTTAATGCCAATAATATGGAATATGGCCTAGAAATTTGTCACTTAGGTGCTCATTAAATATTTCTTGAATTAAATTTAAACATCCTAAATGTTCTGCTCTGTTCCTTTAGAATTAAAGGGAAATATGGTGATGTCTGCCTATAATAATTTAACTAGTCTCATACTGAAGAACAAACATCTCTTTCATGTATGGAAACAAGTATTTGCAAAAGTTATGGTGCCAGTAGCAGGTGTGGAGCCTTCTTGAATGTATTAAGCTAGGCTTATGACTTCTTATATTCAATACCATTCAGATATTTTATAACACCTAAATTTTATTTTCCAAAACATTTTCACACATTTAATTTGATTCTTATAACAACCTATTAGTCTAGAAAAGTCTTACTTTACAAATGAAGAAATTAAGCCTCAGAGAGATTAAGGCCATGGTCACATATGTAATAATTGGGAAAGCAGGGACCACCAATCATGTTTTCACCACAGCAAACTGGCCTTTGCTATAAAACTAGTATCAACAGGATGGTCTAAGATATGCAAGGTACCTTGTCAAAGCAATTTTTGATATAGCACATGCTCTCACCTCCATGTCTTTGTGATTACATCTATTACACCACTGTAAAACATGTGTTGATCCTGAAGACGAGCTCTTACGACTTGATATGGGTATGTTGCCGCGACAGCAAATATTTTGGATAGTGCTGCAACAGATATATATTCTACTGTGCTCTAAAATGGAACACAAAACAGTTTTTTCTTTAGACAGGATTTCTTTTAAAATACAGAAGTAAAAATTATATACAAAAAACATTTAAACGGATCTTTAAAGGATTCTATTTTTGACATTTGTGTGGCTTCAGCCTATAAATATTTAACTATAAATTAAATCAGTGGCAGAGCCAGTACTCATCATCATAGCACTACCACCAAAGTAAGCATGACAAAAATTTCTACCTATTAAGTACCCATAAAAGAAAATGATACCATTTTTACAAGAATCATCTTACCAGCTGGGCTTCTGGTAATCTATTGATATGCTGGTTGTACTTCAACTTCAGCAATTCATATGCCATAAACTGAAGGGCACCGTGCGATGTTCCAAACAGCCCAGGAACAAATCCCTACAAGGGAATGATTTTTAAAAAGCAAAACAACATATGTTTGAAGAACAATATATTTAAGTAAAATACTTTCTCTTCTCTCTCCTTACAGCACTTTAAGCAAATTCATTTAATTTTGCACAAATCACATTTTTAAAATATGGGGTTAAAAACTTGTAGTAATATAAAAGAAATGGGTATATTCTCTTCTACTTTATTTTTAAAGGTTTGGATGTTCATATATTAGTTTTACTTTAAACAGTATACATATAAAGAAGACCCACACTGTCAAGATTTGAGGTGTGAGTGGGAAACTAAATTCTGGAAAGTTAAGAAACTAAAGGTAATGGTAAATCAATGAACTGAGCATAGGTATTCTGAAAGAATAAGGCAGAAAGTGATGAAAAAACATAAAATTAAGTAATATATTTATAAAATTCTTGCTTATAGGTCAGTAAAATCATATCAGCCTTAAAATGATTTTAAAAGCTATTACTCAATTCTTGAAAAACAAACTGAAATTCAATGTGTCTAATTTTGATTTTAACCTATGTATGCCTAAAAATTTCTTTATGGGGATAAGCAATAGATGGGAATAGAAGGTAGAAAAGGGGAAAATAAAAAGGAGTTATAAAATCAGAAAACAGATCTGACACTAGGAAAAAATTTTTAAAATATTACAACAGGCAAAAGGCTGGGTTTGATTTGTTTCGTTATTTTTAAATTTATGTAAGATTTGAGATGAATAAAAAAACTCAATAAAATAAGATCCTGTTAGAACTGCTAATGTCTTCTCCAGACTACATTATTCCGGGTTCCTAAGAGACCACAGCTTCCAAGGAATGGAGTAAGGAATAAGTGACCTGGTTGTGTAACTTATCAAATAGAAACTTGACAAAGTTTTAGACAGATTTCATGCCCACCAATGTCATGATGATACATCCTATGTTGATGGGGACAAACAGCTTAAAGTACAATTTCAGTATTATTAACTATGTTTCAGTTTTCATTAAATTGTTTTTTGCCTAAGTGTGGCTTCTTTTTAGGACTTACTATAGGTCATTCAGAACTAAGACAACAGAGCCAATGGAAATTCAAATTTTCAGTTATTTAAAATATATTGATAATTTGTTACCTTATATAATCCACGCACACCTTCATACTTATATATTTTCACAAGTGTATCAAACATTCCTTTATACTGTCGGTGTGGGGAGTTAACAACAGCATCATACTGTAACATAAGGCGAGTTTTTGTTACCCATAATGGGTTTGTAATGCAGAGGGTCATGGCTCCTAAAATGAGATTTCAGTAAGATTATTCAGCATACAGATACTTTCGCACTTATGATAACCCAAATTAGAAACAGTACATTTATGTAAAAACAAAAAAGATAATGCACAGAACCATATCTGAAACTGTGAAATGTAGTTTCTGAGGCATAGTCTTAGGGTCAAAAGGTAGACATCGTTTTTGGTAGTCATAAAAAGTTCCTCATGCAGTTAGCGAGAGGTAAATTAAAAGGGAGATGGAAATGTGAAATGCTTTCTCTTTGAAGTGTAAGAATAGAAAAAATGTCTTGACTCCTAAACAACGTGGCCTGGTGCAGAGAACAGATGGTAAGCAGATACAGACCTTAGGTGTAGCGTATGGTATAATCCCAGAGGGGTTGAAGATAGGCGAAAAGGACCAGGAATCTGGCACCCCAATAATCTGTGCATGTGACACATATATCTACCCCAACTTTATCACAATCTTCCTCAAATCCAAAGTAGCTACTATCCCTCAAAAATTAAATAATTATGTAATATAGTAAGTCACATTTTACATCCTTTATAGAGTGACAACTTTATAAAAAAATTCATCTGGTTAAGTTTCTCATTTGCCAGGTTTCCTAAGTAGTCCTTTATTCAACAAATATTTAGTCCTGTTATGACTCAGGTTTTTGCTAGTGGCTATGTGTTCAAAAATGATTAAGTTTTTGACTAATCAAACATGAAGAAATCAAGGTATTAAAGTAGGAGCTACAAAGACTTATGGCTCTTATTGTTTTTTTCCTTCTGGATAGTATACATAAGTGAGGCGATTAAACAAGGCTACTAAATTGTATGATTTGAAAACTAAAATTATACTTTAAAGAAACACTATACCAAATCATTTTAAACCATTAGGGATTCATAACTTTGCTAAACTTTACCACTCCGTCATAAGTAAAATTCTTGAAATCTGCACAGAGTAATCATAAGAATTTCTGCTAAGAAATTCCATATAACAGCCAGGCATGGTGGCTCACACCTGTAATCCCAGCACTTTGGGAGGCTGAGGTGGGCGGATCATGAGGTCAAGAGATCAAGACCATTCTGGCCAACATGGTGAAACCCCGTCTCTACTAAAAATACAAAAAATTAGCTGGGCGTGGTGGCACGTGCCTATAGTCCCAGCTACTCGGGAGGCTGAGGCAGGAGAATCACTTGAAACTGGAAGGCAGAGGTTGCAGTGAGCTGAGATAGCACCACTGCACTCCAGCCTGGGCGACGAGAGCGAAACTCCATCTCAAAAAAAAAAACCAAAAACCAAAAAACAAACAAACAAAAAAACCCAAAAATTCCATATAACTGATTTAATACAGTTAGATGGGCATATTTAAACTGAGGTGTTCAAAGAAAAAAAATCAAAAACAAAACCTGAAAATTAAGTTTAGAAGGTGACATTTTTATATTTCACACATTGCCTTACCAGCTTCAGCAGCTGAGACAAGGTATTCTGTTGCCTCTAAACGTTCAGCTCTTCCTTCTGTCTTATATGACTTGATGGCATTGTAACTAAAAGAATTAAATGTGAGCAGTTTAATTTGAATAGGTGTCATTAAGTCTGTTTTAAAGTGTATGTAAGTCAACAGCAGTACCCCAAAAGCAAAAGTCAGTGCATAATGCAACCACAAAATGAGACCTTTTTCAAGAATGAATTTGCTGGAAGTGGTTTGCTGCAAGATTATACCACCCCTCCCTCTCAAATGAATATGGCTAGCAATACAAATGTAAAATATTTTAATCAGACACTCATCAATTAATTTCAAAAGACAGGGAAACTGGGAGGAGGGGAGAGTACAGTAGTGGTACACAGACCGGCCATAAAAGACAAAAGGGACCAAAGAAGGGGTACCTAACAAATATATACTGAGCACCTATGTTCAGGTACTATAGTTAGCTTTCTAATAGATGATAAAAAGATAAACAAGTGATGTTTATCTTAAATTATATTTTCTTAAATTAATAAGGACTATTAAGTGGCACACAAATAATCATAATAAAAGACAACACAGACAATAGAAGAAATTCAGGAATTATGACTGAGATCACAGAAGGCTTTGTGTAGGAGGTAGTATTGAGCTGGGTATTGAGACAGGCACAGTTTCAACAGGAAAAAGATGAGCATGGTGAAAAGTAATAAAGGTGGGTGGGAAGACAGGGAAAATTGGCCACACTTGAGTGGTAGATTGAGATTTGCATTTTATTTGGTAGAAAATATCCATTAAATGTTTCAGAGTAAGGGAGTCAAATCAGCCTATTTCCTTTAATGCCAATTTCTACTTTTCTCTTGGATGATGACGTCAAGTGAACACATTCTTTCTTTCTTTTTTTTTTTTTTTTTCAGAGACAGAGTCTCACTCTATCACCCAGGCTGGAGTGCGGTGACACAATCATAGCTCACTGTAACCTTGAATTTCTAGGCTCAAGCAATCCTCCTGCCTCAGCCTCCCAATTAGCTAAGACTACAGGCATGCAGCATCATGATGCCAGACTAATTCTTTTTTAAATTTTTTGAAGAGATGGCGGTCTCACTATGTTGCCCAGGCTGGTCTTGAACTCCCAGACTCATGTTATCTTCCCACCTTGGCCTCCTAAAGTGCTGGGATTACAGGTGTGAGCCACTGCACCTGGCCCAAGAAATTCTTATCACAAAAATTTTATATGGCTTGTCCTTAGAAGCTGTCTTGAAGAATCTATACAACTCAAATTCATGAAGTATATGTGTGTGTGTATATATATATACACACATATACATAAACATATCTATATATACATATATACATACATACACATATATACATATCTATACACACACACACATATATATGTCAAGGGGGTGTGTGTGTATATGGTTTCACACACACCTCTCTAAAGATAAGAAAGAGAAAAAATATTTAAACAATTTTAAGGCTGAATTTCATTTTGCTTTCACTTAAAAGACATTTTAAGATTGGTTTGAATACTGCCATAAACTTATGGGAGATCAAACAAAATATATGACACAAAGAAGACAAAGGCAAATACACTAGATACTGATGTTTTCCTAAAAATGAAACCTGTTGAAGCAAAGAAAAGCTTCCTCATTCATGGTTTCAGTTTCACGGATCACAGGCATGCTCAGAGCAGCACATGCCCCTGCAATACAGTGCGATGATGGTTTGTGACCATGCTCTTGTTCACTAAATAAGCTGAATGTGCTTGCCACAGGAACTTTCTATGGCGTCTTCAGGAGGCAGGTGAGAGCAGTTATTTTAAATGGTGATGATATCTGACTGGTGAAGGAGTAAGGAAAGGAATGAGCTGGGAAGATGATAGGGCAGGTCAAACAAGAAGAAATAATTTGCCTCAAACCCTTTCGGCCATGCACTGGCTTTTGCTTTCTGTTCCCAACAGCGATTTCCTGTGGTACCTATTCATATGAGGACCCTAAGGTCTATCCTCTCTGCTTTTCCACCTTCATCATAAACAAATTTATTTTTGTAAGCCATCTCAAATATTTTGGGAATCTGGTTGAGGATAAACAAGTAATTAATGATACTTCAGTATTTATAAAATTTTCTATTTGGGACACTCTGGAACTAATCTCTGATAAATGGAGGAAATAACTTAGTTATTTAAACAATCTTTCTTTATCAAAACTGAATACCAAAGAGAGCTGAAATCCACAGGATTCATTTTGGACAACAGTTGCAGGCTCTTCCAGTCTCTACAACACTTTCCAAAATCACTAATAAATAACAAACCAACTGATTCAACTTTTTCTAATCTAGTAATATTTTGACTCTAATTAGAAATGCTCACGAGTATGTACTGATATGGCCAAAACACCTAATAAAACAACGATGGGGCCCTACAATTTCATTGTGAATTATCTGGAGTTGGCTGTTTTTCAAATGGCTTTAACTGAAATAAAAAGCTCTCTTTAATATGTATTTAGCTTACAAAAGTAATCAGTTATACATTTCATCTTCCTGAATTCACCTCACAGAAATGGCTTCTCTAAAAGTATCATTCCACCTCATCTCTTCGCCTTTTTCCTATTAAAAACTTTCTTCCAGACCAAATAATGCCTCTGATAATAGCTAATAAGCCATTAGCTATTAATAGGCATCTGATAATCAAACTAATAAGCCATTTTGAATCAAACTAATCAAATAACTAATCAGCCATTTTGTTCTTTCTGATCCTCCCAATTCAGAGAAACTGATTAAATGACTCATCTTATTTCATCATTTTACATTTACATGTAAAAATCACTAAAAACAAAAATTCCTTTTTTATGTAATACTGTAAAATCTCCCAAATCTACTCACAAGAAAAAGTAGAGTCCCCAGGATAAACCTGCACCCCATACATTTGGGGTTACTCCTTGATAAAGTCCCCGTAGTCCATCAAGTTTCCAAATGGTAGTCAAGCAATGTAAAATTCCATTATATTTCGGTCTCAGTTCCAATCCATCACTCACTGCATCAAGGGATACACAAAGTCAGGTAAGAACAAAGTTCTAGCTCTGTATCACATATAAACACAGACACTGTACAACTGGTTATATAAAGGAGATAAACTTAGAAGAAAAACTTTTTTAGGTAGAAAAATTATTTTCCAGGCTTTTATATATATATTACATACATTTATATAAATATATATATAAAAATATGTAAAATATATATTTTTGCGACAGAGTCCCGCTCTATTGCCCAGGCTGGAGTGCAGTGGCTCACTGCAATCTCCACCTCCCAGGTTCAAGCAATTCTCTTGCCTCAGCTCCCCTAGTAGCTGGGATTACAGGTACGCACCACCATGCCCAGCTAATTTTTGTATTTTTTTTTTTTTTTTTTTTTTAGTACAGACAGGGTTTCACCATGTTGGCCAGCCTGGTCTCAAACCCCTGACCTCAGGTGATCCACCCACCTCGGCCTTCCAAAGTGCTGGGATTACAGGTGTGAGCCACCATGCCCAGCCCAGGCTTTAATATTTTAAAACTACTACATTCATGAATTTATTCAAGTGTTTATTGAGGGCATACTAAGCACTCAAATAATATTTTAGGAAATATTAGATTAGCTTTTAATCCAAAAGTCTCTTAGGTAACTAGGTTTCAACACTTAGGTTTTGTTTTTGCTCCAAGGTTAACGATTTGAATGTTAAAAAATATTACTCAAAAAATAAACTAGCTAGGAGCCTCAATTTATATCGAATGCTAGCAAGACTGAGGAGTGGCAGGAAAGAAAATGCAGAGGATGGGGTAAACTTTTTTTCCTGGAAATTCTTTCTATCCTCCCCACCAACATACGTCAAAATCCAAGTAGAAAATAGAAAAGCATTTCACTTGAACATACCCAAAATTGAACTAGTTTTCCCCATCCCTTCTGAAGCTTCTCTTACTCGAGTGTTCCATATAACTCAACAAACACCATCATCATCTACACAGATGCCCACACCAGATACCTGGGGACTATCCATGAAACCTCCTCCCTCCCATCCCTTTTTATCAAATAACAAGTCCTTTTGATTCTACATCACAAATTTCTCTTGCACCTGTCTATGTTTCAGTTCACACTGCCATCATCCCACTTTGAGATACCATCAGTTTTCAACTAGCATCATCAGCATTTAAAGTAGTCTTCTTGTCAATTTTGTAAAAAATATAATCTAGATTATAAATCTGGCACTTTTTCATTTCATCTCTCTGTAGGAAACAGAAAGCACATTCAAAATAGGGTAACTCTAGGGCATGAGGGGTAGTTAAAAGGACTAATTACAAAGGTGTGAGCAGGTTATAGAATACCACAAGGAATAATACAGTATCAATTATTTATTTACTGCTTTGAAAAATCACTTAATTCTATAACTAGAGTATTAAGTATCTCAGTAATCGGCAACGACATTCTACATTATGCATACCATTCTACATTATACTACAGGATATCCAAACTTGTAATTTTACTATATATATAATTTTGTATACAGCTTTGTTTTCCACTCAAGACTATTTGTGAGCATTCCCCCTTGTTATTCAACAGATTCCCCCAAATAAGATTTTAACATATGACATTATGGTTTTCCATCTTATAGATATCCTATGATTTACACAGTCATTTCTCCATCTGACATATGAATTCTTTTTTTTTTTTTTGGCTATTATAAGAAGTCCTCTAAAGAACATTCCATACAACAATCTGCATGAACGCTTATTACTGCCTTAGAATTAGTTATTAGAAAGGGAACTGATATGGGTCAATGGGTATAAACTTAAGTTACAAATACGTATTGAACCTGCCTTCCAGAAAGTTTATACAAATTATACTCCACTAGCCATATGAGCATCCCTGGTTCACTGTCCCCTTGCCACTACCTCACTGTGTATAATCCAGCCTGGCAAAGAAGAATCACTATTTACCATTGCCAGGCAAAGGGGGAAAAGTCAATTTCTTTCATCATTAACCTGCCAACGTTACAGCATGAAGGGAGATTAAAGTACATCAGGTTTTGTCAGAAGACCTGGGTTTGATATGTAACTTCCCTAATTCGCTAGATGGTCTTACCCTTTCTGAGCTTCAGCATCCTCACTTATGAAATGGGGATAAGTTATGTACCTCACAGGGTTTTTTGAGGTTTATATAAGACAACAAGTTTAAAGGCAGGCAGCAGAATGACAGGCTCTTGCGAAATGTTTTCCTGCATAGTTTATAAACTTTCTGATGCTTCCCCTGGATTCTGTGTGTCTCATTCTTCTGTATAGATCCCTTTTTCTAAGAACTTTCCATTTTCCTCTCAATAATAAACTCACAATACCATTTCTCTCTTGAGGTAAAAAGCAAAACCAACCATAAAAACACTACCTGTTCTTTTCATAGGTATAAAACAATGCTGAACTATAATCTCCCTAACGTAAAATTAAAATTGTTATATAGATAAAATACAGTAAATTTTTTTGGTCTAAATCAGGGGTCCCCAACTCCTGGTACCAATCCATGGCCTGTTAGGAATTGGGTCACACAGCAGGAGGTGAGCTAGGTGGGCGGAGTGCTAGCGAAGCTTCATCTGTACTTACAGCTGCTCCCCATTGCTTGCATTACTGCCTGAACTCTGCCTCCTGTCCGATCAGTGGTGGCATTAGGTTCTTACAGAATCTCGAACCCTATTGTGAACTACACATGCAAGGGATCTAGGCTGCACACTCCTTATGAGAATCTATTGCCTGATGATCTGAGGTGGAACAGTTTCATCCTGAAATCATCCATACCTCCTCCACCCCCATTCATGGAAAAATTGTCTTCCATGAAATCAGTACCTGGTGCCAAAAAGGTTGGGGACCACTAGCTTAAATGACCTCGTGATCGTTTTAAAAACATTTGCCACTAACGAATTAGTATGTAGATCTAAGTACCTATCAAATAACTTACAATGGCCTATCATAGCACTAAAAAAATGCCAATGGACACAAGCTGAAGATAAAAAGTTTGGTGTACAGAAAGGAGCCAAGATAGGACACTAATTTTAAATTCATTTTCAAAGAAAGACAATATAATGACTTTAAAAAAATTATCATCTAGCACTATCACCCTAACACAACCTGTTTCATTTGCTGGATGTTAGTTTTACCCCTCCTTTCCTCTGTGACAACTCTGTGACAAGAGTTTGTCTCTCTCAATAAAATTAATCTCCCCCCTACCTGTGCTCTATATTGGTGTTTTTAAAATTGCAGATGAATCAAGAAACGAATTGAACAGATTGCCAGTATCTTTTCTTTAAAACCAGACTAGAATTGAAAACAAATATAAATGACATTACAAGTAATAAGGATAAGTAATGTTTCATGAAACTTGTGTTTCAGTAATGTTTGTGTGTAGATAGCAAAGGTAAAATTTATTTCCTACTAAGCGTTCTGGTCAAAAATGCTTGTTCTAGATCCTGCTTCTTCAGATAACCCCCCTTAGTTAGATACCTTACTCCTTATCCTCCTGCCTCCATTTCCCAATCTCTTCCTTGATTTCAGTTCTTTCCCATTAGTATTTAAATGGACTTAAGCCTCTCCTAAGTATTTCCTCTTTGATCCCAGTGCCTCCTTATCAGGTGTCTGCAATGAGAAAACCAGCCCCTCCCTGGCCCCCGAGACAATCTCAGCAGGGACTCTCTCACCCCTGCTGCAATCTGGTTTGAGCTTTACCAATTACTGCAAGCGCTCTAATTAAGAACCTTCAAAGGCACTTTGGAGTCCTGTCTTTCTTAGGAACCCCTTAATACACCTGATATCGTGTAAATCCCTCTCTTCTAGCTCATTTAACACCACATTTTCTTGAATGTCCTCTTGCTTCTTTGCCAATAAATTTCCTTGGCCCCCTTTTCTCTGCCCATCCTTAAATGCTGATTTATCGGCACAATTTCCACCAAACAGTGGTGGTGTCTCAACCATTAAGTGGCTTCAACTGCCATCCCTGTGCTACTAGTCCTGATTTCTCATTCCTAACATCCTGCCCTACTAAGGGTTGTGGTTCTACTGCCAGTTTCCATTTTCACATGGCATAAAAGATAACATCAATCTGGCAGCTTAACTTTCTGGAATCATTCTTTATTTTCATCTCTAGCATTTTAATTTACCCTTTAGCTATACCAAACTACCCACTCATGGTTTCAAACTAACAGCATATGTTATGGAAACAGACTTTCTGAGCTTGAATCCCAGTTCTAGCAATACTTTGCAACCCTGAGTAAGTCACTTGATTGCTCCGTGCCTGAGTTTTTCTGTAAGATAGGAAAAAATAATAGAACCTAACTCTAAAAATTATAAAGGATTAAATGAGTTAGTACATATAAAGCTCTTAGAATTCTGCCTGACATATTGCAAGCACTCTGTAAGTACCAGTTTATTTATGCTACTGGGTCTTGCGATACCACATACTTATACAACTTTACTCTGCACTACTGTTACTGAATTTTATGTTTTGGTTCCTTAATATTTCGGATGTAGTCATACTCTCTACATTCTTCACAAAAGCTCACACATAACATTAAATTGCAGATTAGGCTTTTGGGTATTTGAGAAAATTACTGTTTTTATATCTCATTCTTTGTTGGGGCTCTCTCATCATTCTTGAGGGTTTAAAATTACATAGTAAAGTTAGAAGGAGCCTGAATAATCATCCAATCCAATCTTTCCACCTAATACAAGAATATCTTCTAACTTCTGTCATCCAACTACTATCTGAACCACTTCTGGTCATCATCAATTTCATTTCTGAGCACTACCACGCTGCCAAACCAAAATCTGCTTCCTTGTAATTTCCACTCAACCTGTGTCTGACCTTAGGATCAACCCACAATAAGGCAGCCCCCTATCCCACATGGAAGTTCTCTAAATATCTTGAGGTTTTTTTCTCTCCCGAGCTAAACTAGTTCCTTCAGTCATTTTTCATATGAAGTAATTTCTAATCTTTCTACCACTCTGGACACCTCTGAGTTCCAATTTATACTTGAACTCACAGAAAAATTCCAGGTTTGGTTTAATAGCATATGCATTCAGAATTAACCCCCACACCCTGTCATCATTAGATTTTAACTTTATTAAACGAGTTTAATTACATGGAAGCATAAAAACTACAGTATGTTATTAAGCATTGATGTTGATAATCAATAAATTTTTATTTCGTTATTCATCTTCTTAAATTTTCCTCCTTTCTATCACCATTTCACAGCTACACTGTGAGCTTTATTATTACGAAGTCCTGCTTCCATTCCTAGATCTTTAATTTAGGCCTCCAATCCAAACTGAATACTTTTATCTGTCACCTCGGCCCCACTAGTCTCCTAATACTCTTCCCAATTCATCAAGACTATTAATCTTCTCAGGTACCAAGAATTCCCTTTCCTCAGGAATGATACGCTTCAAAGCACTGTCTAAACTCATCAGGCCAACCACACTATTCTTCAATGATCACTTCGACTATCACCTCTTCTGCTCCTAGATAAAATGCTACTGAAGAGAGACACCAAGTCATACAGGCCTGCACCTGCAGCCAAGTCTAAAATTCTTCTAATGTTCAAACCATTGTATAACAGGTACTTATAGAGGTAATATGGTGAGGGGTTAAGTGCCAGAGGGTTCCAGAGTTAGATTACCTGGGTTTAAATCCCAGATCCATCTTTACAAACTTGTGACAGGCAAGTTAGTCAATTTCTGTTATCCTCATCTGTATAGCAGATATCATAAACTCACAGGATTGTTTCTGTGAATAGATTTACAGAATAAATGAGATAATGCATCTAAAGCATAGTTCACTGCCTTGCTCCTAGTAAATACTCGATAAAGATTACTTGTCAATAACATAATTATTTGTGCATGCATTATAAAACTTCATGAAATTATATGCCTTTGTGGTGTTTTTTCTAGAGATAATACTCCATAATTTTCGATCATTTTCCTTCATAGAACGGCTTCTTGCTTCCTCTCCAGCTGTGAAAATATTAGCCCTTCTATGGGAAACCCCAAGCCCCAATCTTCCATTGAACCTTAAAGATACATATGGCCATCAGCAATGTAGAATTTTCTTGACGGTTTACGTGTATTTATATTTTGTATTTGTATTTCTTGATTTTATGTTGTCTAGAATTACCTTTATATGACTATGTCTAATGCCTACAATTAAATTCTAAGTTCCCTGAAGGCAAGAACTTTATTAGATACTTCTGTAGCCCATACAGCAGTCTACAAATATTAAGAGAATATAAATCAAGTGAACTGAATTACCTAATGCTAAAATCAACAACTTCTGTAGATTTAATTCTCAAGGCAGAACTTAACTTATAGCAACTTTATTTGGAAACTATTTTCTGCAATTTCAGTTATCAAAGATCATCTTTGAAACTCTCTTTCCAGACTTTAGTGTTGAGTTTAACTTCTAAAATGCTTTGTGAATTTCAACATACTCAATTCATCTAATACACTTAAAATAGTATTTCGATTCTAGCTACCTATTTTTTCACAGTACCTTGTACCATTCTATAAACGCCAAAAAACAAACATTCAAGAGAATTCTATTCCAAATCTACTCCCAACCATTCGCTGAAGATTACGCCCTATCTCAATACTAGTCGAGCTGCCAAACCACGTGGGTATGCTAAGATTTCAAAGTTCCTCCAAGAGTGAATGATTTGCACGTGTGAGGACTAAACCTTAAAATGTGACAATCCCTTTTTTATTTTACAAATCAGGCTTTGAATCCCATCTTCTCTGCCAATGAGGATGTTTTTTCTCAGACTTCTCTACA
The DNA here is from genome assembly GCF_028885655.2 of Pongo abelii. Taxonomy (NCBI): domain Eukaryota; kingdom Metazoa; phylum Chordata; class Mammalia; order Primates; family Hominidae; genus Pongo; species Pongo abelii. The sequence goes on from NC_071992.2 coordinate 119,398,990, forward strand.
TACACGCCCCCTCTCAGTCTTGAGGAGCGGGGAAGATCGCAGGCCGACCCCTCTACCAAGCACCATTTCCTCAAATCTAGTTCAGGTTAGCCAACGCGGACAGCACCCCCTTCAACGCTCCTCCTCCCCCAAGAGAGGAAAAGGCGGAGGAGATCCAGGCCTCCTTCTGAATCTTTACCACCCAGTTCGGGCTGACAGTGAGAGGATGCAGCCCGGTGTCCGGGCGGGCTCTTACCGGCGAAGCGGATCTTCACGAGGTCGAGCGGATGCAGCGCAAGGTTGGATAAGACGCCGCCGCTCACGCCCGCTATCAGGTTCTCATACCGGACGTGGCGGAATACCGTGCTCCACGCCGACGACCCGGACGCCGACTGGCCCTGGCCCGTCATAGGCTCGGGGCCCGTCGACACCACGGCGCCCAGGGCCGCGGAAGTGGGACGCGATGCAGTGGCCGCCACCGTTGCGACGGTCGCCCCTTGTGAGGGCAAGCCCACCTCCGGGACCAGCAAGAGGACTCTTATGCCCAAGGCGCGTGAGCGAAGCCGCGAGACTCTAGTACTGAGGGGGCAAGAATGGGACACAGCCACTACGTCACGCCGATAGAAAGCGCGATGGAGGGGAGGTGCCAGCCTCTCCCGAGTCTCCGCCCTGCCTCACCCACAAATGCTCCAGCCCACGGACGCGGAAGCGACTGCACAGCTAAAGGACCGCCCCTTGCTAACGTTTGCCGGCAAAACTACGGAGCGGCGCAGGATCCAGTTGGGCCAGCAGGCCGCCGCTCCGCGCGTCACGTGACTGGAAGTAGTCTGGGAAAAGCGGAAGTCGCCTGTGAGAGGAGGTGGCGGTAGGTGGAACTCGTAGCGAAGAGATCGTGGAGTCCGGCCGGAAGAGCAACCAAGATGAAGGTGAAGATGCTGAGCCGGAATCCGGACAATTATGTCCGCGAAACCAAGTTGGACTTACAGAGAGGTAAGATAAGTTGGTAGGGAGAAAGGGACGCTTTCCGCAAGTCCTTGGGTCTAGCCTCGGCTTTCGCGGAGTAAAGCCGGGGGAGGCTGGCACTCCGGTCTGGTTCTTTCTCAGTTACCTTTCGCTAAGGCAAACTTTGTGCTTACAGAGTCGCTGCGGAACTGGATGGATAGCAAGTAAAGTCTGTTCAAGTCCTTTTTCTAAGAATTTCCTCTAGTGGTGAGTGGGAAATAGTTGTCTGTAGTGGAGAAAAGTTCCAGCTGCTGCTCTGGGATTGTCTTCAGGTTCCTATTACTGAAAAGTGGACTCGAATGAGCCAAACTCGTGGGTTGAAGGGCTAAGAGTTAAACAGGCTTTTAAAACCTTCCTACTGCTCTTCTTGCCACTTTACTATTTCACATTAGTTCTGGATGTTGGAAGAGACAAAGATGAATTTAACAGCATCAGTTTTCGGTTTTCTCTTACCATCCCTTAAGAAGTTTGATGAAAGAATGGTTAAATGAAATTAATTTATCCTTCCTGGTCTGTTCCCCCATTAACATGCTAACCACTTATAAATTGTGCTTTGTGATACCTAAATGACAAGGGACCAACCATGCGTAAGTAAATTGTTCTAAGTAAAGAGAATAACAGGAGCAAAGGTCTTCAGGCAGGAATGAACCGAAGGCATAGAAAAAAGGGCTGTGTCATTAGAGTTTGAATGAGGAGTAAGCGAGATGAGATGAGGCGAAAACAGTATTTCACTATTTTGGTTGAGTAGGAGATATTATCAACGTGTGTGAGCATTGCTAAGAAGTCTCTGCTCAAAAGATGTTTAGAGTTTGTCACAAGGCAGTAATGTTTCTAAAATATAAATTAGATTTGTCACTTGGATTTGGCATCATTCCCAGTCCTTGAATCTCTGGTCCCACCTTCCTTGCCACTTTCGTCAGTCACTACGTTTCCCACAAGTGGTTTAGTATTCACCCTTGCAAATCTCAGTGCGTTTCAGTCATCTTTTTTAAGGCCTCCTGTGGCACACACCCTTACCCAGTTTAGCCGCTTTCTCTGGAAAACTTTCACCGAACAATAATCTGTTCCTGCTTACCTCCTGCATGAGCCCCGCCCCCTTCAGCACCCGTCTTCTGTGATTCTATCACTTCCTCACGGTGTTTATTACATTGTCTCATGATTATTATTTTGGTTAATAGTCTTTCCCATCAGACTTAGCCTCCAAAAAGGGGAAGAATCATGTTCGTGTATGCACTGTGTTTAGACAGCATCTAGCACATAATAGTTGCTTTATAAACGTCAGTTTCTCCATCTATAAAGATTCTATAAAGATTCTATAAAGATTCTATAAAGAATCTATAAAGATTCATTTTGCCTACATGAAGAGATTTAGAAACAAAATGATCTGTCTTGTTGGGGTTTTTAAACTTTTGTTGAAATTATTAAAATGCTAATTTTAGTTGTAGGAACAGCTGCTGACATCAGAGTAGATAGAAATTTTCTAGACTTCAGAAATAATCTTTGAAAAACTGATGGATGAGACTGAAAATTAAATATGTTAAATAAACGTAGCTAACTATGGACATTATCATTTTGGGTATGCTTTCTTTGTGAAGTACAGGCATTCTGCACTTTGCACATTAACTGAACCAGTCCCACTCTTTAAGAGGTTTACAGTGATTGAAATCACATCTGTTAACCACGAAACTTTGCAAAGTGGGGAATTGATTCCAGTATGCATGTTGTCCCGTTAATACAGTACTGTGCGAAAGTGAGTACTGCATGAATTTTTTTAATAATAGTAGCCATTAAAACCAAACATTGAATTTAGCTGAAATTAGAACCTTTAAATCTATCACAGTGTTAAATCAAGATTTTTCTTAAAAAAAGAACATCTTTGGCCGGGCGCGGTGGCTCACGTCTGTAATCCCAGCACTTTGGGAGGCCAAGACGGGCGGATCACAAGGTCAGGAGATCGAGACCATCCTGGCTAACACAGTGAAATCCCGTCTCTACTAAAAATACAAAAAAATTAGCCGGGGGTGGTGGTGGATGCCTGTAGTCCCAGCTACTCGGGAGGCTGAGGCGGGAGAATGGCGTGAACCCGGGAGGCAGAGCTTGCAGTGAACCGAGATCGCGTCACAGCACTCCAGCCTGGGCGACAGAGGGAGACTCCGTCTCAAAAAAAAAAAAAAAAAAAAAAAGGAAGAACATCTTTAGTTAAATGCACTCATTAACATACACATATGTTGAGAAGGGATCTGCTCAAAAACTCTTATTAATGGGGCACACAGAAAGTTTGAAGACGACTATATAGGGAGCCTTTGGAAGTTTTAAGCATGGGAGTGACATGTAAAAAGCTGTTTTAAGATGACATCTGATAGGCTGGGCGCGGTGGCTCACGCCTGTAATCCCAGCACTTTGGGAGGCCGAGGCGGGCGGATCACGAGGTCAGGAGATCGAGACCATCCTGGCTAACATGGTGAAATCCCGTCTTTACTGAAAATACAAAAAAATGAATAAATTAGCCGGGCATGGTGGAGGGTGCCTGTAGTCCCAGCTACTCGGGAGGCTGAGGCAGGAGAATGGCGTGAACCTGGGAGGCAGAGCTTGCAGTGAGCCGAGATTGCACCACTGCACTCCAGCCTGGGCAACAGAGCAAGACTCCATCTCAAAAAAAAAAAAAAAAAAAAGATGACATCTGATAATAGTGTAAATTGCCACCAAATCAAGTAGGGATGATATTAAAGTAGCCCAAGTATAGGATAATGAAGACCCAAACTGCCTGGGGATGCAGTGGCTCACATTCATAAACCCAACACTTTGGGAGGCAAAGGTGGGAGGATCTCTTGAGCCCAGGAGTTCAAGAGTAGCCTGGGCATCATAAGGAGACCCCCGTCTCTACAAAAAATTTAAAGATTAACGGGGCATGGTGGTGCATGCCTCAGGTCCAAGCTGCTTGGGAGGCTGAGGTGAGAGGCTAAGGTAGGAGGATCACTTAAGCCCTAGAGGTTGAGGCTGCAGTAGGCTATAGCCACACCACTGCATTCCAGCTTGGGTGACAGAATGATAACGCATCTCAAAAAAAACAAAGCAAAACAAAACAAAAACTAAGTTACTAGAAATAGAGAGTTAAAAGGAAAGATGTGTAAGTGTTGCAAAGAGATGATGAGTAGGACTTTGAGTTTTGGTAGTAGGGAATATGGAAGATGGAATACATAAGAATGACTTAGGCTAGAGCTTTGTTGAATGTTAGATACAATACCATTACCAGGGAGTCAGAAAGAAACAGCAGGATGAAGTCATGGGGTAAGAAGATGCATTTACTTTTTACTCACTGAGTTTTTTAGACATACAAGCTTAAAATTACTTTCTAAGCATAATTTTATATATATATATACATATATATATATATTTTTTCTTTTTGAGATGAAGTCACGCTCTGTCAGCCAGGCTGGAGTGCAGTGGCGCGATCTTGGCTCACTGCAACCTCCACCTCCCAGGTTCAAGTGATCCTTTTGCCTCAGCCTCCTGAGTAGCTGGGACTGTAGGCACATACCACCCCCTGCCCCCAGCTGGCTGACTTTGTATTTTTAGTAGATGGGATTTCACTGTGTTAGCCAGGATGGTCTTGATCTCCTGACGTCGTGATCTGTCTGTCCCGGCCTCCCAAAGTGCTGGGATTACAGGCGTGAGCCACCACGCCCGGCCCTAAGCATGATTATTAACCAAGACAATGTGTTTAGCAGCATATCAGGACAGTTAAAACATAGATTCTGGAGCCATACTGCCTTGGTTTGAATCCTGGCTCCACCATGTCATATTCAAGTTACTTAACCTCTTTATGCCTCAGTTTTCCCATCAATAAAGTGTGAGATAGTAATAGAACTTAACACATAGGATGCTGTGGAGATTAAACAGTTAAGATTTTTGGAACAGTGCCTGGCACTTAGTGAACTCTTATGTGAGTCTTTTTTAAGTAAGTAAACAAACAGAAAGTGCTCAGTAAATAATAGCTATATAATATCATCATAATCACAACTTCGTGTGTCTATCAGCACGGTATTTAGCACCAGAGATTAATAATGTTCCCTGCCCTACAGGAAGCTTAGAGTTCTGTTGAGCAAACATCTTGCACATGTTTTGTCCCAGGAACTGTGCTAGGCATAAGGAAGTACAAATGTAAAGTGTATTGGAAGCCCTGACAGTGAACACTTACAACCCAGTTGAAGAGTGTACTAGGATATATAAAAGGGAAGCCGAGCACGGTGGCTCATGTCTGTAATCCCAGCACTTTGAGAGGCGGAGGCAGGTGGATCACAAGGTCAAGAGATCGAGACCAGCCTGACCAACATGGTGAAACCCCGTCTCTACTAAAAATAGAAAAATTAGTTGGGCGTGGTGGCACGCGCCTGTAATCCCAGCTACTCGGGAGGCTGAGGCAGGAGAATTGCTTAAACCTGGGAAGCGGAGGTTGCAGTGAGCCGAGATTGTGCCACTGCACTCTAGGCTGGTGATGGAGCGAGACTCCGTCTCAAAAAAAAAAGGTGGTGGGGGGAAATGCTGCATGTATATATATCTAGGGTCTAATTGTTTTGCAAGATGTATGCATCCCATGATTTTCCAGTAATTTCAGAAAGATTTCTGAACAGCAGGTCTTCTAATTTTGTATTCTTAGTGTTAGGCATAGAACAATGTCACTAACTAAATGCTTATTGAATAACAGAGTGATTAGCTGAGGAAGACTGCAGGAAATGTTGTGTGAATTATTAAGAAGAATCATTCTCATTTCAGTTCCAAGAAACTATGATCCTACTTTACATCCTTTTGAGGTCCCACGAGAGTATGTAAGAGCTTTAAATGCTACCAAACTGGAACGAGTATTTGCAAAACCATTCCTTGCTTCACTGGATGGTCACCGTGATGGAGTCAATTGCTTGGCAAAGCATCCAAAGAACCTGGCTACTGTCCTTTCTGGGGCGTGTGATGGAGAGGCAAGTGTCACTCTAGATGATATTTTCAACTAAAAGTAGTTATATTACAAATGTTTTTTCCTTTAGTTTTTAGTTACTGTAGGTTTTACTTTATTGGATTTCAGTTTATTTCTCAAGACTAAATTTTGTTAGGAATACTGTTTAGTATTTTCTTCTTTAAACCTAAGAAATTATAAATGCAGTAGTTTAAGGATCAATTTGACAGTAAATTAAATAATCATGTTTATAATTAAAGTATTTAAGTATGAGTTTTTTCACAGATGTTGTCAACACCTAATTTCCTCCCATGGCAAGTGAAAAAGTTTTGCAACACTTTAGAATCAACAGAGTATTTGCCAGATTGTATTTTTTGCTCGTCGATATACTTATCCATATGCATTGCATTGTTTTAATCCAAAGGATTTTGGTTTTAGCCGCCCAGTAGAGTGATTCGTAGCCTTGTCAGTGTTGAATTTATCCTGAACATTTTACATTTATAGTTCACTGAAATTTCCTGGTATGCTTTATCATAGGTTAGAATTTGGAACCTAACTCAGCGGAATTGTATCCGTACAATACAAGCACATGAAGGCTTTGTACGAGGAATATGTACCCGCTTTTGTGGGACTTCTTTTTTCACTGTAAGTATAATACCATTAAGTCATTAAATTTGATCAACATAGGTAAGAATAATCTAATTGAATACATTTTTTTCAAGTTCATTTATTTGTTCCTAGGCCCTTTTGGAGTTTCACAATGCAAAATAGCTTATTAAACCTTGAAAATTTCTAGTTTTCTTTATATAATTCAGCCTTCCCCATAACTTAACATGATTAAGCTAATATTCAATTTACCACAAAAGTGGAATTAATGAGAGGTAAGTCTAGAAAGAGTTTGGCTTAATCTGGAGGATTTTTGATGCTAAGATGAGTAATTTGTACTTTCGTCAGTCAGATAGTAAGGAATCATTGAAGTTTTGTGCCTGTGTGTGGTGTGGCAAGATATCCGGAATGTAAAATTTACTCTCTGTTTTTAAATATACAGTTTGGTGGCATCCAATACATTCACATCACTGTGCAACCATCACCACCATCCGTCTTCAGAACTTTTTCATCTTTCCCAGCTGAAACTATAGTCATTAAACAATAACTCCTCTTTCCCCTCAGTCCCCAACCCCTGGTAACCACTATTTTACTTTTTACTTCTGTGATTTTGACTATTCTGGGTACCTTATATAAATAGAAGCATATTTTAAAGAATTATACCATTTTGTGTATGTGGAATAAGTCTTTTGTGTCTGGCTTATTTTACTTAATTGTCTTCAAGGTTTATCCATGTTGTAGTACATGTCAGAATTTCCTTTCTTTTTATGGCTAAATAACATTCCATTGTATGTGTCACATTTTGTTTATCCGTTCATTCGTCAATGAGCATTTGATTTGTTTCCACCTTTTGGCTATTGTGAATAGTGTTGCCATGACCATTGGTGTACAAATACCAATTCAAGTTCATTGAAGGTCTTTTTTGACAAGGGGAACAACAAAATCTGAGCTGTGCTTTGAGTTAAGTAATTTGACATCAGTTAGTGATCAGTTTGAAGGCCATTTTAATAGTTTGGCAGGCAATAATAAGAGGCTACCTTATTATGGAGACTGAAAACTAGAAATCAGTGGTTGACACTTCGGAGGACTGACAGGTTTGACAACTGAGAGGAGCCTGGGAAGAGGTTGGTTCCTGTTGCTGAGGAGTACCAGCAAGTTTGGAAGAGTGGCAATGGGAAGGATATGATGTGACAAACTGGACTGCTAATGGGCTGTTCGAGTGAAGATGTCTATCATACCTTTACAGATGCAGGTCTGGAGCTCAGGAGGGAGGTCAGAGCTGAACTTGACATCATCAATATAGAACTAATCATTGAAGCCATAGTATGGCATCATTGGGAGGAAATGAAGAGGAAAATATAGAAATACAAAGATGTCAAGGAAGTAGCCTTGGGGAATGCCCACCTCTGGGAAGTGGGAAAACTCTGGGAGTAGCCAGAGCTCAAAGAATCTGTGAATGAGCATAGTGTCCTAGGAGGAAGGAATAGTCAGTTTTGTGAACTACTACAAAGAATAATGAAAAATGAAGACTGAGAAAAACATTTTAGAAATGTAGAGATGTAAAAAATAGAAAATTAAAGATTGTGTAATTCTAGTCTTTCACTTCTAACACTGTTAGTTTGGTGTATGTCTTTTCAAGTGTTTTGACCTACCTTTACAACAGTTTTTGTATGCACATGCACTAATCAGTCAGATAGATCTTCCTTATTCTTTATTTACTAATGACTTTTTAAAAAACAGGTTGAGCTGAGTTATAAAATGTAGGTTGCAATCCAGGTTGGCTGGGTGCAGAAGCTAGATTGCAAGAGAATAATAAAGGGAAAAGATGACTTCTGGGAAACCTGATAGCTACAATTTGAAAGATTGTCATGTGAAAAAGAAAATAGACTAATTTGTTGCTCCATAGAGAGGCACTGGAAATAGGTGTTAATGTTAAAAGATTTGATTTTGGTGTAAAAAAACTTATTTGCTGTCAAAAAGCAGAATAGGCTACCTTGCAAAGCATTCAGTTACTTTTCACTAGAGGGGTGCAGATAAGCTGCCTGACCCTGCAAGCCCAATGTTGTGCAAGGAATTGGTTGGCAAGTGGGAATGGATGGCAACTAAGGCTTCTTACACTTGGTTATTCTTTTGGATATATTGATTAATAGCTCAGCCAGAGGACTTAGTGTATTTTTTTTAATGCTTAAAATGAATAAAGGCTCATTTGCAGCATTATTCACAATACCCAGGATATGGAATCAACCTAAAGTGTCCAGCAATGGATGAATGAATTAAAAAAAAAAGTACACACACACAAGCACACAGGAATACTATTCAGCCTTCAGAAAGACGGAAATCCTGTCACTTGCAGCATACATGAATGAGCTTGGAGGACATGATGCTGAGTTAAATAAGACAAATACCACATGATCTCAGTTGTGTGGAATCTAAAAAAGCCAAACTCATAGAAATGGAGTAAAATGGTCATTACTAGGGGCTTTGAGGGAGGGAGATTGGGGAGATGTTGGTCAAAAGAGACAAAATTTCAAATAGATGGGATAGATGTTGTACAACACAGTGATTATAGTTAATAACAACATGCTGTCTTGACAATTGCTATGAACGTGAATTAAATGTTCTCACCACAAAATAATAAGTATGTGAGGTAACAGATATGTTAATTAGCTTGGTTTATCCATTCCACAGTGTCTACGTATATCAAAACACAATGTTGTACATCATAAATATATATAACTTTTATTTGTAAATTAAATAAAAACATTTTAAGAAATGAATAAAGACTGAAAATGTTTCATATTCACCACTTATTTTCCCCCCACTTTATTTTTTTAAAGAGACAGAGTCTTGCTACGTTGCCCAGGCTGATGTTGAACTCCTGGGCTCAAGCCCATCTCAGCCTCCCAAAAAGTGTTGGGATTACAGGCATGAGTCACCATGCCCAGCTCATTGTTTCTCCCTTTTTCAAAAAGATTTTTTTTTTTTTTTTTTTTTTTTTTGAGATGAAGTCTCCCTCTGTTGCCCAGGTTGGAGTGCAGTGGCATGATCTCTGCTCACTGCAAGCTCTGCCTCCTGGGTTCACGCCATTCTCTTGCCTCAGTCTCCCCAGTAGCTGGGACTACAGGTGCCCACTACCATTCCCGGCTAATTTTTTAATTTTTTTAATTTTTAGTAGAGACAGGGTTTCACCATGTTAGCCATGATGGTCTCGATCTCCTGACCTAGTGATCCGCCTGCCTCGGCCTCTGAAAGTGCTGGGATTATAAGGCGCAAGCCACCGCGCCCAACCAAAAAGATAGTTTTGAGTAATGTGTGCTTTGTCAGAGATAAGACACATGTGAAGACTACTTGCTGGTACAACTTTAAGAATGTTTTTAAAAATTTTAGTACACAGTGTTGCAAAACATAAACTTTTATTACCTAAACTTCACTAAGATATCCCAGTTTGTAATACCAACAGTTCCTTCTTCAGCATAACCAGCCTGGAGATGAGATGTTCTAGCCAGGCACATATTCTTGTTCGGCTACTCATTTCTATAAAATGAGAAAACCTTTCCCAGAATTGGTGGTCCGCTGAGGTTTGTACTCAGTAGACTGCAGAACAGCTTGGTCATTTACAAGGAAATTCAGTCTTGAGCTTGCAGACACTATCAGAAACTTGATGGAGGGATACTGTCTTCAGGAACTGGGTGCTCAGGGACACAGTTTATCCTGTATTCTGTAAGTGCTAAAATGTCTCTTTGGGTCAAGCCAGATCGGTCAGGACCTGATACCTAGATTACATCTTAGGTTCTGCCAGTAGAATCAGGTTTCTAGAAGTGAGTTTTAGTATAGTGCCAGTGGCTCAGATTCAGAGTTGTTAATAAGATGTAGCCCTGTTAAATACTTTTTGTCTGTTACAAGGATGTTGTTAAGGATTCTGTTCATTGGCATCCTCAACAAAAGACATCGCTGTGTAATCTTAGTACCAAAACCTTTCCCGATCACTTACCTGTTTTCATCTCATGGGCACTGTAAACTGTTTTGCAAGAAGTGTTTTCATTTTTGAATTTGCTGTAAGAAAAGAGCTACATTCATACTCTTCCCATAGATAAATATATCTTTGTTAATGTTTTTATCAAAAAGTAGATATAGATTGCATTTAATATATAAATGTAAGATTTTAAGTTAAAACTAGCAGTTTGGTATATATGCAGTTATACAGTACCACATTTATGATTTTGTTTTCAACCTCAAACTACATTATATGTTTTGTAGTCTGTTTTACCTGATAGCTTAAACATGTCTGCCAGATACCCATGTCTAAATTACCATAGTTTGTTGCTTTGCCTTGATTTGGGCTAACGTGCCAACAGTTCTGCTCACTGTTGCTTTTTTACTCTTTGTGCAGCTGTCAGCACAGTGAAAAGACAAACTATGTCTTTACTAACGTTATGAAGATAGTTTTGACCGCGTGGACCCTGAAAAGTTCTCAGGGTCCTCCAGAGGCCCAAAGTTCACAGTTTGAAAACCACTGACTTAGTAGTTTCTGCAGTTCATGCAGAAAAGGACTTTATCTATTTCAATATTATAACAATGCCTTCTCACCAGTATTTTCATGTTTTTCATTTTTTTACATTTAAAATTACCTGGAATTTTATTTTCACGTAAGGCATCAAATTGGCTCAATTTTTTAAAATGACTAACCGATATTATAATGCCATTTTTTATAATCCATTTTTTCTTTAAGTTGAAATCCCATGTTTATCACAATATGCATGACCTAACTTTGCCCCGTTCTTGTTTTTCTTTTGCTCTACTCATTGTATTTTTAGTTTTATGTACTTCATATATTTGTCACAAATCTTTACTAAAACAAGGTGGGATATAAATGCATCAATAAGTGTAATACTGGAATGATATGGTATGTTATCTGTTTTAAACAAGATACTTACAATTTGATATGTGTTGGCAAGTTTTAATTTATAACTGTTGTTCATTATCATCATCATAATAAAACAAATATTTCTAGGTTGGTGATGACAAAACTGTGAAGCAGTGGAAAATGGATGGGCCAGGCTATGGAGACGAGGAAGAGCCATTACATACAATATTAGGAAAGGTACAAAAGTAAATTGACTAATAGCTTGCCTATTAACATTCTTTTATTGAAAATTATTTTATAGTTATAATTTCCAAAGATGGGGAAGAAGATGCAAATAAGAAACGAAAGACTTTAGGCTGTAATTGTTGACCCATTTACGCAATGTTTAATGCAGCTAAAGTCCTTTGATGCTAAAGAATTTTAACAGTTTTTTTTTGGTATTGTAGTAGAGTTTGATTTCTGTTTTTAGCTACATTGAACATTAGGATACAATGAAACATTTCCTATAGCAAGACCATGGAGAAAAAGATAGAAGTTCAGAAAATGCTTCAGCTTGTTTAGTTTATGTCATCATAGATCTTACACAAAACTCAGAATTTCTTAGTTGAAAGACTCCTTTAAGAAATGAAGAAATTTAATAGTATTATGCATCATGTATAAATCTTATTAATGTTTCTACCAAATTTTTCTGCAAATCAGATGATGGGTGGTTTAGTTTTAGCTTAAGAATAATTTAGAACATTTGGCCTATCCATGTTTTATAATGTTTACATTTTTATATGAAGCAAACAATTCCAAAATTAGATTTAATCTTTAAATTAAATATACCTTTTAAAAATCACTTTGTCATTTCAATATTATGGTTAGTATATAATATTTAGGTTCTGCTTTAGGTTTCAAGAAGTTCTAAATGTTCTTAAAGGGATAGGGGAATGGGGTATGAGTATGAGGTAGAGATAATTTGTAGTTGGAAACACGTTAGTAATTTCTAAAACAAAATTGGTTTCATTCTTAAAATGTCTTGTCTCTTTATGGTATTGTTTCCCCCTTTAAGTAAGGACTTCAAAGAAGTTTCTTTGTGAACACTATCTCAAAAAAAGATAGTGTAGATAAATATATTTAAAATATTATTCTGCAGATTTGAATTAGTGAAAAAAATCCTCTTAACAACCTTTTTGCTTTTAAAGACAGTGTATACTGGGATTGATCATCACTGGAAAGAAGCTGTTTTTGCCACATGTGGACAGCAAGTAGACATTTGGGATGAACAAAGAACTAATCCTGTATGTTCAATGACCTGGGGATTTGACAGTATAAGTAGTGTTAAATTTAACCCAATTGAGGTAATGTTTTTTTTTAAGTATGTTTTGCTTTTTGTTTCCTTATTATTGCTTAATAATTTCGGTTCTGTTTAGGAAACTTTTGAATGTATGATAGAAACGTCTGAATTTTAATGGTGTTTTGGCATTTTGTCAATTTTCTGGATTGTAAACGAGTTCTGATACCTTTGCTCAAATCCCAACATGTTTCACAGCAGTTTAGTCCCAGATACTAGAGTTAAGCATTGTTAGAGGAGTGGTGTGTGCATTTGCCCGTTGGGGTAAAATCCAAGTAAATATAGTCTTGTTTTAACTTTAGTTTTACTCATGCCTTCAACCTCATGTTCCATAGATTATGTCATTGTACATTTAGGAAAATGTTAATTTTTCTACCTGCCTTGGAGGTCAGAAGAAGGAGCATTGGACATCATTTTGTCTATTTGTAATTGGTAAGGTACCAGTGCTTCATAAAAACATTTGTGATTATTGTTGAACTGCATGGTAATTAGTTATAGTTATATTTTTCTTTGCTCAGAAGTCTGAATTGTGATTCCCAGTTCCTCCAGGCCTAAGGGAAGAGTTGGAGATTGGCCACTACATGTTGTCTGTTTGGGTCTGAATTTAGGAATGGAGGCTGTCCTGAAGGCTAAACTAGCCCTTGGACTCCAGATCTTTCTCTGAACTTTTTCTTAATACATAACAATAGATGAACTGATTGTCCAGAAGACTCAGCAGGGATACTTTTTTCCTGCTGAAGGAAAAGGCAATCATAGCATATATAAGCCAATTTTAGCAGTTATTGCGAGGCTACCATTTTAGGTAGTATGAGAGAAAAATCCTAATATGCAAGCGTTACGCTCTTAAAGACCCAACCTGATAAAAGGTAGGAAGTAAGGTTGAGTCAAAATAGTAAGGTATAAAAATTGTTTGTATGATGTACTGGAAAATGAGATGCTGCAGTGCGATGTGAGTTTGGCCTTGAGGAATTACTGAGAAGCCAGAAGACACTCTTCCTGCAACTACCACATGCTCACACATACACTTTCTAGAGAGGCTGCAGGTCTAGAATAGGTTGGCAAACTAGTCTGTGAGCCACTTGTGGCCCACTGCCTGTTTTTGTAAATAGAGCTCTGCTAGAAGATAAATAGAGCTCTGCTAGAAGACAGCCATGTTCTCTTGCATACATATTGTTTGTAGCTGCTTTTGTTCTATGATGGCAGAGTTAAGTAATTGCCACAGAGACCGTATGGCCCACAAAACCTAAAATATTTACTCTCCGGCCCTTTACAGAAGAAGTTTTCTGATCCCTGGTCTGGAGTATCTGTCTCTATTATATCTTCTCACTCCATCCTCCATCTTCCTTCCTTATGTTTCCCTTGGTTGTAGAAGAGAGAAATGGCATGGAAAGGCAGCTACCCTTGCAGAGCAGGACCAAGTGTAAAAGTTGATAACATATGTGAACATTTTTTAAAAGTGCTATCCAAATTCAAGATGGTGATGGTATTACTTACTAAAAAAACAAACAAACAAAAAAACCTAAACAGACACTGTTTCTTACTATTTAGGGGAACAAAAAAATCTTTTGCTTCTCTGCTTTGGTGAACATCTGTGTCAGAAGAGCTGATCACCAATTCTAAAATCATAATTATTAGGGATGACCTAGTGACCATATTTTTCAAACTTGCCTGTATAACAGCTGTATTTGTTCAGCTGTTTTTTTTCTTTTTTAATTGCTATTAACCTTATGAACTTAGTGGTAAAAGTAAATGGTGTGCATGTCTCTTATCCTATTTTAAACTTAATGGAAAGGGCATGTTGCTGTGAACAAATGGAGTGTATTTGTATTTGTCTCCTCTAATCATTAATAATTAATTTTCTCTTTAAATATTGAAGCCTAGAATTCTGGTAAAGCCAAAAGTTTATGCTGATCATTGGCATGTTTTACGGTGTGAAAGGTGGCATTTGGTCTAGGTAGATTGTTTTGCTTTGTTCAGATCAAAGTCTTTCTTTTTAGAAATGGAACCTGGTTAGACCCTGAGGCGACATAATGAGAAGCCAAGAAAGGTTGAGGGACCTCACTAGGGAAGTCTCAGAAAAGCAGCCATTAAGATAGCAGGCTTTCAGAAAGAACTGAGAGGAAACCATGATCATAACATTAGCTTTATGATGTGTTATTTAACTGCGTATAGACAGTAGGAGGAGTTAGCTGGCCATGCAACTATTTAGTAAATAGCTCTTCTTGCTGCCCCCATATTTGCAATAGGAAGTAATTGTAGGCAGAAACCGATAGTTGTGAGTGTCAGCAAC
Organism: Pongo abelii; assembly: GCF_028885655.2. NCBI lineage: Eukaryota > Metazoa > Chordata > Mammalia > Primates > Hominidae > Pongo > Pongo abelii. The sequence goes on from NC_071992.2 coordinate 119,414,015, forward strand.
CATGAGTGAGAAGGAATGATGCTGCAGAGAGAGGGTTTCAGGGATCCACTGGATGATAGAGGGTTTATTTTTACTTAATGCCAAGGGATAATGTGAGTACCATGCACATTTATAATTGACTTACAAATAAAATAATTAGAAAAATCTTCAAACAGTTGGACAAAAGACAGGCCTAATTTATAGAGAGTTAACAAACACAAAGAAACATTTAACTACTAATAAAACAATAAATTTATATAGCTAGGAAATACTGTCATACAGATATTAACTTTTAAATGACACTAACCAGTGCTGCCCAGTTGCATTAAAATGGACATATCCCACATTGTAGTGTATACTGGTACAGCTCTTTGAAAAAATAATTAGCCCTAAATATCAAAAGCCATAAAATTGTTCATACCTTTTGATTCAGTAATGTCATTTGTGAAATTTTATCCTAAGGAAATAATTCAAAAGAAGAGCTAAATGTGGGGGGGAAATGTTTATTGAAGTATTACTTACAATAGTAAAAAACAGGAAACAAGTCTTAAGTTGAAGAGTAGATAAGTAAAATATGTTTTATTACAAATTAGAACACAGTAATATCTGTACATTAAAATACATGCATGGGGGCCAGGCACGGTGGCTCATGCCTGTAATCCCAGCACTTGGGGAGGCTGAGGCAGGTGGCTCACCTGAGGTCAGGAGTTCGATACCAGCCTGGGCAACATGGTGAAACCCTGTCTCTACTAAAAATACAAAATATTAGCCCAGTGTGGTGGTGCACCCCTGTAATCCCAGCTCCTCCACAGGCTGAGGCATGAGAATTGCTTGAACCTGGGAGGTAGAGGTTGCCGTGAGCCAAGATTGCACCACTGCACTCCAGCCTGGGCGACAGAGCAAGACTCTGTCTCTAAATAAATGAATAAATAAAATACAAGCATGGGGATTTTACAATGAAAATACTTGGTTTAAGTTGCTGAGATTATGGATGATTTATTGTACCCTCTTAAAATGGACTTTGTTTTTTAACATAAATATTAAGGGCAATTAAATCATTTGTTTACTGAATGGATGTGGTTTGCTGCCAGGTCTGACTTTTAACTGGTGATTGTTATACTTGTTTTTAGACATTTCTCTTGGGAAGTTGTGCATCTGACAGGAATATAGTACTGTACGATATGAGGCAAGCTACTCCTTTGAAAAAGGTGAGTTTCAGTTTTGACTTTTGCTTTATACAGTTGGCATTATGTATTTCTCTGTAAATAGAGTGACTAAAAATATGGATCAAATATTTTCTCAGAATTAAAAAAATCTTTTATACAGGTGTTCTTAGAACTCTACATGATGATAGTTGTGTTCTTTCAGCTCCCCATTGCTTTTTAGAGACTCTTAAATTTCTGCTAGGTATTGTATCCTAGTCACCATCCTTGTGTCTTCCATGATGCCAGTACATTTTAGGCCTCTAATTAATACTTACTGAATTGAAAGTTCTTAAAGGTATTGCACCCTGTTACTTAACAGTGTAATACTACTCAAATAATATTCAATAAATTCAAGCCCCATGATTATCATATGACATGTACAGTATTTTATTCCAGAAGGTTTTAGAACTCATTCACATAACCAGCTTTATTTGTTCAGTTACATGCTGATCAATACTAGTTTGACATTTAGGCAAGCACTATCCTGTTCAAAGTAGCAGATTTCCTAACAATTCTAAAGTAGTAATTTCAGGACTTACATATCAAAGCTAATAATACAACCTTAAGCTAACTCTCAAGAGGGAGACAGATACTGTCTGTAAGTAAGGAAAGGAGTGCCATTGTAAGTAAAAGGGTATAAAGTTTATTTCAGGTACTAGAATTTTGAGTGACAGAAAGGGCTGGACATCATTGAGATGCCACAAGTCTGTTGTCATAGTCCACATACAAAAGAAATGCTTTTAATACTTGCTTTTATTATTCCTGTCATTTTTATAACGTAACAACTAGATATTAGGAGAGTACATTCATTGAAGTTTGAAATAGATAAATATGATAATCTTTCCAAAGTACCACTTATATCATTTCACTCATTCATGTGATTTAATGGGAAGATCCTATATGAACTTTGGTCTTAGACTTTTAAGCAAGTTAACCTACAATGTGTTTCTCCTGTAAGGTGGTGGTATTAATAACTATCTCGCAGCACTTTGCTGAGAATAAAACATGATACTTTAAGCATTTAGCAGAATGCTGACATGAGGTACTAGTTTAATGAATGGTCATTTCTGCCCCCTCCCACCTACCTAACACTCATTCTGTTTTTTTTTTTTTTAAATTTAGTTTTTCATTATTATTGCCTCCTGCTTTGCACATTCTCAGTTTTTAATGGCGCTTCATTAATTTTAGGTTGAAGAAAATGTAGCTTGGCTTTCAAGGTGCTCTGAAATCTGGTTCTAATTTGCAACTCATTTATTTCTTTTAGTCAGTAAGGTAACATTGAATTGGAGTTTGTCACATGCAGGTCACTTTGATAGATGTAGGGATTGTTAGACACTGCTACTTTCTATTGCTTCTTTGCTCCGTCTACTAGTCTATCAATGTTTCTTTTATCCTTTCTCTCATAAATGTAGTAGTTCTCAATCAGGGGTTTTAGTCCCCTACCAGGTACAGTTCTGGGAATGCAAGAGGGACATTTAGTGGGAGGTCCCTGAGTGGCAAAACATCCTACAGTGGATAGTCATACACAACAAAAGATAATCCTGCTCAAAATGCCAATAGTGTACCCATTGAGAAACACTGGATTACTGATCCTTCATAGGTCAGTTCAAATCATACTTGTCTTTAGAAACAGTTCTTTATGTTAACCCTAAGCTCACCATTAATTTTGCCCCTAATTTGATACTTAGTTATTTGTTACTTTATTGTTTATATTTTAACTTATTATGTGTCACATTTTTCTGACTCAACTGTAAATTGTTTGAGATTAGGAGACTGGGAGTTAAGCATTTCTATTTTTATATTTACTACTCTGCCTGTGTATTTAAGAAGCAATTACTGATTGATTTCTCTTCCCATTGCACTGAGCTGAGTACTTTACACATAATAGGTGTTTATGAAATATTTGCTTAAATCAGTGGGGGAAAAAAAAAGGAAAGGAAGTGGGAAATTCATCCATTTTAGAGGTAATTAATTTCATGGTAATGGGTTACTATATGCTTCCTTTCTCAGGTTATCTTAGATATGAGAACAAATACAATCTGTTGGAACCCTATGGAAGCTTTCATTTTTACAGCAGCAAATGAAGATTATAAGTAAGTTTCCCTCTTTTACAAACTTGTGTATTTCTATCAGGAATGGCTTAATTGTATAAGTCATACTAATAAAATATATACCACTAGGTAGGTATACCTATAAAGTTTGAAAACTGTTGTTTGTTTAGCTTTAAAAAGTTTTCCAAATTGGAGAAGAGCTTCTTAGAAAAGTATTTATTTTGTTAGTATTTAGAATGATGTAGACCAGGGACAGTAAACAACTAGTGGACCAAATCCTTTCTGTTGCCTGTTTTTATAAAGTTTTGTTGGAATATGGCCACACCCACTTACTTATTTAGATATTGGATATGGCTGCTTTTGTGCTATAATGCCTGAGTTGAATAGTTGCAGCGGAGACCTATGGCCCACTTGCCTGAAAATGTTTAACATTTGGCCCTTTACAGAAGAAGTTGGCTGATGTTTGATGTAGATCTTATAAATAATGACTGAACCATACATGTTTTAATGGAAATGAAAATATCTGCCTGCAATGTTTGTATTGCAGTGAGTATCAGGTAGCTGATACTCATGTAGTCATGTTATCAGCTATCACTGTTAAGTCAGACGGAAGAAAAATTATAGTTATCTTTTCAGTATCCATATGAGGTAGGTGGGACATGCATGTTATCCCCTTTTTAAGATATTAAAGTGGGGAGATTAGTCTCCCAGGGAGGAAGGAGTGTCTTATCTTTTTTTTTCCCAAAGCGTTTATTATAGCGCTATGCCTTTGATAGATTCTTAATACATGTTTTTTTTAAGAAGGCAGAAGTTTGTTGGTGGATTGAACTTTAGATCTTTGTATTGTTTTATGTTCCACTATATAGATTTGAAAGCAAAAAAGTAGTAGTATTAGCTCATAAAAGGATTTATTATATGATGTTTTAGTGGTACCAACTAAAAGCATCTTTTATGACTTTCTGCTAAAAAGTGGTTTAGTCCAGGAGTTTGAGGTTACAGTGAGTTGTGATTGGGCCACTGCACTCCAGCCTGGCCAACAGAACAAGACCCTGGTGTAAAAAAAATAAAAGAAGCTCAATTAGACTCTCATTAACTAGCAATACCAAACTACAGTAATTGAAGCTTTTTTTTTTTTTTAACCTTTATTGATGTTTTGAAATTAAGTGGCATTGTTCCAGTTAAAGGCAATAAAAGACAAGAGTAATACAGCATTATTGTGACCAACCTCATTAAGGTTTCTAAAGAATGTTCTAATAAGCTATTTTAGCAAGGTACCATTTTTCAGTGTCCTTGGAATTTCTCATTCCTTGCCTTGAAAAGAATTGCATATGCCACCTGAAACAAAGAGCATATCCCTCATAATAAGTGACTGTTGGAGTATCATAATTGCTCTTTGAAAACGATCTTGCTTTTGTATCCCTTTTCTATATTTGTAAGTATTTTTTCTTTTATTGCCCTTTAGATATTCTAATCATTCTGAATTAGAAACCTAAGTTCAAGTCTAGGCCGACCAGTAATTACTGTATAAACTTGGGCAAGTCATTTAAACTAACTCTGTATCATAGTTTCAGCATCTGTAAGGTGAGGGTTAGAATAGATGATCACTAATGAATCCTATAATATGGAACTTTGTTTATTTAAAGGTTTTCCATCTAAACAAATTGATATGCTTAGAATTGGAATTCTTATCATTTTTCCCATGTAGAAATAAAGCATCTTACTAAAAAGCAGTTTGCTGGAACTAAACAAACCTAGTTGAAAACCATTGCTCTTAGGCAGGAACTGTAAAGCAGTTGTCAATATCTTACTACTAGTAATGTTAACCTTGATCATTTGGTTAAGGTGGTGTCTGCCAGGTTTCTCCACTAAAGAGTTACTTTTTTTTCCTTTTGTAATTATTATATATCTTTGGGGAGATACTTTGGAACTATGTGGATATCCTCTTCTCAGACTTCCACTCACTAATCTTAGCATCTTCAAGTATTTTTATGTTAGGAACTTGGTCACAATAATGCTGTATTACTCTTGTCCATTGTTCATGTTGGTTCATTTGAAGCACTATTCTTTTAGCCATTAGATTAAGAATTTTTGAATCTTGAAACTCATGAAGTCATTGTTTTTACCAATTGTGCATAAAGTATAGTTTCTCATTTTGATACACCCTTTGAAAGGCCGTGTTCACTCTTACATATCACCAGTAGGAGTATAAATTAGTGCAACTTTGTTGGCAGTGATTTGGCAACTCAAATCAAGCCTAAAAATGCTCATGCCTTTAAACTTAACAATCCTACTTGTAGGAATCTGTCCAGATTTAATTGAACCTATCCCATTCAGTTAAAGATTGAACGTTAAAAATGCAAACGTTGGGATTTTATTAAGCATTATATATAATAAAATGTTGGAAACTATTAAAATATAGGGAAATAAATTATTTGAACTTATATATACAGCCATTAAAATATTTTCAAAGATTGTTTAATAACATGGGTAATGCTTATTAATATGTGGAATATCAGAATATAAAGCTTTACATAGCATTTCAATTTTATTAAAAGTATGTATTTAAATAGTATGGTGAAAAAGGTTTTTTAAAAAATTATGCTGTACTAAATAACTGGCCTCTGGGTAGTAGAATTAAAGGTAATTTTTGTACTCTGTACTTTTTTTGAAATTTCCACATTTTCTACAATGAGATTTATAAGGAGGAAAATATGTTGGTGTATGTGTAAGTGGAGTCTTAAGGAATCATAAAAACTGTTGAAATTTTTCCTTATCCCTCACCTGCTTGTGTACAGCATTGAGCTTTTTGTTTAGATGTGCATTGTTTTGCAAATGGGTCTTATTTTCACTGGTATCTTTTAGTACTGCATTCTAGAAATATGTGTCAAATATTTAAAAATTCTTTTACAGCTTATATACTTTTGATATGCGTGCACTGGACACTCCTGTAATGGTCCATATGGATCATGTATCTGCAGTGCTTGATGTGGATTACTCTCCCACTGGGAAGGAGTTTGTGTCTGCTAGTTTCGATAAATCTATTCGAATCTTTCCTGTAGACAAAAGTCGAAGCAGGTATGTGCCTACCAGTAAGCCATTTATATTCATATGTCAGTTAACAATGGGGAAGCATTCTGAGAAATGAGTCATTGGGCGATTTCATCATTGTGTGAACATCATAAGAGTGCACTTAAACAAAACTAGATGGTATAACGTGTTGCACACCTAGGCTGTGTGGTCATATGGTGTAGCCTGTTGCTTCTAGACTACAAATCTGTTCAGCATGTTACTGTGCTGAATACTGTGGGCAATTGTAACACAGTGGTATTTGTTTATGTAAACATATATAAACATAGGAAAAGTACAGTAAAAATCCAGTATTATCTTAATGGACCACTGTCGTATATGCAGTCTATCATTGACCAAAATGTCATATGACTATTTTTGTTTCATTTTTCTTTGTCCTAATTATTATTTATCTTTTCTGAGAGGGTACCTGAAGTTTAATAAAGTTTTTTGCTCCAATACAGTTTAAGAAAAATTAGTAATAATACCTTACATTTGTTATTTTTTACTTAGTCTAATCCAACTCTGTATGCCAAACCAAAAATTAAAAAAGAAATAAAAGTAAGTTTAAGTTGTCAAGACCGTTCTCCCTCTATTTTACTTTAGTAGGTATATGGCTTGGTTGATGAGAGGTTGAGAGGTGGGAGATTTGAATACTTAGCTGTCCCGTAGTCTCGTGTGTGTCTCATTCTGTAAGCACATTGAGTGTGATTCTAATATTTAAGATTTGTATTGTGTTTTGTATAGTTTGGCCCTTTACTACATATTATATGTTATTAAATACAGTATCTATTTATACATCTATTATATCATATTTTTGTAAAGAGGTAGTTTACAGAAAGTGATGGCATTTTAAGGAGTTTGCAAGGGGAATTTTGTTCTCGAGTTTTCACTTTACAGACTGACTTTAAAAACTAAGTCCTGTGTAGATACAGCCCCCTGTGTAGTGAATTATGGTTTGCAAAGAGCTGTTATACACATTCCCATTGTTCCTTAGTAATGCTTTAGATGTGTTCCTGGAAGCATGCATAAAATAAATCCAAATAAATGGAAATAATTTTTCTCAAAAAATTATGATAATTGGATGATTATGGTCATAGCCAATCTGCTTATCTAACTCTTTGCTCTTTTACTTGTGATATTTGTGTCTTTTTCCACTGTAATTTGAGGAAGCCATATGGATTTCTAAACCATGTATCATCATTGTCAGCAGATAATTATCATCATCACTGTTTATCTGATTATGAAGGTGCTTCAGTTAGAAGCATACTGACAGGAGTGTTCTGATGACTTTGATCTTCATTTTATCATTTCTGTTGTAGAGCTTCTGCTGTGTGTTCCTATGTGACTATTGCTTCCTTTGTCGCTGCCTTGATATTCTCCAAATTGTCATGAGTGTTTTTTTGGGATTATTCATTTAGGCCCAAGGCAAGACTAATAGCTTCCATTTTTCTCTCACCTCTGGAAAGTGTTGAGAATCAAGAGAATATGGTCCTCCATCATTTCTTGGCACCACAACTTCCAAACGTAGTAGGATAATATTTTTCCAACATGGTACATAAGTAGACACAAAGAATGAAACGAGAACAAAATAAAAACAGGACTGTGTAGTTACCTATGATCCCAAGGGGCCAGCAGCTGAGTTCAGGCTGAATTATTCCAAAGCTAGTGTGGACAGCTAAATGTAGGTCTAGCTAGAAAACTCACATGATTCCAAAATTGTATAAAAGGGTTCTTATATTTCATTTCCATGGAATTGTCTCCTGATGTCATTTGGAGGTTTTGTAATCACAGTCTTAATATGTGTTAACGTCCTGTTGTGTTTAGATATACATGGTGTTCCCTCTGACCTTTGCCTTTATCTGTTTGAAAGCTATTTCTAATTTGTTTCTGTGGTTTGTTTCCTATCATTGTAAACATCAAATAACTCATGCTTGGGTGAATAATCTGTATTTTAAAAATATTTTCCTTTAAAAGACCTTAAAATGGCTAAAGCATAGTATTTTTAAAATAAATTTTGAGTAAATTTTTTTAAACTACAGTTAAGTCAGTATTTGAAAGTAGGCTTCTGTTGGAAGTTCATTCAGTATTTACTGAGCAAACAAGTAAATTAATAGTGTTCACATGGAAAAATTAGTGTGACTGTGTATATAAAGAATTTAAGCCTTTAAAAATTTAAAAATGTATTTATCTCCTAATAGTAGAACTTCTGGTGAGCTTAATAAACTTAGCATATATGCAGACGTAAACATATCTAGAAGTTAAGAACTCAGCATAGTTTACCATTGGGGAGGATTCTCAGTTACTTAAGTGACTAACCATTGGATTTGACTGGTCTACTGCATGAACAGATTATGTTTAATGGTTACAGAAGCCTGATTGAATTTCCCTACTTCAAACGCATGATACTGCTTTGGAAAAAAGGGCTTCTTAGGTACGTGGAGATTATAAGAAACGCTCTTCAAAAGCAGAGCACTGAGGGGAAGAAGAAGAAAAAGCAGTCGTATCTCATCTAGTTTTCATTTTAATAGGATGTTCTTTTTAATCATCCCCTCTCTTTTAAAAATGAATTTCTTATGATTTATCAAAGTGCTTAAAACATACCTATCAGAAACAGTGTAAAAGACTAGTTTTGTGAGTATAGTCGAGAGATTTTTTTTTTTTTTTTTTTTTTGAGACAGAGTCTGGCTCTGTCAGCCAGGCTAGAGTGCAGTGATGCCACACGGCTCACTACAGCCCCTGTCTTCTGGGCTCTAGTGATCCTCCTACCTCAGACTCCTGAGCAGCACCACACCTAGCTAATTTTTAAAATTTGTCTTTAGTAGCTGTGGGGTCTCCCTGTGTTACTCAGGCTGGTCTCAAACTCCTGGGCTCAAGTAATCCTCTCACCAAAGTACTGGGTTTACGGCATGAGCCACCGCACCTTGCCTACTTTAGAGATATTTTTTATAGATATGAATATTTGATTTAGTCATTCTGTTTTTTTCTTTTACTGTGCATAGTTTATTGAGCCTGTTTCCTTCCTCTTTATATACTCTGCATTTTGAATAATTTAATCCAGATACAGAAAATTTATTTCTCCAGAAGTTTCATCTTACTTTTTCTGACCTTGTATTTTACTTGCTTTTTAATGCCCTTCTTAACACTTACTAATATAGTATCACCTGTGAATTCATCTAGCATATTTCACAGCCTTTCCAAATAGGTATGATATTTGACATCTCCATTTATTAAATGATTCTTTTTTTTTTTCGAGACAGAGTCTTGCTCTGTTGCCCAGGCTTGAGTGCAGTGGCGCGATCTCGGCCCACTGCAAGCTCTGCCTCCTGGGTTCACGCCATGCTCCTGCCTCAGCCTCCCAAATAGCTGGGACTACAGGCGCCTGCCACCATGCCCGGCTAATTTTTTGCATTTTTAGTAGAGATGGGGTTTCACCGTGTTAGCCAGGATGGTCTCGATCTCCTGACCTCGTGATCTGCCTACTGCAGCCTCCCAAAGTGCTGGGATTACAGGCGTGAGCCACCGCGCCTGGCTCTATTAAATGATTCTTACCTCAACTTATCAGACACTTCTGTAGTCCTCCCTTTCTTTTCACACATGTAAATCATCAACTCACTTTAATTAAGCTTTTTTTTTTTTTTTTTTTGAGACAGAGTCTCACTCTGTCACCCAGGCTGGAGTACAGTGGCACAGTCTTGACTCACTACAACCTCTGCCTCCCAGGTTCAAGTGATTGTCCTGCCTCAGCCTCCCGAGTAGCTGGGATTACAGGTGTGCGCCACCATGCCCGACTAATTTTTGTAATTTTAGTAGAGACAGGGTTTCACCATGTTGGCCAGGCTGGTCTAATTAATTAAGCTTTTTAAACAATTTAACCAAAACAAAATTCTGGCATTAGATTCAGCATATCAGGAGGCACTCTTTGAAGACCATTGCATTTCTTTCTTTTTCAGTAAAATGAAGGGAAAAAAAGTGTGTTGACCTGAATTGATTTGATATGGGGAAGAGGCCTTTTAAGATCAAGTCCTTTCTTTGTGTTACAAAGTTACCTCAGTTGAACATCATATTTTATTTGCATTTTATGCTTTTAGTTATTCTGTGAACTTTTCTGTACATCTGGTTTTGCTTAGTTTGTTCATATTTATTTCTCTTAGTAGATAGTAAGTTCTCTAAGAGCAGAAATTTATTTAATACCCCAGCACTTAACACAGAACCTTATTAGTTGGGTTCAATAAAAATACATTGACAAGAATTTGAGTTTTTATTTTATACTCCCATAGGACTCAGAAATGGTATCCTGATACTTAATAGGCAGTGGTTACTCAAAGGAAATCTGTACCAAAATCCAAAGGGTTTTAACTTAATTCCTTCTCTGTAGGGAGGTATATCATACAAAGAGAATGCAACATGTTATCTGTGTAAAATGGACTTCTGACAGCAAGTATATTATGTGTGGATCTGATGAAATGAACATTCGCCTGTGGAAAGCTAATGCTTCTGAAAAATTGGGTGTGGTAAGAGAATTCATTTTCTTTCATTGTCATAAAGCTGATTTCTAATTTTATTAGATATTATTACATTGTGAAAATTTACTTTTAGGTATTTTTGGGTATTTTGATTAAATTGACATAGCTGTGATAAAAAAAGCAATAAATGGACAAGGTTGTATTGATAATTATTTGCTTCACTCTGATCTATTATTGTAGACACTGTACATTCAAATTGACATTTAAGACCTTCAGAATGCCTTTGTTAATTCAGATGTTTGATAATATTGAGTCTTACTGGTTTTTTGTGTTTTCCTTGAGGTAGGGAGAGAAGATGCAGGAACTAGAAGCTCAGAACTTAGACCTCGTATCTCTTTTGTTAGAGAAATAGTCATCCAGCAACTCAAAGGCTGCAAGTCCCTGGGATATCTTGTTATATCAAAGACACAATGGAACATTTAATAAATACAGAAAGCTTCAGACTTTAAAAAAGATTCCATGAAAAAATAGCAGGTGTTATCATTGGCTGGTTACCTCCAGGATAGGGGATTATGGTTGATTTTGTTTTGTTCTTGATGTTTTTCTAAATGTCCCGTATTTTCTATAAGAGAGTGTTTATATTATAAATAAATATTAAGTTTAAGAAGGAAAGAGTAAATGTGAATTATTTTCTACTGAGTCCTGATAGGAAAATCAAAGGCAATTCTGTTTTAGGTTTAATGATTGATAAGTATTGCATTGTGCCTAGGTCCATCATTAAATGTTCCTCTAAATCGTATCATCCTTAACATTCGTTAAACAAAGGCTAGTTCTTATGGAATTGGATACTTATTTTTTCTTTTCTGTTTCACTATGTTTAACTCACCTCCCTACCCACCCCCAAAATTTGAGTGAGTGATTTAGGTGCTTTTCTATGTTATTGATGCCTAGGGAAGGTCCAACTCGGTGATCCACATGGCCCTACTCCTTCAGCACTGCTTTCTACTGGGTGGCATCTATCTACATGGCGAGTGTGTTGCCTAAAAGGAAATTCAGTGCTTGCAGAGCTAGTGTTATATTATAACCTTGTAAAGTGCAGAATTACATTGGCAATTTTGGTTGCATATCATAAAAGTTTAGGTTTGGGGGAAAAGGGTGCTTTCTAGCCTTTTTATACCGAAGCAAAACAACACACTATTCATTAGGATACCAAAATGTGTATTTTCAGCTTACATCACGAGAAAAAGCAGCCAAGGATTATAACCAGAAATTGAAGGAGAAATTTCAGCATTATCCTCATATAAAACGTATAGCTCGTCATCGACATCTACCAAAATCTATCTACAGCCAGATTCAGGAACAGCGCATCATGAAAGAAGCTCGTCGACGAAAGTATGTTTTGAGGCATTTGACTCTATTTATTACCCTTTTCTGACTTCTGCTCTCATCTCACGAAAAACAAACAAACTTAACTGCCATTCAAGGGAGTAGTTTATGTGCTATTATTTCATAGTACATTAGTGATGTGTTTGAAGACTTCTACAGAAGGCTTTTTCTTTTTTCTTTTTTGTTTTTTTGAGACGGGGTCTCGCTCTGGAGTGCAGTGGCACAATCTTGGTTCACTGCAAGCTCTGCCTCCCGGGTTCACACCATTCTCCTGTCTCAGCCTCCTGAGTAGCTAGGACTACAGGCGCCCGCCACGATGCCCAGCTAATTTTTTGTATTTTTAGTAGAGACAGGGTTTCACCACGTTAGCCAAGATGGTCTCGATCTCCTGACCTCGTGATCGCCTGCCTCGGCCTCCCAAAGTGCTGGGATTACAGGTGTGAGCCACCATGCCCAGCCCAGAAGGCCATTTCTTTTTCCTTTTCCCAATAAAGGGAAGCAATGACTATCTGAGAATGGGAGAACTTCCATTACCTGTTTTTGAGAATATGTTTAAAGGACAAACAATGAAAATGAATTACCAAAATAAGAAAACACTTGCTCATATTAAAAAATTATTGTAAAAAATGTTTTAAAAAATAATTTCTGATGTAGCTGGAATTAAGAGATTTTGTGTATTTTCCAAGTTAAAGAATTAATCTATAGTAGAGCTCTTTTCCTAAGTAAAAAATGTTCTGATATGCTTTATTATAACATGACATCTATCATTTTGGATATAGAGCAGAGCTACTACCACCACCACCATTTCCTCTGTGAAATATTCTTCTCTTTGAAATACTTGAAGTCATGCATGAAATTCTAAGAGCTCTTTATTTTTCAATTAGAATATACAAATGGCTATTATTTTTCTGTCTTTGGGTAGATGTTGCAGTATAATCACTTTTAGAAATTTTATTAACTGTGGCAGGTTTTTAAACTTAGTAAAGGACCCTATTAGGTAAATATGATAAGAAGCAATTAAATAAGTAAAGTTGATTTCTTGGTACTAGCTTCCTTTTACCTATTGTCATTGTGAAAATATTTTTTTAAATAGGTGTTTTTCTAGTGAAAGAAAATGCTTTGATTTTTCTGACAAAGTTTTCTTTAAGATAAGTTCTCATAAACTTGCTTATATTTTGTATATTTTATTTCTAGGGAAGTGAATCGTATTAAACACAGCAAGCCTGGATCTGTGCCAATTGTGTCAGAGAAGAAGAAACACGTAGTGGCAGTTGTAAAATAATTGGTATTCCTAACAATCCTGATGTATAATTATTTGTTACTTTTGATTTGAGAACTCTACAAATAAAAGTGCTGGGACTAGATTAATTGCAAACATTTTAGTTATATGTGTAGAGCTTTATTGTTACTCCTTTTAGCTACCCTGAAAAATGATCCTTAAAGGTGGCCTAGTTGATAAGACTATCTGTTTTATCCTTAATCTGCATTCTTCTTTCATTGTAGAATACAGTATTTGCAACTCATTTTTTCTTGTTTTTATTACAGAGATACTTACTTTCTCTCTGATCTATTATTGTAAACACTATACATTCAAATTGACTTTTAAGACTAAACATCTCTTATGTTATCTTTAATATTACTTTGAATAATGATTGCAATGATGTTTCTTCCTGTGATTCCACATAACATTTAGAATAATGGTGTCAATTTTTTACAACTGAATTTATTTCTAGTGCTTTACTTATATTTGGCTTTTTGACTCTTTTAAAACAATCAGCCTGCATTTATATAATTTTTATAAATACTGTAATTTGGATCAAGTTAAGATATTAAAAGTTCCTGTCAGCATTGAAACTTTGGCCTATTTTTGGTAAATAATTTTCAATCTCACTAAATCCTAAATAGCTCTGTGTAACATAGGTTTTTCTTTTAATCATCAACTTAATAGACTGTATTATAAATATGTATAAATCCAAATTTTAGGAGATGTTAAGTAAAGAAGAGATTTTAAAATCCAAAGAAAAGAATGTGTAAAGAATACAGTCATCACTCTGTATCTGTGGGAGATTGATTTCAAGATCTACCATTGATGCCAAAATCCAAGGATGCCCAAGTCCTTGATATTAAATGGCATAGTATATGCATATAACCTCTGCATACCCTCCCAAATACTTAAAATCATCTCTAGATTACTTATGATACCTAATACAATGTAAATGCTAAATAAATTGTTGTTATACTGTATTGTTTAGGGAATAATGATGAGAAAAAAAGAGTCTGTACATGTTCAGTACAGATGCAATTTCTTTTTTCCAAATGCTTTTGAGCCACAGTTGGTTGAGTCTATGGGTGAGGAACCCACAGATATGGAGGGCCGATTGTACACATCATTTATAGGAAAAATGTGAAGTGTGCACGGGAATGGAAAATCTGAAGAGTGGGAGGAGGATGCAGTCAGGGTGCAGTACACAGGATATTTCAACTCTTGGTAACATTTTATTTCTTAAGCTGCATTTTTTAAATTTTTTTATGCTTTCTTGGATATCGGAAATATATTTTTCTTAAGGCTGGTAAGGGATCAACCATAGTTTTTAATTCTGGTGATCTGTTTTTTGTTTTGTTTTGAAACTGAGTTTTGCTCTTGTCACCCAGGCTGGAGTGCAGTGGCACAATCTCGACTCACTACAGCCTCTGCCTCCCAGGTTCAAGCAATTCTCCTGCTTTAGCCTCCCGAGTAGCTGGGATTATAGGCACCTGCCACCATGCCCAGCTAATTTTTGTGTTTTTAGTAGAGACAGAGTTTTACCGTGTTGGCCAGGCTGGTCTCGAACTCCTGGCCTCAGGTGATCCACCCACCTCGGCCTCCCAAAGTGCTGAGATTAGAGGTGTGAGCCACCATGCCCAGCCTGATGATCTATTGTAGGACTCAAATTACTTGATTTTTAGGGTGAACCAAGTTCACTTGTGCACCTATATTGCTGTTAGTTTGGGTGTGGTTTCAAAGAATATGCAAATACTGATCCATAAATGTGAGCTCCTCTGTCAGTTTGAGTCCTTCAAGAAATAGATGACTAGATGGTATTAGACATGCAAGAGATTTATTGGAGGAACCCACTTGTGTAGGACAAAGCGGAGGGAGTAGGAGTAGGTAGGAAGAGCCTTCAGACTACCATAAACCTAACACCTGTGGTAAGAGATGGAAGGAAGGAGGATTGCGTAGGAGGAATCTCCTACCCAATTATTTCCCCTTAAGGGGAAATAATTCCAGGTAGGAAAGCTGTTTCATCATGTAGCAATATGTTAACCTTTACAGGCACTGAGAAGAAGCCTAACAGAAAAGAGCATCCTTCTCTTAAAGCCTGCCCTTGAGTAATCAATTCCAGTTACTTGGGCCAGTTTTCAAGTGATTTACAAAGTTGGTAGAATAGAAGTTTACCTTACTTTTTTTTTTTTTTTAACCTTTCCCTTTCACCACTTCACTCTGATCTTTCTCTTTTTCTGCTTTTCCTGCTCATGTTTTGGCTCATCTAAAATCTGAGTGTACCTTAGCCCAGTTTATATACCACCTAAAAAATGAATGGACTGTAGTAAGATGTTTGCCTGGCATCTTGTCAGGGCATTTGGTAGTACTGCCTTGAAGTTGTTCCACCTGCTGAGTCACTGGCACTACCTCCTGCTACAACCTGTGGTTTCCATAGTGATTTGTCAGTGACTTTCACACAATAGAACCTGACTGGTTAAAGACCTGAGCTGTTTTCTATAATTCAAGTCCTTTACTCATCTAGAAATGGGAGCATGGTTTTGATCATTTTGAAATGCAACTTTACGAGTAAAAATCTTACGGAATAAAATGCACAGATATGTTTTAAGGACTGAGGTTGTTTGGGTAGAATCCTGAGGAAGAAAATAAGGATGGTGGCAACATGAAAGGGTTACTTACGGAGATAAAGAAACATAAGTAAATACAAAGGATTTACAGTAGTCCTTCAGGTAAGAAAAGTTATATCAAATGCCTTGTTATTAAGTCTTGCCACTTGGTCACTGTTTTGACCCTTCTCTTTGATGGACCCAGAGAAAGCAGGTTGCTATGCAATCTGTTCTTTTATATTCCCCATTCATCATTGTATTTTGAGAGAAAAGGAGGGGAAAAGACTTAAGGATTATCATGGGCAAGAAGAGTTAATCAGGAAATCAAGACATCTTGTTCTTAGGGAACATTCGTAGTCAGCTTGAATGTTTGAGCAATAAATTCAAAATTGATTGCTACCCAATGAACGTCGGTAATTCATACAGGGCCTTAAAGTCCCATATTAGAAAATACCAAATCAGTACTTAATTCGAGGATTTTGAAATGTGGATCAGTGTTTTCCAGTTTTGGGATATTGTGACACTCCTAGTAGTGCTAATGGTGCATACATTTTAAAGTAAACATTGTTTGCTTTGATTCCCTTCCCTTAAAATTATTTAAATAGATTAAGTCAGGGCCAAGAACCTGGATGAGTTAATGATTTATTGAATGAGCATTTTTTCATTTAGTCAACATGTATTGAGTCCCAGCTAGGTGTGTATGTTTTTTTAAGTCAAAGGCAATACCAGCTTCGTGGCCAGATGTCTTCACAAGCACTGAAGCCGGTATCCAGAAATGAGCTCATTATTTTGCTCCAACCCCTAAATTTCATCTCCCGTGTTCCCTGTCTCTGCATGACACACCATCCACAGAGATAGCCAAGACAGAAACCTGGGTGTAAGGGCACAAGTTTTATTAAATTAATACTAGTAACAATAGCAGCTAATGTTTATTGGACATCTACAACACTGCAAATGCTTTACATGCACTTAATTTAATTCTCCTAAGAACCGCAAAAGGAAGGTCCTACTATAATCCATATTTAGTCTCAGTACTGTGCACTGAATCTATAAAAGATTCTAAAAGAGCTCAGTCTCAAAGGAAATAAACATGAAAACAAGTAATTGCAGTACATTAAGATGTCTTAGCAGGATACTATAGTAGCGCCCAAGAGGAAAGCCTGACTTCCTGCTGGGAAAAGAAGCCCTTCAGAGGTAAATGGCATTTATCAAACACCATTTGGTTCTGGGATATTGTATGAGTGAGTAGAAATACAGTAGGGCTGTTTTCAAAGTCTGTGATCCATCATTCAGATATGGCACTATTAATGAAAGAAAATTCCAGCAATCTGTATCAGAAAGTCATTAGGTTAAATAATACGCATTTGTCCCTTGTATACATGGGGGATGGGTTCCAGGACCCTACAACCTGGTCCTGCACATACCAAAATCCATACATTCTCAAGTCCCCAAAGTCAGTTCTGTGGAACCCCTGGGTATGAGAAAGTTGGGCCTTTGTATTTGCATGTTTTGCATCCCATGAATACTGTGTTTTTTATCTGTTTGAAAAAAATTTCTGCATAAGTAGAGCTGTGCAGTTCAAATCCATGTCATTTAAGGGTCAACTATAAGATTTGGGCTAATATTCTCCAGAGAGATAAGCGACTTATGGGATAGAAGCTTCATTAGGGTACTTAAGATTAATGGATCAGAAAGCACAAAATATAGATCTAGGGGGTCTTAGGGCAGAGGAAAAAAAGGGCAAGTATTAGGTAAAAATGAAGGTGGGTGTGAGAAATGGAGGCATGGAGCCAGAGCTGAGTGTGTTGCAAATCCTGTGGATGGATGGGCCCATGGCAAGATCAGCCAGCAGCGACAGAAGTAGGCTTACAGCAGGTGCACACACATGCCCGTGCATACTTAAAGGAACAGAGGGCAAGCCAGCAGCAAAATATATACGTTGTAATACACACACACACACACACACACACACAGACACACACATATATATATCTTCTGCTCTTTACCCACCATAATTCATCCACCCAAGGAGAAAATCAGTTTTATCTGTAGGGCCAGCTTTAAAAATAGGCCTGGATGATTTTATGATTCCCTCTTCTGCCTTCAGTGAATAAAACATCTTTGCTGCAACTGAACACAAAGATTAAAAATACAATGGTTAGTTGAGTATATAGTTTTCTTGTAGACTGGGGATCATTTTGTTACAGGGAATGATATTTTCCTCAAGGCATTTCAAGCAGTTTGTGAGCAGGAATCTCACAAAGAAACCCAAGTACAGGAACCCCAATACAGCTGGGCCAGACATCCAGGACTCTGGCGCTGGACACTAGATAGCCACAAAAATGAGACTTTTTGTGCCTCTATTCTGTACATTTTCTACTAATCATCTTGTCCTTGCTCACAATTTCTACTCTTCCATAGCTTCAGCTCTTCATGTCCCAAAATGGCTGCCCCAGACATGACTTTGCAGTTCCAGTGCCCCATCAATTATCCACTTACATCTCTGTCTTTCAATTTCAGTTCCGAAGAGAACTTAGCTAGAAACGTGTATTTAGGGGCAGGGTCTTTTGTAGCAGTGTCCCGTCAGAGGCCCTGGTTAGCAGCTTTCAGGTGTCTACCTTTGACAGCTGTCTTAGCTTGGGCTAGAAGTAGGGGGTCTTCAAAATGAGCTATGGGTAGGCAAGCCTATAAAATGCTTAGTACATATCAGTTAATCATCAAAATAAATAGCAATACCAAATCAGTATTTTCACATGGGGAGGGAGGTGAAGAAACTAAGAAGAAAGTAGCATAGGTGGCCCTGAGTCAATAAAGGGCACTGGAAGGGGGCAAATCTTAACTTTATTTCCACTGCCTGTTTTCCTAGATCCATAATCCTAGGCCTTCTGACATACACCCCAAAAAACAGCTCATAGGCTCAGTCTTGCCTCTGGTGCTACTGAATGAAATAAGTATAATGAGGGCTTGGAATCCAGTTAAGCTCCCTAGACCCTCAGTGTCTCCCAGGTCTGGGTGTAGACCCCAGTTGCCATCTTTTCTCCAAGTGGCTCCACCCTGAGCCCCTGTATTGAGTAGTGTCACGGAACCCTGACTAGCTCCTACCAAATCTGCTTCCTCATGGCTGCCAGCCATGCCTGGCTTATTACTAGCATAATGGACACTTTGGTATATGTCTTTCCTGGTTCCTAAATTGAACTACGACACAGAAACCCTCCCTCTGTGCTCTGGCCAACCACCAATGAACCCCTGAATTCTGCCCAAACTTGCAAAACCACACTGCTGAGAGTACTGCAGGCATTCCCAGTAAATGCAACTCTTAATTGGCCAAGCAAGAGCTGAGATCTTAGCATGCATTGCATCTGAGAAGAACACAAATTTTGCAGACTTCATAATTATCTCAAAGGGAATTTTATCTTCACTTTAGCAGGGATGAAATAAAAGCTTTATATAGAAGTGTTGCTCTCCAGCTAACACATTCAGGAAGCCTGCTTTGCATCATTTATGAAGGTTTTTGTTGGTTTTAACACCTTGAACTTCCTTATGAAGATACTTGTTTCCCTCAAGGACTTATTAATCAAAACATCACACAAAAGTTCCCTTAAACAATTAGAATTGGGAGGAAGATAAGCCCAAATATTGTGTTTGGCATGACAATACATGTTCCTCAAAGCTATTCTCAATATTTCTAATCTTAATTTTAAAATTCACTTGGATTTACATGTGTTATCACAGCATATAGAATCCCAAATATAAGAGTTTGAAGCTCGAATATAAGTACTAAGTAATTAGAACAAATATATTTGAGTTTAGTTTCAACTCTGTAAGAAAATAGGTCAGGAAATTAATTTGTAAAAAGCAATCTTGTTAATTAGATTTCTTTCCAGGTGAAATATGAAGCTTTGAATAGCATTATCCAATCTGATTTATAATGAATGAATTCAATTTCAGCTGTAACAAAGAAGTTTCCTATTTATCCATCTGGGACTTTCAAATCACTATTATTCATTTTATGAGAAAAAAATGTGAAATATTTTCTAGAGGAAATACATATCTTAAAATACTTTTACTAATCATGTTTTGCTTAAGTTAGAGTAAATGAGGTAGAAGAAATTAATTGCTCCAAATCTGTTGGTATTCTATAATAATCAATTATGTCTCTAGTAAGTGATTGTAGGGCAAAACACCTCTGAAATTCAGTCATGTCTTATGTCAAATGGGTATATGAAGGTGGGCACACCCACATATTTAGAGCTGAGGATTTCTAATGAGACAATGCTGTGCCCTAGGCAAGTAGCAATCTTGACAAAGATATCTGTTTCAAGATCTAAGAAAGTCAAGGGTAGGCCTGAGTGGTGTTTGTTATTTGAGTTGATCAGTGGAGGTAACTCATGGGCAGAGCTCTTTTGCAGCCCTTAAAAACATTTCTGAAATCCTTGGCTGAAATTCTACCCCTTTATTACCATAATACTTTTATAAATTATCATAAGCAGTGTGAATGAACATTTGTCCTTTCCCTGGCTGCACAGCATCTATTTTGATGGAATCCGTACTATGTAATTCTTGGAAATGATGGAGCCAGAGACTTCCTTTCCCCACTCCGTTAGGGGCAAAGCCAATTGGATGTTCCTGCCCAGGACTTTGCATCTGGGGTTAGTGAAGCCAGTGTGCAGAGACAGCTTTGAAGTGACAGGGAGGTTCATCTAGTTACAGCAGTGGCAGTCATGTCCATTGAGACATCCCAAACAGACCATTCCTGCAGTAGGACCTTGGCCTGGTTCCTTCTCCCTAACCTTCCCTGGCCCCTATCACATTTCTAGCCTTCAAATCCAGCCTTCCTGTCCAATCTGTGAGCCATCCTATACCTTTGCAACAAATTCCTTTTCTACTGAAGTTAGCAAAAGTCAGTTTCTGATGCTGTAACCTAGATGTGTATAGTCCTTGGCCAATTAACTAGAAATCTACCTTTTAGAAGTTACATTAGAGAGGGTTCTAACTAATTAGCTTTTCTTAAGTAAATCTTGCCTTCCTAAGAATTATTTTTCTTAAAAAAAAATTGGTGGGAAATGCTGCAAAGAAGGTAAGCCCTGTACTATCTTGATCTGAGTATTTTGCATTTGAGCTGCTGCTTCTGGTTTGGATAGGAATATTTTTCCTCCTATTGGGGCTGTACATTTCCTTCTCTCGCTCTCTCTCTCTTTTTTTTTTTTCTTGGTAACTGTGTCTTGTTCTTCCCAAGACCATTTTTTTTTTCTCAACTCCTGCCCCTTCCTACATTCCTACCACTGATGCACTAGTTAGCCCCAGTTGGCGAAGGAAGGGTGATTCTGCAGAGAGAAGGAGCATGAAGGAAGGGAAAACTTTAGTCAGCATCTGGGAAGGGGAGAAGAGGCAGGAAGGAAAGCCTGTCACATTGTTATTTTAGTAAATTCCACTATTCTACATTCCATGCCCAATTTCTGCTTTCCACTTCTTAGGATAAAGAAATGAGGAAAGATAGAAGAGGAATGGAAACCTTCTTGTCACAACTTCCTACCCTTAGTCCCTTATTTTCAGCTAGACTACAGGGGACTGCTTTGCTTATTGTTAATTTCTCAGCACATAAACAGCATCTACCACATCATGTGCTCAATTGAGTTTATTCAGTAATTGTGATGGATCTCTTCAGCATGAAGAGGTCCACCAACATTCTTCCCACTGTTATCTCAGGCCATCAATCCCTGCCTTCTCCAGCTGTCATACGGCCTACCTGCCCCACAACACAATAGCATTCAGCCTCTCCCACCTGCCCTGCAACACATCCAAATTCCTATTCTATTGTCTTTGTCAGTTTTAAAAGAAAAAAGGGAAAAAAAGAAATTCCTATTCTAACTACATTAAGGCTTAAAATAAGTTCTTGTGAGCTGGTTTGGAAATTTATCCACAATTTATATCTTGTTTGTTCATTGGAAAATATAGGGGCCTGGTGCAGTGGCTCATGTCTATAATCTCAGAGCTTTGGGAGGCCAAGGCCAGAGGATCACTTGAGGCCAGGAGTTTGAGAACACCCTGGGTAACATAATGAGATCTTGTCTCTACAAAAGAAAAAAAGTCCTAGGCATAGTGGCATGCCTGTAGTCCTAGCTGCTACTCAGGAGGCTCAGGTGGGAGGATTGCTTGAGCTCAGAAGTTTGGGGCTGCAGTGAGTTCTGATCACACCACTGGACTTTAGCCTGGGCGATAGAGTGAGATCCTTTCTCTGAAAAAAAAAAATATATATATATATAATACATATAAAAATATATATAATATATAATTTATATAATTTATATAATATATATTAATTATATAATATATATTTATATATAATATATTAAATATATATTTATAATATATTAAATATATAATATATATTTATATATAATATATATTTTTTCAGAGAATATATATAATATATAAAATTATATATATATATTTATGTATGCCAGGAGTCAAACAGTGGTCTTACAAATAATCTCTCATAAGGTAATTTCAGGTAGGTTGTGAACTGCCTTTCCAGAGGAAGTCAAGTAGAAGAGTACTAATGTCAGCAGTGATGACTTCTTAAGTAAAGGGGACTTCAGTTTAAAGTTGATTTGAGTTTTGATGAAGAAAATATTTTTATTTTCTTTATATTTGTATTATATTTATAATTGATTAATATATCAATGTACTAACAACTATTCTCCATTCTTCAAATTCTCTATTCTTTAAATTCTGTCTTGAGCAGTAAATCTGTACCAGATAGCTCAAATGAATTTTAGTAAAATGTTTAAGAAGTATATTTGAAAGTGCCAAAGAAGCTTTAGGGGCCCCCCCAGTTTGCAGACTCTGCCCACAACCACCAGCATTCTTCCCTTCTGTCATCTCAGGCCATCGATCCCTGACTTCTCATCCAGCAGCCATACATTTTACCTGCCCTGCAACACAATAGCATTGCTCTACTAATTCACTTAGTTATTACCCAGACAGTAGACTTATACCTTTGGATGTCCTTGGCTGTCCCTTCATCAAGTCACAAGGTCCTAAACATCTTCTAAACATCTTTCAATCTTTCCTCTTCTCTTCATCACCACTGCCAACACCCCAATCTAGCTCACCATCATCTCTCATTCAGACTATAGCAATGGCCCCCAATCTGTCTTTTATGCACATTTGTTCCCTTTTAATTTGTTCTCCACTCTTTAACCAAAGTGACCTTTTTAAAGAGCAAATTTCTCTCACAACTCTCCTGCTTAAAAAAATCTTTCACTGGCTTGCTATTGCCATTATAATAAAGTCCAAAGTTTTTAACGTGCATTATCAAGGCTCTACCCTCTCCATCAACATCTTGGGTTCCATCTCATGCTACACTCCTCCTCTATGTCTATGGTGGATTTCTCTTAATTCTTTGATCACATTTTATTTTTTCCTGCCTTGAGACCTTCCACAAATTGTCTCCTCTGCCCTTAGGGCTTGTCTCACATTCTTCAGGTCTGCTCAAACATCATTTTCTCAGAGGAAACTCTCTTGACCCCACAGGGCAGGAATGTCTTTGTCACATAATCCTATGGCACTTCTCTGCTAACTGCGAGCCCTAAGAGGACATGGACTATGCCTGTCTTATCCTCATTTGTATTCTCCAATTCCTGACCTCTCTACTTTGTCACATCCACCAAAACTCTCCCTTTTTCCTATACCCTGAGGAGATATTATGTTATTATTTTCTCATTTCAGATTCCCTTAGAGAAAAATATCCCACATTTAACATCCCACAGCCCTGAGAGTCATGAGAGAAGTATCTAATCAACCTATTTCAACACTCCATTTTGGAGAGGTGGAATGGTATAGTAATTAACATAGTGGTCCCTCAGGTTGGACCTTGAGTTCAAATCCTGACTTTGCCAATGACAAGGAGTGTAACTTCGAGTAGATTGCTCAACCTCTAGTCATGACAGAGTTTCCTCATTTGTAAGACAGTAGAAATACTTACCTTAAAGGGCTGTTAGGAGAATTAAATGAAGTAATATATGTCAAACAGAACAGCACCTGTATATAATACATGCTATGCAAGTATTTGCTATTATCATTTTGAACACAGACTCTGTGCCACATAGACTAGCAAAGAATTCTATGACGGTAGGGCTTATGGTGGCCTTGTTTATTTTGATTTACTCAATGACTAGCACAGTGCCTTACATTAAATAGTTGTACATTAAATATTTGTAGCAGGAATACAGAATGAGTGAATGAATGGTCATCATTCATTAAATATCATCATAATGGATAATAGCAGAAAAGATACCTAACCCTTATTAAGAAATTTCCATAAACCTCCTGTCCTTATCTGAAAAATGAGGGAAATAATAGCTTTTTTACAGGACTGTTATGAGATTTCAGTGACAATAAAGTATGTAAACTACTATACCAGTGCCCAACACACTAAGCTCAACAATCATGGGCTTTTCTCTCTGGACTCAAAAGTTAGTAGGTCTAACTCTTTCCCTGGGTTCCAATATTAGGTTCTCAGTTTGGCGTCCTTGGCTGTCCCCTTTATTATGGCATTTGTGACAAGATGATCTGTCTTCTCAACCTCCTATTGTTGTTATAAAATCTCTATGAAAGGCAGCAGCCTCCTCTGCCTTCCATATTAACCAGCACTTTCCCTGTCCAGAAGTTATTCCATCTTACGGATATTGAGAAGATAAATGGAAGTGATTAGAATGTACTTTCCAAACATAAAACATTGTACTGTAGGAGTTTGTCAAAGGGGATTAATATTACCACATATCTGTAGAAGAACTTTATGAAGACCCTGTGTATCTCTCAACCTTAATGACTAAGATTGTAGATATGATAGAAATCTGTAAATAGCATGGAAAAGCAAATTTATTGAAGTCTAGGACAACTGCATTACCCAGCTGTACACAGTGTGTTCTTTCTTCAGAGGTTGCAATAAATGAAAAAGATGGTTGCCATAGAGATAAACTGTGCCCTTTGGCTAGCTGATTAGAAGACCATTTCAACCTACTATAAGAGAATATATTTTGCCTGTAAGTGGTATTTACAGATAATTTCTATCACAGTTGTAACCCAAGTTTCTAAAGCTGAAATGTTAAACCTATAAATGTTGAATTCCATAAAGGCTTTTGTTCCTTTGGTAAAACTTATTTTAACATTTATGTGCTTTTTGCCTTGGAAAATGTGTTTTTAAAGTTCTTCCCCCTAGGATACTATAAAAGTCTTCCTTGAAATCTACTCTACCACATGGTTGGCTTCATTTTCTTTAAAGCTAATATTTTATTTTTTGAATCATTTGTCAGAGGCAATATGCAGTATCACAAAAGCTGCACCAGCACAGGAAATGCTTATGAAACATGGAAAACCCATTTAATAAAAACTCATAGTAATCAGTTAGCACAAAGATTTGTGGATGGTAATATTCAGATCCTTATGTAGTCATGTAATCTGTTCTTCAAAATTCAGAAAGTAATTACAAAACACAGCTGGGAAAATCTGCCAGTTGATGCAAGCATTTGCTGCAGGGAGAAAATTTGTCAAGGTTAAGCTTATTTTGTCTGGTCGGGTAAGATAGGTTCTGTGGATAACAAAGAGGAAGCTTGATTATTTTATAAATTGAATGAATTTTATGTCATAAATCTGACCACTGTTCTCTGAAATATTGGTGCATAAATCCAGTTTTTAGGTGTGATAACTTAAAAGAGATTTGTATTCCCCAGGGAAATAATAATTTTCCTGACATTAGGGATTCAGTCACAACCTTAATTTGCCCAGGCCAACGTTTAGAAAATTGCTTTCTTCTCCTATGCTGGTGGTGACTATGTTGATATTACTTTGCATGTGTGTGTGTGCGCGCGTGTGTTTAACTGGGCATTTAAAAGTAGGGAGAATAGTAGAGAAAGTGTCTTACCAAATATCCTGGAATCCAAATCATGACCCCTTAAAGTTCTAAATTTAGGTGAGTAAATGATCATGTAGCTTGTTTCTCATCTCCCCCATCCCCAACCCGCAGTGTCTTTCTCTTAAATGTAGTAAAACCAAATAGGTCAATATACATCAAGATCTTTTAGGACCTGAAAAGTAAGGCCACAAATCATTAAGGGTAAAATGTCAGTTTTCTTTTTTCCTGTGATGTAGTGAAACTTAAGCCACTACATACTTCCTAGGTGGACAGCTGAAATAAAAATCACAACACTGTTCATGTTCTTGTTTATTGGGCCTAAAATCAGTTATTTTATTTCTTCATCTAAGAATCTCTTTTACATTTGTACAAGGAAAAGTGTGGTAAATAGTGAAAGCTGGCTAGCCTAAAGCCCATTCCCAGCCCTCTTCTCTATCTGCAGTCCTCCACTAGAGAGGCTGAAAATGCTGAATATTTTTTTCTACCTCCCTTGCACCTAGGGGTGGCCATGTGAATCTGTTCTGGCTAATGTGGCATAAGCAGAAGTCTACTGTGAGGTTTCTTTTTCTAGGAAAGCATTTCTTTCTTAATATAGGAACAGATGTTGTTGGTGCTCCCTCTTCCCCCGCCACTTCTTTATGCCTTAAATGTGAACCTGATACCTGTTACTGTGGTGACCATATTGTGACCATGAGTCCAAAAGAATAAGGTGAAGGATGGTGAAATGAAAAAATAGAAAAGGCCAGGGTCTTTTAGGTCATCATTCACCAGGAGATCCAACCTGCTGTCTCCTGTCTTCTAATTATGAGACAAATAAATTACTTTCAGCTTAAGCCAGTGTTAGTTTGATTTTCTGAATACTTAACAACCAAGAAAACATCCTAATGACAAGACTTGTTTTTAAGTTTCAGTCTAAAAGCCACCCCCCACTCCAAAGGGTAAGTGAATACTTTCCATTTCATTTATCTCTTTTAGGTGAGATTGTTTTATCTGTAATAATCATTATAACTTTTCTTTGATTCAGTAAGTAAGTTGGACCTTTCGAAAGGATGAAAAAGAAGTGATAGTTTGGTATTATGCAAACAGTCGTTCATTATCAAGATGTGCAAGTAACACAGTTCAAGAATCATCCTCTGGGTGATAATAACTTTTAACCAGTTTGGAAATGAGGCTGATTACAGACCATGAAGGGGCAGGGTTCAGGTGGCTTATCATATCAAGGCATTTTCTTTGGAAGGTAATGAAACTGACTTCTATAAAGTGGAAAGTACATCCTCTCTGTAAGGATTCTTAATTCTTCTGCCTCAATTTTGTATTGAATAGATACAAAATAGAACTCGCTCTCTTGACAGGCTCCTCTGTTTTTAGTAGAATGAGGTACAACTCTTCCAAAGCACCTTTTTTGTGGACTCTGTCTGGTCCTAATAAGTACTCCACAGAATAGTAGATGTACTTCTATAGTTTCTAAGCTATCAGCTGCAATGCCATGTATCTATCAGCTTTGTCATCTGACACTATCGAGTTCCCCGTGATCTCGCAGTCACTTCAGATAGCCAGTCTAGTTCGTTAATGCCACCTGTTCTGAATAAATTCTCCATCAATTGTTCGCTGATTCTGGCTTCAAATTTGCACATCAGATCATTCAATAACAACCGTCAACTGCTTTTTGTTTTAAATTGAGGTTAAATTCACATAACATAAAATTGTCCAGTTTAAAGTATACAATTCAGTGACATTTTATATATTCACCATGTTCTACAACCACTAACTTATCAAGTTCCAAAACATTTTCATCACCCAAAAGGAAAACCCTGTACATATTGGCCAAGTGTGGTGGCTCACGCCTGTAATCCTAGCACTTTGGGAGGCCAAGGCGTGTGGATTGCCTGAGCTCAGGAGTTCGAGACCAGCCTGGGCAACATGGTGAAACCCCGTCTCTACTAAAATACAAAAGAAATTAGCCGGGCATAGTGGCGTGCGCCTGTAGTCCCAGCTACTTGGGAGGCTGAGGTAGGAGAATTGCTTGAACTCGGGAGGCGGAGGTTGCAGTGAGCCGAGATCGCACCACTGTACTCCAGCACTCCAGCACTCCAGTCTGGGGGACAGTGAGACTCCATCTCTACAAAAAAAAAAAAAAAAAAAAAGAAAAGAAAACCCAGTCACTCAAAATTATTCTCTCCTTCCAGCCTGACGCAACCACTAATCTGCTTTCTGTCTCTATGGATTTACATATTCTGGATATCTCAACTAAATGGAATCATATATGTGAACTTCTGTGTTTGGCTTCTTCTACTTAGCATACTGTTTTCGAGGTTCATCCATGTCATAGCATGTATCAGTACTTCATTTCTTTTTATGGCTGAATAATATTCCATTGTGTTCATATACCACATTTTGTTTATCCATTCTTTCATTCACGGACATCTATGTGGTTTTCACCTTTGAGCTATTGTGACTAAGTGCTGCTGTAGACATTCATGTACAAGAGCTTGAGTACTTATTTTAAATTTTTTTGTCTATATACCCAGGAATAGAACTGCTGGGTCATAGGGTGATTTTATGTTTAGCCTTTTGAGGAACAACCACACTGTTTGTTGTATGTAAATGGTGTAGCAGCTACACCATTTTACATACCCCTAGCAACATACAAGTGTTCTAATTTGTTCACATCTTTACCAATGCTTATTTTGCTTTTTAAAGAAAATGATAGCCATCCAAGTAAATATAAAGTTGCATCTCATTGTTGTTTTGACTTGCATTTCCTTAATGACTAACACTGTTGAGCATCTTTTCATGTGCTTGTTGGCCATTTGCATATCTTCTTTAGGGAAATGTCTATACGAGTTCTTTGCCAATTTTTTTTTTTTTTTTTTTTTGAGTTGGAATCTAGCTCTGTTGCGCAGGCTGGAGTGCAGTGGCGCGATCTCGGCTCACTGCAACCTTCGCCTCCCGGGTTCCAGAGATTCTCCTGCCTCAGCCTCCCGAGTAGCTGGGATTACAGGCACCTGCCACCACACCCAGCTAATTTTTGTATTTTTAGTAGAGACGGGGTTTCACTGTGTTGGCCAGGCTGGTCTCAAACTCCTGACCTTGTGATCCACCCACCTTGACCTCCCAAAGTGCTGGAAATGCAAGTGTGAGCCACCGCACCTGGCCTCTTTGCCCATTTTTAAATTGGGTTGTTTGTCTTTCTATTGTTGAGTTCTGTATATATTCTGGAAATAATTCCTTTGTCAGATACACAGTTTGCAAATATTCTCTCCTATTATATGAGCTGTCTTTTCAATT
The DNA here is from genome assembly GCF_028885655.2 of Pongo abelii. Taxonomy (NCBI): domain Eukaryota; kingdom Metazoa; phylum Chordata; class Mammalia; order Primates; family Hominidae; genus Pongo; species Pongo abelii. The sequence goes on from NC_071992.2 coordinate 119,443,239, forward strand.
TCTTGATAATGTCCCTTGATGCTCAAAAGTTTTAGATTTTGAAAAAGTCCAATTTGGTTTTTCTTTTGTTGTTCATGCTTTTGGTGTCATATCTAAGAATTCATTGCCAAATCTAAGGTCCTGAATATTTACCATTATGTTTTCTTCTACGAGTTTTATGACATCAAATACTTATGTGAAGTTTTCAGCATGACTAACTGAAATGAAATGTTGAAAAGGAATATAGTTTATGCACTAATCTGCTCCAGAGAGCACTTACCTAGTGCCAAAGACTTTTTGTTTTCAGTACTATATAATTAGATGTTGGTCCTGAGTTCTGCTACCTAGACATCACATTGTCCTCTTAGCATCTAATTAGCAGAGAATGTTAACTGATGAGCTAAGTGAGAAAAAGACAATTTAACAAGAAGGTCAGCATATCCCTTGGACTTGGAAGATAGATGGTTCAAGGACAAGGTGCCAAGCTTCTTACCAAATGAAGACTTGCAGCACAAACCAGTCTTTGCTATGTTGAAAATACTTTACCTGCCACATAAACTCATTTTATTTCTTAAACAGCTTCATTAGTGAATAGCTTTCATTGAATATCATGACAGAGCCTCCACCAGTAAGATATAAGTGATAGCTTTGAAATGTAGTAGGACTGCCCTCATAATGATATCCAATATACAAGGCCAGCCTTTGGAAAATTAGACTAGAGATTAAGTTTGTTTTTAGTATCTATTGTACTTACTGAAGTTTCAATGAAAGCACATCCCTCTGACTAGACTGGGCCCCAAATGCAAGTGATATAAATTTTCTTGGTAGAGGAATCATTGACTTTTAGCTTTCTGGGCTGAAAAACTAGATTTTTTTTTTTTACTTCCTACAAAGTGTGCAAGTTTAGGGGGAACACATTCATTCTAACTTAACTCACAAAAGTATGCTTTATAAGTCAGGAGGCCAATTTCAGAACTTATAGGAGGCAGAATTTACATCTCCCCAGATGCCAGTATTGGCTATTTGCTACTTCTTTCTCTTAGTGGCAAATCCATTTGAGAGAACAAATTGTTGGTGCTGCACTATGGTGAAAACAGTAGAAGGGTGTGTGATGGGTCCAGGTAGGAGGGATCTTCACCTGCCTCTCTTAACTCACAGTATGAGTGTACTTGCATAAATATTAGTTGATTTTCCTCAAAGAGCTCTGTCTTTCAATAGGTACCTGTTCATTCCCATACAGCTTTTCTCTTTTGTAGACCTGATAGAAGTATATTCAGAGTATCTATTTAGGAGAATCTATCAGGAGACCTGTAGTTTTACCCATATCAGAGAAGATAATGCTTTTCTCTTAATCTAAAGCCCAGTTACCAAATTGCTACTCCTCTAGAGGGCTTATACTTCCAGTAATCCAGCAGTTTCAATAACTTAAAATAAGCTCTGGAGCCATCCATGTAGGAGGAAGTTAGTGATACTTTATTTTCTCCTGCTTTTTTTTCTCTCAAAAAAGCAAGATTGAGAGGCTGGGCGCCTTGGCTCATGCCTGTAATCCCAGCACTTTGGGAGGCTGATGGGGGCGGATCACCTGAGGTCAGGAGTTTAAGACCAGCCTGGCCAACTTAGTGAAACCCCATCTCTACTAAAAACACAAAAATTAGCAGGTCATGTTGGCACGTGCCTATAATCCCAGCTGCTTGGGAGGCTGAGGCAGGAGAATCGATTGAACTCAGTAGGTGGATGTTGCAGTGAGCCAAGATCATGCCATTGCACTCCAGCCTGGGCAACGAGTGAAACTCCATCTCAAACAAACAAACAAACAAACAAAAGCAAGATCAAGTCTGAAGCAAAAGTGAAGTGAGTCCTAAGTGCATTTAGTACTTCCCTTCCTGCACTCCAAACTACAACATTACTGTGGACAAACAATGTATATTTCAGGGTTTCTCAGAGTGGGATCTCGGTTTCACCAGTAGTACCTAGGTTGATTTTAGCTTTTACCCAGGTGAAGAGCTTTTATTTTTAAGGTTATACATTTATGTTAATGTGTGTTAGCAAAAGACCTAACTAGCTTATCAAACTCCTGGTGTCCTAGATATTGTGGCTTAGAATAAAGCTAAAGTGTAAAAATTTTTTAATTTGTTTTAAAGAATTATATTAAGCAGATAAGAATGGTATGAGAATATGGCAAAGATGATGAGGGTAGAACTCAAAGACTAAAATTTGGGAATTTATTTCTCACCTTATATTAGTAACAAAGTTTTAGCAGCATTTGCACAATGTGTCTTTATAGTTGATTTGACCCATCCAACGAATCTCATTCTATTCCCTATCTCCTACTTTATTTGACTGGTTATACTCATAAATGCTTACCCCTCCATCACTTGACATAACAAAGCATCAACTTCATTTGGAAAAATGCTTACTATGGCAACCTCTCCATGGGACATCTTCTCTCAATTTTCCTCTTCGCTCAAGCATTCAGATTCAGCATTTATCTACAAATGCACTCCCTGTGATTATGTCTCATCCTAACATTCTCTTATCAGTAGGTCACCCTTGCCTTTCTCCAGCCTTTCTTTCTGTTCACCCACTCCTGAGCTGCATCTCTCTTGAAAACTTTCATTTGGGAATTTATTTCTCCATCTTGAACTAAACAAATGTGCATTATTTTCCTCTCCATGACATTCCTAGGCACTCCTCTTCCTAGTTCTTTCTGCCTATTACAACACTTGATGAAAATAATTACAACAAAAATAGTTAGATATAATTACTGGCTATTTTTATAAAATTAGATGTAGCTTGCCCTGGTCTATTTTAGGTGTATTCTTACGTAGACATTGACATTGGTCTTCTAAAGTGAAAGTGCCCTTCCCTCTGGAAGGGCTGGATAAAACTAGTATCAATTTGTTTTCTTGCATTTCTTTTCTCCTCCTGTATGGCAGCACAACAGTAATCTGAGGCATTTGACAATATCACTGAGTACACTACAGCTTTTTGAAAAATCCAGAGACTTCCTTAATTGGACTAAGAGACAGTGGCTCTATTTGAGCTTGTTTATAAACCACTTAATGGGAGTTATTTCTGCAGGTGCATCTAATTTTTATTAGTTTTAATATCAAGTTAACTTTTCCTTGATTTTACCCCCAAATTATATATAGGATATATAATTATATATAGGATAGCTATATCCTATTTGGAGCCTTAATGAATTACTACACTCTTCTATGCAATTCCTCAGCATCTCTACTCCCTGGCTCTAGTCCATGCCCTATAATAAGACCTTCTTATCTCAATCAGGTGCTCAATTGTAATGTAATTGTTGTTGCTAACCAGGTTTCGGTTGATTAAAACTTGTGATTCAAAAAGATAACTCTTCCCTCAATGAGTGTGTGGGTTTAAAGATGTAGTACTCCTGTTTATATGGAGGCAGTAATAATTGAGATGTAAATGGGCTTTATCTTGTACCAAGTGGTATAGGATGAAGGTTCTGAAAATACTGACAGGAGAAGACTAGAGATATAAGTATGAGAGAAAAGAATGGATAGAATTAAATCTGGATGTTACTTACAGAAACACTTGGGAAAAGCTCAGGAAGCATGGGAAACTGGAGCTGAGACAGGAGGTTGTAAGGATGCTTAGAGGGTCCAATGAGAGAAGGGCATAAGCTTTATACAGATCAGTTATCTAGAAAAGCCTTGAAAAGAAGCAGCAGCTTCAATCACTTCATCTAAGCAGACCGAAGGAACCTTGAGATGAGAAATTTGATAAAGAGCTTTAGGATGGAATCCAAATATTAAATACAACTGCCCAAACAGTATCCGAAGGTTGCAGAAAACATTTTATCTTCAATTGGGAGTGAAAGCAGTAACTGGTGGCCAGGACTAAGCTGAATTACCAGCTGACCTGGCAATGAATTTTGAGGAACAATCTATTAAAATTGGGTTTAGTGAGTTAAGAAGCATCAAAGCTAGTTCAAGTAGCCAGACTGTTTTCCTGTGACTCTGAGTATTCTGAAATTTCCTCACTGTAGAACAATGTCATATTAAAACCCAAGTGACTGACTGGGCTGAAATAACGGGAGCCAGAAAGCAGGGAAAGCAAGAGACATACAAGGATAATAAAAAGAAAAAGCCTTGGCCCATAAGGTGGTGACAGGGAAATTTACCAGTCATGGAATTCTAGGAAGATTCTCTCTAGGGGTTGCTCTGATATGTTTTTGTACCAAAGTATAAAGATAATTATTTTGGGTTGTGGGATATTTCTAGTACCCTTCAAATCATGCCCATGTCTAGTACTAAGGATTAACTAAGGTAGGTCAAGGCGCACTTAAAAAAATGCACATAGCAATCCCATGTATAACTGAAGTATAAATGAAATACTTTTATATATGTTTTCTTTCAAATCAAATTTACCCCATATTAAAAGTTAAAGAACCACACGGCTAAATTCTCTAGTCTTCATTTTTCTGCCACAATTCCTCTATTCTTCCCCGCAGTCAAAGGTTCGTGTTATCATTTGGATTTGAGGAGCAATAATATGTTTTTGATTGCTTATGATGTAAGTTTCTTTTAACTTGTTTTATTTTGGATTTGATAAAACCTCAAAAAATTTTCTCAGAGCCTTTTCCCTCAAAATACCAATTCTATTATAAAATAGGGTATGTTTGTTTTTCTAGTTTTTAAAACAAAGCTGCTAATTGACCCCAGTGGTTAACATGGGCAGCACAAAATATTGATTTTGGAATGTGGAAAGTTTATTAAAATGAAGTGGCTTGGGTGGTAAAGTCAGAACTGTACCAACAAAGAAAAACATGGCATATGACACTGTGCTTCCTCAGAAATGGGAGGCCCATGTCAAGTGTTAGGCATAGCTTTCATCTGGCACAGGGACAGCCATCAATCAAACCTAGGGATACTCTCCTGGGCTATTTTGTGCTTTGATCCCATGCACTGCAGTGGGGTAAAAACTTAGTGCAGGACAATCAGTCAAGGGGAGAAAGAGATGATCTATCAAGGATTTGACATTTGCACATGCAAGACAGTGGAAGAAGCTAAGGTAGATGGGGATGATAGATAAAACGTTTTTTGAGAAGGGAACAACCACATTAAAAAGCTGCCACACCTTGTCTTCCTGCTCTACCATTTCTCAGTATCGATTTCACTCTGCTTCCTCTGTGTCCTTCCATTATGATACTAACAACTGCTATGTCTCAAGTTAGATATTGTTGAAGAGTCACACTATGGTTGACCCCTAAAACCATTCATTTCCAAGGTAAATTAAATGAGAATTCATGTTCCCCACCAACTCCTTCATGTTCCTTCCCAAACACAAACGCATATGTGCCTGATGTTCAGGCTATACATAGTCTTCTGTGACATTTTTTTTTCTCTACTAAGGTGTCCTTGGTTTTCACCTGTAAATGTTCCCTGTCCCTGTGAAATGGCTCTGTTTAGACACCAAGTGCTCTCCACTACACATATTTTGAGCACCTATTTACTATATACCCCAAATGGATATGCACAGAGAAGAGCCTGCAAGTAGGTATGATTTCCCTTTGTGTCTGCAGCTTCCAGGGATTCTAAATTCTCTCACTAGCTCACACTCAGCTTTTAGCAATATCCTTAAAAAATGCTTGTATTCTTCTTATCTGCTTGCATGGCACCTGGGGTTTCTTCCTCCTAGGCTGTGCCACAAGTGAGTCAATATTCCCACTTATCACTCCTTGGAAGTTTCTGGCTCTCTTTGGATTTCAGTATACTTTGTTGCCCTGTGATAGCAGATCCTTGATGGGTTTAAGAAAAGTTATGATTATGTTGATTATCTGCGTTTTCTTTTTGTTAGTATGGAAGCAAACTTCTTTCCAGCTTTCTACATTACAGATGGGAGTTGAATTATGTTCACTTTTTTTTTTTTCTTTTTTGAGACAGAGTCTTGCTCTGTTGCCCACACTGGAGTGCAGTGGTGTGATCTCGGCTCACTGCAACTTGCACCTCCCAGATTCAAGTGATTCTCCTGCCTCAGCCTCCTGAGTAGCTGGGATTACAGGCACGTGCCACCAAGCCAGGCTAATTTTTGTATTTTTATTAGAGATGGGGGTTTCACCATGTTGATCAGGCTGGTCTCAAACTTCTGACCTCATGATCTACCCGCCTTGGCCTCCCAAAGTTCTGGGATTACAGGCGTGAGCCACCGCGCCTGGCTGGAATTATGTTCACTTTTAAATATAATTGATTTGGGCTGATGGCAGGATAAGGAAGCAGTTATTTCCAAGAAGTAGTTGCAAATAAAAGACACAAGATACACAAATTCAGATGTCTTCTTGTTGATGAAGAGGGTCAAACTCTAAAATATTTGAAGAGATTTATTCCAAGCCAAATATGAGTGACCATGGCCTGTGACACAACCCTTAGGAGGTCCTGAGAACATGTGCCCAAGGTGGTCGGGATACAGCTTGGTTTTGCATATTTTTAGGGAGGCATGAGACATCAATCAAATACATTTTTTTTTTTTTTTTTGAGACGGAGTCTCGCTCTGTCCCCAGGCTGGAGTGTAGTGGCGCGATCTTGGCTCACTGCAACCTCTGCCTCCTGGATTCAAGCAATACTCCTGCCTCAGCCTCCCAAGTAGCTGGGATTACAGGCATGCGCCACCCCGCCCAGCTAATTTATTTTTGTATTTTTAGTAGAGACGGGGTTTCACCATGTTGGCCAGGATGGTCTCCATCTCTTGACCTCATGATCTGCCCTCCTCGGCCTCCCAAAGTGCTGGGATTACAGGTGTGAGCCACCACGCCCGGCCTATTAAACACATTTAAGAAATACATTGGTTTGGTTCAGAAAGGCAGAACAACTCAAAGTGGGGTGGTGGTGTGGGGGTTTCCATGCTATAGGTTAATTTAAACATTTTTCTGGTTGACAATTTGTTGAGTTTATTTGAAGACCTGGGATTGACGGAAAGGAATATTCAGGTTAAGATAAATGACTGTGGAGGCCAAGTTTTATTGTGCAGAGGAATCTCTCAGATAGCAGACTTCAGAGAGACAGCAGGTTGTAAAATATTTCTAATCAGACTTAAAAGAGTGCCTGGGTCTTAGTTGATTACCTCCTGGATCTGGAAAGAAACAAAGGAAAACAAAGGAGAAATCCACATTCTCTATAGAATGTGGATTTTTCCCACAAGAGACTTTGCAGGGCAATTTCAAGGTATGGCAAGGAAATATATTTTCAGGTAAAACATTTTTTCCTTGTCTCGCAATGTTATGCCAGAGTCAGACTGAAAAGTTAGTCACAATATATAGGGTCAAATAAAACCCATCTGATGAGAATTTATGGTTTGTAGGGCATGACTCCCCAGACCCCTTAGATAGGAATTTAAGTAAAATAAAAAATCAGAGCTTAGTCCTCAATATGTAGAAGTGATAAGCAAAGCTGATAAAATAGATAATATTTTAGGAAAAAAATAAAATGAAAAAAACCCTGACGATTGGAGACTCAGAATTGAATCACTAAACTTACTGCATAAAGGATAATATTTGTATGTATTGTGTGTTTGATGGGAAGCAGATGGTTTGACAAAATAATAATTATACTTTCCTTGTAGTCTGCTCTCATTCCAGTTTTATATCTGATTTCCAGCTATCTATGCCTTTTAGTTAAGCAGAACTGTTCCTAGAGAATCATCTGAAGGTTTTTCCTCTCTTCTTTCTCAGCAGGTTAATATTGATATATTTGGGCTTTATCAACAAAGAAAGAAATTACTATTTCTTTAATTTTTTTTCCTTTGAATTCCTTTCATTATTTAAAGTGGTGATGCTTCAAATAGCTGAAGACTAATTTTTTTTTAAAAAAAAAGGTGATTCATTCATTTCCTTCACCAGAGCCACATCTCAGCCTCAGGGCTCAATGATGGCAGCAGCATGGGGTTAATTTTGGACTCACAGGCTGCTTGCTTGAAAACTGTTAGCTTCACTTCTCATCTCCTTGTGGGTAGGGAGCTGCCACTGATTGCATTTACAGAATAACAAATAAGGATTAAGCTTTCTATTTGGGAGATATTTTGAGCAAAATTAAACATGGTGTAGGCAGAGTGGATTAGATTGAAATGATCCCCATTCTGACAAAGCCCTTAAAACACACACACACACACACACACACACACACACACACACACACATAAAGCCAGTATTAACCCTCAAGAACAAGGTAAATCACAAAACATCTGCAGTGTCCTACCAGTTTTCCAGTAATTGCGATAGAGTATAATTAAGGTAACTAAGTCTATGGACTCTGTGTTTAAATGCTGGCTGTACCACCTGCTAGCTGTATAACCTTGAAAACATATTTGATCTCCCTAAGATTCAGTTTCCTCCAATGTTATATTGGGGTTAATAATGACAGCTAACATTCATTGAGTATATATCATGCCCAGAGTGTCCATTCACTTATTTATTTCTGATTTAACAAATTGGAAGATGGGTCAGAAGAAAATACTCAGACTTAAGCCCAAAGTTATGGAAATTACAGAAAAGATAGTAAAAGATAAATTGACACAGCAAATAGGTTTAACACATGTGCATCTGGAGTCCCAGAAGGAGATGTGAAAGAATACGGAGAAGGTCATTATTTGCCAGCCACTGCTTTAAGTACTTTACAGATATATCTTATTTAATCCTCATAAAATCTCTCTGAGGTAGGCACTAGTCTTGCCACACCCATTTTACAGATGAGGAAACCAAGGCACCAAGTTAGGTAACTTGCCCAGGGCCACACAGCTAGTAAGTGGTAGAGCTGAGATATAAACCCAAGCAGTCTGAGCTGTGTCCACATTTTAAACCAGCCTTATTCTGAGGACGATACATATGTCAACTCATTAAATGCTCACCAATAAGTCCTGTAAGTACTATCATTATCCCCATTCTATAGGTGAAAGAGGTTAGGCAATTTGGCCAAGATTACATAATTAGGTAATGATAGAGCTAAGATACAATGCCAGACAAGTCTGTCTCTAAAACCCACAATCATAATTTTTATGTTATATCCTCTGTCAGTAATAGTACCTTTATCATAGAGTTCTTTAGTCCAGTCCTGGCGTACATTCAGATATTATTATCATTTACGATTACTATTACTGATTGTCCTCTGATAGCTGTAGCTCCCTAAGAGCTCAAGTTGCAATCACAGTGAGGTGGGAGTAGCAGGAATGTATAGCATGCTGCCTGAATATGACACCCTGCTCTCAGCAGGTTCCTAAGATGAGGAAACTATTAGAGTTCCTAAAATGAAGGTCCTTGCTAGAGATTCCATGTATTTCAGTTCATTTACTCTCATTGCCTAACTGCAGTATAGAAGGTGACTGGATACCAGAAAAATTGTAGGGAAAGAGGAAGGGCCTTTAATCCTTTGCTGGGAGTTTTAAAATTTGATAGAATTCCAATCTGTCTTGACTGAGAGCAAGCTAGCACAGAATACCACATCACACTCCCCAAATGATGGTAAGGCATTTATAATAGTAGGATTTTTTTTTTTTTTTTTTGAGATGGAGTCTTGCCCTGTCGCACAAGCTGGAGTGCAGTGGCATGATCTCAGCTCACTGCAACCTCCGCCTCCTGGGTTCAAGCAATTCTCATGCCTCAGCCTCCCAAGTAGCTGGGATTACAGGCACATGCCACCATGCCCAGCTAATTTTTATATTCTGAGTAGAGACGGGGTGCTGTGATTACAGGCGCGAGCCACGTGCCCAGCCATAGATATATATATATATATTTTTTAATAAGCCTTACTCTATGCCAACTACTTTTCCAGGTGCACATGTTAATTTATGTGTTCCTTAGAAAAGCCCTAGGAGATGCATAATATTATCTGCCGACTTTATAGATGAGGAAATTGAGGCCCGGTGTTCAAGGCCACACAGTCAGTAAGTGATAAAACTGGAATTTGAACAGTTTTGCCCCAGAATCCAAGATCTTATGTTCCTCTCACTTCAATACTAGTTTGTTTTTTTTTTTGAGATGGAGTCTCGCTCTGTCACCCAGGCTGGAGTGCAGTGGCATGATCTCTGCTCACTGCAACCTCTGCCTCCCAGTTTCAAGTGATTCTCCTGCCTCAGCCTCCTGAGTAGCTGGGATTACAGACATGCGCCACAATGCCCGGCTAATTTTTGTATTTTTTAGTAGAGACAAGGTTTCACTATGTTGGCCAGGCTGGTCTCAAACTCCTGACCTCAGGTGATCCACCTGCCTCAGCCTCCCAAAGTGCTGGGATTACAGGCATGAGTCACCACACCCGGCTTCCAACAATAGTTTTAATACTCTTCCCACCTTACTGATTACCCCTCTATCTCATGAATGAAACTAAATATTAAATATATAATTGTAAAGTAGAAGGTAATTTTCATAAAGTTGTTTTGAGGTCCTCTTAAAAATGCTTCCCATCTCTCACCATTACATTGTACTCTGCTTTTTTTTTTTTTTCTTTTTTTTTGAGATAGGGTCTCATTCTGTTGCCCAGGCTGGAGTGCAGTGGCATGATCTCAGCTCACTGCAACCTCTACCTTATGGGCTCAAGTGTCACCTCTGCCTCCTGAGTAGGTGGGACTACAGGCATGCACCATCACACCTGGCTAATTTTTTTGTTTTATGTAGAGACAGGGTTTTGTTATGTTGCCTAGGATTGTCTCGAACTCCTGGGTCCACACAATCTACCTGCCTAGGCCTTCTACACACCTGGGGGCAGGTGTGAGCCACTGCCCCCAGCCTATTGTACTTTGATTCTTTTGCCCGCAATGTTTTCAGCCCTTCACCAAAGGTGAGATTTTTGATAATACAAAAGTTCTGAATCCATTTGACAGAGTTTACTTGTCAACAAAGTGGATATAGATATCTTCTTGTCCACAGCCAAACCTTGTGGGGATAGTCAGATAGTAGAAGGTGGTGGTGGTGGGGGATGTCTACTCTGCCTTTTATTTTATTTTTTCTGAGGAGATAGGGTCTTGCTCTGTCATCCAGGCTGGAGTACAGTGGCATGATCATAGTTCACTGCAGCTTCGAACTTCTGGGCTCAAGTGATCCTCTCACCTCAGCCTCCAAGTAGTTGGGGTGACAGGTGCATACCAACATGCCCAGCAAATTTTTCTTGTGGTTTTTTAAGAGATTGGGGTCACACTGTGTTGCCCAGGTTGGTCCTGAACTCCTGACCTGAAGGGATTCTCCTGTCTTAGCCTCCCAAGTCACTGCAATTACAGGTGTGAGCCATTGTGCCTGGCTCCCCTCTGCCTTTTGTTACCTTTCCTAGGGCAGGAATTGTTGGCATATACCAGCACCAGTGCCCAACTTTGTTTCACTTTATTTGGGATCCTAAAAAATTAATTTCTCCTCAATTTATTTATGAAGAAATATATCTTATCAAAAGACCAAGGAAGCAGGATTTGTAAACAAAGAAGATTTTGGGAATTTGTAGGTTTTACATGTTCTTCTACCTCAGATATATAGCTGGCTCTTTTTCTGGAAGGGGCACAGAAAAATTTATGTACCCTGTTAAATAGCAGTAGACAATAGTTACGGTCTTCTAGCCCCATCTTCTCATGAGAAAAAAAAAGATCTACAAAGGCATTGTCAGGGAGGTTTTTGGCCTCTTGTTAGAGACTTTCCTGAGGTTTTTATATAGCCAAGTGTTTTGCTTATTTACCACTTTGTGGCACTGGATCAAATAATGTATGTTGATATATAATACATTGATTAATGCATTTTCCAAACTCATGACCAGCTTGAAATATATTGGTTTTTTTTTTTTTTTTTTTTTTTTTTGAGACAGAGTTTCGCTCTGTTGCCTAGGCTGAAGTGCAGTGGCACGATCTCGGCTCACTGCAAGCTCCGCCTCCTGGGTTCACGCCATTCTCCTGCCTCAGCCTCCCGAGTAGCTGGGACTACAGGTGCCCACCACCACGCCCAGCTAATTTTTTTTTGTATTTTTAGTAGAGACAGGGTTTTACCGTGTTAGTCAGGACGGTCTCGATCTCCTGACCTCGTGATCCGCCTGCCTCGGCCTCCCAAAGTGCTGGGATTAGAGGCGAGAGCCACCGCGCCTGGCCCAGCTTGAAATATTTTTATAGATATCTCATAGTCTATAAAATAATTTTTAATATTTTGTAATATTTTTCGAGATTTCAGTGAAGGATTTAAAAAATAAGAGACAGACAGTATAATGTAAAAATTTTCTCATGGGATATTTTTTGTTACCAATGTGAATTTATTGATACTACCTTGATGCTAATAGTGAATTCTTTGAAGGCAAGGCATTCATTTGTTTTTTAGTTCACAGTGAACCTAACATAGTAACTTGAATGTAATAGATGCTTCATTATTGTTTGTTGAATGTATGAATGATTAAATAAATAAATTTAGTACCATCACTATGTAAGTTCCAACAAATTTTAAATCATAAATAACTAAATAACACCATTAAAATGGATTGAGGAAAAACAAATATTTTTAATTGTATTTGGGCCATGTAATAAATATAATGGTGAACATAGTGAGATATTAGTAATAAAAATTGAATTATTTTAATACAATGAATTATCACTGAAAGCATGTCATTTGCATATTTATTTTACATATATTAAGAAAACATTAGCAAAAAACAAAAGGGCATAGAAGAGAGGGAAAAAAGTAAATATAAAGAATTGGCGATTCTATCCACCATTTCATGTGATAGGAGACGTCAATCTGCTATCTCTGAAGGCCATCTTAGTTTCCGTATGCCTCCAGTAGGGTGTGCATCTATATTTGGTGCTTGAAGAGACATACTTTTGTACAAGGCGATCCTTATCCAAACCAACTGTTTCATTTGGTTCTCAACCATAGAAACACTGGAGGACAAAAACTGGCAGTATGTTCTTATTGAGGGAAGAGATGTCGGTCTCTTATATAGGAGACTTCCAGTACTATGTTGAGGATATCTGCGTCTATGTTCATCAGGGATGTTAGCCAGCCATTTTCTTTTCTAGTAGTTTCCTTGACTGGCTTTGGTATCAGGGTAAGGCTGGCCTTGTAAAATGAGTTTGGGAATATTCCATCTTCTTTGATTTTTTGGAAGAATTTGTAAGAGTTTGAGCAGGACATCCAGTTTGTTGACATATCATTGCTCATAGTAGTTGCTTATGATCCTTTGTATTTCTTCGGTATCCATTGTAATGTCTCCTCTCAAATTTCTAATTTTATTTGAACCTTCTCCGATTTTTCTTAATCTAGCCAAAGGTTTGTCAATTTTATCTTTTCAAAAACCAACCCTTAGTTTTATTTATCTTTTCTACTTCTTTTTTTTTTTTTTTTTTTGAGACGGAGTCTCGCTCTGTCGCCCAGGCTGGAGTGCAGTGGCGTGATCTCAGCTCACTGCAAGCTCTGCCTCCCGGGTTCATGCCATTCTCCTGCCTCAGCCTCCGAGTAGCTGGGACTACAGGCACCTGCCGCCACGCCCGGCTAATTTTTTGTATTTTTAGTAGAGACGGGGTTTCACCGTGTTAGCCAGGATGGTCTCAATCTCCTGACCTTGTGATCCACCTGCCTCGGCCTCCCAAAGTGCTGGGATTACAGGCGTGAGCCACCGCGCCCGGCTCTATTTCTTTTCTAATCTCTATCAATATGGTGTCTTAATTACATCTGCAAAGATTCTGTTTCCAAATAAGACCATATTCTAAAGTTCTGGGTGGGTATGAATTTTGAAGGACACTTTCCATTACAACAGATATTGGTTCTACACTAACAGTTGTAGAGGAACAGCTCCATGCTGGCACTTAATGACCTTCTATGTATCCACATAGGCCGAGTAGGCAAGTTGAACTGCAGCTGACTTGACAGGATGCTTGTGATTTTGCCTGAACACAAGAGAATGGGAGGCTTGTGAGTTGTTACAAGGCCATTTCCTACTTGCCTCCTACCTATCTACCAAGGATGGTGTCTTCAAACAGTTTCTCATCACTTTCTGGGTTTGTATAAGGTATGAGGGTTTTTGCCTTGTTCTTAGCCCCTACTTAGGGCACAGCTGCACCTTATAAAACTACTTATCTGCAGTGTGGCATTGGCTTCTCAGCAACAGGTGTCTCATCATTTGTATGGCAGTCATCTGGCTCCCTATGTTTTGGTGTTGCCATACCCAGGGTCTGCAGGGACCTGGCACCTTATGATACTCTTCCCTTTGTCTATGTAGGTAACAGACTGTTTGAATCTAAAAAGGACTTGTTCCTTTCATTGGCAAAATCTGGTAGTCAGACCTTGCTTTTTGCTTCACAATAATAATTTAAAAAGGCAGTTAATTTATATGTATCCTAAATAAATTTAAAAAAAAAGAAGAGACAAATTATTCAATAAATCATTTGGGGAAAACTGGCTAGATATTTAGAAAAAATCTGCATCTCTACCCCATTTTAATTTTTATTGAAAAAAATTTTTAGGGACAAAGTCTCACTTTGTCACCAGGCTGGAGTGCAGTGGTGCAATCATAACTCACTGTAGCCTTGAACTTCTAGGCTCAAGCAATCCTCCTGCCTCAGCCTCCTGAGTAGCTGGGAATACAGGCGTGTGCCACCACACTTGGCTAATTTTTTTTCCCACAAATGGCCCAGTAAATCTTCGTTATTCATAATTAATGAATGGAACATTAAAATACCAATATTTTTAATCTAGTAGATTGGAAAGATTAAATATAATTGTAATATCCATGCTGGTGAGGGTGTGGAAAACAGCACTCTTGCCTGGTTGGTGGGAGTATAAGTTTGTGCGAACTTTGTTGGAAGACAGTATTTGGCACTCATTTAAAATTGTATAATACAACCTACCATTTGACCTAGTAATTTCTCTTCTAGGATATACTTTCTTGAATACATGAAGATATGGAAAAAAATGTTCATTTGATCAACAACTCCCTATTCACTTCCTCCCCTAGCCCCCAACCTCTGGTAACCAACATTCTACTCTCTACTTCTATGAGTTCAACTTTTTTAGATTCAACATATAAGTGAGCTCATGAGGCATTTGTCTTTCTGTGCCTGACTCATTTAACTTAGCATAATTTCCTCTAGGTTTATCCACGTTGTCACAAATGACAGGATTTCCTTCTTTTTAAAGGCTGAATAGTAATTAATTGTGTATATGTACCACATTTTCTTTATCCATTCATCTATTCATGAACATTTAGGTTGGTTCTATATCTTGGCTATTGTGAGTAATGCTGCAATGAACATAAGAGTGCCGGTATCCCTTTGATGTATTGCTTTCGATTTATTTGGATGGACACTGAGAAATGGGATTATTGGATCAATGGTATTTCCTTTTTTAGATGTTTGAGAAACTTGCATACTGTTTTCCATAATGGCTGTACTAATTTACCTTCCCGCCACCAATGCACAGAGTTCCCTCTTTTCTACATCTTTGCCAACATTTGTCTTTCATCTTTTTGATAAAAGCTGTTCTAAAAGGTGTGAGGTGATATCATGGTTTTTAATTTGCATTTCCCTAATGATTCGTGATGCTGAGTATTTTTTCATGTACTTGTTGGCCATTCGTATGTCTTCTTTTCAGAAATATCTGGTGTTTGTCCATATTTTAATTGGGTGTTTTTATCTTGCTATTGGGTTGAGTTCCTTGTATAATTCGAATATTAATCTCTTATTATATGTATAGTTTGCCAATATTTTCTCCCATTCTGTGCACTGTCTCTTCACTTTGTTAACTGTTTCTTTTGCTGTGCAGAAGCTTTTTAGTTTGATGCCATCCCATTTGTCTATTTTTGCTTTTGTTGTGTGTGATTTTGGGGTTACAGCCAAAATGTCATTGCCCAGATCAATGTCATAGGGCTTTTCCTCTATGTTTTCTTTCAGTAGTTTTACAGTTTCAGGTTTTATATTTAAGTATTTAATCCATTTTGAGTTGACTTTTGTATATGGTGTGAGGTAAGGATCCAATTTCATTCTTCTGCATGTGGATTTCCCAACATCATTTATTGAGGAAACTTTCTTTTTAACATGTGTGCTCTTGGCACTTTTGTTGAAAATCAATTGACTGCAAGTGTTTGGGTTCATTTCTGGGCTTTCTGTCCTGTTCAATTGGTTGATGTCAATGTTCTTATGATATCATTGTGCTGTTTTGATTATTATCACTTTATAATATGTTTCATAATCAAGGAGTTACCTCCAGCTTTGGTTTTTTCACTCAAGGGTACAAAGTTTGAGACAGATGGGAGAAATAAAGTAGGGACTTGCGATCTATTAATGTATTGTATATTCCAAAATAACTAAGAGTAAATTTTGAATGTCTCACCATAAAAACGGTATTTTTTTTTAAGATCAGAAGTTTTCAATTTCGATGAAGTCCAGTCTATGAATTTTCTCTTTTGTGAACTGCACTTTTGGTATTTTATCTAATAAATTTTTGCCCAACATGAGGTCACAAAGTTTACCTCCATAAGTCTAACAGTTTTAGAGAAAATATTTGCAAATCATGTATCTCATAAAGACTATGTATCTAGAACATATTTTAAATGCTCTCAAGAATCAATAATACAAACACAAATATTTTAAAATTGGGCAAAAGATTTAAACAAACACTTCATCAAACAAGTTGCACTGTTGATTAGTAGGCACAGTGATAGAAAAAGATGCTAACACCATTAGTCATTAGAGAAGTGTGTATTAAAACTAAGAGATACCACTACATTTCTACTAAAATGGCTAAAATTAAAGCCTGACTATACCCAGTGTTAAGAAGAACGTAACTCTCACATACACACAAAATGGTGTGAGTGCTTTGGAAATCAATTTGGGCTTTTCTTAAGAGTTAAATATCCACTTACTATATGATCCAGACATTCTACTCTAAGATACAAAGATTGTAAACCAATGTCCACAGCAGCTTTATTCTAATAGAAAAAAAAATCAACTCCAATGTCCCTCAACAAGTAAATACATACACATATTTTGATATGTTCATACCATGAAATACTATTCAAAAACTAAAAAGGAACAAGTTATCAATTAATGCAACATCATGGATGGATCTTAAAATAATTATTGTCAGTTATAGAAGACATATCCTCCCTCCCCACCAAAAAAAAAGGGAAAGAGTGTGGACTATATGATTCTGCTTATATAAAAGTCTAGGAAATGCAAACCAGTGTACAGTGATAGAAGGAAGACTGTGGTTACCTGTTGCTTATGGTCGCTTGGGTTTATGAGAGGGAGAAATAACAAAGGGGCATGAGGAAGCTTTGCAGTGTGATATATGTGTTTATTATTTTGACTTGGTAATGGTTTCATGGGTATATATATAAAATTCAAAATTAACCAAATTTTGTACTTTAAAAATGAAGGCTTTATTCCATGTCAGTTATACTTCAATAAAACTGTTAATAATAAAAGTAAAAAAAAAAAACAAAAAAAACAAAACGGTATTTTTTAAGCAAAGTATGCAAAGTTGATGAATATGTTAATTAGCTTAATGATAGGTAAGCAAAGTGATGAATATGTCAATTAGATTAATCTAATTAGCTTTAGCTACAATAAAATCTACTTTGTCTGCATATATCAAAACACTGGGCCAGGTGCAGTGGCTCAAGCCTGTAATCCCAGCACTTTGGAAGGCCAAGACACATGGATCACCTGAGGTCAGGATTTTGAGACCAGCCTGGCCAACATGGTGAAACCTCATCTCTACTAAAAATACAAAAATTAGCTGGGCATGATGGCAGGCGCTGTAATCCCAGCTACTCAGGAGGCTGAGGCAGGAGAATCGTTGGAACCTGGGAGGCAGTGAGCTGAGATTGTGCCACTGCACTCCAGCCTGGATAACAGAGCAAGACTCTATCTCAAAAAACAAAACAAAACAAAACATTGCATTGTATCCCATAAATGTATACAATTATAATTTGCCAATTAAAAATAATATTAATAAAAAAGAACATAGGAAATTACCACAACACAGAATATTCAATGTTTTGTGAGAAACCAAGATAGAAAACTAACCATAATAACACAGAGCAGGTGTGCAAGTGATGTTCCATGGATGTGAAATCTAACCCCAGTGATTCTGCAAGTCAATAGGACTACGTCTGGGTTACTTGGCAGAAATGGTGATCACAAGTGAACAAACAAATCAGGTAATTGATCAACTGGTGACGATCTAATTCAATTGTCTTCTAATATTACCTAGACTTCTTTAGGTAGGTTGTCCAGGAGACAGTATTTACTGATAATTGTGCCTCCAAGAATGTACATATGTTTCTATGATAATAATGCATAATTTGCAATATGATGGAATGATATAAATCTAGGGAGCCAAAGTCCTGTATTAGTCAACCCTGCATCATTTTTCAAGTGAAACAATATTTATTGAGCACATACTATATACCTGACCAATTTGGATGCTGGGAATACATCAATGCACAAGACAAAACTCTTTCTGTCATGAAGATTACATTCTGGTAGGTGAGAGAGATTAAAAAAACTATAAACAGAAATATATGTACAGGTTGAGCATCCTTAATCCAAAAATCCAAAATCCAAAATGCTCCAAAATCTTAAACGTTTTGAGTGCCAACATGGTACCACAGGTAGAAAATTTGATGCCTGACCTCATGTGACAGGTTTCATTAAAAACTTTGTTTCATTTACAAAATTATTTAAAATAGTACAAAAAATTACCTTTAGGGTATGTGTATAAGGTATATATGAAACATAAATTTTGTGTTTAGACTGATTTCACCCCCAGGATATTTCACCATGTATATACAAATATTCCAAAATCCACAAAAAATGTGAAATCCAAAACATTTCTGGTCCCAAGCATTTCAGATAAGGGATACTCAACCTGTAATATAAATTCAGGTAGTGAGAAGTTCCATGAAGAAAAATAAAGCGAATCAAGGATATTGAGAATGACAAAAGGCAGGTGACCTAATTAGAAAACACGGTAAGAGACGGTTTCTCTGAGGAGGTAGCATTGAACAGAGACCTGAGACATATGACTCTACAAGGCAAGAAGCTTCCAGGCAGTGGATGGAGTGTCCCTGAGACACAAGTTAGCTTCACACAGTATAAATGAGGAAGAGTGAGAAAAGGCCAGTGTTCCTGAAGTAGGGAAAGAGACAGAGAGAGTGGTAGTCAGGATCCAAATCACATAGGGTTTTGTAGTTCAGATTGTATTATGCATATTTTGGAAAGCTTTTAGAGGCTTTGGAGCAGAAAAGCAACATGATTCAGGCTACATTTTGAAAATATCACCATGGGGAAGAGATCCCATGGGAGACAAGACTGAAAGGAGGTAGACTAGTCAGGAGACTACTGCTACGGTCCAGGTAAGTGCTGACAACAGCCTGGGCCTATTGTGCAAGTTGTAGTATTGGTGAAAAGTGATCGGATTCTATATATATATAGAGAGAGAAACCATATATATATAATGTATATATACACATATATAAATTTATATACATATATATTTTTTGTTTTTTGTTTGTTGTTTATTGTTGTTGTTTTTGAGATGGAGTCTCACTCTGTCGCCAGGCTGGAGTGCAGTGGCGTGATCTCGGCTCATTGCAACTTCCGCCTCCTGGGTTCAAGCCACTCTCCTCCTCAGCTTCCCGAGTAGCTGGGACTACAGGTGCGTGCCACCACGCCCAGCTAATTTTTGTATTTTTAGTAGCAGCGGGGTTTCATGTTGGCCAGAATGGTCTCGATCTCTTGACCTCGTGATCCACCCACCTCGGCCTCCCAAAGTGCTGGGATTACAGGCGTGAGCCACTGCGCCTGGCCCATAATATATTTTAAAGGTAATGTTGGCAGGTCTTGCTGATAGATTCGCTGAGGGATGTGAAAGAAAGAGAGGAATCTGACCTTTCTTATCAAAAGATATCATAAAATAGTCACTAAAATTTAGCTGCATGAGAATATGTACTACCAGGATATCCTACACCAATGCTAAGGTTTGAGTTGAAGTTTCTCAAACTACTTAACCTTAATCAATTAATGACTGAATAAAATCATCAGTTTCCAAATAAATGTTTGAACTAGTTCTTAAAGAAATAAAATACATTAACCAGGTGTGGTGGCTCATGTCTATAATCCCAGCACTTTGGGAGGCTGAGGCAGGAGAATCCCTTGAGGCTAGAAGTTTGCAATCAACCTGGTCAACATAGTGAGACCTCATCTTTACAAAAAATAAAAACATTAGCCAGGCCTGGTGGCAGGCGCCTGTAGTCCCAGCTACTCAGGAGACTGAGGCAGGAAGACTGGCTGTAGTGAGCCAATATTGTGCCATTGCACTGTAGCCCCTCCCCCCCAAAAAAAAGTGCATTGTAGCATCGTTTGTAATAGCAAGAAAACTGGAAACAACTTTAATGACTATCACTAGGGCACTGGTTAAATAAAATATGGTACACTGATATAAATGGCAAAGTATGCAAAACATTAAGAATGATATAATTCTACAGTACTAATATAGAAAGGATTCCAAGATATATTTTAAAGAAAAGTGCAAATTGGTAAAACAATGTGTATACAATAAACTCATTTGCCTTAAAAATTACATGTATATGCATAGCAAATTTCTGAATGATTTTAAAATAAATTATTAACATGGGTTACCTCTGGAGAGTGGGAGTGGGAATAGAGTGGTTGGAGATAAAGAAACTTCTGAATTTCTTTTTTGCCATGAGTATAGCATATTTTATTTCATTATTTAATTTAATTTATTTATTTAGAGACAGAGTCTTGCTCTGTCACACAGGCTGGAGTGCAGTGGCATTATCCTAACTAACTGCAACCTCAGACTCCTGGGCCCAAGTAATCCTCCTCAGCCTCTGGAGAAGCTAGGACCACAGACACACACCACCACGCCCAGGTAGGTTTTTTTTTTTTTTTTTTTTTTTTTTGTATTTTTCATAGAGATGGAGTCTTACTATGTTGCCCAGGCTGGTCTTGAACTCCTAGGCTAGAATGATCCTCCCGCCTCAGCCTCCCAAAGTGTTGAGATTATAGGCGTGAGCCACAACACCCGGCAAGAATAGTGTATTTTTAAAAAATCTATTTAACATAAGTTGTAAAAACTTACACTGTATAAGTACTCTATAAATGTCTAAATTTACACAAATCTCTAAAGATTTTTCCCAAATCACAGTCTTCAAATTTAAATTTCAGTTTTATTGTGAGTCAAAGCACTAAGAATAAACAAAGGCTCAGCACATTTTACATACTATTGGAGAAAAAAGGAGTTAAAAACATGGCCCATGTCATCAAGTAGTTTCCAATCTTTCTAGCAAAGCATAAAAAAACAAGTAGTTGTCTGCACTAACTGTAAGGCCAGAGTGATTTCAGAAATATGAGGCATCTACATTAAGATTTGGAATAACTGGAAAAAGTCTCATTCTGGCTGTGGGACTTGAACTGAACTTTGAAGATGAGAGAATTTAGAGGGGAGGGAAGCAGTAAAGTCATTTCAGCAATATGCCAACACCTGCGCAGGCATTAAAGCAAGAATGTGCTTGGTATTGTGGGGAAAGTGCCTAGGTAGTTATCTCTGCCTGAAGCAAGTGTATGTTTTAGGAACTAATGGGAAATAAAATTTATACATCTTTTGGTAGAGTTGGCTTACGGAGGGCTCTAGCTTCTCAGAAAGAGAAGCTTGGACTTGATACTCTAGGCAATGTAGATTCTTAAGCAGGATGAGTAGTGATATGATGAAAATCATGTCTTTATTATTAGAAAGATTAATCTGGTAGGCACATATAAAATAGATTGGAGTAGGATGACCTATACTGGGGAAGTAACAGTGAGAAGGAAAGAAAAAGAGTGAAAGTAGAGAGAATGGTTAAAACAGAAAGACTTAGGAATAGTATGAGTATAGGGGATGCAGTGGAGGACAGAGTCAAAGGTGTGTCTTAGTTTTTCTAGCCTACATGCCTAGAAGAATTGATAGAGTTGATAATGCTGTGCAAGACACTTTGCTAATTGGTTGAAGCTAATGAGAACCATATTTCTCTACCCTTTATCTACCTCCTAGGTATCATCTTTGCTTCCCTAGTATATATAATATATATAACATTTTTTATATATTAGGATTTTTTCCTTAGCCATTTATTTTATTTTTTCTTATTTATATTGGTAAATAACCAATCCCAAATTCTCCCTGTTCTCAATGCTATTTCTCTTTTATTTTTAACTTCTCGAAACTTTCCTCTAACTAAATTTTCATATCTTCTTCTTCTATCTCCCATTATTATTTCAAATCTGTTAAATCTCATATCCCCAATTATTACTTGGAGCTATTAGGGAGTTATCTTTGTACCAACCCAGCACAGCACCATGTGGAGTAGAAGTTAATCATCAGGCACCATGGGGATCTATAATTAAATTGAAGATGATGATAATAGTCAAAGATATCCCCACATCTTTCGTCCTGTTTTTCTGAGATTTATTTATGCCATCTCCTTCTCTTAGGGAAACCATATGAGTTGACATGCTTAAGAATGATCTTATAAACTTCATAAAAATATTATATGCTGAGCCACAGTGCAATGTCCTTTTCTTATAAAAGGTAAAACACAAAATCTTCTAAGGTTCATTCACTGAAAGTTCTAGAAGAATCTCTAGAAGGAGAAGCTGACTAAACTACCTTCACTTTTCCACCTTTACTCAACTTCCCTTGGGAAGATTTGTGCTGTTACAATTTGAATTATGCTGGGCACTAAACTCTGGTCCAAATATTAACAATATTTAGGTGGTTATTTTGAAAACTTCATTAGATATTAGAATAAAAGAAAAAGAAAATAGCAAAGAAAATCAAGCATAAAAGATACAAGTTTTGATGATGAGATAATTATAACTATACAGCAACCCTAAAGAATTAATTCAATTCTGAAAGCGTGGTTTCCTTCCCTTTCATGTTCCTGCCTCCATATAACAGGGCATCTCATTTACCACCACAAAAGAACTGTTTTCTTGACATAATGACTCATTCTTGGGCCAAGGCTTAGGAGCCTGGTTTGAACTTCTCAGACTAATTAAGATCTTCCTACCCAGTTCAGGTTTTAGCCTGAGATATACAACTTATCCATAGTGTTTTACTGGAATTACAGTTGACACAGTTATTTATCCAAAACTTTCTTACTGAGGTTAACAGATCTCAGCATTTCTCACTGAGGTTAACTTCTTGAGTATTCTGTGAGACAGTGACTTAAAGGACTATCACTATTATCATCATCATCATCACAAAATGGTATGAATCATTATCACCATAATACATACACAGTGACAACAGAGTAGTCCTTTCATAGAAACACATAGGGAATGAAGAAGGAAAAAATATCCTGGGGTAGACAGTTATGACCTCCTACCCTCTGAGTTAGAAAAGTGTTTAATCATTTTTCATTTTTTCTAAAAAAAAAGAAGGTTAAATTAAAATGTTCATTTGGGCCAGGCATGGTGGCTGACGCCTGTGATCCTAGCACTTTGGGAGGCTGAGGTTGGTGGATTGCTTGAGTCCAGGAGTTCGAGACCAGCCTGGGCAACATGGCGAAACCCCGTAAAAAAAAAAAAAGTTCATTTGCATGTGAGCTAGAATGTGAAGTAATGTTTCATCGATTCACTTAACCAGATAGATTTAAATTTTTTCAACATTTATGTTAATAATAAAACCTAAAAGCAATAGAAGAAATTCCTCAACATTTTAAATGAAAATAATATTCCTATACCTAGATATTTTTCTTTCACGTGTCAATATTTTAGGGTCAAAACATTGCCTGTCAATTGTAGGCTTATTATCAGGGCTTACTGATTTTAAATTAAATTCAACCAATATTCAGTGGTGTAAAAGACACTATGCTAAGAGAATAGGCAAATATAAAGAAAAATAAGACATTTTACATATTTTCTTTTTCTTTTTAATTTTTTTTTTTGAGACAGGGTCTCTCTTTGTTGCCCAGGCTGGAGTGCAGTGGTGTGATCTCGGCTCACGGCAACCTCTGTGTCCTGGGCTCAAACTATGCTCCAACTTCAGCACCCCAAGCAGTTAGGATTACAGGCATGCACCTCCATGCTTGGCTAATTTTTGTATTCTTTTGTAGAGACAGGGTTTTGCCATGTTGCCCAAGCTGGTCTTGAACTCCTGGACTCAAAGGGTCTGCCAGCCTCAGCCTCTCAAAGTGCTGGGATTACAGGCGTTAGCCACTGTGCCTGGCTGACATTTCACGTGTTTTTAAGGAGTTCATAATAATCCAGTGGAAAAGACAGAACAACTATTAGAACTAATACCTTGGAATGTTATGTTTTAAGGTTTGAGAAAGATAAACTGTAGTAGTTATTTGAACACTTACTGTTTATTGAATCTGCTTTTAGAAAGGAGTTTTAACATGTTATTAATTATCACCTCTATTCTTTGCTATGGTAAATTTAACTTTACAAAGATCCTGCCTTCCCTTCATTATTAGGAGTATGTTTAATATAGAGAAAAATCAATAGATGAGTGCTAACGATCTTAATTTATAAATAAAATGTTGCATCATAGATAGCTGATTTTGTTTTCTTATTTTGCAGTGCAACAATTCAAGGATAATTTTTGTAAAATATTTCAGGTCAATCATATTTGAATTAAAAATTTAAATTAAAAAATTAAAATGCCAGCCATCTGTAAATCTACAAACAACAGTTGTACTGTGAAGCCTTTGTTATTAGAGACATATCAGATTCCCCAATTTCAAGTCATAACATAAATTTCAAGTCATAACATTTGTAAAATACATAACATGTGGTTTCCATTAATAAAATATTTTGTATAGAAATAGCAAAATATTTTTACACAAAGTATTGGGTCTGTCATCACTTCCATTTGCAAGGGATGAAGACTGCCAATATTAAGTCAGGTTTACAAGAGCATCTTGGGTTGTAATAGGGAAGCAATAAAGAGGTCAAGGGAACAGTTACAAAAGAAATGAATAGAATATGTTTTCCCAGGTGCCACTTGGGGAAAAACACTTTGATAGATCCAAAGGAAACGAGAAACTTAAATAGATATTTTCAAGGCTAAAAAAGCTACTGATGGAGGAATAAATATAATCATCAAACACAGCTATTAGAAAATCATATTGGAGGCTGGGCCGAGGTGGGCAGATCACCTGAGGTCGGGAGTTTGAGACCAGCCGGACCAACACGGAGAAACCCCATCTCTACTAAAAATACAAAATTAGGCAGGTGTAGTAGCGCATGCTTGTAATCCCAGCTTGGGAGGTTGAGACAGGAGAATCGCTTGAACCCAGGGACAGAGGTTGCAGTGAGCCGAGATCAAACCAGCCTGGGCAACAAGAGTGAAACTCCGTCTCAAAAAAAAAAAAAAAAAGAAAAAAAAAGGGAAAAAAGAAAGAAAGAAAGAAAAAGAAAAAAAAAAAAGGAAATGATATTGGCCTCAAACTCATTCTGAAAGCAGAAATGGGATTCTGTGGGCTCTTGTTTTAGGGAGTGAAGTTGCTTGAGTGAACCCAGGGATTCATTACTTAGTTACTCTCACCTTAGGGCAATTCTAAGAGCTGTAATATTCCCTTCCACCCATCTATACACTTTTTTCAACCACCTAGTTCCACTTTCTAAATATATATCGCTGAATGCATGCTAAAACTATTTTATCCTTCATTGAGTACTCTCTGTTGCAGCTCAGCACTGAGTAGGAATCTAATGTCTTTAACCTCAAGGGACTTGTAATATACTTAGGGAGGCAAGACTTATATCAAATGCATAAAATATACAGTAGGCCGGGCATGGCAGCTCATACCTGCAATCCCAGAGCTTTGGGAGGCTGAGGCCAGAGGAGTACTTGAGGCCAGGAGTTTGAGGCCACCTTGGGCAACATAGTGAGACCTCATCTCTACTAAAAATAAAAAATTAGCCAGACAGGGTGGTGCATGCCTGTAGTCCCAGCTACTTGGGAGGCTGAGGTGGGAGGACTGCTTGAGCCTGGGAGTCCAACACTTCAGTCAAGCCTGGGCACCAGATTGCACCACTGCACTCAAGCCTGGGCAACAGATTGAGACCCTGTCTCTAAAAAAATAATAATAAAAATTAAAAAACAAACAAAACAAGCAAATAAAGCAAGTCAAGGCAGTTTTTATAGAAACTGACATTGTGGCCAGGTGCAGTGGCTCACACCTTTGGGGGCTGAGGCAGGCAGATCACTTGAGGTCAGGTGTTCGAGACCAGCTTGGCCAACATGGTGAAACCCTATCTCTACTAAAAATATAAAAATTAGCCGGGCATGGTGGTGTGCGCCTGTAATCCCAGCTACTTGGGAGGCTGAAGCAGGAGATCGCTTGAACCTGGGAGGCAGAAATTGCAGTGAGCTGAGATCATTCCACTGCACTCCAGCTTGGGTGACAGAGTGAGACTCCATCTCAATAAATAAATAAATGAATAAATAAACCGACATTGGTAACGAGGTTGTCTTTTATTGGGCCTTAAAGACAATGGAGTGGACACTGTCTGCTGGCGCCATAGCTAACATTCATTACTTACCTTCCCATTACTAACAGCATCCAGACTTTAACTTGGATAACATATATGCTTTACCATAAGCTCAAGTACTTTAGGGAAAGCTGATCCGACTTCAAGCTTCAGTTGGGGGGGTTGGGGAGGGGGCTGTGGCTTGTTTAAAAACAAACATTGGTACATTCAATTTCCCCTGCTTACATCATTTTTCGGTTGGGGGTGGGGATGGGGAATGGGAAGGGGAGAACATGACCCAACCAGGGTGAATTTCAGGACCCTTGTTTGAAATGCCAGCTAAGAAATGTCTGGGAAATGTCTGGGAAAACACCAGGAAGAGAAAACATCTCTGTTCCTCCAACACCATGTTGTATGGATGCGAAGCCTGGAACCAATAGAGTCATTTTGCCAGATGTAAGCTGAGGGCCAAGGAAATATATGGAGGAGGTTACTGCCAAGATACCTGTAAAGAAACAGAAGTAGAGCCACTGGATCAAGCCAACGTGAAGCCTGTCTTACTACTGGACCAATATATTTTCTTACTGTTTCTCTCAGTTTAAGTTTTGTTGGTTTGTTTTGTTTTATGTAATTGAAAGCCTTCTGATTTAGATGGGTACATTTCAAATAAATAAAGAAGTTAGAGTGTTCCAGAAACAAGTAATACTCAAGAAATGCAAGTAAGTTAGAAATCCCTGGAAGATAAAAAGTAGAACAATATTTTGAAGATGAAGGGTGTATACAATGTAATGGTAAAGTGTAAAAAGTGTAAAAAAAAAAAAACTGGTTCAGAGGCAGATGCAGAAAAATGTAAAACTTGAGCTATGGATTTTGGACCTTTTGTAGGCAAGGTCAGTTAATGAGTTTTGACTGGGGAATGTAAAAACAATAAACATTTACTGACTACTTATTATGTGCTGGGCATGATACTTATATTATCTCATTTAATTATTGCAATATTTAACAAAGTCCTATAATTTTTCCTGTTTTGCAAATAAGGAACATGCTTAGTACTGTGGCTACTAAGTAGTAGAGCTGACATAAAACCCTTGCATTTGACCTCAGAGCAGGCACTCTTAACTAATGCTTTAGTTTGCCTCATAATAAAAGTGGTGTTTTTAAAAGATTAATTTGATAGCAGCACACAGAATAATTTGGAGGAGAAGCGCAGAAGAGATTGAAGCAAGGGAAAATACTTCTGGCATAAAATTTTAGTACAACTGAAATATTACAAAGAAATAACTGATGTATTGATAGTATGTAGGAATTGATTAAAAATGAGAAAACCATAAGGAATAATCATGGATGTTTTTGACATTCCTTCCTTGGGAGATTTGTGGAAAATGATGACACCAATGACAGAAAAATGGAAGTCAGAGAAAGAATTGGTTTTTTGTTCTTGGAGGAGGTAGTGTATAAACTCTGTTTTAGATATATTCAGTTTGAGGTGATAGTGAAACCCTCAAGTATACATGCTATATAGACAACTGGGAATGAATAACTGAAAATGGAGATACAGTTTTAGATATTAGCTTCATTAAAATAATAGTTGAAACCATAATTTTACCATTAATCTTAAAGTGAAGGTAAAACAAAGTGACGGCATCATCATTATTTTTAAAAAATTTCCTGCATACATCTAGGGTCCTTCTGGTTGTTTGCAAAAACTTTTGTCATCTACTTGGGAGGCTGAGGCTCAAAAATCTCAAAACAAAAAAAACCTTTTGTAATATTTATAGTGAACTTGGGTAAAAATTCTCCAGTATTCTCTCATGAGTGAAGAAATGATAAGAAATAACATGTTTATGGTTGTACCTTATCATGGTCATCAAGTCAATACATGCTTATATATTATAACAGGAACTCTATAAAATAAATAATTCCTATGCATGTATTGTTTTAACAGTGGGGTGGTCAGAGTCCTTCTATTTCACTTTTGGTGCTATTTATTTTTTCAAAGATTCTCATCTATAGTTTTAAGGTAAAATCTGGAAATATCTCAATCATCTCTTCACAACATTTTAAAAATTCTATTTTCCCCCATTTTTTGTGACTACATTGAAAATATAAAATTTACCACTTTCATGCTACTGTTTTTTTCCTTATGCTATCTCTATGTTATTTTCATTGTGATTCTGAAATCAACATCATTTGCTCACTTTTATGCTTCACATTATATACATATATATTGAGATAGAGTTTCACTCTGTCGCCCAGGCTGGAGTACAGTGGCACGATCTCAGCTCACTGCAACCTCTGCCTCCCAGATTCAAACGATTCTCATTCCTCAGCCTCCTGAGTAGCTGGGATTACAGGCACGTGCCACCACACCTGGCTAATTTTTGTATTTTTAGTAGAGACGGGGTTTCGCCATGTTGGCCAGGCTGTTCTGGACCTCCTGGTCTGACGTGATCTGCCTGCCTTGGCCTCCCAAAGTGCTGGGATTACAGGCGTGAGCCACTGCGCCTGGCCCACAGCATATTTTTTTTGTGTGTGAAAAAAAGTACTTAAAATGTAAAGATTTCAAAAATTACTTGACATTAACAAAAACTAAAAAATAATCAATACTTTCTGTCTACTGACATAGTTAAGTATTATGATTATTTCCCAGCGTCTATTTCACCCTTCCCTATTATGTGGCAACCATGTGGTTTTGTTGGGTCAAGCCTATCAAGTAATCCCACTCCCTTGCTACAGAGATAGGTTCAGGTTAGTCAGACTTAAGTCATCAGGGCATGGCCTGCCCTGGCCACAGGGATGAATAAAAGGTGCTCAAATCAGTGCACAGTTCAGAACTTCTATTGAATGGATATAGGAGTAGACTAGCTCAGATGTGGAAAGGCCTGACTGTTTTTGTCAGCCATATTATGTCCATGAAAGGAATCACTGTTAAAATCAATACCATGGACAGCGAAGTACAGACCCAGAATGAAATTGAGTCCCTGACAAAATAACTAGGCTGCTGGATTAATCAATTCTGATTATCTCTGAATTTTCTAGTTACATGAGCCAATAAATTTCCTTATTGTTTGTCATTTTATGTCGAATTTCCTTTATATGTTACTGGAAGTGTCCTAAGAGGTAGAGCTTTCTTTTTCTATTGATAAGCTAACTGTTATTATACAGGAAAGCCCTGTAGATTACAACTTTACACCTCTATACTTAGTTCTTCCTTCTTGACTAAGTTACTAATGGCAGTTGCACAAGGCTTTGAAATTGAGCTTTATTTATCCCTTACTTACATGCGAAGAGTATGTCTGTTATCATTCTCACAGACTTACTTACAAATGAGCTCATTCCCTCAGGGGTGTTATGATCTTCTGGGATTTCCAAAGCATGATGTTGTTTCTTAAGAGAAAATCATGTTGTTGAGCCTGCCAAGATTTCCCCACCTTCAATATGGTTTACAAATATTTCCATTTAATTCATTGATCATCACATTAAAAAAATTAAAGTATCTTACAAGAAGAAAAATATACATTTTAAAAGAAGTAAACAAAAAATAAAGACAATGGGATGTTTTCCATGTTGACTTCTTGCAATACAGATGCCTAACTAATCCTCTATCAGTGCTGTTCAACAGAAATTTCTTCCAAGGTGAAAATATTTTATATCTGCACTATGCAGAATGGCAGCCAGTAGCCACATATAGCTATGAGCACTTAAAATGTGATTAGTGTAACTGAGGAACTGAATGTTTAATGTCACTTAATCTTAATTAACATAATAAATTAATGTATGTTTAAATTTCAATAGCCACATGTGGTTAGTATGGCTATGGCTAGTGCTACCATATTAGACAACACAGCAGAAGATCAACCCTAGAATACTGCAGGGTTAAATAAGCGGCAATTGAATGCTTTAGCCTAACAAGTGTACTTCTACAGTTTTTTTTAATCCTTGAGATGTTGTTCAATGTGCATTTAATGAGGTTTTGTTTTGTTTTCTTTCTTTTTTTTTTTTTTTTAAGAGACAGTGTCTCACTGTCTTGCCTAGGCTGGAGTTGAACTCCTGGGCTCAAGTGATCTTCCCGTCTCAGCCTCCCATCTCAGCCTCCTGAGTAGCTGGAACTACAGGCGAGAGGCACACCTGGCTTATTTAATAAGATTTTATTAACTTAAATCAAATTGAGACTACTGGATTACTGTGTGGGCTCCTCTCTCTCCTTCACCTATCACAGGTGCCTGGTCACCAAGTCCTATTCATCCTACATCTTAAATACATCTTAAAGATACCCCTCCTTTCCATCTTCATCACCACTGTTTACTTTCGATTTGACCTTTATTATTGCTTCTAATATTCCTCTTTATGCCACTCTTGGTTCCTTCCATTTCACTTTCTATCTCCTCAGAGAATAACCCCCCTAAAAACAATCTCACTATAACAGTTTCTTGCTGTAGAATACGCTTCCCCCACTCAAAATGTGCCCAAGACCAGTAGTATAGGCATCAATTGGAGCTCGAGAGAAATGCAGAATCTCAGCTTCCACTTCAAACTAACTGGATCAGAATCTGCATTTTAACAAGATCTACAAAGGTGATTATTATGCAGATCCAAGAAGCACTGTTGCAGCATGAAGTCCAGACTCCTTAGCATATCTTGGAGGGTCTACATCATTTGTTCCATCTCAGTTTCCAGCCTCATCTCCAGCAACGGCTCCTTCTGAGCCTCTTCAAACCTACACTCTGGCTGGGCACGGTGGCTCACACTTGTAATCCCAGCACTTTGGGAGACCAAGGCAGGTGGATCATGAGGTCGGGAGTTTGAGACCAGCCTGGCCAACATGGTGTGAAACCCTGTCTCTACTAAAAATACAAAAATCAGCCGGGCATGGTGGCATGCACCTGTAATCCCAGCTACTCGGGAGGCTGAGGCAGGAGAATAGCTTGAACCCAGCGGGTGGAGGTTGCAGTGAGCCAAGATCACATCACTGCACTTCAACCTGGTGACAGAATGAGAGTCCATCTCAAAAAAAAAAAAAAAAAAAAAAAAGAAATTCTTACTGATCACTTTATAGAGGATTTTTATTTTACAAGGGGAAAACTGAAGGCTTCAAAGTTGAATGACTTTTCCAAAATTATTGGCATGGTAACATTTTCTTTATACTAGGCACCCCATAAAATATGCAGCTAATAAACATGATAAACTTATTTTTCTTTCTCTGGTATTGGGATGAACTAAATTTCTCTCCACTAGTAAGATAAAGAGTCTAATAAAGTTGGGTTATTTCTTGATTTCTTCTGCTAATCCTTTCTTTACTCTTCCCTTCTGGGAAACGACAGGGCTTTTTTCTATCTCCCTTTCACTTTAGTGTTATATGATGCTAATCAGAAAGATAGTGAAGTAATTAGGGATGCAGTACCATCAGTACACAGCTGATAGTAAGCTTTGCATCTCCTTTCATCAGATCTAGGATGAGGTTTCTTGAATTTCATAGTGTCTGGCAGAGTAAAGGACATGGAGGAAAGCAGTTGGATCAGGCACCATCTAGATAAGATTAAATCAATCCTCGTAGGCACAGGGAGACATTTGAAGCATACAGCAGTCAGTCATACTGTGGAAGATAAACCCACCTTTTGTTTCAGAAAGCCATAATTGTGGGAAATCTTGGATTGCAGGCTATTTCTAATTTCCCAGATTTTGCCCCAAATTTCTATAGTCACTTCCTATATGATTTTACATAAACAGTGATTACTTTTTTTTCCAGTTGGGAAGATTGCTATGACTTTATCTTCTTGCGCTGAATATCAGGCCTATGTTGATTACTTCTATATCAATTATAATGCTTTTCTTACAACCCCCTGGGTAGTTTGACTCTTTTTTTTTTTTTTGCCATGAATCTTTATTAGAAGATGGGCTCAGTATTCCTGGTATTCCTATTATTAACAGTAATTTCTGAATTCCAGCTAGTGTCAAAAATCTTTTCCTGGGGAGAATATAACCTAATCAGAGTGATTTATTCTTTTCTAGTGGGGAATTCATTAACTTAATTTCAACCAACATTTATTATATGTCTACACGTAGTACTGCAATTACAGGATGGTCATGACTTACACCTTTGCTTTAGGAACATATTGTCTAGATTTTAAAGATTTTCTATACCCATCACATATTGTGCATCTGAGTTTAATTCATGTTACACTAAATTTAGCAAGACTATGTAATGTGAAGTGCAAACTGGGATACTGTGGGGAGTGAAAGGAGTTGTAATTAATAATCATACCTGATCAACAGATTAAATAAAGACTGTCTTGGGAAAACTGAGATAGTGTCAGACAAAATGGAACATATGGTCACCTTAATTAAATATCATTTCTGTTATACCTGTATTTTCACATTGTATGTATGATAGTTATTAGGGACAATGTTGGGTTAAATATAACTACTTTATGATGCCTATTATATGCCAGGCACTACAATAAAAGTGTGCTCAGATTTTAGTCAGGGAAACCAAATATATGCATACAATCATATTGAGCAAATGCATATAGCGGAATGAATACTGGACAGGGAGCCAGAAGACCTAGATTTGAAAATTAGCCTTGAATTTCAAGCACTCCCTTTGGTCACATCATTTAACCCCTCTGAGGCTCAGTTTTCTTACCTGTAAAATGGAATGATACTAATTTTTCACAGAATGAGAAGGTAAAAAAATGTGACAGCACTTGACACAGTATGTGTCAAATAATGAATGCTTGATAAAAGGTTATCTGAGTTTGCTGATGTTCTAGTTTAATGAAAGGCAACCAGAAAGGAAGCTAGAAGACTGAATCTCTTTGTGAAAACTTATTATGCAGATTTTTTTCTGATCTTCCATTGCCAATTCTGCCAGTCATATTATTTTGAAGCAAATCTCAGATATCACATCATTTCATCCAGAATTATTTTAGTATTTATCACTAAGGATTTCTTACTTTTAATATCATTACAATACCATTATTATCCTAAAATTAACAATAATTCCCTATTATCCTCAAATACCTACTGTCCAAATTTCCAATTCTCTTATAAAAGTTTTTTCCAGTCTTTTTAAAAAATTGAGAGTCCATAGGCCAGGCACAGTGGGAGGCCGAGGCGGAGGATCTCTTGAGACCAGGAGTTTAAGACTGGCTTGGGTAACACAGTGAAATCCTGTCTCTGCAAAAAAATTTTTAAAAAATTAGCCAGGTGTAGTGGTACACCTGTGGTTGTAGCTACTCAGGAGCCTAAGGCCAAGAGGACCACTTGAGCCCAGGAGGTGAAGGCTGCAGTGATACAGTGAGCTATGATTGTGCCACTGCACTCCAGCTTGGATGACAGAGCCAGACCCTGTTTCTAAAAAAAGAAAAGAAAGAAAGCAAAAGAAAAAAATTCAGGTTCTAAATGAAATTTCATGAATTATTTGCACTTGGTTGATGTCTTTTAATCTTAACTATATATCCCCCTTGCAATATGCTGAAAAAACTGGGTTTTGTCATGTAGAATGTTCTCAAGTGTTCCACAAACAGCAATCTCCTGGTGCAGTTTAATACATTCCTCTGTCTCCATTATTTCCTGTAAATTGATAGGTGAAACTAGAAGATGTTCATTTTCAGATCTGATTTTGTTTTGTTTTTAGCAAGATAACTTCACGGGGGGGTGTTGTGTTCCTCTACCAGGAAGCATACAATGCCTGGTTGTCTATTTTCTTTGATGTTAGCAGCTGTTGTTGTTTAATCGATATTGAATATCTAGGTCCACTTGTTCATTAGGAGTTTTAAATTTATTTCTGATCTCATAAAGTTCACTTGTTTTACTTCTATAAGCAGTCAGAGTTGTAATTAAGATAAAGATGTACAAAATGCTTATCCACCATGATCAAATAGGCTTCATCCCTGGGATGCAAGGTTGGTTCAACATAGCACAAATCAATAAATGTGATTAATCACATAAACAGAACTAAAGACAAAAACCACATGATTATCTCAATGGATGCAGAAAAGGCTTTCAGTAAAATTCAACACCACTTTATGTTAAAAACTCTCAATAAACTAGGTTTGAAGGAACACACCTCAAAATAGTAAGAGTCATCTATGACAAACCCACAGCCAACATCATACTAAACAGGCAAAAACTGGAAGCATTCCCCTTGAAAACTGGCACAAGACAAGGATGCCCTCTTTTACCACTCCTATTCAACAAAGTATTAAAAGACCTGGCCAGGGCAGTCATGCAAGAGAAAGAAATAAAGGGTGGAAGAGAGAAAGTCAAACTATCCCTTTTGGCAGATGACAGGATCCTATACCTAGAAAACCCCATAGTCTTGGCCCAAAAGCTCCTTAAGCTGATAAACAACTTCAGCAAAGCAAAGTCTCAGGATACAAGAATCAATGTATAAAAATCACTAGCATTCCTATTCACCAACAGCAGTCAAGCCGAGAGCCAAATCAGGAACACAATCCCATTCATAATTGCCAAAAAAGAATGAAATATCTACGAATACAGCTAACCGTAGGTGAAAGATCTCTATAAGGTGAACTACAAAACACTGCTCAAAGAAATCAGAGACGATACTAACAAATGGAAAAACATTCCATGCTCATGGATACGAAGAATCAGTTTGTTAAAATGGCCACACTGCCCAAGGCAGTTTAGATTCAATGCTATTCCTATTAAAATACCAAAGACATTCTTCACAGAACTAAAAAAAACTATTTTAAAATTAATATGGAACCAAAAAAGAGCCCAACTAGCCAAGGCAATCCTAAGCAAAAAGAACAAAGCTGGAGGCAGCATACTATACCCAACTTTATACTATGCAGCTACAGTAACCAAAACCGCATAGTACTGGTATAAGAACAGACACACAGGCCTATGGAATAGAATAGAGAACCCAGAAATAAGGCCACACACGTACCTGACAAAATCTGACAAAAACATGCAATGGGGAAAGGACTCTCTATTCAATAAATGGTGCTGGGATACCTGGCTAGCCATATGCAGAAGATTGAAAGTGGATCCCTTCCTTATGCCATATACAAAAATTAATTCAAGATAGATTAAAGACTTAAATGTAAAACTCAAAACTATAAAAACCCTGGAACACAACCTAGGCAATACCATCTTGCACATAGGAATGGGCAAAGATTTCATGACGAAATGCCAAAAGCAATTGCAACAAAAGCAAAAATTGACAAATGGGATCTAATTAAACTAAAGAGCTTCTGCATGCAAAATAAACTATCAACAGAGTGAACAGACAACCTACAGAATGGGAGAAAATTTTTGCAAACTATGCATCTTATAAAAGTCTAATATCCAGCATCTATAACGAACTTCAACAAATTTATAAAGAAAAAACCAAAGCACCCCATTAAAAAGTGGGCAAAGGACATGAACAGATATTTCTCAAAAGATGACATACATGTGGCTAATAATCACATGAAAAAAGTTCAATACCACTGATCATTAGAAAAATGCAAATCAAAATAATGAGATGCCATCACACACCAGTCAGAATGCCTATCATTAAAAAGTCAAAAAATAACAGATGCTGCTGAAGTTGCAGAGAAAAAGAAGCATTTATACACTGTTGGTGGGAGTGTAAATTAGTTCAACCATTGTGGAAGACACCATGACGATTCCTTAAAGACATAAAAAAAGAAATACTATTTGACCCAGCAATCCCGTTACTGGGTATATACTCAAAGGAATAGAAATTGTTCTGTTATAAAGACATGGAATCATCCTAAATTCCCAC
The DNA here is from genome assembly GCF_028885655.2 of Pongo abelii. Classification (NCBI taxonomy): domain Eukaryota; kingdom Metazoa; phylum Chordata; class Mammalia; order Primates; family Hominidae; genus Pongo; species Pongo abelii. The sequence continues at coordinate 119,479,432 of NC_071992.2, forward strand.
CAATGGTAGACTGGATAAAAAAAAAATGTGGTACATATACACCATGGAATACTATGTGGCCATAAAAAAGAATGAGATCAAGTCTTTATAGGAACATGGATGGAGCTGGGGGCCATTATCCTTAGCGAACTAACACAGGAACAGAAAACCAAATACCGCATGTTCTCACTTGGAGGTAAATGATAAGAACACATGGACACATACAGGGGAACAACACACACTGGGAGGGTGGGAGGAGGGAGAGGATCAGAAAAAACAACTAATGGGTACTAGACTGAACACCCGGGTGACAAAATTATCTGTAAAACAAACTCTCAAGACACAAGTTTACTTATATAACAAACCTGCACTTGTACCACCGAACTTTTACTCTTTCTTTTTCTTTTTCTTTTTTTTTTTTTTTTTTAAGAGACAGTCTTGCTCTGTTGCCCAGGCTGAAATGCAGTGGTGCGATCTTGGCTCACTGCAACCTCCGCCTCCCGGATTCTAGCAATTCTCTTGCCTTAGCCTCCTGAGTAGCTGGGATTACAGGTGCACACCGCCACGCCTGGCTAATTTTTTGTATTTCAGTAGAGATGGGGTTTCACCGTGTTGCCCGGGCTGGTCTCGAACTCCTAAGCTCAGGCAATCCACCCGCCTTGGCCTCCCAAAATGCTAGGATTACAGGCATGAGCCACCACGCCCACCATACCCCTGAACTTAAAAGTTAAATAAAAAAGGATAAAGATGTAATTAAGAAAATAATAACATCAGTTATGCTACGTCTCTACCTCTAATATAGTCCTATTTCACTTTACAGACATGCTTATTGATTGCTAGGAGGGAAGCAAAAATAGAAACAACTTTATAATGCTATAAATGAAAGATGAAGGCTGGGCAAGGTGGTCATGCCTGTAATCCCAGCACTTTGGAATGCCGAGGTGGGTTCACTTGAGGTCAGGAGTTTGAGACCAGCCTGGCCAAAATGGTGAAACCCTGTCTCTACTAAAAATACAAAAATTAGCTGGACGTAGTGGTGGGCGCCTGTAATCCCAGCTACTAAGGAAGCTGAGGCGGGCAACAGAGCGAGACTCCGTCTCAAAAAAAAAAAAGACAATTATTATGTTCCCACTTTTAATATGAATAGCTCTATGAGTTTTATGACATAATAATAAATAACTTCCTATATTGCTAAATATACAAAAAGTAATTAATAATGCTTACCTACACTAACATCCATTAAGTTTTTCATTATTTTTTGGCCTTGAATTCCAATAATTAAATTTTACTAATCTCTAGCTTCTTCTCCAGGAACAAACAATGTACGTTTCTCTCTAAGGTTGTGCTCTTTGGTCATCACTAATATAATACTATTATTTTCATTAAAATGAAATTATAGTCCTATAACCAATAGCCATGTACTTTGAGTTGCTTCTACAATAATGGTGATTAACTTTGGATGAACCAGTCATATTCCCTCACCCAATTCCTGGTCAAGAAATAACATGTTGTCATCTGACAACTGGCAAAGATTAACAGTCAGCTGTGGCCACTGCACTGACTGACTCACTCAGGGATTTAAACCATGACCTTGGCCTCATTATCATGCTGTTATAATCTACTGAGCAAAATAGTTACAAAAATAAATTCTGAAAGCAGGAAGCAAAAAATTCTGTTATTTGTGTCTCTAGGCCCAAACCATTATGCATCTGTGTCCATTGAGTATTCTACTAGCAGGCATTTTAGACATGGGTGAAGAACTGAAGGCAGGATATCCTCCTGAAAATCAAAGCTGATTATGTTAGTTCTCTCACTAAAAAACCTCCACTGTTTAATGATATAAGTTCAAATTCTTTAGCACAGCATATAAGATAGTAGCATAACCTTATCACAACCAATTTCTCCAGCTTTATCTTTTGCTACAACTCTTTGCCTCCCTTTCTTCACACTCTAACAACTGTAACTTTCTCATTATTTTGTGACTCCTCATGTATTTTTTCAGTATACATTTATTGAGTCTCTATAATGTATGAGACACTTTGATAAGCCCTGGGGAAACTGAAGTTGAAGGCACATTACTTGATCTTAAAGAATTCATGGTCCAGTCGAGGAGACAGACAAGGAAATAAATGGCCACAACACACTGTGACAAGTGCTATCTATAAGCACAGTAGGTATACTGGTATGACAGTCTAGGGAAAACACGTGGAAGAAAGGGAGACGGAGGGATGAGTATATGGTGAAGACAAAGAAATTAACTAAGAAAGTTGTGAGAGAGGGAGTAGAAAAGTGATCTAAGCTGAGGGAATAGAAAGTCAGAGAGATGGGACAATTCATATATTCAGTAAAGTGCAAGTAGACTGTCATGGCTGAAGAGGAGGATGTGTTTGTAGGCTGGGTTGGAGGCAACGCTAGAGGGGTAGACAGCAACTTAATCCTAAAGGAATCTGTACAGTTTGGCAAATACTTTAGGTCTTACTTATTTGCACTGCTTTTCCTTTTTTTGAGATTGCTTTTTCCCTTTTACTGCCCAACTTAGACAAATATAATAATGTCAAATCCTCTTTCCAGAAATTTATTGAACAAATATTTGTTGGAACACCTACTATGTGCCATGTATTGTTCTAAGTGTTTGGGATACATTAATAAAATGCATACTCTGTCCTTGTGCTTATATTGAAGTACAAGGAAGTAGACGATAAATATAATAAACTGGTATATATTTAACTTGGAGTAAAAATACTGTTGTCAGAGAGAGTGGTAAGTGCTGTGGTAAAAAGAAAAAGTAGAGTAAGGTAAAGAAGATCATCATAATGACCAGGGAGGGTGTGGGGCAGGTAGGACTATTAAATAAGATGGACAATTGAGCTAAAATTTGAGGAAGAGGGATTTAGCCAAGTGAGTATCTTAGTGAAGGGTATTCTAGGCACAGGGAACAGCTCGAGGAAGGCCTAAAAGAAAGTACTAGGAGATGAAGTCAGTGATCATGTGGGACTTGTAAGCCATTTAAAGAACTCTTGTGAATAAAGTGGGAAGCCACCTTGGGATTTTGACCAGCAGAGTGTTTTGATCTAATGTTTTAGGAGGCTTCCGGTTTGTGCAGTGTTGAGAAGAGACTATAGAGCTGCAAGCACAGAAGCTGGGAAACCTGTTATGAGAATCGATAGAAATGCCAACCATCGAAGTATATTTACTTGCACTAAGGGGTGCTGCAATGATTCTGAGCATCGTGAAACACCCAGCTTTTGTAGCAGAGTACTAGGTCCTCAGTAAATTCTTGTGAGGTAACTGTTTTAGTTTGTGACTTTAGATATACCTCCTAATACTCATTTACTAGATTACAAGTAGCCCTTACTTATATGTAAAAATGAAAGTTCACAGAATCATAGACTTCAAGAGCCTATAGGAATTGCAGAAAGGACTTGCGGTTTTTTGTTTGTTTGCTTGTTTTTTATTTTTTGGACTCTGTCACCCAGGCTGGAGTGTAGTGGCCTGATCTCGGAACACTGTAACCTCTTCCCTCCCAGGCTCAAGTGATTTTCCTGCCTCAGCTTCCAAACTAGCTAGGATTACAGGTGTCTGCCACCAGGCCTGGTTAATTTTTTGTATTTTTAGTATAGACATGTTTTCACCATGTTGGCCAGGCTGGTCTTGAACTCCTGACCTCAGGTGATCCACCTGCCTCGGCTTCTCAAAGTGCCGGGATTCCAGGAATGAGCCACCATGCCCAGCCTGTTTGTTTTTTATCTGTATTTATTTATTTTTTTGAGAGAGAGTCTCGCTCTGTTGCCCAGGCTGGAGTGCAGTGGCATGATCTTGGCTTACTGCAACCTCTGCCTCCAGGGTTCAAGTGGTTTTCGTGCCTCAGCCTCCCGAGTAGCTGAGATTACAGGCACCCGCCACCATGCCCGGCTAATTTTTGTATTTTAGTAGAGACAGCATTTCACCACGTTGGTCAGGCTGGTCTTGATCTCCTAACCTCAGGTGATTCACCTGCCTCGTCCTCCCAAAGTGCTGGGATTACAGGCATGAGCCACCATGCCCAGCCAGCCTGTTTTTTAAGACAGGGTCTCACTCTGTCACTCAGGCTGAAGTGCGGTGGAGCAATCATAGGTCACTGTAGCCTTGAACTCCTGGGCTCAAGGGATCCTCTTGCCTTGGCCTTCCAAAGTACTGGGATTACTGGTGTAAACCACAGTGCCTGGCCAGGACTTGCATTTTGGGATTAGTTTATGGCCTGTCAAGACTTGAAAATTCAGTGATGAAGACAGCTGTTATTTCTAAAGTTAAACAAGAATAATTGGTTTTGACTCAACTTTAAATGTGTTCATACACTGAGGGACAGGCCAAAGTAAAAGATAGTGCTGTATAGGACAAAGTCAGATGTGATGAAGATTTTAAGTAAAACACTGTACCAAAACAAACAAAACACCTCTAAGATCCATATTGTAGAAAGACCAAAAGACAGAGATCTTGTGAATACATTTTACTTTCTTTAGTTCTGAGCCCAGCAATTTTATGTCAAACTGGGGCAAGTACTTTGAAAAGTAGTTCATTTACGCTAAAGCCAATTTAAAAATTCTATATGATATATATTCTATGTATGCGATATATAAATACTGTGACAAATTTTTACTTCGTCCAGGTGTGTGAATAACAGTGGAAGATGGTTTAAAAGACTTCCTTCCACTCCTAAGTAGTCCCTTTAATAGGAAAAACACATCTAGTTGTAGTAAAAACTGTAAAAAGGAAACACCGTAACAGTAACCCCACTCACTTCTGCTTCATTCCTGTAAAAAGTCATATGTTCCAGTGATACTGGCTCATGCCCACTGTATTTCATGAGCTGACACTGTCTCCAGGTAGCGAAGCATGGGTGGGGGTGCAGGGAAACACAGCCTCAGGCACACGGCATGCTAACTATATGACTGCTAGAAAGCAGTGCAGGGCCCAGGGGTGACCCTCTACTGTAAAGGAAGCCAAAATCGTCTAATTTGGACCACGACTTTGAAGTTCGCATTTTATAGACTCAAAATAACTAAGCTATTTTAACATCAAAAAGTTTAAACCTCAGAGCAGTATGTATATTCTGGCTTCAGTTCTGCTTGGGTTGATAGTTAGCTGGGGGTGGGAAGTGGTGTTTGTTTTTTCAAATCTGGCACAGAAATAGTTGAATAAGGTAGACTGTTCCACCCATTCCTTTTGATTATTTTTAGTTCTGCTCTCCTTTCTTCTAAAGGAGCAGTTCGTGGATTTTAGCAGCACTTAGGTTTTCCTAAGCGAAAGTCAAAGATAAATGTATTTACTGGTACCTGTCATTGTGTATGAGAGGAAAGTATGGATAGTAAACGTCAATTTCAATTTCAGGTAAAAAATTATGTTCTCTTTAAAAGTGTTGGTTTTAGTTGTTGCTTTTTTTTTTTTAGTTTGTCACTTTTTTTTCTTTTTGCGTTATCTATTTTGCAATGCATATAGTGTAGTTCTCAACATTTGCTTTACCTTAATCACTTGGGGAACTTTCAAACTATATTCACAGCCAGGGTCCTAACACCAGAGTCTGACTCATTTGACCTATGGGCCCAGGTGGTATTTTAAAAAAGTGACCCAGTGAATCTTTAACTCAGATGACTGGGAAAAAAAAAAAAAAAAAAAGTGAGCCAGGTAATTTTAGTGTGCAGCTAGGGTTGAAAACCAGCATGGTTTCAAAGTTGCTTAAAAACATCTAGGTTCTAGTTCCAGCCCCACCACTTACCAGCTGGCTGTTCTTGGTGGTCTTCTGTTTCCCATAGAATGATGAGGTTGGATTAGAAATTCATAAAAATTGTTGAACTCTACAACAAAATGAAATAAACTGGGATTCATATAATTTCATCTGGTTTGCTCAGCTCCAAAGAGATGAAAATGGAATTATCTGGAGTATGAGAGTGTTGTTTGAAACAAGTGAGTAATAATTTAAAAAACAGCTCTTAGGTAAACTTTTCCCTCTTCCCAATTACAAGGCATGGGGGAAAAGAAAAATAGACATTTAAGCTTAGAAATCACAGGAGACTTCCAGGGCTGCTTTGCCTGTCCCCAGCTCTCTTAAATGGGGAGCTAGTCAGATGGTACCTGGGGAACAGACAGGAGGGAGAGTGCTTACTACACACCAAGAAGGTAAATATAATATAAACCCCAAAGGCTTACGTTACTCATCAGACCACAATACGGCCTGGTACTAAGCAGTGCGCGTGTGGAAGGCTGGGTGGGGTGCGCACACACGCTCACTCGTGTACGTACACACACACACACAGGCACACACACCCCAGCTCAGTCACCCACATTGCTTGCACAGGGCGCCCGGAAGAGCTGGCGAGCCCGCCCAGCTCTTTTCACCCGGCCCCGCCCCACCCCCTCCGGGAGGACTCTCCGGGCGGCGCCCAGCCCGGAGCAGAGCAGAGGACGGCGGCGGCCACCTCCGTTCTCCAGCCGCTGGTTTCTCGTCTTTCCTCGTCCTCTTTCATTGAACCTATCTCCGTGCTTCGAAAATCTGATTCTAACCCGATCTCTTCGCGTCTCCGTCTCTTCTTTCTAGACTAGAGTGAGCGCCAAAAAGGGCCTGACAGACAGACGCCTTTGGCCCCAGCACCGGCCCAGCCCGTCTCTAGACGATTCTTACTCCTTTCACCCTCACAGCCTCCAGTGGTCGCGTCATTTTCGCACCCTCCCAGCCAACCCTAACTCTCCTCGTTTCTCCTCGCGCTGTCCCGCGTCCTGCCCTCAGGATCCCTCCACACATTCTCAGCGTCCAGGGCGGTTTTCCACAACTTCCTCACGCCCCGCTCCCCTCGCCCTGTCCCCGCCCTCGACACCACCTGCGTTCCCCACTCGCTCCAACCTCCCTCCCCCGCTATCGCTCCTTGCAGGCCTCCAGCTCTCTGCCCCTTTCCGGGCCCCCATCCCTGACACCCCAGGGACCCTTCCTCCCTCCTCACGTCCTCCCTCCTTCCAGGATCCCGCCCCGACACTTCGGGGGCCCTCCCGCTACGCGCGCTCTTTCTCCTCAGGTCCTGACACCTGGGCGCCCCTCCCTGTCACCCGCCTTCAGCTCCAGCCCTGACTCTCGGGCGCCTTGCCACCCTTACGCTCCCCGCCCCGCCTCGGTCCCTCGGGCGCCCCTACTCGCCGCCTCTACCTCCCTACCTGCCACACCTGGCACCCCTGCCCCCACCCCTGCTCACACTCTTCCCCCCGCCCCCGACACCTCGGGCGCCCCCTCACACGCTCGTATTCTCCACACTTCCGTCCCCGAAAACTCCGGCGCCCTCTCCCTTCACGCTCAGTTTCCCCTCCCTCCCCGCCCGGCCCCGGACCCAGCCTGGAGATCGCGCTCGGGAGGGGCGGCTGCCGCCCGTGGTGCCCGGGCCTGGGCGGCGAGGAGGTAACACCGCCCCCGCGGGAAGAGCCCGGGAGGCGGAGGGGCGGAGGAGGTGCTGGCGGCGGCACCGAGCGGCGGCGGCGGCGGCGGCGGCGCAGGGCGCGCGGGCCCTCCGCGCCGACTCCATGGACCCAAGGGGCGGCGGCGGCGGCTGAGCGACCCTAGGTCGGGCGCGTGATGAGGCGGGGCCGGCGCCAGACCCCGCTGCACGTCGGAGCTCGCCTGGATCCGGGCGTTGGCAGCCGAAGGGCCCTGGCCCCGGGACTCTCCGCCGCTAGCCCCCGTCATATCTTCTCCGCTTTCGCTTCTCCACTCTAGCCGGGGGTGGGGTGGGGTTGGGGTCTCCGCGGAGGTTTCCGGTCCCGCGGCCCGCTCCCGGCTGTGCCTGGAGGAGTTCTCCCTCTGTGCCGCGCGGGAGCCCTGTGCCGCGTCAGCCGGCGGGACGGCTGAGTTGCTTCTCTGGGAAAACGTCCCCGCTTCCTCACGACCCTCCCCGCTCCCGCCTGGGTGCCCCTCGGGCCGGCAGTACTCAGCCTCTGGGCGCTCGAAGCGAGTTCCCGGGAGGCTGGTTCGCAGGCACCCCTTCCCCTCCGAGGCGGCGCGCGCGCTCCCGGCCCTCACCGCGGCCGGACACACTCGCGCCCCGGTCCGCCTGTCGCCCTCCCGCCTGCTCCCTCCAGTCACCCCACCCTTAGCTGTCCCCGCCACCTTACTCCACCACCCTCCCCCGCCTCTCCGTGCACTCCGCGTCCCGGCCTCCAGTTCCCCTTTCCCTTGAACCGCTCACTTCACAGCCCTTCGCCCCCGGGAAGAAGAAACATTTCCCGAAGCGTACTCCTCAGCCCTCCTTCCCCACGCGCTCGCCCTCCCCTCCCCTCCCCCTGCTCTTTCTTGGGGGAGGGGGGCTGTCGCCTTGGATTGAAGGCCACTGATTTGTATGTATTTGTCCCAGCGCTGGAGGCTGCCCCAGCCGCCGCGCCGGTGCCGCCGCTGCCAGTGGAGTTGCCTCCCCGCTTCCCTAGGGTGGTTCGGCTCCACCAAACATGTCGGCTCCTGTCGGGCCCCGGGGCCGCCCGGCTCCCTCCCCGGCGGCCTCTCAGCCGCCTCTGCAGCCCGAGATGCCTGACCTCAGCCACCTCACGGAGGAGGAGAGGAAAATCATCCTGGCCGTCATGGATAGGCAGAAGAAAGAAGAGGAGAAGGAGCAGTCCGTGCTCAAGTAAGGACCTGGCTCCATATTCCCGCCTCTCTCCCTGCCCTCTGCCCCCTCGGCCACTGCCCTGCGGCCGCCTGCGCGCCCCAGTTCGCCGCCCTCCCTCCCGCCGGCGGCGCCCAGGCCACGAGGGCTGCGGCCAGCGCCGGCCGCCCGGGCTGTTTTCTGGGTGTCTGAGAGCAGGGGTGTGTGTCGGGGAGGGAGGGCGCCAAGGCCGGTTGAGGTGAGGGTGGCGAGCCTTAGGGCGGTGTGATTTTCCCTGGCGCCTTTCCGGATTTCCCCGCTGGTCATCTTAGCTCCGGGGCCCCAGCGGGACTGGGGCTGAACCCAGGCTCTGCGCGTACCCTCTCCTTTCCCGCCGCGCTGAGGCAGTGACTGGGGCACAGAATCCAATATGGCCGTGCACAGGTGCTCCCTGGCCCGACCCGGGCGAAGGCGCGCTGGCAGGGGATGCGGACGCCACCCTGGTCCCACGCCTCCGCGGGGCGGCTCTACCAGCAACGCGGGACAGAGCAGGGCTGCCCACGGTGGCTGCGAGCAGCGGGAGGCGGCGCGGGCGAGGGGCCTAAGCTCTGTCGCGTCTCGGGTGGGTGTGCGTCCGCCGCCATCTTCCAGCCCCTCCCCCTCGGCGAGTGCTAACACCCTGCACTCTGCTGCTCTTCCTGTTTGCAACTAGTAAATCTGTTTAATCCTGAAGAGACTCCAGTTCCTACCATCACTGCAGTTTGGGATGCTCCCTACCTTGTGAAGTTCTACTATTCTTGCTCACAGTCTTGGCAGGCCGGGTTTTTCTGAGGGTGGGAGGAGTGAAAGCAGCACCCAGGCATCCGTTTACCGGCTCTGGAACTTCAGCACCAGGGAACTGTCCAGACAGGGTTATATTTAGCTCTGAGACTCCTTTTCTGGTTACTAGCAAAGAGATTTGTTTCTACAAGGTTTGCTTTTGAATGTTTTATGGTTATTTGATTTCTCAGTTACTTTGTGAAAGAGGTTATTCAGAAGATGTGTAACCTTTTTATGTTTTTCCAGCTTGGCTTTTTTCTTTTTAATTGAAATGAGTTATTAGATGACTCTTTTGCATTTTATCAAGTATACGTTTCCCATATTCTCCACAGAAATATACAATTGAAAGTGTAGAGTTCCTCTATGAAGGAACTAATACACTCACCTCTATTCAGGTACATTTTAAAAGCAGGTTGTTGAATTTAGTAGTCTTTCATGTACTAATAAAGAAACAGGTTTCATTGTCAATAGGTATATATTTTCATATTTTAATGAAAAATACCACTTTAAATAATTGATAGTAGCAAACATCAAATATTCACAAATCTTAGAGAAAGATACTATTTCTCATAAAATATTGAGTGGCTAAAAGAGCAAATATGTTCCTGAAATAACTGAAATTAAGAATGTCTTCATGAAAGCTAATTTCTGGCGTTGAATACTTATTTGGGAATGTTATTTATTAACAGCCTTGGGATATGAAGAAATTAAGAGACTTAAGCAGTTTACTCCAACTAATAGAAGAATAAAGCATTATTTTTAGAAGCTTTTTGAGCATACTTCTTACTGTGCTTAACTTTTTTTTGTATACTAACAATGCCAAGCTTTTGATGACTTGCAGTTTGATATTTAAATATGTGAACTTATGCCTTTTACTATAATTGATAAAAATCAGTGCGGCCAAAATGATGCTCCAGTAAAATGTAGTTTTATTTTTTTGACTTACCTATTTAAATGTAAAATGTGTTTTTATTTCTTCATAGTAGAAATACTATGTGGCTAGTTCACTGTAGTTCTAAGTTTATTTATTGTTTTAATATAGAAATTTAAGTGGACTTTTAAGTATTAGGATTATTCAAAATGAACAGTGTGTTAGGAAGATGTTGTAAGAGGGTTCTTCAGGTAGCTACATATGTATATATTATATCTGTATATAAACCTACATACTATTCAATACATATAATATTTACATAGTCATATTTCCATAATTTAGATAGAAACAAATGTTCTCTAAATACATATTCATACAATCTATAAAATTACATTGATGAAAAATATATATTCAGATTTATTTTAAATATTTGTTTGCATTGCTACCTAACTTAGTCTTAGAAAGGATTCTTACCTCAAAATGGCTTTCATGGTTTCACAATTCTTGTTATATTTATTTTAACAAAAAGTTATTTGGAGGTTAAAGCATAATATATTTGGACATTTGGTTTTAAATGTTAATTTTTTTTTAAAGAAAGAGTAGGCAAGGAAATGAGGAAATGAATAGACTTTATAATGGAATTATAGTAATGAGAGACAAATCATTTTGAAGATTTTGACAGTTTACTAAATAATACATTATCAATATTGGGTATTAAATAACAAATACATAAGAAAAATAATACTAACGTTCTTCAATGGTTACTATTTCCCATGAAGTTTTAGGGTTCACTTACCTAGTCATTACTATCCTTTGTTTCTTTTTAGTGCTGTTCATTACATTGGAAATTAACATGTATTTTAAGAGTAGAGAGAAAAATAAACTGAAATTTAAATGCATGTCTGCTGCCTTTTAACATTTATGTTAAAAAATACATTTGATGTGTGAAGATATTGCAATGGTTAGATAAAAATATTTTTCCATGATCTATGAGTTTCAATGTTCATATTAAGTATTCATGCAAAGTGGAGAAAAAGAAGGAATTTGAACCTTATTAATATTTAATATATAGATGACAATACCTAGATGCATATAATTTATAAGTAAATATGCATGTAGTAAAAGATTCATGCTTGAGATATTTTTAATAAGAGAACTGAGTGATCAAAACTGAGACCATTACTGTTATCTCTCACCTTAGGAGCCTGAATAATTAAAAACTATTCCTAATTATTAGTAATTTCTTCAAAGTCCAGCTGAACATCCACATAGGAAGTCTATCATCATCAAATAATACCATTTTACATATGAGCGAGGTACTATAATTTTGGAAGCATTTAAAAATCTCAGTAGAACCCTAATCAGTAATTACTTTAAAAAATCCTTTCATGTATTCCTGTAGCAGTTTAAATTTGGCTAATTCAATTTATCAGTAAAATTTATAATGTCCTTTTACTGACTAATGTTTTTTTTTTCAATCTTCCAAGACATCTAAATTATTAATGTTTTTAAGTCTTGTCTTTCAAGATTGTAAACTTCTTGAGGGCAAGAATCAAAATTTACCCTTTTTTTGAGTTTGTGTTTTGCAGCATCCTTAACACCTGCACATAATAAGTACTTAATAAATTATGTTTATTTAAATTGTGGTAATGTTAATGAGGTAGCTTATCAATTTTGTGGGACAATGAAGAATCATTGTTTGAAAGAAAAACATAATTTATTAAAAGTTGAATTTCCAGTGGGTTTTTGTGTAATTGTGAAAAAATGTCTGAGGAAAGCAAACCCACTAAATCAATAGAAAAGCATTCAGTAAATACTGAGTTTCTAATATGTACATATCATAGACTTTCAGATAAGCTTTTTGTAACACAAATTAGAAATTATGTGTTTCTTGATGTGTATATTTTCATTCATATTTTAGATTTTCTGTTAAAGGGTTAATTTGCTCCCCAAATAAAGGAAGGCAATAAGTAAAAATTTTCCTGATAGATTAGGGTAACAATTAGTATATATTTAGCACATATATAGTGAGCAGTTCTCTATTTTTTAAAATAATTCAATTTAAAAGTATTTTCCAAAGTTAATTTATAAAATTTTGAAATAAAATCTTTTTTTTTCTTTCTTTTTCTTTTTTTTTTTTTTTTTTTGAGATAGGATCTTTCTTGCTTTGAGGCCCAGGCTGGAGTGAGGTGGCGCAGTAACTGCTCACTGCAGCCACAACCTCCTGGGCTCAAGCGATTCTCTCACCTCAGCCTCTGGAGTAACTGGGACCACAGGCAGGTGTCATGACACTCGACTAATTTATTTTTTATTCTTGTAGAGATGAGGTCTCCCTATGTTGCCCAGGCTGGTCTTGAACTCCTGGGCTCAAGTGATCCTCCCGCCTTGGCCTCTCGAAGTGTTGGCATTACAGGTGTGAGCCACCCGCAGCCCCCAAATTTCTTAACTACCTATTTCCCCCACCCAGAGCCAACTACTGTTACTAGTATATTTTATATTGTATACTCTTCTAGAGACAGTCTATGCATAAGAATAAATACATGTGTATATATAATATTGTGTGTGTCTGTATATGTGTGTATGTGTGTGCTCATACATGTATGTATGGATGGATGTAAACGTAAAAACAGAAATGTGTCCTGCAGTTTGCTTTATAGGTCAGTTCCACATCTGTGACTGTATAGCTGCCGCATTAACCTTAATGGATATAGGATATATACTATCCCTTTTAATGAATATTCTGTAATTTCTTTAACTAGTACCATATTTGTGGGTATTTAAGTTTTTTTCTAAGTATTTTGTCATTAGAAATTTTTAGTATTTATCACAGTATTATCTGTGATAAATATCTTTGTACATACATTTCCTACATGTATGAATGTATATTTGAGACAGGTTCCTAGAAACAAATTTGTTGGGTCAAAGGGTTAGTATATTTTAAATTTAATAAATATTGTGAAATTTACTTTTGTAGAGGAAGTGTGTATAAGTGATGTATACTAAGGGGACTTTCCCACATCCTCGCCAACTCAGTGTGTGGCAATCTTTACCAGTGTTTCAATGAAAAAGATGCCACTGTAGACTTATTTGCAATTTTCTTGTCAGAGAGATTGAGAGCCTTTTTAAAAAAATTTGGTTAGAGCCATTTGTATTCCCTTTTCTATTAGTAATTTTTAGTGATTTGTGGAGGCTCTCTTGCATGCTATTTGTTTTAGGACCTTGTTTATGCCTTTTTTACTGGTCAGGATTTAAAAAAAATTGATTTATTGTAGTTTTGTTTTATGGATTTTGAGTTTGTGATCTTCTTAGAATGATCTTCCCTATTCTAGTATTTTTAAAAACTACCAATTGAATCATGAATACTTTTAAATAAAAAGTGCATATGTAAACCACTGTTGCCATTGCCAAAAAAATGAAAAACTATAGTTTTAAGGATTCAAAATGCATTCTAAAAGATTGATTGACATTTTATAAGAAAACAAGCAAACAAAAAATTGACTTACATTTTATGAAAGAGTACCCAATAAATTTATATATATTCTATTTTAAAGTAAGGGCAATTAAATAATATCTTCCTCTTGACAATAGATTTTGATAAGGAACTAATTATATTGTGTGATGAAGAAAGAGATAGTGGAAGCAAGTGTGATAGACCAGATGAATTTTGACTTGACACCTTACTTTACTAATTAATAATGGTAACATTTTGCTTATATTATTAAACTCTGAGTTTCCTCATCTATACTATTTGAGTAATAACACCTATTTTGAAGGATTGTGATTGTTATAGACTAAGTATCCTGGTATAAGTAGTTGTGCAATAAATAATCATTGTTAACTGATATAGATAGCACTCTTTAAACCTTATCATAGGATTGCTGGGTGAAATTTTCTTATTTTCTAAAAATTGAGAGATTCTTTTCCTTGTCTATTATGAAGTCAGAATATGCCAGGAGGGCTCTTAAGCGACTTCATTATTTGTTTGGAAGACTAGAGATGGGGAGAGGGTGGGTGACAACTTGAAAATAGTTTCCTCAGCAAATACCATTCTTAAGGAGCTTAATAACTAAGACATAGCAGTGAAAATAGCACTGACATCAAGTTGTTGGTAATCAGCAAGATACTGATAGTTAAAGGTGAATTGAGGGGACTTACTGGTGGAAACTACTTTGTAATTGACTTTAGATTTGCCTTGGTTAAACTTTTTACTCTATTATTTAACTAAAATCTATATTTACTTATTTGTCTTATTCACATTGTATCTAAGAACCCAGAGAACCGTATTAGGTTAAGCTAATTCTGAAGTATGGTTATTGAGCTTAGAATGCTTATCTTCACATTGCCCCTCAAATACACTTAAGCTTTGTATGATTGCTGGTTTCTCATCCTTCTGGCTTAGCTTCAAATTTGGATCTGTAGAGAGCTCTTCTCTGACCACTCTTTCTTACGTAGATTCTCTCCATTATTCTTTATAACAGTACCTTTTGTGTTTCCCCAATTATGCTTATCAAAATTTATAATGATTTATTTACTTGTTTATGGTCTGTCCACCCTGCTAGATTATCAACTCAAAGAGAGCACACACCATGTCTGTTTTGTTTACTAATGTAGCTTCAACTTCTAATTTAATACAATGGCTTACACATAGTAGTACTCAAAAATATTAATCGGGTGAATGAACGCACATTGGGAATGAAATATTATGTTCATCTAGGTGGTACCAACTTTCCAGGTGAACTCCAATAATCTTAAAAAAAAGATTTGCTTATGTAGTAGTGTCCTTATTTTTGAAATCAAATGTAGTTTTTAAACATATGCCTAATTTTGCTTATTTTACATGGAAGGAAACTTACAGTGTTTGTGTATGATTGCAGCTTATCTTTCTTTTGGACTAAGAGCATATCTTTTTTGACTAGAAACCAAAAGAACATTGTGATAGATATCATGTTTAAATTTAAGGAATATTAGGAATTAGGGAAAATTTGGCTGTAAAAGTGATTACTTTAAGAGAATTAATACATTTCCATTGTGTTTAGCACAGCTGAGTGATAAAGAGTACACAGAAGGCTTTGAATAGAAATAGTTCATGCCCTCCAGAGACAGACAATCTAAGGCCAACCATAATCATGTGAACACATAAAAATGTAAAGTGTCATGAAAAAATACTGTAAAGGTGTTTTTAGTACATTATAACCGTGGTAAAAAATATGTCAGATTAATCTTACTAGTAGTTTATTGCCTCTGTGGTATTGTTTGATTATATTGTGTTATATCACATGGTGTTACATAGTTTGTCCTGTTAAAATATCTGAAAGTTTCACTGCTAGATATTAAAAACTTTTGTATTCTCTAGTCACCTAATGAAATACAGCTGTCTCTGGGAGTTGAAATAATTTTAACCATTATCAGGTAATTCTTAAGGAGCTCATTGTAAGAAACATGATAAACCACATGAAAATTTTGCATGGTAAGTACCAGGAGACTACTGTGCACTACAGTGTATCATGGATATATTTTACAAGAGGAGCATGTGATTCAGTCCTGGGAAGATGCCATCTAGGCTGAATCTCAAATGATGAGTAGATGTTAGCTAGGCAGATTGTTCTCTAAGCAAAAATCTTAAAACTCCCAATTCGTCTTTGCCCCCAAAACCCTTCATTTGTTAAAAAAAAAAAAAAAAAAAAAAAGAAGACGCAGGACATGGTCAAGAAGTTTCCTTGAAGTGGTTCAGAAGAGCACAGATTTAAATGGTGATGCGTCAATAGAGGAGACTGGAGAGATGGCAAGGTTCAGAGCCTAAAAAGCCTTCTATGCTATTCTTTGGATTTGGCAATAGGGAGTCATGGAGGGATTTTAAGCAGTGACACAATATAATTAGACTTCTGTTGGAACAAAAACCACTCTCATTTAATAGATTGGTTAGAAGGTGTAATACTAGAGATAAAGGCACTATTTAGGAGATTCTTACAGTAATCCAGGTAATAAATGATGAAGATATGAAATAAGGCAGTAGAGGTGGAGGTGGAGAATCAAGACAGATTTTTGAAAAATTTAGGAGCCAAAATTGCCAGGATTTGACAGCTGTGTGTTAAGGGTCAGGTAAACTCTTATGATGCCAGACTTGCTTAACTCTTATGATGCCAGACTTGCTTAACTGACTACTATACATAATATATATCTGCCTGTATCTGCTTATCTCACTCATAGTTAGCTCTGTGAAGTCATCTGGTCCTAGGACCAGTGTTCTCTTGAGGGAGCAGTTGTGAAGTGGCTTATTTTATTGTTTTAGTTATTCTAGAGAGTTTGTAACATTAATATGAGTAACAGAAGTGACTATAACTTGGGATAATGGGATGGTAGTAAAAAGGGCCAAAAGGGATAAAGAAGAAAAGAAAGGACAAAGAACAAAGGGGAGAAAGTAAGATAAGGGCTCTTGGAATCCGTTCATAATTAGAAGGAACCCTTCTTAATATCTTAGCGTATAAAATTTTTTCTACTGGGTATATTCACACCATGTAATCTTTTCAGAACTTCAGGACTGTCATCCTTTTATTGAATATTCCCTACTCCCATTGATAACTTAGTTTCAATGAATTTCTCACCTTCTGGTTTTATTTCATTCTTTGTGTATTTTAAACTATCACACAATCTTTGTTTTATATGTTAGGCTTAGCAAGGACAAATTTCCTTCCCTGTATATATTTCTGTATCACCTCTAAGGGAATTTTGGAAATGTGAATGTATTTTAGGAAAATATAGAGAGGAGATTAGTTATGGAAATGACATGCTGAGGTTGGTGAAGATTCTGTGCATCTTTATATTAGCTTACTGAATTCTTGCAGAATTTCAGAAAGTGCTGATATTATAGAAGGGAGATAAATTTTATTGGGTTTTGTGATGGGAAGCTCCAGAAATAGGAATTGAGGTAGGGTTATGGAAAGGGGAAAGTTAAGAAAAGGTTTACACAAGAGTAATATATTATTTTACCTACTTTCTTTCTAATACGGGTAACCTACAAAATTGAAGACAACTAGATAGTATAAATTAATTGGTCAAGAACTAACAACTTTAATACAGTTTATATATTATGAACATATATCTATATTATATATACCTGTCAAAACTCTTACTTTTCGTACAATATAGTGCTAGCTAAATGCTTTTTAAGGCATTTGGAATTAACAACTTTTGTATAGTTATATGGTTATAAACATTTAGTATTTTTGTATAATACAAATAATTTGATAGGTTCTGCTAAACAGAGGAACTGGATAAATGCTCCTTTAAGGCACAGGAGGAATGCCCTTTAGCATTTTTTTCTTCCAATCAAGCTTATGTTCAGCTTGAAGAGAAAAATAGTTTGGTAGTTTCTTGTGTCCTGTAACTAGGCTTCTGGGAGGCTAAAACTAGGGGAAAAGGATACACTAAACAATATAACTGGGTAGTAGAATAACCACAACGATGTTTGGTGCTTTGGTATTGTTCAGTTGACAGATGGAGGTGGTGCTCACATTCATCTTGTTTTGCTGGCATATGTGGTATCTATTATCATTTTTATAATAGTTTGCTTCCCAGGCACATAGATGAAAATCTGTTTTATCACACATAATTCCTTTTAACTAAAAGCTGTCTTCAATCTGAAAGAATTAATTAATACGTTTATTAGCACAGTTATTTTTCTCACTGGGCCAAAATCTAGGTATAGGTAGGGCTGCATTTCTTTCTGGAAACTATAGGAGGACTGTTTCCTTGCTCATTTGGATTGTTGAAAGAATTACATTCTTTAAGTTATAGGACCAAGATTCTTGTTGGCTATTCAGCTGAGTGCTGTTCTTACCTCCTAGAGGCCTCTTTCTGGTACTTGCACATAACTTGCTATATCTCTGAACAAGCAGTGGGGTATTTTGAATCTTTATTGCGATGCTGTCTCTCTGACCTTTCTTCTGTCATTGCATCTCTCTCTGTCCACAACTAGGAAGGATTTTTTTCTCTTTTAAGAACTCATGTGATTAGCTTGAATTCACCCAGATATTCCGGAATAATCTTCTTATTTTAATCATATCTGTAGAGTTCTTTTTGCCATATAAGGAAACATATTTATGTGTTCCTGCGATTAGGACAGAACATCTTTGGGGGGCCATTTATTCTCCTTATGACATTCCTCTAAAGAGTGCCAGTAGATATAAATTTGGATATATATTTTTTATAAAGTAGATACTGAACTACTCTTATTTTTTTAAAAGTATTTTGTATTCAGAGATACAAATTCCAGAATATCTCTGAAATAATATTTTACTATATATGTTTTACTATAGTTTATATTACTATATTGCCTTCAAATTACCGCCAATCTGCATTCCACTTTTTATTTATTTAACAGTTTCCTCTAGAGTTAAAATGTTTGTTTAACTGGGTTTGACGTGGAGGGGCTGGGGGCAAGAAGTGTGAATTGTTCTGTGCCCTGTACATAAAGATTAAATACTATTCCTAAGCAGTAGTCATGTTAGTTAATAATTGTATTTATTTTTATAGGTAGAGGAGTAAATAATTTTACCATATGACTAACATAGTGAAGAGTCATTGAAATATTTTCATATGCAGTATTTTCATTATCCAATGGTCATGTTAAAAGACTCAGCATAACTTTATATTCCAGTATGAATAAGTAAATATTTGAATTTAATCTTTCCACAAGAAGTAGTTTCTTTTGGCATGTTTGGTTGAATAGCCATACTCTACATAAGTGTACCTTCATATATTACTTTTTTGTAATTTTTTACCCTAGAGTCTGGTTTAATGAAAAGATGCACAGTAGTGTATGTTATGATTAAACTTCATGACAGGGTTTAGGATATAATCAGTTGTTTAACTTAGGCATGTAAAGATTAAAAGTGGCTATGAAATAAAGTAGAAAAAAAGTAATCCAAGATTTTTCTTTAAAACTACTAATATAAATTTATGTTGCAGTTGACAGTATGTTAGGATAGACTAGATATCAGAGTCCAGTCATGATAGAAACTATAATAGTAATTTGAACAGGGACATTTTGATATAAAGTATTACTACTTATAGCAACTAGCAGCCCTCTTCTAGGGGTGAGGTAGACTACCTATGACAGAAACAAATTTCAGAGAAGCCCTTCCTGTGTGTCTGAGGCTGAGATTCAGCCCTCATTGGAGGATGTGACTGTGGCCCACTGAGCTGTCTCAGGCTGTGGCAGGCAAGCAGAACATCATCTGTGGAAATGTTGGTGGGACTTGCAGAGAAGCTGGCTGAGGTGCTTAGGAAACTCATTGGGAAGCCACCTCTTGGGGTGCCAGTGAGACTTCTTGAGAAACTGTCCTCTGGGGTGACACTGAAACTTGCTAGGAGGTTGAGTAATACTGGGTGTCTATAAGCTACTGGCAACCATGCACTGTAGCAAAAACAACAAAACACCCAGAACCTTGAAGTCCTTTCTTCCTTTAATGTCACTATGGCTCCCTCTAGTGACAAAGTTTAACATTTTGCCAACTGCAAAGGAGAAATGGTGACAGAGTCCAGATTCACTATCACAAAGCAGGTCAAAGAAGGGTGGATTTGGAGCTGAGAGGCAGTACATTTATAGTAGGCTATGTTATCCCCAATATTTGTACCTTAAAACAACAAAGGTTTATTTCTTTTTGACGTTATATGTTTCTCTGGATCCCTTTGGGTCTCTACTCCATGTCATCCTCATCCTGGGACACAGGTTAGTGGAGAAAATGCTTTCTGGAACATTCTGAGCAGCTGAAAAGGGAGACTGCAGTGAATCCTAAGTTGTCTCTTAAAATTTCCTCTCAGAAGTATGCATACAACTTCTGCTTGCATTTTGTTGGCCAAAGCAAATTTCATGATCATGCCTACCTAACTCAGGGTAGAGAAGGACAATCCTGTCATGTATAGAGGGAGAACCAGGAGAATTTGTTGAAAAATATAACTATCACAGGATTGATAGAATTGGCATTAGAAAAGTGGGCAATCCTTAGGATAATTGTAGTTCCCCCTCTACAATTTTGTCTTATTTGCTTTCTACTTTTTAAAGAATAAATTTTAGTGAAAAATAGTGTCAACATAAAAATTGATGATGCTTTTTACTTCTGAATCAGTGAACTCAAACTAGACAATGAGCTTAGTCATTTGTGTAACATAGTGAAGCTGATAAACTAAATCAGCAGTAAATTTTTTTTTGAAGGTTAGTTACAAAAAGACTTTTATTTTTAAATTTTGCATTTTGAAAATGTTGTGTTAACTAATTCTTATAAGATATAGAAAGTGGCAGGGCTGGAGCCTGCTGTCCAGGTCATGTCATTCCTGGATGTATGCATAGTCCTTGAACTGGATTTCCCAGGATGAACCCAGAATGTATGGGCTTGGAGGCTGCCTGCAGTTGGCAAGTGCTCTGGGTGAGCTGGGCCAGGGAATTACAGGTACATGTAATATGAAATGCCTCTATATGCCTCTATAGGATTTTTTTCCCATTTATGGTTAGTCTTGGATAGGGGATAGAAAACGAGATTTAGATATTTGGATAATAGTCCCGGCTCCATCATTTATAAGCTGTGCTATCTTGAAGAAGTCAGTTAACTTCCTGCATTCTATAAAATGAAGATTAAAAACACAGGTCCACAATTCTGTAACTGAAACTTGTGGTGGCAGATGTTTTGGAATTCAAGTATTTTAGACTTTAAAAATGTAAAGGTGTATATACTGTAAGATATGTAACTCTTAGCAGGGTCAGGACAGTAGCCCCTAATCAAACATTGATATTTCTCTCGGGAAACATATGAATATTTACAAAAGGGTTAAATAAAGACTATATATAGTCAGGCCAGGAATTTTGGCCCAGACTTACACAAAAATAATTTTTGTTTTCAGAACTTTTTGGATTTGGGAATTGTGGTTAAGGAAGTATGGGTGTGTGGTATCTTTATCATATGAGTAAAGTGATACTATATAAATGAAAGTGCCTGTGAGCTATAAATTGCTGTAATATGTTAATTATTGTAATCATAGTGGCCGTTGATGTGATAATTATCACCAACTATTTAAAATAATATTTAAAGGAAAAATGGAAAATTAGATTTTGCTACTTGTAGGATTTTACACAGATCAATATTGGGGGTCTTTATTGATCCCAGGTCATTTGAATTTTGATTTAAAACAATTTAAATTTTACTCTTTCCAGAAAGAGCTTTGCACATAAAATATCTGATTATATAACTCTTTTGTTTAACGTATCAGTGTTTCCCTATTGCCAGCTACATGCAGCCTTTAACTGGATTCCCTTCTCTGAACCATGGAGCACACAAAATAGTAATTCTTTTCTTCTACCAGGGATGGATACGTAAATAGTACCATTCTAGAGGCATAAGAAATAAATTAATGTGTTACATACAATGGATGACTTAGAACATTAGAGCTTACCTCTCTTCCAGACCTCTAGCTGACAAAGGCTAGAAAAAGTGTAAAATTCTTAGCATGTCAAACTAGGCCCTTCATGATTTGTCCTCTCTTCATTTACCATCTTTTAGACTTTTCTTCTCCCTTTCCACTGTATATTTTGGCTGAATAGTTAATTTACTTTGACTTAATGCTTCCTAACCTTTTTCACGTGATTCCACACGTAGAAAACAATCATGGAGGTGTATGTCATGTTGAGATAAACTGGGAAAGATTGGGGGCATCTATATGAAAGTTGGTAAAAAAATTCATCACATCTTAAGTTACAAAATTCTAAGCAAAACAAAATGCAAGGTATTATGGAAGATAGCAAATGTTGAGTTATGAAAACTTTAAATTTTTTTCAATATCTAAAATGAGACACTTAGCCAGCTTCTAGGAGCATATCTTTTTAATATCAGATTTATTTATTTATTTTTGGACAGAAACACATTATTCCAAGGTTGTGTAATGATGATCTTTTCAAATTCCTGTTGGTCACCATTGACAAGAAACTCTTAAAGTAGTTGGTAGAAAATTGCAGAGAAGAACTTCATTTTCTGGCATGTGCCTGTAATCCCAGCTACTTGGAAGGCTGAGGCAGGATAATTGCTTGAACCCGGGAGGTGGAGGTTGCAGTGAGCTGAGATGGCGCCACTGCACTTCAGCCTGGGCAACACAGCAAGACTCTGTCTCAAAAAAAAAAAAAAACCCAAAAACCACACACAAAACAAAAAACTTCATTTTTTTCTGATTGATGGAAACTGCTTTTATGTTATTAGAATTTTGAAAATTCATCCTCTTTAAATTTTACTTCAAAGCTAGTAATATCCTTTAACTCATGTCCTTTTCTTTCAGTGACAATTATAATGTTGAAATTTCCTCTGATAATGAGAATGGTATTCTAATCCATTTGAACTTTAAAAACAATATCAAATATTTAAAAATGATGTTGGTATTCCACAAACATATATAATGCTCTGCTCATCTTAATAATTTTTCTTTAGGACTCATATTGTAACATTTGACTATCACTTTAACCTCACTATTCTGAAGCTAAACTGTTGCTTTGAATCTATAAACTTTGTCATATTCATTAATATACTTTCACACAGTTTATGAAAAGTTTTTATTAAGTTCGTTCAGATGTTCTAAACTCAGTTAAGCCATTTTTTGAAGTCAGTAACTACCTTTCAACAGATCTGTACAGTGATAATCACTTACAATTTCAATGATATTTTTAACCCATAAACTTCAGAATACAAGCTTTTCCTTTCATAGACAACAAACTTAGGTATGGAACAGCAGAGAACAATATTCTGATCTCGTTTCTTTGTGTAGCCAACAGTAATTGGGATTGAAGCAGCTTGGAATTGATTAGATCTTTCATTTTGATAACATTTAATGTGGAATTCATATCTAAAGGCAAAATTTTATGTTCAAGAGCTCTGGAAATAAAATATTACTTGAATTTCAGATTTTTCAGAATGAACTCATTATAGAACTTTTCTACTTGTCATCGCAAATTTATACAATATTTCTATAATATTTTATAAATATTAATGTTTCAAAATCTTAATTTACCAATTTGAATATATTTGGTTTTTGGTATGTCTTTGCAGGACAAATATCTTTTTAGTTATTCCTCTTTAGTGGTTATAGTGTCAGTTATTAACTTAATACTGTTTGCTGACTATAGATTCATTAATCTGCAGTGAAAACTTTAGTTAGTAATTTTGATTAGTGTTGTCTCTATATCCTCTCATGTGCCATCTATACACTTACTAATATCATTGAAAGTGACATGTTCGTTGTCTTTTTTTCTTTTTGGTTCATTGATTTCAAATATAGTGTTGGCAGTTGGCAGTTTCTATGTAGACTTCTAAATGAGAGGTTCTGTATTATGCTTTGTTATTTTAAACTTGCAGACATTTAAAAAAGTTAAAATCTTGCTTTGTGGCAAGGTGCAGGCATTGTTTATTGGCCCCATAGCTTTATGTGCTACTTCTTCATACAAATAGGACATTTAGTTTGAGAAAGAGAAGAATTATAGGAGTACAGGAACCGAAATTTGAGAAATGTATTATATTGCTGAAATAATGATTTACTTCAATAACTAAAATTTCAAAAATTTCATACTTGTACTCATACTTATATTTTCAAAAAAGTCTGCAGTCCCTTTACTGAACTTATTTAATTAAATTATGTTACATAATTTTTTATTTCTAAAATTAAAACAATCCATTGTGAAATTCTGTCACGAATGACTCTCTTGATAATTGTTAACATTAAAAGCCAATAAGAAAGAAATAAAGAGGGCCAGAATGAAAGATGGAAGAAAAGAAGGAAATACAAACAATAAAAAGATTGACAAAATAATTTATATCCTATGTGGGACATCTAATACTAGATGTTGCTATTGATGCAATGTAGTATTCCTACATACTTTATGTGCTGGAAAAATGTAGAAACAAGGGAAAATTACAAATAAATGTTTTACATGTGTATATAAGACAAAGAACTTCAGTAATAAAAACCCAATTGGGACAAAAGTAATTATTGGACTACCTGAGATGATCCAATGGGAAGGTCAGGGGAGAGGTACTACATGGTGCTGCTTCTACAAAGCCATATACACTCTACTCTCTAAAAGAATTTAAAAAATGGATATCCCCTTATACATGTTTAAGTCTGCATCTAAAAATTTCCAGCAATACAGTATAGGGAATCAAAGATAATGATTGTTTTTGATTTAAGTAATTATTTGTTCTTCCTTTAAACAAATGCATTTTGAGCATCTGTTCTATACCAGCCACTGTACTAACTTAGGAAACAGAGAGGAATAGGACACAGTCTCTGCCCTTGAGGTGCTTATAATTTAGTGGGAAAGAGTCATATAAATAAATAATCCAAATGCATGATAAGTGCCTTAAAGTAGTTATATACCAAGTGTTGAACAGAGGAAGGGGCTAGTATATGAACATGGAGGATTTAAGGAAGTCTTTATAACCAAAGATCACATTCAAACTGGCCTTGCAGGAAAAAGTATGTGGAGAAGGAGAAAGGGCATTTTAGACATATGCTGTGAAAAGCATTTAGACATGGACTGTGAAAAGCATAGTGCATGGTGTCTTTGGGGAATAGTCAGTATTCCTATATTGCTACGTGCATGGAAGATGGAAAGAAGGGATGGAGTGGTGGAAGGTGAAGCTAGTTGGTGAGAGTCAGTTACAAAGGGCATCATATGCAGGACTGGTATTCAACTGACATGCACCAGTACAGAGACACTAATTTTTAAAAACTGAATCACTTTGATGCAGACTACTAAATATTATTGAGAGAATAAATTATCTAATGATGTTGTCTAGTGCAGTCTTATAGAATTATGAAACCTAGTAACCTTGCTGGTATGTATTAACATGGTCCTTGGAAGGCATGTACTGCCTGTAGTGTCAGTGCCTGCCTGATACCCCTGTGCCCTGTTGTTGGTGGAGGCAATGGAAGGCTGCAGTGCAGGTGGTTTTCGTGGTAACTGCATTTTGCAGGGAGTGTCCTGAGGCACAGTGCTTTCAGTCTCTGTGGAAAACACTAACAGCTAGATCTGGGGTATCCAAGCTTTTGGCTTCCCTGGGCCACATTGGAAGAAGAAGAATTGTCTTGGGCCACACATAAAATACACGAATATGTTAGCTGATGAGCTAAAAAAAAATTGCAAAAAAATCTCATAATATTTTAAGGTTTACAAATTTGTGTTGGGCCACATTCAAAGCTGCCCTTGGCCCGCGGGTTGGACAGGCTCAATCTAGATGTTTATGTGACTATGACATGTGGGCAGCCTGCCCAGTTGTTTTAAAGTTGTAGCAAAATGGTGGGTATCAGGGACCTAATGACTCTCATTTTAATTATGAATGTGTCAGGAGAAGTCTAACATTGTTCTAAATATCCAACCATGGCTCTGTTAAGAGATTGACACTTTCTAAAATTCAACAAATGATTTGTAAGTTATTAGAATGACTGTATAAATAATTTATGCTATAACTCCCATGTGTCCAATCTTTTGGCTTTCCTGGGCCACAATGGAAGAAGAGGAATTGTCTTGGGCCACACATAAAATACACTAACACTAACGATAGCTGATGAGCTAAAAAAAAAAAATCATAATGTTTTAAGAAAGCTTATGAATTTGTGTTGAGCCTCATTCAAAGCTGTTCTGGACCACATGTGGCCTATGGGCTGTGGGTTGGACAAGCTTGCTGTAACTCTTGTCATGTGGAAAGCAGGTATCTAAATATCTACATCTATACTTTATTTGGAGAAAAGAAAATCTATTTTAATATTAATTTATATATTGATTTTTATGTTAATTTTATATTGCTGTATCAGTTGTTAAATATTTAGAATCACCTATGGTTGTATGTCATGCTAAGAAATTTGGATTTATCTTATTGGCATGTTTGATCTGTAATGAAAGGTTTTGAAATGAGATAGTGATAGGGCCTGTTATGATATGTTAACAAGTGACTTCTGATGACTTAGTGTAAAAAATTCTCACTAGCATGAGAATTCTTACCAGTGCTCACTAGCATGAGAATTCCTACCGGTGCATTTTCACTGGGACTGCCTTGTATCCTGAGATCTTATGTCTCTATTCTGGGTTTGTCCTCTGTATTGCTGCAGAGTATCTTCTTAAAAATGAAATTTAAATAATTAATTTTATGGCTGAAGCATCTTTTAGGCTTTCTATTGCTTTGAATAAAATTCAAACTCCTTTTGCGTACATGGTCCTTCACAGCCCCTCTCCAACTTGTTTTTCCAGCTTCATCTTCCACTCCACCCTTTTGTGTATCTTTACTTTTAGTTATAATAAAATTTTTACTGTTTCTGGAGCGTTGAAGGGGTAAAGGGGACCCTTTCATAAGGGAGATATGTATGGAATAAACAATTCAGTGAATTTATATATCATATATACTCTATATCCTGAAATATTTGAAACTGGGACCAAATCAGTGTTGCTTTCATTTTAAAATCACCTTTGGAAGAAATTCAGACACCATTAAAGACATAAAACTCTCATTACTCATTTTCTTCAACTTCAATAGGAAATCTTATGGAATTGTTTTGGAACACATGCTTCCAATCTGCCACCAGATTTTGCAGCAGGAATTTATATAATCATGCCATAGCTCAAACTGTCTCACAATTTACCATATGTTTCAATATTTCCAATGTTTTCAAACACTCTTCTCTCTTTCCCACCCCTTCCAGTTCACATTTCTCAGCTTTGTCCCAGCTCTTACCCCACAATTCTCATTTATTTCTCTGATTCATGGTTAATCTTTGTTATAGCCTTCCAGTTTGGAGTTCATTCTATACTGGTTCTCCTTCCTGGACTTTTTTAAAGTCACTTAAAATAAGCAGTGCTTAATCCTGAATTTAGAATTCTTGATTTCTGGCTTGGGTTCTGATCTCTCAGATCTCTCAGTACATGTTTTCATGGCTTTACTACTTTTTTTTTTTTTTTTTTAACCTCTGTTTAAATTTACCAGAGCCAGAAACCTTATGGTTTAGACTCAGGCTGGCTCCTGTAACAATATAATATTTTCAGGAAAAATTTTCCTCTTAGAAACCCTGTATTCATCTGGTTAGAGCTTAGGGGAATTTCTGTAGTCTAATCAATTAAAATGGCTTTTTATAAGTAGCTGGATTTTTATGATGCAAATATTGCTTTCCTGCTTATTTTCCTTCTAATCCTGTGTTTACTTAGCTAGTTCAAGGAGTCAAGGCAGTACAGTGTATATAAGGAAAGGCTTTGGCATTAGTCAACTCTGGGTCATATCCTAGTTTCCCAGTTACTAATTTTGTGACCTTGAGCAAGTCACTTAATCTCTTGGACTCTCTGTCTCTTTATCTATAAATTAAAAACAATGACTATTTCATAGGGTTGTGGTAAGATGCAAATGTAATGTGACGGGCACACAGAAGACATTCAATAAATAAGGAAAACAGATACTATGAATTTTAGGCTACTTTTTCTGTTGCCATTCTTGCGCTCTACATCCCCATCTGAAGTTAGATTCATTTGTTTACATGAAGGTCAGTCTTGAGGGTTAGAAGATGAGCCTAGAGTGAGAGGAAGTGAGAAGAACACAGGTGAAATTCATCTGAGTATTTGTCCTTGAACATTATCTTTACTAGAGAGTTTTTGAAATTGTTGATAACAGCAAATTGCTCTCTTGGGGTAAGAAGATGTTTTTTGTTTGTTTAAACATTTTTAAAAATAAACAGTGTGCTGAAAATAGTTAAACAGAGTGTCATCTTTGCTCTTTGCTTGCCATTAGTAATCTGACAATTATAATTTTAAAGTATTTTCATAACTATTTCAAAATAGTAATAATTTAAAAATAGTTTTAAAAATTCTGCAAACCAGCTTATTCACATCTAAGCCCTGCTATGGACTTACCATGTAGTTTGACAAGTATATATTTCAAGGCTGTTCATTACTTTTTCAAATTTTATCCAAATAGTAGTATTCTTAAGTTTATATTAATTCTCTTCTGACCATTCTAAGTACTGAAATCACCATCTTTCAAATACTTTCATCTGGAGCTCTGATTACCTTGTATAAACATAGAAAGTTCAAAGACTATTCATTTTTTATCTCAATTTTCATTATAAAAATGTAATAACAATAATAGTTTTTATCCTTGTGATAGTTTGCTGAGAATGATGGTTTCCAGTTTCATCCATGTCCCTACAAAGGACAGGAACTCATCATTTTTTATGGCTGCATAGTATTCCATGGTGTACCAAACACTGCATGTTCTCACTCATAGGTGGGAATTGAACAATGAGAACACATGGACACAGGAAGGGGAACATCACACTCCTGGGACTGTTGTGGGGTGGGGGGAGGGGAGAGGGATAGCATTAGGAGATATACCTAATGCTAAATGACGAGTTAATGGGTGCAGCACACCAACATGGCACATGTATACATATGTAACAAACCTGCACATTGTGCACATGTACCCTAAAACTTAAAGTATAATAATAATAAAATTAAAAAAAATAATAGTTTTTAAAATGAAAAAAAGTGTGTAACCTCACCATCCTATACAACTGTTCATTTTTATATCTTCCTCTATTTTTATCTGTATGCATCATATGTTTTACATAAATGCAGTTATGGTATATATACAGTTTTATATTTTGCTTATTTATTATAATTTTTTACTTAATAGGATATCATAAATATTTCTTCCATGAATAGATTTTCTCAGCCATCTACCTCAGCATCTGTCACATGCCAGCCATATTCAATTAAATGGGTTCCTCTCCATTCTAGTTTTCAGTAATTGCAGAAAATTTCATTGCAATTAAAACAAAAATATTCAACATTTTACTATTCATTTTTGCTGTGTGTTTTGCTTTGATTTTTGCTCCGGAGTCATGCGAAATGTGGGACATAACCCTATTTCCTGGATTCTAAAATTTTACTCATATCAGGCAGCTGCATTAGTAGCATTTCTCTGGAGATTTGGGGATAAAGATGATGAGGTTCCCACAGAGTGGATAATTCAAAATTGAAGTAGACTTTCTCATTCTTAAAGAAAAAAAAAACAGTGAGCATTTCTACCCATTTATGTCCATTTTGTTGCCCCTGCTTCTTCCTGCTCTACCTTGCTTGTCTCATTTCTTTCCCACTCGCCAATCTCTATTAGTTTTGTAATATCAGGCTAGTAATGTTTTTTTCTTTCAGTCTATTTTCTGTTGGAGTTTCCTTTCAACTCTGCAGTAGTTTATCAAAGTATTTTCCTAAATGGATAGTTTCTCCCTCAAAGAAAAAATCTTCAATATCATTTGGTAAAGTATTTTTCCTCCATTCTGCTGCATAGTCTTTTCTATAAATTGTTGTTCAATTGAATTTTGTTGGTCTTTAGGGGATTCCTTCAGACTTAGGTTTGCCTAGACCTAACTAATATTAAGATTTCGGTAAGGGTTTTACTGTATCTACTTAAGAGAAAGGTGAAGAGCCATTAGGTTGTCATTATAATTAGATTTCAGCAATTTTTTTTCTTAAGATCATATGGAGTAGAGTGATACTTTGATTAACGAATTCTTCGAGGATATAGCTCCTTTAAAATAGCCTTGGTAAAATAGAAGAAAAAATTATTGGTCATGTTAAACAGAGTTGTTCTGATTCTTGTGGCCCTAAGACAATGTTACTAGTGGCAGTGCAGTTTCTATTTATCTGCCCAAGTTTGATGACAATGAAGCCTGGGCCAAGGTAAAGTAGTGAGCTTGTTGGAACCTATCTTGTGCTCTTTGTCATTTTCGCATTTGATACCTTTCTTTTTACCACTTACAAATGACTTCTTCCTTTGGGTGTCTGATGGTTTCCAACTCTTTATTCTCTCCTCAGTCCCTAGTGCATTGGAAAAAGAGTAATCGATTATTTATATTTTTCCAAATGTGAAATAACAATACAACAACCTTAAAATTTCTGAATGGTTAATAAGTTATAACCTTAAACAGATATTTACTTACCAGTTAAGCCAGTTATTGGTAACTTACTTTTTTGTGGAGACTGAGAGCAGAAATTGAGTGTGATATAGTGTTCTTTTCCTCCTTCAGTTTAGCACAATGCCTGACACATAGTAGGTGTAAGTAATGAATTAATGAAGGAATTAAAGACACTTTGTTTAAAGAGTTTCAAGAGACTGATAGAAGAAATGAAGGGGTACAATGACAGGGAATTTTGGAATTATAGTAAGAATACTTTAAAAACTGACCTTGAATGTAAACTGGAATTAATCATTTTGCTGTGGCCAGGAATGATGATGGGATGTGTGTGTTTATGTGTGTGTGTGAATGTGTGTGTGCGTGTGTGTGTGTGTGTGCAGTATGAGAGAGAGGGAGAGAGAGAAAAATGGGAGAAGCACATGGGGGATTATTTACTCTTTACATAGAGGATGTCTTGAGTCTTCAGTATCCATTCTGTGTTAATGCATTACTTGCCAAACTGCGCAGATTTTGCACTGGGCATCAGTTCACTTGCCACCTATTATTTGCCTAGGAAACATGAGATTGACTTTGACTGCAGCTATTTGGGTCTTGCCCATGGACTTAAAGTAATTTTGTGTGTGTGTTTGTGTGTGTCTGTGTGTGTGTGTGTGGTGAGTTAGGATTGAGTCATTCTGTGACCATTAGTTGTTTTTAAAATATCTGTCTTGAATAAGGAAAGTAGATAAGTTGAAAATGGACCAGTAGGTTGGAACAGGATTAGGCAGGGACTTATATGACATGGCAAGGAATTTGGCTTTATTCTAATTATACTGACAATGTAAAGCAGGCAGGTTGAGGGGTATGGTGTTGGGGGACATGATGATAGTCAGTGTTATAGAGTGAGGGCAAAAGAGGTGGCAGATTTCTGCCTCAAATAACAGTTCAGTTTTGAACAAACGTGAAGTTTGGTTTGTGATCCCAATTAAATAGATGAAGTCTTATGTCTCCCAAGACTGGTGATTTTTTTTTTCAATTTTTCAGATGAGTTAGGATATCTTGACATTTTATTATTTCTATCTTCTAAAACATTTACTGTGTTTCTCTTTTTGCTTATGGGATAGTACTGATACATTTGAAATTATACATGAAGTACAACCTATAGGTATGAGTTATAATTCCTATTTTAATTAAAATTGTTACTTGCCTTTCGTCTTCAAAACTAAGATGATTTTGCTACCCAAAAAATGAATTGTAGTGTTGGTGGAAAATATTTTCTAAGTACTGACAACTGTAATTATAATAAAAATTGGATTGGATTATATTTTAATAAAGATTTATAGTTTCAGAGGGACTTTCTGTTTTTGCATTTGAACTGCTGATTGTTTCAATTGAAAATGGTCCAACTTCATTTGCCCCAAGTGTTATTAAAATACATAACGACATAGGTGTCATTGGTATACTTAAGAAATAGGCTAAGAAGAAAAAAAATGAGTTGAAGAGAGAGTATAGAGAATTGGAATGGATGAATCAGAAAAAGGAAGAGAGGACAAGAAACACAAAAATGACAGGGTTTCTCTTTTTGCTCATGGGATAGTGCTGATACATTTGAAATGAGGAGATCCATGCCACCGAAAGTTGTGTGATTAAGAAAACAAAAACCACACTAAATATTTTAAACAAAGAAAAGTTAATACATAGGGAATCAATTGCCAAAAGTCCTGGTAGGGCTGGAGAAGCAGAAAATGGACAATGAATTCATCAAAAGATCAGTAACTGCAGGAAGACACTATTGCTCTTAGGGCTGGGAGAGAAAAAAAGGAAAATGGTGTTAAACAGCTAATAGGTACTATGATGCTAAGGTTGTTGGAGTACTACTGCTACCCTTGAAGCTGCTGCTGCTGCTTTGCAGGATGCCATGAGCCTGCACTTCTATTGATCCAGAAAACCTATAGTCCTGTTGATGATGCTGGACTCACCTCAGAGGATGCTGGAGCCTGCAGTCACCCATTGCTACCCCTGCCAGAACTGCACTGTTGTTGCAGTAGCCAGAATTTGCATTGTAGTTATCTGGTGCTGCTATTGCTGCTAGACCCAGAGACCATGGGCAATCTGCTGAGTTTCCTGGAATACTGATGCTGCTCCTGCAGGAATTAGAAACAGAAGGGAGAAAATAAAATGATCTACCTTCTCCTGTCATCCAGTTTTTACTAGTGCTTCCCAGTGGCAGAACATAATTGGAAACCAACTTTCAAGGGAGTATGACAAATGTAATCTTTAGAGAGGACAGTCTGAAATAAGAGCAGGAATGGGCTGAGGGCCAATATAAAGCCAGCACAGGAAGAAGTTACAAAATATTGATTCTTTAATCATAATAAGAAGAAAGAAGCATTTTTGCAAATTTTCTGAATAACATCGACTCTTCTTTTTTTTTTTTTTGTGGTCAAATGATTAAGTTACAGGGGCTGGTAGAAAAACTTTGAAAGTGAGGTAGTTCTTCATTGAGGTATCAAGGTATTTTTGTTTCAAGCAACAAAAATGGCCTCTGTTAAACAGAAAATAATTTATTGTAAGCCCTAAGGAATAGCTCTAAGAAAAGTTTACTAGTCCCTGGAAAAGACAGAAATTAGGTTAGCTCTGGATAGCTGTTTGCAGAAACTAATGGATGGCCTGTTCAATGTGCTATCCACTGTTTGTATGGATCAGCTTCACTATTTGCTGCTTGAAGTTCACATTACATGGAAAGAGGCAGTCCGGCCTAGCTTGGGTTAGTTACCTACCCTTGGACAGAGGAGGGTATGGCACCTTGATTGACATCAAGACTATATTCAATAATGAGGACTAGTTCTCAAAGAAAATTCGAGATATTAGAGGAGAATAGATACTAGACAGGCAAAAATGACAAAATATCTACTAATTGAAGCTTGTTTTAAATTAGCAGTAGGTAGCCCAAAACCATACCTGAAAGTTCTTGAGCACTTAATATGTAATAGGCACTCTGATCTCTTTTAATAATTTCTTTGAGGAAGTTGTCATTATTATCCTCATTTTACAGATGAGAAAAATTGAGAGGTGCACTTCTGATGATGGTGGATTAGGCAATTTGGACTAACTCTTCCACTGAGAACAACTAGAAAAGCTGGATCAAATAAAAAATCATCTGTTCGTATCAGAGAGCTAACACATCAGTGAAGGCTGTGGAGACAAGATCCTGGAGAAGAAGAAAACCCAAAAGGTGAGCTGTGCATTTGAAGCCTCTTTCTACTATGGGAATCTCCTGTTTCCAGTAGAGGTGGCCAAGAGGCTGAGAAGCTAAGAAGAGCTTTTGACACACTCATGGGGTGGGGCTAATGGAGCAACAGTTTGAATTCATTATCCGCTAAACAGGGAGATTGCCTGCTAAATCCCCCAGGCTTTGGGTTGGGACCTGAAGGGTGATTCCTTAGGAGTAAGGATGAGCTGCGAATTGAATGGTCCACATACAGAGGAAAACCAGTTTAGAATCATCGTAGTCTTTGATTACAGACATCTGAGATTGTTAATGACTCTAGCTACTTGTTAAAGCAAAAGTAAATTCTTTCTGGTGGAAGATAATACCATCCTAGGCTTCAAATAATTTCTACAGTTTTTACTTATAATGTCTTACATGGACACAAAAATAATCAGGCATACAAGACATAAGTTATATGATGCCATGTAACTGAAACTAAGATAAACAATAGACCATAGTAATAGACCAACAGGGGATTCAAATAATGGAGTTCTGTCATTGAATTTTAAAAAATGAATCTGTTTAGACTAGCAAAATATAAGAGCGCTTTGGCAGAGCACTATACATCGTGAAAATTAAAAACAAAAAAAGAACTGAAAAAGGCAATAGATGAAATTAAGAAATCATTGAATGTATTTAACAGCATTAGATACAGGTGAAGAGAGAAATAACTAGGAGATATGAGAAAATATGTATAATAAAGCACAGAAATATAACAGTATGTAGGAGAAAGAAAAAAATAATAGAAATGGGGAGTATGTATAGTTGGAGTTTCAGAAGGAGAGAAGGAGAGTGCAAGAGACTGAATATTTGAAGAAATAATGGCTGAGAACTTTTTCAATACTGATGAAAGACACCAAGCCATAAATTCACAAAGTGCTGCAAAACTACGAAGGAGAAATAAAAGAAAACCATAGCTAGGCATATCACAATAATTGCCAAAACCCCAAAACAACAAAAATCCTAAATGTATCCAGAGGGAAAATGTAGCCATTTTCAAAGTATCCCCAATAATGTTTACAGCTGATTCTCAACAGAAACAATAAAGGCTATAAGACAATGGATTGACGTCCTCAAAGTGCTGAAGAAAAAAACTGCACAGTTAGCATTTTATGTCCAATGAAAATAGCACTCAGAAATGAAGGCAAAATGAAGGACATATCAGACATATAAAACCAGAGATATGTCACCAGCTTCCCACACTTAAGGTAATACAGTTATCCCTCAGTATCACTGGAGAATTGGTTCCAAGACCCCTTGCAGATACCCAAATCTGTGGATGCTCATGTTTCTAATATAAAATTGCATAGTATTTGCATATAGCCTATGCACATCATCCAGTATACTTTATTTTTTATTTATTTGTTTTTTTATTATACTTTGAGTTCTAGGGTACATGTGCACAACATGCAGGTTTGTTACATATGTATACATGTGCCATGTTGGTGTGCTGCACCCACTAATTCGTCATTTCCATTAGGTATATCTCCTAATGCTATCCCTCCCCCATTCCCCCTCCCCACGACAGGCCCCGGTGTGTGATGTTCCCCTTCCTGTGTCCAAGGGTTCTCGTTGTTCAGTTCCCACCTATGAGTGAGAACATGTGGTGTTTGGTTTTCTGTCCTTGCGATAGTTTGCTGAGAATGATGGTTTCCAGCTTCATCCATGTCCCTACAAAGGACATGAACTCATCCTTTTTTATGGCTGCATAGTATTCCACGATGTATATGTGCCACATTTTCTCAATCCAGTCTATCAGTGATGGACATTTGGGTTGGTTCCAAGTCTTTGCTATTGTGAATAGTGCCACAATAAACATATGTGTGCATGTGTCTTTATAGCAGCATGATTTATAATCCTTTGGGTATATACCCAGTAACGGGATGGCTGGGTCAAATGGTATTTCTGGTTCTAGATCCTTGAGGAATCGCCACACTGTCTTCCACAATGGTTGAGCTAATTTACAGTCCCACCAACAGTGTAAAAGTGTTCCTGTTTCTCCACATCCTCTCCATCACCTGTTGTTTCCTGACTTTTTAATGATTGCCATTCTAACTGGTGTGAGATGGTATCTCATTGTGGTTTTGATTTGCATTTCTCTTATGGCCAGTGATGATAAGCATTTTTTCATATGTCTGTTGGCTGTATAAATGTCTTCTTTTGAGAAGTGTCTGTTCATGTTCTTTGCCCACTTTTTGATGGGGTTGTTTGTTTTTTTCTTGTAAATTTGTTTGAGTTCTTTGTAGATTCTAGATATTAGCCCTTTGTCAGATTAGTAGATTGCAAAAATTTTCTCCCATTCTGTAGGTTGCCTGTTCACTCTGACAGTAGTTTCTTTTGCTGTGCAGAAGCTCTTTAGTTTAATTAGATCCCATTTGTCAATTTTGGTTTTTGTTGCCATTGCTTTTGGTGTTTTAGACATGAAGTCCTTGCCCATGCCTATGTTCTGAATGCTATTGCCTAGGTTTTCTTCTAGAGTTTTTATGGTTTTAGGTCTAACATTTAAGTCTTTAATCCATCTTGAATTAATTTTTGTATAAGGTGTAACGAAGGGATCCAGTTTCAGCTTTCTACCTATGGCTAGCCAGTTTTCCCAGCACCATTTATTAAATAGGGAATCCTTTCCCCATTTCTTGTTTTTGTCAGAGTTGTCAAAGATCAGATGGTTGTGGATGTGTAGTATTATTTCTGAGGGTTCTGTTCTGTTTCATTGCTCTATATCTCTGTTTTGGTACCAGTAGCATGCTGTTTTGGTTACTGTAGCCTTGTAGTATAGTTTGAAGTCAGGTAGCCTGATGCCTCCAGCTTTGTTCTTTTGGCTTAGGATTGACTTAGCAATGTGGGCTCTTTTTTGGTTCCATAAGATCTTTAAAGTAGTTTTTTCCAATTCTGTGAAGAAAGTCATTGGTAGCTTGATGGGGATGGCATTGAATCTGTAAATTACCTTGGGCAGTATGGCCATTTTCATGATATTGAGTCTTCCTATCCATGAGCATGGAATGTTCTTCCATTTGTTTAGTCCTCTTTTATTTCGTTGAGCAGTGGTTTTTAGTTCTCCTTGAAGAGGTCCTTCACATCCCTTGTAAGTTGGATTCCTAGGTATTTTATTCTCTTTGAAGCAATTGTGAATGGGAGTGCACTCGTGATTTGGCTTTCTGTTTGTCTATTATTGGTGTATAAGAATGCTTGTGATTTTTGCACATTGATTTTGTATCCTGAGACTTTGCTGAAGTTGCTTATCAGCTTAAGGAGATTTTGGGCTGCTTTGTTTACCTACTCAAGCCTCAGCAATGGTGGGCGCCCCTCCCCCAGGCTCGCTGCCACCTTGCAGTCCCATCTCAGACTGCTGTGCTAGCAATGAACGAGGCTCCGTGGGTGTGGGACCCTCCGAGCCAGGTGCAGGATATAATCTGGTGTGCCATTTGCTAAAACCATTGGAAAAGTGCAGTATTAGTGTGGGAGTGACCCGATTTTCCAGGTGCTGTCTGTCACAGCTTTCCTTGGCTAGGAAAGGGAATCCCCGGACCCCTTGTGCTTCCCAGGTGAGGCGATGTCTCGCCCTGCTTCGGCTCACGCTCAGTGTGCTGCACCCACGGTCCTGCATCCACTGTCCGACAAGCCCCAGTGAGATGAACCCGGTACCTCAGTTGGAAATGCAGAAATCACCCATCTTCTGCGTCACTCACGCTGGGAGCTGTAGACTGGAGCTGTTCCTATTAGGCCATCTTCCAGTATACTTTATATAATCTTTAGATTGCTTACAATATTCAGTGTAGATTCTATGTAAATAGTTGTTATGCCATATTTTTAAATAAATATTACTTTTTATTATTTTTTTCCTCAAAATATTTTGATCTGTGGTTGGTTGAATCTGTGGATGCAGAACTCATTGATATGGAAGGCTAACTGTACTAAAGAGCATTCTTCAGTTAGAAGGAAAATGGTCTCAGACCGAAAGCTAGAAGTGGAGAAAGGAATGAGGAAAGATGAAAAGGATAAATGTGTGGATAAGTGGAAATTAGTGTTGGCTGTAAAACAAATAAAATATCTTAGTGCATTTTAAATATATGGTAAGAATTAAAAATACATGATAGTAGTGTATATGTTGAGACAGTATAAATGGTTTTAAGTTACATTACCAGGAAGAAGTAAACATATCATGTATGTTAGGGTTTGATGATTTGTAGATGCATGTTATAATTGCTGAGTTTATTTTAAAATGTTAGTAGCATAATGTATACCTTCCAAGCTAATAGAGAAGAAAAATATAATAAAAAGTATTTAATTAATTAAAAAAGACAAACAATGAGAGGAAAATAAACATAAAAGAGTTGGAGGCAAATAGCAAGTAGTAAAACAGTAGATTTGACCACGAATCTATTAACACATTGAATGTAAATGGACTGTTATAATAAAAAATTGACAGATTGGATAAAAAACAGAATCCAACAGTATGCTATTTATGAGATGTATCTAAAGTCTCTTTTATAGATGGTTAAAGTATATAATATAGAAAGATTAAAAATAAAATGATATTAAAAATATACTTTGCAAGCACTAAGCAAAAGAAATCGGGTGAAGCTATATTAATATCAGATAAAGTAGAATTTAAAGCAAAAATATCACTAGAGGTAAGGAAGGACATTTTAAGTTTTACTTCACCAGAATTTATGATAAATGTATAATACCTCTAATTTTTATGCATAATAATATAAGCTAAAATATGTACAAGGCAAAATTTTACAGAACTGTAAGTAAAAACAAAAACAGACAAGACAAATCTATGGTGTTAGAAATCATAATGATACTGACTGGGAGGCAGGGGCTAGAACTGTTTTATTTCTTGCTTTGAAGTGCTGGTTACATGGATGTATTAAATGTGAAAATTTAATGACCTTAACTTTTACGGTTTATGTGCCTTTCTGTCTGTATGTTATACTTTCATTAAAAGTTTATTTTAAAAATGGACAGAATTTAAAGGTAAATACAAATTATAATGAGAAACGTTAACACACAGGGAAAACAAGATTATCAGTAGATCAAGCAGATAAAAAATTAGTAAAACTGTAGAATATATGAACAAATAATTAATATGCTGGACTTTACTGGCATATACAGAGCACTTTACCCGATGACTGCAGAATATCTTTAATGTGCACACTAAACAACTGCAGAGTACATATTCTTTTCAAGGACACATGGAATACCAAAATTGACCATCTCCTATATTATAAGGCAGTTCTCAAAAAAATCAGAAGATTGAAATATACAGACTGCATTCTCTGATCACCATGCTGGAAATCAATAATGAAAAAAATAAGAAGATTCTTATATATTTAGGAATCAATAAATCATCTTCTAAATTATCCAAAGATTAAGGAAGAAATCACAAGGAAAATTAACAAGTATTTTTACCTGGGAGTTTCTGGGTTGCTGAACACCTGGAGTTGCTGGAGTTGTTACACCTGGAGAGGGCATGGGAGCTCTGTGTGCCCACACCCTCATACCTCACCCTTTACATTACAGTGCATATCTGATCCACTGTTTGGTTTTGTACACCTGTGAGTTAAGAATGGCTTTTACATGTTTAAATGATTTTAAAACATCAAAAGAATATGACTTATAAAAAATATGGAGTTCAAATTCTAATGCAAATGCCTTTTCATATGAATTGGAATTTTAATAAACTAGTAAATGTTTTAATAAACATTTTAATAAACTAGTAAATGTCCCATATAGGTAGTGTTGTGAAAATTAAGTGAAAAAACCAATGAAGTTTGTAATACAGTCCATAACCATGGTATTTACAGTTGCTAAATATTTATTTTCTCTTATATCCTCTCTTTAACACTATCTCAGCAGACTTTGTACCTGAGGCTACATAAAGACAAGAAAAATAATTAGTTAGAAATGACACTATGCA
Organism: Pongo abelii; assembly: GCF_028885655.2. Lineage (NCBI taxonomy): Eukaryota > Metazoa > Chordata > Mammalia > Primates > Hominidae > Pongo > Pongo abelii. Next base: position 119,518,848 of record NC_071992.2, read on the forward strand.
ATATTAAATAACTATAGTCAATTTAGGCATGAATTATATGCAATAAAGTACAATAAAATGCAGATATAACTATTGTGTACTTCTAGTGTTAACTTCTAATTCTCCCTCATTAAGTTATGTCAAAATGCTGAGCCAGGCATAGCTGAAGGAAATAGCTTTGTTATGTTCCCAGTAGATCATCTTCTTTCATTTTCTGGCTCTTATCGTACACAAATATGATCTTCTTTTTCATTCAAACCTACTTCTCACTTATTACACCATAGAATTGTGATTTAGTAGCTCTGAGATGTGGTCCCAGGAGGGAAGGAAAAAAAGTTTTCTGAATGTTCTGATTTCTCTATTTCTCATTCCATTGGTTGGTTTTGGCCAAGAGTCAGCAAATACTGCTTATGGGCAAAATCTGATCAACTTTTGATTAAGAAAATAGCAAATTAGGAATTGACAGGAACATAGCTAATCTGATAATAATATCTGATCCAGAGAATGGATCAGATATTACAGTGCATATCTGATCCATTCTCTGGTTTTGTAGACCTGTGAATTAAGAATGGCCTTTACATGTTTAAATGCTTTTAAAAAGTCAAAAGGATATGACTTGTGAAAAATATGGAATTGGAGCAAAGCTATGCTCATTTGTTTATGTATTGTATGGGCTGCTTTTGCACTATACTGGCAGAATTGAGTTGTTGGGACAGTGACCATATGTGGCACACTTGTGACCAAATGTGGCACACTTCACTTTACACTGCTGTTTGGTCCACTGCAAATTGCAGTGATACAGTTACAACTCAACAGCATTTTGAGTGCCATTAATATGGCTGTACTATGACATTTAGTTCTATTAAGTTTTTAATTACTAGTGAATACATATCATATCAAATAATAAGAGAAACAAAAAAACCAAAAAAGAAAAAAGAGAAAATGGACTTCAAATGTGATTTTAAAGTACAGTAGAGTATGAGTTGCTAAGTTAGATGACAAAGCATTGGGTTTATTATGTATTAGTGCTGTAGTTATACTAAAGGGATATAATATATGTTGACATTACCAGACTAAGCATTGATCACAATATTCTCAAGTAGGGAAAATTAGAATATTAAAGTGGAATATAAGCTGATTTTCTTTACGAAAGTAATAAATGAAAATATGGCTGTGACCAAAAAGTAAGTTTCTAAGTGGTTCTCTTGTTAGCCAAGCAAATAAATCCATTTAAGATATGGTTAGTTAATTAAATCATATTTGATTGCAAAAACTAAAAAAATGTATCTAGAGAAAATAAACATTAAGCCTTTTGGTGGGAACAGTTTCTTAAAGAGTTGAGGGTATTGGGAGCAGCATTTCTAGTCAGTTACAAAACACAACAAGTGATTTTGAGTGGTTTTCCTTGACTCTTGATGAATTGACAAATGTTATCAATACTTTTGTTGTTTTTTATTTTAGGAGTTAGTATTGAGTTTTAATAAGCCTCTGAATAGTCAGTGTGGAACAATTAGTGGCAAGAACATTTTCAAATAATTTGAGAAAACATTAATTTAGTACAACCTGAAGTAGAATCTGCTAAGATGTGTTAAAAACTGATAAAACATGGGAGGCTGAGGCAGGAGAATTGCTTGAACCTAGGAGGCAGAGGTTACAGTGAGCTGAGATCATGCCACTGCACTCCAGCCTGGGGCACAAAGTGAGACCCTGTCTCAAAAAAAAAAAAAAAAAAAAAAAGAAAAAACAAAACCTGATAAAAGATAAAAATAATGTATGGAGTAGAAAAAGGCTTAGTTGGACAGCTTTTCAAAGCTTGTAAAAATTAAGGTGTTTAGAGCTTATGGTTATTCATTGTGTTATTTATGAGTAGATATTCTGCAGAAATATTTGAATCATCATGTGTTACTGAGTCACTAGTGTCAACAGTGAACTTTGTTCCTTCTTGTAGATGTAACCATCATCACTTCTGTGCATTTTTGTCAGAAATTGAATATTATGACTCACTCTATCAAATAGAAGTGTGATGGTCTAGCAGTCATAAAATTTTATTTCAATTTTTTGAGCTCAGGGCTGACATTGAACTGTTTCTGAAAAATACACTGAGCCCTGTTATTGAACACTGGATGGCTTTGGAAATTTGCTTTTGCTGCAAAATTGATAAATTTCTGTGTTCAACTTAGAAGCTCCACATATAAAGTAAAACTGTGCTTACATATGGAATTTATAAGTTCTACCATGGAACTTAAAGTCATTTCAATGACAATTAATGTTTATCACAAATAATTTCAAGCTACTTTATATGCTTTCTATGCTGTCAATAGTTAAGTAGTGAGCTCCTCATTCCCACACAAATTTTCAGTTGATATATTTTCTAAGCTCAGACTATAGTATCAACCTAATTTTTCAGACTTTGAAGCAAGTACAAAAGACATTTATATATTTCAAAATTTATTTAACTGTGTAATTGAAGAGTTAATATCCAACTTTCATCTGCAATGTGTGATGTATAATAACATGCTAAAAGGCAAATATCTAGAGAAGTCTCAAACTCAATTCTGTAAGTGTCCTCTAAGTGATGAATATCATCAATTAAAAACATTCTCATTGTTTGATATCAGTACGTATTTGTATTTCCTATCTGTGCGAAAATATATTACTAAAATGAAATACATAAAATCATATTACAGATCAGCATTAACCAAAGGACATTTGCAATTGATTTGGATCATTTGGAATACTAACTTTGAATCCCAATTAAGTGAAATATTTTCCCCCTAAAGAGAATTCCATTATTCTTATCAGTAGACCTGTATTATTACATTCAATTATTTGAATTTTATCAATAAGGATTTTGTAGAAATTTGTTTTTTATTGTTCTTTTAGCACTACACATTATCCTTAATTTTGCCTTTTGACTTACAAAGCCTCAAATATTTACTGTCTGGCACTTTACAGGAAAAAAAGCTTGCCAACCCTTGATTTAGGCCAGTAAAAAATACCAGTTGAGACTTATTTGAAATCTTTACATTGTATTGATTTTCTTCTTTGAATGAACAAGATAAATTTATTTCTCTTTAGCTTGAAAATATCCAGTTTACCGTTGCCTCTTTCTGGCTAAAAGAATGTTTTTTTGCCTTTGAATATAAATTGTTATTTATGACTTTAGAATGTACTTATATATGGTTAATTTCACCAACTACCTTTATCATCAGCTCTGAATGTCAGAAATTTCTCTTTGTGAAATTTTATCCTAGTCATGTAAGCATTAGCTGTAGTAGAGGTTATGCTAGCAGAAGTAGAGTAAGTTTGGAGGAGTAGTATAAATGCTTCCTCTTCTCTTGCTATGCAGCCTATTGATTGCCCTTAATTATTTCTACATAGTTTAGCAATGAGCTATACTGCTAGAAAAGCCTTCTCTCTACCTAGACTTTTGACTCTGATATTAGAAACTACCAGGAGCCTTGCTCAGAAATGTGATTATTCATTCCATAAGTGGCAGGTCAGGCTCAAGTATATCTACAGGATTTTAATACTATAATGTGTAACACCATTATTGAGTCGATTACCGCTAGAAGAACTGATTTGAATGCCTGCAGAGCTTTGCCAGAATTCAACGTTAGCTTTTGGCTAGACTCCAGGAGCCAGTGGTGTACTTTGGCCATCTGTTCTGCTTCCTCACCTTCAGTTCTTGCCAAACTGTGGGGCAACAATTTGGTGCATTTTGATTAATGATAGGTTTAGCAGTGGGTGATGGCTTAGTCTTTCAGGTAGCTAAATGTGACAAGATAAGTAGGGCTCAACTTTAATAAGCTTCTGAATACTCTGAGATTTGAGTGATGAAGAGAATGTGAAGTCACATAAGGAACAAAGTTCAGAAGGAGCTAAAATGTATAGAGCAGTAGGCATGGCATGAGGTGCTTTATGTGTATCATTTTATTATAGCAAAAAGTCCAGGAGGAAGTTGTTACCATGCTTATTTTATAGATGAAACTCAGAGTTCACGTAATTATAGTAGCAGATAGTATGTTAAAAGCCAAGTCCGTCTGTCTTCAATACTTGTATTCTTATGATACAGTTGACACAAGTAGAGACTATAGCAAAAGTAGAAGCAGCTAATAATAAAATAGTAGTTTGGGTCACCTCTGACTTTAGTGTCATCATATTGTGTTTTACTGGGGAGCCAATTGTTTGGTTCAGACTTACTTTCTGGGAATGGAAACTGCAGAGATATTCTGATAACCTGCTTTGGTTGTAGTAAGTTCTAGAAAGATGCTCTCTTGACTTTGTGTTAGCAGAAACAAACAAGGGCACTTTTGTGGGTATTGGACCAAATTAAAAATTTAAAGTTTATTTAAATACTTTTATAAATGTGATTTATGGCAGAGAAGACTTTAAGACTCTCCATGGACCTAAGAACAAGCAGTAAGAAAGGAGAAATATTAATACAGAGTACAGAAACTGTGAAATAATCTTAAGATGTACATTGGTCACTGTATCAGTCTATTCTTGCATTGCTGTAAAGGAATACCTGAGACTAGGTAATTTATAAAGAAAAGCAGGTTAATTTAATTAACCTCATGGTTCCTCAGGCTGTACAGGAAGCATGATGCTGACGTCTGCTCGGTTTCTGGGAAGACCTTTCAATCATGGTGGAAGGTGAGGGGGAAGCAGGCACATCTTGCGTGGCCAGAGCAAGAGCAAGAGACACTGAAGGGGGAGGTGCTATAAGCTTTTAAACAGCTAGATCTTGCAAAAACTCACTAACCATCATGAGAACAGCACCAGGAAGTGGTGCTAAACTACTCATGAGAGCTCTGCCCCTATGATCCAATCACGTCCCACCAGGTTCCACCCTCCAACACTGGGGATCACAATTCGATGTAAGATTTAGGTTGGGACATAGATCCAAAATGTATCAGTCACGCTTTGAATAATGTCTATTTTTGGATTATAAATTTAAAAATAACAAGAAATATAACAAAGGAAAACTGCAACACTTGACAATAGGTTGTAAAACAGAAACCAAACTCACAACTGATAAATTAATTCTCTGTTCTATTCATTGAACTTTTAGTTCACTATATGGCAGCATATTTGCCAGGCACTGGGGATACATAGATGAAGAAGACATAGTCTTTGTCCTAATCTCTATTAAGTCTCAGTTTCTCACCCATAAAATCATAATACTTAGCGCAACTTATTTTGCGTGTGGGTGAGATTTAAATAAGAAAATACATTAAATTCATATAAAGCACTTGGCTACATAGTTAGGAGCTCAACTAACACAATAGTAAAGGAGACAGAAATTAACAGTGATTATATTGTAATTGAGGTTTCTACAAATGCTATATGGTTAACGCCTGAGAGCAAATGGCATTGAATCCTGAAGAAACCTGAATGAAATTGGAAAAATTTGATTTTTGGAATTGAAAACTTAGAATAGTTCAAAATGTATCTCACCAAACACCTACTTTATTCAGAGATATTGTTAAGGATATGACAATTTTAGTAAGATCTAATATATTTGTCAAAGAGTAGTTCTTCAATCCTTCTGTTCTACCAGTACAGCAATTTGAGACCTTGAGATTTGGGTTCTAAGCCTGGTTTTTAAGCATCTGACCTTTAGCAAATTCATTTTTTTTTGCCTTAGCCTCCTTATATAAAATGAGGATAATAGTACTTCCTTTATAGGGTAGTACTTACCGTGTCTGGTTTGGTAAGTGATCAGTGAAGGGAAATTATAATAATGGTTTTTAATAATGTGGTAATATTAAGTAGTCAGGTAGTATTCCCTGACTGCTGCTTGATTATAGTCTTTGCCATGGTCTTTTGCCTTAATCTTTCCACCTAAGGGGAAAATGGAAAGGTTAGTTTTCTATGGCATATTTTTTTTTCCTGCCAAATGAGAATGGGAGATGTTTACCAATGTACAGTAACCCTGTGCCTCTCTGGAGGGCTATGTGTATATTTTGGTTACCTGCAAAAAAAGATAACTTTTTGAATTTTCTGGCCAACACAGTTAATTTCTGTTTTATTGACAATATATGGAATTATGTTTACTGTAGTATGAGATATTTAGGATAAACATTAGAAAGAATTTCCTGATATGATCCTAGAATTGATATAAAATCTCTCCTATGGTCTTTAAAATGGCATATATGTATATATATGGCATAGTTAGGCTTTGACCTATTTGATAGAAACTAACAAAGACCCAATTAGATACAAAGCCCTTTTGCTTCTTCCTTTCTTTGTAATATTGCTTTTCTTTCTGTTTCTTCTGTTAATATTCTAATAACAATCTTATCTTATTCTGGAATTATTGCAATTATAACAGATTTCCTTATATTCACCTTTTATTCTTTTTTAAAAATTTTATTTTTCTGTAAGTTATTGGGATACAGGTGGTATTTGGTTACCTGAGTAAGTTCTTTCGTGGAGATTTGTGAGAACCTGGTGCACCCATCACCTGAGCAGTATACATTGCACCATGTTTGTTGTCTTTTATCCCTCGCCCCCCTCCACTCTTCCCCCCAAGTCCCCAAAGTCCATTGTATCATTCTTTTTTTTGGAGATGGAGTCTCACTCTGTTGCCCAGGCTGGACTACAGTGGTGCAGTCTCGGCTCACTGCAAGCTCCGCCTCCCGGGTTCACGCCATTCTCCTGCCTCAGCCTTCCGAGTAGCTGGGACTGCAGGCACCCGCCACCACGCCCAGCTACTTTTTGTATTTTTAGTAGAGACAGAGTTTCACCGTGTTAGCCAGGATGGTCTCGATCCCGTGATCCGCCCACTTTGGCCTCCCAAAGTGCTGGGATTACAGGTGTGAGCCACTGTGCCCAGCCTAGTCCATTGTATCATTCTTATGGCTTTGCATCCTCATAGCTTAGCTCCCACATATCAGTGAGAACATACCATGTTTGGTTTTCCATTCCTGAGTTACTTCACTTAGAATAATAGTTTCTAATCTCATCCTGGTCATTGCAAATGTGGTTAATTCATTCCTTTTTATGGCTGGGTAGTATTCACCTTTTATGCTTTGCATATTGTATCCAAGTTAATTTTTCATAAGTTATTTTTTAGAAAATTTAGCCAGGAGTAATGGCATGTGCCTTTAATCTCAGCTACTTGAGAGGCTGAGGCAGGAGGATCGCTTGAGTACAGAAGTTTGGGGCTGCAGTATGTGATGGTTGCACCTGTGAATAGCCACTGCTCTCCAGCTTGAGCAACACAATGAGACTCTGCCGCTTAAAAAAAGATGACATTATTCTTCTCCTAAAAAATCTTTGATGGCTTCTCATTCATTTAGGGAAAAAAGTCCAAACACTTCTGACTGCCATTTAAAGGCCTCAAATACACCACCAAGATGGCAGAGTAGGAGATACCAGCCTCTATTTCACACACACAAAAACAAGTATAGACAGCTATCCATAAACTGAAATAGGCCTGAGAAGGCTCAAGGGCCCAATAAAGTATCTGAAGCAACAAAGTGGAGCAGAAAACATGGAGAATCTCCAGATAGAAATAATCACTGGTGAACTGGCTTACCTGAGATGCCAGGAGATGTCTAGGGGCAGGAAAGAAAGGAAGAGACTATCAGTATGAGCTATATTTTTGAAACCACCATCATCCTCAAGAGCCCACTCCACAGAGCATACAGGCATTTTTTTGCCACCAAGGCAACCAACAGTCATTCCCTCTGAGGGATCCCAGAGAGGGCTACACAGCTGTATATTCTTCCCCTGCCCAAGAAGCAGCCACTGTTAAGTTGCTTCAGGAAAGGAAATGCCCTGTCTTCCAACCCTGCCTGTGCCCTAACCCCTGAGCTGTAGTCGCCCTGAGAGTGCCCACACTTCAGACTCAGGCTCTGTGGCTGCACTGTGCTTGCTCACATTCCAGACGTTGGAGCCATTGCCATCATGAGTTAATTTGCATACTGGGCCTTGGAGCCAAGCCCTTGCTGTGCATGCCAATGCTCCAGGCACCAGCTCAGCCACCTAACAGAGCAAGAACCTGACCAAACCCTGGAGCCACAGTAACTCTGTGCACATCTGTGTTCCCATTCTTGGCTCTTGGCTGCTTCACAAGCATCACGTACTATTACCAATATGGCAGTGGGGTTGCCTGTGCCACAGACAACAGTGCCATTTCTGCCCTGGATCTCAGTGCAATAGGTACTCCACACATTTGTGCCTCAGGCCTCAGCTCCATGGGTACTTTACAGGTGCCACTCATCTGACACTGTTACCACCACCATGAGTGGGCTCATAAGCCAGACCCAACATGAAGAGGGACCCCTTTAGTCACAACTTCCTCGGTGGGAGAAAAAGAAATTGGGTGGACCTTAGCAGTCATCACCACTGAAGACTCTAGTCCTTGCCACCATTGTGGCCATCCACAATGTTGGCCGCTGAGGATCCTTGCAGTCTTCATCAACACTGACCTCAGCTGCCAGAGCTGCACAGAGACAACATAGCAGCACCCTCACTGGTGCCAGAACATCTGTACTCCACTCTTGCAAGCACCCTTATACCCCCACCATAGGGGAAAGTATTTCCACAGTGAAACTAGCTCATAAAGTCTTGAAGAGTTGGCTACTGCACCAGATGTGCAGCCATCAACATAAAATGACAAGAAACATAAGGAAGTGAGGACCACCAAAAGAACATACTAATTTCCCACTAACTAATGCCAAATAAATGGAGCTATATAAGCCTGCCTGAGAAAGAATCCAAAGTAATCGTTTTAAGGAATCTCAGCAAATGTCAAGAAATACAGAGAAACCATTCAACAAGATCAAGAAAACAGCAAATGAACAAAAAACTTTTGAGTTGGAATTGTAAATAAACAAGCAAACAAGAAAATCTGGAGGAGAAAAAACAATGAATGGAATGAAAAATGCAATAGGGAATGTCAGCAGCAGAATTGATCAAGCAGAAGAAAGAATTGGTGAATTCAAAGACAAGTTACTTGAAAATATACAGTGAGAGGAATAAAAAAGAAACAAAAAAGAACAAAGAAAGCTTATGGGATTTATGGGACATCAAAAAAGAAGTTTTGAATTATAGGGATTTGAGGAGAAGAGAGAAAGGGGCAGAAAGTTTACTTAAAGAAATAATAGCAGAACAGTTTCCAAACTGGGGAAAATATAAATATCCAGTTACAGGAAGGTCAGGGAGTTCCAATCAGATTTAGTCCATACACGACCACATTAAGACATGATCAAACCATCAAAGACACAGAGAGGATCCTGAAAGCAAGAGAAGAGAAGCAAACCACACATAATGGAGTTACAGTAAGGCCAACAGCCTGCTTCTCAGCAGAAACCTTACAAGCCAGGAAAGAATGGGATGATATATTCAAAGTGCTGGAGGAAGTATCTGTTAACCAATACTTTACCCACAAAGCTGTTCTTCAGAAATGAAGGAGAGGTAAATACTTTCCCATACAAACAAAAGCTGACAGAGATAATCACCACCAGACCTGTCTTACAAGAAATGCTAAGGAGAGTTCTTCCAGCTGAAAGAAAAAAATGCTAAGGAGAGTTATTCAAACTGAAATAAAAAAAGAAATGCTTTCCAAGTGAAATGAGAAGGATGCTAACTAGTAACATGAACACATATTAAAGTATAAAACTCACTGGTAAAAGTAAGTACACAGTCAGATTCAAAATACTCTAGTACTGTAATGGTGGTATGTAAATCGCTTATAGCTTTAGTTTTGAAGGTTAACAAACTATTAAAAATAGTAATAGCTACAACAATTTGTTAAGGGATATACAATGCAAAAAGATATAAATTGTGACAACAAAAACAAAATGTTGGGGAGGGGTGTAGTAAAAGTATAGCTTTAAAAATGCAATCAAAGTTTAGTTGTTATTATGTTAAAATAGTCTGTTACAACTATAACATATTTTAGATAAGCCTCATGGTAACCACAAAATGAAAACCTATAGTAGATATATAAGGCTAACAAGTAAGGAATCAAAGCACACCACTACAGAAAATAATCTAATCACAAAGTAAGACAGCTGGAGAAGGAAAAAGGAAAAAAAGATCCACAAAACAACCACAACAGCAAGGTTAGAGGGAAGGAAATAGTAAACTGACAAACCTTTAGCTAGACTATGAAAAGAAGAGAAGACTCCATTAAATGAAATCAGGAATTAAAGAAAAGATATTCCAACTCAGACCACAGAAACACAGAAGATCATAAAAGTCTACTATGAATAATTATACACCAAAAAACTGGATAAACTAGAAAAATATGATTAATTCTTTAACACATGTAATCTACCAGGACTGAATCATGAAGAAATAGAAAGTCTAAACAGATCAATAATAAATAAGGGGCTAGAATCAGTAATAATGTTTCCCATCAAAGCAAAGCCCAGAACCTGATGGTTTCACTGCTGAATTTTACTAAACATGTAAAGAAGAACTGATACCAATCTTTCTCAACTTCTCAAAAATAAATGAAGAGGAGTGAATACTTTCAGACTTATTTTATAAAGCCGGCATTATGCCAATATCAAAGCCAGACAAGGACACTAAGAAATTAAGAATTTCTTAAAATTTTTAATTACAAAGAAAATAAATTCACAGGCCAATATTCTTGATGAGCATAGATGCAGAAATCCTCAACGAAATACTAGCAAACTGAATTCAACACCATATTAAATGGATCATCCACCATGATCAAGTGGGATTCATCCTAGGATGCAAGGATAGTTCAACATACACAATTCTATAAATGTGATATACCACATTAACAGAATGAAGGACAAAAATCATATGGTCATCTCAATAGATGCAGAAAAGCATTTGAAAAAACTGAACATCCTTTTATGATAAATAAACTTCTAAAAAATTAGGTAGAGAAAGAATGTACCTCAACACAATACAGGCGTTACATCACAAACTCACAACTAACATCATTCTCAATGGTGAAAGTTGAAAACTTTCCTGTAAGATCAGGAACAAGACAAGGATGCCCGCTCTTACCACTTCTATTCATTATAGTACTGGAAGTTCTTGCCAGAGCAGTTAGGCAAAAGAATGAAATAAAGGCACCCAAATTGGAAAGGAGGAAGTTAAATTGTCTGTATTTGCAAATAATATGATCTTATATACAGAAAACCCTATAGACTCAGCCAAAGAACTGCTAAAACTAAGAAATGAATTCACTAAGGTTGCAGGATATAAAATCAACCTACAAAAATCAGTAGCATTTTTGTGCAGTAAGAATGATGTACTGGAGAAAGAAATCAAGAAAATATCTTGTTTACAATAGCTACAAAAAAAAATCTAGGAATAAATGTAACCAAGGAGGTGAAAGATAAGTACACTGAAAAGTATAAAACATTGATGAAAGAAATTGAAGATGACACAAATAAATGGATAGATATATCATGTTAATGAATTAGAAGAATTAATATTGTTTAAATGTTCATACTACTCAAAACTATCTACAGATTTAATGCAATCCCTATGAAAATTCCATGATATTTTTCACAGAAGCAGAAAAACAATCCTAAAGATATTTATGGAACTACAAAAGACCCCGAAGAGCAAAAGCAGATTTGAGCAAAAAGAACAAAGCTGGGGCATAACAATACCTGATTCTAAAATCTCCAAAGCTATAGTACCAAAACAGCATGGTACTATAAACAGATATACAGACCAGTGGAACAGAATAGAGAGTCCAGAAATAAATTCAGGCATTTCTAGTCAATTGATCCTTGACAGAGATGCCAAGAATACACAATGGGCAAAGGGCAATCTCTTCAATAAATGGTATTGGGGAAACTGTTTCTCACATGTAGATGAATAAAATTAGACCCTGATGTCACACCATGTACAAAAATTAACTCAAAATGGGTTAAATACTTAAATGTAAGATCTGAAACTCTAAAACTTTTAGAGGACAACATAGCAGAAAAGCTCCATGACATTGGTCTGTGCAATGATTTTTTTAGGTATGATCCCAACAGCGAAAGTAGACAAATGGAATTACATGAAACTAAAAAGCTTCTGTACAGCAGAGGAAACAACAGAGTGAAGAGGCAACCTACAGAGAAAATATTTGCAGACCATATATCTGATAAGGGGCTAATATCCAGAATATATTAGGAAGTCAAACAACTCAATAGCAAGAAAACATACAACTCAGTTTAACAATGGGCAAAGAGCCAGGCAGGCAATTTCTGCTAGAGCTTCTGGCCCAGCAGTCCCACTTTTGTGTGAATTCAGCAGGTAGTTGCAGACTCCTGTTGTCTAGGGAAACATCTGAGTGGCAGGTCAGGTGACTCTGCCTACTCCTGCTGCTGGTAGCCAGGTGGGAAACACCTGCTACAGCTTCCGGCCCCACCATACCTCTTCTGCCTGAACTCAGCTGGTGGGTGCAGCTTACCCTTGTCCTGGGAAACAACTGTGTAGCAGGGCAGGGCAAGTGGCCCCACCCACCTCCACTGCTGGTAGCCAGGCAGGCAGTGCCTGCTAGAGCTTCCAGCTTTGTGAGCATATTTCTGCCTGCATTTGCTGAGGGGAGCAAACTCCTGTTGCCCTAGAGACACCTAGATGGCAGGGCAGGCAACTCCACCCACCCCCACCTCTTAGAGCCACACCTGCTAAAGCTTCCAGCCCAGTGGTCCCACTTCTGCCTGAACTCTGTGTGCAGCCACAATGCCATGTTCCCGTGGGAAGCACTCAGACAGCAGATTAGGGTTAAGCTGGCAAAGATACGGCTTGTCTGCCAACTGTGGCCCCTGCCTGAGGGAGCCCTGTGCACCAGAACACCCAAGGAAAGAAATACAGGCATGGAGACAGTAATCGGAGGGGGCTCCTACAGGACCCACGAGCAGACTAGAATCAAAGCGAGTTGAGTGAACCCAGCTTATACCACAATCAAACCATCAAGGGTATCAAAGAAGACACAAGAAAAAAAAAAACGCATCCAAAGAATAACAACTTCAAAGACTGAAGGAACATCAGCCCACACATGTGAAAAAACCAGTGCAAGAACTCTAGCTACTCAAAAAGCCAGTGTCTTCTTACCTCCAAGTGACCACACTGGTTCCCCAGCAATGGTTCTTAACCACGCTTAAATGGCTGCAATGTCAGAAATAGAATTCAGAATGTGAATAGAAATGATCATCAACATTGAGGAGAAAGATGAAACTCAATCCAAAGAATCTAGGAAATACAATAAAACAATACAGGAGATAAAGACAAAATGGCCATTTCAAGAAAGAACCAAACTGAATTGATAGATTGGCTGTATAATGGAATCACAAGTATTCACAGCAGAATCAACCAGAGGAAAGAATCTCAGAGGTGAAAGACCAGCTCTCTGAAATATCTTAGACAGAAATTAAAAACAAAACAAAACAAAACAGAGTGAACAAAACCTCTGAGAAATATGGGATTATGTATAGAGACCAAATCTACAACTCATTGCTGTCCCTGAAAGAGAAGAAGAGAAAGCAAGCAACTTGGAAAACATATTTGAGGCTATCATTCACAAAATTTTCCCAACTTTGCTAGAGAGGTGAACATCGACATCCAGGAAATGCAGAGAATCCCTGTGAGATACTATACAAGATGACCATCACCAAGACACATAGACATCAGATTCTCCAAGGTCGAAATGAAAGAAAAAATGTTAAAGACAGCTAGAGAGAAGGGGCACACTCCCTACAAAGGGAACTCCATCAGGCTAACAGTGAATTTTTCAGCAGAAACTCTACAAGCTAGAAGAGATTGGGGGCTTATCTTCAGCATTCTTAAAGAAAAGAAATTCCAATAAAAAAACTTCATATCCAGCCAAACTAAGCTTCATAAAGGAAGGAGAAATAAGATCCTTTTTAAACAAGTAAAGTCTTTAGGGAATTCATTATCACTGGACCTACCTTACCTACCTACCTCTCTTGTCCTTAAGAGAGGGCTAAATATGGAAAGGAAAGACTGTTACTGGTCACCACAAAACACAAGTACATAGATCATTGACACTATAATGCAACCACACAATCAAGTCTGCAGTAATAACCAGCTCACTACACATTGACAGGATTGAACCTGCACATGTCAATACTAACCTTGAATGTAAACAAGCAAAATGCCCCAATTAAAAGGCACAGGGGGTCAAGCTAGATAAAGAAACAAGACCCAATTGTATGTTGTCTACAAGAGACCCATCCTACAAGCATTGATACCCGTAGGCTCAAAGTAAGGGGATGGAGAAAAGTCTACCAAGCAAATGGAAAGTAGAAAAAACAGGAGTTGCTATTCTAATTTCAGACAAAACAGACTTTAACCCAACAACGATTTAAGAGACAAAGAAGGGCATTACATAATGGTAAAGGGTTCAATTCAGCAACAAGAGTTAACTATCCTAAATATATATGCACCCAAAACAGGAGCGCCCAGACTCATAAAGCACATTCTTAGAGACCTATGAGGAGCCTTAGATAACGATGTAATAATAGTGGGAGACTTCAAAACCCCATGGACAGTATTAGAGACATCATAGAGGCAGAAAGCTAACAAAGATATTTGTGACCTGATCTCAACATTTGACTAAGTGGGCCTAACAGACAGCTACAGAACTCTTCACCCAAAACCAACAGAATATACATTCTTCTCATCTGCACATGCCACATACTCTAAAATTGACCACACAATCAGTCATAAAAAATTTCCTCAGCAGATTCAAAAACACCTAAATCATACTCAGCACAGTCTTGGACCACAGCTCAATGAAAATAGAAATCAATGCTAGGAAAACCACTCAAAACCATTCAGCCATGGGATGTGCTCTCTGCAGGGGTGCTGGCTGTTCTCCCTGAGTCCCTGACTCCCAGCCCCACGAAGCAGTCCCCATCCTACCACCCTCTGATCCCTGCTGCTTTCTTACCAGTTTGCTTTTTATCTGTGCCTTTAGGGAATGTTTTCTCAGGCCTTGGCAAACAAGGTACATCTTAAGATTGTATCCTTTATATGATCACAATTATCTTGAGTTATGCAGTGCCTCACTGAGACATCCTAGCTAAAATTAGGGTGGTTTTCCCCTTAGGCTTCAAGTAAACTCCCATGGAAAGTGTTCACAGACACAGAAAAACAAATTGACCAAGTCGGCAGAATTCTTAGTTTACAGAGGTAAAATATGTACTTTTCACGAAATCCTAGGCCACTGGTATTTGTTAGGCTTGAATGGAAAGAGGTTTCCCTGTTCCTTTAGGAAAGTGAGTTAAGAAAGAAAAAGTGACAAGAACAATAGGGACTTTTTCTTGGTCTCATGTCATCCTTCCCAAAGTAGAAGAGAGATTCCTTCTCTAGACCTCTGTATCTTGTCACACATTGCTGGCTTTCAATAAATGTTGAATAAATGAGTGAATGAAGATATTGAAAAAAAATTGCTGAAAAGCATGCAATTACATGGAAATTAAACAATCTTCTCCTGAATGACTTTTGGCTAAACAATGAAATTAAGGCAGAAATCAAGAAATTCTTTGAAACTAATAAGAACAATGATACAACATACCGGAATCTCTGGGACACAACTTCAGCAGTGTTAAGAGGGAAGTTTGTAGTGCTAAATGTTCACATAAAAACATTGGAAAGATTTTAAATTAACAACCTAACATCATAGCTAGAGGAACTAGAGAAACAAGAGCAAACCAACCCCAAAGCTAGTAGAAGACAAAAAATAACCAAAATCAGTGCTGAAGTGAAGGAAATTGAGATACACACAAAAATACAAAAGATCATTGAATCCAAGAGTTTGTTTTTTGGAAGAATAAATAAGAATGATAGGTTGCTAGCTAAGTTAATAAAGGGAAAAAGAGAGAACATCCAAATAAACACAATCAGAAATAACAAAGCACACATTACCACTGACCCTACAGAAATACTAAAAAAACCTTCAGAAACTATGATGAACACCTCTATGCACACAAACTAGAAAACTTAGAAGAAATGGCTAGATTTCTGGAAACATACCACCTGCCAAGATTGAACCAGGAAGAAACTGTATCCTGGAACAGACCAATAAAGAATTCTGAAATTTAATTAGTAATAAAAACTCTATCAACTAAAAAAAGCCCAGAAGCAGATGAATCCACAGTTGGATTCTATCAGATTTATAAAGAAGATCTGGTACAATTTCTGCTGAAACTATTCCAAAATAATTGAGGAGAAGGGACTCCTCCTTAACTCATTCTGTGAGTCCAGTGTCATCCTGATACCAAAATCTGTCAGAGACACAACAACAACAAAAAAACTTCAGGCTAATATTCTTGATGAACACAGATGCAAAAATATTCAACAAAATACTAGCAGACTGAATCTGACAGCACATCAAAAAGCTGATGTGCCACGATCAACTAGGCTTCATCTCTGGGATACAAGTTTTGTTCAACATATGCCAATCAATAAATGTGATTCACCACATAAACAGAATTCACCACATAAACAGAAACCACATGATCATCTCAATAGATGGAGAAAAGTCTTTCAATAAATTCAACATCTTTTCATGTTAAAAACTTGCAACAAACTAGGCATTGAAGGAACATACATCAAAATAATAAAAGCCATCTATGTAAAACATACAACCAACATTATACTGAATGGGCAAAAGCTGGAAACATTTCTCTTGAGAACAGGAAGAAGACAAGGATGCCTACTCTCACCATTCCTATTCAACATAGTATGGAAATCCTAGCTAGAGCAATAAGGCAAGAGAAAGAAATAAAATACATCTAAATAGGAAGAGATGAAGACAAACCATTTCTCTTTGCCAACGATTTGATTCTATACCTAGAAAACCCCATGATCTCTACCTAAAAGCTCCTAGATCTGAAAAACAACTTCAGCAGAGTTTTAGGGTACCAAATCAATGTGGAAAAACCAAAAGCATTTTTATACATCAACGATGTCCAAGCTGAAAGCCAAGTCAAGAATGCAGTCCCATTCAGAGTAACCACAAAAAGAATAAAATACCTAGGAATACAGCTAACTAGGGAGGTGAAAGATCTCTACAATGAGAATTACAAAACATTGCTCAAAGAAATCAGAGATACCACAGACAAATGGAAAAACATTCTGTGCTGATGGATAGGAAGAATCAATATCATAAAAATGGCCATACTCGACATTTGAATTCAGGAAATACAGAGAATGCCACCAAGATACTCCTTGAGAAGAGCAACTCCAAGACACATAATTGTCAGATTCACCAAAGTTGAACTGAAGGAAAAAATATTAAGGGCAGCCAGAGAGAATGGTCGGGTTACCCACAAAGGGAAGGCCATCAGACTAACAGCAGATCTCTTGGCAGAAATTCTACAAGCCAGAAGAGAGTGGGAGCCAATATTCAACAATCTTAAAGAAAAGAATTTTCAACCCAGAATTTTTTTTGTTATTTTTTTAAATTTTATTATTATTATACTTGAAGTTTTAGGGTACATGTGCACAATGTGCAGGTTAGTTACATATGTATACATGTGCCATGCTGGTGTGCTGCACCCATTAACTCATTTAGCATTAGGTATATCCCCTAAAGCTATCCCTCCCCCCTCCCCCCACCCCACAACAGTCCCCAGAGTGTGATGTTCCCCTTCCTGTGTCCATGTGTTCTCATTGTTCAGTTCCCACCTATGAGTGAGAATATTCGGTGTTTGGTTTTTTGTTCTTGCGATAGTTTACTGAGAATGATGGTTTCCAATTTCATCCATGTCCCTACAAAGGACATGAACTCATCATTTTTTATGGCTGCATAGTATTCCATGGTGTATATGTGCCACATTTTCTTAATCCAGTCTATCATTGTTGGACATTTGGGTTGGTTCCAAGTCTTTGCTGTTGTGAATAGTGCCACAATAAACATACGTGTGCATGTGTCTTTATAGCAGCATGATTTATAGTCCTTTGGGTATATACCCAGTAATGGGATGGCTGGGTCAAATGGTATTTCTAGTTCTAGATCCCTGAGGAATCGCCACACTGACTTCCACAATGGTTGAACTAGTTTACAGTCCCACCAACAGTGTAAAAGTGTTCCTATTTCTCCACATCCTCTCCAGCACCTGTTGTTTCCTGACTTTTTTAATGATCGCCATTCTAACTGGTGTGAGATGGTATCTCATTGTGGTTTTGATTTGCATTTCTCTGATGGCCAGTGATGATGAGCATTTTTTCATGTGTCTTTTGGCTGCATAAATGTCTTCTTTTGAGAAGTGTCTATTTATATCCTTCGCCCACTTTTTGATGGGGTTGTTGGTTTTTTTCTTGTAAATTTGTTGGAGTTCATTGTAGATTCTGGATATTACCCCTTTGTCAGATGAGGAGGTTGCAAAAATTTTCTCCCATTTTGTAGGTTGCCTGTTCACTCTGATGGTAGTTTCTTTTGCTGTGCAGAAGCTCTTTAGTTGAATTAGATTCCATTTGTCAATTTTGGCTTTTGTTGCCCTTGCTTTTGGTGTTTTAGACATGAAGTCCTTGCCCATGCCTATGTCCTGAATGCTATTGCCTAGGTTTTCTTCTAGGGTTTTTGTAATTTTAGATCTAACATTTAAGTCTTTAATCCATCTTGAATTAATTTTTGTATAAAGTGTAAGGAAGGGATCCAGTTTCAGCTTTCTACATATGGCTAGCCAGTTTTCCCAGCACCATTTATTAAATAGGGAATCCTTTCCCCGTTGCTTGTTTTTCTCAGGTTTGTCAAAGATCAGATAGTTGTAGATATGTGGCATTATTTCTGAGGGCTCTGTTCTGTTCCATTGATCTATATCTCTGTTTTGGTACCAGTACCATGCTGTTTTGGTTACTGTAGCCTTGTAGTATAGTTTGAAGTCAGGTAGTGTGATGCCTCCAGCTTTGTTCTTTTGGCTTAGGATTGACATGACGATGCGGGCTCTTTTTTGGTTCCATATGAACTTTAAAGTAGTTTTTTCCAATTCTGTGAAGAAAGTCCTTGGTAGCTTGATGGGGATGACATTGAATCTATAAATTACCTTGGGCAGTATGGCCATTTTCATGATATTGATTCTTCCTACCCATGAGCATGGAATGTTCTTCCATTTGTTTGTATTCTCTTTTATTTCATTGAGCAGTGGTTTGTAGTTCTCCTTGAAGAGGTCCTTCACATCCCTTGTTAGTTGGATTCCTAGGTGTTTCATTCTCTTTGAAGCAATTGTGAATGGGAGTTCACTCATGATTTGGCTCTCTGTTTGTCTGTTATTGTTGTTAAGAATGCTTGTGATTTTTGCACATTGATTTTGTATCCTGAGACTTTGCTGAAGTTGCTTATCAGCTTAAGGAGGTTTTGGGCTGAGACAATGGGGTTTTCTAGATATACAATCATGTCATCTGCAAACAGGGACAATTTGACTTCCTCTTTTCCTAATTGAATACCCTTTATTTCCTTCTCCTGCCTAATTGCCCTGGCCAGAACTTCCAACACTATGTTGAATAGGAGTGGTGAGAGAGGGCATCCCTGTCTTGTGCCAGTTTTCAAAGGGAATGCTTCCAGTTTTTGCCCATTCAGTATGATATTGGCTGTGGGTTTGTCATAGACAGCTCTTATTATTTTGAGATACATCCCATCAATACCTAATTTCTTGAGAGTTTTTAGCATGAAGCGTTGTTGAATTTTGTCAAAGGCCTTTTCTGCATCTATTGAGATAATCATGTGGTTTTTGTCTTTGGTTCTGTTTATATGCTGGATTACATTTATTGATTTGTGTATATTGAACCACCCTTGCATCCCAGGGATGAAGCCCACTTGATCATGGTGGATGAGCTTTTTGATGTGCTGCTGGATCCTGTTTGCCAGTATTTTACTGAGGATTTTTGCATCAGTGTTCATCAAGGATATTGGTCTAAAATTCTCTTTTTTGGTTGTGTCTCTGACCAGCTTTGGTATCAGGATGATGCTGGCCTCATATAATGAGTTAGGGAGGATTCCCTCTTTTTCTATTGATTGGAATCGTTTCAGAAGGAATGGTACCAGTTCCTCCTTGTACCTCTGGTAGAATTCGGCTGTGAATCCATCTGGTCCTGGACTCTTTTTGGTTGGTAAGCTATTGATTATTGCCACAATTTCAGCTCCTGTTATTGGTCTATTCAGAGATTCAACTTCTTCCTGGTTTAGTCTTGGGAGGGTGTATGTGTTGAAGAATTTATCCATTTCTTCTAGATTTTCTAGTTTATTTGCGTAGAGGTGTTTGTAGTATTCTCTGATGGTAGTTTGTATTTCTGTGGGATCAGTGGTGATATCCCCTTTATCATTTTTTATTGCATCTATTTGACTCTTCTCTCTTTTCTTCTTTATTAGTCTTCCTAGCAGTCTATCAATTTTGTTGATCCTTTCAAAAAACCAGCTCCTGGATTCATTAATTTTTTGAAGGGTTTTTTGTGTCCCTATTTCCTTCAGTTCTGCTCTGATTTTAGTTATTTCTTGCCTTCTGCTAGCTTTTGAATGTGTTTGCTCTTGCTTTTCTAGTTCTTTTGATTGTGATGTTAGGGTGTCAATTTTAGATCTTTCCTGCTTTCTCTTGTGGGCATTTAGTGCTATAAATTTCTCTCTACACACTGCTTTGAATGTTTCCCAGAGATTCTGGTATGTTGTGTCTTTGTTCTCGTTGGTTTCAAAGAACATCTTTATTTCTGCCTTCATTTCGTTATGTACCCAGTAGTCATTCAGGAGCAGGTTGTTCAGTGTCCATGTAGTTGAGCGGTTTTGAGTTTCTTAATCCTGAGTTCTCGTTTGATTGCACTGTGGTCTGAGAGACACTTTGTTCTAATTTCTGATCTATTACATTTGCTGAGGAGAGCTTTACTTCCAAGTATGTGGTCAATTTTGGAATAGGTGTGGTGTGGTGCTGAAAAAAATGTATATTCTGTTGATTTGGGGTGGAGAGTGCTGTAGATGTCTACTAGGTCCGCTTGGTGCAGAGCTGAGTTCAATTCCTGGGTATCCTTGTTAACTTTCTGTCTTGTTGATCTGTCTACTGTTGACAGTGGGGTGTTAAAGTCTCCCATTATTAATGTGTGGGAGTCTAAGTCTCTTTGTAGGTCACTCAAGAGTTGCTTTATGAATCTGGGTGCTCCTGTATTGGGTACATATATATTTAGGATAGTTAGTTCTTCTTGTTGAATTGATCCCTTTACCATTATGTAATGGCCTTCTTTGTCTCTTTTGATCTTTGTGGGTTTAAAGTCTGTTTTATCAGAGACTAGGATTGCAACCCCTGCCTTTTTTTGTTTTCCATTTGCTTGCTAGGTCTTCCTCCATCCTTTTATTTTGAGCCTATGTGTGTCTCTGCACATGAGATAGATTTCCTGAATACAGCACACTGATGGGTCTTGAGTCTTTATCCAATTTGCCAGTCTATGTCTTTTAATTGGAGCATTTAGTCCATTTACATTTAAAGTTAATATTGTTATGTGTGAATTTGATCCTGTCATTATGATGTTAGCTGGTTATTTTGCTCGTTAGTTGATGCAGTTTCTTCCTAGCCTCGATGGTCTTTACATTTTGGCATGATTTTGCAGTGGCTGGTACCGGTAGTTCCTTTCCATGTTTAGTGCTTCCTTCAGGAGCTCTTTTAGGGCAGGCCTGGTGGTGACAAAATCTCTCAGCATTTGCTTGTCTGTAAAGGATTTTATTTCTCCTTCACTTATGAAGCTTAGTTTGGCTGGATATGAAATTCTGGGTTGAAAATTCTTTTCTTTAAGAATGTTGAATATTGGCCCGTACTCTCTTCTGGGTTGTAGAGTTTCTGCTGAGAGATCCGCTGTTAGTCTGATGGGCTTCCCTTTGTGTGTAACCTGACCTTTCTCTCTGGCTGCCCTTAAGATTTTTTCCTTCAGTTCAACCTTGGTGAATCTGACAATTATGTGTCTTGGAGTTGCTCTTCTCGAGGAGTATCTTTGTGGCGTTCTCTGTATTTCCTGAATCTGAATGTTGGCCTGCCTTGCTAGATTGGGGAAGTTCTCCTGGATAATATCCTGCAGAGTGTTTTCCAACTTGGTTCCATTCTCCCCGTCACTTTCAGGTACACCAATCAGACGTAGATTTGCTCTTTTCACATAGTCCCATATTTCTTGGAGGCTTTGTTCGTTTCTTTTTATTCTTTTTTCTCTAAACTTCCCTTCTCACTTCATTTCATTCATTTCGTCTTCCGTTACTGATACCCTTTCTTCCATTTGATCGCATCGGCTCCTGAGGCTTCTGCATTCTTCACGTAGTTCTCGTGCCGTGGCTTTCAACTCCACCAGCTCCTTTAAGCACTTCAGTGTATTGGTTATTCTAGTTATACATTCGTCTAAATTTTTTTCAAAGTTTTCAACTTCCTTGCCTTTAGTTTGAATTTCCTCCTGTAGCTCGGAGTAGTTTGATCGTCTGAAGCCTTCTTCTCTCAACTCGTCAAAGTGATTCTCCATCCAGCTTTGTTCCATTGCTGGTGAGGAGCTGTGTTCCTTTGGAGGAGGAGAGGCACTCTGCTTTTTAGAGTTTCCAGTTTTTCTTCTCTGTTTTTTCCCCATCTTTGTGGTTTTATCTAGTTTTGGTCTTTGATGATGGTGATGTACAGATGGGTTTTTGGTGTGGATGTCCTTTCTGTTTGTTAGTTTTTCTCCTAACAGACAGGACCCTCAGCCGCAGGTCTGTTGGAGTTTGCTGGAGGTCCACTCCAGACCCTGTTTGCCTGGGTACCAGTAGCGGTGGCTGCAGAACAGCGGATTTCAACCCAGAATTTCATATTGAGCCAAACTAAGCTTCATAAGTGCAGGAGAAACAAAATCCTGTATAGACAAGCAAATGCTGAGAGATTTTGTCAACACCAGGCCTACCTTACAAGAGCTCTTGAAGGAAGCACTAAACATGGAAAGGAACTACCAGTACCAGCCACTACAAACACATGCCAAATTGTAAAGCCCATCAATACTAGGAAGGAACTGCGTCAACTAACGAGCAAAATAATCAGCTAACATCATAATGACAGGATCATATTCACACATAACAATATTAACCTTAAATGTAAATGGGCTAAATGCTCCAATTAAAAGACACAGACTGGCAAATTCGATAAAGAGTCAAGACCCATCAGTGTGCTGTATTCAGGAGACCCATCTCACGTGCATAGACACGCAGAGGCTCAAAATAAAAGAATGGAGGAAGATCTACCAAGCAATTGGAAAATAAAAAAAGGCAGGGGTTGCAATCCTAGTCTCTGATGAAACAGACTTTAAACCCACAAAGATCAAAAGAGACAAAGAAGGCCATTACATAATGGTAAAGGGATCAATTGAACAAGAAGAGCTAACGTAAATACAGGAGCACCCAGATTCATAAAGCAAGTCCTTAGAGACCTACAAAGAGACTTAGACTCCCACACAATAATAATGGGAGACTGCGACACCCCACTGTTAACATTAGACAGATCAACGAGACAGAAAGTTAACAAGGATATCCAGGAATTGAACTCAGCTCTGCACCAAGCAGACCTAATAGACATCTACAGCACTCTCCACCCCAAATCAACAGAATATACATTCTTCTCAGCACCACGTTGCACTTACTCCAAAATTGACCACATAGTTGGAAGTAGAGCACTCCTCAGCAAATGTAAAAGGACAGAAATTAGAACAAAGTGTCTCTCAGACCACAGTGCAATCAAACGAGAACTCAGGATTAAGCAACTCACTCAACCGCTCAACTACATGGAAACTGAACAACCTGTTCCTGAATGGCCCCTGGGCACATAATGAAATGAACGTAGAAATAAAGATGTTCCTTGAAATCAATGAGAACAAAGACACAACATAACCAGACTCTCTGGGACACATTTAAAGCAATGTATAGAGGGAAATTTATAGCACTAATTGCCCACAAGAGAAAGCAGGAAAGATCTAAAATTGACACCCTAACTTCACAATTAAAAGAACTAGAGAAGCAAGAGCAAACACATTCAAAAGCTAGCAGAAGGCAAGAAATAACCAAGATCAGAGCAGAACTGAAGGAGATAGAGACATAAAAAACCCTTCAAAAAATCAATGTATCTAGGAGCTGGTTTTCTGAAAGGATCAACAAAATTGATAGACTGCTAGCAAGACTAATAAAGAAGAAAAGAGAGAAGAATCAAATAGACACAATAAAAAATGATAAAGGGGATATTACCACTTATCCCACAGAAATATAAACTACCATCAGAGAATAATATAAACACCTCCGTGCAAATGAAGTAGAAAATCTAGAAGAAATGGGTAAATTCCTCGACACATACAAGACTAAACCAGGAAGAAGTTGAATACCTGAATAAACCAACAACAGGCTCTGAAATTGAGGCAATAATTAATAGCCTACCACCCAAAAAAAGTCCTGGACCAGATGGAGTCACAGCCAAATTCTACCAGAGGTACAAAGAGGAGCTGGTACCATTCCTTCTGAAACTATTCCAATCAATAGAAAAAGAGGCACCCCTCCCTAACTCATTTTATGAGGCCGGCATCATCCTGATACCAAAGCCGGACAGAGACACAACAACAAAAAAGAGAATTTTAGACCAATATCCTTGATGAACATTGATGCAAAAATCCTCAATAAAATACTGGCAAACCGAATCCAGCAGCACATCAAAAAGCTTATCCACCATGATCAAGTGGGCTTCATCCCTGGGATGCAAGGCTGGTTCAACATACGAAAATCAATAAACGTAATCCATCACATAAACAGAACCAAAGACAGAAACCACATGATTATATCAATAGATGCAGAAAAGGCCTTTGACAAAATTCAACAGCCTTTCATGCTAAAAACTGTCAATAAACTAAGTATTGATGGGACGTATCTCAAAATAATAAGAGCTATTTTTGGCAAACCCACAGCCAATATCATACTGAATGGACAAAAACTGGAAGCATTCCCTTTGAAAACTGACACAAGACAGGGATGCCCTCTCTCACCACTCCTATTCAACATAGTGTTGGAAGTTCTGGCCAGGGCAATCAGACAGGAGAAAGAAATAAAGGGTATTCAATTAGGAAAAGAGGAAGTCAAATTGTCCCTGTTTGCAGATGATATTATTGTATATTTAGAAAACCTGTTCGTGTCAGCCCCAAATCTCCTTAAGCTGATAAGCAACTTCAGCAAAGTCTCAGGATACAAAAATCAATGTGCGAAAATCACAAGCATTCCTATACACCAATAACAGACAAACAGAGAGCCAAATCATGAGTGAACTCCCATTTACAATTGCTTCAAAGAGAATAAAATACCTAGGAATCCAACTTACAGGGGATGTGAAGGACCTCTTCAAGGAGAACTACAAATCACTGCTCAACGAAATAAAAGAGGACTAAACAAATGGAAAAACATTCCATGCTCATGGATAGGAAGAATCAATATCATGAAAATGGCCATACTACCTAACATAATTTACACATTCAGTGGTATCCCCATCAAGCTACCACTGACTTTTTTTACAGAATTGGAAAAAACTACTTTAAAGTTCATATAGAACCAAAAAAGAGTCCACATTGGCAATAAAATCCTAAGCCAAAAGAACAAAGCTGGAGGCATCATGCTACCTGACATCAAACTATACTATAAGGCTACAGTAACCAAAACAGCATGGCACTGGTACCAAAACAGAGATATAGATCAATGGAACAGAACACAGCCCTCAGAAATAATACTACCCATCTACAACCGTCTGATCTTTGACAAACCTGACAAAAACAAGAAATGGGGAAAGGATTCCCTATTTAATAAATGGTGCTGGGAAAACTGGCTAGCCATATGTGGAAAGCTGAAACTGGATCCCTTCTTTATACCTTATACAAAAATTAATTCAAGATGAATTAAAGACTTAAATGTTAGACCTAAAACTATAAAAACCCTAGAAGAAAACCTAGGCAATAGCATTCAGGACATAGGCATGGGCAAGGACTTCATGACTAAAACACCAAAAGCAATGGCAACAAAAGCCAAAATAGACAAATGGGATCTAATTCAACTAAAGACCTTCTGCACAGCAAAAGATACTACCATCAGAGTGAACAGGCAACCTACAGAATGGGAGAAAGTCTTTACAATCTATCCATATGACAAAGGGCTAATATCCAGAATCTACAAAGAACTTAAAGAAGTTTACAAGAAAGAATCAAACAACTTCATCAAAAAGTGGGCAAAGTATATGAACAGACACTTCTCAAAAGAAGACATTTATGCAGCCAACAGACACATGAAAAAATGCTCATCATTACTGGCCATCAGAGAAATGCAAATCAAAACCACAATGAGATACCGTCTCACACCAGTTAGAATGGCAATCATTAAAAAGTCAGGAAACAACAGGTGCTGGAGAGGATGTGGAGAAATAGTAACACTTTTACACTGTTGGTGAGACTGCAAACTAGTTCAACCATTGTGGAAGACAGTGGGGTGACTCCTCAAGGATCTAGAACTAGAGATACTGTTTGACCCAGCCATCCCATTACTGAGTATATACCCAAAGGATTATAAATCATGCTGCTATAAAGACACATGCACACGTGTGTTTACTGTGGCACTATTCACAATAGCAAAGGCTTGGAACCAACCCAAATGTCCATCACTGATAGCCTGGATTAAGAAAATGTGGCTCACATACACCATGGAATACTATGCAGTCATAAAAAGGATGAGTTCTTGTCCTTTGTAGGGACATGGATGAAGCTGGAAACCATCATTCCAAGGAAACTATCACAAGGACAGAAAACCAAACACTGCATGTTCTCACTCATAGGTAGGAAGTGAACAATGAGAACACATGGACACAGGGTGGGGAACATCACACACTGGGGCCTGTCATGGGGTGGGGGAAGGAGGAGAGGGATAGCATTAGGAGATATACCTAATGTAAATGACGAGTTAATGGGTGCAGCACGCCAACATGGCACATATATACATATGTAACAAAGCTGCATGTTGTGCTCATGTACCTTAGAACTTAAAGTGTAATAAAATACAATAATAAAATGGCCATACTGCCCAAAGCAATTTACAGATTCAGTGCTATTCCTATCATACTACTAATAGTGTCTTTCACAGAGTTAGAAAAAGACTATTTTAAAATTCATATAGAACCAAAAAAGAGCCCAAATAGCCAAGGCAATCCTAAGTAAAAAAACAAAGCTGAAGGCATCATGCTACCTGACTTCAAACTATACTACAAGGCTACTGTAACCAAAACAGCATGGTACTGGTACAAAAACAGACACATAGACCAACGGAACAGAATAGAGAGCCAAGAAATAATGCTACACACCTATAATCATCTAATCTTCAACAAAGTCAACAAAGTCTAGCAATGGGAAAAGGACCCCCTGTTCAATAAATAGTGCTGGGATAACTGGGTAGTGTTTGTGAAAGATTGAAGCTGGACCCCTTCCTTATACCATATACAAATAGCAACTCAAGATGGATTAAAGACTTAAATGTAAAACCTGAAACTCTAAGTATCCTGAAGATAACCTAGGAAATACCATTCTGGACATAGGCCCTGGTGAAGATTTAATGAGGAAGATGTCAAAAGGAATTGCAACAAAAATGCACACTGACAAATGGAATCTAAAGTACTTCTGCACAGCAGAAGAAACTGTCAACAGAGAAAACAGACAACCTACAGAATGGGAGAAAATATTTGCATACTATGCATCCAGCAAAGGTCTAATATCCAGCATCTGTAAGGAATTTAGACAAATTTACAAGCAAAAAACAAACAACACCATTAAAAAGTGGGCAAAGGACATGCACAGATGCTTTTCAAAAGATGACATATACGTGGCCAACAAGCATATGAAAAAATCCTCATCTTACCATTAGACAAATGCAAATCAAAACCATGATGAGATACCATCTCACACCAGTCAGAATAGCTATTATTAAAAGGTCAAAGAGTAACAGATGCTGATTAGGTTGTGTAGAAAAGGGAACACTTATGCACTGTTGCTGGACATGTAAATTAGTTCAGCCATTATGAATGGCAGTTTGGTGATTTCTCAAATAACTTAAAACAGAAGTATAATTCGACCCAGCAATCCTATTATTGGGTACCTACCCAAAGGAATATAAATCACTGTACCATAAAGACACACGGAGATGTATGTCCATTGCAGCACTACTCTCAATAGTAAAGTCATGGAATCAGTCCAGATACCTATCAACAGTAGACTGAATAAAGGAAATGTGATACAGACATAACATGAAATAGTATGCAGCCATAAAAAGAAGATCATGTCCTTTGCAGCAACATGGATAGAGCTGGAGGCCATAATCACAAGTGAACTAATGTGGGAACATAAAAACAAATACCACATGTTCTCATGTGTAAGTATGAGCTAAACGTTGAGTACACTTGGACACAATGAAGGGAACAACAGACATCAGGGCCTACTTGAGCATGGAGGGAAGGAGAGGGAGAGAATTTTAAAAACTATCATGTACTGTGCTTATTACTTGGCTGATGAAATTATCTGTACACAAAAGCCCCAAGAAACACAACTTACCAGTATAAAAAATCTGCACATGTACCCCTGAAGCTAAAACAAAAGTTAAAAAAATGGGCAAAGGACCTGAATAGAAATTTCTCAAAAGAATACATATCAATGGCCAATAGGTATATGAAAAAATGCTCACCTTCACTAATTATCAGGGAAATGCAAATTAAACCCACAAAGATATATTACCTTACAACTATTAGAATGACTACTATAAAAAAGGTAAAATATATGTTTTGGAAATTATGTTGAGAGAAGGTAACCCTTACACATGGTTGGTAAGAATGTAAGTTAGTACAGCCATTACCAAAAACAGTATGGAGGTTCCTCAACAAACTAGAAAGAGAACTAACATATGATATAGCAGTTGTTTAACCAAGTATATATCCAAACTATATGATTTCAGTGTGTCAAAGAGATATCTGTACTCCCATGTTCATTGTGGCATTATTCACAATTCCCAAGATATGGAATCGACCTAAGTGTTCATCAACAGATGAATAAAGAAAAAATCTGGCCGGGCATGGTGGTTAATGCTGGCAATCCCAACATTTTGGGAGGCCAGGGTGGGAGGACCACTTGAGCCCAGGAATTTGAGAGTAGTAAGGTGTGATTGTGCCCCTGCCCTGCAGCCTGGGTGTCAGAGTGAGACCCTCTCTTTCTCAAAAAAAAAAGAAAGAAAGAAAAAAAAGTGCTATAAATGCACAGTGGAATACTATTTAACCTTTAAAAAGAGGGAAATCCTATCATATGCAACAATGTGAATGATCTCAGAGGATATTATGTTAAGTGAAATAAACTATGGATAGAAAGATGAATACTGCACAATTTCACTTTTATGTGGAATCTAAAGAAGTTGAATTCATAGAAAGAGAGAGTAGAATTGTGTTTACCAGGGACTCTGTGGTGGGGTTGAAATAAGTGGATTTGTGAGATGGTGAAAGGACACAAAATTTCAGTTAGATAGAATGAATATGTTCAAGACATATATTGTATAATATGGTGACTATAGTTAATAACAGCATATTGTACAGTTGAAAATTTCTAAGAGTAGATTTTAAATGTCACCACACAAAAAATGATATGTGAGGTAATGCATTTGTTTTGTAGCTTGATTTAGTCATTCTACAATGTATACATATATCAAAACTTGTGCACCATGAATATATACAATTTATACTACTTGTCAATTAAAAAATGAAGATAAAAAATTCCTGTAAAGCTTGATCCAAAATAGCTATTCAAATGTCATACTTTCTCAAGTTATTTTCAGCTTAAAAGCCCTTTTACAAATTATCTCATCTTATACTTGCAATGATCCCATAATGTAGAGGAAATAATATTATTTTTACAGATGCAGTAACTGAAATTTAAATAAGTTAAGTGACATTCAAAGTTGTACTGGGGTAGCCAGGACTTCATCTAAATCTTTTGAATTTATACCTACCTCTTCTCCATAGGACATTTTATGTATTAGTTAAAGCTGGCATAATGCTGTGTCGAGATCAATTTACCCATAGAACTCAGAGTGTATTTTGTAAGCTATTATATTTTCTTTATAATATTGAGAAGCCACTGCCAGAGAGTTGAACGTGTTCTCAGTAATTTTGTGTTTTCTTCGTATACCACATATTTCTGTAGGAAAAAAAAATATTGATAAGGGTTAGGTTCCCAGGGTTAACCCAAAACCTACCTAACAAATAGGTAGGTTTAATGACAAAGCAGGATTTGTCATTTGTTGCAACATTATAGCATTTTATCTATATTAGCTTCTATGGATCATGGCGGGGACCTAAAGCTACTTCTATCATGGCGGGGACCTAAAGCTACTTCTATGGGAATATGCATTATAGGTTAAAACAACTGATTTAGGAAAGATAATTTTAGAATATAATCAACTTGAAAATTAAATCTGGATAAATAGAGTTAGGATCAGTGGTTTAGGAAATACAAATCAAAATATAAATCTTCTGATTAGGGAGAATTAAATGAAAAAATGTATGTAAAGTACTTAACACAGTGTTTACCTCAATAAATGCTAGTAGATTCTCAAAAACCAATAGCTCATTGTCTCTCTTCTTTTTACTCATATTACTGATCCTTAGTGATTACCAACACTGCAATATAATCTCCATTCTGTCTCCTGGCTAGTATAGAACTACCTTATCTTAACACTGGACTGCTAAGCAGTGCGTTTTCGAAAGCCCTTTCAAGGCTCTTCTGAACTGCCAGCATCAAATGTTCCATTCATCTTACTTGTCTTTCTGGGCTTTCTTGGTCAGGAAAAATGTCCATGTGTTCATTCTGATTTTCTTATTTTCTTTCCCACTTTTAGGGAAAAACACAGAGTAAACATAGTTGTATATTGGTTTTAGACTTTGTGATATTTTAAAACATGTTTTATGTATCATTTAGAAAATATTTATCATCTGCTGTGTTCCAGGCACTGTTCGAGAAATTTGGGACACTACAATGAATGAAACTATCAGATAAACCCTTGATAATTTCTACCATACAGGAGTTTACATTCTCTATCATTGCTATTTCCATAAGTAATGACTGTAACAATCTTATGGCTGAAATACATTTTTGTTTTTATTCAACACTTTTCACTTATAACTAACTGAATTATAACTCCTTGATTTATAACTAAATTGTAGCCTTTTCAGTTATAATTTAGGCCTAACCATGCACAATTTTGAAAATGTACATAAATCAAGCATAACAAAATAATCTCTAGTATTATAGAAAGAGTACTGAAAATGAGTAGTCTGTACTCCAGTTCCAGCTCTCCTGTAAATGAATGTGCAACCTTGAGCAAGTTACATAAATTCTCCCAACTATGGGTAAAATTAAAATTTAAGATTGGATTGTCTCCAAAGTTCCTTCAGTTGTAAAAATTTCTGTGATCTTAAAGTTTTCAAAAAGGTATATAAAGTACCTTTCTTTTTTCTTTTTTTTTTTTGAACAAGTCAGCAAACTAAAATTCCAGTTTATTTTTGGACCACATTGTTTTACAGGTAGGCATTAACTCAAAAAACAAACAAACAAAAAAACCCAGCAATTTGAAATTTGATAGACAAAAGAGGAAAAAAAAGAAAACTTGTATTTATTTTTATTTTATTTTATTTTTGAGACAGGGTCTCGCTCTGCCACCCAGGCTGGAGTGCAGTGGCGTGATCTTGGTTCACTGCAACCTCTGCCTCCTTTCTGTTCAAATGATTCTTGAGCCTCAGGCTCCCGAGTAGCTGGGATTACAGGCATACACCATCACGCCTGGCTAATGTTTGTATTTTTTGTAGAGATGGGGTTTTTCCATGTTGGCCAGGGTGGTCTCAAACTCCAGGCCTCAGGTGATCTGCCCACCTCGGCCTCCCAAAGTATTGGGATTATAGGCGTGAGCCACCGTGCCTGCCCCAAATCTTTTATCTTTGGCCTTTTTAACCATTTCATACAAACCAATGACTTATAGTGCAGCTAAGTCCATACATGAAAAAATTTACTGGAATGCTTGGGATAAGATAGCTTTTTTGGTCATTGGTTTTGCTTTTTTTAAACAAGATTTTTCCTCCTTTGAGATTATAAATATGAACATGGTCACACCACAAGTAAAGTCAGAAGTAGGATAGAGAACAATCTGAAGGGTGGTTTGGTCATTGGAGATCATTAAAAATGGCTGACCCAAACAATATGTGCAAAAATATAAAATGTAAATTAAAAATACAAACAAATTTCCTTTTTAAAGTACTTCTAAAAAAACAAGCAGGGCCTTGGAAGTTTTAGTTCTTTTTCCTTCTCTGTTACAAATTCTTGTGGTTTTGTTTGGGTGGTAGAGAGCATGCATCATTTACAGGTAGCGCTGGGCCTCTCTCCTCAAAGGACCATGTGTTTAGATTCTGAGATGGAAAATGGAGAGTAAATATGTCATGGCAGCCTTTCAAATATTTTTTAACTTTTTTTTTTTTTTTTGCTCTCTGGTCATCCTTATTTGGTCTATTTTGGTATCAACATCGTCACCCTCATCAGCTGCCCATTTGCCCACAGCAGCCTCAGCTCCCTCATCTTCATCTCCATCCTGTTCCTCACCATTATCTTCTTATTTCTTTTCCTCTTCCTCCCCACCTCCTTCTTCTTCTTTTTCATCTCTCTCATTGCCAGCCTTCTCATCCTCATTTTCCTAATTAGCTTTCCTATTAGCAGGGGCATCTCTTCCATTTTCTGCCTCCCCATAACTTCCTTCTCCTTTATGCCCTTGGTGGTGATCTCGGAGCTGGTGTCCACGGCTGCTTCACAGTGGAGCATGCCAGTGATCCGATGCAGGGGATTAAAAAGAAAGTGAGAGTTCAGGGACTCTGGCAATAAAGCTGCAGAGTTTCCTGCTGTGGAGGTGGCTGCTGTGAGAAGGGAGCAGGACTGAGAACAATGCAAAGATGGCTTTTAAGAGCAGCCAGTGAGGCTAAAGTATCTTTTCTTTAGAATGTGATCTTTTCCTAATGACACTGTCAACTCATGGAGGATCCAGAATTCAAGTCTCATTATAAGTTAAAACTAGTGCTAGCACACTGAAGACATTCAATAGATACTTAATGAAATTATATCAATATGTGTTAGATTATCAAAAACTGTGAAATGTCTGAGATTTTATTCTATTGACAAACTAACAAGTTAGCATGCCATGGTTTCAGGATGCTGGCAGAAGAAATGAAACTCTGGGTCAGAGATGAAGGACAGTTGATTAATCACAGCAATAATAGTAGCCAGTGTATCATTTGTTTCAATTCTGTAAGCTCCTATTCCCACAGGGTGAAATAAAGAAGGCCAGATTATACCTGCACATGCAGTGAGCTGAATTATAGGAAGGAGCTCTGAGGCTAGGGCGTCAAATCTTTTATAGCATGTAGTAAGTATGCTTTACTGCCCTTTGACCTAGAAGGAGACATTATTACTTGCAAAGCTGCCCCCAAATCTGTTGCTGAAGCAGAGCTTATCTTCCAAGTGTTTACGGTGTAAACAAAATAGTTCAGAACAATAAGTCAGTGCATCTTCTCACAGGACATGAAGAAACAAGGGACATCCATGAATTGCCTTCCAACACAGAGTATTAGAATTATTGTTATATTAAAGGATAAAATAGCTGGGCATGGTTGCATGTGCCTGTAATCCCAGCTACTAGGGAGGCTCAGGCAGGAGAATCACTGAACCTGGGAGGTGGAGGTTGCAGTGAGCCAAGATTGCGCCATTGCACTCCAGCCTGGGTGACAAGAGTGAAACTCCGCCTAAAAAAGAAAAAAAAAAAAAGCTAAGTTTAGACTTGATCTTATCTATCTCTACCAACTAAAATATTAGAAACTGATAAACATGTGCCCTTTATATAAACAGTCTTCAGAAGGGAGCACAATCTGAAAGCAACATTTAAGGAAATTCTTGAATGTTGCTGAATACACAGATCAAACATTTAACTATGCTTACTCATTGACTCAAGGAAAGGATGGAAAGGTAGCTCATATAATAATTCAAGTGTTTTACATATAAAGTAATTGGGCTGTGTGTCAATGTCTGGGGATTCAGAGATTGTTAAAGAACACAAGGTAAACACATACAATCATTTGTAAGATATGTTTTTAAATTTCAAGAATAAGTTTATTTCAGACATTTCTTTCACTTTATCAAATTTCTTAATGAAAAATGAAACCCCAGATACCATATTTATGTTATTTTGAGGTCGTGTTCATAAATATAGGTGTTGTTTTTATGTTAAGTAGGAATTGTTAGCAACTTAACTAGTAGTGATTGTAAACAGACAACAACAAATCCTACAAACCAGACATCAGTGAAAACAAACCAACAACCAAAAATTACTATTTGTACCTTTAAATTCGTAAGCATTTTTTAGAGTTTGTTTGACAAACTTAGGTTGGTTTTAAAATTTAGCTCAGTGACTCAGTTGCAGCTGCTCCAAATAAT
Source organism: Pongo abelii (assembly GCF_028885655.2). Classification (NCBI taxonomy): domain Eukaryota; kingdom Metazoa; phylum Chordata; class Mammalia; order Primates; family Hominidae; genus Pongo; species Pongo abelii. The sequence continues at coordinate 119,553,330 of NC_071992.2, forward strand.
TGGTCATGAGCTTTTTATACTAGCTGGCTTAATCTAACAGAGTGCAGCTTCCTGCGGCTTTTTCCTCTCTGTGACCAAGAATCTGAAATATATATATATCTTAAGAGATTATTTTAGTCATTTATATTTAAGAATAACAACTTAGTATAGGCTTAAAAAAGAGCAATTTTTATATACTTTTTATTTTAGATAATTTTGATCTGGCTAGATAAAACTAATAGGAATTCCAAATGACTATATATTTTAAAAATAAGAAACCTACCCATTGAATCAATTTAGAAAATCCAGGCATATGAAAGAAGTACTCCTTTCAGTTAGAAATAGCTACTTTAACACTTGTTATGTAGCCCAATCACTGTGTCTTGATATTTGATTTATTGCTTCTGTAATGATTAAAATTATTTCTCTGTTATGACAGTGGTAGAAGTCAAGAGATACATAAACATTACCAGTTCTTACCCATCGAAAGACATTCCTTGTTTAGAAAAACCCCCCAAACCACAGCACCACTTCTTTTCTCATATCAGCAACAACAAAACTAGAGCAACAAAACAAAAAAGTGTGCTCCTATTATATCTTGGGTTAATAAATGTTAGCTTCTTGACAGCCATAAAAGTGAGTTAATGCCTACCTGAATGGGTTACTCAAGATCTTTATATGGGAAGGTGTTTTTTTCCCTGCCTTTGTTTTTATGGCCTGTATTAGTCCATTTTCATTTGGGTGATAAAGACATACCTGAGACTGGGCAATTTACAAAAGAGAGGTTTAATGGACTTACAGTTCTACATGGCTGGAGAGGCCTCACGATCATGGTGGAAGGCAAGGAGGAGCAAGTTACATGTTACATGGATAGTGATAGGCAAAGAGAGAGCTTGTGCAGGGAAACTTGCTCTTATAAAATCATTAGATCTTGTGAGACTTATTCACTATCATGAGAACAGCATGGGAAAGACCTGCCCCAATGATTCAGTTACCTCCCACTGAATCCTTCCCACAACACGTGGGAATTCAAGATGAGATTTGTGTGAGGAAACAACCAAACCATATCATTTCGCCCCTGGTCATTCCCAAATCTTATGTCTTCACATTTCAAAACCAATCATGCCTTCCTAACAGTCTCCCAAAGTCTTAACTCATTTCAGCATTAACTCAAAAGTCCACAATCCAAAGTCTCATCTGAGACAAGGCAGTCCCTTCTGCCTATGAGCCTGTAAAATCATAAGCAAGTTAGTTACTTCCTAGATACAGTGGGAGTACAGGCATTGAATAAATACAGCTGTTCCAAATGGGAGAAATTGGCCAAAACAAGGGGCTACAGGCCCCATGCAAGTCTGAAATCCAGTAGGGCAGTCATTAAACCTTAAAGTTCCAAAACAGTCTCCTTTGACACCATGTCTCACATCTAGGTCATGCTGATGCAAGAGGTGGGTTCCCATGGTCTTGGGCAGCTCCACCCTTGTGGCTTTGAAGGATACAGCCTCTCTCCCACTGCCTTCATGGGCTGGTGTTGAGTGTCTGCAGCTTTTCCAGGTGCATGGTGCAAGCTGTCAGTGGGTCTACCATTCTGGGGTCTGGAGGACGGTGGCCCTCTTCTCATAGCTCCACTAGGCGGTGCCTCAATAGGGACACTGTGTGGAGACTCCGACCCCACATTTGCTTTCTCCACTGCCCTAACAAAGGTTTTCTATGAGGGCCCCGTCCCTGCAGCAAACTTCTGCCTGGGCACCTAGGCATTTCCATACATCTTCTGAAATCTAGGTGGAGGTTCCCAAACCTCACCTCTTGATTTCTGTGCACCCACAGGCTCAACACCATGTGGAAGCTGCCAAGGCTTGGGGCTTCCACCCTCTGAAGCAACAGCCTGAGCTGTACCTTGGCCCCTTTTAGTCAAGGCTGAAGCAGCTGGGACACAGGGCACCAAGTACCTAGACTGCACACTGAAGGGGGACCCAGGGCCTGGCCCACAAAACCAGTTTTTCCTCCTAAATCTCCAGGCCTGTGATGGGAGGGGCTGCAGCAAAGGTCTCTGACAAGCCCTGGAGACATTTTCTCCATTATCTTGGTGATTAACATTCAGCTCCCTGTTACTTTTGCAAATTCCTGCAGCTGGCTTGAATTTCTCCCCAGAAAATGGAATTTTCTTTTCTATCACATTATCAGGCTGTAAATTTTCCACACTTTTATACTGTTTCCCTTTTAAAACTGAATGCCTTTAACAGCACCCAAGTCACATCTTGAATGCTTTGCTGCTTAGAAATTTCTTCACACAGATACCCTAAATCATCTCTCTCAAGTTCAAAGTTCCACAAATCTCTAGCACAGGGGTAAAATGCCGCCAGTCTCTTTGCTAAAACATAACAATAGTCACCTTTGCTCTAATTCCCAACAAGTTCCTTATATCCATCTGAGACCACTTCAGCCTGGATTTCATTGTCCATATCATTATCAGCATTTTGGTCAAAGCCATTCAACAAGTCACTAGGGAGTTCCAAACTTCTCCATATTTTTCTTTCTTCTCCTGAGCCCTCCAAACTGTTCCAACCTCTGCCTGTTACCCAGTTCCAAAGTCACTTCCACTTTTTTGTGTATCTTTTCAGTAGCACCCCACTCCTGGTACCAATTTACTGTATTAGTCCATTTTCATGCTGGTATTAAAGACATACCCAAGACTAGGCAATATACAAAAGAAAGAGGTTTAATGGACTTACAGTTCCACATGGCTGGGAAGATCTCACAATCATGGCGGAAGGCAAGGAGGAAAAAGTCACATCTTACATGGATGGTGGCAGGCAAAGAGAGAGCTTGTACAGGGGAAACTCTCTTCTAAAACCAGCAAATCTCATGAGACTTATTCACTATCATGAGAAAAGCACGGGAAAGACCTGCCCCCATGATTCAATTACCTTTCACTGGTCCCTCCCACAACACATGGGAATTCAAGATGAGAGTTGGGTGGGGACACAATCAAACCATTTCATGGCCTTAAATCACAGTCCACATTGTTGCACTGCAGTGCCTAATTCTGTTGCATACTCTTGGTCTTAATTCTCCTGCACAGGAGAAGAACATAACTTTTGTTAAGACATCCATTAAAGTTAATCTCTTTGTTCAACTCATCCAAAGTGTGTTTATTTGAAATATGATTATGTGCAAAATTTAACTGATTTAAAACAACTCCATCAGATTCTACACCTTTAAATGAGTATCGTCTTCTTCAAAGTAGTCACCTTGGGAGACTATGGGTTTATTCCAGCCATCTGTCATTGTTTGTATTAGGGTTCTCTAGAGGAACAGAACTAATAGGATAGATGTATATATAAAGGGGAATTTATTAAGGAGTATTGACTCACATAATCACAAGGTGAAGTCCCACAATAGGCCATCTGCAAGCTGAGGAGCAAGGAAGCCAGTCTGAGTCCCAAAACCTCAAAAGTAGCGAGGCTGACAGTGCAGCCTTCAGTCTGTGGCTGAAGGTCCAAGAGCCCCTGGCAAACCACTGGTGTAAGTCCAAGAGTCCAAAAGCTGAAGAACTTGGAGTCCAATGTTTGAGGGCAGGAAACATCCAGCATGGGAGAAAGATGAAGTCCAGAAGCCTTGGCCAGTCTAGTCCTTCCACGTTCTTCTGTCTGCTTTTATCCTAGCTGTGCTGGCAACTGATTAGATGGTGCCCACCCAGATTGAGGGTGGGTCTGCCTCTCCCAGTCCACTGACTCAAATGTTAATCCTTTAGCAACACCCTCCCAGATACCCAGGAACAATACTTTGCATCCTTCAATCCAATCAAGTTGACACTCAGCCATCACACTGGTCTTACCATTTTTTAGGAATTAGGCGTGGTTATCTTTTTGAAGAGTGAGAGTGAGGAGAGAGAGACTAAACGTTATATGACACAGCTCTATCTTCAGCTTTTTAACCACACATGTGGAGAAGCCTCATACTTGGGACTTTTACTGGGTTCTATTTATGTTGTCATCTGAGACTTGACAGACATATGGGCTAAAGACATGTATGTGTACGGAAGTTCATTGTTTCTCATTAAGATTTACACTAGCCTAGGAACTACATAGCATCTGTGCCCTGGTTAGTGACAGAATGAATAGTCTAGGTGCAGTTTATGAAAGCTGCCATACAGCAACTCTCTTTAGCTCCAGTGGCCTTTGTTAGATGTAAATGTACTAAAGTGAAGGAGGGAGGGAGAAGGAAATCTGATTTTGTGCTGTTTAATGTTTTTTTTTTTTTGGAGACGAGGTCTCACTCTGTTGTTCAGGCTGGAGTGCAGTGGTGCCATCTCAGCTCACTGCAGGCTCGACCGCCTGGGATCAGGTGATCCTTCTACCTCAGCCTCACAAGTAGCCAGGACTACAGGCATGCACCACCACACCTGCTAATTTTTGTATTTTTTTGTAGACACATCGTTTTTGCCATTTTGCCCAGGCTGGTCTCGAATATCCGAGCTCAAGCAATCTGCCCACCTTGGCCACCCAAAGTGCTGGCATTACACTGCACCTGGCCTAGCAAGTGTTTTGACCCTGTGGAATTTTACATAATTGTATAAAAAGGAGCAAGTTGAGAAGAATGAGATGTAGAATTTTACTGAAGATGAAGGCCAAGAATAGGTTTACTATACTGTTAATATTGGTGCTGTAGTCTTATGGAGTATCAGTGATGCCAGTGGGTTTAGGGAGGCCTCTGAACATTGGTGAGACCTTGACCCCAGCCACTGTCCAGGTTCTTGACACCTTTGCAAGAGAGTTCAAGGACGAGTCAAAGCAAAAGTAGAAAGTATTTTTTGTAAAGTGAGAGTACACACTCAAGGGTGGGAGTATAGGCCTACTCAGGAGAGTATGTTGTGCCCAATATGTTTGGGGTTTGTCCAAACCAAAAAATGTTTTTCAAATTAAGAGGCAGAATGATCATAAGGATTTCTGGGAAGAGAATAAAATTTCTTGGAATTGAGTTGCCACTGAGTTTTATAACAAACATAGGTATACCTGGAACTGTCATGGTTCTGGTGAGATGTGGTTTAGTATAATAATGAGTTTATAATTGAACCTGGGGTACAATTTGAGTCAAATCCAGTGGATGTTAGATCTAGCTTGTCTTAACTGGTATTTCTTACATCCTGTTTGTCAGGGTCTTGTTGGCTCCTCCCACTTCCCCATTCCTGTAGCTGGTTTCTGTGTCCCTTCTATGTTAGTCATGTGAAACTGTTGCCTGGTATTTCCTATTTCTTCTGTGACCACCCCATATTCCTGTCTCATAAGGAAGCAAGAAAAGGGCTCTCTTTCTCAGTTGTTTCAGGGATATGTTCAAAGTTGTCATTTTCTATAGATTTTCAACACTGCTCTGATACCCTTCACTCTCAGCTGGTGACCTGACTTCCTACTTTGTTGGGAAAATGGAGTGTATAACATGTGTTCTCTTGGTTTTTCTACTTTCCACTTAATACTTGCTTGGATATATTTACGTATATTTGTATTTTGTAGTGAACATTTATTGATTACTTCTCCCAGGATAGAAACCTGTTCCTTCTATCCAATTGTATTCTAAATTTCCTAGCCATCTAGTTTAGGTGGTAATTACTTTGTAACAAGATGTATGGAATCTTCAAGAGCAAAGATGGTCTTGTTCTTGTTCAAGAGCAAAGATGGTCTTGTTCTTGTTCAAGAGCAAAGATGGTCTTGTTCCTTTCCTATATCGTTGTACTGATTATTCCTATCCTTTACTAACCTTTCATTTTCCTGGCCAATTCTTACTCAGTTATCTCCGTTTCTGTCTCCTTGAATCCCTTCATTGAGATAATTCACATACTGTACAATTCAGCCTTTCAAAGTGTTGAGTTCAATGCTTTCTGGTATATTCTCAGAGTGGTGCAACTATAACCACAGTCTAATTTTAGAACATTTTGTTCTTTTGTTCCTCCTGAAAGAAACCCTGTACCCGTTAGCATTCAACTCCTCCCTTTTCCCTTCCTTCATTCTAGGCAACCACTAATCTTTCTATGGATTTGCCTGTTCTGGAGATTTCATATAAACAGAACCATACAGTATGTTGTCTTTTATGACTACTTTCACTTAGCATAATGTTCTCGAGGGTCATTCATGTCATAACGTGTCAGTACTCACTTCTTTTTTTATTGTGGTAAAATGCACATATAAAATTTTACCATGTGGCATTTGGTACATTTGCAGTGTTGTGCAAACATCACCACTATCCAGTTTTGGAATATTTTCATCACCCCAAAAGGAAACCCTGTATTCACTAAACACTTGCTCCCCATTATTCCCTCATCCCAGCCACTAATCTGGCAACCACTAATCTCTTTTCTGTCTCTCTAGATTTGTCTGTTCTCATTATTTTATATAAATGGAATCATACAGTATGTAATTTTTTTGTGTGTCTGGCTTCTTTTACTTAGAATAATGTTTTCAAGGTTCATTCATGTTGTAACATGTATAGTACTTTTTTGTTTTCTTTTATGGCCAAATAATAATCTGTTGTATGAATATGCCACATATATGTGGACAAATGTCCATCAGGTGATTTATTTCCACTTTTTTGACCATTATGAATAATGCTGTGAACATTCATCTACAAGTTTTTGTGTATGTGTGTGTTTTCATTGTGCTTGGATATATACCTAGGAGTGGAATTGCTGGGTCATGTGGTAACTCTAGGTTTAAGTTTTTAAAAAACTGCCAGACTTTTCCAAAGGGTTGCACTATTTTACATTCCCACCAGCAATGTGTGAGGGTTTTACTTTTTCCACATCCTTCTCAACACTTGTTATTTTCTCTTTTTGGTTGTTTGCATCCTGGTCGGTATGAAGTAGTATCCCACTGTGGGTTTGCCTTGCATTTCTCTAATGACAAATGATGGTGAGCATCTTTTCATGTGCTCATTGGCTGTTTTTATATTTTATTTGGAGAAATATATATTCAAATCCTTGGCCTGGCATGGTGGCTTATGCCTGTAATCCCAGCACATTGAGAGGTTGAGGTGGGAGGATTGCTTGAGCCCAGGAGTTCAAGACCAGCTTGGGCAACATAGTGACACCTTATCTCTACAAAACAAATATATAAATAAAAGTAAATGAAATAAAAACAAAAAAAATTTAGCTGGGCTTGGTGGTGTGCCTCTGTAGTCCCAGCTACTCAGGAGGCTGAGGTGGGAGGATTCCTTGAGCCTGTGAGGTCGAGGTGGCACTGATCTGTGATCCTGCTACTGCACTCCAGCCTGGGTGACAGAGCAAGACCCTGTTTCAAAATAAAATAAGAATAAAATAAAGTAAAATAAATTAAAATTATGGTGCAGAGTTGGTTCAATCACAGTTTTATAACCTTGTTTATCAAGAGTGAAAATTGGAGATTATTAAAAGTAGCTAAAAAGCTAACACATGTCAGTGTTTAATGTTTCTGTAATGTAACAGTGTAATGTTTCTGTTGGTAAGGCTTACATCTAAGTCTGATGCAGAATTCTTAATGTTGTGGGAACAATCCTTTTCTCAGCCACATAGTATTCACTGGTGCTATAAGTCTGGAAGAGACTGGCCATGGGTAGTATTTCTTGTCTTCAGCTGTAACTGTGATCAGCTGTGACTGTGCAGTATCAGCAAGTGCACTTTGTATCTTTTCTAGAAGTATTTCCCTAGATAAACAATATGTAGCAGCTTCATGGTTTTGTTCTTCTAGCTTACATAAGGGAGTAGCCTATGAAGCAGCTGTAGATTCTTCACTGGGTAAGGAATCTATCAAAACATGAATGTCTTTTGCTGTTTGTGCAATCAGTGCTATAAGAAGCTGAGCATATTCTTCTGTAGGGTTAGCTGGCTGGTCTTTGTTAATTGCTGTCTGAATATTATTAAAAGAGGCAGGAAGACCACATTGCTGCAACACATCAGTGGCATTGCAAAACTGATCTGCAAGCAAGTTCATGGTGTTTTACAGCTGCATGAGCTGATCACTGTGTTCCTCTTGCTCTTTTCACTTTCTTGATGGAGGCCTTTGCACAAATTTAATTTCGATGTCCAATTTATCTTTTGTTTTTGTTTTTGTTCCTTGTGCTTCAGTGTCATATCGAAGGAAACCATTACCTAACCCAAGGTCATGAAAATTACTTTTATGTTTTCTTCTAAGAGTTTTATGGTTTTGGCTTTGACATTTAGGTCTTTAATCCCCTTGGAGTTAATTTTATATGATGTGAAATAGGAGTCTAACTTCATTCTCTTGTAATGGATAAACAGTTTTCTCAGCACCATTTGTTGTAAATACTATTCTTTCTCTAATGAATAGCCTTTGCACCTTTGTCAAAAATCAATTTGTCATTGATACAAGGGCTTATTTCTGGACTTCAGATCAATAGAACTGATCTGCAAAAAGCTAACTTGGATTTTGATACTAATTGTATTGAATCTGTAGGTCAATTTAGGGAATATTGCTGTCTTAACAATATTAAGTTTTGTGACTTATGGACATGGGGTGTCTTTCCATGTATTTAAATCTTCTTTAATTTTTTTCCAATAATGATTTGTAGTTTTCAGTATACAAATCTTACACTGCTTTTGTTAAATTTGTACCTCAGTATTTTTTTCTTTTTGATTTTTTTTTAAGATACAGGGTCTTGCTCTTTTGCTCAAGCTAGAATATAGTGGTGTTGATTTCAGCTCACTGTAGCCTTGAAATCCTGAGCTCAGACAATCTTCCTACATCTGCCTCCTGAGTAGCTAGGACTACAAGCATGTGCTACTACACCTGGCTAATTTTATTTATTTATTTATTTTCAGAGACAGGGTCTTGCTAGGTTGCCCAGGCTGGTCTTGAACTCCTGGCCTCAAGCAGTCCTACTGCCTCAGCTTCCCGAGTTGCTGGGATTATAGTTGTGAGTCATCATGCCTGGCTCATGCTATTTTAAACATGCAATTGTTTTCATAATTTCATTTTGGAAATGTTCTTTGCTAGTGTCTGGAAATACAATTGATCTTTGAATATTGGTCTTGTATCCTGCAATTAGTTTTAGTCTACTCAGTTCTTAACACTTTTGTCAAATATCATGTGTTCCAGGAAGTTTTTACATATCCTTTAGGACTGCATTAGGTAACCCTTCTTTATGTTGCCCTAAATCCTTTCCTGTACCTTCATTATACAATGTACTTCTATGCTGCTTTGTTGTTGTAGGTTGTTTCTAGACCTCTCATCTAAACTCTTAGATTGATTTTCAGTACTGATGTTGCCAGCAAATTCTCCACAAAGAATAGAGTTTTGGAAAAATAGCACCAATTAAAAAATAGAGTTAGAATTGAAAAAATTATGAGTTATCTCATGCTTTATTACTTATTTATTCATTATCAAGACAATTTTTTGAGTTCTTTAAATGAGTTAGCTAAACTCACATGCATATTGAATGTTCTTATAAATAAGTCTCTCCCATTTCATAAATCCTCTGATGCTTTGCTTCTCTAAACTTTTCCAGGAAAAAATTTTTGCAGGAGATTGTAAATATGTTTAGGTGTGGAAAAGGTCGATAATGCGCCAGCACACTGAGAGTACCTTAGGAGCATGAAATTGTGTTTTATTTATTGGTAGCATAGTCCCCAGTTGTTAGCATGGTCCCTGATAACATGATAGGTATCAATAAATTAATTATTGAATTAATGTTTCTACCTGCAAATCTTAAAGATAGCTTGTTAAAAAATAACACATTTATTGAGCACCTACTAAGTACCAGTCACTAGTCTAGTCTCTGTTTTGTATAGTGATTAGAGCTTTCAAGGAGCTTAGCTTTTAATAAGTAGGGAGAACTCAATATTTCCAGGTAAAGTTTGCAATTAAAAGTAATTGCAAAAGCTGCAATTACTTTTGCACCAACCTAAGTATTTACTGACAAAAGCTATTGTTTTTACTGTTTTTCCTATACCAATGACTCAAAATAAATATTTTGGAGCCTCCTTTGACTGTTCCTATACTGTCCTAATGATCAGTTGGTCTACTTATAATTTTTCCTTTTTCCTGTCTATATAAATTCTCACTCATTTTTCTTATCTGTTATGATCTGCCATCAATGTTAGAGAACACAGACTGTTAACTAGATCATAAATTTGACAACAGCAGCTGTGATGTGTCTATGCTCTAGTATTGTGTTTGGTACATACCATGTATTCATTAAGTGTTTATTGAATGAATAAAGAATGTCACTTATGATCTCAAAAACATCATGGATACCTATGTTCAACAAAATAAAATTTCAAATCCCCTAATATACAACATTCTTAATAGTCTGATCAATTTACATTTCCAACCACATCTGCATTGTTCCCCTTTTCCCACCTTAACACACACAAGCCTCCTTGAAGTTTCTTGAAAATACTGTAATAGGATGTTAATGGAGATGGAATATTAACTTATCAACTGGGAGTATAGAATAAAGCTGCTTTCCTTTGTTTACTTTTGGTGTGGATACTGTGACAGCAAATAGTGAAAACCTAATTGTTTGGCACACATAGATTTCTTATATATGGCATATATATTTGTCATATGTATGTTTGTGTGTATATGTATATATGTACCTACTATATGTGTATATATGCATTTCTATTTTTGTGATTTATAGGCAAAAGATGTTATATTAATACTTTTTGTTGTGAGTAAAAAAAAACTCACCTTACACTAGCTCAAGGAAAGCAAAAAGAAATGTTCATATTGGTTCATATAACTGGAAAGTCCAATAGGTAACTGGATTCAAAGCCTCAAAGAATATCTTTAGGACTCTCTCCATTGGTCTCTTGGTTCTGTTTTCTTTTGTTTGCTTCAAAAATTTTCTTCTGTCTGTTCTGCAACTGGGAAAGACACACTGCTTCCATATTTAGGCTGCATTGTCCAAAATTAATAGTTCCCTCCCATATTTCTAATGCAAATAACAAAAGCAACAGCATCAATAATAGTAATAGTGTATCCAGAATTGGTTCCTTCTGGTGGGTTCTTGGTCTCTCTGACTTCAAAAATGAAGCCATGGACCCTCGCAGTGAGTGTTACAGTTCTTAAAGATGGTGTGTCAGGAGTTTGTTCCTTCCGATGTTCAGATGTGTCTGGAGTTTCTTCCTTCCGGTGGGTTCGTGGTCTCGCTTGACTTCAGGAGTGAAGCTGCAGCCCTTCTTGGCAAGTGTTACAGCTCTTAGAGGTGGTGTGGACCCAGAGTGAGCAGCAGCAAGATTTATTGTGAAGAGCGAAAGAACAAAGCTTCCACAGCATGGAAGGGGACTCGAGCGGGTTACTGCTGCTGGCTGGGGTGGCCAGTTTTTATTCCCTTATTTGGCCCTGCCCACGCCTTGCCGATTGGTCCATTTTACAGAGCACCGATTGGTCCATTTTACAGAGTGCTGATTGGTCCATTTGTACAGAGTGCTGATTGCTGCGTTTACAAACTCCAAACTGCTTTCCACAGGGGCTGAACTAATTGACATTCACACCAACAGTGTGTAAGCATTCCTTTTTCTCTGCAGCATTGCCAATATCTGTTTTTTTTTTTTTCACTTTTTAATAATGGCCATTGTGACTGGTGTGAGATGTATCTCATTGTGGTTTTATTTGCATTTCTCTGATGATTGGTGATGTTGAACATTTTTTTCATGTTTGTTGGCCATTTGTATGTCTTTTTTTGAGAAATAACTGTTTATGCTCTTTGCCAACTTTTTAATGGGGTCATTTATTTTTTATTTGTCAATTTATTTAAGTTCCTTATAGATTTTGGATATTAGTACTTGGATACATAGTTTGCAAATATTTTCTCCCATACTGTAGTTTGTCTGTTTACTCTGTTGGTAGCTTCTTTCGCTGTAGAGAAGCTCTTGAATTTAATTAGGTCCCAGTTGTCAATTTTTGTTTATGTTTCATTTGCTTTTGAGGTCGTAGTCATAAATTCTTCCCCTAGGCCAATGTCCAGATAAGTATTTCCTAGGTTTTCTTCTAGGATTTTTATCGTTTGAGGCCTTACCCTTACGTTTAAGTCTTCAATCCATTTTTTTTTTTCTAGATAGAGTCTCGCTCTGTTGTCCCGGCTGGATGTGGTGGTGTGATCCCGGCTCAGGTCCTCCGCCTCTCAGGTTCAAGTGGTTCTCATGCCTCAGCCACCCAAGTAGCTGGGACTACAGGTGCATGCCACCATGCCCAGTTAATTTTTGTATTTTTTTTTTTTTTCAGTAGAGACGAGGTTTCACTATGTTGGCCAGGCTGGTCTTGAATTCCTGACCTCAAGTGATCCACCTGTGTCAGCCTCCAAAAGTGCTGGGGTTACAGGCGTGAGCTACTGCAGGTGGCCTTGTCTTTAATCCATCTTGAGTTAATTTTTGAATATGGTCGCAGTGAGGGGTCCGGTTTCATTATTCTGCATATTGCTAGCTAGTTTGTTTATTACTATTTATTGAATAGGGTATCCTTTCTCCATTGTTTATTTTTGTAGACTGTCTAAGATCATTTTGTTGTAGGTGTGCAGCTTTGTTTTTAGGTTCTCTATTCTGTTATGTTGGTCCCTGTGTCTATTTTTGTATCATATCATTTTGGTTATTATAGCCCTGTAGTACAGTTTGAAGTTGGGTAATGTGATACCTCCAGCTTTGTTCTTTTTGCTTATGATTGCTTTGGCTATTTAGGCTCTTTTTTGGATCCATATGAATTTTAGAATTTTTTTAATTCTGTGAAAAATGGTGTTAGTAATTTGATAGGAATTGCGTTTGATCTGTATATTGCTTTGGGCAATCTGGACATTTAATGTTATTGATTCTTCCAATCCATGAGCATGGAATGTTTTTCCATTTGTTTGTGTCCTCTGTGATTTCTTCCATCAGTCTTTTTTAGTTCTCCTTATAGAGATCTTTCACCTATTTGGTTCGATGTATTCCTAGGTATAGGCAAAAACAAAGGTTTTTAGATAACTATTATTTTCACTGGCATGTCAGTATTGTATTTATTTGTTTCAGGTTTTTGCATCTTAAATGTTCCCAATTAGCCATTGACTTCAGTAAGCAATACTTTTTTTTTTTCCTATCTAAAAGTGTTTCATCTGGCCAGTGTATGTATGCTTCATTCTTTTGCAAATTGAACTGCGTACTTATATTATAATCTGCTTAGAACGACCTAAGAGATAACACTTACTGGATGCTATTCAAATAAAAACTGGATATCATCTTTGCCCTAGGTTCCCCTACTTTAATAAATAAAAAGATATTTAGACAAACCATAATAATTCTGGTATGGAGTGCTTTTGCCATTCTTCTTTATAGCAATGAATCTTCAGACAATACTCTCCAACACCAGTCTTTGTGTAGTTTCCACTAAGCTTTGTTATATAAAAGCAAGCATCTCACAGACCAATATTGTTCATAGCCTTGTCCTGAACTCCTGCTCTAGTTTATTATGGTTGACTTGCTCTTATTTTTAGAGATTACTTTGTCTATTTCTTCACTTTATTCCTCTGATATGGAGCTATTCCAAGAATATCATTCTCTGTCTATAATGTTTGGATTCACTGCAATTCCATTCTCTCTTTCTAAACTGTCTTTGGTTCCCCTTTATAAATATGCTTCTTGGTCTTCCCTGGTTCTTGGGACTCCCTGCATTGTTTCAGTGTTACAAGTGGTACTTGGCTGGTAGACATTTTCATGAGCTTTAGTAATTGTAACTAGTGGGTTAAAAGAAAGCCTTTGGGAAGAGAAATACATTGTTTACCTTAGATCATTCTTTGATTTAAATGTTTACTTAGCGTACACCAAACGTGTACTTAATGATTAGGATCTGCTGAAGATACAAAGGAGATAGAAGATATTTCTAGCCCTTGTTGTGAAGTAACTTTAAATCTAGACTTTTAACCATATTACACTGAATGCCTATGATAGCAATCACAATATCAGCATTTTAGCTGTTAAAAATTTTTACATGGAAGGATTCTTGGCAGAGCCACAAGAATGTGTCCCTTTTTACTATCATAAGGTCCTAATTTATCTGACAATGGACTCATATCCAGAATATATAAAACTCACACAAATCAGTAAAAGAACATATCACTCAATTAAAAAATGGGAAAGACACTTATGAGATTACTAGATAGAAGAACTTATATAAATGGCCATTGAACATGTGGAAAGTGCTCAATTTCATTAGTCACAGTGGGAATACAGAATAAAACCACAGTGAAACACTACTGTGTACCCACTAGAGTGGCTTAAAAAAGAGACAATAGTAGGTGTTTTAAGGTTATGGAACAATTGCTACTCTGATACACTGTTTTTAGCAGTTTAAACTAAATTCAACTGTTTTGAAAAATGGGTGGTATCTACCAAAGCTGAACATATGATATCATATGACCCAGAAATTCCATTCCTAGGTATATACTCAGCAGAAATGAATGCATGTACTCACCAAAAGAAAAGTAAAGAATATTCACTGCAACATTGTTTATAATATTCCTATATTAGTTTCCCATTGCTGCTGTAACAAATTACCACAAATATTGGTTTCAAAGGTGGTGAAGTGAAGCTGGCTGCACTCCCCCACCACAGGAAATATGTATTTATATAATATATATTTGTGTTTTATATATAATTTATATATATAAACACACACACATACATATATATATATATCTCTACATATACAGCCCTGAGATTATCACCAGTAATATCCCAGAATTCAAATATGAGGAAGAGACAGTTCCTGAGACTACAGAGAATTGAAAAAACTCTGAACGGATTAAGAGAATTCTTATATACCAATAGCAGACAAACAGAGAGCCAAATCATGAGTGAACTCCCATTCACAGTTGCTTCAAAGAGAATTAAATACTTAGGAATCCAACTTACAAGGGATGTGAAGGACCTCTTCAAGGAGAACTACAATCCACTGCTCAATGAAATAAAAGAGGATATAAACAAATGGAAGAACATTCCATGCTCATGGGTAGGAAGAATCAATATCGTGAAAATGGCCATACTGCCCAAGGTAAATTATAGATTCAATGCCATCCCCATCAAGCTACCAATGACTTTCTTCACAGAATTGGAAAAAACTACTTTAAAGTTCATATGGAACCAAAAGAGCCTGCATTGCCAAGTCAATCCTAAGCCAAAAGAACAAAGCTGGAGGCATCAGGCTACCTGACTTCAAACTATACTACAAGGCTACAGTAACCAAAACAGCATGGTACTGGTACCAAAACAGAGATATAGATCAATGGAACAGAACAGAGCCCTCAGAAATAACGCCGCATACCTACAACTATCTGATCTTTGACAAACCTGAGAAAAACAAGCAATGGGGAAAGGATTCCCTATTTAATAAATGGTGCTGGGAAAACTGGCTAGCCATATGTAGAAAGCGGAAACTGGATCCCTTCCTTACACCTTATACAAAAATCAATTCAAGATGGATTAAAGACTTAAACGTTAGACCTAAAACCATAAAAACCCTAGAAGAAAACCTAGGCATTACCATTCAGGACACAGGCATGGGCAAGGACTTCATGTCTAAAACACCAAAAGCAAGGGCAACAAAAGCCAAAATTGACAAATGGAATCTAATTCAACTAAAGAGCTTCTGCACAGCAAAAGAAACTACCATCAGAGTGAACAGGCAACCTACAAAATGGGAGAAAATTTTTGCAACCTACTCATCTGACAAAGGGCTAATATCCAGAATCTACAATGAACTTCAACAAATTTACAAGAAAAAAACAAATAACCCGATCAAAAAGTGGGCAAAGGACATGAACAGACACTTCTCAAAAGAAGACATTTATGCAGCCAAAAGACACATGAAAAAATGCTCATCATCACTGGCCATCAGAGAAATGCAAATCAAAACCACAATGAGATACCATCTCACACCAGTTAGAATGGCAATCATTAAAAAGTCAGGAAACAACAGGTGCTGGAGGGGATGTGGAGAAATAGGAACACTTTTACACTGTTGGTGGGACTGTAAACTAGTTCAGCCACTGTGGAAGTCAGTGTGGCGATTCCTCAGGGATCTAGAACTAGAAATACCATTTGACCCAGCCATCCCATTACTGGGTATATACCCAAAGGATTATAAATCATGCTGCTATAAAGACACATGCACACGTATGTTTATTGCGGCACTATTCACAATAGCAAAGACTTGGAACCAACCCAAATGTCCAACAATGATAGACTGGATTAAGAAAATGTGGCATATATACACCATGGAATACTATGCAGCCATAAAAAATGATGAGTTCATGTCCTTTGTAGGGACATGGATGAAATTGGAAATCATCATTCTCAGTAAACTATTGCAAGGACAAAAAACCAAACACCGCATATTCACTCATAGATGGGAATTGAACAATGAGAACACATGGACACAGGAAGGGGAACATCACACTCTGGGGACTGTTGTGGGGTGGGGGGAGCGGGGAGGGATAGCATTAGGAGATATACCTAATGCTAAATGACGAGTTAATGGGTGCAGCACACCAGCATGGCACATGTATACATATGTAACTAACCTGCACATTGTGCACATGCACCCTAAAACTTAAAGTGTAATAATAATAAAAAAAAAAGAAAAAAAAAAAAAGAGAATTGGAGTTCCATGATGCTCCTCCCCACAATCTGCCTGGCACCAAATATGCCAAAAGTTTCCCCAAAACTACAGTTTCTACACTTGAAAAAGTGAGATCAAGAGGGATAACTACTTTTGCTTCTAACTTCAGTTCCCTAGCAGAAGACTGTCCCTGCCTCAACCCAGGGGAAACCTCAGGAGTACCTGAAGGAAAAATTATCCTTGAGGACAACTAAACACAAAGTGGGAGGGCAGGACCACTATCCTCAGCATGGAAACCGTGCTATGTAAGTCAGCCAAAGGAGATGCCATGCTGTAGGAGGTTTGTTCCACAGGTCTCCTGGGCATGAATCCTAGCCAGCCTTCCCACACTATAAGGCTATCCCCTTTGGGAGTCATTTGGGATGGGTGGCACTCTGAATATTTACTACAACCAAGGCAAACTTGGGTTTAATGCACCAACTAGTGCCAAAAAGGAGGCAGCAACATGGCAGAAAAAACAAACAACCATAAGAAAGAAAATCAACATGTAAATTACAAAGCATCTGTAAGCAAACATATCCAATAAAAACCACAATAAGCCAGATAGGTAAGACTGGAATAAATAACTAATCCTTGAATGCAAAGATGTAAATGTACATTCAAAAAAACAAGAGCAAAGAGGGAACCATGGTCTCCTCAAATGGAGAAAGAATGAAACCAGTGGCTGACCCTAATGAGACAGCCATATGTGAACTCTCTAAGAATTCAAAATACCAGTTTTAAGGAATCTAAATGATCTCCAAGATAACATATAAAAACAAAAAAAGAGCCCATATAGCCAAGACAATCCTAAGTAAAAAGAACAAAACTGGAAGCATCATGCTACCAGAGTTCAAACTGTACTACAAGGCTACAGTAACCAAAGTAGCGTGGTACTGGTACCAAAACAGATATATAGACCAATGGAACAGAACAGAGGCCTCAGAAATAACACCACACATCTACAACCATCTGATCTTTGATATCCCTAACAAAAACAAGCAATGGGGAAAGGATTCCCTATTTAATCAATGGTGTTGGGAAAACTGACTACCCATATGCAGAAAACTGAAACTGGATCTCTTCCTTACACCTTATACAAAAATTAACTCAGGATGGATTAAAGACTTAAATGTAAGACCTAAAACCATAAAAACCCTAGAAGAAAACCTAGACAATAGCATTCAGGACATAGGCATGGGCAAAGACTTTATGACTAAAACACCAAAAGCAACAAAAGCCAAAACTGACAAATGGGATCTAATTAAACTAAAGAGCTTCTGCACAGCAGAAGGAACTATCATCAGAGTGAACAGACAACCTACAGAATGGGAGAAAATTTTTGCAATCTATCCATCTGACAAAGGGCTGATATCCAGAATCTACAAGGAACTAAACAAATTTGCAAGAAAAAACAAACAACCCCATCAAAAAGTGGGCAAAGGATATAAACAGACACTTCTCAAAAGAAGACATCTATGCAGCCAACAGACACATGAAAAAAATGCTCATCATCACTGGTCATCAGAGAAATGCAAATCAAAACCACAGTGAGACACTATTTCAACCAAACACTTATAAGTGGGAGTTGAACAGTGAGAACACATGGACACAGGGAGGGGAACATCACACGCCCGGGCCTGTCAGGGGCAGGGGGGCTAGGGGAGGGATAACATTAGGAGAAATATCTGATGTAGGTGATGGGTTGACAGGTGCAGCAAACCACCATGGCACGTGTATACCTAGGTAACAAACCTGTACATTCTGCACATGTATCCCAGAACTTAAAGTATAATTTTAAAAAATTTAAAGTATTAATACAGTTACTGTGTGATCTAGCTATTTCATTTCTTGGTATTTACCCAATATGAATGAAAATAAATATTTACAAAAGTGAAAAAACAATTCAGAAATCATCAGAGAAATTTGACAAAGAAATTAAAATAATTTTTAAAAGCCAGACAGAAACCTTGGACCTGAGAAATACATTTCCTGATCTGACAAACTCATTAGAGGCTCTCAATAGCAAAATGGATGAAGCAGAGGAAAGAATTAGTGAGTTCAAAGACAAGTTTTTTGAAAATACAGAAATATGAAATACTGAAAATAGAAGAGGAATAAGAAAAAATTTAAAAGGAATGAAGATAATCTATAAGATATAGAAAATTACCTTAAAAGAGCAAATCTAAGATTTATTGATGTTCCAGAGGTAATTGAGCAAGAACAAGGAGTGGAAAGATTATTTAAAGAAGTAATAACAAAACTTTCCTAACCTTGGAAAAGAAATAAATATCCAGGTGCCGGAAGGTCAGAGAACACCAAACAGATTAGACCCGAATAAGAGTACCCCAAGGCACATAATCAAATTCTCAAAGGTCAAGGACAAAGAGAGGATTCTAAATGCAGCAGGAGAAAAGAAGCATCTAACATATCGGCCAGGCATTGTGGTTCATGCCTGTAATTCCAGCACTTTGGGAGGCCGAGGCAGGTGGATTATTTGAGGTCAGGAGTTCAAGACCAGACTGCCCAACATGGTGAAACCACATCTCTACTAAAAATACAAAAATTAGCCGAGAGGAAGTGATGTGCACCTGTAATCCCAGCTACTTGGGAGACTGAGGCGGTAGAATCATTTGAGCCTGGGAGTTGAAGGTTGCAGTGAGCCAAGATAGTACCACTGCATTCCAGCCTGGGTGACAGAGTGAGCCCCTGTCAAAACAAAAAGCAAAAAACAAAACAAAACAACAACAACAACAAAAAATAACAACATATAAAGGAGCTCCATTTTGTCTGACAACAGACTTTTCAGTGGAAATCATACATTCCAGGTGGGGAGTGGAGCAACCTTTTCAAAGTGCTGAAGGAAAAAATCTGCTGTTTTAAGAATACCATGGCAGAGCACAGTGGCTCACACCTGTAATCCCGTAATCCCAGCACTTTGGGAGGCCAAGGCAGGTGTATCACCTGAGGTCAGGAGTTTGAGACCAGCCTGGCCAACATGGTGTGAAACCCTGTCTCTACTAAAAATACAAAAAAATTAGCTGGGCATGGTGGCACACACCTGTAATCCCAGCTACTCAGGAAGCTGAGGCAGGAGAATCACCCAAACTGGAAGGTGGAGGTTGCACTGAGCTGAGAATGCACCATTGCACTGCAGCCTGGACAACAGAGCAAGACTCTGTCTCAAAAAAAAAAAAAAAAAAAAAAAAAAGAATATTGTATTTAGCAAAACTATCCATCAGACATGAAGGAGAGAGAAAGTCTTTCCGAGATACACAAAAACTGGGAGAATTCACCACCACGAATATGGGAAGAAATACTTAAAGGGAGCCAGGCACAATGGTATGTGCCTGTTATCCCAACTACTTGAGAGAAAGAACTGGGAGAATTGCTTGAGCCTGGGAGTTCAGGACCAGGGCAGCATAGCGATTCTCTCTCTCTCTCTCGCTCTCTCTCTGTCACACACACACACACACACACACACGAAATGCCAAAGGGAGTTATTCAATCTGAAAGGAAAAAATAACGTGCAAAAAGAAAACATCTGAAGGTATAAAACCTACTGGTAAAATTAAGTACAAGGACAAACCCAGAATAATAGTGTAATTATAGTGTGCAATCCATTCATAACTTTAGTATGAAGCCCAAAAGACAGATCTAACAATAATCATAGTTATAGCTACCTTTTAAGAGAAAGTCTATATATGTATTTTGAGACAACATAAAGTCAAAATGGGAGGGAATGGATTTAAAGTGTAGAGTTTTTTTTTCTTTCTGTGTTCTTTATGATGTAAGGTAAGTTTTCACTTATTTAAAATAACTTCTTAACCTATAAGATGTTTTTTATAAGCTTCATGGTAACCACAATGCCAATTAAAATATAATACCAGAAGCATTGCTTAACCACTGTATTAGTCTGTTCTCACACTGCTATAAAGAACTACCTGAGACTGGGTAATTTATGAATAAAGACTCACAGTTCTGCAGGGTGTACAGGAAGCATGGTTGGGAAGCCTCAGGAAACATAATCATGGTGGGAGGGCAAAGGGGAAGCAAGTATGTCTTCAAATGGTGGCAGGAGACAGAGAGAATGAAGACGGAAATGCTTCACATTTTTAAACAACCAGATCTGGTGAGAACTCACTCACTATCATGAGAACAGCAAGGGGGAAATCCGCCCGCATTATCCAGTCACCTCCCATCAGGTCTGTCCTCCAACACTGAGAATTACAATTCGACATGAGATTTGGATGGGGACACAGAGCAAAACCATATCAACCACCAAAGGACACAGTAAGGAAGGAAGAGAGGAATTACAGAACAACCAGAAAACAAGCAACAAATGGCAGTAGTAAGTCCTTACCAATTATAACCTTGAATGTAAATGGACTTAATTCCCCAACTAAAAGGCAGAGAGTGACGGAATAGCTAAAGAAACAACAACCAACTATATGTTTCTTTCAAAAAACCCACCTCACCTGTAAAGATACACATAGACTAAGCTTGAAGGGGTGGAAAAAGATATTTCATTGCAATTGGAAACCAAAAGCAAGCAGAAGTAACTATACTTAGATAAAATAGACTACAAATCAAAGACTGTAAAAACAAAGACTATATATGTGTGCATGTGTGTGTGTGTAAAATGATAAAGGGGGTCAATTCAACAAGATGACATAACAATTATGAATTTCTGTGTACATAACACTGGAGCTCCCTAGTACATAAAGAAAACATTAATAGATCTAATGGGAGAGATAGACTGCAATGCAGTAATAGCAGGGGACACATGCAATCTAACAAGATTTAACCATGAAGAAGTAGAAAACCTCAAGCCAGTAATGAGTAATGAGAGCAACACTGTGGTAAAATGTTTCCCATCAAAAGAAAAGCTGACAACCTGATTGCTTCACAGCTGAATTCTACCATACATTTAAAGATGAACTAATACCATGTCTACTCAAACTCCTCAAAAAAACTGAAGAGAAGGGAATACTTTTTTTTTTTTTTTTTTTTTTTTTTGAGACAGAGTCTCGCTCTGTCACCCAGGCTGGAGTGCAGTGGCACGATCTCGGCTCACTGCAAGCTCTGCCTCCCGGGTTCACGCCATTCTCCTGCCTCAGCCTCCCAGGTAACTGCGAATACAGACGCCCGCCACCACGCCCAGCTAATTTTTTAGTATTTTTAGTAGTGATGTGGTTTCGCCGTGGTCTCAATCTCCTGACCTCCTGATCCACCTGCCTCGGCCTCCCAAAGTGCTGGGATTACAGGAATGAGTCACTGCGCCTGGCTGAGAAGGGAATACTTTCAAACGCATTCTACTAGGCAAGCATTACCCTGATGCCAGAACTAGACAAGGACACAACGAAATAAGAAGACTGTAGAGCATAAATGTAAAATGCTCAACAAAATACTAGCAAACCAAATTCAACAACACATTAAAAAGATCATTCACCATGATCAAGTGGGATTCATCCCAGGGAATCAGGCATGGGCCAACATATGTAAATGAATAATACATCACATTAAAAGAACCAGTAACAAAAACTGTATGATCATTTCAATAGATGCTGAAAAAATATTCAATGAAATTTGACATCCTTTTATGCCAAAGACCCTCAACACACTGAATGTAGAAGGAACATAACTCAAAATAATAAAGGCCATATGTGAAAATCCCCCAGCTAACATCATACTGAATAGAGAAAAATTGAAAGCGGTTTCTTTAAGATGCGGAACAAGACAACGATGCCTGCTTTCACCACTTTTAATCAATATAAAAGTGAAAGTCCTGGCCAGAGCAATTAAGCAAGAGAAGGAAATTAAGGGCATTCAAATTAGAAAGGAAGAAGTCACACTAGGTTTGTTTGCAGATGACATGATCTTATACTTAGAAAAACGTGAGGTCAGAGGAGGAGCAAGATGGTGGATAGAAGCCTCCACCAATCATCTCCCCCATAAGGATACCTCACCACCAACGGCTGCAGTGTGCCGTGTCTCCAGGTAAACTTGAAAGGCAGTCTAGGCCATAAGGGCTGCAACTCTAAGGCAAGTCCTAGTACCAAACTAGGCCGAGAGACAGTGAATTGGGGGAGGTGGCATGCAACATACTGAGACACCACTGGGGCAGCCAGGGGAATGTAGGCATCACTCCTTCCCTAAACCCAGGCTACACAGCTTGTGGCTCCAAAAGAGAATTCTTTCTTCCAATTGAGGAGAGGAGAGGGAAGAGTGGGGAGGACTTTGTCTTGCATTTAGAATACCAGCTCAGCCACAGCAGGATAGGGCACTAGTCAGAGTTGCGAGGTCCCTGTTCCAGGCCCTAGCTCCAGGATGACATTTCTAGACACATCCTGGGCCAGGATGGAACCGACTGCCTTGAAGGAAAGGACCCAGTCCTGGAAGCATTCATCACCTGCTAATTGAAGAGGCCTTGAGCACTGAATAACCAGCAGCAATACTTAGGTGCTACATCGAGGACCTTGGGTGAGCCTCTGAGACTTGCTGGTATCAGATGAGACTCAGCACATTACCAGCTGTGGTGGCTATGGGGAAAAACTCCTTCTGCTTGAGAAAAGCAGAGGGAAAAGTAAAGAGAACTTTGTCTTGCACCTTAGGTGCCAACATAGCCACAGGGGGATAGAGCACCAAGAGTGCTCTTGGGGTCCCCAATTCTAGGACTTGACTCTTAGATGGTATTTCTGGACGTGTCCTGGGCCGGAGGGGAGTCCATGCCTGGAAGGGTGAGTCCCAGGCCAGACAGCATTCACAATAAGCTGACTTAAGAGACCTTGGACCTTAAAGGAACATCTGTGTTAGTCTGGCAATACTCCTTGTGGCTGGGGGTAATAATGGCTGCAGAATGAGGCTCCTCTGCCTTTGGAAAGAGGAGGGAAGAGTGGGAAGGATTGTGTCTTATGGTTTGAGTACCAGCTCAGCCACAATAAAATAGAACACCAGGTAGACTTCTAAGGTTTTTGACTCTAGTCCCTGGCCCCCAGATGGCACTTCTGGACCCACCTGGGGCCTGGGGGACCTCCCTGCCCTGAAGAGAAGGATACAGATCTGGCTTGCTTTGCCATCTGCTTATTGTAGAGCCCCACGGCCTTGAGCAAAATAGGAAGTAGCCATGGAGTGGTTGCAGCAGGCCTTGGGCAAGCCCCAGTGCTGTGCTGGCTTCAGGTCTGACCCAGCGCAGTCATAGTGGTGGTGGCCACAGGGGTGGTTGTGTCACTCCACCCTCAGCTTTAGGTGGCTCAGAACACAGAGAGAGACACTTTATGTTTTGGAGAAAGACAAGAGAACAGAGTCTCTGCTTGATAATCCAGAGAATTCTCCTGGTTCTTGTTTTAGATTCTCAAGGTGATACCTCTATGAGTTTGTAAGAACTACAGCGTTACTGGGCTTGGGGTGCTCTCTAAAACAGATAAAGCTTAGATCACAACATCATAGTCCCTTCAAATATCTGGAAAGCCTTCCCAAGAAGGATGTCTACAAATAAGCCCAGATAGTGTGCACTACAATAAACTGTTATGTCATCTTTAGTGCCTAGACACTGAAGAACATCTGCTAGCATCAACAGCATCTGGGAAAACATGACCTCACCAAGTGAACTAAATAAGGCACCAGGGATCAATCCTGGAGAAACATATGTGACATTTCAGAGGGAAAATTTAAAATAGTTGTGTTGAGGAAACACAGCTATTTTGAAATCAAAGATAACACAGAGAAGAAATTCAGAATTCTATCAGATAAATTTAACAGAGATTGCAATAATTAAAAAGAATCAAGGTGAAATTCTGGAGCTGAAAAATGCAGTCAGCATACTGAAGAATGTAACAGAGTCCTTTTATAGCAGAATTGATCCAGCAGAAGAAAGAATTAGTGACCTTCAAAGACAGGCTATTTGAAAATAAACAGAGGGGAAAAAATAGAAAAGAAAAACAAACAAATAAACAGTCAAGCATACTTATAGGACCTAGACCTAGAAATAGCCTCAAAAGGGCAAATGTAAGTGTTATTGTCCTTAAAGAGGAGGTTGGTAGATAGGTGTAGAAAGTTAGTTCAAAGGGTAACAACGTCAACATATATCACGTGAGTGGGGGGAAAAACACAATGGGATAATAACAACTTCCCAAACCTATAGAAAGATATTATATCCAAGTACAAGAAGGTTATAGAACTAAAGCAGTACTCCCTTTAGCATATTTAAACAGATTTAAACTAAAGAAGACTAAATCAAGGCATTTAATAAACTCCCAAAGGTCAAGGATAAAGAAGGGATCTGAAAAGCAGCAAGAGAAAATAAACAAATAACATAAATAGAGTTCCAATATATCTGGCAGCAGACTTTTCAGTGGAAATTTTAAAGGCCAGGAGAGAGTTGCATGACATATTTAATGTGGTAAAGGAAAAACACTTTTATTGTAGAATAGTATATCTGGCTAAAATATCCTTCAAACATAAAAGAGAAGTAAAGACTCCCAGATGAACAGAAACTGAGAGATTTAATCAATACTAGACCTGTCATCAAGAAATGCTAAAGGGAATACTGCAATCAGAAAGAAGAGGACATTAGTGAGCAATAAATAATCACCTGAAGGTACCAAACTTACTAGTAATAGTAAGTACACAGAAAAACACAGATTGTTTTAACACTATAACTGTGGCGTGTAAATTTCTCTTATCCTAAGTGGAAAGACTAAATAATGATACAATGAAAATAACTACAACATTTTAAGATATAGTCAGTACAAATTATTTATGAAACAAAAATTTAAAAAGAGGGAGGATGAAGTTAAGGCATAGAGTTTTATTAGTTTGCTCTTTGCTTGTTTGTTTATGCAAATAGTGCTAAGTTTTTCTCAGGTTAAGATAATGGGTTATAAGATAATATTTGCAAGCGTCATGGTGACTTCAATTCAAAACACATACAATGCATACACAAAAAATAAAAAGCAAGAAACTAAATCATATCACCAGAGAAAATCACCTTCACTGGAGGAAGACAGGAAGGAAAGAAAGAAGGAAGAGAAGATCACAAACAACCAGACAACAAATTTAAAAATGGCAGGAATAAGCCCTTACTTATCAGTAATAACATTGAATGTAAATGGACTAAACTTTCCAATCAAAAGATATAGACTGGCTGAATGGATGAAAAAACAAGATCCATTTATCTGTTGCCTAAAAGAAACACACTTTACTTATAAAGACACACAGACTGAAAATAAAGGGATGGAAAAAGATATTCCATGTCAATGGAAACTATAAAAGAGCAGGAGTCTGTTGATATGAACAGACATTTCTCAAAAGAAGATATTTATGCAGCCAACAAACATATGAAAAACAGGTCATCACTGATCATTAGAGAAGTGCAAATTAAAACCACAATGAGATATCATCTCATGCCAGTCAGAATGGCAATTATTAAAAAGTCAGGAAACAACAAATGCTGGTGAGGCTGTGGAGAAATAGGAATGCTTTTACACTGTTGGTGGGAGTGTAAATTAGTTCAACCATTGTGGAAGACAGGGTGGTGGTTCTTCTAGAACCAGAAATACCATTTGACCCAGCAATCCCATTACTGGGTATATACCCAAAGGATTATAAATCATTCTTCTATAAAGACACATGCACACATATGTTTATTGTGGCACTATTTACAATAGCAAAGACTTGGAACCAACCCAAATGCCCATCAGTGATACACTGGGTAAAGAAAATGTGGCACATATATACCATAGAATACTATGCAGCCATAAAAAATAATGACTTCATGTCCTTTGCAGGGACATGGATGAAGCTGGAAACCACCATTCTCAGCAAACTAACACAAGAACAGAAAACATCACATGTTCTCACTCATAAGTGGGAGATGAACAATGAAAATGCATGAACACAGTGAGGGGAACGTCACACACTGGGGCCTGTTGGGGGGTTGGGGGCAAGGGGAGGGAGTGCATTAAGATAAATACCTAATGCGTGTGGGGCTTAAAAACTGGATGACGGGCTGACAGGTGCAGCATACCACCATGACACATGTATACCTATGTAACAAACCTGCACTTTCTGCACATGTATCCCAGAACTTAAAGTAAAATTTAAAAAAATTGCATCAATCATTAAAAAAAAAAAGAGCAGGAGTCCCTATTCATATATCAGGCAAAATCGATCTCAAGACAAAAATTATAAAAAGAGACAAAGAAGGTTGCTATAAAATGATAAAACGGGTTAATTCAGCAAGTGGATATAACAATTGTAAATCTATATGCATCAAACACTGGAGCAACCAGATATATAAAGGAAATATTATTAGAGTTAAAGAGAGAGGTAGGTCCCAATACAATAATAGCTGAAGACTTTGGCACTCCACTTTCAGCATTGGACAGATCTTCCAGACAGAAAATCAACAAAGAAACATCAGACTTAATCTTCACTATAGATCAAATGGATCTAATATTTATTTACAGAGCATTTTATCCAATAGCTGCAGAATACACATTCTTTTCATCAGCATATGGATCATTCTCAAAGATAGATTATATGTTCAGTTACAAAACAAGTCTTAAAACATTCAAAACATTGAAATCATATCAACCATCTTCTCTGACTACAATGGAATAAAACTAGAAATTTATAACAGGAGGAATTTGGGAAACTAAACAAACACATGGAAATTCAACAATGTGCTTTGAAATGACCAGTGAGTTAATGAAGAAATTAAGAAGGAAACTGAAAAATTTGTTGAAACAAATGATAATGGAAACACAATGTACCAACACCTTTGGAATGCAGCAACAGCAGTGCTAAGAGGGAAGTTTATAAGTGCCTAGATAAAAAAATAGGAAGAACTTCAAATGAAAAATATAATAATGCATCTTAAAGAACTAGAAAAGCAAGAGCACACTGAACCCAAAATTAGTAGAAGAAAAGAAAGAATAAAGATCAGAGTAGGAATCAATGGAATTGAAATGAAATAACACAAAAGATCAGTGAAACAAAAATTGGTTTTTTGAATTGTTAAAAAAATTGACAAATCTTTAGCCAGAGTAAGGGGAAAAAAAAAACAGAGAAGATCCAAATAAATACAATCAGATTGAAAAAGGAGACATTACAACTGATATTGCAGATATTTAAAGAATCATTAGTGGTTACTATGAGCTACTATATGCTATCAATATATTATCAATAATAACATTGAATGTAAATGGACTAAATTTTCCAATCAAAAGTATTGACTGGCTGAATGAATGAGAAAACAAGATCCATTTATCTGAGCAACTAACTATATTCCAATAAATAAATTGGAAAATCTAGAAGAAATGGACAAATTTCTAGACATATACAACCTAGCAAGATTGAACCAGGAAGAAATCCAAAACCTGAACAGACCAATAACAAGTATGAGATCTAAGACATAATAAAAATTCTTTCAGTAAAGAAAGGTCTGTGAACCTGATGGCTTCACTGCCAAATTCTACCAAACATTTAAAGAAGAGTGGATACCAGTTCTACTCAAATTATTCTGAAAAATAGAGGAGGAAATAATACTTCCAAACTCATTTTACAAGTCCAGTATTACCCTGATACCAAAACCAAAGACACATCAGAAAGAAAAAAGAAAAAAGAAGAAGAAAGAAAGAAAGAAAGAGAAGAAAACTGCATCAGTATTTCTGATGAATATTGGTACAAAAATCCTCAACAAAATTCTAGCAAACTGAATTCAGCAATACTTTAGAAGGATCATTCCTCATGACAAAGTGGAATTTATCCCTGGAATGCAAGGATGGCTCAACATACACAAATCAATGTGATACCTCCTATCAAGAGAATAAAGGATAAAAACCATATGGTCATTTTAATTGATGCTGAAAAAACATTTGATAAAATTCAGCATTTCATAATGAAAAATCCTCAAAAAACTGGGGATGGAAGGAGCATACTTCAACATAATAAAAGCCATATATGGCAGACCCACAGCTGATATACTGAATGAGGAACAACTGAAAGCCTTTTCTCTAAGGCCTGGAACATTACAGTGATGCCCAGCTTCACCACTGTGTTTCAACATGGTACTGGAAGTCCTCGCTATAGCATTCAGACAAGAGAAAGAAATAAAGGATATCTGAATTGGAAAGCAGATGTCAAATTATCCTTGTTTACAGATGACATAACCTTATATTTGGAAAAACCTAAAGACTCCACAAGACGACTATTAGAACTAATAAACAAATTCAGTAAAGTTACAGGATACAAAAGCAATATACAAAATCAGTAGCATTGCTATATGCCAACAGTGAACAGTGTGAAAAAGAAAAAAACAATTCTATTTACAAAAGTGACAAGTAAAATTAAATACCTAGAAATTAGCTTAATCAAAGAAGTGAAAGATCTCTACAATGAAAACTATAAAACACTGAAGAAAAAAATTAAAGAGGACACCGAAAAATTGAAAGATATTCCATGTTCATGGATTGAAAACATCAATATTGTTAAAAGGTCTACCCAAAACAATACAACCCAAAGTAGTCTACAGATTCAAGGCAATCCCTTTCAAAATACCAATGGCATTCTTCACAGAAATAGAATATTATCCTAAAATGTATATGGAACCATAAAAGACCCAGAGTAGCCAAAGCTGTCCTGAACAAAAAGACCAAAACTGGAGGAGTCACATTACCTGACTTCAAATTATAATATACAGATATAGTAACAAAAACAGCATGGTACTGGCATAAAAACAGACATTGTAGACCAATGGAACACAATAGAGAACCCAGAAACAAATCCATACATCTACAGTGAACTCATTTTTGACAAAAGTGCCAAGAATATAAACTTGGGAAAGGGCAGTCTCTTCAATAAATAGTGCTGGAAAAACTGGATATCCATATGCAGAAGAATAAAACTAGACCCCTGTGTCTCACCATATACAAAAATCAAATCAAAATGGATTAAAGACTGAAATCTAGGACTTCAAACTATGAAACTACCACAAGAAAACATTGGGGAAAATATTTAGGACATTGGTCTGGGCAAAAGTTTCCTGAGTGATATCCCACAAACACAGGCAACCAAAGCAAAAATGAACTAATGGGATCACATCAAGTCAAAAAGCTCCTGTAAAGCAAAGGATACAATCAACAAAATTAAGAGACAACCCACGGAATGGGAGAAAATATTTGCAAACTACCCGTTTTCACCACTGTGATTCAGCATAGTACTGGAGGTCCTACCTAGAGCATTCAGACAAGAGAAAGAAATAAAGGGCATCTAAGTTGGAAAGAAGATGGCAAATTATCCTTGTTTGCAGATCACATAATCTTATATTGGGAAAACCTAAAGATGCCACAAGAAAACTATTAGAACTGATAAGGGGATAATAACCAGAATATGTGAGGAGCTCAAATAACTGTAGGAAAAAAATCTAATAATCCATTTAAAAATGGGGAAACAGTTTGAATAGGCACTTCTTGAATTAAGACATGCAAATGGCAAACAGGCATATGAAAAAGTGCTCTATATCATTGATAATCAGAGAAATGCAAATGAAAACTATAGTGAGATATCATCTCACTCCAGTTAAAATGGTTTATATCCAAAAGACCAGCAATAAGAAATGCTGGTGAGGATATGGAGAAAAGGGAACCCTTGTACACTGTTGGTGGGAATTTAAATTAGTACAACCATTATGGAGAACAGTTTGGAGTTTCTTCAAAAAACTAAAAACTGAGCCACCATATGATACAGTACACCCACTGTTAGGTATATAGCCAAAAGAAAGGAAATCAGTATATTGAAGAGGTATCTGCACTCCTATGTTTGTTGCAGCTCTGTTTTTACAATAGCTAAGATTTGGAAGCAACCTAAGTGTTTACACACGGAGGAATAGATAAAGAAATTGTGATATATATACAAAATGGAGTACTATTCAGTCATAAAAAAGAACGAGATTTACTCATTTGCAATAACATGGACGGAACTGGAGATCATTATGTTAAGTAAAATAAACAAGTCACAGAAAGAGAAACATCATGTATTCTCACTTATTTGTGGGATCTAAAAATCAAAGCAATGGAACTCATGGACATAGAGAGTAGAAGGATGATTACCAGATGTTGGAAATGGTAGTGGGGGCTCTACGGGGAGGTGGGAATGGTTAATGGGTCCAAAAAATAGAAATAATGAATAAGGTCAACTATTTTACTCACAACATGGTGACTATAGTTAATAATCACTTAATTGTACAGTTTGAAATAACTTATTGGATTGTTTGTAACTCAAAGAATAAATGCTTGAGATGGTGGATACCACATTCTTCATGATGTGCTTATTTCATGTTGCATTTCTGTATCAAAACGTCTCATGTATCCCATAAATATATACACCTACTATGTACCCACAAAAATTAAAAACAAAAACAAACAGGAGAAAAACCTCAACGTGTCACCAAAAAACTGTTAGAACTTTTAAACAAATTCAGTAAAGCTTCAGGATACAAAAATCATTATACAGAAATCAGTATCATTAAATACACCAATAACAAATAATCTGATAAATCCGAAAGCAATTTTTGCCAGGCATTGTGGCTCATGTCTGTCATCCCAGCACTTTGGGCAGCCAAGATGGAAGAATCGCTTGAGTCCAGGAGTTCAAGATTATCCTGGGAAAGATGGTGAGACCCTGTCTCTACTATATATAGATGTAGACATCTTCGAGGGTTATTCTGCCTACCGTAATCCCCAAACTGGAAACAGCTTTGAAGCTGAAGGCTTTTGAGTCTACCTCTTTAGTCTCTATTTTTCTTTCACTTGTTTCCACTGCCACTGATTTTCTTTTTTTTTTGGCTAAAATGATTGCAGCTAGTCCTTCTGACTAAATTTTAGTGTTGTGCTTCTATTCATTTTCTACCAAACTTTCTTACATTTTATAACACAAAGACTTAAATTTGAGTTATTGTATTACTTAATATGTAGAAATGTAAACTGTAAAATACTATGCTTGTGTTTTTTAATACAACTGTAAAATTTTATGAATTAATTACAAACCAAATTGCAAATCCATTAACATTCAAATTAATAATATGTATGTAACAGTGATATTTGAATATTGCTCCATATGAAATTTAAGTTGGAAATAGAAAACCATGTGTTACATGACTCACTTCCACTACTTTTTACATATTTGGACTAATTTAAAGCCTTTTACTCATTCAGCAGACTAATATCGTTTGTATTTCTCTTGATAGAAATGCTACATACAAACATTTAACTTTGTTCTTTTTTCATAAGTGTGCTATCATTAATGTGCTACTATTTGGCTGCTGTGCAGTCATAAACACAAATACAAATAAAGGCATGGAAATCTTGTACTTGATTTTGACACCAGTGATCTAAGATATCATTGTCTTACTATTTTAATTTTATTTTTATTTTTTATTTTTTGAGATGGAATCTCACTCTGTTGCCCAGAGTGGAGTGAAGTGGCGTGATCCTGGGTCACGGCAGTCCTAGACTCTC
Source organism: Pongo abelii (assembly GCF_028885655.2). NCBI lineage: Eukaryota > Metazoa > Chordata > Mammalia > Primates > Hominidae > Pongo > Pongo abelii. The sequence goes on from NC_071992.2 coordinate 119,585,437, forward strand.
GAGTTCAAGCCATTCTCCTGCCTCAGCCTCTTGAGTAGCTGGGGTAACAGGCGCCTGCCGCCACGCCCAGCTAATTTTTGTATTTTTTAGTAGAGAGGAGGTTTCGCCATGTTGGCCCGGCTGGCCTCAAATTCCTGACTTCAGGTGATCCGCCCACCTCGGCCTCCCAAAGTGCTGTGATTATAGGCGTCAGCCACTGCACCGGGCCATCTTTGTATTATTATTTTTAGATGTTTATTAAAATGAAAATACTAAATATAACATTCTTATGGGGCAGCAGTCCCCAACCTTTTTGGCATCAGGGACTGGTTTCGTGGAAGACACATTTTCCATGGATAGGGATTGGGGTGGGGATGGTTTCGGGATGAAACTGTTCCATCTCAGATCATCAGGTGTTAAGTTCGCATAAGGAGGACCCGACCTAGATCCCTTCTATGCACACCTTACAATAGGGTTCATGCTTCTGTGAGAATCTAATGCCGCCACTTATCTGACAGGAGGCGGAGCTCAGGCGGTAATGCTTGCTGGCTGCACCCCTTCTGCTCTTGGCCCGGTTACTAACAGGCTGTGGACTGGTACCCATCTGTGGCTCGGGGGTTGGGGATCCCTGTGAGAATTCCTGGATCCTAGGCCATATCCACGAAGCCCCAGGTGTCTGCAGATCTTTGAGAAAATCTCATGTTTTAATGCCTTAACATTGTTCTTTGCATGCTTTCTTCCTGTGAAACTCTGCTATTGCAGATCCTTACATCTGTCAGAATTTTTTATTTTTTTCCAACAACTTACCATGAAAAATTTCAAGCATACAGAAAAGTTGAAAGAATTTTATAGTGAACACCCATATACCCACCACCTAGATGTTACAATTAACATTTTATTATACTTGCCTTATCATACACATCTATTCCTTTATACATTCATGAATCTATCGTATATTTCATCCACTTCCCTGCCCTTAGGAAGACTTTTTTTCCCCACCATGAATTAGTTTTGCTTGTAGATAAACTTCATATTAATGCCATGTAGACTATATTCTTCTGTGTAAGGCATATTTCACTGAGGATAATGTTTTTGAGATTCATTTATGTTGTTGAATATATCAGATAAATTTTTAGGATATTTCCTAATTTGTGGTTCTTGTTGAAGTCTTTTTGTAGACATATGTTTTCATTACTTTTGGATAAATACCTATAAGTGAAATTGCTGGATCATAGGGCAGGTTTATGTTTATTTTTATGAGAAATTGCCAGGCCTTTTTCTAGAGAGCTTTTACTATTTTATACTCCCACCAAAAAGGGCATAAGAATTCTGGTTGCTCTCTATCTTCACTAACATTTTGTGTTCATTTTATAATATGTAGAGGTAGCTCTCTGTGGTTTTAACTTGCATATCCCTGATGACTAAAGATGTTAAGCTTTTCCATGTGCTTACTAATCATTCATACATATTCCTTCATGGACTGTCTGTTCAAATGTTTTGCTCATTTTTTGTATTGGGTTGTTGGATTTTTTTAATCAATAAGTTTTTAAGTTCTCTTTATTCATGCTGGATATGAATTTACTATCTCATCTGTGTTTTGCAAATATTTTCTCCCAGTCTGTGCTTGTCTTCTCATTTTCTTCATAATATCTTTTGATGAAAGTTAGTTTAAAATTTTGATGAAATTGGATTTATCACTTTTAAAATTCTATGATTATTATCTCTGTGTTTTTTCTAGAATACCTTTGTTTACCTCTAAATATCACAGATATTCTGTTTCCTTCTAAAATCTTTATAGGTTTAACTTTTATGTTTAGGTCTATAATCCATGTTGAATTAATTATTGTATGTGGTGTGAAGTGAGGGTTGACATTCCTTTTAAAAATTTTTTCCATATGGATATCCAGTTTTGCAGTATTAGTTGTTAAACAAAATTTTTTTCCTCAATGGAGTGCTTCAGTGTTTTTGTAGAAAATCAAGTTATTTCATTTTTGGCTCTGTATTGTGTTCCACTGATCTATTTGTTAATCCTTATGTCAGTTCCACACTGTCTTAATTACTATGAATTTAGAATAAGTATTGAAGATGGGATGTTTAAATCTCTTACCTTTTTTTCTTTCTCAGGGTGGGATTGATATTCTGTATCCTTTTGTACTTCCATATAAAGTTAGGAAAGAATCAGCTAGTCAGTTATTACAAAAAAGCTTACTGAAATTATGATTGGGATTGCATTGAATCTTTAGATCTATTTGGAAATAATTGACATTTAACAATATTAGAACTTCCAATTCATGAATACTATATACCTCTTGATTTATTTAGATGTTCTTGGAGAATCTTAGGACATGTTGCCCTTTGATGTCATGGGAGCAGGTGGTGTAATCAATAAAACTTAAAGGAGAGTATTTTGAGAAAGTGTTTTAGGTTAGAAATCCTAATTTCTCACTATAACATTTTCACAGTTTTCTTTCTGTTTATTTACTTTTTCCCCCTCCAAATGCCTCTACCCTTAATTTATCATAACAACTATTATCCTATGACAAGTAATAACATAACACCAGGAGTAATGATTCTACAAATAAAACATATTCTTCCATTTCAGAGTGTTTATTATTGATAGTTTCATTTACTAAGTTCATTTTCATCTTGTAAGCTCTTGGTGTCTTGCAAAGTAGAGCACTCATCCCAATTCACCTAAAATCATTTAGTGTCCATGGCATCTTGGCATTGAGTAATCACCTAGATCTAAATATGTTTTCCCTTAATTTTCAACAATATTAGATAAAACAAAGATTCAAAACTATACAAATCCAATATATGACATAGAACAGTGGTTCTTAAAGTGCGATATGTGGACCACTGGCAGTCTCCAAGACCAATTCAGGATATATGTGAAGTCAAAGCTATTTTCATAATCATACTAGGGTTTTATTTGCTTTTTATCGTGTTTATATTTACATCTGATGCAGAAGCAATGCAGGTAAAACACAAGAATAAGGTATTAGCATTAAACTTTTTTTAGTACACATTTTTCACCACAAGACACGTGCAGAAAATAAAAGTCAAGTTGACTTAAGGTCTTTAATGAAGCAGTAAAAATTATTAATTTTATTAAGCCTTGACCTTTGAGTGCACATTGTTTTAATATCCCATGTGATGAAATGGGAAGTACTCATAGAACACTTCTACATATTGCAGAATGATTCTCCCACAGAACTTGTACAGTTATTTGAATTTTGAGCCAAACTAGTTGCTTTTTTTCATGGGACTCAATTTTTATTTGAAAGTGCCAAACTATTGTTATTTACATTTGGATGTTTGAAGACATTTTCTTGAAATTGAACCACTTTGAGCCTGTCACTTAAAGGAAGACAACTGACAGTATTTGTTGCCAGTGATAACATTTGAGCTTTCAAGTAAAAATTAGAATTTTGGAAAACTTGTTCACTACCATGAATGTGACAGTATCTGAAGTTTTGAAGACTTTTCTGATGAGATCAGTGGTGATGTTAATGATATGATTTTGGATATTGTATGATGTAATATGTTAACATTCAGAATATTTGAAGAACTTCTTCCAACTGACCAATGTGTGCTGCTGCAAAATTGTACATGGGTAAAAGACCTATTCAAAGTGCAAGAGGGACCAAAAGATTTTAATGTAACAAAGTACAGAAAGTTCATTGATATGGTTTTGGTTTTTGCACACAGTTAACCTTTCTGAAACGACTACCTGCTGATTTTTGGTATAGCATATACCAAAAGATGTCTATAATGACCTGAACAAATTATTAAATATTCTTTCCTTTTCCAATCAAATATCGGTGTGAACCCAAATTTTCTTCATTTACTTTAACCAAAGCAATATATTAGGACATGTAGAACACAGAAGCAGATATGAAAATCCAGCCACCTTCTACTAAGCCAGACCTTAAGAGTTTTGCAAAAATATAAAATAATATTATTTTCTCAGTAAATCTTTTGAGAAATGTAATTACTTTTAATTAATTAATGTTAATATAAACAACACATAACGCAGATAACAACTTATGTTAGCATGCAATGGATTTATTATTAATAATTAAAAATCAATTTAAAAATAAATAGAAAATGTACTTTTAATTTCTAAAAAGTAGATAGAAATATATATATAATTTATTAAACAAAAGCACATTGAGATCCTCAATAATTTTTACTCATATGAAGGGATTCTGAGACAAAAATGTTGTAGAACTGATGAAATAGAGGAAAGACATAGTATTTTAGACGTACAGTTGTTTCTTTTTTTCAGATTCTGTATTTGTGAATTAACTTACCTACTAAAATATATTTGCAACCTCAAAATTAATACTTACAGCACTTTCACGATTATTTTTGGACGTGTACATGTGCAGAACAGTGAAAAATTTGAGTAACTCCAATGTGGATGCTCCCAGCTGAGGTTCAACAAAGAGACACTGCCTTTTTGTTTCAACTGTGATAACTGTTAACAAGTGTCCTTTTTGTGGCCTATTTAGTGCCACTTTTTTTTTTCATTTTTATGTTCTTTGTTGGTAATTTTGCTATTTAAAATAGCCCCTAAGTGTAATCTAGCATTCTCAAGACAAGATGTTCCTTATGGAGAAAATACATGTGTTAGTTAAGTTTCATTCAGGCATGAATCATAGTGCTAATGGCTATGAGTTCCATGATAATCAATCAACAGTATGTATTAAATAAGGCATGTTTAAACAGAAACACATACAAAAAAAGTCTATGAGTTGATTGGTTGATGAAAATGTGATCAGAGGCTGTTAGGGAGCTAACCCTATATATTCCTCCCTGGGAGCAGTAGTTCAGTATTTGCTAATTCATGGTTTATAGCAATTTTATACAACACCTAAATGGTCTGCAGATAATGAGAATCAACTGTATTTGTGTTCTCTGATAAAAGGGAATACAGATTGCTGCTGGATGGCATATTTATAGATACTTATAGAAATACAGGATATTAGTAAATGGTAAACGTTTCTAACCTCAAGACAAAGAAAGAAAATATAGACAAAGTAGGTTGGTGATTACTTGGCTTCAAATCTTTAGATGTGTTTCTAAGTTGCCTAACCTTCATTTACAATATCTAAGTATGTTTCACCTGGCTGCCATCCCTATAAGACATGGGAGAAAGTCCATGAAACCTGGGAACAGTTCAGTGAGATATGAAAGCCAGATAGCTCATGATTATTCATTCTGAGGTAAATTTTTGCCAATGTTCATCTGCATTTTTTTCATTTCTTTTTCTAGTTGTGGTAAGATTATGTTCTGTGAGTAGATGACCATGTCACGTAAATACAAAATGGATGGTATATGCTTTTATAGAATTCAGTGTTATAATTGGTAAAATTATAAAAGTCTGATATATATAATTCTTATTGTGGAAAATTACTACAATAATTTTTATTCTTTATAGACTGTCAAAAGTTTTTCAGAGTTTCTCTTCTCCCTTTGTTTGTCTTTTAAAATTAATATCTATTTGAAGTGTCCATGTTAGCAGATTTGTGATTATACAATTAATCCTCATCATATAAACACATATTCTAGTTTATGTATATTTTCTTACAAATACAGTAAAAGGTACAATTTCTCATCTTATTTGCCATAGTTACATCACAGTTTCCAGAAATACAGTGTCTTGTCCCTCACCCTCAAGTTTTTCATTCAGATTCATGAGATGGTAGAAAGTGTAATAATAATAATTGGTTGTGGGGCCCTGATATCTGAACCTTGACAGAGGGAAGTGAGAAGAGTTAAGGTTTAGAAAAGGATAGACTTACTCTCAAATCTATGAAGTAAGAAGGGAAGTGTTGGGGCTGTGGAAAATTCCAAGAGAGAGACTTAAGCAGTCATTTGGATTTGTGCTTAGACATGGCAAACTTCAAATTTAGGAACTGCAGTATAAGAAGATATAATTTTCTGTACTTAGCAGTTGGGTCAGTCAGTTCATTTTTCTTGGGGAGCAGTGGAGCATCTCAATGGAAGAGACGTAGTTGTTGCTAACCTTAGTGATCTACCTCTACCCTCCAAATAGTATGGTATTTAGTCATAGTATAATTTTAAGAAGAAATGAGGACTTCCTCTTCGATCCCATCCCACAGAAAAACCTCTTCCATCTTTTTTTTTCCTATGAATAAACAGTGGGAAGTTTTTGTTCTTGTTTTTGGTAGCTAATTAACCTACCAAGAAGTTACTTTCAATATTTCTCTCTCTTACAAATCGTGTTGCTGTGAACACAATGGCTAATTCATGGATTGTAGGGCATTTATACCTTTTACTCTTTTAGATCTTTCTAACCTAATCTTCTGAAATTCGTCTTAATTTGAACTTATTTTCATATCTTTTTCTTTTACAAACAACTTTTATGTACTTCTTAAATAATAAGTCAATTAATTGAATAGGGACAATTTCTAAATTTCATAATTGTTCAAGATATCAGTGCTATATGTTTTATTTTTTGAAATATTTATTTAAGTTGGTATGTGTTTACATGTTATTAACTTGCTTATTGAAATTATTTAACCATAAATAATACTTTGCCAATTAATTTAGGTGATCACCAATTAATTTAAGTGATCACCAATTAAGATGACAGCAAATACTCAAATACTTTATAAACCTTGAGTTTTTGTTTTGTTTTTGTTGTTTTTTGGTAGAGGTGGTGCACGTTTGCTTAATAGTGAACTGGATTGAATAGGCTTTGCTGAATTACCATGTGGTGAATTAGCTCTGCTCATAAATGTAAATATCTCAAATATTAATAATATCTTTGTGTTGGAAACATTCAATATCCTCCTTCTAGCTATTTGAAACTATATATTATTGTTAACTATAGTGGATATGCTAATTACTTTTATCTGATCATCATACATTATGTGTATTGAAACACTACCATGTGCTCCTTGTACATGTGCAATTATTACTTGTCAATAAAAAATAAAAATATCTGATTGATTCTAAAAAATTAAAATTTGACCTGAAATTTAACTTTTTTGTTACATAGTACTGATTCTTGTAAAAATAAAATAATAATAAAGAAAAAAGAATAAAAACCTATCCAGTCATTTTTTAAAGACACAGCTTAAGCACTTTGCCAAATAGTTGTTATTTTGTAATAATTGCATCACTAATTTGCTGAGTTCTATTGGAAATAATTTATTAGTAAGACATAAAAGAAGATAGTTTCCACACAATATGAATCTTAATATTTTTTCCATCAAAACAGCGTCGTTATTTCCATAGCATTGTTGTGTACATGAAGTATTAAAGAAACCAGGAAATAATTTGGATAACAATGTGGTAGAAATTAAATTTGATTCTAAATTCTGGCAGTGGAAAATTAACAAACAGATTAAGAACATATGCTTATTTTCTCAGTTGAGCATTCTAATAAAAAAAGATCAAATTTATTGGTAGAAAAGAAGTGCTAATTAATAGAGCATAATAGATAATGACCATATTTTCTTTAACTATAGTGAGTTTTAGCTGCATATAAAGTTCTAGTTCTCTGATAGCCTGAGAGAACAGACATAGTAGCAGTTTCAGGCCTTTCTGCTCTCATGCGTAAGACAGTCAAATGCCATCAGGCTTTTTTACTTTCTGGCATGCACATTATTTTCTGTTGGCCTTGTTTCCTCTTGTGTCCCTGTTTATGCATACCCTTCTGGCTCTGGCTCCATTTAGCCTCCTGCTTCAGGTTCTACTTGTTTTCCTGGCTCTGGCTGTGTTTGTTTTCCAGTCTCTGCTTCCTTTGTCAGCGCAGTAGGTCCCACACCTCCTGCCTCTCTGCTTACTTAATGTTCATTTCCTTTTCTGTGTTCAATGTTATACTTTCCTTCTGTCCCTAATAATTATCCCTCCCCTTTGAACTCTTTTATATATAGAACTACAGTGATTTGAAACCTATAGGGCGACTAAACAACCTGCCATATCTGCATCTATGATAGGTAACTATAAAGGCACCTCATGTTATTTGTTTTTTTTTTTTTGTATTCACCTGCTTTCTGAACCTTACGAATATTCTGAAAGTTGTCCAGAGGTTATAAGCTATAATCATCTGTATATAATAGTGTTTCTTAAACTGTGGGTCATGAAATCAATTTGGTGTGAATAAAACTATTAATTAAGAACAAAGATGTAAACTGAAAAGAATAGGCTATATCCAATATTGCACTTACAAGTATTATTTTATGGAATTTTATTTTTAGTTATATGCATTTCTATAAGTATATATTATATGTAAATGTCTTTCTTGCTGTGGGTCAAGTTCAAAAAAAGTTTGAATGTAATTGTATATAAGATATACTTTTTAGCCTTAGCTGCTTTCAAAGTTTACTTATTTGGATCAACCACTTTATATGTTTGTGATCAATTTTAGAAACATTCATAGAAAGCCTTGGAAGAATGGATCTGAACTAAATCAGATTTCCCATAGAAACCTTTAAATTCCATCACAACTTTGGTATGAGCCCCAGAATATTACTGTCTCTGAGGTGCTTAGGTCAACTTCATTTAGTAAAACTACTATAAAAACCGGGATTCCAAAGCAATTCCTGATCATATGGACATTTGAAGCTCTGTTGCAGCTCTTTTGGTCTTGTGCTACATTTAGAAATGAATGGGCTGAGAGAGCTAAGATGAATGCATTGAAAGATGTCAAGATACTGAAATAAATCCTTATTCATCTTCCTATTCGTAATCTTACAAAAATGGAATTCATTGAGGTAATAATTTTATTTGTCAGGAAAACATGCACTAGGAGATTTTATACTGTGGCAGGATTATAAATTGGGCAGATTCAAGTGGCAGCAAGTGGTTAATGAATTAATAACAAGTAATGCTAGAAGCAAAACTTTACCCCTATACTCTGTCCTGGCAAAGGACATTATTATTTGTTACTTGCCTGATTGGGGAGTGTTCTTTGACATGATGATATAATGGTTTTCAGCGGCAAGTCTTGATCTCAAAGTCTTCCAAACCAAGAGGATCTCTTCCATAGTTTAAAGTACAGAATTCTGAGGTTTCAACAAATACTTGTTCCAAAAGTAAATAGGAGATAGAGCTTCTTTTAAAGAAAAGTCCTGGCTTTGCTGACAGGTAGTTCTGTGATCTGCTTCTTTCTATAAGTGGGATGACCAAGATAGATAGGATCTTTATTTTTTTTTTACAATAAGTTATTGTTGTTACCATTGATGTATCTGTTAGCTAAAACATATTGATCTTTCTATTAACCCAGAAGACCTACTCTTACTGGCCTCAACTTTGAATATTTTCTCCTCTCAATTTTTGCCAAGAGTTAGGGAGAGAAAGCTGTTAGGCAAAAGTTGTCTTAAAGCCATATTAAAACTCTTCTCCTTCCTCTTTTTTTCTTCTTAAGAATAACAATAACACTACTGCTACTACTTACAGTTGTACAGCACCTAACATATGAACCAGGACCTTTCATCTGTATTTGGATTTTATTCAAATACAAATGAATATTTGTATTTGTGAAATAGATACTGTTTTTATTCTCCATTTTTACAAATGAGGAAATTCAGGCTCTGAGAGGGAAGGGAACTGTCCAAGGTATCACAAGTAGTTAGTGATGAAATCAGCATACAAATCTAGTATGTTTGACTCCAGAGTTTGTATTGCTTTTATTATATATATAATGTATATTTTAATATATAAATAAATATATAAGTATATATATATATATATTTTTTTTCTTTGAGACAATTTCTCACTCTGTTGCCCTGATTGTCATGCAGGGGTGTGATCTCTGCTCAGTGCAACCTCCATCTCCTGGGCTCAGGTGATCCTTCCACCTCAGCCTCCAGAGTAGCAGGGACTATAGCTGCACACCACCATGCCTGGCTAATTAATTTTTTTTGTAGAGACGAGAACTCACTATACTGCCCAGGCTGGTCTTGAACTTCTAGGCTCAAGTGATCCTCTTGCCTTGGCCTCTGAAGTGCTGGGATTACAGGCATGAGCCACTGTACCTGGTCATTTTTTTATTTTTAATTTTTGTGCATACATAGTAAATATATATAGGGTACATGAGATACTTTGATAAAGCATGCAATGAATAATAATCACATCATGGAAAATAGGTATCTGTTCCTTCAAGCCTTTATCCTTTGTGTACAAACCATCCAATTATACTCTTGTAGTTATTTAAAAATTTACAGTCAAATTATTTTGACTATAGTCACCCTGTTGTGATATCAAATATGGTCCTATTCATTCTTTCAAACTATTTTTTGTGTCCATTAATCATCCTCATCTCTGCTAACCCGTCACTACCCTTATCAGCCTTTGTTAACCCTCCTTCTACTCTCTATCTCCCACAAAGTTTTACATCCCACAAATTTTTACATCCCACAAATGAGTGAGAACATACAATGTTTGTCTTTCTGTGCCTGTCTTACCCCCACTTGCATCCATGTTGTTGCAGATGACAGAATCTCATTCTTTTAGTGGCTGAGTAGTACTCCATTGTGTATAAATGCTACATTTTCTTTCTTTTTTTTTTTTTTGAGACAGAGTCTCACTCTGTCACCCAGGCTGGAGTGCAGTGGTGCAATCTTGGCTCAACTGTAACCTCTGCCTCCCGGGTTCGAGCAATTATCATGCCTCAGCATCCTGAGTAGCTGGGACTACAGGCATGTGCCACCATGCCTCGCAAATTTTTTGTATTTTTAGTAGACATGGGGTTTTGCCATGTTGGCCACGCTGGTCTTGAACTCCTGACCTCAAGTGATCCGCCTGCCTTGGCCTCCCAAAGTGCTGGGATTACAGGCGTGAGCCATCATGCCTGGCTCACATTTTCTTTATCCATTCATCTGTTGATGGATGCTTAGGTTGCTTGTAAATCTTGTCTATTGTGAACAGTGCTACAACAAACATAGGAGTGCAGATATCTCTTCAATATGCTGATTTCCTTGTTTTGGCTGTGTAACCATCAGTGGGAGTGCTGAATCATATGGTAGCTCAATATTTTAGTTTTTTTGAGGAACCTGGAAACTGTTCTCCATAGTGGTTGTACTAATTTACATTCTCACCCACAGTGTGTGAGGGTTCCCTTTTTTTTTCACATCCTCTCCAACATTTGTTATTGCGTGCCTTTTGGATATAAGCCATTTTAACTGTGGTGAGATATCCCATTGTAGTTTTGATTTGTATTTCTCTGATGAATTAATCAATGAGTCAATGATGTTGAGCACCTTTTCATAAGCCTGTTTGTCATTTGTATGTCTTCTTTTGAGAAATGTCGGTTCATATCTGTTGCCTGTTTTTTAATGGATTATTAGATTCTTTTCCTATAGAGTTGTTTGAGCTCCTTATATATTCTGGGTATTAACTGTTTGTCAGATGCATAGTTTGCAAAATATTTTCTCCCATTCTGTGGGTTGTTGCTTCAATTTGTTTATTGTATCCTTTGCTATACAGAAGCTTTTTAACATGACGTGATCCCATTTGTCCATTTTTGCTTTGGTTGCCCATGCTTATGGTGTGTTGTTGAAGTCTCCAGCTATTATTTTATTTGGGCCTCTCTCTCTCTTTAGCTCTAATAATGTTACCATTGTATATCTGGGTGTTGCAGTGTTGGTTGCATATATATTTACAATAATTATATCCTGTTACTGGGTTGAACACTTTATCATATAATGACCTTCTTTGTGTCTTCTTACAGTTTTTATCTTGAAATCTATTTTGTCTGATATAAATATAGTGACTTCTCCTCTTTTTTGGTTTCCATTGGCATAGAATATCTTTTTTCATCCCTTTATTTTCAGTCTATATGCATATATAGTGTGTTTCTTGTAGGCAACAGATCATGGAGTTTTTTTTCATCCATTCAGCCACTCTGTGTCTTTTGATTGGAAAGTTTAGTCCATTTATATTGTTATTATTGATAAGGACTTACTCCTGAAATTTTATTATTTATTTTCTAGTTGTTTAGGGGGTCTTCTCTTTCCTGTCTTTTTTAATGAAAGTGATTTCCTCTGGTTGTATGATTTAACTTTTTGCTTTTTATTTTTTATGGATCTGTCCTGTGTTTTTTGATTTGAAGTTACTGTGAGGCTTGCAAATACTTTCTTATAATCTATTATTTTAAACTCATGACAGCTTAACACTGATAGCATAAACAAACAAACTTGACAAAATCTAATAAAAATTCTAGCCTTTAACTTCATCTTCATGCTTTTTTATTTTTATTATTTATTTATTTTTTTGAGATAGTGTCTTGCTGTTATTGCCCAGGCTGGAGGGCTGGAGTGCAGTGGCATGATCCTGGCTCACTGCCACCTCTGCCTCCCAGGTTCAAGCAATTCTCCTGCCTCAGCCTCCTGAGTAGCTGGGACTACAGGTGCATGCCACCATGCCTGGCTAATTTTTTTTTTTTTTTTTTTTTGTATATTTAGTAGAGACGGGGTTTCACCATGTTAGCCAGGATGTTTTCAATCTCCTGACCTCATGATCCACCTGCCTCGGCCTCCCAAAGTGCTGGGATTATAGGTATGAGCCACCACGCCCGGTCCATGCTTTTGTAAAGTTATGACTTTTATTTTTAGGTTCGGGGTTACGTGTGCAGGTTTTTATATAGGTAAACTGCATGTCATGGGGGTTTATTGTACAGATTATTTCATCACCTAGGTAATAAGCATAGTACCCAATAGGTATTTTTTTTTTCTGATCCCGTCCCTCCTCCCACCCTTCACCCTCAAAGAGGCTCCAGTGTCTTTTGTTCCCCTCCTGGTATCCGTGTATTCTCATTGTTTAGCTCCCACTTATAAGTGAGAACATGCAGTATTTGGCTTTCTGTTCTTGCGTTAGTTTGCTTAGGAAAGTGGCTTTCAGCTCCATCCATATTGCTGCAAAGGATGTGATCTCCTTTTTTATGGCTGCATTGTATTTCATGGTGTATATGTTCTACACTTTCTTCATACAGTCTATCATTGATGCACATTTGGGTTGAATCCATGTCTTTGCTACTGTGAATAGTGCTGCAATGACCATACACAAGTATGTCTCTCTATGGTAGAGGAATTTGTATTAATTCTTTTGGGTATATACTCATTAATGGGATTGCTACATCAAATGGTAATTCTGTTTTATGTTATTTGTGTAATTGTCACACTGCTTTCCACAATGGCTGAACTAATTTACAGTCCCACCAACAGTGTATAAGTGTTTCCTTTTCTTAGCAGCCTTGCTAGCATCTGTTATTTTTTGACTTTTTAATAATAGCTATCTGACTGGTGTGAGATGGTATCTCATTTTGGTTTTGATTTGCGTTTTTCTAATGATTAGTGATGTTGAACATTTTTTCATATACTTGTTGACCACATGTATGTCTTGTTTTGAAAAGTGTCTGTTCGTGTCTTTTGCCCACTTTTTAATGGAGTTGTTTGTTTTTTGCTTGTAGATTTGTCTAAGTTTTTTATAGGTGCTGGATATTAGACCTTCGTTGGATGCATAGTTTGCAAATATTTTCTCCCATTCTGTAGGTTGTCTGTTTACTTTGTTGATAATTTCTTTTGCTGTACAGAACCTCTTTAGTTTAATTAAGTTCCATTTGCCAGTGTTTGTTTTTGTTGCAATTGCTGTTGGCATCTTCGTCATGAAGTCTTTGCTAGGTCCTATATGCAGAATGGTATTTCCTGGATTATCTTCCAGAGTTTTTACAGTTTCAGGCTTTACATTTGAGTCTTTAATCCATCTTGAGTTCCTATTTGGATATGGTATAAAGAAGGGGTCCAGCTTCAATTTTCTGCAAACACTAGTCAGTTACCCCAGCACTCTTTATTAATTAGGAAGTCCCTTATTGCTTGTTTTTGTCAGCTTTGTCCAAGATCAGATGGTTGTAGGTGTGTGGCATTATCTCCGTTCCATTGGCCTATGTGTCTTTGTAACCATTCCATGCTGTTTGGTTATGGTAGCCTTGTATAGTTTGAAGTTGGGTAATGTGTTGCTTTCAGATTTGTTCTTTCTACTTAGGATTGCCGTGGCTATTTCTGCTCTTTTTTGCTTCTGTATGAATTTTTAGGTTTTTATCTAATTCTGTGAAGTATGTCATTGGTAGTTTGATAGGAATAGCAGTGAATCTGTAAATTGCTTTGGACAGTATAGCCATTTTAATGATATTGATTATTCCCATCCATGAGTACGGAATGCCTTTCTATTTGGTTATGTCATCTCTGATTTCTTTGAGTGGTGTTTTATAATTCTCATTGTAGAGAACTTTCACTTCCTTCATTAGCTGTATTCCTAGGCATTTTCTTCATTTTGTGGCAGTTGTGAATGGAACTGCATTCTTAATTTGGCTCTGTGCTTGGACATTGTTGGTGTATAGGAATGCCACTGGTTTTTGTACATTGATTTTGTGTTCTGAAACCTTGCTGAAGTTGTTTATCAGACCAAGGTGCTTTTGGGGATAGAGTAGGAGGTTTTATAGATATAGAACTATGTCATATGCAAAGAGGGATAGTTTGACTTTCTTTCTTCCTATTTGGATGCCTTTTATTTCTTTTTCATGTCTCATTGCTCTGGCCAGGACTTCCAATACTTTGTTGAATAGGAATGGTGATAGAGGGCATCCCTGTCTTATTCTGGTTTTCAAGGGGAATGCCTCCAGCTTTTGCTCATTCAGTATGATGTTGGCTGTGGTTTTGTCATAGATGGTTCTTATTATTTTGAAGTATGTTCCTTCAATGCCTACTTTATTGCAGGTTTTTAACATGGGATGTTGAATTTTATCAAAAACCTTTCCTGCCTCTATTGTGATAATCATGTGCTTTGTTTATAGTCCTATTTATGTGATGAATCATGTTGACTGATTTGCATTTGTATAGCCAGTCTTGCATCCCAGGGCTAAAACCAATTTGATTGTGGTGGAGTAGCTGTTGGATGTGCTGCTGGATTTGATTTGCTAATATTTTGTTGAAGATTTTTACATCTATATACATCAAAGATATTGGCTGGAAATTTTTTTTTGTCATGCGTCTGCCAGGTTTTGGTATCAGGATAATGCCGGCCTCATAGAATGAGTTGGAGAGGAGTTCCTTCACAATTTTCGGGAATAGTTTCTATAGGAATGGTATCAGCTCTTCTCTATACATCTGGTAGAATTCAGGTGTGAATCCTTCTGGGCCTGGGCTTCTTTGAGTTGGTAGGATTTTTATTACTGATTCAGTTATCGAACTCATTATCGGCCTGTTCAGGGATTCAATTTCTTCCTGGTTCAGTCTTGGGAGGTTGTATGTTTTTAGGAATTTATTCATTTCTTCTAGATTTTCTAGTTTGTATGCATAGAGGTGTTTGTAGTAGTAGTCCCTGAGGGTTTTTTGTTTTGTTTTGTTTTGTATTTCTATGGGGTCAGTGGTCATTTACCCTTTGTCATTTCTAATTGTGTTTATTTCATTCCTCTGTTTTAAAACTTTTTGTTGTTTCTCTTTATGTCTTATTATACTATCTATGTCTTGATAGATTATTGTTGTGATTATTATTTTCATTGGTTCCTCACTTAGTCTTTATGCTTAAGAGTAGTGTAGATACAGCAGTTACAGTGTTTTAATATTTTGTTTTTTCTGCATGCTTAGTGAGTTTTGTATTTTCAGGTGATTTCTTCTTGCTCATTAACATTTGTTTTTTTCAGATTCAAGAATACGCTTTAGCATTTCTTATAGGATAGTTCTAGTGTTGATGCATCCCTCAGCCTTTGTTTGTGTTGGGAGGAATTTTTTTTTTTTTTTTTTTTTTGCCAGATACAGTATTTTAGGGTAAACGTTTTTTCCTTTAGCTATTTAAATATGTCATGCCACTCTCTCCTGGCCTGTGAAAAGTCAGCCACCAGACATATTGGAGCTTCATTGTATGTTATTTGTTGGTTTGTTTTTTTTTCTGCTTTTAGGATCCTTTCTTTATCCTTGAGCTGTGGGAGTTTGGTTTTTAAATGACTTGACATCATCTTCTTTGAGTTAAATCTGCTTGGTGTTCTATAGCCTTCTTGTACTTGAATGTTGATCTCTTTCTCTAGGTTTGGGTAGTTCTCTGATATTATCCCTTTCAATAAACTTTCTATCTGTATCTCTTTCTCTACCTCTTCTTTAAGGCCAATGATTCTTAGATTTGCCCTTTTGTGTCTATTTTCTAGATCTTGTAGGCATGCTTCATTGTTTTTTATTTTTTTTCTCTTTTGTCTTCTCTGAGCATGTATTTTCAAATAGCTGTCTTCAAGGTCAGTCATTCTCTCTTCTGCCTGATCAATTCTGCTATTGAGAGACTCTGATGCATTCTTCAGCATGTCAGTTGCATTTTTGTAACTCTAGAATTTCTGCTTGATTTTTAAAAATTATTTTAATCTCTTTGTTAAATTTATCTGATAGAATTTTGAATTCCTTCCCTGTGTTATCTTGAATTTCTTTGAGTTTTCTTAAAATAGCTATATTGAATTCTCTGTCTGACAGGTCACATGTCTCTCTATTTTCAGGATTGGGCCCTGGTGCCTTATTTAGCTTGTTTGGTGAGGTCATGTTTTTCTGGATGATTTTGATGCTTGTAGATGTTTGTTGGTCTCTGGGCATTGAAGAGTTAGGTATTTATTGTAGTCTTCACAGTCTGGGCTTGTTTCTGCCTGTCTTTCTTGAGAAGGCGTTTCAGGTATTTGAATGGACATGGGTCTCAGGCCCAATACCACTGTGGTTCTTGCAGACTCATACAGGTACCACTTTGGTGGTCTTGTATAACATCTGGAAGAATTCTCTGGATTACTAGACAGACTCCTGTTCTTTTTTTTCCCCCTCTAGATGGAATCTTGTGCTGTCACCCAGGCTGGAGTGCAATGGCGCCATCTTGGCTCACTGCAACCTCCACCTACTGGGTTCAAGCAATTTTCCTGCCTCAGCCTCTCAAGTAGCTAGGATTACAGGTGTGCGTCACCATGCCTGGCTAATTTTTTGTATTTTTAGTAGAGATGGGGTTTCACAATGTTGGCCAGGCTGGTCTCGAACTGCTGACCTCATGATCCACCTGCCTCAGCCTCCAAAGTGCTGGGATTACAGGCGTGAGCCACTGCACTTGGCCGAGACTCTTGTTCTTTTACCTTACTTTCTTCCAGACAAATGGAGTCTCTCTCTGTGCTGAGCCACCTGGAACTGGGTTGTGTGTTGATGCAAGCACTCTTGTGGCTACGACCACTGATACTGCATTGGGTTAGACCTGAAGTCAACAGAGCATTGGGTCTTACTTAAGTCCCTGGTTCCACCTATGTGTACTCAAACCCCTAGGGCTCTACAATTAGCAGATGGTAAAGGCAGACAGGTTTGGGTCCTTCCCTTCAGGGCGGTGAGTTTTCCCAGGCCCCAGTTGAGTCCAGAGATGCTTTCTGGGAGCTAGGATTTGGAGTCAAAAACCTTAGAAATTTGTCTGATGTTGTATTCTACTGTGGCTAAGGTGACACTTAAACCACAATATAAAGTCCTTTTCACTCTCCCCTCTCCCTTCAACAGGCAGAGGAGTCTATCCATGTGGGCACACCAACTCTAGCCCACTGAGGTGGTAGGGAGGATTCTGCCAGGCCATCACTGATGTTCACTTAACGCCCAAGGGCTCTTCCATAAAATTGTGGTGAATGCTTCCATGTGTCAGACTCACCCTTCAGGGCAGTGGGCTCCCCTCTGGCCTAGGGCAGGTCCAGAAATTCTCTCCAAGAGCCTAAGCCTGGGCTCAGGGACCTCATGAGCCTACTTATTGCTCTACCCGACTGTGCTTGGACTGGTACCTAAGATGCAAGACATAGTTTCCTTTAGGTCTCCCTCTGATTTTATCAAACAGAAGTATTTCACTATAGCCACTGCAGCTGGGAATGTCCTATAGTCAGTGCGTCTCAGACCCCAAGGCCCATGGCATACTACCTGGGTATCACTGCTGGTTATTCTGGGACCAAGGGCTCTTTAAGAGTCAGTAGGTGATTAATCCTGCCAAAGCTAGTACTGGATTCTTCCTTCAAGACACACTCATGGTCCTGGGTGTGTCTAGAAATGTCGCCTGGGAGCTAGGGTCAGGAATGGGGGCCTCATGACTCTTCTCAGTGCCCTGTCCTGCTATGGCTGAGTAGGTATGTATTCAAGGTTCAAGACAAATTTCTCTTTACTTTTCTCTCTCTGCCTGTTAAGCAGCAGGAAGGAAACACTTTTATTACTGTGTTGGGTGTTCAGGAAGGGATGGTGCAAGCACTACTTTAACCACCCCGGCTGGTGTCTCCATAGGTCACATGCCTCCTTAGTCCTCTGGCTCTGAGCCCATCCCAGCACTAGAAGTTGCCTAGGAATTGCGATCCTTGTGTCCTAGACTGTCTTTTCAGCTTATTTAGGATCCTAGAGTACTTCTGCCTGTGGTAAGTCTTGCCAAGAAACTTGAGTTCTGACCACTGGGATGGGCAATTTCCTCCTGGCCAGGTCTGGTCCATTTGCTGTCTCCATGCATGGGCACTGGCGGAGCCCAGCACAGCTTTGCTCTCCACTATGATGGGGCAATACTGAGATCTGTGTAATGTCCCGCAGTCACTATGCTCTCCCTTCCCTAAGTGCACAGACTCTGTGCTGCATGGCCTTTGCTAGTGCATTGGAGAGGTGTGGCACTGGCTATTTAAGATTGTCTCTTTGATCCTTCTCATGCCCCTTTTAATGATGCAAAATTGAAGCCAGGTACTGTGATTGCTCACTAGATTTTTGGTTATTGAGATAGTGCTTTTCTGTGTGCAGATCATCGTTGGAATTTGGTGTTCATGTAGGGCAACAAATGGTGTAGTCTTCTATCCTGCCATCTTGCTCCGCCTTCCTCCAGAGCTTGTATTCTCAAATCATGGTGATTACAGCAACCCTCCTTTCTACTTAAGTTTCCAAAATTAATCTTTATAATGAGAGTGATCATCACAAAGGAGTATATCTTAGTATATCTTTCTACCTCCATAAAAAGATTGAATATTATGCTTGTAACAGTTGCAGAAGTCTCATGAAATTAACAGCTGTGTCATATTTCTATTAATACATGTTTCGGGATAGTGCTGTTGAGGACATTACCTAATATGATGTTCACTGCCCTTTATACGAAGACTTTTGTGGCACATTTCTAACAAATATTAAACTTTTGACTTTATAGCTGAATTGGCATTTACTGGAGAAATTTCTATCTCATTACATTTCTCTGTTTCACATCCAATGCTAATTAGCTCTTATCTTTTAATTATGTTTATATTATATTATTTGCTCTTACTGGCTATAATTAGCATAATAAAGATCTTTTTAAAATGTACCCTTTACTGCTCTAAAATTGACCACATAATTGGACATAAAACAATCCTCAGCAAATGTAAAAGAACTGAAATAATACCAAGCACACTGTCAGACTATAGCGCAATAAAAATAGAAGTCAAGACTATGAAAATCGCTCAAAACCTACATGGAAATTAAACAACATGCTCCTTCATGACTTTTGGGTAAATAATGAAATTAAGGCAGAAATCAGGAAGTTCTTTGAAAATAATGAGAACAAAGATACAACTTACCGGAGTCTCTGAGACACAGCTAACACAGTGTTAAAAGGGAAATTCATAGCACTAAATGCCGACATCAAAAAGTTAGAAAGATCTCACATTAACAACCTAATTTCACAACTGAAAGAATTAGAGAAGCAAGAACAAATCAACACCAAAGCTAGCAGAAGGTGAGAAATAACAAAAATTAGAGATGAATTGAGGAAGAAAAGCAAGATACAAAAAATCATTCAAAAGATCAACAAATTCAGCAGTTAATTTTTAAAAAATTTAATAAAATAGATAGGCCACTAGCTAGACTAATAAAGAAGAAAAGAGAGAACATCCAAATAAACACAATTAGAAATGATGAAAGGAATGTTACTACTGACACCACAGAAATAAAAACAACCATCAGAAACTACTACAAACACCTCTATGCACACAAACTAGAACGCTCAGAAGAGATGGATAAATTCCTGGACACGTACACCCTCCGAAGACTGAGCCAGGAAGAAATTGATTCCCCAAACAGACCAATAATGAGCTCCAAAATTGAATCAGTAGTAAATAGCCTGAAAACCAAAAAACGCCCAAGACCTGATGGATTCACAGCCAAATTCTACCAGATGTCCAAAAAAGATGTGGTACTATTCCTACAGAAACTATTTGAAAAAATCAAGGAGGAGGAACATCTCCCAACTCATTCTATGAGGCCAGCATCATCTTGATACCAAAACCTGGAAGAGACATGATAAAAAAAAGAAAGCTTCAGGCCAAAATTGTTGATGAACATTGATGTAAAAATCAACAAAATACTTGCAAACTGAATCCAGCAGAACAACAGAAGGCTAATCCATCATGATCAGGTAGGCTTCATCCCCGGGATGCAAGTTTGGTTCAATACATAAAAATCAATAAATATGATTCATCACATAAGCTGAACTGAAGACAAAAAAACACGATTGTCTCAATAGATGCAGAAAAGGCTCTTGATAAAATTCAACATTTTTTCATGTTACAAACTCTGAATAAACTAAGAAATGAAGGAACATACTTCAAAATAATAATAGCCACCTGTGACAAACCCACAGCCAACATTATATTGAATGGACAAAAGCTGGAAGCATTCCGCTTGAAAACTGACACAAGGCAAGGATGCCCTCTCTCACCACTTCTATTCAACATAGTTTTGGAAGTCCTAGCCAGAGCAGTCAGGCAAGAGAAAGAAATAATGGGCATCCAGGTAGGAAGACAGGAAGTCAAACTATCTCTATTTGCAGACAACATGATTCTGTATCTAGAAAACCCCATAGTCTAGGCCCAAAATCTCCTTCAGCTGATATACAACTTTAACAAAGTTGCAGGATACAAAGTCACTGTAAAAAAAAATCACTAGTATTTCCATGTACCAACAGTAACCAATCTGAGAGCCAAATCAGAAAGGCAATACCATTCACAATTGCCACACAAAAAATAAAATACCTAGGAATACAGATAACTAGGGAGGTAAAAGATCTCTACAATGAGAATTACAAAACTCTGCTCAAAGAAATCAGAGAAGACAAAAACAAATGGAAAAACATCCCATGTTCATGGATAGGAAGAATCGGTATCATTAAAATAGCTATACTCCCTAAAGCAATTTATAAATTCAGTGCTATTCTTACCAAGCCACCAATGATGTTCTTCACAAACTAGAAAAATCTATTTTAAAATTCATGTGGAACCAAAAAGCCCAGATAGCCAAGGCAATCCTAAGTAAAAAGAACAAAGCCGGCAGCATCACGTTACCCAACTTCAAACCATACTACAAGGCTACAGTAACCAACCAGCATGGTACGGATATGAAAAGAGGCACATAGACCAATGAAACAGAATAGAGAGTCCAGAAATAGGGCCCCACGTTTATAACCATCTGATCTTCAACAAAACTGACAAAAACAAGCAATGGGGAAAAGAATCCCTATTCAATAAATGGTGCTGGGTTAACTGGCTAGCCATATGCAGAATATTGAAGCTGGACTCCTTCCTTATGCCATACCCAAAATTCAACTGAAGATGGATTAAAGACTTAAATGTGAAACCCAAAACTATAAAAACCCTGGAAGAAAACCTAGGCAATACCATTCTGGACATAGGAATGGGGAAAGATTCCATGGCAAAGACATCAAAAGCAATCTCAACAAAAGCAAAAATTGACATGTGATCTAATTAAACTGAAGAGCTTTTGCACAGCAAAAGAATCTATCAACAGAGTAAACAGACAACCTATAGAATGGGAGAAAATATTTGCAGAGTATGCATCTGACAAAGGTCTAATATTCAGCATCTACAAGGAACTTTAACAAATTTGTAAGAGAAAAACAAGCCCATTAAAAAGTGGGCAAAGAACATGATCAGACACTTCTCAAAAGAAGACGTATATGCGGTCAACAGGCATATGAAAAAAATTCAGTATCAGTGATCCTTAGTGGAATGCAAATCAAAACCACAATGACATACCACCTCACACCAGTCAGAATGGCTATACTGAAAAGTCAAAAAATAACAGATGCTGGCAGGGTTGCAGGGAAAATGCAAAACTTATAAAGTGTTGGTGGGAGTGTAAATTAGTTCAACCATTGTGGAAAGCAATATGGCAATTCCTCAAAGAGTTAATAGCAGAAATACCATTTGACCCAGCAATCCCATAGGAATATAAATCATTTCACCGTAATGACACAGGTATGCAAATGTTCATTGCAGCATTGTTCTCAATGGCAAAGACCATGGAATCAACCTGAATGCCCATCAGTGACAGACTAAATAAAGAAAATGTGGTACACATACTCCATGGAATAGTATGTAGCCATGAGAAATGAGATCATATCTTTTGCAGGAACATGGATGGAGCTGGAGGCTAAGTAACACAGGAACAGAAAGCCAAATACCACATATTCTCACTTATAAGAGAAAGCTAAATTATAACTTATGAACACAAAGAAGGAAACAACAAACACTAGGATCTACTTGAATGGGGAGGGTGGGAGGAGGGAGAGGAGCAGAAAAGATAGCTATTACAAAAACCCTTAGGAAATGGGTTGAGGAAGAACACAGTGCAGCATATGATTAATTTGTAAATTGGCAGTACAGCCAATGTATGCTGGAAAAGACACTAGAGTAGGGACAGGATTCAAAGAAGTTTCCTGAAGCTGGAGAGACCCAGACAGTTGCAAAAAAGGGAGAATGTGGTAGAATGAGAGGAAGGGAATTATTCCGTGAGACCATTTTCAAGGCTGTAATAACTATGACTTTTGTCTATCCATCCCATTTCCCACCCCCCTTCTTCTGATTCCTCTAGAGAAACTATTCCCTGACTACATGTTTCCTTAGGGGCCTCTCAATGGTAGTATCCTGTCATCTTCACACAGATGAGTACTTGACCCAGATCATTCAGTTCACATGTACTGTCTTCCCTGCTGGGGGACTACTTTAAGAATGAACACACGACTCAAGTGGAGCAAATGAGAGTTTTCTCTGAGGGTAATGCAAGGATATTGGAAGACAAACCTATTTTCACTTGTGGTTGCTAAGCTTGAGAACTCGATTCAGGGATATTGCCACCCATCTTGACTACCACACAGAAGGAACTTGTCTGTAGAACAGGCAAAGAGAGGCAAAAAGGTAGAGAAAGAAAAGTTGCCTGAATGACAATGTTTGAACTTCTAGATCCAGATATGCCTGAAGCCAATCCACTCCTGGATATGCTCCCCTGTTACATGAGTCAATAACTTCAGTTTTTGCTGAAAAAAAAAAAAACAAAAAACCAATACGGAAAACAGTGAGTACTTGAAAAAGCTCTCAAGTAACAAGAGAACCAAAACCAAGAGATACGGCAAGAAATATATGAAGTAAGAGTATCTTAGAAAGGTATCTTAGTAAAATTTATTATTGTCTGTTTTGTAAAAACTGTGTATTTCAGAAAAAAAAACAAAGTTGTATTTTTAAAAACTAAGCTAAAATTCTAGATGATATCAACATTGTGGTTGAGGGAGAGTAGTTGTACATCAAAGAATCATGAAAATATATTTAAATATTTGTCTTATTAGAGAAATTATGTAGATATTATCATATTTAAGAAGTAAAGATATATAAATAAATATTTGGAATATTGGGGAAATTCCCAATATTTGCATCTGAATTAAGGAAAAATATTCTGAGAACAAAATCAAAATCAAACATTTAAGCAGCAGAAAAAAATCTTCTGCATTCAAGGTTGGTAAACAGTGGGGAAGAAAAGAAAGAGCAGTAAAATAAATCAGAACTACAAAAAGGAGGCAGGAGAAGAAAACAGATCACATAGAGAAAGACTTCTACTCTATGTAAATGTAAACCTAAATGAAATAACACAGAACAAAGACCAACCACTTTCTCGCTTCCTTCACCTCTACCATCAGTACTCAAAGCTACCACTACTAATGCTTGCACACAGGATTCTCCCTTTAATCTGCATTTTGGCTACTCTACTTTTATAACAGTTCCTGGAAAAGGCTATGTATTTTTCTGCTACAAGATATATGTACATAGCTGGAAATACTCAAAGGGAAAATATGAACATTTCTATGAAACAAACACATAATTTTCTGTATGATGCCAAATATTTTAACATCTATATACACCCATAAATGGACTTGTTTTTTCATTTTACCTATAACAAACAGACTAGTGTTTTAGAAACTATTGCTCCTAAGCTCTAGCTGTCAACACCCTTGCCTATGACAATGAGCCACTATACTTATTAATAATAAGGTAACATTTGTCAAACTGTTGGTCAGTAAAGTGGTTGTCAATAAATGCTGAAATAATTTCCATATTAAAAGTAGTCAATAAATGTTACAGTAATCAATCCAGGTTGTATACGTGGCAACTTTTCAATGTCAAATTGTTTTTCCTCTGACACCAAAGATGTTCCATCACTGCTAGATGATATTTGCTCAGGGAATACAAGCTTAATTTTTTTTTCTAAGTTAAACATATATATGACAATAAACTCATAATGAAAACTCAACACCAAATTACTTTTAATTCTTGTTTTTTTCAATATGAACAACTAAATGTTGACCGCATCATTTAAAAACTATAATTAAAAAAAAATATATCCCTAAATTTCTATGACTACTTACTCAAGCTTATCATTATTAGTTTGGGGTGAAAACCTGTTTTTTATCCATTATCTGAGGGAAAAATGAAAGCAACCGATTAATGTAAACAGCTGGAATTCCAAAACATTAATTTTGTGTAAGATAGCTGAGTGCAAAGAGAATGGGCAGAGGAGAATTTAGACAGACCTAGTCCCTATTCTTAGTTACATTGTTTGGTATTTATGTGATCATCAGGAACTTACTTTATTTCATTGAGTTTCTGTTTATAATTAATAAAATTGTGATAATACCAGATAAAGGATATTAAGTGGATTAAATAATTTATGTAGAAAGTGCCTGGCATATAGCGGTTACTCAGTAAATAAGAACACCCTTTTCAAAACTAAATTTTCTTTTCAAAATTTAAAAAATTATCCTTTTAAGTATTTACTGTGAACATATTATCCTAAGGGAGAAGAATAGGTAGATAGAACAAAGATGTAGGAAGGAAAATTTCACTGCATACTTTTTGTAACTTTTGAACTATGTGACTGTATTATATATTTGAAACTAAATAAATGAAATTTAAATAAAAATAATAAAACAGTAAATTGAAAAATATAGTCAAATAAATATTACACATGAAGTCCTAATAATTTTATGAGTCCCCTGAAAGTAGGGATTATGTCTTATTTATGTTAGAAATGCTTGTTCCTTGTTGCCGTAAAGAAATAGCACTTGAACATAAATTTAATTTCCTCAGCAAGGCCATTGTTACTTTCTGCAGAAAGGGTACACCCGCCAGCAGTTTTGCCATGGGAATACACTGAACAAAGGAGACAGGGTCATTGATAACCTGACGCACCCACCCTGCTGCTGTGTCTGGTTTCCATTGGCTGGAACGGGACCTCACATTCTGTATTTGTCCTGATTGGTTAGCAACTTAGAACTTTTTAAAAGAGGCAAAGGCAGAGGAGAACAAAGGAAGGAGGAAGTAACTTGTGGAATGCTGAGAAAGGTAAAAACACCTTCAAATAAGGAAGAGGAATAGGCTATGACCTAATGCTTGCTTGGACCAGTATAAGCATGCCAGGGCAAATATTTAGGCTAAACTGTGGGAGCTAAGAACATAAAGTTCATTGATTTCTTTATTACGGCTAGCAGATATTTAAGAATGTTAGCACAGGTCTTTGAATAAATTTTGCTTCTAAGAGAAGTTACTATTTATTCCTAATTAGATGGGGAGGAAAGTCTTTGAAGAGGAACCTCTACTTTACTTTTTACATTTATCTCTGGGACCCAAAATTTTTGAACAATGCTTGGCACATAGTAAATATTCACAAACATCAGAAGGAATGGATGTAGGAGAAATGGTTGTATTTTTGAGACATCGATGCACATTTTGATCATATATGTATGGTAGCAAAAATAAAACTGAAATTAACTCTATTGTTTCTAAGTACCTAAATGATATAATAGAATATGAGTACAGCAACTTAATTTACTGGGCTATCAGGGTAACCAAAAATAATTGGTTCCCAAATTATATATTTAATGCTCTGTGTATAAAAATAATCCAAAAATATTGTGATTTGCTATAGTATCATTTTTTAAAATTATCATTAATTTCTAGAGATTTGTAGAGAAAAGTACATTTCTAACAATATAAAAATTATTCACAAAGAATAAGGTTATTACCCTTTCAGAAGAGAAGACAAAAGTAAATTATGAAGAAAGAAAAAATACTTTTGCTATAGTGGATTATAAGAATTTATAATTTAAAGTAGAGCAACACATGGAAGGGTATCTATGTCTGATTAAGTGAATACAAACAATGACACATACATTATATTCTGAAATTTTTCAGCATCATCACTATAAGTCATATAAACCTTGAGTCCAGAAGAAATGTGAAGATATTATCTGGAAGATTACCTCTAAGTGTTTTTTAATGCATAACATTTTAAAAAGACAAACGGAAAACACATAAAAATGTTACTAGTATTTCAATGAGAGTGTCAAGATTGTGGGGAATTTTATCTTTCCTGTCTCTATTTTTCAATTTTTTAAATAATTAAATATATGTAATATTTTTAAGATGCCATCTGGTTTAAAAAAAAAGTAACCACCCAGTATACCCTATGATTATAGCCAGGTCATAGATTCAGCAATCTCATACATACAGATGCACATTCCGTTTTCAAAGTCCTCAAGAAAGGGGATTTGCAATTAGCACCACCTGTTCAACAAGGGTGCTGTGATTCAGTATATCTACCTTATTTGATAACCTTATATGCTCTCCTATCTTCTCCCCCCCTGCTATCAAATGGAGCACCAGCCACAGGCAGTTGGCTAAACAGCTAGGGAAACTGCTCTAGTCACTCAGGCATTTGCACATGTCTAAAACACTTTATGTCTTTTTGTGATAAAATTACTCAAAACATAAAGAAAGGAAGTAGCAGCAATAAATCATGCTGGCATAGCACAGATTATTTATTCTGAACAGGATGGTTGACAAAGGAACCTGCTGTCACAACATATGAGAGCACTTAAAATAATGAGAATTTCTGAAACAACTTGAAAAGAGTAAAGAAAGACACTAACTGTCTCTGTTTTTTCCATAAGACAGTCTCAAAGAAAATGCAGGTGATGGCAAATTTGATCTGACATACTGAAGGTTAATAAAAAAGCAACATGATCTCCCAATGTGATTTTGCTAGTTTTTATATGAAAGAGTATGGGCTTCTGAGTCAAGCAGACTGAGGTTTTATGCTAGCCCTAACATTCATACCTAGTAAGTTATTTAACCATTTTATTACCCATTTGTAAAAATGGGGAGTACAATAGCTACCTCAGAGACTGGTAGTTCGGATTAAGTAAAATAGTAAAGTACAGAACACATTTTATTTCTATATAAATTTTTTTATATGTTTGAAATATTTTCTAATTATAAAAATATGTAGTATGTATGGCAAATAATTGGCTTTCAATAAATGTTGAATCATTTCCTTGGTATAGACATAAAAATTAAACTAGGGTTTCTTCAGTTTTTTTTTTTTTTAAAAGGAAGGAACTAGAGGTCATCAAATATCAAGTTCAGACCTCTGCCTCTGGGGAGATCCATCACATTAAATAAATATCCTCTGATGACCTTCAGCACAAGGGTACAAGAGAGATTTTTCTCAGTGTCTAAGAGAAAAGAAATTTAAAAGGGAAAAAATGATCAATTAAATCCAGAATAGACTAAGTTAATGTTAATTGTAAAAAGAGACTCACTTCTAAGGACCTCTCTAGTTTAAATGGCTAAAAGCTACAAACCCGTAGTAAGCAAAACCCACAAACAAAACCCATTATGATAGTTAATTTGATGTGTCAACTTGACTGGCCAAGGGGTGCCCAGATTAAACATTATCTTGAGGTGTGTCTGTGAATGTGTTTCCAGATGAGATTAGCATTTGAAAGGCTGAACTCAGTAAAGTGAATTGCCCTGCCAATGTGTGTTGCATTATGCAATCAGTTGAGGGCTTGAACAAAATTAAAGGCAGAGGAAGGAGGAATTCTCCCCATTTGCTGACTGCCTGCCTGCTTGCTTAAGCTAGGACATCTCATCTTCTCAGACCCTCGGACTGAGATCTGTACCATCAGGTCCACTAGTTCTCACACCTTCAGACTCTGACTGAGTTACACCACTGATTTCCTAGCTTGCAAATGGCAGACTGTGGGACTTCTCAGCCCCCATAATCACGTGAGCCAATTCCTCCTAATAACTCTCCCTTTATATATATGACAAGGTTTATTACAAGAATTTCTTTTGCTTACTGTCACCGTGAAATTCTTGAGGGAATAATCTAACTTTGCTATATGTGTGTATATAGGTAATATTAATAGTGGATATCATTTGCTTGTGGGATTTTATTCTATTTAATACACAAACATTTTTATATAATGACTTACTATGTATCAGGCACTATTCTAAGTATTTACAAATATTAATTCATTTAATCCTCTTACCTCTATATGGTAGGTATTCTTATTATCCTCAATTTAAAAGATAAGTCTTACTAGTGGTTTTCATCTTTATACATATCTGTATTTTCTGATTTTAACCAATGAATATTTACAGATACATACATATACACACAAATAAATAAAATGATGCACAGAAAATACTAAGCCCCTTTTTGGCAGAACAATGTGGAAGGGTAAAGGAAATATGTAAAAACGGCATTTTTACTTTTTAAATAGAATCAGTTTATATCCTGACAGATTCTTTAATCTAATTAAGTTTTGTTTCTTTCTTCAACTGGCTGTCTTTCTTGTTTATCCTGCTACTAAGTCATACAGTGTTTTTAGGGGGAAGGAGGTTGGATATGTAAAGGGCTGGGGCAGGGGTGTTTGTTTATTTTGCAGTATAATGCAACCTTCTTTTTTTTAATTATACTTTAAGTTCTAGGGTACATGTGCACAAAGCAAAATTGTCCATCAACAACATTTTTTAAGTACCTACTATATCAGGCACAAAGTTGAGGCACTTAAGGAGTACTGAATAAGGTAGATACTAAGACTTAAAGTATCCTGCCCACAATGAGTTCACATTCTGGTTCAAGAGCTACATTCTAGAACAGAGCACTAAGAAGGCAGAAATAAAAAATGGATTTAATAATAGAACATTTTGCTTTTGTCTTTTTATTCATACAATAGCATAAAATCAAGGATAGGATTCTTTACATTACCTAACGCAGTAACTTAAAGTTTACAAAATGCTTTCCCATGTGTTAATTTGTTTAGTCCTTACAACAGCATATAAAGGGAGAATTATTTCTAATGATAAAGCCTGTTTAACATAGTATGAACCAAAGCTTGAATAGTTTGAATGACATCTCGAGATCACAGTGATAAAGGGTACAATGATGAAAAAAAGCAAAGTGAGTGAAAATTATGTTAATTCAGCAAACATTTAACAGATATTTATTGAATGCAGGCAGGTCTGACATAGTTATAATTTACATCAATGAACTATATAGTTTGTATTCCTGCTGGCTTTGTAACATTATTCTGCTCTTATGATAGATAGTTGCATACATACATGAATACATTATATAATATATATAAAATGTAGACATAATTTATTATGTGTATATATGTGTATGTGTGTATATATTATATATATACACACACTAGTACATTGTTTATATATTTATCTTTTCTCAATAGGGTATGAACTCCTTGAGAATAGGAAACATGTTTCATTCATCTTTATGACTTCAAGACCTAACACAATACCTGTCACATAATAAGTACGTGATAAATGTTGTTAAGTGCATAAGTGAATTATAAATTTCTTTATATTTTACCACTTTAGATGGTACATTATCCGAAACATAGGGATACAGTTTAATTTAAATATATATGTTAACTCTCATGAGAATGTTTCATTCAGATATTTGTATTAACAGAATTGTTGAATGTTGAAAACCTGAGTTTTGATTCATAGATTGAAGATATTCAATTCTTAATAAAGCATGGTTACAAAGCTGTCAACCTCTTCTATTACCAACTAATTACAATCATTCTCTACTGCCAGTTTTTCTTTGATGTGTGTAAAAAATGAATAGGGCAGTCATTGAAGAAGCAATATACTAGCAGCAGTCAAGAAAGAAAAATGTAATAATAATAATAATAACAAAATATTCCAGACTAACTGCAAAAATATGAACATCAGCAAGCAATTATTACAATAATGTAATGTAGCACACAACATAAAAAACTACAAAAAAGTTAAAATTATTCCAAACAGTTGTTTCACATAAAAATGATACAACTGAATGTTTTCCAGTAATGCATATATTGATCTAATACCATAAAAAATATTGATGTCTATCAGGGGAACCAGCCCCCAATATTTCAGTGTAGGTTCTTTCTATTTTCCCTAAATGTCAGCTGGTCTGAGAAATAAAGAGAAAGAGTACAAAGAGAGAAATTTTACAGCTGGGCCTCTGGGGATGTCATCACATATTGGTAGGACCATGATGGTGACCTCAAGCTGCAAAACCAGCAAGTTTTTTATTAGGGATTTTAAAAGGGGAGGGGGTGTACAAACAGGGAGTAGGTCACAAGGATCACATACTTCAAAGGGCAATAAAGATCCCAAGGCAAGGAAAAATTAGAATTACTGATGAGCATCTGTGTCCCACTGTGCATGCATTGTCTTGATAAACATCTTAACAGGAAACAGGGTTTGAGAGCAGACAACCAGTCTGACTAGAATTTACCAGGCTGGAATTTCCCAATCCTACTAAGCCTGAGGGTATGCAGGAGACCAGTCCTTATCTCAACTGCATAAGACAGACACTCCCAGAGCGGCCATCTATAGGCCTACCCCAGGAATGCATTCCTTCCCCAGGGTTTCAATTATTAATATTCCTTGCTAGGAAAAGAATTCAGCAATATTTCTCTTACTTGCACGTCTGTTTATAGGCTCCCTGCAAGAAGAAAAATATAGCTTTATTCTGCCTGACCCCGCAGGCAGTCAGACCTTCTGGTTATCTTCCCTTGTTCCCTGAAAATCGCTGTTATTCTGTTCTTTTTCAGGGTGTGCTGATTTCATATTGTTCAAACACACATGTTTTACAATCCATTTGTACAATAGTGGTCCTGAGGTGATGTACATTTTCAGCTTATGAAGATAATGTGATTAAGAGATTAAAGTAAAGCAGGCATAAGAAATTATAAGAGTATTGATTGGGGAAGTGATAAATGTCCATGAAATCTTCACAATTTATGTTCAGAGATTGCAGTAAAGATAAGTATAAGAAATTATAAAAGTATTAATTTTGGGAACTGATAAGTGTCCATGAAATCTTCACAATTTATGTTCTTCTGCCTTGGCTCCAGCCGGTCCCTCTGTTCAGGGTCCCTGACTTCTCGCAACAAATGTCCTTTAAGAGTTCATCAAGAAAGTAAAAAGAGGGATCAGTTTTACAATGGAGAACTACTGACTTAACATGTTATATAACATAATGATTGTCAACCCAAAGTAGTAATCAGTTCCGATCATTTTATTTGGTGTAGAAAAAATAATCATTTATACCTTTCTTCATGCTTTAAATTTAGATGAAGCATACTTTGGGTGCTTTTAATTTATGTTAATCTAGTGTTTTTCAAAACCTAAATGCGCCTGCTCCTTTATGTAACTGGGTGGCGAGTTTACAACTCTCTTCATGGATTCAGGCTCTCCAGAGTTACTGAACAACTGCATGTATGCTATCTAGACCTCAAACAATTTCACAATCAAGAGTTACCTATAATTAATTTTGTATAATCATTATAATATTAGCAAATTAGGTACTTTATATAAGGCGTTGGGGAAAATAAACAGGTGAGGAAACAAAACATTAAGAGAACAAAAAAGAAACTATGGCTGGTTCCAGACAAGTTGGGTATGCACACTCCACTTTATTTTCTCTACTAATTACAATTTTAAAACTCTAGACAAAATTAAAAAGCAACTAATAGAAGACCTTACAAGAGAAAGAAAATAAAGTGGACTGGATAGGAACTTCAAGAGAAAACCCCTGGGAGTGAGTAGGAGTGAGATCCCTTTTTTTTTTTTTTTTGAATCAGAATTTCACTCTTGTTGCCCAGGCCTGGAGTACAATGGCATGATCTCGGCTCACCGCAACCTCCGCCTCCCGGTTTCAGGCAGTTTTCCTGCCTTAGCCTCCTGAGTAGCTGGGATTACAGGCATGTGCCACCACGGCTGGCTAATTTTGTATTTTTAGAAGAGATGGAGTTTCTCCATGTTGGTCAGGCTGAACTCCTGACCTCAGGTGATCCACCCACCTTGGCCTCCCAAAGTGCTGTGATTACAGGTGTGAGCCACTGTGGCTGGCCCCTGGGGTTTTTTGTTTTGCCCTCTCTATACCCCAACATGGGCACTAAAGAGACCCACAACCGAGAAACATCAACAGACCCATATTGAAATAAAAAAAAAGGTCCCAAGGAAAGCCTGCTGTCTCTAGCTAAAGGACCAGAGAAAGGACAGCCAACAGAACAAAAACATTTTGATTATACTTGCCTGCTCCAGGAAAATGGCATGAAAAGAGATAGACTCCTTCCCCTCCCCACGGAGCACTGCAGCTACCCAGATTGTGAGCAGAGCTCTGTCCACCAACCACAGCCTGAAAAACAAAGCAGCACCCTCCCCATACCTGTGGGGATTGTGGTAAGAGCCCTTTTATCCTTGCCCTGCAATAGTGAGAGAGGCCCCTGTTCCCAGATGCAGGCTCTCAGCAGAAACTATATTGCATCCTTGCCCTTCAGTAATGAGATAGTACCCCTTCGCCCCCACCCTGCACCTGATGCAACTGGGTGCTGCAGCCAACAGATTGTGGATAGACCCTCTCCTCCATCCCCATGATGCAATAATGAGCCAGAATACCATATCCTCTCAATTAGAGAGCTGAAGGAGGATTACTGAGAGGGTTAGAGGAAAGAATTTTTATAATCTGCATATGAAGTCCTGGACGGATCCCTGAACAGACAATGAATGAAGCTGACCAAAATCAAAACAGCAAAGGCTTTAAGAACTCAGCAGTGGTATAGAATAACTCCCAGATTTTAGATTGGCTTCAGGATAACACATAAGTGGGGCAGACCAGAAGCATGTTGGAAAGGCTTTGAGAACTAAACTGACATTTGAACTGCAGCCCACAAAAATAAGCTAAGATATGTATATGCAACCTAACAGGAAGTAAAAAATAGGAAGAAGGGTGTCATAAAATAATATGTAAAAGGTACAGGATACCATTTAAAACTACTAGTCATATTGAGAACTAGGAAAATTTCAATTCCAATGAAAAAATACAATTAACATATGCCAACACTAAGATGATATAGATGATGATTAATTACAAATATTTTAAAGCAGCTATCATTAAAAGGCTATCACTTTAGAACTACAAAATGCAATAACCAAAACAAAAACCACACTAGATGGGCTCAATAGCAGAACAAGATGAAATAGGAAATGAACTATAAACTTGAAACCTGAGTAATACCAATTTTAAAATCTGATGAACAGAAAAAACAAATTAACAAATGAACCATCTTGGATACTCTGGCAGTACAAAGGAAGGCAGGGAGAGGGGGAATAAAATATCTAACATATGTGTCCTCAGAGTCCCAGAAAAAAAGAAGAGTACAAAACTAAAAAAAAATTTTTTAAGAAATATGAGCAAAAGCTTCACAAATTGGGGGAAAGTCATAAACATACAGATTCAAGAAACTGAATGAACCAATATCAGGCCAAACCAAAAGAAATTCAGGCTGAGACACATCATAATCAAATTTCTGAAAACTGAAGACAAAAAAAAAAAATCTTGAAAACAGCCAGAAAGAAATGATGCCTAACATAGGAGTAATAATAGTTTGACTAGAAGAACAACAGCAGATTTTTTTGAATGACAGCAGATTTCTCATCAAAATCCATAAAGACTGGAAGTAAATGGTTACATTTTTGAAATGCTGTAACAAAAGAACTATAAATTCAAAATCTTAAATCTAGCAAAAATATCCTTCAAGAGTTAAGGTGAAATGCAAAGCATTCTCAGATGAAGGAAATCTAAGAACATTTGTCACCTCAGGCTTACTCTAAAAGAATGAATAAAGGCAGTTTTAGAAACAGATAGATAGGAAATAATAGGAGAATCACTAGAACCAGGGAGGCAAAGGTTGCAATGAGCTGAGATCGTCCCATTGCACTCTAGCCTGGGCAACAAGAGCAAAACTCCATCTCAAAAAAAAAAAAAAAAGGAAAAAAAGATTTCTACATGCTACTTACAGTCGTAAGACGTTGAAAGACTATGATAAGTCACACACACACAAACACACACACATATTCCTAGAAAACTATGAAAAGAGATGTGCCCAAAACACTATAGATAAAATAAAATGAAATACTAGAATATTAAAATATGCTGCAGTAACCCACAAAAGAACAGGAAAAAAAGGAACCAAAAAAAGAAAAACAGTGAGAACAGGTAGAACACAGCCCAAAATATCATTCTAATGAGCAGTGAATTGAGCTATTTTTTTTATTTTAATATGATTGTTGGCTGCATGTATGTCTTCTTTTGAGAAGTGTCTGTTCATGTTCTCTGCCCACTTTTTAATGGGCTTGCCTGTTTTTCTCTTGTAAATTTGGTTAAGTTACTTGTAGATGTTGGATATTAGATATTTGTCAGATGCATAGTTCACAAATATTTTCTCCCATTCTGTAGGTTGTCTGTTTACTCTGTTGATAGTTTCTTTTGCTGTGCAGAAACTATTAAGTTTAATTAGATCCCATTTGTCAATTTTTGCTTTTGTTGCAATTCCTTTGGTGTCTTTGCCATGAAATCTTTGCCTGTTCCTATGTCCAGGATGGTATTGCCTCGGTTTTATTCCAGGGTTTTTATAATTTTGGGTTTTATATTTAAGTCTTTAATCCATCTTGAGTTGATTGTTGTATACAGTGTAAGGAAGGGGTAAGGAAGGGGTCCTGCTTCAATCTTCTGCTTATGGCTAGCCAGTTAACCCAGCATCATTTATTGCATAGAGATTCTTCTCCACATTGCTTATTTTTGTATGTTTTGTTGAAGATCAGATGGTTGTAGATGTGCAGCCTTATTTCTGGGCTCACTATTCTGTTTCATTGGTCTATGTGCTTGTTTCTATACCAGTACCATGCTGTTTTGGTCACTGTAGCCTTGTAGTATAGTTCAAAGTCAGGTAATGTGATGCCGCTGGCTTTGTTCTCTTCACCTAGGATTGCCTTGGCTATTTGGCCTCTTTTTTGGTTCCATGTGAATTTTAAAATAGATTTTTCTAATTCTGTGAAGAATGTCATTAGTAGTTTGATAAAAATAGCACTGAATCTAGATTGCTTTGAGTAGTATGGGCATTTTAATGATATTGATTCTTCCTATCCATGAACATGGGATGTTTTTACATTTGTTTTTGTCTTCTCTGATTTTTTTGAGCAGTGTTTTGTAATTCTCCTTGTAGAGATCTTTTACCTTCCTGGTTAGCTGTATTCTTAGGTATTTTATTCTTTTTGTGGCTGCTCTGAATGAAACTGTCCTTGACTTGGCTCTCAGCTTGGACATTGTTGGTGTTTAAAAATGCTGTTGACTTTTGTATGTTGATGTGGTATCCTAAAACTTTGCTGAAGTTGTTTGCTAGATCTGAGCTTTTGTGTAGAGACTATGGGGTTTTCTAGGTGTGGAATAATATAGTTGGCAAATGGAGATAGTTTGACCTCATCTTTTTCTATTTATATGCATTTTATTTCTTTCTCTTGCCTGATTCCTGTAGCTAGGACTTGCAGTACTGTGTTCAATAGGAGTAGTGAGAGAGGGCATCCTTGTCTTGTGTCAGTTTTCAAGGGGAATGCTTCCAGCTTTTGCCCATTCAGTATAATGTTGGCTGTGGGTTTGTCATAGATGACTCTTATTATTTTGAGGTGTGTTCCTTCATTTCCTAGTAGAGTTTTTAACATGATTGAATGTTGAATTTTATCAAAAGCCTTTTCTACCTCTATTGAGATAATCATGTGTTTTTTTGTCTTCAGATCAGCTTATGTGATTGAATCATATTTATTGATTTTTTTTTTTTTGAGGCGGAGTCTTGCTCTTTCTCCCAGGCTGGAGTGAGGTGGTGTGATCTCGGCTCACTGCAGCCTCCGCCACCTGGGTTCAAGCGATTCTCCTGCTTCAGCCTCCCGAGTAGCTGGGATTACAGGCACCTGCCACCATGCCCGGCTAATTTTTGTATTTTTAGTAGAGACAGGGTTTTACTATGTTGGCCAGGCTGGTCTGGAACTCCTGACCTCAGGTGACCTGCCCGCCTTGGCCTCCCAAAGTGCTGGGATTATAGGCATGAGCCACTGCGCCCAGCCATATTTATTGATTGATTTTTTTTTTTTTTTAGATAGAGTCTTGCTCTGTAGCCCAGGCTGGAGTGGAACAATCTTTGCTCACTGCAAACTCC
Organism: Pongo abelii; assembly: GCF_028885655.2. Classification (NCBI taxonomy): domain Eukaryota; kingdom Metazoa; phylum Chordata; class Mammalia; order Primates; family Hominidae; genus Pongo; species Pongo abelii. Next base: position 119,622,121 of record NC_071992.2, read on the forward strand.
GCTTCCTGGGTTCACGCCATTCTCCTGCCTCAGCCTCCCGAGTAGCTGGGACTACAGGCACCCGCCACCACACCAGGCTAATTTTTTGTATTTTTAGTAGAGACAGGGTTTCACCATGTTAACCAGGATGATCTCTATCTCCTGACCCCGTGATCTGCCCACCTCAGCCTCCCAAAGTGCTGGGATTGCAGGTATGAGCCTCCGCGGCAGGCCTTTTTTTTTTTGAGATGGAGTCTTGCTGTGTCACCCAGGCTGGAGTGCATTGGCGCGATCTCGGCTCACTGCAACCTCTATCTCCCAAGTTCAAGCAATTCTCCTGCCTCAGCCTCCTGAGTAGCACATGCCACCATGCCCGGCTATTTTTTTTTTTTTGTATTTTTTTTATGTTTAGTATAGATGGGTTTTTACCATGTTGGCCAGGCTGGTCTCAAACTCCTGACCTCAGATGATCCACCTGCCTTAATTTCCCAAAGTGCTGGGATTACAGGTGTGAGCCACCATACCCATCCTGATTTTTAGGTGTTGAACCAAACTTGCATCCTGGGGATGAAGCCTACTTGATCATGGTGGATTAGCTTTCTCTTGTGCTGCTGGATTCAGTTTGCAAGTATTTTGCTGATTTTTACATCATGTTCATCAACGATTTTGGCCTGAAGTTTTCTTTTTTTTCTCTTGTCTCTTCCAGGTTTTGGTATCAAGATGATGCTGGCCTCACAAAATGAATTGGGAGGTGTCTTCCCCCCTCAGTTATTTCATATAGTTTCTGTAGGAATGGTACTACATCTTCTTTGGACATCTAGTAGAATTTCGATGTGAATCCATCAGGTCTTGGGCATTTTTTGGTTTTCAGGCTATTTATTACTGATTCAATTTTGGAGCTTGTTATTGGTCCGTTCGGGGAATCAGTTTCTTCCTGGCTCTGTCTTGGAAGGGTGTATGTGTCCAGGAATTTATCCATCTCTTCTAAGTTTTTTTGTTTGTGTGCGTAGAGGTGTTTGTAGTAGTTTCTGATGGTTGTTCCTATTTCTGTGGCATCAGTAGTAACATTCCCTTCATCGTTTCTAATTGTTTTTATTTGGATGTTCTCTTTTCTTTATTAGTCTAGTTAGTGGCCTATTAATTTTTTCAAAAAATCAACTGCTGGATTTGTTGATCTTTTGAATGATTTTTCGTGTCTTGATTTCCCTCAATTCAGCTCTGATTTTTGTTATTTCTCATCTTCTGCTAGCTTTGGGGTTGATTTGTTCTTGCTTCTCTAATTCTGATTCAGTTGTGAAGCTAGGTTGTTAATTTGAGATCTTTCTTACTTTTGATGTAGGTTTTTAGTGCTGTGAATTTCCCTCTTAACACTGCCTTAGTTTTGTCCCAAAGACTCTGGTGAGTTGTATCTTTGTTCTCATTATTTTCAAAGAACTTCTTGATTTCTGCCTTAATTTCATTATTTACTCAAAAATCATTCAGGAGCATTTTGTTTAATTTCCATGTAATTGTATTATTTTGAGTGACTTTCATTGTGTTGACTTTTATTTTTATTGTTCTATGACCTGACAGTGTGTTTGGTGTGATTTCAGTTCTTATACATTTGTTGAGGATTATTTTATGTTCAATTATGTGGTTGATTTTAGAGTATGTTCCATGTGGTGAGGAGAAGAATGTGTATTCTGTTGTTTTTGCGTGAAGACTTCTGTGAAGGTTTATGAGATCCATTTGGTACAATGCTGAGTTCGGGTTCTGAATATCTTTGTTAGTTTTCTTGTCAATGATCTGTCTAATTCTGTCAGTGGAGTGTTGAAATCTTCCACTGTTATTTTTTGATAGTCTGTGTCTCTGTAATTCTCTAGGAACTTGCTTTATGAATCTGGTTGCTCCTGTGTTGGGTGCATATGTATTTACAATAGTTAGGTGTTCTTGTTGAATTGAACTCTTTACCTTTATGTAATTCCCTTCCTTGTCTTTTTTGATTTTTGTTGTTTTGAAATCTGTTCTGTCTGAAATGAGGATTGTCAACCCTGCTTTTTTTTCTGTTTTTCATTTGCTTGGTAGATTTTTCTTCATCTCTTTATTCTGAGCCTATGAGTGTCATTATGTGTGAGATGGGTCTCTTGAAGACACCATACCATTGGGTCTTTTTTATCCAGTTTGCTACTCTTTGCTGTTTAAGTGGGGCATTTAGCCCATTTACATTCAAGGTTAGTTTTGCTATATGTGGATTTGATCCTGTCATTGTGCTGTTGGCTGATTATTATGTTGGCCTGTTTGTATGGTTATTATGTTGGCTTGTTTGTGTGTTATTATGTTGGCTTGTTTGTGTGGCTTGTTTTACAGTAACAGTGGTCTTTGTGTTTATGTTTGTTTTTGTATTAGGTGGTAGTGGTCTTTCTTTTCTATATTAGTGCTTCTTTTAAGATGTCTTGTAAGGCAGGTTTGGTGGTAAGGAAGTTTCTTAACATTTTCTTATCTGAAAAGGCAGAGATGCTTTCAGTTGTCCCTGGAGGCTCTGTCCAGCTGAGTTGGTACTGACTGGATCCATAGCTCTGGTGGGGTGTGGTTGGAGGCCCCGGCCTGGATGACCCACCCAGTGAGGAGATATGGGAATGGGCACCCACATAACACTCTGGCCACTTTTCCATAGGGTTGCTTCAGTATGCTTGGTGCCCTTTCCAGTCCCTAGTCACCTCGGATCTTCCAGAACCTGGAGGTGTCACCAGTGAAGGCTGCGAGACAGCAGAGGTAACAGCCTGTTCCTCCCTCTGGGAGCTTTGTCACAGGGAGGTACCGATCTCTTATTGTCCCAAAGACACCTGCAGGAAGTGGCTGGAGACCCCAGTTAGGAGGTCCTACCCAGTGAGGAGGAACAGGATCAGTACCTGCTTAAGAAAGAAGTTTGGCCACATTTTGGTGGAGCAGCTGAGCTTTGCTGGGGTTCCACCTCAGTGCCCAGTCATGTCACACACTCTGAAGCCTAAAGGCTGGAATGGCTAAGTTGTCCAAACAGCAAAGATGGCAGCCTACCCCTTCCTCTAGGAGCACTGTACCAGGGGGAATTTAGATCTCTTTTGGCTGGAGAGCTTGGGCAGGGGGTAGTTGGAGGCCTTAGTTGGGAGGCCTTGCCCAGTGAGGAGAAACAGGATCAGGTACTCCCTTAAAGCAGCAGTCTGGCCTCATTTTGGTAGAACAGCTGTGCTGTGCTGGTGGATCCCTTCTACTCCAGGTCAGCTCACACTCTCCAAAGTGTAAAGGCTGGAACGGCTAAGATGCCTTAACAGAAAGATGGTGGTCTGTCCCACTGCCTGGGAGCTCCTTCTTAGGTAGGTGCAATGCTGCTACTGGTAGCTGGCTGGAATTTCAAGCCAGTGGGTTTTATCTTGTGAGGTGCTGTGGAAGTGGGGCCTGCAGGCTGTTGCTGCTCAGTGCCCTGGAGTCAGTCTCTTTCCTAGGGGTGTGCACAGAAGTCTAACCTCCCAGTTTGCTGGAACTGCAGCTACTTTTGTCAGAAATTGTAAGTGTCTATCACTCTGGGGTGTCCATGCATGCCAGAGCAGCTGCTCTGCCGAGACTCCATGTAGCTCTGTTTGTCAGACTGAAGGCTCTGGTTGAGTGGGTTCACAAGGAGATCTCCTGACTGAGGGTTGTACAGATCTGTGGGAGAAACATGGTTTCCCAGGGTCACTCATTCACTCACTGCTTCTTTGTGCAGGGGAGAATCCCCTGGGTCTGTGTTGCTCCCAGGTGGGCCGTTGTCCTGTCTTGCTTTTCTTCATTCTCTTTGGGTCAGGTTGTTTTTCTGATTAATTTCAGTGCAAGTACCTGGATGTTGTCGTTGAAGATGTTGTATTTATTTGGCCATTAACTTCCTTTCCTTGAGAGCCATGCACACTAGCTGCTTCTATTTGGCAATCTTGGCCACTCCCCTTGCTTTTTTTCTATAAAACCCCCTCCTCCGCCAACAACAATCTGCATTTTGGGGAGGCACAGCCTTCAAAAAAAATGAAAGTGTGCTCTTTAAAGAACAAAAGGAATGTTTACTCACATAAGGAAAGTTCTCACCCAAGTTCTCAATCAGATCTCTTTATGCAAACGAAGGATTCAAGCTTGTTTAGTTCTGATTGGCCAAGATAGTTGAGCCCTTGATTGGGTGGCTTCCTAAGACCCAAACTAGAAGGCTCTGTGAGATGTTTCTTCTAAAGGGCTAGTGGTGGGTCATTTCTTGCCAGTTTTTCTTGGCTTTGGTCACAGGAACTGTTCTGGCTTATGGGCATAAAGTAGGATGTTTATCCAGATTTGCCTTTTCTATGAACAAAAGGCAAGTAAACACTCTTCTTTCACTCCACCATGGCCACTTTGTTCTGTAATCTCAATTCTGTTATTTCTTCTATTAGTCACAGTGAGTCCATCTAGTCTGGAGTGCTTGGAGTCTCATTTACAGTTTAATTTCACACTAATGTGTTAAGAATTTTTGCATCTGTGTTCATTAAGGATATGAGTAACTTTCTTTTCTTGAATTTACTTTTTCTAGTTTTGTTATCAGAGTAATAATGCTGGCTTCACAAACTGAGTTGGAATGTGTTCTATTTTTTGAAAATGAATGTGATTTTTATGAAAGATAAGTACTTGTGAAAGATAAGTATTACTTATTTTTAAAATGTTCTATAGAATTCACCATTGAAGCCATGTGGGCCTGGAGTTTTTTGTGGGAAAGTTTTTTGTTATTTTTAACTTTTCATTTTGAAATAATTTTAAATTTTTAGAAGAGTTGCAAAGATGGTTCAGAGAGTTCCTGTATCTTGTTCACCTAGGTTTCTGCAGTCAACAATTTACACAATTACAGTGTATTTATCAAAACAAAGAAAACAGCATTGGTACAATACTATTAAATAACTGTAGGATTTATTCAAATTTTACCATATATTTCACTGACTTTCTTTTCCAGGATTCAATCTAGGATAAGTGCATTTAATTGTCACGTCTCCTTAGTCTCTTCCAATTTGTGACAGTTTCTCACTCTTTCCTTGTTTTCATGATTTTGATACTTGTGTAGAATACTGATGAAAGTTGTGAAAACAAAGGAAAAGAGTGTTCCTTAATTTCAATTTTTGTAGATGTTCCTCAGTTTGGGTTTGTTTTGATTTTTCCCCCGATTCAACTGGGGTTTTGAAGTTTTTGGAAGGATACCACAGTGGTATCACATCATATCAGGGGGTTAATTTTGATCATATAGTTAGAGTTGTGTCTCTCAGCTTTCTCCACTGTAAAGTTATAATTGTTTCTTTTTTATTTTATATTGGTTGCAAGTGAGTCACTAATTTCAGTCCCTATTTGAGGGGAGAGGAATTAAGCTCCACCACTTGAAGAAAGCGTGTAAAATAATTTTTAGACATCAAAACCACAGTAATTAATAAATATTTGGGGGGAGATACTTGAGGCTATGCAAATATTGCTTCTCCTTTAAGCTTTGATTTCTAATGGTAGCATATATCAGTGGATCTTACCTGCAACAGTTACTACTGTGATGCACTAATGATGACTTTCTATTTTCTTCATACCTTTCATGTTTCTTATTTGGCACTCTTCTGTAAGGGAAATATGTGCCGTCTCCTCTATTTATTTATTTATTTATGTATATCAGTATGGATTAATGGATATTTATTTTTTGAGGGAGCATTATAATCCATATGGAGTTTTTGTTCGTACTCAAATAGTTCCAGCTTTGGCCATTGGGAACTCTTTCAGGTTGATTTTGTGTCTTTTGACATACTCCATGTTTTTATGTTTTTGAATAATTTCTCATTTTCTGGCATTACAAGATAATCTAGGTTAACTTTGTATTTTTTTCTGTCTACCTGGAAAATTAGCCATTTCTCAAAATATCTTTCATTGGAGGATGGTATTTAGAAACAAAGATCTTTGTACCAGATGTGCTCATTGCAATTGGGATGTCACTGTTTCTAGGCTCTCTCAGCAAACAGAATGAGGAAATACTTGTATATATAAACTTGTGTAGACACACATATCTATATTTATTTCTTGACCTCTATTTATTTATTCATCTATCATCTATCTTTAAAATATGTAAATTTGCATGATTTTATACTGATATGTCTGTCTCTAAATTTAGCACTGCTGGCAGGGTTCATTCTAGCCTCCTCTCTTTGTTTATTTGTATTCTGTGGCAGTTATTTGCTCATTGCTCAACCCCAGTATAAATGTAGAATAGTTTCACAATTGCTAACTTGTATAGTATGGAAACAGATTTACCAGAGTACAATGCTTATGTATTGTTATTTTTTGTCTTTGGTATTACAGTTATCTAGTTAAAATATCCTTTCCTAATGTTCTTTAGGAGACCTCCTTTATTCCTGATCTCTTGTAACTAACTAGTTTATATTGTACCTTTTAAATACAATTTGATCAATTTGTCACACTTTGTATTCCTTCCAGGGATTTTTAAAAGAAAAAGTTTGCAAACATTAAGATTTAATGTTTGTGATGCATAATTCCATGGGTTTTGACAAACACATAATTATCCAGCAACACTATAGAATAGTTTCAACACTCTAAAAATTTCTTTGTGTGACTTTTGTAGTTAATACTTCCCTCTTTCATTGACCCATTAGCCACTACTCTGTTTTCTTTATCTATAGTTTTGCCTTTCCCAGAATGTCATATAAATTGAATCAAACCTTATATAGCTTTTTAGTTCTTAATTGTTCCTCTTAGCAAAATACATTTGATATTTAGTCATGCTGTTCATATCAGTAGTTTATTTCTTTTTATTGCTGAGTTGTATTCCCTTGTATGGATTTAACCATAGTTTGTTTATTCATTCACCTCTTAACATCTTGGTTATTTTCAGTTTTCTGAGATTATGAATAAAGATGCTAGAAACATTGATGTATAGGTTTTTGTGTGAACGTAAGTTTTCATTCTATTTGACTACATACCTAGAAAGTGGGATTGCTAGGTCTTTTGCCTTTTTATATAAACTTTGAGTCATTGTTGATATGCACAAAATAACTTGATGAGATTTTGGTTGGGATTGCCATGTTTCTATAGATCAAATCATAAGAACTGACATCTTAAAAAATGTTGAGTCTTTCTATCCATGAACATGACATACTTCCCTATTTATTTAAATTTTCTTATATTTATTTCATCAGAGTTTTATAGTTTTCCTTTTATAGATTTGGTATATATTTGTTTGGTTTATGTATGATTCAATTTTTAAAATAGATGTAGACCTCTCCTTTTGTGAGCATTGGTATGTTGTATCTTTCAAGGAAATGGTCCATTTCATCAAAATTATCAAATTTGGGATAGTTGTTCTTACTGTTTTTTAAATCTTTCTAATGTCATGTGATCAAAGTGATAGACTGTCTTTCATTTTTTATATTAGTAATTTGTGTCTTTTCTTTTTTCCTTGATTAGCCTAGCTAGGAACTTATCAATCTATTGGTCTTTTCAAAGAGGCGGCTTTTGGTATTGTTGATTTTGTCTATAGATGCCAGGTTTTCAAGTTCATTGATTTTTAACTTTTATTATTTATTTTTCTCTGCTTACTTTAGATTTTCTTTTCTTTTTCTAGTTTACTAAAGTAGAAGCTTTATTGATTGTAGATATGTCTTATATGCATTAAAATGCTAGAAATTTTCATCTAAGCACTGCTTTAGCTGCATCTCACAAGTTTTGATCGGTTGTATTTTCACTTTCATTTAGGTAAGCATATTTTTAATCTATTTTGAGAGTTGACTCATGTGTTTTTAGAAGCGTATGGTTTAATTTCCAGATATTTTGAGATTTTTCACTATAGTTTTGCTGTTAATTTCTAATTTAGTTCCTCTGTGAACCCAGAGCATATTTTGAATGATGTGTATTCTTTTAAATTTATTAAAGGGTGTTTCATGGCCTAGAATGTGGTCTGTCTTGGTGTATGTTCCCTGGGTGCTTGAGAAGAATGTGTATTCTGCTGTTGTTGGATGAAGCATTATAAAATGTTCATTAGATCAATTTTATTTATGCTGTTCATTTCAACTGCATCTTCACTGATTTTCTGCCAACTGTATACGTCAATTATTGATAGCTGTGTAAAGAGCATCTGTAACAGTGGATTAATCTCTTCATCGTTGCAGATGTATCAATTTTTGCCTCCTGTATTTTGACACTTTATTGTTATGCACACACACATTAAGGATTGTTATGTTTTCTTGGAGGAATTCATCCTTTTATTATTATGAAATACCTTGATTTTTCTCTGATAATTTTCCTTGCTCTAAAGTTGGCTTTGTTTGAAATTACTGTGGATACTCTAGCTTTTGTTTATATTTAAAGCGGGTTTCTTGTAGAGACAATACATTGCTTGGTGTTATTTATTTATTCAATTTCTTATTGATACATAAGAGATATACAAATTTTAGAGGTGTATGTAATGATTTAATACATTAATATATTTTGTAAGATTAAATCAGTGTCATTGGGATGCTCATCACCTTAAATATTTGTCTTTATGTGAGAAACATTTGAGTTATTCTTTTCTATTTTGAAATACACAATAGATTATTGTAAACTGTTATTACTGTACTGATCTATCAAACACTAGGTCATATTTCTTCTGTCTAACTGTATATATGTACCTTTCAATCAACCTCTCTTAATTCCCCAATCCTGTGATGCTATAGCTTGGGTATTGTTTGTTTGTCCCTACCAAATTTCATGTTAAAACTTGATCCCTAGTATGGTAGTGTTGGGAAGTAGAGCCTAATGTGAGGTGTTTAGGTCATGGAGGTGTATCCCTCATAAGTAGATTAATGCCATTCTTAGGGGTGGAGAGTGAGTGAATTCTCATCTTGTTCGTTCTCCTGAGTGTTGGTTGTTAGAAAGAGCCTGGCACCTCCTCCACTTTTTCTTGCATCCTCTCTTTCCATGTGATCTCTGCATGGCACCGCTTCACCTTCCACCATGAGTGGAAGCAACTTGAGGCCCTCATCTGATGCAGATGCTGTTGCCATGCTTTTTAGAAAGTCTGCAGAACTATAAGCCAAATAAACGTTTGTTCTTTATAAATTACCCAGCCTAATGTATTCCTTTATAGCAACACAAATGGACTAAGACATTGTGTCTTTTTGTTTTCAACCATTCTGATAGTCTCTGCTTTTTAATTGGCATATTTAGACCATTCACGTTTAAGGTGACTATTTTTAGTTGAATTCATGGTTACTCTATTTGTAACTGTGTTGCATTTATTGCACTTGTTTTATTTCTTATTTTGTCTTCTAATTTTTCTCTCTCTTCTTTTGCTTTATTTTAGCAATTTATACGATTCTATTTTCTCTCAGCATATCAATTGTACTTCCTTTTAAAATTTTATTTTGGTGGTTGCTTAAGAGATTGAAGTGTTTATTAATAATGAATCGAAGTCCATTTTAAAATCACACTGTACAACTTCACAAATGATGTAAACCTGGTAACAGATTATTCACAATTCCTCTCTTCTGTACTGTATAACATCACTGTAATTTATTTCACTTATCCATAAAATATTATCACAGAATACAGTATTGCTACAGTTCCATATTTGACAAACTGATAGATTAAGAATAAGAAAAATAAAAGGTTTTATTTTACCCTTATTTGTTCTTTCCCTAATGCTATTCCTTTTATTAAATGTACATCAGAATTTCTGACCTATATAATTTCCTTCTTTCTGAAGGAAATGAAAAACTTCTTTTTAATATTCCTTGCAAGGCAGATCTGTTGACAAATTTTTACAATGTTTGTTTGTTTGAGAAAATATTTCTTTCTCCTTCACTTTTGAAGGATAATTTGACTGAGTGTAGACCTATAGGTTGGTTGGTTTCTTTATTCAACACTTTAGATATTTCATTCTACTTTTTTCTTTTTTGTATGAACAGAAGTCTGATGTAATTCTTATACAGTTTCTCTGTAGATAAGGTGTTTGCTTTTTTTCTTTCAAAATGTCATCTTTGTCTTTCATTTTCTGCAGTTTGAATAGTATATTCTTATTTGAAACATTTATTGGTATTCATCCTGTTTGGTGTTCTCTGAGCTTCCTGGATTCGTGGTTTGGTGTTTGTCATTAATTTTAGAAAATTTTCAGTTGTTATTACTTAAAATATTTCTTTTGTTCCTTTCTTCTCCATCTGCTATTCCCATTACACATATGTTATAGTTTTTATAATTGTCCCTCGGTTTTTGAATATGCTGTTCCATCTTTTTCACTCTTTTGTGTTTTTGTTTTTCAGTTTCAGAAGTTTTTATTGACATATTTTCAAGCTCATTGATTGTTTTTTTGGCCAAGTCTACTGCTCTGTTGATGAGTCTGTCAAAGGCATTCTTTATTTCTTTTATATTATTTTTTATTTTTAGCATTTCCTTTTTGATTCATCCATAGAGTTTCCCTCTCTTTGCTCATAGTACCAATGTATTCTTGCATGTTGTCTACGTTTTACATTGGAACTCTTAGTATATTAACCACAGCTATTTTTCTCAGTCTAGCAATTCCAAATTTTCTGCCATATTTGATTTATGCTTCCTTTGTCTCTTCAGACTTTTTTCTTGCCACTTAGAATGCCTTGTAATTTGTTATTGAAAGCTGGAGAAGGGTTATTTGGTAAAAGGAGCTTAGGTAGTTAGGTCTTAAGTATGACATTTTATGTTTATCTGGACAAGAGTTAGACTGTGTTTACTGTTTATTGTAGCTGTGGTGTCAGAGGCTAAAATTTTTTCTATCGTCCTTGTGTTTATCTTTTTTTATTTTTTGCTGCTTTGTTTTTCTGTACTGACTCCTTACTAGACAGTTTCTGAGGATTGCAGTTCTTTTAGTTGTTTCACCTGTTATTATATAAGAACTCTACTGATTTGGTGGTAAGTGTAGAGGGAGGAGTTCTGTCATTAATGATAGTTCTGTCATTAGGCCTCAGTCTGTCAATGAGCTTGAGTTGAGTATTTTCCTCTCCTTACATTGAAGGCTAGAGAGGACTGGAATTTGGTATTTTCCATTTTCTACATTGAAGGCTAGAGGAGGATGAAATTGGGTATTTACCTTCCTCAGGCCTGTTAAGCTTTGGCAAAACACCATCTTTTATCAAATAGTTTCCCTTGAGAGAAGACGTTGTTAAAATACAGAGCTTCAAGTGCATTTCAAAATGGTTACTTTTCTTCTCCCCCTGTTAGATACAGGACAGGATTTTTCTCTGATTTTCACTGAGAGAACCTGGTAGAGCTTCTGGGGATAAAACTTATGCAAGTGTGTTGGCACCCGTAAGACTGAGAAACTAAGATTTAGAATTTGAAACTTAGAAGTAGTCTACCCTGAGCCTCTGGCAATGAATTATAAAGTGTTTGTAGATATACTGGTTCCACCTGCAGGCCTCTGCTCCTGGGCATTTGGTTCTGGTAAGCTGTGCAACTTTATATTCGTCTGTTTGTTTAGTTTTTGTGGCAGCAGTTTGCGAGGTCACATTAATTTCTTGATGACGCTAACAAGAGTTGTTGATTTTCAGTTCAGCTTTTTTTCTCATTTTGAGGATGGGAGTGATAATTTCCAAGCTCTTTATATGTCAGAATGGAAACTAGAATCTCATCAGCTTCTTGGAATGGACGAATGTAGGAGTTCACTGTTAATAATGTTAGCATATTGTCAGAGAAATAGGTGATGTAATTAGTTTCTCATATTACCAATTTTTAATTCATGATCTCATTTTAATTTTGGTGAGATACTTTGTAATGTGATTTTATCTAAAATATTGGCAAAGGAGAAGAATAATTTTATACTTTTAATTGTATTTAAAGACATTTTAAATATTTATTTAAAACATAAATATAAAATATAAACATTTTAAATATTTATACATATTTTGTTTGGGAGGATGATGCAAATGTTATACATTTCATATACAGATGTTTTTACAAAACCCAGTTTTAATAATTTAGATTTTTATGCCTATGTTTTCTAGTAAAGATTTTGAAACTGAAAACTGATTTTTAGATTAATATCAACATGTTTATGATAAAAACTTGTCACTAAGAGCAACATGATTTCTTGCAGATTCTCACCCAAGAGTTCTTTAACAAGTAAATGAGCTCATTTACATATTTATTTCAGTATTTCTTGTTTTTAGCATACTATTATTTGGTGAAGGGTCATTTTAATTGTTCTTCATTTTAATGAGCTCATATGGTAATCTTTCTTTGCCATTATCTTTTTATGTATTTGTGAATGTTTTGTTCTAAAAAGAGATTTTTATCTTTTTCTCAAAGAAATGCAAGTTTTCTAAATAGAATTCAGTGTCACTATAGTTTGCTTGTGTTTGAATGTTTATATGACATTTGGTGTTAAAATAATCTTTTAAATATTAAATCCATTTTGTGACTGTATTTAAATACTAAATGATATGACTTTCATTCTTGCAAATAAGATATTACACTGAATTTTATAAAGAGAATACAGGATATAATTTTATTGTTAATATAGAAATAGATACCAATTATATTTGTTATTGTGACACAAATATGTCTAAGAGTATGCCTTTCATTTATTACTATATCATTAAAAAAATGAACACAGTGTAAAAGTGAATCAACTTGATCTAAAGAGAATTTAATTTACAGCGTTAGGTATAGCCTTCTAATGAAAGTCTAGGATTTTGCTGACCAGTTTTCATGACTAATTCTTAGTTTCCCTCTGAGAGGGTAAAAACTAATAAACTGATCAGGTAGTCATAAGTTTACCTCTTAGGATAAGTTCTAGGAAATTGTGAGAAGCCAAATTTCAGAGGCCTTTATTATGCTTGTGCATGATTTTTCTCTGCCTTATAAATATCCAGTCATTTCATTTTGATACTCAGTGATCTATATTGGGCCAGTCTCCCTTAATTTCCCCAATATTGTGAAAGCAGTACACACTAATAGGTCTGTAGAAGGAATAATTTAATTTTAATAAAGGAATATTAAAAAAATGAATAATATTAATTTCATGCACGTCCATGTGAAGAGACCACCAAACAGGCTTTCTGTGAGCAATAAAGCTGTTTATTTCACCTGGGTGCAGGCAGGCTGAGTCTGAAAAGAGAGTCAGTGAAGGGAGATATGGGTGGGGCTGTTTTATAAGATTTGGGTAGGTAAAGGAAAATTACAGTCAAAGGGGGTTGTTCTCTGGTGGGCAGGTGTGGGGGTCACAAGGTGCTCAGCAGGGGAGCTTTTGAGCCAGGATGAGCCAGAAGAAGGAATTTCACAAGATAATGTCATCAGTTAAGGCAGGAACGGGCCATTTTCACTTCTTTTGTGGTGGAATGTCATCAGTTAAGGCAGGAACTGGCCATCTGGATGTGTATGAGCAGGTCACAGGGGACATGATGGCTTAACTTGGGCTCAGAGGCCTGACAATTAATCCCAAGAATGACTCACTAAATGTGTGCCACATGAGGTAGAAGTTTTTCTTTAGTTAGGTGTACCTAATTTTTCGTATCATATGCATCATGAATTAACTGCCTCCTTTTTTTCCCTTCAACTTTTATTTTAAGTTCAGGGGTACATGTGCCAGATGTTCAGGTTTGTTACATAGGCAAATGTGTGCCATGGTGTTTTGCTGCACACATCATCCCACAACCTTTGTATTAAGCCCAGCATCCGTTAGCTGTTCCTCCTGATGTTCTACCTCTCTCCACACCCAGCTCCGACAGGCCCCAGTGTTTGTTGTTTCCCCCATGTGTCCATGTGTTCTCATCTTCAGCTCCCACTTATAAGTGAGAACATGTGGTATTTAGTTTTCTCTTCCTGTGTTAGTTTGCTGAGGATAATGCCTTTCAGCTTTATCCATGTCCCTGCAAAGGACATGATCTTGGGCTGAGACAATGGGGTTTTCTAGATATAGGATCATGTCATCTGTAAACAGAGATAATTTGACTTCCTCTCTTCCTATTTGAATAGCATTTGTTTTTTTCTCTTGCCTGATTGCCCTGGCCAGAACTTCCAATACTATGTTGAATAGGAGTGGTAGGAGAGAGCATCCTTGTCTTGTGCTCATTTTCAAGAAAAATGTTTCCAGCTTTTGCCCATTCAGTATGATATTGGCTGTGGCTTTTTCATGTATGGCTCTTATTATTTTGAGGTATGTTTTTTCCATACCTAGTTGAGAATTTTTAACATGAAGGGATTTTGAATTTTATTGAAGGCCTTTTCTGCATCTAATGAGACAAATTATGCATTTTTTGCCTTCAGTCCTGTTTATGTGAAGAGTTACATTTATTTATTTTTGTACATTGAACCAACCTTTTATTGTGGGAATGAAGTCTACTTTATCATGGTAGATATGCTTTTTGATGTGCTGCTGGATTCGGTTTGCCAGTATTTTGCATTTATGTTTGACAATTTTTGCATCGATGTTCATCAAGGACATTGCCTGAAGTTTTTTGTTGTTGTTGTATCTGTGCCAGGTTTTGGTATCAATGTGATGTTTTTGCATCGATGTTCATCAAGGACATTGGCCTGAGGTTTTTCATGTTGTTGTATCTGTGCCAGGTTTTGGTATCAGTATGATGTTGGCCTCATAGAATGAGTTAGAGAGGAGACCCTCCTTTTCAATTTTTTGGAATAGTTTCAGTAGAATAGTACCAGCTCTTATTTGTACCTCTGGTAGAATTCAGTTGTGAATCCATCTCGTCCTGGGCTTTTTTGGGTTGGTAGGCTATTTATTACTGCCTCAATTTCAGAACTTATTATTGGCCTATTAACAGACTCAGTTTCTTCCTGGTTCAGCCTTGGGTAGGTGTATGTGTCCAGACATTATTTGTTTCTTATATATTTTCTAGTTTATGTGCATAGAGGTGTTTATAGTATTCTCTGATGGTCGTTTATATTTCTGTGGGGTCAGTGGTGATATCCTTCTTATTTCTGATTGTGTTTATTTGATTCTTCTTTCTTTTCTTTTTTATTAGTCTTATCTAGTGGTATATTATATTAATTTTTTTTTTAAAACCAGCTGCTGGTTTCATTGATTTTGTTTTGAAGGGTTTTTTTTTAATTTTTGTATCACCTTCAGTTCAGTTCTGATCTTGGTTACTTCTTGTCTTCTGTTAGCTGTGGGGCTTGCTCTTGGTTTGCCAGTTCTTTTAGGTGTGATGTTAGGTTGTTGAGATCTTTCTAGCTTTTTGATGTGGGCATTTAATGCTATAAATTTCCCTCCTAACACTGCTTTAGCTGCGTCCCAGAGTTTTGGGTACATTGTCTCTTTGTTCTCATTAGTTTCAAAGAACTTTCTTATTTTTCCCTTAATTTCATTATTTACACAGGAGTCATTCAGGAGCAGGTTGTTCAATTTCAATGTAGGTGTGTGTTCTTCAGTGATTTTCTTAATCTTGAGTTCTAATTTGATTGTGCTGTAGTCTGAGAGAATGTTTGTTATTATTTCAGTTCTTTTATATTTGTTGAGGAGTGTTTTACTTCAGATTATGTGATAAATCTTAGTTAATAAAATTTTAGTTAGATAAAATTAAGTGCCATGTGGTGATGAGAAGAATGTATATTCTATTCTTTCCTTGGTGGAGTTATGTAGGTATCTATCAGGTCCACTTGATTCAGAGCTGAGTTCAGGTCCTGAATATCCCTGGTAATTTTCTGTCTCGATGATCTGTCTCATATTGACAGTGGGGTGTTAAAGTCTCCCACTATTATTGTTTGGGAATTTTAAGTCGTTTTGTCTCTAAGAACTTGCTTTATGAATCTGAGTGCTCCTGTATTAGGTGCATATATATTTAGGAGAATTAACTCTTCTTGTTGAATTGAACCCTTTATCATTCCATAATAACCTTCTTTGTCTCTTTTTAATCTTTGTTGGTTTAAAGTCTGTTTTGTCAGAAACTGGAATTGCAACCCCTGTGTTTTCTGTTTTAAATTTGTTTGGTAAATTTTCCTCCATTCCTTTTATTTTGAGCCTATGTGTGTCTTTGCATGTGAGATGGTTCTCTTGAAGACAGCATACCAATGGGTCTTGGCTTTTTATCCAGCTTGCAATTTTGTGTCTTTTAATTGGGGCATTTAGCCCATTTACATTTAAGGTTAGTATTGTTATTTGTGAATTTGATTCTGTCATCATGATGCTAGCTGGTTATTTTGCATACTTGTTTATGTGGTTGCTTTATAATGTCACTGATCTGTGTACTTCAGTGTGTTTTTGTAGTGGGTAGTAATTGTTTTTCCTTTCCATATTTAGTGCTTCGTTCAGGAGCTCTTGCAAGGCAGGCATGGTGGTGGAAATTCCCTAAGCATTTGATTGTCTGAAAAGGATCCTTTTTCTCCTTTACTTATGATGTTTAGTTTGGGCAAATATGCATTTCTGGGTTGGAATTACTTTTCTTTAAGAACATTGAATATTGGCCCCTAATCTCTTCTGGCTTTTAGGGTTTTTACTGAGAGGTCCCCTGTTAGTCTGATGGGCTGCATTTTGTAGGTGACCTGGCCTTTCTATCTGGCTGCCTTTAACATTTTTTTCTTTCATTTGTGTATTTCAGAATCTGATTATTATGTGTCTTGGGGTTGATCTTCTAATGGAGTATCTTACTGGGGTTCTCTGTATTTCCTGGATTTGAATGTTGGCCTGTCTTTCTCTGTTGGGGAAGTTCTCCTGGATGATATACTTAAGTATGTTTTGCAACTTGGTTCCATTCTCCCCATCTCTTTCAGGTACCCTCATCAGTCTTAGGTTCTGTCTTTTTAAATAATTTCATATTTTTTGGAGGTTTTGTTTGTGCCTTTTCATTCTTTTTTTTTTTTTTCTGTTCTTGTATGCCTGTCTTATGTGAGAAAGACAGTCTTCAAGCTCTGAGATTCTTTTCTCTGCTTGGTCTATAGCTCTCGTGTTTTTCAGCTCCATCAGGTTGGTTATATTCCTCTCTAAACTGACTATTCTGGCTCTCAGCTCCTGTATTGTTTTATCATGAGTCTTAGCTTCTTTGCATTGGGTTACAACATGCTCCTTTATCTCAGCAAAGTTTGTTATTACCCACCTTCTGAAGCCTACTTTTGTCACTTCAGCCTTCTCAGCCTCAGCCCAGTTTGTGCCCTTGCTGGAGAGGTGTTGTGGTCATTTGGAGGAGAAGAGCCATTCTGGCTTTTTGAGTTTTTAGTGTTTTTGTGTTGATTCTTTCTTACCTTTATGGGCTTAACCTACCTTTGGTCTTTGGGGTTGGTGACCTTTGATTCAGGTTTTTATGGGGTCTTTTTTATTGACGTTGTTGTTTTCTGTTTGTTTTTCTTTTAATAGTGATGGCACTGTTTT
Source organism: Pongo abelii (assembly GCF_028885655.2). Lineage (NCBI taxonomy): Eukaryota > Metazoa > Chordata > Mammalia > Primates > Hominidae > Pongo > Pongo abelii. The sequence goes on from NC_071992.2 coordinate 119,639,408, forward strand.
GCGGGGCTGCTGTGGTTTGCAAGGGTCCCCTTCAGACCCTAGTTGCCTTTGTTTTTCTCCTACCCAGAGTTATCACCAGTGAAAGCTGTGAACCAGCAAAGATGGCAGCCTTCCCCTTTTTCTGGAAGCTTTGTTTCAGTGGGGCACTGACCTGTTGCTGGCCCAAATATGCCTGTAGGAGGTGACTGGAGACTCCTGCTGGGAGGTCTCACCCAGTAAGGAGGAGGAGGATTAGGGATCTGCCTAAAGAAGGAATCAGGCAGCCCTTTGGTAGAGCAGGTGTGCTGCATTCAGGGGTCTCTTCTTTGTCTGGACTGTTTGTATTCTCCAAAGCTGGCAGGCTGGAATGGCTGAGTCTACTGAACTGCAGAGATAGAGAACCCCTGGGAGCTTCATCCCTGAGAAAGATCAAAGCTCTGTCTGGAGAATCCTTGCTGGAGGGGTGAAGCCCTCACAGGGAGGTCTTGCCAAGTGAGGAGGAATGAATTGGGTTCTGCTTAAAGAAGCAGTCTGGCCTTGATCCGTCAAGGCAGCTATGCTGCTCTGTGGGAGACCCCTCCTCATCCAAACTGCCTGTATTCTTCAAAGTTGGCAGACTGAAATGACTGAGTCTACTGAACCGCAGAGATGGTGGTCACCCATCCCCCTGGGAACTCAGTCCTGACTCAGGCAGACTTCAGCCTGCTGCTACCAGCTGGCTGGAATTCCAAGCCAGTGGGTCCCAACTTGTGAGGTACCATGTAAGTGGGGCCCACAGAATGATGCCACTTTGCTCCCTGGCCTCAGTCCCCCTTCCTAGGGGCATTCACAGATGGATCTCCTGCCTTGACGCAGATTTTGGGGTCAGATATGCAAAACTCCTGGGTCTCTGTGTGTGTCTAAGCAGCCGCTCTGCCGAAACTTCACATAGCTCAGTGTATTGGACCCAAGGCCCTGGTGATGTGGGTTCACGAGGAGATCTCCTGATTCAGGGGTTGCAAGGATCTGTGGGAGAAGTGTGGTTTCCTGGGCAGGTCACACAATCACTGACAGCTTCCCTTTGCTTCGTGCTGCTCCCAGGTGGGCTATCGCCCTACCCTGTTTCTCTTTGTTCTCTGAGGGTCAAGTTGTTTGCTTAGTCAGTTTCAATGTGAGAACTCAGATATTTCAGTTGAAGGTGCTGAACTGACTTGCTCCTTTCCTTCCTCTCCTTGAGCGCTGTGGACTGCAGCTGCTTTCAATTGGCTGTCTTAGCTTTCCACAACTGTCTACTTCTAAATCAGTTTCTGATTGTGAATTTTTAGATTTTTGTAATATAAAAATATCTTCTCATCTCAGAGAATTAGAAAGCAGTTTTTTCTATATGCTATTTTAGACAAGACTTTATTGAACTCAGCAGAACTAGAAGTAAAGCACTGACTTGATTATTATAGTTATTTCTATACTATTTATTTAAATTCATTTTCAGTCTGGAATAGTTGTTTGCATAATTAACTTATGAATATTTCTAATTTAATATACCTAGTTATTTTAATAGCTATTTTAAGAGAGTTTGGATACCTGCCCTCCCCCACCTCCCATTCCTTTCTCTGCTCCTTTAGGCATAAAGAAATTCATTTGTAAGGCTTTTAAAAATATATTCATAAAACTCTATGTTTAATTTAAAATACTTATGCCTTTACTTCAATATTAAGGAAAAATTTAAAAAAGGAAATCTATTTGTGCTTAACTAAATGTAATTGTGTTTAATATAGTATGTTAAAATAATTATTTAAAAATCTTCAATATCAATAAAAATATTCAGAAAACTTCAGGACCAAATCATTGCTTTAAAACAGAGGTAGAATTTTAATATTAGTTTTCTGTTAAGGATAAATGATTCACTTTCTCTTTTTTTGTGTAAAATTGATTGAAATGTATAATTTCAATATATGGCAAAGCACTAAGTCTTTCTATATAAAATTCTTATTTTTGGTGTCCATTTTATATGAACACAAATTTGTAAATAGAAATCTCATCATAGTACAATGCACTCAGTTGTGCAAACTTATCTTTTTAGGGTCAAAGAAGAACACAAACCACAACTGACACAGTAAGTAAATGTATTAAGAGTGTAGTAGGCTTGACTTCTGTACTTTTGCCACATACTGCTTTCTGGTATTAGCTTACACTAATACTGGATAGGCTGCAGCTAGTGTGTCTTCTGCTTTCTGACTCTCTGGCTTGTAAGAGAGCTGCTTGCAGCTTCTTACGTCACCCACATAGTGACTGGATGTAGTTTTTTGCTGCCTGCTTGTGGACTAGTTAAGTGTTCAAATTTAATTTCCCTATATTTTGACTGCCTGAATGATAATCGGAGCTCACATTACCATTGGCTGTAGCTTTTGTGCCTGTGTATTTTTATTATGGATAAGAAAACGTTAACCTACATTGTTATTCATTTGGTTATTCAGTCACATTATTTGCTTATTTAAACAGGTGGTTTCCCTTTAGTGGAATCACTGAACTGGTAAATAACGTTCTTCAGCCCCAGCAAAAACAACAAAATGAAAAGGAGCCCCAGACGTAAGTAAGATGATCTATATAGACTAAATATTATCTCTGATAATATAACATACTGAAAAGTATGTGTTAAAATACTGTCCTTGGAGTAGTATGCCCTCAGAAAGGAAAATTGTTTGGTTAGGGTTTGATACTGTTGCCCTTAATGGAAATCTAAAAAGAAGGCAAGGATAATTAATAGGGTAGTAAAAAAGAAGAGGTAATTCCCCCCACCCCGCTATATTTTAGTATAAATAATGTAAGCCATACTTATTCAGTAAAACATCCTTTTCCAACAATGCAATATATAACCAGAGTGTGTTTCTTTCAAAAATTATTCTAGAGGACATTAAAAGATATTAACCCCCAAATTCAATCTTTGGTCAAATAGTTTTGGAAAGGTTGTTTTAAAAAAGGTTAAGCAAGTTTCTTTATTATAATTATTCTGAGAACCCAAATATGCTCCAAGGGTATTAGAACATACACTGCTTAATACATTTATTTGACCACTGAATCCTGTTTTTACTAAACATTTCATTAGGTTATGAAACATAATTTGGGAAATGCGGCAATATATTTTCACACTGACCTGAAACATTAAAGAAGTATTGATATCATTTTTTTGTTATTAGATTAAAAAACAGTTTAAAAAGTTGTTCACTTCTGTAGCATTTTAATTTTGTGCAAGCAATATTATTTATGTTGTGAAGTTGAGGTAGCTGAGGATATGAGAGAGACTGCATATATTTAAATTCCAGTATTCTCCTGACAGTTGCCATAATATTCAGATGTGCTCCAACCACTTAGCCTCTGTGCTTCCTTTTGAACTATGACTTTGGGGAAGCTGGTTTGGTTGTAGGAATGGACAAGTTGACAAGTGACATGGACTCCAGGAGAGAATGAGAATGACGAGTATGATGAAACACTCAGAAAAACATTCATATTTTGCCTTTAATGCAGAGTAAAAGATAAACATCTTTTATGTCTTGTTGCTATTGATGAGGATAATCTCCTCATGCATTTTATGCTACTTTGCATACATTTTATGTTATATTTTGTCAGGGTTTTCGTTTCAACTGAAGTAAAAGTATGATGTGTACTCTTCCTAATAGTTAATATGTAGTTCTCAAATTGGAACTTCTCCTGTACTTAAGGTCGTTGAAGTCGGGCCAGTATTTGTCTTGCCTACTGTTTTATTCTTGGCATTTAGCAGAATGCCTAATACATAGTAGGAACTCAATAAATATTTCTTCACAGTTGATTTTTCATATTTTATCCTTTTATGATACAGGAATTTTATGACATAAGGAGTAAAATTAAATTTAATAATTTCTTTTCTAACTAGCAAGCATTATATTAAAATGCCATACAATGTCATTGTTTTGCTTTTTCACTATGGCACTGAAGCTTAAAATAAAATAAAATGGAGAAACCAATAACAAAATATAATTAGATATAATTTTGTCTTGGTTTTAAATGACTTCAGTTAATGTATCTTGTGTGTGAGGTTTTGAAAATAATCAAGACTGTGCCATATTATGTATTAATTACCATGGCCATTAAATAAAATGACAGATATTTTGTGAGTAACTTTTAAAAAATGATATTTAGATTACTGTAACAAAGTGACATTTGATTGGCATAAACACAAAAGAAATCACTTTAATAATAAATATAATCCAATCTGCTTTGATTTTTGTATAGGAAGATGGTAGAAAAAATTAGCACTTTTAGATGATTTAAAAATTAATTCTTGATTAATTGGTATTATTTCAGTTAAGATTTCTTTGACAACTGATTCATTCTTGCACTGTGATTTATGTAGTTTTAAAAATTCAGAATCAATAGATTCTCTTAATAGCTACATTCTTCATCTTACATTCTTGTTACATTGAAGATTTTTGGTATGTAATTTTCTAGAAGGCTTCCTTTTATCTTTCTGAACCACAGACCAGGGTTACTTCTGAATGCCCTTTAATTCACTTACTCTCTATTCGGATTTATAAGGCTTCTTCTTTCTGGGTTATCTTATTTCTTTCCCAATATGAATACTATGTGAGTGGGATAACTTCCTATCTGCTTACTTTCTGTTATTCATCCATAAAATTATTTTTGGGAGCTGAATTCCAGGTATTCATTTTAAGTTTTAAATGTTAAAAAGTAAGTTTTTCATATTTTGTGCAAATACTTTCATAGTAGAATAACGAAATAGTCTACCAGATAGCTAGTATTAAAAATCTATTATGTTTCCTAAACACTAGTTCATTTTAATCCATTTATATAAATTCCATTTTGCGGTTGTTGAAAAATATAGCGATGAGGTAGGCTTCTTGAGGTCTGTATTTTTGAGGTTTGTTCATTTCATATTCTTTAGCATAACAGGAAGATTTACTAATTTTGATTTTGGCAATTGATGTGAAATTATAGATATAAGTAGACTATTGTATTCAACTTTGACTTTTCATGAGATTTGAGGCATAGAAAATTGAATGAGCCATTTGTTTTAGTTGCCAGTTAATTCACCCTTTGTAGAAACTGCTTAATATATAAATTAAATAATTTTAATATTACTTTCTCTTTTCTTTTGCTATTTTTTGCATCAGCATTAAAATGAGGGAAAGTTTTCTGCAAAGAGAATATAACATAACAGGTTTTATGTAAGGTATAAAACAAGCCTCTGGATAATTAAAGATGGAGATACTAGGAAAAATGATAAATGCCTTATAATGCGACTGTCATTTTAACTTTGTATCTGCAATACATAGCAAAATGGTAAAGGTAATTAAGAAAGTTTCTAATGCAAATACATTAAACTAATCAATTGGATTACTTTACTTTGAATTTTATATTTTAGTTTTATTTATGTTTTGCTATGATTAATAAATGTACTTTTGAAATACTAGGAGAATCTAAAATTTGAATTATTGGAATTAGATAACCACCTAATATAGTAATCCTCTTTGGTTGTGAGGTCTTTTAATAGAAACAAAATATTAAAGGGAAGAGTGTTTTAAGCATAGGGAACATGATATGTGAACGTCTTTAAGTAGCAAGGGACACAAAGAAGACCAACACGGGTGTAGCATAGTAGATGAGAGGGAGTGTGGCAGGAGATGAGGTTCCAGAGGTAGGACTCAGATAGGGAAGTGGTTTTACAGAGAATGATAAGGAGTTTGAATCTGAGTCTCAGTAGACAGGGAAGATATTGAAGAGATTTAAACATGGGAGTAACATGATTTACCTTATGTATAAAGATCATTCTGACTGCTCTATAAGTAGCATGAGTGAGAATAGAAATGGAGAGAGCAATGGAAGAGGCCTTTTTTGAGGACTTTGCTAGTGATAGTGATAACCTGGACCACATTGATTACAGTGAATACAGTGAAGATGGAGAGAAGTAAATTGAGAATATATTTGAAGATTGAAATGATATGATTTATTGGAGGAGAAGATTTAGAAGTTGTTGAAGAAGGGAAAAGAACCAAAGATGACTCCCGGGTTTCTAGTTGAAAGAACGAATTGGGTCATGATGTTATTAAATATGATCAAGAAGAGGAGAAGATAAACAGGTTGGAGGTATAAACTAAAACTTACATTTTGAACTTTTAAAATGTAAGATGCTTACAATTATCCAGCATTAAAGGAGAGAGATGGACTGGCCAGAGATATATTTTTGAGAGTGGTTAGTATGGCACATAAAGCTAGAAAAATGCATAAAATAACCTAGAGAGAGAGTGTGTGATAAAGAGCAGACACAAAGTTTGGTTAAGCTCTGAAAAATCCTTATACCTATCCTGGGTCCTGAGATAAAAAGACTATGGTTCCTACTCCCAAATAGTTCATGGTTAAGTGGGAAAAAGAGGCAAGCTGATAAGTAATTAAAAACAGTTCTGTGGGGACTTCTGGTTTGATTTTTGATATGTGAAGGAGCATGAAAATTGTCACTGCTATTCTCACAACAAGAAAAATGCTGAACTGAAAACCAACAACTTTTCTTAAATCCATCAGAAAATTGAGGTCACAGGGCAAATCAAGCCATGAGTAGTGGAGAGAGAGGCAAATACAAAGAATAAGTTTACTGGGTGAAGAAACCACAGATTCTGTTAGGAAAACTTAAACTATAATTGATGAACTGCTGGAAGCTGAATGTGGACTAACTTAAAAGTTAAAACTTCCTGGGGTCCTAGCCTTAGGGAAGCCCCCACAATTTTAAGGTTTTACTTCTGGGAGTACCATCAAGCTCTGAAAGTGAAGATCAGAGAAAAGTCCCCTCATGCCTCCAGCTAGGGGAGGGGAAAGTAACCATTCTGAAATAGCCCAGGGGAGGAGTAACCATTTTGACATACTCCCAGAACTTTCTGTTCCCCACCTTCCCTCAAGAGAAACAACTTTACCAGAGCTGAATCAATATGAGAAAAGGAAAATAACTCCAGTCTTTAGATTTTGCGCCTCACCTAAGGGGGACAAGAAGCTGAGAATCACTTTCAGAGTCACAGCCCAAGAGCACAGGTTCACTAAAGACCGAAACCTATTCACAGGAGTAGGTTTCTCTTCCAAGTGGCAATTCAGAGATTTAGGCTGCTGCTCTTTTGTAAGCCATCTGGAACACAGAGCTTCCAGGGTTGCTACACCAGTGGAAGAGAGAGAGTGGAGAACTCACACTTATTCTTAATTATGTAAGACAGAAGTGTCATAGGTCACTTTTGCTCACAGATTATTGCCTAAAACTTCTCACAAGGCACTATCCTCTATATAATGAGTTCTACTAACACCTACAGTTAGTTTACATTTGATTCTTATTTACTGCAATGAGATAGAAATTTTAGAATGCCAAAAGGTAAAGATTTGCCAAAAGAATAGTTACTGTAGCAAGGATTGCTCTGTCAACAAAATTTTTCTGGAAAGGAATTTTGAGGAAAAAGACTTGGTTTGCAAATAGGGTAGACATAGATTTCAATGATAGAGGAAGGTGCATTCCAGAAAGCAAAGGGAGGATCTGATTTTATAGCAAACGTTCCTGCCCCTGTTCTTAATCTAGTTTCTTTATGAAAATGAAGGATTCAAACTTGCTTCGTTCTCATTGGTTAACACAGCTCAGTTCTGACTGGTTGATACAGCTGGGTTCTGATTGGTTGGTATAGCTGAGCCCTGATTGTTTGGTTTAGGTGAGCACAAAGTTCAATAGAGGTGTGGGTTTTCTGGAAACTCAGAGTATGTGATGACCTCTAGTTAGCAAATGGCAGCTTGGCTGTATTTAAAATCTAGGCCCTGAGTTCCATCTTGAAGGATTAACTCTTTCAGGTTCACATTTGTTCACAACTCCAATACCGTAGTTGCTTCTACTGTAACTGCTATAATGACTAGGATCGAGGTCTAATTTTTACAAGACTGAAGGTTAGGTTATAATGTGAAGAAAATTCAAATATACAAGTGTCCTCTGGAAGGAAATTTGCTATTTGTAGTGTTTTAAGTAACAGCTACTAGGTTGGTGCAAAAGTAAATTACTTTCAATGCCAAAACTGCAATTACCTTGCACCAACCTAATATTAAGTTTTGTCAGTGAGATAACAGGGAGATTTTTTCCTTCTCTTCGGTGGTAATGAAAGACTAATGGAGATAAAGAACATGATAACACTGACAATATGTGAATGTATACACATATTCTGAGAAGCCTTTAGTTGATCACTAGGGATGCCAAAGCACAATAATAAATAAGATTACAAGTAAACAAAATTATTTTAGAAAGGAGGAGCAGAGATACCAGAAAAATTGCAATCTTCTGTTCTTGGGTGGAAGCTGTATACTTTGGTTTGTCATTTGCTTGATCCAGGAGTCATTAGCTGTTTTTTTCCAAAGATCATCTGCTTCTGGAAGCTTCTTAAGACTCCTGTTTAAGGACTCCTAGTGGAGAAGATTTTCAAGCCCAGGGAAAATGGTGTGTATCTTTTTAGTTGTGAAACATGAATTCAAGGGTCAACGTTTTGGAGCTTTTAACTGAAGTGCTAATTATTAGCATGACTTACTACACTCTTTTCATTAAGTGTCCAGGACAGTTTCTCTCCCTTGTCTCCTCCAGAGTACTAAATCTGCAGATCTCAGGTCATAGAGAGTTGCTTAGAAGGATGTTTTGGAAAGACTGCTTTTACCTGTTGATGACAAGACTGAGTGTATCTCATGATTTCTTTGCTGTGTCTACTCATGTTAGCTTGCAATAGCAGAATATAGGATCAAAGGTGAAATTTAAAAATATATGGGGCAGTCCATTATTCATTCACAAGGAGAGAGCAGATGGGTCCCCAAAAATGTTTATCTTTTTGTTTTGAAGGCTAATGCTGATAGAAATTGAAGAGTCCTTGAGGATATTTAATTTTAATTTTAAAATTTCACTTGTTCTACTTTTCCTGAAGATAAAGAATGATATAGACAAAAGATTGTTTTTGTAAGCTATGTGCTTCTTATGGTGCTTGACTGGTCAAAGAAGTTGATGTGGAGGCAGTCACAGTGGTGCCTGTGGGGACAGAGGAGGGAATGAGTGAAGAGGAGCAAGACTCTGGCACTACCACGGGCTGCAGGCTGCCTAGTGTAGAGAAAATGCTGGCCACCAACCCTGGAAACCCCAATCAGCCTTCTGCAGAAGTATGGGACCAGAATAGGGAAGAACACCTGTGTACTACCTTCTCAAAGCCAAGGGCCCACCAGCCTAATTTCACCTTCTGGGTCACTATTGGCAACACCAGCTGCACTGCTCAGGGCCCCAGGAAGAAGGTAGTCAAGCACAAGGCAGCTGAGGTGGCCCTCAAACACTTCAAAGTGGAGAGCATGTTGGAGCCGGCCCTGGAGGACAGCAGCTCTTTTTCTCCCCTAGACTCTTCACTGCCTGAGGACTTTCTGGTTTTTACTGCTGCAGCAGCTGCTACCCCAGTTTCATCTGTTTTCCTAACCAGGAGCACCCCCGTGGAAAAGCAGCCCCCGCTCCTCTCTTCAGCAGTCTGAGTGCATCCCTGTTGGTGCTCTTCAGAAACTGGTGGTGCAGAAAGGCTGGTGGTTGCCAGACTACACAGTGACCTAAGAGTCCAGGCCAGATCACCACGAAGAATTGATCTGACGAGTGGAGCGTTTTATTGAGATTGGCAGTGGCACTTCCAAAAAATCAACAAGTTGTAATGCGGTGACCAAAATGCTGCTTCGAGGGCACATGGTGTCTCTGGATGCCTGGGATGGCAATGAGGCAGAGCCTGATGATGACTACTTCTCCATTGATGTGGGCTCCCGCCTGGATGGTCTTCAGAACTGGGGCCCAGGCTGCACCTGAGATTTTCTACCAAATTCATTGGAGAGAAGATCCTGTCCTTCTGCAATTGCTCCCTGGGCTTCCTAGGTGCCCTGGGCCCTGCCTGCTGCCGTGTCCTCAGTGAGCTCTCTGAGGAGCAGGCCTTCCACGTCAGTTACCTGGATGTTGAGGAGCTGAGCCTGAGTAGACTCTGCCAGTGTCTGGTGGAACTGTCCCTCCAGCCGGCCACTGCGTATCATGGCTCTGCAACCACCAGGGAGGCAGCCCGTGGTGAGGCTGCTTGCCGTGCCCTGCAGTACCACAAGATCATGGCGGGCAGCAAGTGAAGCGCTAGCTGGACTCATGGATGTGCACCCTTTGCTTCCTGCTATTCTTGCCTCTGGGCTCACGTATCTGCTCAGCTCTGGTACCTTCTGTAGGTGCCATCTCTACGTCTGACACAGACTGTCTGCCTCGAGGCTGAGAAGGCACAGGGCAAGGAGCCAAGGACCTCAAGGCCTCAGCCAGCCCGGAATCTGTCATCATTTTGTTGGTGATGATGAGTGGGAATGAAATCAGGGGGCTGTCTACTAGGGCCCAGAATAAATATGCTGCTTCGTGGATAAAAACAAAAACAAAAACAAAAAAACAAAGCTGATACGGAGTTGTGAAATGGTAAAGGCAGTTCCTGGACATAGATGTGTTTCCAGGTCCAACACAGATAATCTTTAATCTGAATAATATAAAATTGCCAGAATCTTTCTCATACCTTAGAATCATATTAAATGCTGTGTGGCTCAAGGCAGGGATAAGTAAATAAACTTTTAAAATGACAAATGATAGGTTGCTCAGAAAAGGATATTTAGAAAAATTGATAAAAGCAGCAAAGTACTTATTGCTAAGTAATATAAAACTTAAGTAAAACTTATAAGTAATATAAAAAATGAAAAGTGCACAGATTGAAAGTATAGAAAGTAGCACTGAGATCAAGAAGCAGAACATTAACAGCCCTGCAGGATTTCCTCATGCTCCCTTTCAGGGAGAACTATTTCCCATCTCCAAGGGTAACTTTTATCCTTTTGCCTAGCACCACCATTTTCTGTCCAGCACCATTATTTTGGCCTATTTTTATTTAGAGTTTACAGAAAGAATCATACAGTGTATTCTATTGGTTCTGTATTGTTTTGCTCAATATAATGTTCATGAGATTCAGCTATATAATTGCATGCAGTTGTATTTCATTCATTCTCAGTGCTGTGTGTACTTCAGTATCTGAATATACCACATTTTAATGATCAGTTTTACTATTGATATGCATTTGGGTTTGTTTCTAATTTTTGCCTATTATGAGTAGTGCTGCTGTATACATTCTGATGTCATTATTTTTTTTCCTATGACTTTGGAGGAGAATTTTGGAGTTATTTGTGAAAGTAAAGTACTTCAGCTACTTCAAAATACTTTAAAATATTAAAGCTAGTTGCTCTCTAATTTCCCTAATTTCCCATTTAGTTATTTGTTAATACTATAAATGCGGTTTTTTTTTTTGTTTTTGTTTTTTTTGAGACAGAGTATCGCTCTGTCACCCAGGCTGGAGTGCAGTGGTGCGATCTTTGCTCACTGCAACTTCTGCCTCAATCAATTATCCTGCCTCAGCCTCCCGAGTAGCTGGGATTACAGGCACACGCTGCCACCCCAGGCTGATTTTTTTGTATTTTTAGTAGAGATGGAGTTTCACCGTGTTTCCCAGGCTGGTTTCGAACTTCTGAGCTCAGGCAATCTGTCCGCTCGGCCTCCCAAAGTGCTAGGATTACAGGCGTGAGCCACTGCGTCTAGCCTAGATGCTGCTTTTTGAGCATGCCTTACCATTTGATGTTTTGGTGCCTTTGCATCTGGCCTAGAAAGGGAGAAAAGGAGTGATATGTTACGATTTGTTCTAAAATACAAATTTTGAAATTTCACTTGTTATTTCTACTTTTTCTGAAGATTGAGAAAGATACAGAGAATGATATTGAGAATGATATAGACCTGGGGTGTCCAATCTTTTTTCTTCCCTGGGCTACATTGGAAGAAGAATTAATTGTCTTCGGCCACACATAAAATACAGTAACACTAATGATGGCTGATGAGCTAAAAAAAGTTTCCAAAAATCTTATAATACTTTAAGAAAGTTTACAAATTTTTCTTGGGCTGTGTTCAAGGCTGTCCTGGGCCTCATGTGGCCCATGGGTCCCAGGTTAGACAAGCTTCATATAGACAGAAGATGTTTTTGTGTAAGCTATGTGCCTCTTATGGTGGTGATCTCTTCTAAAATGCAAATCAGATCATATCACTGTGCATCATATAGTAGTAGAAAGTTTACAGTTAATGACATCAATTGAGATTAAGTGCAATTAAGTTTACACAAATTGTAAAAAATGTAAATAATGTTATCAGAGTTTTTTATTTTTATGTTTTGTGTGAAAAACACATGTTCTTATACCCAGGCAACAGTGGATAAAAGTGTTTTTACTCTCCAATGTCTTTTTCAAAGAAGTACTTTTTTTGGTCAAGCAGAAAGCAGTTACAGGTGGAATATTTATAATGAACTCAAATTATTCTTCTATTTATCACCATATTTTTATTTCAGAATTGAGTTGATACTTTTCTTCAAGAAGCAAATTTCAGAGAAGAAATGAAACACATTTTCCCTTTGGAGTCAGGAAGGGTCTATCTATCTATCTATCTATAGTCATATAAATATAGTCATTCTCCAGTGGCAATAACAAGCTACAAGTGTAATTTTTACATATTTTTAAACTCAGTCTCTAATATCAAGATTATTTTATTTTGTGAACAGAATAATAATGTCAGCTCTGAAGATTCTGTATCTAGCGACTACATAAATTTTTCTGGAGCAGGCCAGGCACAGTTGCTCATGCCTGTAATCCTAGCATTTTGGGAGGCCGAGGTGGGTGAATCATGAGGTCAGGAGTTCGAGACTAGCCTGGCCAACATGGTGAAACCCTGTGTCTACTAAAAATACAAAAAATTAGCTGGGCATAGTGGCGTGTACCTGTAATCTGGCTACTCAGGAGGCTGAGGAAGGAGAATTGCTTGAATCTGGGAGGCAGAGATTGCAGTGAGCTGAGATTGCACCACTGCACCCTAGCCTGGGTGACAGAGTGTGAGATTCTGTCTCAAAAAAAAAAAAATAATTTTTTTTCTGGAGGAAAAGACTCTCTTAATTTATTTGCCTTTTCAATACAGTTTTAGTTACGGTGGCATTATAAAACAGAGAAACAAAGCCATTTGTATTAAAGATGTGTATTACAATAGAAATAAAGGGTATTCAGTTAGGAAAAGAGGAAGTCAAATTGTCTCTGTTTGCGGATGACATGATTATATATTTAGAAAACCCCATCGTGTCAGCCCCAAATCTCCTTAAGCTGATAAGCAACTTTAGCAAAGTCTCAGGATACAAAATCAATGTGCAAAAATCACAAGCATTCCTATACACCAATAATAGACAAACAGAGAGCCAAATCGTGAGTGATCTCCCATTCTCAATTACTACAAATAGAATAAAATACCTAGGAATCTAACTTACAAGGGATGTGAGTGACGTCTTCAAGGAGCACTACAAACCACTGCTCAACGAAATAAAAGAGGACACAAACAAATGGAAGAATATTCCATGCTCATGGATAGGAAGAATCAATATCGTGAAAATGGCCCAAGGTAATTTATAGATTCAATGGTATCCCCATCAAGCTACCACTGACTTTCTTCACAGAATTGGAAAAAAACTACTTTAAAGTTCATATGGAACCAAAAAAGAGCCCGCATAGCTGACAGTCCTAAGCAAAGAGAACAAAGCTGGAGGCATCACACTACCTGACTTCAAAGTATACTACAAGGCTACAGTAACCAAAACAGCATGGTACTGGTACCAAAACAGATATGTAGACCAATGGAACCAAAGAGAGGCCTCAAAAATAACACCATACATCTACAACCATCTGATCTTTGACAAAGCTGACAAAAACAATGGGGAAAGGACTCCCTATTTAATCAGTGGTTCTGGGAAAACTGGCTAGCCATATGTAGAAAGCTGAAACTGGATCCTTTCCTTACACAGTATAAAAAATTAATTCAAGATGGATTAAAGACTTCAATGTAAGACCTAATACCATAAAAACCCTAGAAGAAAACCTAGGCAATACCATTCAGGACATAGGCATGGTCAAAGACTTCATGACTAAAACACTGAAAGCAATGGCAACAAAAGCCAAAATAGACAAATGGGATCTAATTATACTAAAGAGCTTCTGCACAGCAAAAGAAACTATCATCAGAGTGAACAGGCAGTACAGAATGGGAGAAAACCTTTGCAATCTACCCATCTGACAAAGGGCTAATATCCAGAATCTACAGAGAACTTAAACAGATTTACAAGAAAAAAAACAACAACCACATCAAAAAGTGGATGAAGGATATGAACAGACACTTCTCGAAAGAAGACATTTATCTGGCCAACAAACATATGAAAAAAAGCTCATCATCACTGGTCATTAGGGAAATGCAAATCAAAAACCACAGTGAAATACCATCTCATGCCGGTTAGAATGGCAATCATTAAAAAGTCAGGAAACAACAGATGCTGGAGAGGATGTGGAGAAATAGGAACACTTTTACACTGTTGGTGGGAGTGTAAATTAGTTCAACCATTGTGGCAGCCAGTGTGACAATTTCTCAAGCATCTAGAACTAGAAATACCATTTGACCCAGCAATCCTATTACTGGGTATAAGCCCAAAGGATTATAAATCATGCTATTATAAAGACACATGCACATGTATGTTTATTGTGGCACTATTCACAATAGCAAAGACTTGGAACCAACCCAAATGTCCATCAATGATAGACTGGATTAAGAAAATGTGGCACATACACACCGTGGAATACTATGCAGCCATAAAAAAGGATGAGTTCATGTCCTTTGCAGGGACATGGATGCAGCCGGAAACCATCATTCTCAGCAAACTATCACAAGGACAGAAAACCAAACACCGCATGTTCTCACTCATAGGTGGGAGTTGAACAACGAGAACACATGGACACAGGGTGGGGAACATCACCTACCGGAGCCTGTCTGGGCGTGGGAGCCTGGGGGAGGGATAGAATTAGGAGAAATACCTAATGTAAATGACAAGTTGATGGGTGCAGCAAACCAACATGGCACATGTATATCTATGTAACAAACCTGCACGTTGTTCATATGTACTCTAGAACTTAAAGTATAATAAAAAAATGTGTATTAGAGATTCTTTCATAGTTCATAAGTGTGATTGAGTGTTTAATGCTCATTTGAGATGTTCCTCCCTCAAACCTTGGTATGATGTTTGCACATTACCCATCTGATGTTAAAAAAAGAAATGTGTGAAAGATAAAGGATTAATATTGATAAAGAACTTCATGTGACTTCTGGCATAAAGTCTTTTTTACCCATTAGTTCAGAAATGGTTTTGAGATATGCTATGAGTCTAAAAAGAATTAATCAAATATCTGATATATTCGAGATAGGTTTGTAATCTTTCTCAACATTGTCTTACTGATTTCTATAACTTGTGATGTTACAATCTTAATTGGATATTAGATAATATGGGAAATAATCCTTAGTATTCTACCTCATGCTGACTTTCCAGCTTCTTCTATTGTATTTTCCTCCGTTTTCCCCCCATGCATACCTTATTCCAAATGAGAATACTTTCAACTTCCTGAATTTTCCATTTGCTTTCATACTTTGCATATGAAAAAATATAAGCCTGAAATTTAGTCTTTATTTTATGCCTATCACAATTTTGCATGTCTTTCATGGCCAAAACGCTTAAAAAACTAAAAAATGTTTTTCTTCTATGAAGTTTTATCAACACTGTTCACAACTAATGCCTCTTTTCCTTATGTTCCAGTAACATTTTTCTTATATATTAATACTTATTTAGTACATATTTCAGTTGACTTGTTAGAAGAAAAACTTTAGACAAATTAAATTTAACAGAGTTTAATTGAGGAAAGAATGATTCCTGAATCAGGAATCCCCTGAACCAGAATAGGTTCAGAGAGACTTTGGCACTGCCACGTGGTCAGAGAGGATTTATGGACAGAAAAAGGAAAATGATGTACAGAAAATGAAAATGAGGTACAGGAATAGCTGGATGTGTTACAGTTCAGCATTTGCTACAGTTGAACAGTTGGTCACCTGTTATTGCCTGAAACTCAGTGATTGGTACAAGAGTAAGTTGCAGTCTGTTTATACGTCTAGTTAGATTACAGTTCACTATGTACAGAGGACCCTTTAGGCCAAACTTATAATGAGGGCAGTTTTAGGCTAAGCCTAATTTAACAATTTCCTTCATTTGGTCAACCTGAGAGGTTGACCAAAACTTTATGCGTTGACATCATTCTTTTGCCATGATAAATGTATTTACTTGGTCTCAAATCTCACTAGAAAATAGCAGAACAGTGGGTTTTGTAAGTCCTTGTAAACAGGACTTTAACTTACTTTTTTGTAAAAGGTAGCCTAGAAGAGACTTCCTTATTATGCTGGAATGTCCTGTTTTCAAGAGAGAAAAACATTTCTGGTCTTTTTTGGGGGGCTTCTGCTTCTTTAAAGTTTCAATTTGATTATGTCACATTTAGCATGAGTGACTCCATCTTGATTTGATCTGGTCTGGTCTGTTAAGGCCTAGTGTATGAGCTCAGTTCAAAACAATGACTTCCCATAATTTTGTTTAACTCACCCTTTTGGTCAGGTTTTTACATAGGTGAGAGTGTGAGCAAAGCTTAGGGCATTAGCACTACTCTTAGTTACCATCATTTAGGGTTTCCAGTCACAGTATGTCATTCATAGGTTATGGTGTTCTAATAATCATGCATTTCTTTGAGTTTTTGTTGTTCCAGTTGAAGAGAAACCATTTGACATTCTATAGATGACTGTATGCAAACATTTAAAACTTTTGAGAGAATACAGTGCACCAGGGAGACGACTATTATGACTGTCAGGAGGATAATACCAAGAGTTTGGAGTATGCCTTAGCCGGGATCCTTATGAACCCAACCAGCTAAAATCAAAGACCAAAGAATAAGCTAGATAAAGCATCTGTTTGTTTGAACCAAGCAACCTATTTGTTAATCCCCTACAACAGAATCTCTATAATACCTAATGTATGTATCGTGTGCAACAAGAAGTGTCAGTAACTTCACAGATACTTCTCTGTTCAGCAGTAAGTTATAATTTTATTATCTAGCATAACTTTAGCAAGAGAATTTAAAGAAGCTTTTTGTGCAGCCATAGCCTTTGCAGTAGAATCTGCTGTAGCACCTGTTATAAGGAATAAATTTTTAATCATTACCTCATTTACTCAAAACTGTGTAAAAAGAGACCACCCATCTGGAATAATGAATGCCTTCTGGCAGTTTTCTCTTTAACTGATGATGTAGGTTAAGAGGAGTGGACCACTGTTCTGTTTCTGACAGATTATGAAGCAACAAAGATATTAAAATTTCTTGAACATGTTGTTTTTCATCTTTCATCTATCAGAGCATAGGTTGTCCATAAATAAGGCTGGCTGCAAAATCCCCCACAAATAAAAGTATACTTCATGAGTGCACACAAACCCCTTTTCCAGTTGTATTGCTCATAGAGGTATAAGCAAGGAAAAAATTGAGAAGTAAGAGTTTCATGATAGCAGAGAAGTCTTGATCTGTGATCTTGGGAAAGCTGTCTGCATCTGGGATGTCATCTGCTTCCAGGGAGAAACTTCTGTGGTTAGCTTTACCTTAAGGTCGCCAATGGGTGTATAGTTCCAAGAGTCTGTAGGGGATCTTCTGAGTTGTGAGATTACAAGCTCAAGGTTCACAGTCCCACAGTTTTGTTGCAGTGTGGGTGGCAGGGGAAGTCTTTCCTTGATGTTTCCAGAAGACCAAATCTCTGAGTTTTAGATCACCTGGGTTTGATTGTCCTCTGTTGGGGGACCATGACAAACTTTCTTTAACCTGGTGAAAATACACTTTGGCATAATACATTAAAGCTAAAGCCTGGTAGAGTTTAGTCATATTAGAGTTTAGGAGTGGCAGATACATGAGGTTCTATTATTAGGAGCTTAGGGCTTCCAGTGACTATTTCATAAGGGATCAACTTATATTTTCCTCTGAAACTAGATCTGATTTTATCAATCTGCAATATCTTTGACCAAGGCAACCTAGTTCATTCAATTAGTTTTGCTTAATGTTACTGTATTTGTAATACCTTATTTAACTATTTTACTTGTCCAGTGAAACAAGTACCTTTATCACTAGAGATTTTTCCAGGAATGTCCCATGAGGGAAATACATTTTCTGATAACCTTTTAGCTACTGTTATAGGATTAACCTTCTTGTATGAGAAAGCTTCTATATAACCAGAATATATGCATTGAAAACAACAATGGAATGAAATCTTTCTATGTTCAAATGGCCAATCAGGTAGCAGAGATATACCTGAAGTATATTTGTCACAAGTCATTTTGGTAATTTAGAAGAGTCACCACACCAGTTTGTAAGTGTGTGTGTGTGTGTGTGTGTGTGTGCATGCATGTGTGTATTCTATTTGGATCATTTTATCTCCTCCATGGTGAGTCATGGAGTATAGACGATTTATTTATTTATTTATTTATTTATTTATTTATTTAGAGATGGAGTCTTGCTCTGTCACCCAGGCTGGAGTGTGGTGGCACAATCGTGGCTCAGTGTAGCCTTGAGCTCCCAGGCTCAAGCAATTCTCCCACCTAAGCCTCCTGAGAAGCTGGGATTATGGGTAGAAGCCACAATGCCCAGCTAGAGCTTTTAATAATGGAGGTTTAAGGACTTAGGAAGTACCAAGTGACTGTCCAGCCTCTCTCTGTGAGTCTACACTTAACATTGGATTTATATTCTCTTAAATACCAATTTTGTTTCTCCAAATCAAGTGTGTAGCATTGTTTTCTAGATGGTTTATCATAGTTTATTTGTCTGTTTTCACGCTGCTGATAAAGATATACCCAAGACTGGGTAATTTATAAAGGAAAGAGGTTTAATGGACTCATAGTTTGATGTGGCTGGGGAGGCCTCACAATCATGGTGGGAGGCAAAAGGCACATCTTACATGGTGGCAGGCAAAGAGAGAATGAGAGCCATGCGAAAGTGTTTCCGCTTATAAAACCATCAGATCTCCTGAGACTTATTCATTACCAAGAGAACTGTATAGGGAAAACTGCCCCCATGATTCAGTTGTCTCCCACTGGGTTCTTCCCAAAACATGTGGGAATTATGGGAGCTACAATTCAAGATGAGATTTGGGTGGGGACATAGCTGTACCATATCACTTAATCCCTGGTCACTTTCAAATCTCATGTCCTCATATGTCAAAACCAATCATGCCTTCCCAACAGTCCCTCAAAGTCTTAACTCATTTCACCATTAACTCAGAAGTCCACAGTCCAAAATCTCATTTGAGACAAGGCAAGTCCCTTCCACCTATGAGCCTGTAAAATCAAAAGTAAGTTAGTTACTTCCTAGATACAATGGGAGTATAGGCATTGGATAAATACAACCATTCCCAATGGGCTACAGGCACCATGCAAGTCTGAAATCCAGTGGGACAGTCAAATCTTAAAGCTCCAAAATGATTTCTGTTGACTCCATGTGGCTCACATCCAGGTCACACTGAGGCAAGAGGTGGGTTCCCATAGTCTTGGACAACTCTGCCTTGTAGCTTTGCAGGGTACAGACCCCCTTCCGGCTGCTTTCATGGGCTGGCACTGAGTGCCTGTGGCTTTTCCAGGTGCACAGTACAAGCTGTCAGTGGATCTACCATTCTGGGGTCTGGAGGATGGTGGCCCTCTTCTGACAGCTCCACTAGGCAGTGCCCCAGTGTGGACTCTGTGTGGGAGCTCCAACCCCACATTTCCCTTCTGCACTGCCATAGTAGAGGTTCTTTATGAGGGCCCTGCCCCTGCAGCAAACTTCTGCCTGGACATCTAGGCGTCTCCGTACATCCTCTGAAATCTAGACAGAAGTTCCCAAACCTCAATTCTTGACTTCTGTACATCCTCAGGCTCAACACCAGGTGGAAGCTGCCAAGGCTTTGGGCTTGCACCCTCTGCAGCCATAGCCCAAGCTGTGCCTTGGCCCTTTTTAAACATGGCTAGAGCAGCTGGGTTGCAGGGCACAAAGACCCTAGGCTGCACGCAGCAGGGGGACCCTGGGCTGAGCCCACAAAACCATTTTTTCCTCCTAGACCTTTAGACCTGTGATGGGAGGGGCTGCTGCAAAAGTCTCTGACATGCTCTGGAGATATTTTCCCCATTGTCTTGGCAATTAACATTTGGCTCCTTGTTACTTAAGCAAATTTCTGCATCTGGTTTGCATTTCTCCTTAGAAAATGGGTTTTTCTTTTCTGTCGCATCATCAGGCTGCAAATTTTCTGAACTTTTATGCTGTTTCCCTTTTAAAACTGAATGCTTTTAACAGCACCCAAGTCACCTCTTGAATACTTTGCTGCTTAGAAATTTCTTCTGCCAGGTACCCTAAATCATCACTCTCAGGTTCAAAGTTCCACAAATCTCTAGGGCAGGGACAAAATGTTGCCAGTCTCTTTGCTAAAAAATAACAAGAGTCAGCTTTGCTTCACTTCCCAACAAGTTACTTATCTCCATCTGAGACTACCTTAGCCTGGATTTCATTTTCTATATCATTATCAGCATTTTGGTCAAAGCCATTCAACAAGTCTCTAGGAAGTTCCAAACTTTCCCACATTTTGCTGTCTTTTTCTGAGCCGTCCAGACTGTTCCAAACTTCTGGACTGTTACCCAGTTCCAAAGTTGCTTCTACATTTTCAGGTACCTTTACAGTAGCACCCCACTCTAATGGTACCCATTTACTGTATTAGTCCATTTTCATGCTGTTGATAATGACATACTTGAGACTGGGTAATTTATGAAGGAAAGAGGTTTAATGGACTCATGGTTCCACATGGCTGGGGATGCCTCACAATCATGGTGGGAGGCGGAAGGCACATCTTACATGGTGGCAGGCAAAGAGAAAATGAGAGCCAAGCAAAAGGGGTTTCTCCTTATAAAACCATCAGATCTTGTGAGACTTATTCACTACCATGGGAACAATATGGGGGAAACCACCCTCATGTTTCAGTTATCTCCCACCGGGTGCCTCCCAAAACGTGGGAATTATGGGAGCTACATTTCAAGATAAGATTTGGGTGTGGACACAGCCAAACCATATCACATAGGTAATTTGACTTGAATCATGGAGTTCATTCGAATAGCACATCTTAATAATTTCAGTGCTGGCTGATTTATTATGAAAACCTGGCAAAGTATTTTCTTGGTATTCAATTAATTATTGTCCTCCTTGGGTTAGCAGTTTTATAAATCAGTTAGTCTTTTCATTGGAGTACTAGGAATCCTTACTTAGTCCAAATGATGTGATCCTAAAGTCATCAGAAACCTGTATTTGAAGGTGCTTCTTATGGTCCTTTCTACCCTTTCCATGAACTTCCATGAAGGCACAACACTTTAGGATTTTATTTGCTTGTGAAGAGCTGTTTTAAAATGCATCAGAATTAAGCAGTCAACTGTGGACAAGAATTAATACGATCATGGTCAAAGACACAAGTGAGAAGAAAATTTGGTTATTTCTGTGGCCTATAATAACTTAACGTAATAACTATAGTTATGACTGATTTCCTACCAAGATATAACAGAATTTTAGGAATCTCATACAATTTTGGAACATATATTAATAATGTGTTCATGAAAATATAACTCAAAGAGGGTAAAACATTTCTTATTTGACAATGCTTCCCATATGCTTTAACATACCAAATAAGCCTGTTCATCTCTCTTTTGAATGTTTCAAGGCCCTTCTGTAGCATTCCAAAGTAGTTTGAGGTCACAAAAAGACAACTTTTAATTTGAAGTTTGATTTTGGGAAACATATCAAATATGTCAAAGGTTTAAAACAATTAAACAGGATCACTAGTCACTGTAAATAATATTTATTTAGCCAAAGGGATAAATAAAAGGTTTTAAAAAGCAAAAATCTGTTTTCAGTTTTCCAAACAATCTGGAGACCTAATGAAAACAATATGGGACAGTATCTGTGTCTGCTTCTCTCTTCTATTGTTTTTTTTTTTCACAGTTTACTCAAATGTTGAACAGAAATTTGTCTACTATCTCTTATTAATATTATATGAAAATCTTGTTCAAAATAGAAAGCCAAATGTTACTCATGTATTAATACATTATGAATTATATTAGGCCATTCTTGCATTGCTATAAGTAAATACCATTGATTGGGTAATTTATAAACAAAAGAGTTTTAATTGGCTCACAGTTCTGCAGGCTTTAAAGTAAACATGGTGCCAGCATCTGCTTGGGCTTTTAGGGAGGCCCCAGGAAGCTTACAATCACAGTGGAAGGTGAAGGGGGAACAGGCCATTGTAGGAGCATGGCTAGAACAGGAAGAAGAGAGGGTGGTGGGAGAGGTGCCACATACTTTTAAAGATAACCAGAGTTAGTGAGAACTCACTCACTATAGTGAAGATAGCACCAAGCCATGAGGGATCCAGCCCCATGACCCAAACACTTTATACTAGGCCTCACCTCCAGCACTGGGGATTACAATTCTACATGAGATTTGGGTAAGGACAAATATCCAAACTATATCATTCCATCCCTTGTCCCTCCCAAATCTCATTTCCTTCTCACATAGCTAAATACAATCATGCCTTCACAACAGTCCCCCAACATTGTAACTTGTTCTATTGTTTAAAGTCCAAAGTCCAAAGTTTCATCTGAGACAAGGCCAGTCTCTTTTACCTGTGAGCCTTTACAATCAAACAAGTTATCTACTCCCACAGTACAAGTGGGGTATAGGAATTGGGTAAACATTTTTATCCCGAAAGGTAGAAATTGGCCAAAAGAAAGGGGCTACAGGTCTCATGTAAGTTTGAAACCCAGCAGGGCAGTCATTAACTCTTAAAGCTCCAAGAAATCTCCTTTGACTCCATGTCCTGCGTGCAGGACACACTGGTGCATGAGGTGGGCTCCTATGGCCTTGGGCAGCTCCACCCCTGTGGCTTTGCAGAGTACTGCCCCTGTAGCTGCTCTCATAAGTTATTGAGTGCCTGCAGCTTTTCCACATGCAGGATTCAAGCTCCCACTGGATCTACCATTCTGGATTTTGGAGGATGGTGGTCCCTTTCTCGCAACTCTATTAGGCAGTGCCCCAGTGGGGACTCTGTGTGGAAGCTCCAACCCCACATTTCTCCTCTGCACTCTCCTAGTAGAGATTCTCTGTGAGGGCTCCACTCTTAGGAGGCTTCCGTGTGGACACCTGTGCTTTTTCATACATCCTGTCAAATCTAGGAGGAGGCTAACAAGATTGCACTCTGGGTACCTGCAATCTTAATACTATGTGGAAGCTGCCAAGGCTCATGACTTGCATTCATCAAAGTGTCAGCTCAAGCTGTATCTGGGCCTCTTTGAGCCCCAGCTGTAGCTGTAGCTAGAGCTGCCAGCATGCCAGGTGCCATGTCTTGAGGTGGCACAGGGTAGTGGTTTCTGTTCTCCCAGGCCTCAGTGCCTGTGATAGGCGGGCCTGCTGTGAAGGTTTCTGAACTCCATCAAGGTCTTTTCTCCATTGTCTTGAATATTAGCACTTGGCTCCCATTTAGTAATATAAATATCTCTAGTAAGTTGTTGCTTCACAGCCAGCTTGAATTCCTCTCCCATAAAAGCTTTTTCTTTGCCACATGGCCAGGCTGCAGATTTTCCAAACTTTTAGGCTCTGTTTCCTTTGAAATGTAAGTGTTGACCTTACATTATTCTTTGGTCCCACATGTGAGCATAGGTTGTTAGAAGCAGGGAGGCCACATCTTGAACTTTTTGCTGCTTAGAAATTTCTTCCTTCAGATACCCTAGGTCATCACTCTGAAGTTCAAACTTCCACAGGTCCCTAGGACATGAGCAGAATGCAGCTAAACTTTTTGCTTAGGCATAACATGCATGACATTTGTTCCAGCTCCCAGTAAGGTTCTCATTTCCATCTGAGACCTTGCCAGCCTTGATTTTAGTGTTCATACCACTATTAGCATTTTGGTCACAACTGTTTAATCAGTCCCTAAGAAGTTCCCAACTGTCCTTCATCTTCCTCTCTTCTTCTGAGCCCTCCAAACTCTTCCAATATCTGCCCATTACCCAGTTCCCAAGTTGCTTCCTCATTTTCGGGTATCTTTATAGCAATGCCCTACTCCTTGGTACTATCAATATAGAAGTTAATATTGCTAAAATCTTATAAGCAAATCCATCCAATCTCAGACAGCTTTTGACCACACAAGATTTTCATAAATCTTTTATAATCTCTTAGAAAATTTTAAAATTCTTTTTATTTTTAACTTTTTATTTTTTTGTATCTATATCTTTTTAATTTTTTTAATTTGAAGCAATCTTTAAGTAACTTCTAGATGGGCAGAATTGATTTTCTCAACAAATGCATATTTTTATGCCTTTACAACTTTTCTCACTAAAAACATATCTTACTTTTCTTTATACACTGTATATAGAATTGTTTTTCCTATATCTAGTAGTTATAGTTACACACATTAACTATAATTTTAACTCTTAGTAACCCTAGTTTTTAGTGAAAACCTAGCATAAGTAATTTTGAACTGTTTTATATCAGCATTTGCTGATGAAAACGATTTTATGATTTTTAGAATTATGTTTTCTCAAATTTTTGTTAATTGATTTAAATATGTTTAGCATTTTTATACAACATAAAAGTAAGATGCCAAAGTATATAACCTTGAATTTATGTTTAATAATTAATTTTCAATATTTTAATTTACTTACAAATGAATCATTTTTTGATTATTTGTTACTTAATTTAATATGATTTGAAGATTTTAAATTACTGAAAAGATTAAACGATTGTCCTGCTTCAGCCTCCTGAGTAGCGAGGGTTACAGGCACTCGCCACCATGGCCGGCTAATTTTTTGTATTTTTAGTAGAGATGGGGTTTCACTATGTTGGCCTGGCTGGTCTCGAACTCCTGACCTCAAGTGATCTGCCCGCTTTGGCCTCCCAAAGTGCTAGGATTACAGACATGAGCCACCAGAACTGGTCCTGAAAAGAATTTTGAAATGTGACCCTCTCTAAAGTCTTTCCTAGTAGTCCTGGGTCTCAGGTAGCCACAAGGCATCCTGGATGGCTATGAAGGCCAGAGCCCATCTTGGTCCTGAATTTACATATTAGGCATAGAACTCAGAAGAGAAGACAGCTGTGAAAGTGATTCCTGTTCCATGCAACCCTTTGCAGAGTGGCTAGGAGGCAAAACTGGACCAGGGAGGAATGGGCTTGACTCGGCCCTGCAGCTGGTGGTCTAAGTACTGAGGACATATCTTCAGGTCTTACCTTGGATGCCTGTCCAGATCCCAGAACCTAGAGGCTTGAAACATAAACATAAGTTCACTGTCAAATTAAACAAGTATTAAAACTATTAAGGAAGCAGCAGTTTTGTGACCTTAAAACATGTTAACAGAGATAGCATAAGCCTGTCTGACCAGTACACCCAGGCAGAAATTACTGAATTATATTTAACTGACAATTTTGAAGCCATTCTTCTTTTGTCTTACCAACAATTTTAAAACTACTTTTATTTACAAAGTATTAGCACATGCACATAACACATGTAGACTTACAGACATACAGACACTCAGACAAAAGCAGATCTTTTAGCTTTTATAAGGAATTCTGGTTTGTGGACTTTTAAATAGTTTTTCTTTTCTCTATTTAATCTATCAGTCTTCCAAATACCTGTTTTTTTGTCCTAAGCAATTATTAGTTAAGCAACAATTTGTCTTTTAAAGTGATGACTCTTAGGTGAAAAAAAGGTAGAAAATTTATATCTGATAAGCACAGAGCTGAGACTTTAGGCCTAAATATTGTATCACCATTTATTCAAACCAAGGAAAAAAGGTACATAAAGACCCATTTAAGACAAGATGGCCAGAAAACTACCTTAAACAAAGGTCAGACTTGTTATGCAAATTTAAAACAATGGTAAGAGTTTCTAGTGACCCAGTCTTCCCTTTCATACACCCTTAAAAATGGAAATTTCCTTATAGATGTAAACTTTTTTGCAAAAGTGTTTTTAATATAGATGGTTAAATGCCAGAAAGGTATATTTTCAAAACAATTTAGTTCAATAGGTGGTCTTTTAAACTAAGCTATTGTTTCTTAGCTAAAATTACAGAGCTCAGGGTAGAGCCCCTTAAGGAATAGGGCAAAGAAAGCCTTTATGCCTGGATTTAGCATGTATAGCTCTTAAAAAGAAGCAAGTCTACTTTACCTGAGGGCCTGCCTTTTATAAACACTTTATCCAGAATAGCTTTCTTTTTTCCTTCAGAACAGGATATTAATTAAGCCAAAAGTTAAGCAGATTCAATTCTTCTTATCAATTAGTTGCTTAAGCTTTTTATTTGCCTTTTAAACAGTCTTTTTTTTTTTTAATAAAGAGGGAATAACAATACTGAAATATTTTTAGAAGCTTCTGCATATCACTAGGCATATCTGGGTGAGCTTAATTCAGGAGCCCTCATTTTAAAATATACTTCTTGGCTGGGCATGGTGGCTTACACCTGTAATCCCAGCACTTTGGGAGGCCAAGGCGGGTGGATCACTTGAGGTCAAGAGTTCAAGAGTAGCCTGGCCAATATGGTGAAACACTGTCTCTACTAAAAATGCAAAAAATTAGCCGGGCATGGTGGCACATGCCTGTAATTTCAGTTACTCAGGAGCCTGAGGCAGGATAATAGCTTGAACCCAGGAGGCAGAGGTTGCAGTGAGCTGAGATTGTGCCACTCCACTCCAGCCTGGGTGACAGAGTAAGACTCTGTCTTAAAAATAAATAAAATATACTTTTTAAAGTGTAGTGTCATTCATTTGGGATGTTTCAGTGTAATTTTAAATTACCTTTAGTCAGATTTTGCCGTTTCTTCAAGCCTTTGCTGCTTTTGGGGCTTAATACTTATACATGTAAATGTGGGTATAGTTGGAAGTTGATGTACTCGGTTCTTTAGAAATTAGGATTCCATTTTCACATGGAATCTTGGCTTTGCCTCTCAGATCCGCTTGATCAACTTAGCCAATGATTTTTGCCTACTTAAATGTGTAAAAAAAAAGAAACAAAGGGGATGGTACACAAAAGTCTTTGAGAACTCCTGAAAGCTGGAGTTCACATCCCATGCAATATTGTCATTTACTGCCAGTTTCTACCTGACCTAGTCAGACACCTTAGGCCTCTAACTGGATTCAGGCCAGATAATTATCAGGTAGAGTGTGATCTGGTACCCAGTTTAGTTTCTGTCATCCCAGTTCAGATAAAAAATTTGCTCAAACAAACTTAGATAGCTCAAAACAGAAATCCATGGATCTTAAGAATCCGAGAGAGAACTTACCCACAGTCCCCAGTTTCTGTGACAGCAATGGACACAATGGCCAAGCAGGTACTTTGCTTGGTTACTCAATGCTCATGGGGCTCACTACCTGGGGCTCACTAGAAGCTCTATTTTGGTTCCTACTTCTGATACCATGTGTTAAAATTAAAAACTTTGGACAAATTAAATTTAACAGTTTAATTGAGCAAAGAATGATTTGTGACTCAGGTAGCCTCCCAACCAGAACAGAGTCAGAGAGACTCCAGTGCTTCTGTGTGGTTGGAAAAGATTTGTGGACAAAAAAAAAAGAAGTGACCTACAAAAATATAGAAGAGATGTATAGAAGGAGCTGAATTAGTTACAGTTAGGTGCTTGCCTTATTTATTTATTCTGTATGTGTGTATATATTTATTTATTTATCTGTAATTTGCTGAAACTCAGTGATAGTTACAAGAGTAGGTTACAGTCTGTTTATACATCCATGTAGGTTACAGTTCACTATGTAACTGTACTCCAGACAAATGTATGGCGAAACCTTTAGGACAAACTTATAAGGAGGAAGCTGTAGGCTAAACTTAATTTA
Source organism: Pongo abelii (assembly GCF_028885655.2). Taxonomy (NCBI): domain Eukaryota; kingdom Metazoa; phylum Chordata; class Mammalia; order Primates; family Hominidae; genus Pongo; species Pongo abelii. The sequence continues at coordinate 119,667,293 of NC_071992.2, forward strand.
ATAGACTTAATTATATTTGTTTCCATGTCTGTCTCATATCTATGCATGTTCTTATCTATCTTATTTTACTGATAACAAGAACAGGGTAATATTCAACTTTATATTTTTCTCTATCATGTATCAAATAATATACACACAATACATATTTGTTTATTCATTATTAATGTAAACATTCAGTAAGTATTTATTGAGAACTTGACTATGAGCCATGTATTATGCTAGTCACTGGGATAAAATGGAAAGCAAAAACAGACAAAGCAATTCTCATGACTTTTCTAATTAGAGAGGTAGAGATTAATGAGATAATTACATACATGAACAAAAGGTGCAACTGTAGTAAATGTCATATAATACAGTGCTTTGAAAATATTTAACAGACGGATTTGACCTAGTCAGTGATGTTAAGGAATACCTCTCCAAGGAAGTGATATTGAAGTGCATGAGAATAAGGAGTATGGAAGTGAAGAGTAGAAAGTATGGTTATATTAGCTTCATGACATTGTTAGAGAACTTGCTTTTTCTTTCTTTCTGAAACAACATATAGAACATGGAAATATTTATTGGAGGTCCTTAATCTGTTTTGTATATGAATCCGTTTGACAGCCTGTTGAAGCCTATCGATTCTTTCTCAAAATGTTTTTAAATGCATAAAAGATAATACATGCAATTAAAAAGGAAGTCAATTCCATTGAAATACCAGTCTATTCATGGACTATCTGGGGGTGGATCACAAGTTAAGATAGAAAAATTTGAGTTAAAAGAATCACTTGTAATCCATACAGGTGGTTACTGTTTTTTTTAAGGATTGGCAATAAATGCAGACACATGTTTTTAGGTGGGAAGACTCAAGACTGTGAAGATGTCAATTATCCTAAAAGTAATCTATAAATATAATGCAATTTTAATAAAAGTCCTTCTAGGATTTCCAAGAAAGTTGGATAAAAGGGTTATAATATTTATATGGAAGAACTCATTTTACAAATAGTAAGTTTCCATGAAGAAGACCAGAGGCAAACCCTTTTTACCAGCTAGCAAAGCAAGTTACAAAGCCAGAATCCTACATATCCTGAAATATATGGATTCTACCCTTTCCCCGAAACCAACCCTCTAGTAAAAGGAAACTGCTCAATTTGAGTCCTCATAAATCTTATCTTATGAGGAGCTCTTAATTTCTTTATTTTGAACTACAGAGAACTGCTTGAAGAGAATATATTATCCTTAAGGGACCTCAAACAATCTAGTTTTGTATACCTATCTTATAGAGAAACAAGAAATTTAACATGAATCAAGAAATTCACAGTGGTATGACCTCACAGTGGCAAGTGTTGGAAATCCTAGTAAACAAACTTTTTAAAAGATTACTTTATAAAGGAGTAATATAGGTAGTTAACTTTTGGAGAATATGAAAACACACATAATATGAATAGGTAAACAACAACAACAAAACTAAGTGGCTGGGAAAAAAATTGCCAGGAACAGCAGTAAACATGAATTGAAGAAGTTTCATTATTTCACAGAAGTCAGAAGTGAAAAATATTTACTTTAGAAAATACTGAATTCATTGAGTTTCCTTAGTGATGAGGGAGACTTTGATATAGAAGATATACATGAAAAATTTAGATACAATAACTTTATGAGATGAGAAAGTAGAAAAAAAGTTTCTAAATTTATATTTATTTAAATATTTATTTGTAATAAAATTTTAAACTAGTTTTATGATTATATCTTTGCTTCTTTTTTCTACATCAAGAATTTGCAAAATATGGCCTGTGGACCAAAATCCTGCCTGCTATCTGCTTTTGTAAATAGCATTTTATTGGAATATAGTCAAACTCATGTCTTCATATTATTAATGGTTGCCTTTGCATCGCAGTGGCAGAGTTAAGTAGTGACAGAGACTGTATGGACCACAAGGCCTAAATTACCTACTATCTGGTGCTTTACCGAAAAAGTTTGTTGACTTCTGATCTACATCACTAGAAAGTTATATATTCAAATTTATATATTTAAGATTTTTTGGATCTTTATTTGGAGTTTGGTTGTTATTATCTTGTTCTGGAGTAAAAGCAGACACAAACGCCATTGAAATAGAATGCAGAGTTCATAAACAGACCTATGTATATATAGGAACTTAGTATATGATAGATTGAGATCACAAATCAGTTGAAGAAAGGACGAACTAGCTAGTATATGATGCTTGGAATATAGAATCTCTATATGGAGAAGATTGACATTAAATCCCTGCATCACAGCACATATAAAAATAAACTTCAGATTGATTAAAAGCCTAAATATGACTGGTAAAATTATAAAGCTACTAGAAGAAACCATAGAAATTTTTGGTGCCTGACTTAGGTGTAGGTAAGGTTGCTCTGTTCTGTTTTGTTTTGTTTTATATAGCCAGCCACCAAAGCTACAAATGATGAAGGGAGAAATTGATGTATTTGACTACCTCAAAATTAAAGATTTCTGTTTAACAAAATTAACAGACTGAGAGAAGAAATTTCCTATGTTCAACTATGTATATATAGGCTATATAGTACACCCCTGCATATCATGAAGAATAATACAGGAAATCCAATCTGGTAAAGGATATGAATAGGCAGTTCATAGGAAGGGCAGTGAGATTGGCTGGATTTCATTGAAATCAGAAAACTATGAACTAAAAAATGGGACATCAATTAATATCTATCAAATCAGCAAAAATTTAAAAAGTTGAATAATCACACATTGGCAAGAATGAGAGAAAACTAGAATATTCATACTTTGCTTGCAGGCGTACTAACAGGGTTAATCCATTTGGAAGAGCAGTTAAAAAGTATCTAGTGAATGTTAGTATGTTCATTATATTTCTGCATAAATGCCCTAGAGAAAACTTTATATGGGTTTAAAAAATATGGCATAGATATATTAAAGAGTAATGAATTATAAAGAGCCAACTTAAAGAAATGGATGAATAAAATGTGATTATCCAAACAGAAACATTATACAGCCATTAAAATGCATGAACTAGATGCAGCAACTATAGGGGTAAAGAGCACGAACTCTTGGAACAACACTAAATTTGGATTTGGCTTTTACCATTTACCAGCTGTTTGACTATGAGCCACATAACTTGTCTGTAGAATGGGGACAATAATATGAATAATGATAACAGTATCTATTTACCTGATACATAGTAAGTACCATGCGCATTAGCTATGGCTTGTCTATTTAGATTTTAATATAAAAATATAAAATTGAGTGACAAAAAGAAATGGAAATAAGTAAATGGCACATGCCATATATGTAAATATACAAGACTGGTTTCCTCAGGGAAGGGAAATCAAATTGGGGAAGGGAAAATAGTTAATTAGAACAAGAACCAAGCATGGACCAGTGCTACCAAGGGTATGATCAATTATATTATGGATACCTAAGGTTTTAAAAAAGAGAATTAAAAAAAGTATACATAGCAATCCATTCATTCATTCTAGACAGAGGCAAGAGCATGTACAAAATACAGTCTATAATGGGATGAAAGAAAAAGGATTGAAAGAAAGAAAGGCTTTAGCAGAAGGTGGGAAAAGAAACTGCAAAAAAATGAAGTTAAAGATGTGTATAGTATATCCAAGGTTTTATAGGTCCTCATAAGATTTTTCTTAAGAACAATTAGCAGTGAGAGAAGAATAACTCTTTTTTTTAAGTAGAGATTATTTTTTCTGTAGTGTACAGAGTAGATTGAAGGGAAGAAGCATGGATGTGAGTAGCCTAATTAGGAGACTATTCTCTAGATTAGGTGGGAATTGATGTTAGCAAGACCTATAGTATTGGCAGCATATAATGGAGACAAGTGGAAGGATTCAAAGCACATGTAGGATGTAAAATTGAAAGGACTTATTGGTAGACAAATTATGCATTTGAGGGAGAGAGACATTTCCAGAATAATTCTAGATTTCAGGCCTGTATAATTGAATGGTGGCACCATTTTACTGATACGGGGAACAATGGAAGGGAATCTGGTTTGCGTAGGAAAACTGTGAGTTCAACTTTGCAAATCTTGAATTTGAGGTGGCATTGAGAAATTTAAATAGAAATGTTAAGTAGGCGATTGAATACTGAAGCTCAGAGGAAAAGTCTGAACTAGAGGTATACATTTATAAGTGACTTATATATAGGTGGAAGTTGAAGCCTTGAGTATGGATAAAAATGCCTAAGAAGACTCTACATAATAAAAAGAGAAGAGGGCATGAGTCTTGACCTGCAAAGGAGAAAGGAAATGAAAGGACCTAGATACAGGAAGAAAACCAGGAGTCTTACAAAAGCTAAGTGGACAGTGAGGACTGTGACACATAGTTTCAAATGTTGTTCAGAACTCAAGTAAGATGATGACTGAAATGTTTGTCCATTAATTTTAGGTACGTGGAAGCCATTGATAAATTTAGTGAGCATTAGGAAGTAGACTGGAATGTGATGAGATAGAGTAGAGGAGTGCCTGGCATGAGGAAGCAGAGAATTTTGTTTATGTATAAATGGGAAGGGAAGATATGATCTTGGCAAGGAATGTCAATTAACTCCTGACTCTGCCCGTATACCACCACCTCTTTGTCTAGCAGTGTCTCATTTTAAAGGCCTGGTAGGATGAATAAATAAATTTTTTAAAAAAATCTTTCTTAGTACCTCAAACTAAAGTAAGGTAAATACTGTTTCTTAGTACCTGAAACTATTGTCTTATCAAGACATTGTCTTATCTGGCTTGTAGCTTCTGTATCTCTGTTCTTCCTACAGCTGGAACCATTTGATTCCATTTTGCAGCCTTGATAGTGCTGCGGTATCTGGGATCATTACAGTTCTTATGTAAGAGAGTTTTAAATATCTAATATGACAGTTTGGGATACACAGTTACTAACTCTGCTACTAATTTAACTGGCGTACTCTTGTGTGTGAGAAATGGGGCTTCCACTTCCCTTGAGGCACAGTTATTATAGTTGTAGCACGGTTCACTCACCTGGATTTGTAGTTTCTGTTCCAGTGTTCCTTGGTATCTTAGTCCATTTTGTGTTATTTTAATGGAATACCTGAGGCTGGTAATTTATAGGGAAAAGAAGTTTATTTAGCTCATGTTTCTGCAGGCTCAGAAGTTCAAGAAGCCTGGCACTGGCATCCGCTTGGCTTCTGGTGAGGACTTTATGCTGCTTCCACTCTAACAGAAAACTGAAGGCGAGTGGGCAGGTGTGAAGAGATAACATGGTTACAGAGGAAGTAAGAGAGTAAAATGAAGGAAGCCAGAGTCTTTTTGACAACTCACTCTTGTGAGAACTAATCCATTTTAGTGCAAGAATTCACTCACCCCCAAGGAAGAGCATTAATCTATTCATGAGGTATCCATCCACATAACCCAAACAACTCCTAGGCCGAAACACTGCAACATTGGGAATCAAGTTCAACATGAGTTTTGGCAGGGACATTCAAACCATAGCACTTGGTAAATTGTCCAGTACTCCAGTGCCTCTGGAACTGACACAATATTGCTCTTTCTATTTTTTCTGTCTTGTTCTTTCTCCCAATGGGGTTTAGTCATTTACTGAGAAGCATCTCAAAGTTAGGAAGTGTATCAATAGTGTTGCAGTGGAAATATACAGTATGGCACAAATGTGCAAATATGTGTCAAATTTCTACACTTGGAAAGATGATGCTTCTAAATGGTGGGAGAAGTTCTGATGCAGAACTCATTCATTTGTGGGCCTGAACCTCCTGTAGTGGTGCTTGTTCTGTGTTAGCAGAGCTTCACTTAAACCTGGTGTGAGATTATCAGGGAAAAGCAGGGTATTATCTGAAGTGACAGAAAAAGTTAATAAAATTGGTTTTAAAACAGTTTTCATTGATATTAGGTGTAGAAAGGAAGTATACTTTTGTGATGAAGTAGATATAAGGACTCCTGTAATTTTATCTTTTAATTTACTGGCTGATTTTAGGTTAGCACTTTGAAATCTAACTTTTCTTAATGTCAGGTTTTATGAAATATAGTTTATTTACAGTAAAATTTACCTCTTTTATGTATATAGTTGAGTGAGTTTTGACAAACATAAAATCTATCAGCATAATCAAGACATAGAATATTTCCTTTACCCCAAAAGGTTTCTTGTGCCCATCACTCTACTCCAGCCCCTGGCAACCATTAATCTGATTTTGCTTTTCCCAGAATGTCATATAAATGAAACTATATCATAGAGAAGTAGACAATCTATGGTACACAAGCCAGTTCTATCCCACTGCCTGTTTGTGTATAACCAGCAAGTTAAAAATAGTTTTTTACACTTTTAAATGGTTGATTAAATTTTTTTAAGTTTATGATATTTTGTTATTGTAAAAACAACATAAAATTCAAATTTCAGTGCCCATAAATAAATCTTTACTGGAACACAGCTACACTCATTCATTTATATATTGTTCATGACTACTTTCTGGTTCATACTTTTTTTATTTTATTTTATTTTATTTTATTTTTTGAGACAGAGTCTCGCTCTGTCCCCCAGGCTGGAGTGCCATGGTGTGATCTCGGCTCACTGCAATTTCTGCCTCCCAGGTTCAAGCAATTCTCCTGCCTCAGCCTCCCGAGTAGCTGGGATTACAGGTGCCCACCACCATGCCTGGCTAATTTTTGTATTTTTAGTAGAGATGGGGTTTCACTATGTTGGCCAGGCTGGTCTCAATCTCCTGACCTCAGGTGATCTGCCCACCTTGGCCTCCCAAAGTGCTGAGATTACAGGCATGAGCCACTTCACCTGGCACATACTTTTTATATCCTATTAAAGAAATCTTTTCCTAACCTATCTAAGAAGTCTTTGTTTATCCCAAGGTCACAAAGAATTTCTTGAATGTTTTCTTCTAGAAGTTTTACAGTTTTAGCCATTATATTTAGTTTTGTAATTCATTTTGAGTTAATTTTTGTATAAGGCGTAAGATACAAGTTAATGTTTTTGTTTTTTACACGTGGATTTTCTTTTTCTTTTCTTTTCTTTTTTTTGGATTTTCAATTACTATTTATGTTAGTCTGTTTTGCATTGCTATGAAGAAATACCTGGGTAATTTTTAAAGAAAAGAGTTTTATTTGGCTCATGGTTCTGCAAGCTGTAGAAGCAGCAAAGTGTTGTCATTGGCTTCTAGTGGGGCCTCAGAAACCCTCCATTCATGGTGGAAGGCAAACAGGAAGCAGACATGTCACATGGCAAGAGAGGGAGCAAGGGCAGGGAGTAGTCCCAGACTTTTTAAAACAACTAGTTCTCCTGTGAACTAACAGAGCAAGGACTCACTCTATTAGCATGAGGAGAGCACCAAGCCATTTATGAGGGATCCACCCCCATGACCCAGACACCTCCCACCAGGCGCCACCTCCAGCATTGGAGATCACATTTCAATATGAGATTTAGAGGGTACAAAACATCCAAATGATATCACTAGTTTTACATATAAATTTCTAATTGCTTAAGAGACAATTTTTTTCTCCATTGAATTACTTCAGCTCCTTTGTAAGAAATGTTAATGATCACTAAGTATTGTACTACTCCTGGACTTCCCGTTGCATCCATTGATATGTATCTTTATCCTTTGTCAGTACCATGTTTACTTGACCACTACAGCTTTTATAGTAAGTCTTGAAATCAGGTACTTTTAGTCTTTCAGCTTTCTTCTTTTTTTAAAAATATTTTTGTTTATTCCAGGATTTTGTTTTTCACATAAATTTTAGAGCTAGCTGGTCAATTTTTATTAAAAAAATGCTGGGATTTTTATTGGGAATGACATTGATTGAATAGATTGATTTGAAGAGAATTGTGATCTTAACAATTTTAGTCTTGCCATTGGTTAATGTGGTATATTTTTCCTATTATTTAGGTCTCCTTTGATTCTTTTATCAGTGTTTTACAGTTTTCGCCATAGAAAGCTTTTCATATCTTATTAGAGTTATACCTGAATCTTTTTTCTTTTTTAATTTTTCACTGCTGTTGCAGACTGTTTATAAAAATATTCATTTTCAATTGTTCATTGCTACTAAATACACGTGTAATTGTTTTTTGTATATTGATCTTGTATCCTGTGACCTTGCTAAATTCATTTATTTGTTACAAGAGGTTTTTTTTTTTTTTTTTTTTTTCTAGTTTCTTTGAGATTTTTATACAAAGACAAGTAGGGCAACTGCAAATAGTTTTCTATTTTCCTTTCTAATCTGTGAGCTTTTTATTTTCATTTTCTTTTCTTGCCTTAATGAAGTGGCTAGAATTTTTAGTTTGATGTTGATTAGAAGTAGTGAAAGAGGATACCTTGCTTTATTACTGATCTTTGGGGGAAGCATTCAGTTTTTCACCATACAGTGTGATGTTAGTGGTAGACTGTTTTACAGATGCTTTTACTGTGCTAAGGAAGTTTTTGTCAGTTCCTAGTTTGCTAAGCAGTTGTGTGACATGCTTTCTCAGCATATTTTTAGGTAATCATATTAATATGACAGATTATATTGCTTGAATTTAAAATGTGGATCCAAACTTACATTCCTAAGATAAACATCACCTATTTGTAAGGTATTACTCTTTAACACATTTTTGGATTTGATTTGCTAATATTTTTAGTGTTGAGGATTTTTACATCAGCTTATGAGAAATACATTATTGGTCTATAATTTCTTCCAGTATCTTTGTAATTTTTTTAAGAGATGGGGTCTTGCTTTGTTGCCCAGGCTGGAGTACAATGTGCAATCATAGGTCTCTGCAGCCTTGTATTCCTGTGCTCAAGCAATCCTCCTGCCTCAGCCTCTTGAGTAGCTGGGACTACAGGTATATACCACCATGCCCAGCTTCTTTGTGTGGTTTTAGTGTCGGAGTAATACTGGCAATAAGAGATTAGTTGGGAAATGTTCCATCCTGTTTTCTGGGAGAGACTATGTAGAATTGGTATTATTTCTTCCTTCAGTGTTTGGTAGCATTCACCAATGAAACCATTGGGAACCAGGGTTTTAGATTTGAAAGGTTCTTAAACTATGAATTAAAGTTGTTTAATAGATATAAAGCTTGTCAAGCTATCTATTTTTTTTTTTTTTTTTGGTGAATAAGATATGCTAGCTTCTGTCTTTCAAAGAAAGACATACATACATATGGGCATATGGTTGCTTATAGTTTTCCTTTGTAGTCTTTTAAATTAATTTAGATTAATTGTGAGTTCTGTTGTAATCTCTATCATTCTTGCTGTAGGTAATTTGTGTCTTGTTTTTTTCATCATTCTAACTTGAGGTTTATCAATTTTAGTGATTTTTTTTCTTAAATTTTTTTTAATTTTTAAATTTAATTTTAAATTAACAAAAATTGTGTATACTTACACAACATGATGTTTTGAAGTCTGTATATATTGTGGAATGATTCAATCCAGCTAATTACCATATGCATTATCTCACATACTTATTTTTGTGGTGAGAACAAAGTCTACCCTCTTATGATTTTCAAAATACAATATATTGTTATTAACTATAGATATCATGTTGTACAATAGATCACTTGAATCTCCCATCTAACTGAAATTTTGTATCCTTTGACCAACATCTCCCTAACCTCCCATACCCCAGTCTCTGGTGATCATAATTCTACCCTCTACATCTATGAGTTGAACTTTTTAAGATTTCACATGTAAATGAAATCATATAGTATTTGTCTTTCTGTGCCTGGCGTACTTCACTTAACATAATGTCCTCTGAGTTCATCTGTGTTGTAACAAATGACAGGACTTCTTTCTTTTCTATAGCTGAATAATGTTCCATTGTTTATATATACCACATTTTCTTTATTGATTCATTCACTGATGGATATTTACATTGATTTATATATTGACTATGTAAATAATGCTGCAATGAACATAGGAATATGGATATCTCTTCAACATACTGGAGTCTTTAGGATTCACTATAGATAAGATCATGTTGTCCACAAACAGAGACAATTAAATTTCCTTTTCAATTTGGATGCCTTTTATTTCTTTCTTACGCTTAATAGCTCTTGCTAGGATTTCCATTACTATGTTGAATATAAGTTGCAATAGTTGGCATCCTTGTCTTCTTCTTGATCTTAGAGGAAAGGTTCCAACTTTTCACCATTGAGTATGATGCTAGCTGTGGGTTTGTAATGTAACACCTGTATTGTGTTGACATCTATTTCTTGTATACCTAATTTAAGAGTTTATTTATCATGAAAGGATATTGGATTTTATCAAATGCTTTTTCTGCGTCTATTAAAATGATCATACAATTTGTGTCCTTTGTTCTGTTAACATGGTGCATCACATTGATAGAATTGTATATGTTGAACTATCTTCGCATTCTGAACTATCAAGGAATCCAACTTGATCATGGTGGATGATCCTTTTATATGTGCAGTTGAATTCAGTTTGCTAGTATTTGATTTTGCATCTATGTTCATCAAGAATATTGGCCTGTAATTTTATTATTTTTGTAGTTTATTTTCTGGCTTTAGCATCAGGGTAATGCTGGCCTCATAAAATGAGTTTGGATGCATTCTCTTCTATTCAGTTTTTTGGAAGAGTTTGAGAAGGATTGGTATTAGTTCATAGTAGTGTCTTATGATCCTTTGTATTTCTGTGGTATGAACTTTAATGTCTCCTCTTTAATGCCTGATTTCATTTAGAGCAGTCTCCTTTTTTCTTAGTGTAGCTAAAAGCTTGTTGATTTTATCTTTTTAAGAAAACAACTCTTAGTTTTATCTTTTGTATTTTTTAAATTTCTGATTTCACTGATTTCTGCTCTGATATGTGTTATTTCCCTCCTTCTACTAACTTTGGGCTTAGTTCTTCTTTTCATAGTTTCTTTGGTCGTAATTTAAGGCTGTTTATTTTGGATCTCTCTTCTTTTTTTGATCTACCCATTTATTGTTATAATTGTCCTCTTAGAATTGCCCATGCTGCATCACATATATTTTGGTGTGTGTTGTTTCCATTTTTCTTTGTCTCAAGTTATTTTTTTAACTTGCATTTTAATTTCTTCTTTGACCCACTGGTCATTCAGGAGCATATTTTTTAATTTCCATATGTTTGCATAGTTTCCAAAATTTCTCTTATTATTGATTTCTAGTTTTATTTCATTGTGGTCAGAGAAGATACTTGATATAATTTTATTTTATTTTTTTTAATTTTTAAAGACTTGTTTTGTGGCCTAACTTATGGTCTGCCCTTGAGAATGATCCATGTGCTGAGGGGAAGAATGTGTATTCTGCAGTCATTGTATGAGATGTTCTGTAAATACCTATTAATTCCATTTGGTCTGTAGTGCAGATTAAGTCTGATGTTTCTTTGTTGATTTTCTGTCTGGATGATCTGTCCAATGCTGAAAGTGGGGTTTTGAAGTCTCCAGCTATCATTGTATTTAGGTCTCTCTCTCTCTTTAGCTCTAATAATATTTACTTTCAGTATCTGGGTGCTTCAGTGTTTTGTGCATATAGATTTATAATTGTTATATACTTTTGTTGAATTGATCCCTTTATCATTACATAATGACCTTCTTTGTTTGTTTTTATAATTTTTGTCTTGAAATCTATTTTGTCTGATACAAGTATAGCTACTCCTGCTCTGTTTTTGGTTTCCTTTTGCAATAGGAAATCACCTGAAGGTACAAAACTCACTAGTAATAGTAAATGCACAGAAAAACACAAAATATTATAACACTGTGATTGTGGTGTATAAACTGCTGATATCTTGAATAGAAAGATTCCTTTTTCCATTCCTTTATTTTCAGTTTATGTGTATCCTTATAGGTGAAGTGTGTTACTTTTAGGCAACAGATCATTGGGTTTTTTGTTTGTTTGTTTGCTTGTTTTAATACATTCAGCTACTCCATGTGTCTTTTTTTTTTTCTTTGAGATGGAGTCTCACTTTGTTGCCCAGACTGGAGTGCAGTGGCGTAATCTCAGCTCACTGCAACGTCTGCTTCCTGGGTTCAAGTGATTCTGCTGCTTCAGCCTTCCAAGTAGTTGGGGTTACAGGCATGTGCCATGATGCCCAGCTAATTTTTTTGTATTTTTAGTAGAGACGGGGTTTCAGAATGTTGGCCAGGCTAGTCTCAAACTCCTGACCTCAAGTGGTCCTCCCACCTCAGCTTCCTGAAGTTCTGGGATTACAGTCATGTGCCACCGCTCCTGGCCTCATGTGTCTTTTGATTGGAGAGTTTAGTTGATTTACATTCAATGTTAATAAGGATTTACTCCTGCCATTTTGTTTTTTATGGTTGCTTTATGGTCCTCTCTTCCTTCTTTCCTTCCTTCTGGTCTTCTTTGTAGTGAAGGTCAGTTTCTCCTGTGGTGTGCTTTAATTGCTTGTATTTTACTTTTTGTGTATCTGTTGTATGTTTTTTGATTTGAGGTTACCATGAAGTTAACAAATAACATCTTAGAATCCATTATTTTAAACTGATGACAACTTAACACTAACTGCATAAACTAATAAGCAAAAACAAAACTAATAAAAATACTACACTTAACCTTTACTCACCTGCTTGTTAACTTTATGTTGTTTCTGTTTATATCTTACTGTAGTGTCTATGTCTTGAAAAGTTTTTGTAGTTACTATTTTTGATGCATTCATCTTTTAATCTTTCTATTCAAGATATCAGTAGTTTATATACCACAATCACAGTGTTATAATATTTTGTGTTTTTCCATGCATTTACCATTACTAGTGAGTTTTGTACCTTCAGGTGATTTCCTATTGCTCATTAACATCCTTCTTTGAGATTGAAGAACTCCCTTTAGCATTTCTTGTTGGCAGGTCTGATGTTGATGAAATCCCTCAGCTTTTGTTTGTCTGGGGAAGTCTTGATTCCTTTATGTTTGAGGGATATTTTTACTGGATGTACTATTATAGGATAAAAGTTGTTTTCTTTCAACACTTTGAATAATCATGCTACTTTGTCTTGGCCTGTAAGGTTTCCACTAAGAAGTCTGCTGCCAGACTTACTGGAGCTTCATTCTGTGTTTTCTCTTTCTTTTCTCTTCCTGCTTTTGGGATTCTTTCTTTATCCTTTACCTTTGGGAGTTTGATTATTAAATGCTTTGAGGTAGTCTTCTTTGGGTTAAATCTGCTTGATGTTCTGTAACTTGCTTGTGCTCGAATATTGATATCTTTCTTTAGGTTTGGGAAGTTCTCTGTTATTATCCCTTAGAACAAACTTTTACCCCATCTCTGTCTATACCTTTAAGGCCAATAACTCTTAGATTTGCCATTTTGAGGCTATTTTCTAGATCTTGTAGGTGTGCTTTATTGTTTCTTGTTCTTTTTTTCCTTTTCTGACTGTGTATTTTCAAATAGCCTGTCTTCAAGGTCACTAATTCTTTCTTCTGCTTGATCAATTCTGCTTTGAAGAGACTCCTGCATTCTTCAGTATGTCAATTGCATTTTTCAACTCTAGAATTTCTACTTGATTCTTTTACATTATTTTAATCTCTTTGTTAAATTTATCTGATAGGATTCTGAATTCCTTTTCCATGTTATCTTGAATTTCATTGAGCTTCTTCAAAACAGCTATTTTGAATTCCTCTGTCTTAAAGGACACATATTTCTGTCTCTCTGGGATTGGTCCCTAGTGCCTTACTTAGTTTGTTTGGTATGGTCATGTCTTCCTGGGTGGTCTTGATGCTTGTGGGTGTTCTTTGGTTTCTGGGGATCAAAGAGTAAAGTATTTATTGTAGTCTTCACAGTCTGGGGTTGTTTGTACCCATCCTTCTTGGTAAAGCTTTCCAGGTATTTGAAGGGACTTGGGTATTGTGATGTATGTCTTAGATCAGTGTAGCTGTATCTTCACAAGGAGCTACAAGGGTAAAATCTGGAAGAATTCTCTGGATTGCTAGGCAGAGCTACAAGGGTAAAATCTGGAAGAATTCTCTGGATTGCTAGGCAGAGACTCTTGTTCTCTTTCCTTATTCTCTCCCAAACAAATGGAGTCTCTGTCTCTCTCTCTCTCTCTGTGCGGGACTGCCTGGGGTTGAGGAAGAGTGACACAAGTACCCCTGTGGCCACTACCAATGAGACTGCGCTGGGTCAGACCTAAAGCCAGCCCAGCCTTGTGCCTCACCGAAAGCTCACAGCAACCACTGCCTGAGTACCACCTGTGTTCCCTCAAGGTTCAAGGGCTTTACAATCAGCAAGTGCTAAAGCCAGCCAGGCTTTTGTCCTTTTCTTCAGGATGGTGAGTTCCTTCCCCTTCCCAGACCAGCTCAGAAATGGTATTTCAGAGCCAGGGCCTGGAGTCAGAAACCTTAGCAATCTACCTGGTGTTCTATTCTACTGCGCCTGAGCTGGCACCCAAGCCACAAGACAAAGTTTTTCCCACTCTTCTCTCTTTTTTCCACAAGCAGTGAAGTCTCTTCCTATGGCTACCACAACTAGGAATTTGTTGAAGCCAGCACATCTGTGAGTCTCACCCAAGGCCCATGGCAAGTACTGCCTGGGCATTCCTACTGACTATTCAGAGCCTAAAGCTTTTTAGTCAGCAGGCGATGAATCCTGCTAGGACTGGGTTCTTTCCTTCAGGGCAGTGGGTTCCTTTCTGGCCCAGAGTATCTCTAGAAATGTTGTATGGGAGGTAGGGCCTGGAATGGGGGCCTCACAACTCTGCCTGGTACCATATTCTACTGTGGCTGAGCTGGTATCCAAGGTGCCAGACAAAGTCCTTTATACTCTTCCAAGTGAGGGATACAGTCTCAGAACTATGAGCTCTGCTACCTGGGCTTGGGGGAGGGGTGATGCAAGCACTCCCTTTGCCACCTCAGCTGGTGTCTCACTGGGTTGCGTGCTCCCTTCATCCACTGGCTTTGAGCCCACCACAGAATCAGGAATTGCCCAGGAATTGTGGTCCTTGTGGTCTGGACTGCCTTTCAGGTTTATTTAGGACCCCAGACCCCTTTAGCTCATGGTGATGGGGCTTACCTTTACTTGAAGTCTGGTTCCTACTACTGTGATGGGCAATTCCCTTCTGGCTAGGGCTGGTCTAAATGCTCCCTCTATGAGGGGTGGCTGAGTTCTGCCTGGTGTTGCTTTCCCCTGTGACAGGTCATCACTGAGTTTCAATGCAAAGTCCCACAATTACTAAACTCTCCCTTCCATAAGTTCACAGATTCTCTTCCTGCACCCTGTGGCTGCTGCTGATAGGTGAAGGAGGGATAGCATCGAGAATTTAAGACTGTTTTTTCTACCCTCTTCAGTGCCTCTTTTTTATATATAAAGTTAAAACGAGGTACTGTGATTGCTCACTTGATCTTTGGTCCTTATGACAGTGCTTTTTTATGTGGATAGTTGTTCAATTTGGTGTTCCTGTGAGGAGGATAATTAATGGAGGCTTCTCTTCCACCGTCTTCTTATACTTCCTCGCTGGAAGTGATTGCTTTTTTGGTAATGTTATATCTCCTTGGTTTTTCATGATTATGCTTACCTTCTGTTGATGTCTGTGCATGTAGGAAGTAGGGACTTATTCCAGTCTGTTTAGATTGTCTTTGTCTGGAAAATGTCTTCACCAGTCAGCCCATGTGGTGATTCTGGGCAAGCTGTTTGCATGGTTGGTAGGTGGGCTTGTTGCTGGAATTCTTGGGCAGACTGAACCAGTGCCTGGGTCAGCAGGTGTGTGTCCCTGGCCCCTGGGTTTGTTGGGTTGGTCTTTGATCCTGGAACCTCTGTTGTGGACCGATTCATTTGGTCTGTAGGCTTTGTCCTCAAATCTGTTTCTTTGGGAACTGACCTTAAACTTGGGTCCACAGAGGCTGACCTGGCATTTAAGTTGGCCTTAAGCCTGTGTCAGGAGGGGCTGGCTAGGTGTTGGGATGGTGTTAGTGCACAGGTGCACTGGGATGGACCTTGAGTCCATGGGACCTGACCTGGTGCTTGGTTAGTCCTGGGGCCCGAGTCTTTTAGGGTGGAACTTGTTCTTGTGTCCGCAAGAGTGGATTTGGAGACTTTCTCCATGTGGTTTGGCTTGGCACTGGGTTCTACTGTCACACTATTGATCTGTCGGTCTGCTGGAGTGTGGCTTTGTAAGGGCTGCCCTGGGGTGTGGGGCCTCAGGGACCAGCATGGCATTGGGTATGCCTAGAATCTGTTTTTGCAGGTTCTGATCTTTGCCTTAGACCAGGATGCTAACATGTCGCTGTGTTCGGCTGATGCTTGCAGCAGTATGGGCCTCTGTTTTACTGAGCTGGTCTGAAACCTGAAGGAAGCCTGGAGGCTAGGGCTACAGGGGCTGGTCTTGTGCTGAGTGGGCCTGGAACTTGTATCTTCAGGTGCCATCCTGGAGGCTGGGTCTTTGTGTGATGGCTTGATGACTAGGGCTTTAGGCAGTTGTGCTGTGCTGGGACATGCATTGTAACTGGGGACTATGTGAGCCAGTATAATAATGGGAGTATCCAGGAGCCCCGGACAGCAGGGGCTGTCCTGGCTCTGTAATATGCCTGGAGGTTGCATATAGACCTTGTCCACTGGGCAGGCCTGGAACCTAGAGCTGTGGGATCTCACTTGATGCCAGGGTGGGCTTGAAGGCTTGGTCTGCAGATACCAGCCTGGATCCTGGGCTACGGGGTCTGGTTTGGTGCTAGGTGTGCCTGGAGCCTATATCCACAGAGGCTTGTCTGGAGGCTGGTTCTGAGGTGCTAGCCTGATGATTGAGCTGCAAGGCCTGGCCTGATGCTGGGTTGTGCCTGAAGCCTGGGGTCAGGGGAGCCAGCCTGGCACTGAGGGCATTGTAGAAGTCTGGAGTCATCCTGGAGATTGGGCAGGCCCAAAGACCAAGTCTGATGGTCAGGCATGGAGCCTGGGTATGTGGGATTTGTTCTGGCACTGGAGTGGGCCTGGAGGCTCAGTCTGTGCATACAACCCTGATGTCTGAGACTGTGGGGGTTTGCCTAGCACCTCATTTTATTGGTGAAACAGTAAACAATTACCTGATATTGGAGTACAGTGCAGAGTTGAGTGTTCTGTTCTCTCTTTTTCCCCCTCTATTTATGCTGTGTTGTCTGCGGTTGGGGAGGGATGAACAGGAAATGTTAAACTGTCCTTCTTACCCTGTTCAGTGCGTCTTTTATTTTTTTGCTACACTTAGTTGCTATAATCTCCCACTTGGTTTCCTTAGGTCTCATGAAGGTGTTTTCACATATGAATAGTTGTTCAAATTGATGTTTCTGTTGAGGGACAAATGTTGGAAAGTCCTTTTCCCTTAACTTGCTTATGTCAGTCTCCATTGATTTTTTTCATAAAACCAGCATTTGGTTTCATTGATTTCTGTTCTAATCTCTTGTATTTCTTTTCTTCTGCTTTCTTTGAGTTTAATTTTCTATTTTCTTAAGTTTTTGAGACACATTTTATTTGTAATATGATTAATATCATTAATCATTAATGATTAATGATATAATTAATTAATTAATTAATTAGATTAATATCATATTTCCATATGATACTTCCAAGGAGTATCATACTCTTTCTGTTTCAAGAACTTCTTTTAAGTTCCATGCAGTGAAGGTCTACTGCCAATGAATTTCTTCAATATGTGTCCATCTGGAAAAGTTTTTATTTTTAAATTTTATTTATTTTTATAATTTTTTTTTACTTATTTATATTTTTTAAAGCCTAATTTTACTATTTATGAGATCCTGGGTTGACAGGTTTTTTTTGTTTTTGTTTTTTTCTCTCAATTTATAGACATCACTCCAAAGCTTTCCAGCTTGCATGGTTTCTCAAGAGTAATCTTCTCTAATTCTTATTGGGTCTCACTACACAATGTGTATTTTCTTTGGCCGCTTTCAAAGGTTTTTCTTTATCTTTGGGTTTTAGCAGTTTGACTGTGAAGGCAGACTAGGGGCATGTGTTTATATTTGGTAGTTGATTTGACATTTGTGCTTCCAGGAATTCTCTGAGATTCTTGTGTTTAATTTGGTGTCTCTCATTAGTTTTGGAAAATTTTTGATCATAATCCCTTCAAATATTTCCTTCATTTCTATTCTTTTTCTGTGAACAATTATACATATGGTAGGTTGGGTTAACTCTTGGATGCACTGTTGTTTTATATTCCCCACTTCTTTTTCTTTTTCTTTTAGTTTGGATAATTTTTATTGACTAATTTTTAAGTTTATTTATATTTGCCTCAGCACTTTCAAATCTACTCAAGAGCCCCCAAAATGAAGGAATTCTTCATTTTTAATAGCATGTAAATTTTCTTCCATTTGACTGGAGCGCCTGTCTAGTGTTTTTTCTCTCTTTGGATTCTTTTCATCACTCTGATTGAGACTGTGTCTCAATGATTTGAAGTTCATAGGTCTTGGCTTCACTGTGTAAGTCAAATTAGCTTTCTGTATTTCTGAAGTTAAATGGTAGAAAAATAATATTGTAAATATTTTAGAGCATATGATTGAAAACGTACTCCAAATGGAAGATAGAAATTTAGAAATATAATTTCAATAAATATTTCCATAAACATGTATTATATTAATTGGTTATTTAATATGTATATTAGAAGGTGGAGACTGGGTATGGTGGCTCAGGCCTGTAATCATAGCACTTTAGGGGGCCGAGGCAGGTGAATCCCTTGAGGTCAGGAGTTCGAGACCAGCCTGGCCGTGGCGAAACCCCATCTCTACTAAAAATATAAAAATTAGCTGGCGTGGTGGTGTGTGCCTGTAGTCCTAGCTATTCAGGAGGCTGAGGTGGGAGAATTGCTAGACCCCGGGAGGCAGAGGTTGCAGTGAGCCAAGATCACGTCACTGCACTTCAGCCTGGGCAACAGAGCGAGACTTTGTCTCAAATAAAAAAAATAAAAAAAAAAAAAAAAAAAAAAAAAAAAAAAGAAGGTAGAACTAGTTGCAATACTTTTACAAATAATGTGCCATGAAAAGTGTTAATTTATCATCAGAAAATTAAATTTTCATTCTTTTTATTCTCATCTTGTATTTTTTTGGTTATAAAACTGTGTCTATAAATTGTGATAATTTTTCCTTTAGAGATCATCAGGAAACCAATTTTTTTTCTTATCTATTTTCTCTGCAGAAAACTGCATCAGCAGTTTGAAATGTATAAAGAGCAGGTAAAGAAGATGGGAGAAGAATCACAGCAACAGCAAGAACAGAAGGGTGATGCGCCAACCTGTGGTATCTGCCACAAAACAAAGTTTGCTGATGGATGTGGCCATAACTGTTCATATTGCCAAACAAAGTTCTGTGCTCGTTGTGGAGGTCGAGTGTCATTACGCTCAAACAAGGTACAGAAATGAAAATTACAGTTCTCTTCTAGTTAAGCTTATTGTGTTTATCTATTCACGTTAGAGAGTATGTTAATTCAACCCAAATAATACTTTGTTGAAATTAGCAAAAACAATATTTTGAAATGCTTGTGGCCAGGCACCGTGGCTCACGCCTGTAATCTTAGCCCTTTGGTAGGCCGAGGCGGGCGGATCACTTTAGCCCAGGAGTTCTAGACTATCCTGGGCAACATGGTGAAACCCTGTCTCTACAAAAAAAAAAAAAAAAAAAAACACACACACACACACAAATTAACCAGGCATGGTGGTGGGCCCCTATAGTCCTAGCTACTTAGGAGGCAGAGGTGGGAGGATGACCTGAGCTGGAGAGGTCAAGGCTGTGGTGAGCCATGATTGTGCCACTGCACTCCAGCCTGGGTGACAGAGTGAAAACTTGTCTCAAAAAAGAAAAAGTTTGGGCCGGGTGTGGTGGCTCAAACCTGTAATCCCAGCACTTTAGGAGGCTGAGGTGGGCGGATCACAAGGTCAGGAGTTCGAGACCAGCCTGGCCAATATGGTGAAACCCCATTTCTACTAAAAAATACAAGAGTTAGCTGGGCATGGTGGTGTGTGCCTGTAGTCCCAGCTACTCAGGAGGCTGAGGCAGGAGAACTGCAGTTCAGCCTGGGCAACAGAGACTCTGTCTCAAAAAAAAAAAGTTTGTATCAGTAAATTCTTTAGACTTTGCATTTATCTACTTACTAATCTTATCACCTACTTATTTATTTCAGTAGTTTTTAAATAGGAAGCTATTTTTTTACATACATTACTTAGACATAATTGTGGAAATTCGTTTCCCTATGTGATTTCATTTCTTCATTTTCTTGTTAATCCCCATTTTTCATTATTTTGTTTTGCTAAGAACTAACCACTTATAATTGTTTCCCCTGGATTACCTGATTATGACTTTTTTTCTTGACTGGGTACATTGGCTAGAAACTGCAGTATATTTTCAATAAAATGGATGAAAGCAGACATTCCATTGTATTGTTCTTAATCTTAGGGAGAAAGCCTTTAGTCTTCACTATTAGGTATAATGTTAGCTGTACGCTTTTCACAGATGCCATCTATTCCTACTTTGCTGAGTTTGTTGTTGTTTGGTTGGTTTTTTAAGATCAGGAATAGATGTTGGATTTTGCCAAATGCGTTTTCTCTATCTGTTGAGATTAATCATATGTTTTTTATTTTGTTTTTTTAATGTGGTGAAATACATTGGTTGATTTTTATATGTTAAATCAGCCTTGTATTACTGGGATAAACCTCATTTTGTCATGATGGATTATCTCTTTTATATATTAATGGATTTGATTTGATCATTTTTCTTTAGGGATGAGTGTCTTGCTATGTTGCCTAGGCTGGACTTGAACTCCTGGGCTCAAGTGTTCCTCCTGCCTCAGCCTCCCAAGTAGCTGGGACGACAGACACACGCCATGATGCCTGGCTGATTTAATAAAATTTTGTTTACAACTTTTGCTTCTATATTCATGAGGCATGTGTTTGTATTTTTCTTCCTTGTAATGTTTTTCTTGGTTTTGGTATTGGGATAATGCTGGCCTGATAAAATGTGTTGGGAAGTATTTCCTCCTCTTCAACATTTTGGAAGAGATTGTGTAGAACTGGTAGATTACACCAGTGAAGCCATGTGGGCATGCAATTTTATTTGTTGGGAAGGTTTTTAAGTAAGGTTTGTTTTCTTAATGGATATAGGGTTATTCAGGTTATCTTTCTTGAATAAGGTTTCATTGTTATATCTTAGTTTGTCTAGTTCCTCATAAATAGTTGAATTTATTGGCATAAACTTGTTCATAGTATTCCATTATTAGTCTTTTAGTATCCATGGAATCTGCATTGATGCTACCTCTTTCATTCCTGATATTGGTAATTTGTATCTTTTTTTTTCCTGCTCAACCTGGCTAGAGAAAGGATCTTACTCTGTTGCCCAGGCTGGATTGTAGTGGCACAACCACAGCTCACTGCAGTCTTGACCCCCTGGGCTTAGGTAATCTTGTCACTTTGGCCTCCCGAGTAGCAGGAACTATGAGCGTGTGCCACCATGCCCTGCTAATTTTTAAAATTACTTTTGTAGAGATGGGGTCTTGCTGTGTTGCCTAGGCTGATCTTGAGCTTCTGGCCTCAAGCAGTTCTCCCACCTTGGCTTCCCAAAGTGCTGGGACTACAGGTGTGAGCCACCATGTCTGGCCCAGATTTTTTGTTTTATTGATTTTTCTCTGTTGTTGATTTCTGCTTTGATCTTTTTTCTTTTTTCTTTTCTTTTCTTGTCTTTTCTTTTTCTGCTTACTTTGGGTTTAATTTTATCTTTTTTACTTTCTTAAAATAGAAGCTGAGATCATTGCCTTGAAACTTTTCTTCTTTTCTAAATTAGGGGTCACATGCTATAAATGTTCCCTAAGTACTACTTTACTGGCATCACCACAATTCTCATGTGTTGTTTCTTCATTTTATTAAGTTAAAAATACTTTCTCATTTTCCTTTTCTTCTTTGACATAGATAATTTAGAAGTGTGTTATTTATTTTTCAAATATTGTGGGGTTCCTAGGGATCTCTTTGTCAATGATTTCTAATTTACCTCTCTCGTGGTTTTAGAATATACTTTATATGCCTCAGATCCTTTGGAATTTGTTGATACTTATTTTATGGCCCAGAATATGGTTACTTTGGTAAACCATGTGCACTTAAGAAGCATGCATATTCTTCTGTTTTTGGCCAGAATATTTTAAAATGCCCACTCGAGGCAAGTTTCATTGATAGAGTCATTTAAGTCTGTTATCTCACTGTTGATTTCCTGCCTATTCTATCAGTTGTTAAGAGAGGGGTTTTGAAATATATAATAATATGTGGATTTGTCTATTTCTCCTTGGAGTTCTATTAGTTATAGTTTTATGTATTTTTAGACTCTGTTTTTAGGGACATAAACATTAGGATTGTTATATCCTGTAGTTTAACAGACCCCTTTATCATTATTAAGTGATATTCTTTACTTTTGGTAATATTCTTTGCTCTAAAATTCACTTGGTCTAATATATATATACCAAGTACTCTCTGTCTCTGTCTCTCTCTCTCTATCTAGATATATATTTGGAAATGGAATTGCATATATGTATTGGGTTAGGTATTAACATAGTATATGTTCTATTATTTTACTTAAAATTTATTTGTTTGAAGTACTTTTCTTATAGCCAGCATATAGTTGGATCTTGCTTTATTATTCAACCTGACAATCACTTCCTTTTAATTGGATGTTTATAAAATTTACGTTTACTGTGATTATTGATATGGTTTCATTTGATTACATCATCTTGCTTTTTGATTTTGTCTTATGTCATCTGTTCTTTGTTTTTTCAATTTTAGCCTTTTTTGAGATTACTCAAGTATTTTTATGATTCATATTTTCTCCTTCGTTGGCTCCGTAGCTGTAACTGTTTTGTTATTTTATTAAGTTATTCAAGATTTGTAGAATACATATTTAAATTATTGTTGTCAACCTTCAACTCATATTACACTATTTCATGTGTATTATAAGAAGCTCACAAAAATGTTGGATTCTATGTTACTGGTGTCATATTTTACTTTTATTCATTTTATAAGCCCCACAATATATTGTTATTCTTTTTGTATAAAGAGTTTATCTTCCAAGAGTTTCAAATATTAAATAATTTTTGAAAAGATCTATATTTATTCTTGTAGTTATTTCTGGCATTATTTATTTCTTTTTGTAGATCTATAATTATATCTGGTATCACATTTTGTCTGTCTTAAGTATTTCCTTCAGTATTTCTTGAAGGGCAAGTCTGCTGCTGATGAATGGTTTCAATTTTTTCATGCTGAAAATTTTGCCTTCATTTTTTAAAAAGATATTTTTGCTGATTGTGGAATTCTTGATTGACAGTTTTTGTCTTTCAGTATTTTTAAATTAAAAATTTATGGATACATAATATTTAATAGTCATACATATTAATGTGGTATATGTGATAATGATAACTGTACAATGTGTAATGATTAAATCTGGATAATTGGGATATCTGTCACAGTAAACACTGACCCTTTCTTTGTGTTGGGAACATCCCAAATCTTTTCTTCCAGCTATTTTGAAATATACAGTGAATTATTGATAACCATAGTCTCTTTCTTGTTGCAACTGAGCACTGAACTTCTTTTTTCTATCTAACTATATTTTTGTACCCATTAACCAATCACTCTTTATTCCTGCTTCCTCCTACCCTTCCCAGCCTCCAGTAATTACCATTCTATTTACTACCTGCATGAGATCAAATTTTTTTTTTTTTTGCTCCCACATATGAATGAGAACATGTAGTATTTGTCTTTCTGGGCCTGGCTTATTTCACTTAACATAATGACATCCAGTTCCATCCATGTCGCTGCAAATGACAGAATTTTATTCTTTTTTAGGGCCGAATAATATTCCATTGTGTATATATACAACATTTTAGAATCCTTTCATCTGTTGATGGTCACTTAGGGTGATTTCATATCTTGGCTATTGTGAATATGCTTCAATAAACAGAGGAGTACAGGTATCTCTTCAATATGTTTATTTCCTTTCTTTTGGGTACATACATGGTAGTGGAATTGCTGGATCATATGGTGGTTCTATTTTTAGGTTTTTTTTTGAGGAACCTCTATACTCTTCTCCATAGCGGCTATACTAATTTACATTCCTACCAACAGTATACAAGTGTTCACCTTTCTCTGCATCCTTGTTAACATTTGTTATTTTCTTTTTCATAATTGTGATTTTGATGAGGGTGAGATGATATCACATTGTGGCTTTAATTTGCATTTTTCTGATAATTAGTAATGTTGATCATTTTTTCATATACCTGTTGGATATTTGTTTGTATTCTTTTGAGAAATGTCTATTTATATCTTTTGTCCATTTTTAAATCTGATTATTTTTTATTTTGCTATTGAGTTGTTTGAGTTTTTTGTATATTCCAGTTATTAATCCCTTATTGGATAGATAATTTGTAAATATTTTCTTTCATTCTGTGGGCTGTCTCTTCACTCTGTTGATTGTTTGTTTCTTTTGCTGAGCATGATCTTTTAGCTTGATGTAATTTCATTTGTCAATATTTTCTTTTGTTGTCTGTTTTTGAGGTCTTATTCAAGAAATATTTGCCTAGACCCATGTTTACTTCTTTTTGTAGTAGTAGTGCCACAGTTTCAGGTCTTAGATTTAAGTCTTTATTTTGCTTTGATTTTTACATACAGTGACAGAGTTCTAGTTTCATTCTGCATATGGAAATTTAATTTTCTTAGAACCATTTGTTTAAGAGACAGTCCTTTACCTGGTGGATATACTTGGTGCCTTTGTTGAACATGACTTAGCTGTAGATGCATTCATTTATTTCTGAATTCTCTGTTCTTTTCCCTGGGTCTGTGTCTGTTTTTATGCTAGTACCATGCTGTTTTGGTTACTCTAGCTTTATAGCATATTTTGAGGTCAGGCGATGTAATTCCTCCAGCTCTTTTTTTTTTTTTTTTTTTTTTTGTCTTTTAGCTAAGAATTGCTTTGGCTATCTAGCATCTTTTTGGTTGCATTAGAGTTTTAGAACTTTTTTTTCTGTTTTGTGAAGAATGTTATTGGGTGTTTTTGTGTGTTTTGTTTTTTTTGAGACAAGATCTCAGTTTGTCACCCTGGCTGGAGTGCATTGGAGCCGTCATGGCTCACTTCATCCTTGATCCACTGAGCTCAAATGATCCTCCTGCCTTGGCCTTTTGAGTATCTGGGACTATGGTGTGCATCACCATACCTGGCTAATTTTTTGATTTTTTTTGTAGAGATGAGATCTCACTATGTTGTCCTGGCTGGTTTCACTCTTGCACTTCCGTCATTGTTTTTGTTTGTTTGTTTGTTTGTTTTTGTTTTTAAGACAAAGTGTTCCTCTTTTGCCCAGGCTGGAGTGCAGTGGCACAATCTTGGCTCACTGTAGCCTCTACCTCGCAGATTCACATGATTCTCCTACCTCAGCCTTCTGAGTAGCTGGGATTACAGTCATACACCACCATACCCAGCTAATTTTTGTATTCATAGTAGAGACAGGGTTTCACCATATTGGCTAGGCTGGTCTCGAACTCCTGACCTCAAGTGATCCACCCATTCAGACTCCAAAAGTGCTGGAATTATAGATATGAGCCACCATGCCTGGCCTTCATTGGTATTTTAATAGAGATTGCATTGAATCTATAGATTGCTTTTGTTAGTTTCAACATTTTAACAGTAGCAATTCTTTCAATCCATGATAATAGGATACTTTTCCTTTTTCTTTGGTATTTAATTTATTTCATCAGTATCTTATAGTTTTCATGGTAGAGATCTTTCTCTTCTTTAGTTAAGTTTATTCCTAGGTATTTTATTTTATTTTTGTAGCTACTGTAAATGGGAGTGCTTGTTTGATTTTGTTTTCAGATTGCTGCTGGCGTAGAGAAATGCTACTGATTTTTGTATGTTGATTTTGTATCCTGTAACTTTACTGAATTTGTTTATGAGTGCTAAGAGTTTTTGGTGTCATCTTTACGATTTTAACATAAGACTGTGTTATCTGTGTAAAAGTCTAATTTGACTTCTTCCTTTCCAATATTAATGCCCTTTGTCTATTTCTGTTGCCTAATTGCTTTTGCTAGAATTTCCAGTACTATATTGAATAAAAGCAGTGAAAGTGGGTATTCTAGACTTGTTCCAGATCTTAGAGGAAAGACTTTTAATTCTTTTTCCCTTCCATATGGTGCTAGCTGTTTTGTCAAATATGGCCTTTTTTATTTTCAGGCATGTTTCTTTTATATCTAGTATGTTCAGATTTAAAAATCATTATTAAATGCTTTTATTGGAATGTACTGACATGGCTGTATGGTTTTGGTCTTTATTTCTATTATTGTGGTGTGTCACATTTATTGAATTGTGAATGTTGAACCATCTTTGCATTCCTGGGATGATCGTGGTGATTGATCTTTATAATGTTTTATTCAGTTCAGTTTGCTGGAATGTTTTTGAAGATTTTTGCATCTATGTTCGTTCATCAGAGATAATGGCCTGTAGTTGTCATTGTTGTTGTTTTTGTGTCTTTGCCTGTTTTCATTCTCAGGTTAATACTAGCCTCATAGAATGAGTTTGGAAGTAGTCTCTCCTCTTCAAAATTTGTTGGCAGAGTTTGAGTAGGATTGGTATTAATTCTTCTTTTAAATATTTGATAGAATTCAGCAGTGACTCCATCAGGTCTTGGGCTTTTGTTTGATGACAGACTTTTTATTATGGCTTCAATCTTTTTACTTATATTGGTCTGTTTAGGTTTTCCATTTAATCATGATCCAATCTTGGTAGGTTGTATGTGTCTAGAAATGTATCAATTTCTTGTGTATTTTTCAATTTTTTTGCATATATTTGTTCACAGTAGTCTCTAATGATCCTTTGTATTTTCATGGTATCAGTTTTAATGTCTTCTTTTTTATCTCTGATTTTATTTATTTTGGACTCTTCTTAGTTACCTAGTGAGAGGTTTGTTAATTTTGTTTATGTTTTCAAAAAGCCAACTTTTCCTTTCATTTTTCTTTTGTATTTTTTGTCTCAATTTTAATTATTCCTGCTTTTTTATTATATTTTTTCTTTTATTAATATTGGGTTTGATTTGTTCTTGCTTTTCTAGTTCTTTAACATGCATTATTTGGTTGTTTATTTGAAGTCTTTTTACTTTTTTGATGTAGCCATTTATTGATGTAAACTTCCCTCTGCTTTGCTGTATCCCATTGGTTTTAGTAATTTAGTATTTCCATTTAAATTTGTTCCAAGAAAATTTTTAAATTTTCTTCTTAATTTCTTCATTGACTTATTGGTCATTCACAAGCATGTTGTTTTATTTCCATGTATATGTACAGTTTTCAACATTCCTTTTTTTACTGATTTTGAATTTGTTCCTTATGGTCAGAAAAGATACCTGATATGATTTTCACTTTTAAAATTTCATTATGACTTGTTTTCTGGCCTAAGATATGATCTGTTTTGGAGAATGTTATATGTGCTAATGAAAAGAATGTGTAGTTTGTCACAGTTGGATGAAATGTTTTGTAAATGTCAGTTAGGTCCATTTGGTCTAGAGTTTAGTTTAATTCTGATTTTTTGTTGTTGTTGCTTTTTCTGCCTGCATGCTGTGTTCATTACTAAGAGCAGGGTGTTGATGTTCACCAATATTATTGTATTGCAATCTCTCTCTTCCTTTAGATGTAATAATATTTTCCCTATATATTTGGGTTCTGTGACATTGGTTGCATATAGATTTACAGTTTTTATATCTCTTGAATTGACCCCTTTATCATTAAATAATGCCATTTTTACATCTTTTTACTTGAAATCTAATAGCTTCTGCTGATCTGTTTTGTTTTCTACTTACATGGAATATCTTTTCCATGCATGTATGTCTTTAAACAAGTGAGTTTCTTCTAGGCAGCATATAGTTGGATCCTTTTTTTTTTTTTAAATTCATTTCACTCCTCTGTCTTTTAAGTGGGGGATTTAGGCAATTTACATTCGATAGTATTATTGATCAGTAACCACTTACTACTACCATTTTAAAATTTGTTTTCTAGTTGCTTTGTAAGTTCCTTCTTCCTTCTTTCCTACTGTCTTCTTTTGTGGATAAGTGATTTTTTTTCCTGGTATTATATTTTAATTCCTTGCTTTTTATTTTTAGTGGACCTATTATAGGTATTTCTTCGTCATTTCTATTAGCTTACAAAGTATATTTTATAGTTATAGAAAGTTATTTTAAACTGATGACAACTTCCTTTGGATTTCAAAGAAAAGAATCAAGCAAGCAAAGTGAAAACTATACTTTAGCTTCATTTCCCCATTTAGTTTTTGTTATCTCAAATTTTATCTTTTAAATATGCCTTTCTTTCAACAGATTGTTGTAGTTATTACTTTTGGTAAACTTTTAGTCTTCATACTAAAGATACTACATGCCACGATTACAGTTTTAGCATAGTCTGAATTTGTCTGTGTAGTTACTTATACCAGTGAGTTTTATACCTTCACAGGATTTTTTTTGATGATTGTTTCTTTTTTTAAAAAAAATTGATTAACTCCCTTTTGCATTTCTTGTAAAATAGGTCTAGTGGTAATGAATTCCCTCAGGTTTTGTTTGTTTGAAAACTTTTCTCCTTCATGTTTGAAGGATTGCTGTGTTGAGTACAGAGTTCTCTGTTGCAAGTTTTTCCTCCAGCACTTTGAATATGTCACCTCACTTCCTCTTGGCTGCTACATCTGCTGCTACATCTGCAGCCAGGTGTATTGGAGTTTCTTTATATGTTATTTGCTTCTTTTCTCTTGCTGTTTTTAAGATCTTTTCTTTGTCCTTGATATTTGAAAGTTTGATTATTATATGTCTTGGAGTAGTCTTATTTGAGTTGAATCTGCTTGGTATTCTTTGACCTTCTTGTACCTGTATATCCATCTTTCTCTAGGTTTGGAAAGTTCTCTTATTATTTCTTTAAATACATTTTTTACCCAATCTCTTTGTCGGCCTCCTCTACAAGGCCAATAACTCATATATTTTTCCCTTTTAGGCTATTTTCTAGATCATGTAAGTGTACTTCATTTCTTTCATTTATTTTCTTTTTTATCCTATGTGAATTTTCAAATAGCCTGTCTTCGAGTTACTGATTCTTCTCCTTGATCAATT
The DNA here is from genome assembly GCF_028885655.2 of Pongo abelii. NCBI lineage: Eukaryota > Metazoa > Chordata > Mammalia > Primates > Hominidae > Pongo > Pongo abelii. The sequence continues at coordinate 119,696,294 of NC_071992.2, forward strand.
CCACACAGAGACATTCTAATGCATTTCTTTTAATCATTGATGTTTCTGGCTCCAGTATTTGTTTAATCAGTTCAGTTTCCATCCTGCCTTATTTTCTGAGAAATATCTGAATTCCTTCTCTGTGATTTCTTGAAGTTCATTGAGTATCCCCAAAATAGCTATTTTGAATTCCTTGCTTGAGAGAGTACGTATCTCTATCACTCCAGGGTTGGTTACTGGGAACTTATTTAGTAAATTTGGTGAGGTCATATGTTCCTGAATGTTCTTGATGCTTGTGTATGTTTGTTGATGCCTAGGCATTGAAGACTTAAGTATTTATTCGAGTCTTTGTAGTCAGGCCTTGTTTGTTCCAGTCCTTCAGAGGGTCTTCCAAGAATTGTTAAGGGTACTGAGTATTTAGTTAAGCCTGTGGTAACTGTAGCCATTTCAGCACTAGAGGGCACTCTAAGCCCATGTATGCTGCAAATCCTCGCGATCCAGCCCTGATGGACTTGGGGAAGATAAGGTTCCCAGGCAAAGTCTTTAGGTTTCTTCTCTCCCTTTTCCCCAAGTGAAAGGGGTCTCTCTCAGCACTATGTTGCCTGGAGTTGGGGGATGGGTGACTCGGCACTCCTGTGACCATAGCAAGTGGCACCATGCTGGGTTATATTCGAATCCCATGGCGTCTCAGATCAGCACGGTACAGGGGATTACCCAAGGACCCTGGCCACTATTGCCTGACTGCAACTGATGTTTACTTAAGGCTAAGGCCACTGTAGTCAACAGGCGGTGAAACCTGCTGGGACTTGGGTTTGTTCTGCCGGGGCAACATGTTTTCTTTTGGCCTAGGGCGTGTCTAGAAGGACCATCCAGGACCAATGGCCAACTGGGAGCTTTGGGATCCTGCCTGGTGGTTTATTTTACTGTAGCTGGGCTGGTACCCAATTGTAAGAAAAAGTTTCCTCTGTTTACTCTAAGAGAAAGGAATCTCTGCACTGTATTGCCTGAAGTTGGGAGAGGAGTGATGCAGGCATTCTCTAATGGATACCACCAGAAAGTTTCATGCTGGGTTGCAGTTGGAGTATACAACCTTCGAGAGCAGTGCAGTGGCAGGATTCACCCAAGAACTGCAGTTGCTATGGCCTGGATGCCACTGAAATTTATTCACGGCTCAAGGCCACTTTTGTTAGCCTGTGGTGAAGTGGACCGGGATTTGGGTTCTTCCTGCTAGGGTGGCAGATTTTCCTCTGCTCCAGGACTTGTTCTAAATGCTCCCTCCATGGGCACTTGTGGAATTCTGCCTGGTGTTAATGTTTCACTCCAAGCACATATTCTTTCTTCTGGCTGTGCTCTCTAGGGTTGGGTGAGGAGTGGTGTGGACAGTTCTGTTCTTTTCATCCTCTTCAATGCATCTTTTCTTGTTATTACGCTAAAACTAGGTATGTGATCTCTCACGTGATGTTTTGATTTTCATGAAGGTGCCTTTTTGTGTAGATAGTTGTTCAAAGTTGATGTTTTTGCCAGGGACATGATCACAGGAGATTCTCTTTCACCATCTTGCTCCACCTTCCCTAAATCATTCTCTCTTTCAATATTTTAAAGGTACTGCTTTTCTGCCTCCTCCCTTTCACTGTTTCCATTGAGAAATATATCATTCTCATCTTTGGTTTTCTGTGCATAATGTAGCATTTTTCACTTGCTGCTTAAGTATTTTTTAACACTAGTTGTGTGCAATTAAATTATTTCTTTTGGTGTATTTTTCTTTGTGTCTGTTTGGTTGGAGGTTTGTTGAGGGCCTGGGGGAGTTTTGGCCATTATTTTTCAAATATTTTTACTGTTCCTTCCTTTCTCTAGACAGCTTCAAGAACTCCTGTTCCCGATATATTAGGCAGCTTGTAATTGTCCTACAGCTCACTTATGTTCTTTCCTTTAATCTTAATTTTATTTTTTTCCTTGTGTTTTATTTTGTGTTCTTTATATTAATATGCATTCAAGTTTACTGGTCTTTTCTTCTGCAATGTCAAATCTGCTGTTTATAAAATTCAGTGTATTTTTTAATAATCGCAGACATTGTAGTTTTTATGACTAGAATTTTAATTTGGGACTTAAGATATATTCTATGCTCTGTGTAACTTTAAAAACATATAGAATACAGTTATAATTATTGTTTCGATATTCTCTTTTCCTAATTCTAACCCCCCTTGAGTCTGGGTTAGTTTTGATTGATTACTCTCATTGCAGTATGTGGGTTTTTTTTTTTTTTTGGTACTTTTTTCATGTGTGGTATCTTAGGTTGGATGACAGGTATATATTTTACTTTGTTGGATGTTGGCTATTTTTGTGTTTCTATAACTGTTCTTGAGCTTTCAGATGTAGTTAAATTACGTGGAAACAGTTTGATACTTTTACACATTCTTTGAGGGTTTGTTAGGTGTATTTGGAGCAATGCTCAGTTTAGCACTAATTATTCTCCTCTACAGAGGAAAGACTGAGTCTTTAACCAATATCCCATGAATTACGAGTTTTTCCAGTCTTGCTGGTAGGAGCAACTATTTTCTTTCTAATTCTTTTAGATGTTCTTTTTTTTTCTTTAACCCCATTCCCTTGAGTATTTTTCTCACATGTATGTTCACTGATCATTACTGAGCTGAAGACTTGAAGAAACCCCTGGAGTTCTCTTGGGTTCTGTCTCTGTGCAGCTTTCTGTATCAACTCTGTCTCTTTATATGTTGAGGGTTAGCCTGATAGGGATGGTTTATGGAAGAAGGATGGAGCCAGAGGCAATACTCCCCACTTATCTCATATTTTCCTCAAGTCTGAGGATTTGTAAAGATAGATTTTAGCTCAAGGAAGACATCCCTGGATTTCTTTCATTAGTTTTTCTACATTTTTATTCAAGCAAGAGACTTGTCATGTATAAAACTTGCCTATATTCTAAATAAAAAGACTCTGGAATGTATTTTTTTTTTTTTCAAATTTGATCATCTTGCTTAGTTGCCTTATGTAGAAGGCTTTTGTTCTCAACAGGTACTAAATACATTTCTTTGATTCTTCATAGCCCAAAAGGATTAATCTCAGTGAAAGTTGGTCTTACTAAGCTTATGAAATAGAATAATGAGAACACAAATATTATATAGCTTATGATTTAATTATAAAGCTATTTAAAAATTCTCTTAGTAATCTTTTAAGAGAATGTAATAAAATAACCTTTTGTTTTAATTTTGAGGCTCTTTCATGTGGAGCCATCCTTAACATTTAGTTAATTCTCTTGAGGTACATTTAGGACATAGAAAATAAATGAAGGGCGGGGCATATGGAAGTACCAACACAACAAAATTTTATGAAATATCGGTTCTCTTTGTTTCCTTTTAAGATGATACCCTCTTAATAAATAAAAGCCATATATTTAGTCAAGTGAAAAAATAATGACTTTATAAGAAAACAATTATTTTGTAATTATTGGATAGTGATGTTAGAAAGACATTAAAAGTAATTTACAATAAAGATTATTTTAAGTGTCAAAGTGTGGCAACTTTCACGTTTTGTTTCTTTTACTTTTTGGTAAGAAAAGTATATTACCACCTGCTTAATCACTAATTTAGAAAAAAAAATGTACATTTCCACAGTTGTATTATTTAACTTAAAATGTAACATGAATTTTTTCACTTTATAAATTATCAGATTTGAAGCATAATGACATAATTTTATAATGGTTATAAAGGAAAGTGATTTTTAGAAATTTTATTTTATTTTTAGAAAGTGATTCTTAAAGAAGTTCTTTGAAATATATTGATATACATTGCCAATTTGGGGGTTGTTTCTCTTCAGGAATCTCTAGTGAGTTCACAAGTTCTTTATACTCTGAAATATATTACAGTAGTCTTGAAAGTGAGATAGTGTATCACTACTGTGGAAGGAATGCTTTTTGGGAGTAACTGGTGTGAATAACTTCAAGGGCAAAGATTTTAGTAGCGTATTCTTAAAGTTGATCTACCTTAGAACACTTTCTTTTTTGTGAATCTTTCTTTTTCAACTCACTTTTACAATTGTTCTATTTTTCAAAAGAAAGGTACATTCCTCAACCTTACCTATTCTGAATCTAGCCTTTATATAGTACATTGGCTCAGGGTGTAGAAATCTCTGGGGCACCACACAAAGTGACAATTCCAGAATGTGTTGTCCTCAGGGAGAGTTCAGAGGCAAAGCAATGAGAGGGTTTGTAAGAAATGTAGAAGGGGGCAGTGCCTTATTTCATTCAGGCAACAGATTTTTGGCAAGATTCTATTGCCTCTTCTATTGTTTTTAGAATTAGAATTTGGTTGTGAGATGGCCGTTTGTGAATCATTATAATAGCAATTTTAATTTAAAAATGAAGTTGGACTCTTTTTGATAGAAAGCCAGATTTGATGGTTTAACAGTGTAGAGTGGTTTGCCAAATGGGTTATATAGTAGACATTTGCCATATATATTCTGTGTATAAGCTAAATATGCAGTTCCAAGATTTGATGAAAATATATTAGGCAGGTGCGGTGGCTCAACCCTGTAATCACAGCACTTTCGGAGGCCAAGGTGGGGTGGATTTCTTGAGCTCAGGAGTTTGAGATCAGGCTGGGCAACATGTTGAAACCTCATCTCTACCAAAAATACAAAAAATTAGCCAGGCGTGGTGGTGAGTGCCTGTGTCCCAGCTACTTGGGAGGCTGAAGTGGGAGGGTCGCTTGAGCCTGGGAGGCGGCGGATGGAGTAAGCCAAGATCTGCCACTGCACTCCAGCCTAAGCAACAGAGCCAGACCCCATCTGAAATATATATATATATATATATATATATATATATCACACTTTTAAAATGTACTTGTACAATACCCAATATATCTGAAAATGCATCCTAACCATTTAAATTTTATTTTAATTTTCAATATCTTTTTTTAGAGATGTTTCACGCTGTCAACCAGGTTAGAGTGCAGAGGCATAATCACAGCTCACTGGAGGCTTGAACTCATGGGCTCAAGGAATCCTCCTGCTTCAGCCTCCTAAGTAGCTGAGACTACAGGTGCACACCACCTCACCCACTTAATTTTTTTTCTTTTATTATTATTATTATTATTATACTTCAAGTTTTAGGGTACATGTGCACAATGTGCAGGTTAGTTACATATGTATACATGTGCCATGCTGGTGTGCTGCACTCATTAACCTGTCATTTAGCATTAGGTATATCTCCTAAAGCTATCCCTCCCCCCTCCCCCCACCCCACAACAGTCCCCAGAGTGTGATGTTCCCCTTCCTGTGTCCATGTGTTCTCATTGTTCAATTCCCATCTATGAGTGAGAATATGCGGTGTTTGGTTTTTTGTTCTTGCGATAGTTTACTGAGAATAATGATTTCCAATTTCATCCATGTCCCTACAAAGGACATGAACTCATCCTTTTTTATGGCTGCATAGTATTCCATGGTGTATATGTGCCACATTTTCTTAATCCAGTCTATCATTGTTGGACATTTGGGTTGGTTCCAAGTCTTTGCTATTGTGAATAGTGCCACAATAAACATACGTGTGCATGTGTCTTTATAGCAGCATGATTTGTAGTCCTTTGGGTATATATCCAGTAATGGGATGGCTGGGTCAAATGGTATTTCTAGTTCTGGATCCCTGAGGAATCGCCACACTGACTTCCACAATGGTTGAACTAGTTTACAGTCCCACCAACAGCGTAAAAGTGTTCCTATTTCTCCACATCCTCTCCAGCACCTGTTGTTTCCTGACTTTTTAATGATCGCCATTCTAACTGGTGTGAGATTGTATCTCATTGTGGTTTTGATTTGCATTTCTCTGATGACCAGTGATGGTGAGCATTTTTTCATGTGTCTTTTGGCTGCATAAATGTCTTCTTTTGGAAGTGTGTGTTCATGTCCTTCACCCACTTTTTGATGGGGTTGTTTGTTTTTTTCTTGTAAATTTGTTGGAGTTCATTGTAGATTCTGGATATCAGCCCTTTGTCAGATGAGTAGGTTGCAAAAATTTTCTCCCATTTTGTAGGTTGCCTGTTCACTCTGATGGTCATTTCTTTTGCTGTGCAGAAGCTCTTTAGTTTAATTAGATCCCATTTGTCAATTTTGGCTTTTGTTGCCATTGCTTTTGGTGTTTTGGACATGAAGCCCTTGCCCATGCCTATGTCCTGATTTAAACTTTTTTTTTTTTTTTTTTGATAGAGACAGGGTCTCGCCACCTTGCCCAGGAAATAGTCCCGAACCCCTGGGCTCAAACAGTCCTCTTGCCTTGGCCTCCCAAAGTGCTCAGATTACAGGTGTGAGCCACCATGCCTGGCTTAAAACTTAAATGTTAATTTAAAAATGTGTAGGAGTATATGGTTTTAGAGATTTATTTTAGATTAGAGAAAAAATACTCTTAGCTCACTGGACATATGGCAAAGGCAAGGTATGCTTGGTTATTGGTACATCTACATTTGAAAGCTGCTTTTGGTATCCACTTGTTCCTAATCTCTTGGTGTCAAGGATACTGCTTAGTACATGATGTGCTCATCAGTAGTTAAGCTCCTTATCAGTAGATAAGGTGAGTACCAAGTTAAATAGATTTCATTTAGCGTATATAAGGAAGATTAATAATAGAATCTATAATGAATTCTAATCATAATATGAGACTATACAACAGTTTAAGATATAAAAAAAATCATGATATCACCAAAACTGCAGGATGGTAAAACAGACTGTAGATACAGGAGCACAAAGGAAATGGAAAGCAGGCAAGACATGTAAGATGGGTTAGACATTGGTCATGAATTCCTTTATCCCTTTTAAATGGAATACCCAGTTAACTTCACCCAATTTCTTTTCAAGGATTCCTAACAGAAACCTTTGATTTCAAACATAAGCAAAAAGTAAATGAAAAATGAAAGAATGTTTTTTGAAGTTAAAATAAAAGTGTAGTAATAATCCTTATTTTTAACTTATTTTATGTAAAAATCCATTAATAAGACATTGGATTTTTCTTTTCCTTCCTTCCTTCCTTCTTTTCCTTCCTTTCCTTCCTTTCCTTTCTTTCTTTTTGATGGATTATCTCTCTGTTGCCCAGGCTATAGTGCAGTGGTGCAATCTTGGCTCATTGCAACCTCCACCTCCTGGGTTCAAGTGATTCTTCTGCCTCAGCCTCCTGAGTAGCTGGGATTACAGGCACACACCACCATGCTTGGCTAATTTTTGTATTTTTAGTACAGATGAGGTTCCGCCATGTTGGCCAGGCTGGTCTCGAACTACTGACCTCAGGTGATCTGCCTGCCTCGGCCTCCCAAAGTTCTGGGTTTACAGGCATGAGCCACCATGCCCGGCCTAATGTCTTGTGTTTCTAAGTCCTTTGCGGTAAATATATTAGAATACTGCTGAATCTCACTTAGTCCAAACAGACTTTCTATGTATTTCCTATTGCTGGAAGAACCCCCAAATCTATACCTCCTATAATTTTCAACTTTTTAATTGGCCCTACTATCCACTTTGTCATCTAAGCCAGAAAGGTAGGAATCATCTCAGGTTTCTTTCCTTTCCCCAAATCTTTTGATTTTATCATTTCCTGTCTCTACGTAAACTACAGATGCTGTCTTTTTTAGATTCTTATCTTCTGTCACCTAGACTAAGGCCAATCTTCTAATTGGTTTCTCTGCTTCAGTTTTGGCCTATTAATCACATCCTTCAAATACTGCTATAGTGATTTGTAAAATGCAGATTTGACTATTTTTACTTTCTGCTTAAAAATGATTCAGTGACTCCTCATCACCTGAGTGAAGTTTCTAATGGCATAAAGGGTCACCGCTCTCTGATTTATTCCTTGCGTAACTCTAGGCATGAGCTTCACTCCATTCTAGATGTCTTAACCAGATTATACTACTTACACTTCTCTTATTTCTGCCTTTTTTTTCTTTTTTCCTGAAATACTTCTTTTATCCCCTCTAGATCCCACTCCCAGTCCACAATTCTTACCCACTTGATGAGCACTTACTTATTTTTCTGGATTTAAGCATCATCTCCTTTATGATGCTTTCTTTGGGTATCTCCTGTGAATTGACCACTCTCTTTTTTGTGCCACACTGGATTCTTCAGACCTCCAGTCTAGTACTCTTAAAAGTTTATTATTATTAATTGATTAGATCTGTCTAATTCTCCTTGACTGCTGTAGGCTTCTATGTTTTGGCACATAATGGGTCAGTGAATTGATGGAAGAAAGAAGTCTAGTGTACTTACCATGGGCATGTTATTATGGGAGAAGCATTGCGTTTAAGTCCAGCTCTTTGCTGTAGCTCAGCACTGTGATAATGTTTTATGGAAGATAGCAATCTAAACTTGTGGATGAATTACAAATATAAATTATACAGACAGAATTTAATTGTTGTTATTCTTGGAAAAAAGAAGACCAGCCCTGAGAGAGAATATTGTAGTGGTGTGAAAGAGAGGTATTTTTGGGTTGATTAGAGAAGGTAGTCAAGAAGTGAGAGGCAAGCGATGGTAGTTTAACTACATAGAATATAGAGCACTGATATAGAGGGAGGGATCAGAAAGATGGAATACCTCTATCTAAAGAAGGATTCTGAAGGGAAATTAACATTAGTTTCCTAGGAGACTGGGGAACTAATCATGGAAAGTTGCACAAATAATAGTTATTGACAGATGATTTTGTCATATATAGTCTGAAATGGTGCCATGATAATCAAGAGGAAATATCAGAGGGGGAAAATAATGATAGAATCAATGATGTATAAGTGATAATGAGAAGGTAGATTTGGGAGTAATACTTAAAGTAAATTGATCTTGTGGAGAGGAAGGGTGACTGATTATTGGAAGTGATAATATAGTAAGGATGGCCGTAAGGATGGCCACAAGGATGGTTGATTATGAGAAAAAAGTAGTTGTTATAAATTTTTTTTAGATAATAAAATAGGATAAGATGTTAACTATTTAAAAGAAATTTTTACACGTAATTATATTATTAAATTTTTAATGAATATTCCTGGGCATACTTCAAGTTACCACTGGAGTTTCCAGGTCTAGTAATTATGACCTAAAATCATTAGCTGATCAATTAAATTATAGAGAAAAGAGATATAAAATCAACCAAGGACACTGGCATTATGTAGAGGCAGCACTATCGAGTGGCTGTAGTGCAAGATCTGAAGTGAGACAAGATGTTGTTTTTATTTTTAATTTTATTTTAAGTTTCAGGATACATGTGTAGGATGTGCAGGTTTGTTACATAGGTAAATGTGTGCCATGGTGATTTGCTGCACCTATCAGCCCATCACCTAGGTATTAAGCCCAGCATGCATTAGCTATTTTTCCTGATGCTTTACGTCCCCCACCCCTACTGCCTGCCCCCGACCAACAGGCCCCAGTGTATGGTATGTTGTTCCCCTCCCTGTGTCCATGTGTTCTGATTGTTCAGCTCCCAAAAATGTGGGATTTTAATATAGGACTGTGCGATTGTCTTTCCTCTGAGTCACAAATGTTGTACTATCACCCATATTTCAAAGAAAGTGATATCTCAAAACACATGATTTTGGTTTTTAATTATTGTAAGTTCTTGTATCAGTCATTATTATTGCATTATCACTTTCACTGTTATCATTACTTTATGTTAAAGAAAAGAAAAAAGAAACGAGTTTACTTTGTAGTTTCTTTAAATCGCCTTTTGACCAAAATATGTATTTTCTCATTTTATTTTCCACACTTATCATATTGGGAAACAGTGACCCCAAATTACCAGTGGTAATCAATAATAACGACTTCAAAAAGATTTTCTTTTTAGTTGTATTAAGTATAAAAGACTTCTGAATAATTGGGACAGAGATAAACTTCAGAAACAATATGTATAATTCATGAAAATTACATTTTATCTACTTTTGATAGTATATGATGAAATTAAACATTGATGCTATGTTTTTTATTGTCTTTGTACATAAAACTTTTTTCTTAAACATTTTTCAGTTTTTTGAGCTCAGTGTTTAACTGATTTTGTTTGTAGGAAGAGCATTCCTTTTTTCCCAATGTTTGGATATTTAATTGCTGTTATGGAAATTATTTTGTTTATATATCTTAATATATTCTCTTATGTAGCATGCTTTTGCTTGAATTGAATGAAATATATGGAAAAAAATCCCCCCCTAAAATTTTTTAAAATCTAGAATTTTAGATTTCAGTAAAAATGTAATTTAGACATTTTCAGAATTTTAATTTCAGTAAGAAAACTTTTTAAAACTCTTACTTGTTTTAAGAATGGAATTAATTATTTCTTTTTTGTTTTGTCTTTTCTAACTTGCTTTCGTGGATATTCACTCCAGGAGGACAAAGTGGTTAGAGTCTTTTTTTCTGTCTAATATTAGTTTTTCCTTATTGTTGTTATTGCCAGTTTTAATTTTATAGCTAAATTTAATTTATATACTTCTCAGTGTTTTGTTATAGTTATGATGCATGATATTTGCTAAACATTATGGCTTATTTAAGCATGCTATCTGCTTTTACTGAAAAACTTAAATTATTTACACTTCATATATTATAGATGAAAAATTGATTATTTGATTTTTAAACAGGCTTGCCTTTTTAGAATTTAGCATTTTTTTCAAGGAAACCTCATAGCATTCCTCATTGTGATAAAATTTCTATAATCTTCTATTATGCTAAACTCATCATTGCACCGATAAGGTTTTAAAATCTTATCTTTCTGACTTAGTATAAAGATTTAACCGTTGTAATAATGAAGTAATAACACTGAATATGAATTTTCTGAAGTATATATTTGGCAGTTGATTATAAGTATTTCATGTATTTTATTTTTCTTATGTTTTAGAATTTGGTAAAATGTTTACCTTATTATCTTCATGTTAAATGTTGGATATATTCATACTTTAAAATACTCAGGTAGATACGACTAGACTACCGGCTAGGTTTTAATAATCTGCTAGTGTGTGCCCTTAGTGGTCTGATTTGAATTTGGATCTGCCATGGAAACTGATGACTCCCTGCAAATATAGATAAAAATCCTTTTATCTGATTCTTTTGGATGAGTCAGACTTAAAGTTGAAGACTTTTCAAGTTTTCCCATTTCAAATTGGCATAAAACTCAAATAGAATATCATTCAGCTGATAGTTTCTAAATAGTGTCTTCTTTTTTTTTCTTTTCTTTTACCAGTTGGAGCCTTTTTCTTCCTCTCCAAGTCTTTAGTTACTCAGTTGGGGATGATGTAGATGGTGGCAAATATCGAATGTGGGTTCAGAATAAAATCTCTTAGTAGAAAAAAGGTTACTGCAATTTCTTTCTTTTTCTTTCCTTAAAAAAAAAAAAACCTGTTAAAAGAAAAAAAAACCTGTAGGAATCCTACCAAATTTTAGATGCAGTTTTGAAGATATATGGGTCAATTTCTGTAGACATGTCCCAGACTGGGCGTCATCCTTGATCTGGGACAGGTTCCCTAGAGAACCTATAAGCTATCTACCAGCCCACCTGATTTTCTGACTCACAAGTAGCATAATTCAAGCAATTTATAACCTTTAGAATCTCTGGTGCTACTTTTGTGTCCAGGGTTAATGCAGGATGCATAATGGTCTAATTATTGTTTGTGGCTTCCATAATGAATTCTGACACCCGTCCCAGAAATGAGGTACTTAATGATGATAAAACTCAGCTTTAGAAATGACTTTTATGCATTGATAAGATTTAATAATTTAACAGTCTATATTTTAAACTAAAGATTGACTACAAGATAAAAGTATAATTTTGTGTGGATTTGGGACATTGCAAATAAAATTCAGCAGGCCTTTTTATAATACTATGCATCACTGTTCAATAGGACTTTCAGCAATGATGAAAATGTTTTACATCTTCACTATCCAATTCAGTAGGTTCTAGTCACATATAGCTATTGAACACTTGAAAAGTGGCTAGTTGACTGAGAAACTGAATTTTAAATTTTCTTTAATTTTAATTTTAATTTTAATTTTAATAACCACATGTGGCTAATGGTTAAAGTAATCCTAAGTCTAGATAGCAAATTCTATGAGTTTTCAACTTCTAAGGCAATATACAAGCTCTTGAACTCATACTAGCAATATGATATGTATTCTAGCAGTGCATGTGAATGCCATACAGACTCTAAGAAGAGTATACTTGCTAGTCCCAATCGTATCTAATGCCAAGAGGATAATAGGCAAGGGACATCCTGCCAAGGTAGAATCAAGGGATATGAAAGACAGTCATCAAGGGAAAATATCTAGATAGCTCAATCAGGGGCAGCCAGATAGGTTAACCAATGAAACTAAGCTATTGTTCATATATGGGTTGCTGTGTGCTATGTACAGTTGTTGCTGTATATTTATTATTGTTCATATTTCTGAATGAGAGTTTTTATTACAGTTACCCTGTTTTTTCTCAGTCATTGTGTATTGGGTGTATTGGGAACAGATATAATTTGTCTTCTAGTGTATAGTTGAGTGGTTCACAATGATGCACACTGGGCCATGATGGTAAGATTTGTTTTTCCTCAGAGATCCTGGATTTGGAATTAGATTTTATAACTAGATGAAACTTTGGGATTACCTCCTTTATGGAGGAGGTGAATGTATTACATGTAAAATATACATATGGAATGTTGAGTAGCTGAAAAAGGAGACTGTTTTCGACTCTGCTCAATGGCTCAACAACCTTTTTTTTTTTTTTTTTTTTTGGTGGGGGTGGGGAGGGAGGAGTCTCACTCACTCTGTTGCCCAGGCTGGAGTGCTGTGGTGTGATCTCAGCTCACTGCAATCTCCACCTCCCAAGTTCAAGTGATTCTCCTGCCTCAGCCTCCCAAGTGGCTGGGATTACAGGCCCCCACCCCCGGGTACGTTTTTGTGTGTATTTTTAGTAGAGATGGAGTTTTGCCATGTTGGCCCAGCTGATCTCAAATGCCTCGGCCTCCTAAAGTGCTGGGATTACAGGTGTGAGCCACCGTGCCCCTCCTCCAACAGACATTTTTAACTTCCCTCTTGCAATCCCCACTAGACTGGAAAAATATAAAATATTCTTAGCTTTCCTTGTAACTGGGAATGGCTGTGTGACAGAGTTCTAGCAAATGAGTTATAAGAAAGTATTTGAGAGCTGCTGGGAGGTCATAAGTTAAAAAAGATGTAGCTGGCACAACCTTTTAGTGCAAAAGTAATGTTTTGACTTGACCAGCCATTTGTGATGATGAAGGAAAGGCCAAGAGCACTGGAGTCATTAGTCATGACATTGTCGAGCCACTGATTCAATGTAATGAGATACTTTTCCCAATGTGAGAAAAATATTCTCTTCCCAAATTTGTTTCTGTCACCAGTAGTCAATGTTTTTTTGCTTCCTATACCCAAAAACACTCCTAATGGAAACACTAGTAAGATATGCAGTATGCAGCAGGGAAGCCATACAAACATCTAGAGTTGATTTTCTTCAGAAATGCAGAAGCGCAGTGAAGGAATTGTATGATGGTCATTGCCCAGTACTCATCTATATGTTTTTGCCTACATGTTTTAAGAAGTAGGATCATTTAACACATTTTCTCATTTATTACATATAAATAACCTCAGGTTGTTAGTAGTAAATTACTATGAACATGTTGGTCTTAGAGATTGAATTTTTCCTCACTTACGAATTTTCTATTTTACATAGGATCAAAATAAAGAGAATTGAAATTTTTTAAACATGATTTAATGTTTCCCAGACCTTTTAGGATGCATAGAGCAAATAAGTAAACTTACACTCTATGGTAAATTATTTTCTCATAGGCCAGAACATATATCTAACTGTTCATCTATTACTAAATACTGACCTAGGCATGTCTAGTGAGAACAACATGAAATTAAAGTTTTGGAACAAAATGAAGCCCATTTCACTGTCTAGAGGCATATCATCTGTTTATAGAAAGACAACTTTAATGTGGGTATTAAATTATTCCTTTTTCTCTTTTTACAACAGTTATTAGTTTTCTTAGGATATTGGTATCTCTTGAGACAACACTAGATAAAAAGTTCACTTGTTAGTAACAGGTTGTTAACTTTTATTGTACAAGAATAATGTTACTAATGGTCATGATTATTGAAATGAAGGGTGTGGAAGGGTGATATATGACCTGCAGTAATTCTCACATTTCAGAAGCATACAAGTTATCTCTTGGTTTGCAGCTGCAGCTATGATGTTCAGAGGAAGGTGCTCTGTGTTTTCAATGTAATCTCTTTCTGATTAAGTGCATTATACCTTCATAATTTAAGCACATAGGCCTTCATAACCTAGTATTCTTCTAGCTGCTCATTGTTATTCTCATATAGAGTTGCAATTTAGCATATACTTATGCTAAATTAAGTATATGTAACTTAGCATATACTTAAAAGTATTTTTCAAATTACATCATTTTTGATTATTCCATTTCATCTGGACAATGGCTGTGTGGAGCTTCATTCTAGTAAATACTGACTTAACAGTGGTAGATTAATTTATTTGCATTTGCACTTCTATTTATTAATACAATAACATGTAAATCACCTTAATAAAATCATTCTAGAAACTGAATATAACAGTCTGTCATAGCAAACTCATAAAAAATCGCAAGTTTATATATTAATACTACCATTAGTCCTATTGTATTGTAAACCTGAGAAAGACCAGCATTCTTACGTTGTTTAACTAGGAAATTAGACAAACATCCAGAGTATTTTTATCAGCAACATAGAGGTATTTTGGACTGTATTATTTAGACAGCATACTATTCAATAAGAATATAGGACAAAATGATTCTAGAAGGCTAGAAGAGTTTTGAGTAATTTAAAAGGCAGAGAGAGACTACTGACTGTTTGAATATATTATACATTCTAAGTTTAGAAAAAAGATACATAATTTTAAAAACCATTCACCTGATTGCATATTTAGAATACATGCACAAATGAACTTAGAAAATCTGATTTAGGTCTTGATATGGTTCGGATATGTATCCCTGCTCAAATCTCATGTTCAGTTGTAATCCCCAGTGTTGGAGGCGGGACCTGGTGAGAGGTGATTGGATCACGGGGGTGGATCCTTTATGAATGGTTTAGCACCATCCCTTTGGTGCTGTTCTGATAGAGTTCTTACAAGATCTGGTTGTTTAAAAGTGTGTAACTCCTGCTCTGGCCATGTAAGATGTGCTGGCTTCCCCTTCGCTTTCTGCCATGATTGCATGTTTCCTGAAGCCATGTTTATATGTTTTCTGAGGCCTCCCCAGAAGCCGAGCAGATGCCAGAATCATGCTTCCTGTACAGCCTGAGAAACTGCGAGCCAATTAAACCTATTTTCTTTATAAATTATGCAGTCTCAGGTATTTCTTTATAGCAATATGAGAATGGACTAATACAGGTCTCCTATAAAAAGGGATTAAAAGTCCACGCTGTGAAAATTCTGTGAATTAAAATATCCTATAGGGAAATTATAAAAAATGTATATGACAACTGAAAATATTAATAAAGAGCATATGTTGAAGTTTTATAGAAGATGATATTAGTAAGAAATGATTTTAAATGACTTTCGGTTTGGCTGTGATAGAGTTCACAGAAAGTTGGAGAGATGACAAAGCATATTTATAATTGCAGCATACCTAACTTCTTGTGAGCAGGCACAGGTCATACATTTTTATTATACATTTTACTACTTTTTTATCTTTTAGATAACTGCTCTGAGCAAGTTATTTCAATCGTGAATACCATTCCATCCAATCTATAACTGAAAATGAAATCTATTTTCTTATCCTGCATGGGATTCCCATAACTATAAAATACCATCAGTGAGAGTTTATGAGCTCCTAAAGTGGGAGAAAATGTCAGTAGCTATATAGAGTTGGTGGATTTGAGAGTTGAGAAGAGAACGAAAAGGTAGAGGAGTCAAGGATGACAACTAGCTTTCTGCATTGAATGAGGATATTTGTGCTGAAACCAGTATATGGAAGATGGAGGAGCCGTTTTGGGGTGGTGAGGGTCAGAGGGTGACGGTAGGGAAGGCAATAATTTTATGAAGATATTGAATATGGAGAGCTTTCAGGAAACCAGGGTAGATATGTTTATTAATAATATCATTGAACATTTATTGGCCAGGTGTGGTGGCTCACAGCTATAATCCTAGCACTTTTGGAGGCCAAGGTGGGCAGATCACTTGAGGCCAGGAGCTTGAGACTAGCCTGGCCAACATGGTGAAACCCCATCTCTACTAAAAATACAAAAAAAAAAATTAGCCTAGCATGGTGGCGCATGCCTGTAGTCCCAGCCACACAGGGGTGAGGGGATGGTTTCAGGATTATTCAAACACATTACAGTTATTGTGTACTTTGTTTCTATTATTATTACATTGTAATATATAATGAAATAGTTATACAATTCATCATATTGTAGAATCAGTGGGAGCCCTGAGCCTGTTTTCCTGCGACTAGATGGTTCCATCTGGGGTTGATGGGAGACAGTGACAGATCATCAGGCATTAGATTCTGATAAGCAGCACGCAACCTAGATCCCTCCCATGTGGAGTTCACGATAGGATTTGTGTTCCTATGAGAATCTAATGCTGACACTGATCTCACAGGAGGCAGAGCTCAGACGGTAATGCAAGGCGGGGAGCTGCTGTAAATATAGATAAAGTTTGCTTGCTCACTCTTCCACCGCTAGCCTCCTGCTGTGAAGCCCAGTTCCTAACAGGTCATGGACTGGTACTCCTGATCTGTTGGGGGTATCCTTGATCTAATAGATTCTGCATAGATTCTTCTGTTAGCTTTGCTGGGTCTTTCCAGGGCCTTGATTTAATCTGTCTGACTAGGACAGAGCTGGGAGAGAACTCCTTATGGACCAGGTCTTTTTTGTATGAAACTGCTTGTGATTTCTCATCTCTGGCAGAATAAACTGATTTATTTTCATTTTCAAGACCAGCCTGACCAACATGGAGAAACCCTGTCTCTACTAAAAAATGCAAAAATTAGCCAGGCATGGTGGGGCGCACTTGTAATCCCAGCTACTTGGGAGGCTGACATAGGAGAATCGCATGAACCCAGGAGGTGGAGGTTGCAGTGAGCCGAGATTGTGCCACTGCACTCCGGCCTGGGCGACAGAGCAAGACCCTGTCTCCAAACAAACAAACAAACAAACAAACAAAAAGAAAATGATTTGTGGGTTGGTTTTCATTAAAAGGTAAACCTTACCAAGGACTTCCTTACCCTTACTATCTGCCTAAATAATTTCTTAACTCCTGTACCATCAGTGCTTTATTTTGATCTTTTGATGATGTCGTGTTTCTCTGATTATTCATGATCTTTTGGATTTGTATTGGTATGGGCACATTTGAAGAAGTAAGCACTTCTTGTTCTCTTTACAAACTGGCTTCAGCAGGGAAAGCCCTTTACCAGTTAGCCTGTTCAGAGATTCTAGACCAAGTGTCTTTAGGATCCATGGGCAGGCTTGCTGCTGGAGTCTGTGGGTCAGAGGGCTTGGTACCTGGGTCAGTGGATGAGCAGGCCTGACTCTTGTGCCCACGGGAGCTGGCATGTTTCCAGCATATGTGTGTGGCCTGTAGTCTGCATTCATAAGGGCTGATGACTTGCAGCCTAGGGCATCATGGGCTGGCCTGGTACTGGGTGGATCTAGAGCCTGGGACTGTGGGTGCTGGCATGGAGTCTGTGTCCACAGGTGCTGGCCTGATGACTGGAGCTACCAGGTCCAACCTGGAGTCTGAGGCTGTGGGCGCTAGCCTGGTGATGGGACTTGCTTGGTCCCTGAGCCAACATGAAAGGCTTGAAGTGTAGGTCTATGGGGTCTAGCCTGGAGCCTGAGGCCACAGAGCTGGCCCAGCACTGGAAAAGGACAGGAACCTTGGTGTGTAGGGGCTGGCCTTATCCTGGTATGGGCCTACAGCCTGAGTTCACTGTGGGGGAGCCTGGAGCCTGGGGCCAGGAGGGATGGCCTGGTGCTAGGGGAAGTTTGGAGATGGGATCCACAGGAGCTGGCTTTGTGTCAGTGGTCACTGGGGAAGGCCTGATGCTGGGGTACCCACTGAAGTCAGGTGCTTACTTCACTCTCTTCCCTGCCTCGCCCCCCCACAGAAATGATCTCTCTTGGCACTGTACTGCAGGGATGTGAGGAAGGGGTGATGTAAATAATGTGAAACTGTCCTTCCTACCCCCTTCAATGTGTCTGTTCTTATTTCTGTGTTCCACCCAGGTGCTATAATCTCTTACCTGGATTCCTTAGCTCTTGTGAATGTATTTTTATGGTTGGATCCTTGTTTAAATTGATGTTTCTGAGAGGGGGTGAGGGTAGAAAAATCCTACTCTGCCATCTTCCTGACATCACTCTCTGCATTTCTCTTATTGTATACTATTCTTTGCTCATTTGTATTACTATATTTGTATTTTTAAATATGGTTTATTTGTTAAAGAATATAATTCTTTATCACATATGCTGGAAATATCTCAGGTTTTTTCTTTTGACTTCATTTAGATGTAAAACCATTTAATTGCCTTTAGTCAAATTTATCAGTCTTTTTAGCATTGGATTTTGTTACACATAGTAAAAGTTTCTTTATTTCAAGATTACAAAAATAAATTCTCCAATGTTTTATCTTTTTTGTAGAATAGTTAAGTTTTAAAAAACATTTACGACTTTGATTTATTCAGAATTTATTTTGATGTACAATGTAAGATATGGATCCTACTTTATTTCATATTGTTACTCATTTGTCATAATACTATTTATTGAGTAACCTATTTTTTATCCACTAATGTTCACAGCCACTTTTTTCATATATAGAATTCCCATATGCATTCTGGTATATGTCTGGTCTCTTTAATCTGCCCATTGATTTTTCAATTATTTTTCCAGTACAAGTACCACATAGTTTAATGACTGCGTCTTTTTAGTATGTGTTACTAGTAGCTTGTAGCAATGGTCAGTGGCATACTGAGGGACTGTTGTTGGGAGTGGACCACCCTGGCTATAGACAGTATGAGGTAGATGAACTGTCTGTAGAAAATATTTCAAAAATATGGGAAGGGACTAAAAATTGGCCTGCTTATTAACTCCATATGTGAACAAAACTAAATTTGATACTAAATTTAGTGTTAAAATACTCCTCCCCACTGTGGCAGATTACAACTCCTATCTCCCCCACCCCCACATTTGTTACACCACTGGAGTTAGTTTCCTCACATTACTCTTCTTTACTAAAATTTCCTGGCTATTTTATTTCCTTTCTGTAAAAAATTGAAGTGTAACTTGCACATAATAAGATGCACAGAATTTAAGTATAGTTTGACAAATTTTGAAAGATATGTATATTCCCGATGTGCCTAGCACCACATCAAGATATATATTATTTCCATCATCCTAGGAAGTTTATGCATGCCCTTTTCCTGTCAGTTTTTTATCCGCATCTTCCAAAAGGCAATCACCCTTCTGACCTTATTACCATAGGTAGATTTGCCTGTTTTTGAACTTCCTATAAATGGAATCATATAATATGTAGTGTCCTCTTTCTATTCAGGATCTATGAGATTCATCCATGATGTTGCCTATAACTGTAGTTTGTTCCTTTTTATTGCTGATACTACTTTATTATATGAATATGCCACAATTTGTTTATCCATTTTTCTGTTGCAGGACATATGGATTGCTTCTAATGTTGTTGGCTATAATAAAGGCACTATAAACATTTGTGTTCAGGTCTTTTTGTGGGCTTATATGTTTCTTTTTGGTAGAACCTAGGAGTAGAGTATGCTGGATCAAGAAGCTGGATTAAATTTTCATTGCAAACAGTTTTGCAAAGGTCATATACAATTTTGTATTCTTATCAGCCAAATATGAACACTCTGGTTGCTCCATAACCTCACCAGCATTTGGCTGGGTTACTGGTTTGGCTTTTTATTTCCATTTTTCTAATGATCAGTGATGGTAAGCATTATTCGTGTTTTTTGGCCATTCATATCAGGTCTTTTGAGAAATGTCTGCTTCAATCTTATGCCTATTTTAAATTTGCGTTGTTTGTCTTATTATTGACTTACAGATGTTCTCACTCTATATATACTGAACAAATATCATATATAGATGGTTCCTGACTTATGATGGTTTGACTTATAATTTTTAACTTTACAATGGTGAGAAAGCAATATGCATTTATTATGCTCCTTGACTTATGATGGAGTTACATCTAAATAAACCCATCATAAGTTAAAGATATTGTAAGTTGAAAATGAGCTTTTGACTTAAGATATTTTCAGCTTAATGTTGGTTTATAGGACATATCCCCATTGTAAGTCAAGGAGCATCTGTTAAGGATTGAGAATATTTTCTCTCTGTCTGTGGCTTGGCTTTTCATTTTCTTAATGGTGTATTTTGGAGAACAGATAATTTACATTTTGATGAAGTCCAATTTATTAACTTTTTCTTTTATGGTTAGTGCTTTTTGTAGCCTAAGAAATCTTTCCCTATCTCAAGGATGCAAGGATATTCCCTTGCTATATTTTTTTATTTAGTTTTCCTTCTTTATTTTAGAATCAATTTGTTTAGTCCTAAATAGGCCGTATAGGTGTTTTTTACTGGGATCACATTTAATTTATGGATAAGTTTGGGAAGAATTGTCATCTTTATGATATTAAGTCTTCATATTCAAAATTAGAATGTTTTTGATCTATTCACCTTCCTTTATGTCCCTCAATAGGATTATTTATATTAATTATATATATTTTATTTATATTAATTATATATATATATTTTTGAGACAGAGTCTCGCTTTGTAGCTCAGGCTGGAGTGCAGTGGTGCGATCTGGGCTCACTGCAACTTCTGTATCCTGGGTCCCAGTTCAAGCAATTCTGCCTCAGCCTCCCAAGTAGCTGGGATTATAGGCATGCGCCGCCATGCCCAGCTAATTTTTGTATTTTTAGTAGAGATGGGGTTTCACCATGTTGGCCAGGCTGGTCTTGAACTGCTGACCTTGTGATCTGCCCACCTCAGCCTCCCAAAGTGCTGGGATTACAGGCGTGAGCCACCACTCCCAGCCAATTTTATGTATTTCTTAATAATTTTATTTTAAAATTATAAATAAAATATTTTTACTACTTCTACTTATTTTTATATAGAAAGGATATTGATTTTTTTGTGTTATTAATGTACACAGCCACCTTTCTCAATGATATTATTTGAATTTTTTAGTTGTTTCTCTTGAATTTTAATAATATGCAACCATATGACCTGAAAATAATAATTTACCTTCTTCTTTCTCATTTATTTCTCTTGTTTAATTGCATTAGCTAGACTCTTCAGAAAAATGTGAAATAATATATTCAGTTATGAAACTAAAATAATCTATATAACTTGTCATTTTGTTATATTTCAAATTTTACTTGATGGTAGTTTCCAAATATGTTCTTCTATTCTGTGGGTTGTCTCTTCACTTTGTTTATTCTTTCCTTTGATGTGCAGAAGTTTTTTTTTTTTTAACTTGATGTGATCCCATTTGTCCACCTTTGCTTCGGTTGCCTATGTTTTTAGGGTATTACTCAAGAAATCTTTGCCCAGACCAATGTCCTGGAGTGTGTCCCATCTGGTAGTAGTTTCATAGTTTCAGGTGCTAGATATAAGTCTTTTGGTGGGATCTAGTCTTATTTTTCTGTATATGGATATGCAGTTTCCCCAGCACCATTTATTGAAGAGACTATTTTCCCAGTGTATATTCTTGGCACCTTTGTCAAAAATAACTTCACTGTCGATGTATGGATTTGTTTCTGGGTTCTGTATTGTGACCCATTGATCTATGTATCTGTTTTTATGTTAGTACTGTGCTGTTTTCATTGCTATAGCTTGGTAGTATAATTTGAAGTGAAGTAATGTGATTCCTCCAGTGTTATTCTTTTTGCTTAAGATAGCTTTGGCTATTCTGGGTCTTTTGTGTTTCCATACAAATTTTAGTATTTTTTTTATTTCTGTGAAGAATGTTACTGGTATTTTAATAGTGATCTCATTGAATCTGTCAGTTACTTTGGTTAGTATGGACACTTTAACAATACTGATTTTTCCAGTCCATGAACATGGAATATCTTTTCATTTTTTTGTGTGTGTTCTCTTCAATTTCCTCCATTAATGTTTTATAGTTTTTGTTCTAGGGATCTTTTACTTCTTTGGTTAAGTTAATCCCTAGGCATTTAGTTTTATTTGTGTTTATTGTAAATGGGATGACTTTCTTGATTTCTTTTTCAGATTTTTTACTGTTGGCATATAGAAATGCTACTGATTTTTGTATGTTGATTTTATATCCTGGAACTTTACTGAATTTATTTAGGTTTTTCCAGATGAATGAGATCATCTGTAAACAAGTATAATTTGACATATTTATTTCTCATTTTAATGCCTTTTATCTCTTTTTCTTATCTGGTTGCTCTATCTAGGACTTCCAGTACTATGTTGAATAACAGTGGTGGAAGTGGTCATTCTTGTCTTGTTCCAGCTCTAAGGGGAAATCCTTCTAGTTGTTCCCTGTTCAGTATGTTACTAGCTGTAGGTCTGTCATACATGGCTTTTATTTTGTTGAGGTGTGTTCCCTCTATACCCTTTTTTTGGGGGATGTACCCTTCTTTTAGTTTTCTATACCTTTCTATGCCCTTTTTAAAAAGTTTTTCCCTGTACAGTGTTATACTCGATGTAGGCCTGTCCCTATGGCTTTTATTTTGTTGAGGTATGCTCTTTTTTTTTTTTTTTAGGATTTTTATCTTGAAGGAATGGTGAATTGTCTCATTTGCTTTATTATTGTCAATTGAAATGATCATGTGGTTTTTGTCCTTCATTCTGTTGACATGATGTAACAAATTGATTGATTTATGTATGTTGAGCCATCCTTGTATCCCTGGGATAAATCTCATTTGGTCATGATGAATAATCTTTCTAATGTATTGTTGAATTTGGTTTGCTAGTATTGTGTTGAGAATTTTTGCATCAATGTTTATCAGTGATTTTGGCCTTTAGTTTTTTTGTTTTTCACTGTGTCTTTGTCTGATTTTGGTATCAGGGTCATAATGGCCTCATAGAATGAGTTTGGAAGTATTCCCTCCTTTATTTTTGGGAATACTTTGAGTAAGATTGGTATTAATTTTTCTTTAACTATTTGGTAAAATTCAGTAATGAAGACATTGGATCCTGGTCTTTTCTTTGCTGGGAAACTTTCAAGTATGGCTTTGATCTCATTACTTGTTCTTGGTCTATCCAAGCTTTGGAGTTCTTCATGTTTGAATCTTGGTGAATTTATGTGTTTTTTTCTAGGTTTTCCAACTTATTGGCATATTACTGTTCATAGTAGCCTCTAATGATCCTTTGAATTTCTGCGATATCAATTTTAACATCTACTTTTTCATGTTTGATTTGATTTATTTGGGGTTTCCTTCTTTTTTTCTTAGTCTGGCTAAAGGTTTGTTTATTTTGTTTACCTTTTCAAAAAACTAACTTTGTTTTATTGATCTTTTGTATTTTTTTCATTTTATTTTCATTTATTTCTGCTATGATTTTTATTATTACTTCTACTTATTTTGGGTTTGGTTTTCTAGTTCTTCAAGATGCACTGTTAGTTTGTTTATTTTAAGTTTTTCTACTTTTTTGGTATTTGTTTATTGCTATGAACTTTCTTCTTAGTACTGCTTTTGCTGTATCTCATAGGTTTTGGTATGTTGTATTTCCATTTTCATTTGTTTCAAGAAACTTTTCAGTTTCCTTCATAATTTGTTCATTGGCCTACAAGTCACTCAGGAGCATTGTTTAATTTCCATGTGCTCATATGGTTTGTAAAATTCCTCTTATTATTGATTTTTATTTCATTGTGGTCAGAGAAGATACTTAATATAATGTTAGTTTTTCTTGAATTTTTAAAGACTTGTTTTGTGGCCTAGCATATGGTCTATGCTTGAGAATGATTCATGTGCTGAGGAAAATAATGTATATTCTGCAGTTGTTGGATGCAGTGTTCTGTAATTATCTATTAGGTCCATTTGGACTATACTGCAGATTATGTCTGATGTTTCTTAATTGACTTTCTGCCAGGATGATTTGTCCAGTGCTGAGAGTGAGGTGTTGAAGTCTTCAGGTATCATTGTATTGTTCGTGGGTGGTGGGGGATTTAAGTCTGTCTCTCTTTCTTTAGCTCTAGTAATATTTGCTTTCTATTTCTGGGTACTCCAGTGTTGGGCGATTATATATTTGCAATTGTTATATATATATAGAGGACCTCTAATAATATTTGCCTTCTATTTCTGGGTGCTCCAGTATTGGGTGATTATATATTTGCAATTGTTATATTCTTTTGCTGATTGACACCTTTATCATTATATAATTACCTTCTTTGTCTCTTTTTATAGTTTTTCTCTTGAAATTTATTTTGTCTAAGTATAGCTAACTTGTACACTTTAACCTAATTTCCCCACTTTTTAACTTTTGTTGTTTCTATTTATATCTTATTATACTGTCTTTGTCTAGAAATTTTTTGTAGCTATTATTGTGATAGATTCATCTTTTGATCTTTCTACTCAAGTTATGCATAGCTTACATGTCACAATTACATTGGTATAATCGTTTGTGTTTTTCTGTGTAGTTACCATTAGCAATGAGTTTTGTACCTTCAGATAATTTCTTATTGCTCATTAACATTATTTTCTTTGAGAGTGAAGAACTCTAGTATTTTCTGTAGGACAGATCTGATGTTGATGAAATCTCTCAGCTTTAGTTTGTCTGGGAAAGTCTGTATTTCTGCTTCATGTTTTAAGGATGTTTTCACTGTGTATTAGTTCATTTTTATGTTGCTGATAAACACATATCCGAGACTGGATAACTTATAAAGGAAAGAGGTTTAATTGACTCACAGTTCCACATGGGTGGGAGGCCTCATAGTCATGGCAGAAGGTGAAGAGGAGCAAAGTCACATCTTACATGGATGGTGGCAGTCAAGAGAGAGCTTGTGCAGGGGAACTCCTCTTTATAAAACCATCAGATCTTGTGAGACTTATTCACTATCATGAGATCAGCATGGGAACGACCCATCCCATGATTCAATTACCTCCCACAGGGTCCCTCCCATGATACATGGGAATTGTGGGAGCTACAATTCAAGGTGAGATTTGGGTGGGGACACAGCCAAACCATATCACACTGGATGCACTGTTCAAGGATAAAAGGTTTTTTTTTCTTTCCCGCTTGAAAGATGTCATGTCACTCTCTCCTAATCCATAAGGTTTCCACTGAGAAGTCTGCTGCCAGACATATTGGAGCTGCATTCTATGTTGTTTTTGTTTGTTTCTGTAGCTGCTTTTAGGAAGCTTTTATCCTTGACCTTCAGGAGTTTGATTATTAAATGTTTTGAGGTAATCTTCTTGGAGTTAAGTTTTGGTATTCTAATCTTCTTGCCCTTTAATATTGGTATCTTTCTGTAGGTATAGGAAGTTCTTTGTTATTATCCCTTTGAACAAACTTTCTAACTCTCTATCTCCTCTTTCAGGACAATTAACTCTTAGATTTGCCATTTTGAAGCATTTTCTAAATCTTGTAGTCCCTCTTTATTCTTTTTTATTATTTTTTCTTTTGTCTCCTATCACTGTGTTTATTCAAATAGGCTGTCTGCAAGCTCACTAATTCTTTCTTCTCCTTGATCAATTTTGCCATTAAGAGACTCTGATGCATTCTTCAGTATGTCAGTTGCATTTTTGAACTCCAGAATTTCTGCTTGATTCTTTTTAATCATTTCAATCTCTTTGTTAAATTTATCTGATAGGATTCTGAATTCCTTCTCCATGTTATCTTGAATTTCAATGAGCTTCTTCAAAACAGCTATTTTGAATTTTCTGTCTGAAAGTTCACATATCTGTCTCTCTTTTGCATTAGTTTGTTTGGTGAAGTCATGTTTTCCTGGATAGTCTTGGTACTTGTTGATGTTTGTTGATGTCTGGGCATTGAAGAGTTAGGTATTTATTTTAGTCTTCGCAGTCTGGGGTTGTTTGTACTTGTACTTTCTTGGGTAGGTTTTCCACGTATTCAAAGGGACTTGGGTGTTGTGATCTAAGTTTTTGGTCACTGTAGCCATATCTACATAAGGGGGCACCCCCAGCCCATTAATGCTGTGACTCTAACAGACTCACCGAGGTGCTGATGCCATGGTGGTCTTGGGTAAGATCTGGGTGAATTTCGTGTATTACTAGGCAGAGACTCTTGTCTTCCCTTCCTTTCTCCAAAGAAATGGAGCCTCTCTTTGTGCTGAGCTGCCTGGGGTTGTGGGAGGGGTGACACCAGCACTCCTGTGGTCTACACCACTGTGACTGTGCTACGTCAGATCCAAAGGCAGCAGAGCCCTGGGAGTTGCTTAAGGCCCGCAATGACCACTGGTGAACATATCATCTATGTTCACTCAAGGCTCAAGGGCTCTACAATCAGCAGGTGATTAAAGCCTGCCAGGCTTGCATCCTTCCTTTCAGTGTGGTAAGTTTCCCTGAATCCTGGGTGGGTCCAG
Organism: Pongo abelii; assembly: GCF_028885655.2. Classification (NCBI taxonomy): domain Eukaryota; kingdom Metazoa; phylum Chordata; class Mammalia; order Primates; family Hominidae; genus Pongo; species Pongo abelii. The sequence continues at coordinate 119,722,813 of NC_071992.2, forward strand.
AGATATCATCTGGGAGCCAGGGCCTGGAGTTGGGAACCCTCAAAATCTACCTGGTGCTCTGTACTACTGCAGCTGAGCTTGTACCCAAGCTGAAAGACAAAATCTTTCCCACTCTTCCCTCTGCTTCCAAAGAGGACTTTCCCTTCATCACCACCACTGCGGACCTATGGCCTCTACTACCTGGCTTCTGCTGATGTTACTCAAGTACCAAGATCTTTTTAGTCAGCTTTTAGTGAATGCTTCAAATCCTGAGTCTCTCCCTTCAGGGTAGTCGGTTCCCTTTTGACTCAGGGGAGGTCCAGGGTCAAGGAGTGAAGGCTTGGAAGTGGGACTCCATGAGCTCACTTGGTGCTCTACCACACTGTCACTGAGCTGGTGCAGCTGCAAGACAAAGTCCTTTTTACTCTTCCCTTTTCTTTTCTCATGCAGCAGGAGTCTATTAACCACCACAGGCTGGAATGTGCTGAGTAACACCTGAGGGCAGCATGGCTCTGAGTCTCACTCAAGGCCCACAGCAAGTATTGCCTGGCTTCCACTGGTGTTTATTCTGGGTTCAAGGGCCCTTTAGTCTGCAGGTGATGATTCCTGCCAGGACTGGGTTCTTCTATTCAAGGCAGCGGGTTCTCTTCTTGCCCAAGGTGTGTCTAGCAATGTTGTCTGGGAGCTAGAGCCTGGAATGGAGACTTCATGACTCTGCCTGGTACCCTGTTCTACTGTGGCTTAACTGGTATCCATGTTGCAAGACAAATCCTTTTTACTCTTCCAAGCAGGGGAACAAAGTCTCTCCCAGTAGTGTGAGCTGCACTGCCTGGGGCTGGGGAAAGGGGTGGTGCAAGCACTCTCCTTGCCACCTCAGCTGGTGTCTCACTTGGTTGCATGTTCCCAAGTTCACTGACTTCAAGCCCGGCATAGCACCAGGACTTGCCCAGGAATTGCAGTCTGGTGGCCTAGAATGGCTTTCAAGTTTATTTAGGACCCCGGAACACTTTAGCACATGGTGGCGAGGCTTTTCTGAACTGAGGTTCTCACTGCTGGGATGGGTGATTCCCTTCTGGCTAGAACTGGTCTAAATGCTTCTTCTGTGGGTGGTAGCTGAGTGCTGGCTGGTGTTGCTTTCCACTTCAACAGGTCAGCACTGAGTTCCAACGCTAAGTCGCATAATCACTGTTCTCTCCCTGCTCCAAACTCACAGATTCTCTTTCCACACTTCATGGTTGCTGCTGTGGACTTGGGGAGGGGTGGTGTAGGTGATTTAAGATGGTCATTTCTATCTTCAGTTCTTCTTAATATGTTGTTAAAACCAGATTCTGTGATTGCTCACCTGCTTTGGGTTTTTATGATGGTGTTTTTTGTGTGGATAGTTGTTCAATTTGGTGTTTCTACAGTGGGAATGATCACTGGAGGCTTCTATGTGGCCATCTTGCTCTACCTACCTCTCCTAAAAGCTTCTTCTTTTTTTTTTTTTTTTTTTTTTTTTTCAGACGGAGTCTCGCTGCTGGAGTGCAGTGGCGTGATCTCTGCTCACTGCAACCTCTGCCTCCTGGGTTCAAGTGATTCTCCTCCCTCAGCCTCCCAAGTAGCTGGGGCTACAGGTGCACGCCACCACACCCAGCTAATTTTTGTATTTTCAGTAGAGATGGGGTTTCACCATGTTGGCCAGGATGGTCTCAATCTCTTGACCTTGTGATCTACCCACCTCGGCCTCCCAAAGTGTTGGGATTACAGGCGTGAGCCACCACACCCGGCCTAAAAGCTTTTTTTTTTTTTTTAACATTTCTTTTAGTGCAGGTTTGCTAGGGATGAAATATTTCAACTTTTCTACATCTGAAAATGTATTTTATCCACATTTTTGGGGATGTATTTTATGGATTTATAATTCTAGGTTGGATGGTTCTTTTTTTTTTTTCAGCACTTTAAACATATTACTATTTTTATTTCTTTTTTTGTCTTCTGAACTCCATTGTTTCTCAGGTGAAATAGTAGACACCCTCTGCTTGTTATTCCTTGTAAAGACTGGAGTATCTGCAGGTTTTCTCTCAATTCTGCTGCCTTGGCAACAGGTACTATATGCCTGTCCCTGACAGAGTGTCTTTTTTAACATTTCTGCAGTTCTGTCATTTTCAGATGCCTTCATACTAAGTGCAAAGCCTAGCGTGTCTGAAGGGTTCCTCAGATCTCTAGCTACATCTGCAAGCTTTGGTAGGCCTCTTGTTCCTATTTCTTTTTTGGTCAAGGGTTTCTCTCAGTTCCCATGATCATCCCTTAGTGATAATGCATATTTTCTACCTCTTATTATAAGGCCTGAAATACTGGAGGGTTCTTCTCTCAGTTTTCTAATCACACTTCTGTGCCACCGAAGAGCTGTCTCTCAGGTTTTCTGTCCTGTCACTAGTCTTTTTTATGAGCAGTTGGTAAGGGATCATGGAAAATAGTCACTAGGTGGGTTTAGATTCTCCTGCGTCTGGGGTTGCAGGAATACTAACACTGCTACACCAACTCACACTCAGTCTTTCCAACATTTGTTAAAAGTTCAGCCTATTTCTCCTCACATCTATGGCAGCTTCCTCCTCTTCTCACTGCTCTGTTAGTGATGAAAGCTGCTTTGCTTTCTCCTCAAAGAGGCTTGTTATTATTTTGGTTTTTAGTTCAGTAAATTTCTTTTTGACTTTAGTACAGTGAAGGGCTCCAGAAAACTGATTTTGTAGTTGAATCTGGCTGATTTTCATTGTTAAAGTGGGAGTGGTGTTTTCTTGTTGCTTTCTATAGCCTACGCAGAAACAGACAAATGTCAATGAAAATATTTTTAATTTCCAGAAATTCTATTTTATTTCATATATGTTTAATCCTTTTTAGTGTTTTTATTTACTCCTTTACATCATTAATAATTTTAAACATATTTACAATTTTTAATATCTTGTTCTTTTATTTGAAGTTCTTTTGGTTTTGATTCTGTTTTTATGATTGCTGATGTTTGTTCATGGTGGATTATTCCACTCGTGATTTATAATTTTCACCTGTGAACTTATTTTTGGAGGACCTCAAATCATGGGAGTCTTTGGCAGCCATTGTTGATGGTGTGTCTCTTAAGAAGTTTTAAATTTTTCTCCTAAGTGTTTTCCTGGAATATTTGGCCTGGGATTAGTGTTCTTGATTATTTCAGGTTTCTTGGTTCGTGGACCAAGCTGCAAATTATAAACCTGTGTGTGCAGTACAGGACAATGTTCTGAATTACTGGGAGAGACGTTTTTTTGTTAGTCCAGAGTATAAGCAGAGACATACTTCCTTGTGCTTTCTTTTGTCAGTAGATGAACTTTTTCTAGTTTATCTTTTCATTAAAGATAATTGAGTTTTAAATACCCTGGCTTTGTGCATCATCTTAGATTCAGCTCCTCAGCCTATGTAGTACTTAGGCTTTATTTTTAAATTCTGTGTTGCTCCTGCATAGGTGCTAAAATCTAAATTACACAATGTCAGTTTATGAGCATAATATTCTGGTTTATAACTCCATCTTCCTTTTTTGGCACCTTGGCTTTTCTTTCTTTGCAGCTCAGCTTTTCATTTAATATAATTTGGGTTTAATAGCCGTAGTAATTTTCAGAATATTTTAATGTGCAGTCATGCTTGTTGTAATGTGAGTCAAAACTCAAGTCAAAATTTGAGTTCCTTGAAGTAACCCATGGCAATCAGAATATTTTTAGAGTTTAATATCTGTTATATTGAGTTAAGCTGGAATTCTACAGAACAATGGATAATAGAAGTTTTTGACATCAAAGACCCACGGGGCTACATTTTAAAGAGGAGAACAGTACAACAACAAATAGCTGGTTCCATTTTGTCACTTCTATGAACAGACCTAGCCAGTTTATTAGCTTGAACTTCTGCATGTTTTGAATCTATTCATTATGAGAAATCACTTACTCATATTTTTTACCCAAGTGAAGGGACACAAAACTATATTCTGGTATTAGTGAGAATATGGCCTTGATTTGTTTTACCCTTACCTTGGACTAATTTTGGTCTATTATGTCCAGTTATGAATTGGCTGGCATGAATCTAAAAACCATATTTCCCTTCATAGTTACTCACGTTTGGCTCAAGTTTACTTCTCAACTGATTTTAATTTGAGAATTGGATTTTGTATGGAAATAAAATTTTGGTTTGTTCCTGGGAGGACTTTAGGGATTCTTGAAGCATAATATAATGGCCTATAATTGAGTTTTGTCACTAAAAATGACACCTTTTCCATGAAGAGTTTTTCTTTCTTTTATTTTATACTAGGGTTGACATTTAGGTAGAACAGAATCTTGTAGACCTTTGTGAGCAGGAATGAATTGTGAATTATTGGGCTTGTTTTCCTCAGATCAGCCATCTATTTTATCTGTAGTATCAAATGAAATTCCAAGAGTGAGAGAATAGAAGATGGGAATAGAAGATGGGCTTTAAATATAATCTGTGTACCAATATTTTCTAAATGTATATTCTATGACTTGTTTCCTTAGATATGTAATATGCATCTCAAACTTAATATGCATCCCCTTGAAAGCATTATTGGATACTTTTTTCCTTTAACCAAAATCCTCTAGGCATAATTTTTCCTTTTCTTTTCTTTTTCTTTGTTCTATTTTTTGTTTGTTTTTGTTTTTGTTTTTGAGACAGAGTCTTACTCTGCCACCCAGGCTGGAGTGCAGTGGAATGATCTCAGCTCACTGCATCCTCCGCCTCCTGGGTTCAAGTGATTCTCTTGCCTCAGCCTCCTGAGTAGCTGGGATTACAGGTGCATGCCACCGTGTCTGGCTAATTTTTTTCTATTTTTAGTAGAGATAGGGTTTCACCATGTTGGCCAGGCTTGTCTTGAACTCCCAACCTCTGGTGTTCCTCCCGCTTCACCCTCCCAAAATGCTGGGATTACAGGAGAGAACCACTGTGCCAAGCCTGGAATAACTTCTTAATTGGTCTCTTTGCTTCTTTTCTCCAACCTTTCATACATCTACTAGGATGGTATTTTTCAAAATGCAATCAGATTGTGTCGTTTTCATTCTTATGTGCTTACTCACATAACTTCCTACTGGGGCACACAGGGAAGGCAAAACGCAATCTGGCTTCTGACTATCTTTCTAACATCTCATACCATTCTTCACCTCAGGTATTTCTGTTCCTGAAGCAACCAAGCCCTTTCCTACCTAAAGACATTTACATATGTTGTTTCTTATACCTGGAATGCACTTCACCAGATTTTTACATGGCAAGCTCATTCTCATCTTTGATATAGTTCTCCTGTCATCATTTTACAGGGCTCTTCTCTAACTACCCTCTGTAGGGTGTTACTTCCATCAACATCACCTACTCTCATCATATCACTCTGATTTTTCTTGAAAGCTCACTTATATAATTATTTTGTTTATATGTCTGTTTACTTGTTTATTGTGTATCTTCTCCACTAGACGATAAGTTCCATGAGAATAGGAACATGTCTGTCTTCTTTAATACTGTGTTTCTAATAAGTAGCATAGGGCTTGGTACACAGTAATATGTGTTCAATGATTGTTTATTAATATATAAATAATTCGGTGATTGAATGAAATAGATATTTCCTGATATCACTAATTTTCTTTCCTGCCCTCAACCCAAAATGAGCAGATGAAATAAGAAAAAAGACATAAAATGAGATCATTATTTTATTAAGTTATTGTATAACATATTACACACTCCATATTGAAGTGGAAAGATTTTAAATTTCAGTCACTTTGATTTAAACTTCAAAAACTAGCTAGCCATAGGTAGAAAGCTGAAACTGGATCCCTTCCCTACACCTTATACAAAAATTAATTCAAGATGGATTAAAGATTTAATTGTTAGACCTAAAACCATAAAAACCCTAGAAGAAAACCTAAGCAGTACCATTCAGGACATAGGCATGGACAAAGACTTCATGTCTAAAACACCAAAAGCAATAGCAACAAAAGCCAAAATTGACAAATGGGATCTGATTAAACTAAAGAGCTTCTGCACAGCAAAAGAGACTACCATCAGAGTGAACAGGCAACCTACAGAATGGGAGAAAATTTTCGCAATCTGCTCATCTGACAAAGGGCTAATATCCAGAATCTGCAAAGAACTTAAACAAATTTACAAGAAAAAAACAAACAACCCCATCAAAAAGTGGGCAAAGGATATGAACAGACACTTCTCAAAAGAAGACATTTATGCAGCCAAAAGACACATGAAAAAATGCTCATCATCACTGGCCATCAGAGAAATGCAAATCAAAACCACAATGAGATACCATCTCACACCAGTTAGAATGGTGATCATTAAAAAGTCAGGAAACAAAAGGTGCTGGAGAGGATGTGGAGAAATAGGAACACTTTTACGCTGTTGGTGAGTCTGTAAACTAGTTCAACCATTGTGAAAGACAGTGTGGTGATTCCTCAAGGATCTGGAGCTAGAAATACCATTTGATGTAGCCATCCCATTACTGGGTATATACCCAAAGGATTATAAATCATGCTGCTATAAAGACACATGCACAACTATGTTTATTTCGGCACTATTCACAATAGCAAAGACTTGGAACCAACCCAAATGTCCATCAATGATAGACTGGCTTAAGAAAATGTGGCACATATACATCATGGAATACTATGCAGCCATAAAAAAGGATGAGTTCATGTCCTTGGTAGGGACATGGATGGAGCTGGAAACCATCATTCTCAGCAAACTATCACAAGGACAAAAAACCAAACACCGCATGTTCTCACTCATAGGTGGGAATTGAACAATGAGAACACTTAGACACAGGAAGAGGAACATCACACACTGGGACCTGTCGTAGGGTAGAGGGAAGGGGGAGGGATAGCATTAGGAGATATACCTAATGTAAATGACGAGTTAATGGGTGCAGCACACCAACATGGCACATGTATACATATGTAACAAACCTGCACGTTGTGCACATGTACCCTAGAACTTAAAGTATAATCTAAAACATAAAATAAACTTCAATATTATTTTAAAAAAATTGTGTCAGGCATGTCACTGGAACTTAGCTAACACTGGCTGCGACAGACCTGGTGGTTTTTTTCTCTGTTTACTTTACATTAGCTTTCTAACTTTTGATCCAGTCATTTGAAATTAAGAGAACATAGAAAATAGAAATGAATAGTTCAATTAGATATTGTAACAATTATGTCTTTATCATGTATTACTCCTTCCTCAGTGTGCATTCCAAGGGATTCCTTTTTCTGCTTCTCAGAGACCAATAGTCTCTAGGTGCAAAACATAGCACTTAAGTCTAATAGAGTGCTCACTGGCTAGTCTATTTCTTTGTACCATAGACTAAGTCCTTAAGTGTCATCATTATATATCTTGGGGTCTGTTTCACTTTTGAGGGCAATTTTTATTATATTGGATGGTGGAAATAGATTAAGATGCATATTTATAAATATGAACCTTGTCCCAGGCCGAGAGAGTATCCACCCTTTGTACTTTAATTTAGAGTGGACGGGAAATGATTTGTTTAGATAAGCATTGTTTTATGCCAACATAGGAAGTTAACATTCTGTTAGTGTTCAGTAATATGTAGCTTTTCATCTGTTGCCAGAATAGTCACTACTATTAAGATTGTGGGGCAGTGAAGAGAAAGGAGGGGAAGAATATACATTGTTAACATGCCAAGTGGGAACGTGAAATGTATTTTCCCACAGAAACAATTTTATAAGTGGTGATTAAATAGAATACTAGTGAGTATTACTGCATAAGCCATGCTGACTTAACCTAGATGCCTGCTGACTTCTTGGCAGTCAGATGGTAGAGAAGGGAAGAAATGCCTTAGTAGGCAACCCCTGGCTTATAGGGCTTCTTGTAGAGGATGGCAATTTATGACTTTGCTCAGAAAATATTGTACACCTTAGCTTAATGGAAGATGGTTATGGATTGGGGAACTTATCTAGTCTGGGGTTAGGAGATGGGTGGAGGAAGCTGAATATTATATGCAGTAGCTGAGATGGCAGTTCTGACATTGATCTTGAAATATGTTTACTTTGAATCCATAATTTAATTTTGAATAACCTGTTACTTCCTCACATATTTTTAAGATGACATCTAATATTTTAATTGTATGTTTAAGTGGTTGCAAAAGGTACAAATTCTAGCATGTTATCAATATAACCTTTTACAGTAAAACTGTTACAGCCTCTTTAAAAATGTATCCAGTGGAATATAAATAGCATAGCAGTTTGATAACTTCAGTTAGCCTTAAAAATGAAACAAACACATGAACAAACTTTTTTTAACAATTGAAAGTTTTCTTTCCTTGTTTTTTATTGAATTTTTATTTACATTTCCTTCACAGCAGTTTATCCACATGTACTATATTTTTTGCTAGAATTTTTAAAAAGATAACCTTTTTATATTTTTTCAACAAAGTATGCATATAAGTTGAAATTAAACATTTTAAGAATTTCAGTGACCATAAGTCTTAAAGTTTTGAAAAATTTCTATTGGATTGAGTTTAATTGTAATAATTATTAATACACAATTGTTTAAAATAAATGCAAATTTTGATTACAAATAATTAAATATAAGACATAAAATTTTACTAGAAATTCATTTCTTGATGAGACAAAAGGGACTGGTTTTCTTTCAAAATTGTTCATAAATCCATGGACAAATATTACTTAGTACAGACCCAGATAGAATTCAACATCAATTCTATTTCTATTTCCTTCGTTTTTATAGATGCAAATGCTGAGGAAATATGTTCACATTAATGACTAGATGTGAATAGAAGGAGGTTGGTTAGAACAATTCACTCAATTCTTTGAACTCTTTCCAAATTATGTGAACAAAATTATAGTAATCTATCATCACAAATTATTTTTAATTATATATCAGCTGACTATTAATTTAGGTTTTTTCTCAACTTGTTGAAAGCAAAGAATTGAAAACAGCAGGCTTGCAAAATGATTTGTTACCCAGGTGGTGAGTCATTCTATCTGTTTCTGGGAGTTATACCAAAAAAGCTGTACCAAGACTTATCAAATGACTATTTAAACTTAACCATCCTTTCATTTAGAGGCACCTTGTTTAAGCCAATATACTAAAAAGGATTTGGAAAATGCTAATTTTAGTGTCCCTGCCAATTACAATTACTATTGATAAAGTTATTTTGCCTTTTCACATGGTTTAAGTTATTTTTATAAGTATCTTAGAACTATATATTTAGCTTTGAGTTTATAGAAAATGTGAAACATATGAGCTAATTTCCAAAGCTGGTCCTGTTGTCAAACCAGTCAGCCACATGAAACTTTCTGTCAGAGAAAGTCTCACTTTACTTTGCAATTTAAATCAGTATGTTAATACAGATCATCTGAGAATGTGATTACATAATGTGACAAAAGCTATGTATGAGTGCACCCTGTTTACTTACTCACCACTTGAAAAAATTTAATATTATATGTATTAATGCTGTATTAATAACAGTTCCCATGTTAATGGTAGCATCTGATACTCCAATCCGGACTCAATTTCTTAAGAACAGTTTCTTTATGAATATGAATGCTTTCAATGTAGGCTTTAAAGTATAGGTATTATCCATTAGTCTGTTTCTTATGATATCCACTGAGTCAACTCCATTCTTGAGATGGACATAAAGATCCTGAAGATCGTTATATATTTAGCCAAATAAAACCAAAACAACCCAAATGTGAGTATTCACAGTTTTGAATTCTCTTCACTAGTGGATTCCTGGGCAAGTCTCTTAATGTGCCATCATTTCATCAAATATGTTATTTTTGTTATGATTGCAAATGAGTGGAACCATATGTACATAATGAGTCTGTAAGTAATATCTTCTGTCTACCATTTCTTTTGCCATGATCTGAACAATGCCTTCTGCAGTTTTATAAACTCTATAATGGTATCTGTAAGGGTTTAATACAATTGCACTGACAGACTTATCAGGCAACATCCTTTTAGCTTTTCACTTTTGTAGCAGATGCAATAACCCTTTTTGTCATATAAGATTTCCTAGCTTTAGTAGTGAGCAATATTAATTTATAAAAGCTCTCTAAAGCCAGTCTTGATTAACTGCTTGTAAGTTGCTAATACCCTCTGTTTTCTTATAATGTGAATAGTTTTCTTTAGGGTTTGAATGTTTTGCGAATAAGTGATGCTTCAAGAGAGATGGTTTCATGCTGTTTTCTTTGACAACGATGTCTCAAGAGCAGAATCTCTCAGGGGCCCTCTGGAGCAGTGCATTCTTTCATAATTAGGAGTCACTTTCCCAGGAGGATTATATATCTGAGGATAGTATCTTACATATACTCATACCTTTCTTCTTAATGCTTTATGAATTCTAACAAATTTCAAGTTATTAAACAGCATTAGTTTATTATAAGATAGCGTACCATGAACAGGCTTTTTAAGGTCTGATCTACATTATTAGCAATTAAGATATTTTTATAAAGGATGTCAGTTAAGTTCCTTTTATGCCCTCTTCCAAAATTTGTTTAGCAAGTACCTTGTTTTAGTCATGGGTGTATAACTGTAGCATCACTAATGTTCTCTGGACACAGAAGAAAACCCTGCACCTTTAATAAGCAAGTACTTTTGTTAGCTGTTGACACAACTCCATTTATGTCAACATCTAATCTACAAGTGCATCTATGTTTCGTGCATATAACAGGAATCAGCCATATATTTCTATCTTTTCAAGATATTTGCCAATTGACTACAATGAATACTTTAGAGATCTATTGGGAAACTAAGTCAAGAAAATTATGATGACTCCAGAATTATTGCCGGATAAATTTGTTTATCTGCAGTTTCTATTCCATTGAGTTAACAGTGTCTGATTTGAAAATATTCTTTAAAAATTGATAACTCTGGATTATTAGGATGAAAAAAAACCACATTATAGTTTACCTAACTATCAAGATCGTTTAAAAATGACATAACTGAGCTGAAGTTTCCTTTTTGTCATATCCTATAATTAGCATCTATATTTATTACTTATGATTTTATTGATATCACAGGTTCTTTTGTTTACATTTATATTGTAAACATATATTAATTTATGCTCTAAGGAAGTATTTGAGAAAACCTGGTTTTATTTGGTCAGATAGTATGGAAATTTAAAGGGAATGAATCTAAAGCTTCCCCATTAAGTATAATCTTTGACACGGTGTTTTGATATATAATCTTTACCATTCTAAGGAAATGTCCTTTTATTCCTATTTCTGTTACCAAGTTAAAGAAATACACTTGTATTTATAGTTTTCTAAGAATTACTTTAAGACATAAATGGGGTTGAACTTTATTAAATGCTTTTTCTTCATTGATTGAGAGAATCAAATGATTTTTTTCTCCTTTAGTCTATTAATACGTTGAAGTACATTTGAGTTGGATCATCCTTACATTCAAGGAGTTAAATGGTATTGATTATAATATGGTATGTTTCCTAGTTGTGTAGGATTTTTTGTTGTTGTTTGTTTGTTTGTTGTTTGAGACGAAGTGTTGCTCTGTTGCCAGGCTGGAGTGCAGTGGCAGGATCTCAGCTAACTGCAACCTCTGCCTCCCAGGTTTAAGCGATCCTCCTGCTTCAGCCTTCCGAGTAGCTGGGACTACAGGCATGCGCCACCACGCCCAGCTAATTTTTGTATTTTTACTAGAGACGGGGTGTCACCATGTTAGCCAGGATGGTCTCAATCTCTTGACCTTGTGATCCGCCCACCTCAGCCTCCCAAAGTGCTGGGATTGCAGGCATGAGCCACCACGCCCAGCTAGGATTTTTATATTTAAGTTTTGGCTTATGTTTTGGCTCCAAATATATGTCAGTGGAATTGGCCTGTGCTTTGTTTATCTTGTGTCAAAATTATATGATTTTCATAAAATGAGCTGTATGGTTTTATTTTTTAAAAATTTAATTTTATGGAACAATTTACATAAGATACGAATTAATGGTTCCTGAAAAGTTTAGTAGGATTCACCTGCAAAACTGTAGCAATTGTTATATGTACCCTACTCCTATGCCTTCAGCCCATTCCAAATGGTACCTGCAAATGGTTCCTGAACATAACAATTGCATCCTGTACCTCTATGCCTAAGGGCATTTTATGGCCAAGGGAACAGGCCTAACCTGAAGAGCAGAGACAGGCATGCCAATGAGCTAATATATAAATACCCCAGACCCCTTGCTCCTCGGTGGGTTGATTCTGAGAAGGTCTCATCATGGCCAAGATTTGCCCCTAGAAATAATCTACTCTTTAATTGACATCTATTGGCTTTCCTCCCTTTCATGTTTCACTTCTTCACTCTGACTGTACTTTTTTGGATTGTCATTCAAATAAACTTCTTTGCATCAAATGTTGGGCTCAGGATCTGCTTGTAGAAAAGCCTGAAATAATACAAAAGCCACCTGGGCCTAATATTTTCTGTAGAAGAGCTACATTAAAACATTTTTAGTCGAGGTATTTATATAGTAAAATTAACTATTTTAAGGTATACAAGTTAGTGGTTTTTAGTACATTAACAGTGTCATGCAACCATCACAATTTGTCCAATTCCAAAACATTTTCATCACTATCTTCCCAAAAAACCCCTGTACCCGTTAGTAGTCACTCCCTTACTTCCCTATACCCCTGCAATCACTAATCTACTCTCTTATTCTATGGAGTTATCTATACTGGACATTTCATATTATGCTTTTAGGGCTCATCTGTGTTGTAGCAAGAATTAGTACTTTGTTTCTTTTTATGGCTGAATTGCAGTCCATTGTATGGATATACCACAATTTTTTTTCATTCATCAATCGAAAGACACTTTTGTTGTTTATACTTTTTGGCTATTGTGAATAATGCTGCTGTGCACATTCATTTGCAAGTTGTGTAAAGATTTGTTTTCAATTATCTTGGATATTACCTAGGAGTGGAATTCCTGGGTTATATGGTAATTCTATGTTTAAATTTTTGAGGAACTACCAAGTTGTTTTTCACAGGAACTATATCATTTTACATTCCCACCAACAATGTACAAGAGTTACACTATCCTCACATCTTCACTAATGCTTATTTTCTGTTCTTTTAAAAAATGACATATATTTCAGTGGATATGAAGTGGTATCTCATTGTGGCTTTTGATTTGCATTTTCCAGTGACTAATGACATTGAGCATTACTTCTTGTGCTTTTTGGCCACTTGGATATGTTCATGCAGAAATATTCAAGTCCTTTGCCCATTTAAGGTTGGGTTGTTGTTGGGTTGTAAGAGTTCTTTATATATTTTGGATGCCAGACCCTTATCAGATATATAATTTGCAAATATTTTTTCTTATTCTGTGGGTTGTCTTTTCATTTTCTTGAAAATGTCCTTTGATACTTAAAAGGTTTTTTTGATGAAGTCCAATTTATCTGTTTTTTCTTTGTTTGTTTGTTCTTTTGGCATAATATCTGAGAAACAGTTGCCTAAACCAAGGTCATGAAGATTTATTCCTAATTTTCCTTTAATAATTATATAGTTTTAGTTCTTACATTGAGGTCTTTGATCCATTTTAAGTTAATTTTTGTGTATGGTATGAGTTAGGGGACCAACTTCATTGTTTTGCATGTGGATATCAAATTGTTCCAGTGACATTTATTGAAAAGACTATTCCGATTGAACGATCTTGGCTCCCTTGTTGAGAATCAGTTGACCATAGATGTATGGGTTTGTTTCTGAACTCTCAATTCTATTCCCTTGACCTGTATGTCTATCCTTATGCCAATATCTCACTGTCATTATAACTGTAGCTTTGTAGTAAGTTTGAAATCAGGATATCTGAATTGGATAAGAGGTCTCTGATACCTCCTTAGTTCCTATTGGCATATTTTAAAGACTAGCTGTATTTATTTTATTCTATTTATTTTTAACTTTTAGGTTCAGGGGTACATGTTCAGGTTTGTTACATAGGTAAACTTGTGTTGGGGGGTTCATTGTGCAGATTATTTCATCACTCAGGTATTAAGCCTAGTATCCATTAGTTGTTTTCCTGATCCTCTCCCTCTTCCCACCCCCCAACCTCTGAAAGGCCACAGCATGTGTGTTGTTCCCCTCTATGTGTTCATGTGTTCTCATCATTTAGTTCCTACTTTTTTTTTTTTTTTTTTCCTGAGACGGAGTCTTGCTCTGTCACCCAGGCTGGAGTGCAGTGGTGCCATCTCGGCTCACTGCAACCTCCGCCTCCTGGGTTCAAGCGATTCTTCTGCCTCAGCCTCCTGCGTAGCTGGGACTACAGGCATGTGCCCTGCTAATTTTTTGTATTTTTAGTAGAGACAGGGTTTCATCATATTAGCCAGGATGGTCTTGATGTCCTGACCTTGTGATCTGCCTGCCTTGGCCTCCCAAAGTGCTGGAATTACAGGAGTTCCCACTTTTTAGTGAGAACATGTGGTATTTGGTTTTCTGTTCCTGTGTTAGTTTGCTAAGGATAATGGCCTCCAACTGTATCCATGTCCCTGCAAAGGACATGATCTTGTTCTTTCTTACACTTGCGTATTATTCAGTGGGATTATGTGTACTACATTTTCTTTATTCAGTCTATCATTGATGGGGATTTAGGTTGATTCCATGTCTTTGCTATTGTGAATAGTGCTGCAGTGAACATGTGTGCATGGGTCTTTATAATAGAACAATTTATATTCCTTTGGATATATACCCAGTAATGGGATTGCTGGGTTGAATGGTATTTTTGACATTAGGACTTTGAGGAATCACCACACTGTCTTCCACTCTGGTTGAACTAATTTACACTCCCACCAGCAATGTATTTTATCCAGAACCTCAAAAACTAGGTATATTTAAAGTCTTTATCTGAAATGTAATTATATGTTGTTAAGAGTATTGTACATAGAAAATGGATGTTTATCCAGAATAAATAAATGTGTCCCCCTCCCAATAAAAGACCTAGTAAGGTTCTAAAATCAGTTGGGATAAATCAAAAGTATACCTCAGTTGAACAAATCTGGAAACTTCTGAGATTTAATGCACATAAAATAATCTTAAATATTTTGTTTCTGCATTTTGAATTTTATTAAAAATATTTTTATTAGAAACATTTTATAATAATACTTGCATTTGGAAACTTCTTAAATGTTCTTTTATTTTTTTCTTAAAGACAGTTTCATGAAAGCACATAGTATTTAGATTGTAGAAATTTTCTAAGCACACATATTTTAAAGACAGTAATGTATAACTGTTATATACTTATAGTTAATATATTAATTCACTAATCCTTTGAACACATTTTGGTGTTTTTTTTAGGAACTTGGGAGATAGTAGTGAACTAAAACAGACAAATGCTTCTTACCTTCCAGAGAATATATTCTAATTAGGAGGTGCAGACAACAAATGAGATAAATAGTATTAGAAATTGTAGGTGACTTGAGAAAGTGAAAATGAATATATTTTTAATTTTTGTGGCCATAAAAAGTGATAGTTGAGCTTGAAAGGGATGAGGAAGTTAGTGCTGCGTATGTTTAGAGGAAAGGCAGTCTAGAATGACATAATAGTAAGTATGGTACAAATTATAAGGCCCTGTGGTGGGAGCATGCTTGAAATGTTGGAAGAAAAGTGATGAACCCAGTGTATGGCCAGAGCAGAGCAAGTGAGCATGGAGCAGAGAAGCAAAAAATGGTAAGAGACAGGGTTGGAGAGTGAGACTGTAAAGAACTTTTTGGGTCATTGTAAGGAGTTTGGCATTTATTTGGAGCAAAACAGGAAGTATTAAAATGTTTTGACCAAAAAAAAAAAAATGACATGATCTTACTCACATTTTAACACATTTTAAAAGGCTTACTTTGATAGTTTTGTTGAGATACATTAGTGGAGGTATGAAAAGAATGGAAACTGGAAGATTAGTTATGAAGAAATAATTTATGTGAGAGATACCTGGTGAGTTAGGCTAAGGTAATTGTGGTGGAGGTGGTGAGATGTCATCTCTGTGGATATATCTTAAAAGTGGGATAAAAGAGATTTTCTGATGGAATATATGTAGAATATGAGAGAAAAATATTACTCCAAGATTTTTGGCCTGAGGCAAACTGGAAGAATGGTAAGTTGCCATTAACTGCTATGGGTAAGACTGCGGATGGAGCAATTTCCGTGTAAAGGTCTGAAATTCACTTTTGGACTTGTTAAGTTTGAGATAAATCAAAATACAAGTATACTGAAGCTTAGATATAAATAAGGCTGTGCTTTTAATTTTGTGCTGTGGTAGTGTTGTGATATAGTTTATCTTAGAATAGTAAATCCTCCTTGGGTGGGCAAAGTTGGACTTGCCTTACGTTTGGAGTAGGTCAGATGACTATACCTGATTAGTGATGCTATTGCTTTTTAGCAGTACAGGAGAAAGAAGCACACTTCGCAAAGGGAAGTTCATATATTAGTCCATGGCTTCTGGAAATTTGTTTGCAAGAAACCATGGAGGATCTCAAATAGTTTTGTTCATTAACCTTCAAGTTTTCAAGAATTAGTGGGGTGTGGTGGCTCACACTTGTAATCCCAGTACTTTGGGAGGCTGAGACAGGCAGATTCCTTGAGTCTAGGAGTTCAAGACTAGACTGGGAAACATGGTGAAACCCTGTCTCTACAAAAAATAAAAAAAAATTAGCTGGATGTGGTGGTATGTGCCTTTAGTCCCAGCTAGTTGTGAGGCTGAGGTGGGAGGATCGCTTGAACCTAGGAAGTTGAGGCTGCAGTGAGCCGTGATCAATCACACCACTGCACTCCAGCCTGAGGAACAGAATGAGACCGTCTCAAATACATACACACATACATGCATACATACATACCAGTGGGAATCTGAAAAACAGGTGAATGAAGCTTTATACCCTCAACTTTTTTCTCTGAATTAACATTCCTTCTTTAAAAATTTCTTCTCTGCAAGGTTGTTCTGGTGATTTCCATATCACCAAATTTCATTACTATTTCACCATCATTGCCTCTAGTTTACATCTTCAGTTCTCTTCAATTTGTATAAAGCATTATCTTCTTTACTATCTGTTAATCTTTATATAATTATGTCTGGTCCTTTGTCTTTTATAATTTATCCTCTTCAGAAATTTTCATGTTCCAATCACCATTTTAAGTGAGACCTTCTATGTGAATATACATTCTTTTTTTTTTTTTTTTTTTGAGACAGAGTTTTACTCTTGTTGCCCAGGCTGGAGTGCAATGGCGTGATCTCAGCTCACCGCAACCTCCGCCTCCCAGGTTCAAGCACTTCGCCTGCTTCAGCCTCCTGAGTAGCTAGGATTACAGGCATGCACTACGAAGCCCAGCTAATTTTGTATTTTTAGTAGAGACAGGGTTTCTCCATTTTGGTCAGGCTGGTCTCGAACTCCCGACCTCAGGTGATCTGCCCACCTCAGCCTCCCAAAGTGCTGGGATTACAGGCATTAGCCACCGTGCCTGGCCATATGCTTTCTATTTTTTTTTTTCTTTTTTGAGACGGGATCTCCCTCTGTTGCCCAGGCTGTAGTGCAGTGGCGTGATCTCGGCTTACTGCAAGCTTCGCCTCCCAGGTTCACGCCATTCTCCTCCCTCAGCCTTCCGAGTAGCTGGGACTACAGGCACCTGCCACCACGCCCGGCTAACTTTTTTGTATTTTTAGTAAAGACGGGGTTTCACCATGTTAGCCAGGATGGTCTCGATCTCCTGACCTCGTGATCCTCCTGCCTTGGCCTCCCAAAGTGCTGGGATTACAGGCGTGAGCCACGGCGCCTGGCCACTTTCTATTTTAAGAAAAACTAAACTCTCTTTTCATTTTTTAAACCATTATTTTACTTTAATATTTTTAATTTTTTTGGTACATAGTAGGTGTATATATTTGTGGGGAGCATGAGGTGTTTTGATAGAGGCATGCAATGTGAAATAAGTTGTATTAGTCCGTTCTCATGTTGTTATGAAGAAATACCTGAGACTGGGTGTATTAGTCTGTTTTCATGCTGCTGATAAAGACATACCTGAGGTGGGGCAATTTACAAAAGAAAGAGGTTTATTGGACTTACAGTTCCATGTGGCTGGGGAGGCCTCACAATCCTGGTGGAAGGTGAAAGGCCCATCTCACATGGGTAGACAAGAGAAGAGAGCTTATGCAGGGAAACTGCCCTTTTTAAAACCATCAGATCTCTTGAGACTTATTCTCTATCAGGAGAACAACACGAGAAAGACCTGCCCCCATGATTCAATTACCTCCTACTGGGTGCCTCCCACAACATGTGGGAATTCAAGATGAGATTTGGGTGGGGACATAGCCAAACCATATCACTGGGTAATTTATAAAGACAAGTGGTTTAATTGACTCACAGTTCCACTTTGCTGGTGAAGCCTCAGGAAACTTGCAATCATGGTGGAAGGCATCTCTTCACAGGGTAGCAGGAGAGAGAATGAGTGCCCGCAGGGGAAATGCCTGTCACTCATTCTCTTATAAAACAGACACCTATTAAAACCATCAGATCTCCTGAGACTCATTAGCACAGGAACAGCAAGGGGTAAACCGCTCCCATGATCCAATGATTTCCACTTGGTCCCACACTCGACACGTGGGGATTATTACAATTCAGGGTGAGATTTGGGTGGGGACATACAGCCAAACCATATCATAAACACATATGAATGGGGTCTCCATCCCCTCAAGTATTTATCCATTGAGTTGCAAACAATCCAATTACACTCTTTAAGTTATTTTAAAATGAAATGACTTATAATTTTGTAATTTAAGCATCATAACTGGCAAATTCTTCTATATAATGGAAAAGAAAACTGTCAACTAATAGTATATTTGTATTTATGTCTTGTTTAATCTTTGAATCAGTAAATATGTGATGGAAAATAATTCTTCTAATTAATATCACCACATTTTGTAATGGGGAATTATGATACTTTTTGAACTGATTCTTTTTGTTTTACTAAAGTTACTATATTTTTAATGGAAATGTTTTGTTTCTTAGGGGAAAAAATAGGTTAACAATGTAGTACCAATATGCAGTGAATCCAGCTGGGCCAGATTGAAAAAAGTGCTATAGCACAGACTAGTGGGAAAACTTAATAACTGCAGAAATGTTCCGTTGCCTTAATCTTGTAGGATATACCCACTGTTTTAACAGCTGTCTTAAAAAAAAATTACTTGGAGGAATTTAAGCTTAGAATGCAATTCTGAATTAAAATAAGATTTTTAAATTGTATATTTATTATGAAGGCAGCAATGACCTATTCTGATAATAATCAATAAACAATCAAATGCTTCCCAATGACTAATTTACTTTGGAAACCACTTCCTAGTTTTTTGATAAAATTTCATTTAGAACAGAACATTTATAAAATGAATTGGTTAACATTTATTTAATCACCTGATCCTTTTATTCCCACTACTTCACAAAAAAGGCCTGAAAATAAGCTATATTGTATTTGTAAAATTATATTTGTGTGAAAATTTAGTAATTCTCAATTAACTAATGTATTTATGTCAAATGCACATTTACTTCCAGTGTGATTATCAGTATCAATAAATATTTCCATTAGGTTCAATTAACCTTCCTTTGTGCCTAGTTATACATACCCATTCCTAGTTATACACACCCATCTCCTACTGTTTTTCCTTACCTTTCATTTTAAAATTTTGAAATATTTCAAATATATCGAAAAGTTTAGAGAGTAATACCAATTATATGTATGTTAACATTTTGCTATAGTATTTGTTTTGTATTTTTTTAGTACAGCAATTATTTTGAATACTTATTCCATCCATGTTTTTATTTGTATAGTTTATGCTTATAGACTAGTAAACCATATATATTACTGTTTTATAAGGTTTTTAGTTTTATATTATGTTATCATACTGTATGTTTTTCCATATTTTGAGAGTTGTCTCAAAATTTAGATTTGTCTAAATCTAATTCCTTTTGAATGTTGAATATAATTCTGTTGCATGAATATGCTACAGTTTATGCATTGTCATGCTGATGTAGGTTATCTAATTTTTTTTGTAAAATTGACAGTGTTCAATGAACATCTCTGTTAATGGCTTCTTGTGGTTGCTTGAGAATTTTTCTAGGGTAGAAGTAAGATTTCTAGATCATAAAGTATAGATAGCTGTTTTCAGTTTCATTAGATACTGTAGAATGGCTCTCTAAACTGGTAGAAATAATTTACATTCCTGAGGGGAATGTTTGCATTGGTTGCTTCACTTCTTCTCCAGTTTTTGGTGTTGTTAAAATTATAAATGTTGCCAAACTGATGAGTGTGAAATGTTAACTCATTGATTTAATTTTGCATTTTCTGACTGATGATATTAAGCACCTATTTATTAAGCACCTGTATATAGTCCAGCTGGGCTTCTCTGTGGAATTACATACTTATTCCTTGACCTATGTAGTCTTTTTCTTATTAAACTATGGGAATTCTTTATATACTCAAAATGAGTATCATTTGTTAACTCTATATTGCAATAAAACTCCTCCCAGATTTTGAGAGAAGTTTTTTACTCTTTTTACTTCATCTTATTATTTTACTATTCACAAGTGTTAAAAAATCTTAATGTAATCAAAAATTACAGTTTATTGTAGTTTGTGCTTTTTGTATCTGAGTCAAGAAATCTTCTGTTTTCTTTATTTCATAATGATTTTCTGGGCATTGTTTTCTAAAAGTTTTGAAGTTTTGCGTTTCATGTTTCAGTGTTTAATCCATTTTGAATCGATTTTTGTATACGGTGTGAAGTCAGAATCTCTGTTTTTTCCTAAAATGGGACAACCAGTTGTCCCAGCCATATGAATTTGATAGTGCGTTTTTTCTCCACTGATTTGTAAGATCAACACTGACGTATATGAGAGTCTGCTTCTGGAGCTTCTATTATGTTTCATGTTCTAGTTAGCATCTCTCAACTAATCCCACACCATCTTAATTTCTGTCACTTTACAATAAGAAGCACAAGTCCACCTTAAACTGCTATCTCTTGAGAGCTATCATGATTCTTCTTATCTTTGGTTCTTTCATGATTATTTTATAATCAGCTTGATAAAATCCATGGAAAACATGATAGGAGTTTTGATTAAAATTGTATTGAATTTTATAGATTTAATTTGGGCAGACTGACATCCTTTTAGTATTTCTTCTAGTCATGCCAAAATAGTAAATCTCTCCACTTACGTAAGTCCTCTTTCAGGGCTTTCAATGAAGTTTTATAGTTTTAATGTTTTTTTTTTATTGTTATTATTCTTTAAGTTCTAGGGTACGTGTGCACAACGTGCAGGTTTGTTACATAGGTATACATGTGCCGTGTTGGTTTGCTGCACCCAAACTCGTCATTTACATTAGGTATTTCTGCTAATGCTTTCCCTCGCCCTACCCCCAACCCGCTGACAGGCCCTGTGGTGTGATGTTCCCCGCCCTGTGTCCAAGTGTTCTCATTGTTCAATTCCCACCTGTGGGTGAGAACATGCGGTGTTTGGTTTTCTGCCCTGGGGATAGTTTGCTCAGAATGATGGGTTCTAGCTGCATCCATGTCCCTGCAAAGGACATGAACTCATCCTTTTTATGGCTGCATAGTATTCCATGGTGTATATGTGCCACATTTTCTTAATCCAGGCTATCAGTGATGGACATTTGGGTTGGTTCCAGGTCTTTGCTATTGTGAGTAGTGCCACAATAAACATACGTGTGCGTGTGTCTTTATAGCAGCATGATTTATAATCCTTTGGGTATATACCCAGTAATGGGATGGCTGGCTCAAATGGTAATTCCAGTTATAGATCCTTGAGGAATCACCACACTGTCTTCCACAAGGTTGAACTAGTTTACAGTCCCATCAACGTGTAAAAGCGTTCCTATTTCTCCACATCCTCTCCATCACCTGTTGTTTCCTGACTTTTTAATGATCACCATTCTAACTGGTGTGAGATGGTATCTCACTGTGGTTTTGATTTGCATTTCTCTGACGGCTAGTGACGATGAGCATTTTTTCATGTGTCTATTGGCTGCACAAATGTCTTCTTTTGAGAAGTGTCTGTTCATTTCCTTTGCCCACTTTTTGATGGGGTTGTTTGGTTTTTTTCTTGTAAATTTGTTAAAGTACTTTGTAGATTCCGGATATCAGCCCTTTGTCAGAAGGGTAGATTATAAAACTTTTCTCCCATTCTGTAGGTTGCCTCTTCACTCTGATGGTGGTTTCTTTTGCTGTGCAGAAGCTCTTTAGTTTAATTAGATCCCATTAGTCTATTTTGGCTTTTGTTGCCATTGCCTTTGGTGTTTTAGTCATGAAGTCCTTGCCCATGCCTATGTCCTGAATGGTATTGCCTAGGTTTTCTTCTAGGGTTTTTATGGTTTTAGGTCTAACATTTAAGTCTTTAATCCATCATGAATTAATTTTTGTATAAGGTGTAAGGAAGGGATCCAGTTTCAGCTTTCTATATATGGCTAGCCAGTTTTGCCAGCACAATTTATTAAATAGGGAATTTTTTCCCCATTTCTTGTTTTTGTTCTGTTTGTCAAAGATCAGATGGTTGTAGATGTGTGGTATTATTTCTGAGGGTGCTGTTCTGTTCCATTGGTCTATATCTCTGTTTTGGTGCCAGTACCATGCTGTTTTGGTTACTGTATCCTTGTAGTATAGTTTGAAGTCAGGTAGTGTGATGCCTCCAGCTTTGTTCTTTTGGCTTAAGATTGTCTTGGCAATACAGGCTCTTTTTTGGTTCCATATGAAGTTTAAAGTATTTTTTTTTTCAATTCTGTAAAGAAAGTCATTGGTAGCTTCAAGGAGATGGCATTGGATGTATAAATTACCTTGGGCAGTATGGCCATTTTCACAATATTGATTCTTCCTATCCATGAGCATGGAATGTTCTTCCATTTGTTTATGTCCTCTTTTATTTCGTTGAGCAGTGGTTTGTAGTTCTCCTTGAAGAGGTCCTTCACATCCCTTGTAAGTTGGATTCCTAGGTATTTTATTCTCTTTGAAGCAATTGTGAATGGGAGTTCACTCATGATTTGGCTCTCTGTTTGTCTGTTATTGGTGTATAGGAATGCTTGTGATTTTTGCACATTGATTTTGTGTCCTGAGACTTTGCTGAAGTTGCTTATCAGCTTAAGGAGATTTGAGGCTGACATGATGGGGTTTTCTAAATATACAATCATGTCATCTGCAAACAGGGACAATTTGACTTCCTCTTTTCCTAATTGAATACCATTTATTTCTTTCTCCTGCCTGATTGCCCTGGCCAGAACTTCCAACACTATGTTGAGTAGGAGTGATGAGAGAGGTCATCCTTGTCTTGTGCAAGTTTTCAAAGGGAATGCTTCCAGTTTTTGCCCATTCAGTATGATATTGGCTGTGGGTTTGTCAGCTGTTATTATTTTGAGATACATTCCATCAATA
The DNA here is from genome assembly GCF_028885655.2 of Pongo abelii. Lineage (NCBI taxonomy): Eukaryota > Metazoa > Chordata > Mammalia > Primates > Hominidae > Pongo > Pongo abelii. The sequence goes on from NC_071992.2 coordinate 119,746,213, forward strand.
CGTAGTTTATTTAGATTTTTTAGCATGAAGTGCTGTTGAATTTTGTCAAAGACCTTTTCTGCTTCTATTGAGATAATCATGTGGTTTTTGTCGTTGCTTCTGTTTATGTAGTGGATTATGTTTATTGATTTGTGTATGTTAAACCAGCCTTACATCCCAGGGATGAAGCCAACTTGATCATGGTGGATAAGCTTTTTGATGTGCTGCTGGATTCAGTTTGCCAGTGTTTTATTGAGGATTTTCACATCTATGTTCATCAGGGATATTGGTCTGAAATTCTCTTTTTTGTTGTGTCTCTGTCAGGCTTTGGTATTAGGATGATGCTGGCCTCATGAAATAAGTTAGGGAGGATTCCCTCTTTCTATTGATTGGAATAGTTTCAGAAGGAATGGTACCAGCTCATCTTTGTACCTCTGGTAGAATTTGGCTGTGAATCCTGGACTTTTTTTGGTTAGTAGGCTATTAGTTATTGCCTCAATTTCAGAGCCTGTTATTGGTCTATTCAGGGATTCAACTTCTTCCTGGTTTAGTCTTGGGAGGGTGTATGTGTCCAGGAATTTATTCATTTCTTCTCGATTTTCTAGTGTATTTGTGTTGAAGTGTTTATAGTATTCTTTCATGGTAGTTTGTATTTCTGTGAGATCGGTGGTGATATCCCCTTTCTCATTTTTTATTGCGTCTATTTGATTCTTCTCTGTTTTCTTCTTTATTAGTCTTGCTAGCGGTCTATCAATTTTGTTGATCTTTTAAAAAAACCAGCTCCTGGATTCATTGATTTTTTGAAGGGTTTTTTGTGTCTCTATCTCCTTCAGTTCTGCTCTGATCTTGGTTATTTCTTGCCTTCTGCTAGCTTTTGAATGTGTTTGCTCTTGCTACTCTAGTTCTTTTAATTGTGATGTTAGGGTGTCAATTTTAGATCTTTCCTGCTTTCTCTTGTAGGCATTTAGTGCTATAAATTTCCCTCTACACACTGCTTTAAGTGTGCCCCAGAGATTCTGGTACGTTGTTTCTTTGTTCTTCTTGGTTTCAAAGAACATCTTTATTTCTGCCTTCATTTTATTATGTACCCAGTAGTCATTCAGGAGCAGGTTGTTCAGTTTCCATGTAGGTGAGCGGTTTTGAGTTTCTTAATCCTGAGTTCTAATTTGATTGCACTGTGGTCTGAGAGACAGTTTGTTATAATTTCTGTTCTTTTACATTTTCTGAGGAGTGCTTTACTTCCAATGATGTTGTCAGTTTTAGAATAAGTGTGATGTGGTGCTGAGAAGAATGTATATTCTGTTGATTTGGGGTGGAGAGTTCTGTAGATGTCTATTAAGTCTGCTTGGTGCAGAGCTGAGTTCAATTCCTGGATATCCTTGTTAACTTTCTGTCTCGTTGATCTGTCTCTTGTTGACAGTGGGGTGTTAAAGTCTCCCATTATTATTGTGTGGGAGTCTAAGTCTCTTTGTAGGTCTCTAAGGACTTGCTTTATGAATCTGGGTGATCTTGTATTGAGTATACATATATATTTAGGATAGTTAGCTCTTCTTGTTGAATTGATCCCTTTACCATTATGTAATGGCCTTGTTTGTCTCTTTTGATCTTTGTGGGTTTAAAGTCTGTTTTATCAGAGACTAGAATTATAACCCCTGCTTTTTTTTTGCTTTCCACCTGCTTGGTAGATCTTCCTCTATCCCTTTATCTTGAGCCTATATGTGTCTCTGCACGTGAGATGGGTCTCCTGAATACAGCACACTGATGGGTCTTGACTCTTTATCCAATTTGCCAGTCTGTGTCTTTTAATTGGGGCCTTTAGCCCGTTTTACATTTAAGGTTAATATTGTTATGTGTGAATTTGATCCTGCCATTATGATCCTAGCTGGTTATTTTGCCTGTTAGTTTATGCAGTTCCTTCATAGTTTCCATGGTCTTTTCAATTTGGTATGTTTTTGCAGTGGCTGGTACCAGTTGTTCCTTTCCATGTTTAGTGCTACCTTCAAGAGCTCTTGTAGGACAGGCCCTGGTGGTGACAAAATCTCTCAGCATTTCTTGTGTGTAAAGAATTTTATTTCTGCTTCACTTATAAAGCTTAGTTTGACTGGATATGAAATTCTGGGTTGGAAAATCTTTTCTTTATGAATGTTGAATATTGGCCCCCACTCTGTTTTGGCTTGTAGGGTTTCTGCCGAGATATCCATTGTTATTCTCATGGGCTTCCCTTTGTGGGTAACCCACCTTTTCTCTCTGGCTGCCCTTAATATTTTTTCCTTCATTTCAACCTTGGTGTATCTGACGATTATGTGTCTTGGGGTTGCTCTTCTCAAGGAGTATCTTTGTGGTATTCTTTATATTTCCTGAATTTGAATGTTGGCCTGCCTTGCTAGGCTGGGGAAGTTCTCCTGGATAATATCCTGAAGTGTATTTTCCAGCTTGGTTCTATTCTCCCCATCACTTTCAGGTACACCAATCAAACATAGATTTGGTCTTTTCACATTGTCCTTTACTTCTTGCAGGCTTTGTTCATTTTCACTCTTTTTTTCTCTAATCTTGTTTTCTTGTTTTATTTCATTGAGTTGATCTTCAATCTCTGATATCCTTTATTCCACTTGATCAATTCAGCTAATCATACTTGTGTATGCTTCACAAGGTTCTCGTGATGTGTTTTTCAGCTCTATCAGTTCATTTATGTTCTTCTCTAAACTGATTATTCTATTTAGCAATTCATCTAACCTTTTCTCAGTGTTCTTAGCTTCCTTGCATTGGGTTAGGACATGTTCCTTTAGCTTGGAGTAGTTTGTTATTACTGACCTTCTGAAGCCTACTTCTGTCAACTCATCAAAGTCATTCTCTGTCCAGCTTTGTTCCATTGCTGGCAAGTGGCTGCGATCCCTTGGAGGCGAAGAGGTGCTCTGGTTTTCAGAATTTTCAGCTTTTCTACTCTGGTTTCTCCCCATCTTTGTGGTTTTATCTACGTTTGATCTTTGATGTTGGTGTCTTCCAGATGGGGTTTTGGTGTGGATGTGCTTTTTGTTGATGTTGATGTTACTCCTTTCTGTTTGTTAGTTTTCCTACTAACAGTCAGGTCCCTCATCTGCAGATCTGTTGCAGTTTGCTGGAGGCCCACTCCATACCCTGTTTGCCTGGGTATCACCAGCAGAGGCTCAGTTGGAATTGTAGAAATCACCCGTCTTCTGCCTTGATCCCACTGGGAGCTGCAGACCGGAGCCGTTCCTAGTCGGCCATCTTGGAATGGATCCTTGGGAGAGTTTTGTTTTTGTTTTTTTTAATTTGCAGGACTCTTGTATATTATTTTCTTTTCTTCTGTTTTTTTTTTTTCTTAAGACAGGTCTCACTTTGTCACCCAGGCTGGAGTGCAGTGGCACATCTTGGCTCACTGCAGCGTTGACCTGCTGGGCTCAAGTGATCCTCCTGTCTCAGTCCCCCAAGTAGCTGGGGTGGGTCATGCCACTATGCCCAGCTAATTTTTTAATTTTTTGTAGAGACGGGGTTTTGCCATGTTGCCCAGGCTGGTCTCAAACTCGAGTGCAAGCAGTCTTCCCACTCAGCCTTCCAAAGTGCTAGGACTATAGGCATAGCCATTGTGCCCAGCCTGTTATTTTTCTTTATGACAGACTTCTTTAAAAATTTTATTTAATGTTTTGTAATTGGTTATAGGTGGTGTATAGAAATGCTGTTTATTTTGCTTAATCATGATTTGATCCAGGAAACTTACTGAGCTCCCTTACTACTCAATATTTTGGCTGTAGATTTTTAGATTTTCTATCATAATCAAATGGCATTGCCAATCAAATAGTGTTCAAATAAGGACAGTTTTATTTCATCCTTTCTCGTATGTGTGTGTGTGTCTGTGTGTGTGTGTGTGTGAAAGAGAGAGAGAGACAGAGAGAGATATTCAGGAGAGATTTACTTCGCTAGTATCTCCAATACAGTGTAGAACAGAGGTGGTGATACTGGGAATCCTTAGCTAATTTCTTACTTTAAAAGGAATGCTCTTACCTTTGATTCTTAAATATAAAATAGGATATAGAGGTTTTTTAGATATCCTTTATTAGGTTAAACCATTGCTAATTTTTATAATATTTAGTTTGCTAGATTTTATATTGTTTTCACACAAATGAATCTTGCATTTTATGAATGCTGAATGGTTTTTCTGTATGTATTGATAATGTCATTTTATGTCTATTTTAATTAATTAATTTGATGAATTTGATTAATTTGATGAATTGAACTATTCTTGCATCTTTGGTGTAATCTCCCCTTTGTCATGGTAAGTTCGTCTTTGTTCATTTCTTTCTCATATATATTTGCTGTATAAAATTAAGGATTTGGTTCACATTGTTAAGATGTATGCATTCATTTCCACTTGTACTATTGGGCTATAATTTTACTTTAATTTTGTCTATGGTAGGCAGAAAAATGGCACCTCTAAAGATAACCATGTCTTAATTCCTGAAACCTATGAATGTTATCTTATATGGCCCCCGACTCTTCCCTTTCCTCAAAAAAGATGCAGATGTGATACAGTAAATATCTTGAGATAGGGAGATTATGCCGGTTGGCCCTAAATGCAATCCCTTGTATCATCAGTGCATATGCATCTGTGCACAAACACAGAAGAGAAGGCAATGTGAAGATTTAACAGAGAGAGTTCGAAGATGCTGTTCTTGAATATTGGATTGATGTGGCCACAAGCCAAGGAATGATGATACTCACTAGAAGCTGATTGCCAGAGGAGACAAGGAACTGGTTTTCCCTAGAGCCTTCTGAAGGATCATGGCCCTGTTGACATCTTGATTTTGGTCAGGTGATACTGAAATTGGACTTCTGGTCCCAGAGCTGTGAGGGAATACATTTCTTGTTGTTTTAAGACACCAGTTTGGGGTAATGTGTAATTTGAGTCATGGAAGTTTCCATTTTTCCCCCTTCTATAATATTTTTTTTTTCTTTTATTATTATTATTATTATTATACTTTAGGTTTTATGGTACATGTGCGCAATGTGCAGGTAAGTTACATATGTATACATGTGCCATGCTGGTGCGCTGCACCCACCAACTCGTCATCTAGCATTAGGTATATCTCCCAATGCTATCCTTCCCCCCTCCCCCTCCCCCACAACAGTCCCCGAAGTGTGATGTTCCCCTTCCTGTGTCCATGTGTTCTCATTGTTCAATTCCCACCTATGAGTGAGAATATGCAGTGTTTGGTTTTTTGTTCTTGCGATAGTTTACTGAGAATGATGATTTCCAATTTCATCCATGTCCCTACAAAGGACATGAACTCATCCTTTTTTATGGCTGCATAGTATTCCATGGTGTATATGTGCCACATTTTCTTAATCCAGTCTATCATTGTTGGACATTTGGGTTGGTTCCAAGTCTTTGCTATTGTGAATAATGCGGCAATAAACATACGTGTGCATGTGTCTTTATAGCAGCATGATTTATAATCCTTTGGGTATATACCCAGTAATGGGATGGCTGGGTCAAATGGAATTTCTAGTTCTAGATCCCTGAGGAATCGCCACACTGACTTCCACAAGGGTTGAACTAGTTTACAGTCCCACCAACAGTGTAAAAGTGTTCCTATTTCTCCACATCCTCTCCAGCACCTGTTGTTTCCTGACTTTTTAATGATTGCCATTCTAACTGGTGTGAGATGGTATCTCATTGTGGTTTTGATTTGCATTTCTCTGATGGCCAGTGATGGTGAGCATTTTTTCATGTGTTTTTTGGCTGCATAAATGTCTTCTTTTGAGAAGTGTCTGTTCATGTCCTTCGCCCACTTTTTGATGGGGTTGTTTGTTTTTTTCTTGTAAATTTGTTGGAGTTCATTGTAGATTCTGGATATTAGCCCTTTGTCAGATGAGTAGGTTGCGAAAATTTTCTCCCATTTTGTAGGTTGCCTGTTCACTCTGATGGTAGTTTCTTTTGCTGTGCAGAAGCTCTTGAGTTTAATTAGATCCCATTTGTCAATTTTGGCTTTTGTTGCTATTGCTTTTGGTGTTTTAGACATGAAGTCCTTGCCCATGCCTATGTCCTGAATGGTAATGCCTAGGTTTTCTTCTAGGGTTTTTATGGTTTTAGGTCTAACGTTTAAGTCTTTAATCCATCTTGAATTGATTTTTGTATAAGGTGTAAGGAAGGGATCCAGTTTCAGCTTTCTACATATGGCTAGCCAGTTTTCCCAGCACCATTTATTAAATAGGGAATCCTTTCCCCATTGCTTGTTTTTCTCAGGTTTGTCAAAGATCAGATAGTTGTAGATATGTGGCATTATTTCTGATGGCTCTGTTCTGTTCCATTGATCTATATCTCTGTTTTGGTACCAGTACCATGCTGTTTTGGTTACTGTAGCCTTGTAGTATAGTTTGAAGTCAGGTAGTGTGATGCCTCCAGCTTTGTTCTTTTGGCTTAGGATTGACTTGGCGATGCGGGCTCTTTTTTGGTTCCATATGAACTTTAAAGTAGTTTTTTCCAATTCTGTGAAGAAAGTCATTGGTAGCTTGATGGGGATGGCATTGAATCTGTAATCTATAATATTTTAGAATAAGTTTTAGATAGCTATTCCTTCAGTGTTTGGGAGAAGTCAACTGTGAAACCATCTAGGACCTCCTGTCTTTCTCTTCTTCTCTTTCTTCCTTCCTCTTTCCTCTGAACTTACTTCTTCCTTATTAATAATTTCATGATTGCCTTCATGCAGTCTCTGGGATCTCCAGTTCAGAACCAGATATTCATTAATGAGCTGTGGTCTTGCCTCAGTCTTGGTATTGAGTGATATTGCAAATTAATATATTAGTGATATTTTACATTAGTGATCTTATAAATTCATATATACAAACCAAGTCTGTGGAGGCTTTGTTCAGTGTCAGAGTTACAAGTGTGTCCCACTTGCCCAAGCCTACAGCTTCTAGGAAGCTGTACGTTGAGAAGATTTCCACAGCATTTTTTTCAGCTTTTGTTTATTAATGAAGACGTGAACATGAATTTCAGTTTCTCATTTTACATGCAGCACTTCTAGTTCTGTTAAACCACAAGACCTGTGCTCTTATTCACTGGTACCTGCTTTTTGGCTGGGGACATAGTAGGCCTGAGGCTTTAGCTCTGCTAATTTCCTTTCATTTTTTAAAATTTTTATTTATTCATTTATAAGTTAAAATTCTGGGTGTAGAAACAACAGTCTTTCTATTGAAAGACATGTCTGCTTTTAGCAGAAAAAAGGTTAAAAGTTTAGATTTATATCATGGCATAAAACAAATTACTTACATAAGTAGAGATAAAAATAGAGTTTGGGAAAAGTAATAGAGAGGGTTAAAAGTTTAAATTTAGACAAAGTGGTAAAACTCACTATAATTTTAATTATTATTTATCTGAGGCTTGAAGTGCAAGTTACATTGCATTTCTTTGCAATTTTGTATTTTGTTTTGGTGAATAATAATGTAGATATCTAAAATTTTTAGTAATACAAACTTCATGGCATAATATATGATTGGATTTTCAGCTTGTCTTGTTTTTATTATCATTTCCTGTCTTTTAATTAATATTTGGCATTTAAAATTGTCAAAACTTGGAACATGTACTCATCATACTAATTATGAAGCTGTTAAAATTTCTACTTAATTATCTGATTGTTTCAGTTTTCTGATTTAACCAGCTATTTATTGTAAGTTTACAGAAATTAATACTTAGTAATTTTATCCATCCCAGTTCTCTTAATTTGTTTGAGTTTCATTTGCTATTTCTTTGGAGCATACCCACATACTGAATGAATCCCTCAATAATTCTGATATGGCCATCTGTTTCTTTTCAAAGGAAATAGCTTAATACTAACATGCTTTAAATAGTGTGTTAAAGTTCAACCTTAGCAGCAGTTTCTGTTTTCAGCAGTTCCATGCTTTGTTCCTTATGACTTGCTAAACCATCTGTTTTCTAGTTTCTGATATTTACTCCAAGTCCTTCTACCTTTGATCTGTTGTGCTGTTTCTTTTGAGAGCTATTATCGGTTGATTTTGCTATATTCAAAACTTGCACTTTTAACATTTTTTTTTTTTTTTTTTTTTTGAGACAGGGTCTCACTCTGTTGCCAGGCTGGAGTGCAGTGGCACGATCTCGGCTTACTGCAACCTCTCCCTCCCAGGTTCAAGCAATTCTCCTGCCTCAGCCTCCTGAGTAGCTGAGACTATAGGCAAGTGCCACCACGGCCAGCTAATTTTTGTAATTTTAGTAGAGACGGGGTTTCACCATGTTGGCCAGGATGGTCTCGATCTCTTGACCTCATGATCCTCCCACCTCGGCCTCCCAAAATGCTGGGATTACAGGCGTGAACCACCATGCTTGGCCACTTTTAACATTCTTTAAGTATCAGCCCAGGCTTCCTTTTCCATCTTCTTCAGACTTCCTCCTTCCACCCCACAACTCCTGCCTAAAGCTGGGAAATCAGCCATTTTACCAGAAACCAGAAGCTACCAGGACTTCTCTTTCTCGAGGTGTATCTGGTCCATACTTTGTTCTTAGGCAGATATTAATCTCTGAACTTAGCCGACAATGTTCAAAACACAGTGTAACGCATATATTATATTATAATTGCCTTCCTACTTAGATTCTTTTATCAGTAAGCCGGCATCTTTTTTCTCCTTTGCCATTAAGGCAATGGATGGCTTAATGGATGAAATTGATGAAATGGGAAGACTGAAGCTCATTACTTCAAGCCTGAGGGTATTTGGGGAAAGTGTTAGGTATACAGAAAAGAACAGTCAAGGAAAAGCTTGCTTCTTCTATTCTTCTACATTGTAGGGGAGGAGAAAGAAGACAGGTGAGGCCAGTAGATGATTAGAGGTATGTTCCAGTCTCTTCTTTCCAGGCTTTGACTCAGGACGAGGATGCATTTTTGTTAAATTGAAGGGCATCTTTTACTCTTATTATTATTTGAGATCCATGGAAGGGAATCACCCTTCGGGATGCCCTAGCATCCATCAGGGGCATAGATACTTCAGAATGAACTTAGCAGTGCATCATGATTAAGAAGCCAAGAAGGCCAGGTGCGGTGGCTCACGCCTGTAATCCCAGCACTTTCGGAGGCCAAGGCAGGTGGATCATGAGGTCAGGAGATCGAGACCATCTTGGCTAACACAGTGAAACCCCGTCTCTACTAAAAATACAAAAAATTAGCCAGGCGTGGTGGCGGGCGCCTGTAGTCCCAGCTACTCGGGAGGCTGAGGCAGGAGAATGGCGTGAACCTGGGAGGCGGAGCTTGCAGTGAGCAGAGATTGTGCCACTGCACTCCAGCCTGGGCGACAGAGTGAGACTCAGTCTCAACAAATAAAAGAAAAAAGAAAGGCCAAGAAAAGGCCAGACTTGACTTCCAGAACTGTCCTTTGTTCTAGTGTGGCATGAGCATAACTACATGTCCCAGACATGACACCTATCTATAGTGAGGGGTCCCAGACATGACACCTATCTATAGTGAGGGATGAGATGACTTTGCAGAAGAAGCTGCAGAATAGACAACTTTTGCCATAGTGGAATAGAGGATCATACAGGGACTAAGAATTTGGCAGTGCTGGTGGGAACCGAAGTGAGATCAGGTTTATTGAGAAGTACAAGTCTGTCTAAGTTGAGAAGAATCAGACTGTCAATTGGAAGAGCTGCAGGTTATGTAGCAGCATAAGCCTCACAGAACACCTGAATACTTCCTTGGAGAACAGCTGAAAAAGGAGCAGAAATATCAGAAATAGAGAATTTGTCCAAAGGAGCTATTATTTATTGGACTACAATTTACTGAGCAGCTTTAAAGAAGAATCTGGCAAGTGTGCTGTTGAGAAAAATCAGATCAAAAATAGAGAAATAAATAAGATACCCTTCTTTGTGAGTAAATTTTTCAAAGCCACAGCGATAGCCAACATAGAAGGGTTTGTAACAGCTAAGACTGGGAAATGCTTAAGGTTAAAGCTCTCAGGAGGATGTGCTGTTGCCTCCCCAGAGATTTAATGAAGACCCATCAAACTTTCCTGCTTCAGCCTATGAGTGTGACTATTGCTAGAAATGCTGTGATTACAGTTCATAGTAAATCTGGGAGTTTTGCTGCTTGTATAGGGGCATCAGATGAAGAAAATTTCTGATTTTTGTTTTGTAATCCAGAATCTTAGTATTTACAGATGACAGTATCTCTTAATTGCCTAAGGAATCCTATTAGAAAATGTTAACCTTCTGGGATGTGAGCCAATGTGTCTACTTTCAAAATTCACCATGGCAGTGCTGGGCGAAGGCTTGTAGTTTAGTAGTGCAAGCTACCCTTGAATTCTGCCTTTTTAGAGACACAGACACCATGGATCTGATCATGGGAATGCTTTAGGGTAATGCTCTGGTTGAGCCTGTGGATTTCCAGACCTCTTGCAGATCTCTGCATCCTTGTTTTTTTCCAAACACAATGTGGGCCAGAGGGAAAGATCTTTGGTGGGACTGCATTCCTTTTGTAGCATTTATCATAATTATAACAATATTTATTTGCTTATTGTCTCCCTACTACACTTTATACTCTGTAGCAAAATGTGTATTTGTTGAGTTTTATTCACCAGCTCTTAGCATAGCATTTGGCATATAGTAGCCATTTAGTAAATATTGTATAAGTAAATAAATAATGAATTGGTGTTAATAGTTACTTGCCCATCTGTAAATAAATTGGAATTTTATGATTTCAATTAATTTTTATGGTAAATTATAGCTTCATCTAAGTTTATGTACTAAACTAAATGTAATATTATTCTTTTAGTAGAATGTAGTGAATATGTTATAGTCATTGGTGTGTTCGTACGTGCTAACAACCAGCTCTCTTTTAGAAAAATCTCTGACTTTTGGCATTTTCCAATTTATTTAGTCTAAATACATCCACCACAGCTGATTTCAAGCTAACCCACATTACTTCATGGAATGTGGAGTTAGGGAGAAAGCACACAATTTGTTTTCATGAGTTAGTGAACAACACCGAAGCTCTTTCATATTCATGCCCTAGTAATGTATTGTTCTTCACGTACAAGATTGTGCTAGTAATACACATTGAATAAGCATGTACTTTAAAAAGACTGTGAATTAGTCAAGGTAATGCTATCAATTATAGAAGATAAACTCAAAAAATCTTTAAAGCTCAACTTAGTAGAAGTTTAGTTTTCACCTATGTGAAGTCCACACTGGTGAGCTGATCAGCTGAGTGCTCTCCTCCTAGTGATTATTCAGGTTCCCAGGCACCTTTTTTTCCTGTGGCTTCCTTATCTCCAAGGTCTTGGCTGAACAGCATGAAGATAGCACATGAGAATTTTTAAAAGTTTAATAAAGTGGCACACCCATTCCACTTATAATCCATTGGTAGAATATAATTGTATGGTCATGGCTGCCCATGATAACATGGAAAATGTAGTTTTCTAAGAGGAAAGGAAATAAGTTGTTGAATAGCTAGCCAGAATCTTTCACAATTTTCTATTTATGTAATGGTTACTTGATGAATTTATACTCTTTTACCTTATTTCCTCTGTGACAAATGCACACATATTTATAAGCAGGTTGGCAATGGTTAGAGGTAGAGTCTAGTGAATTCCTTTTTCTGTGCAGTTAGCTGGCTCATAGGAGCTTGGCCTATGGTCTCGTTGGCGTAAGTCTTTAACCTATAATCCCTCCCTTTTTTGAATTACTCTATTTTTTTGTCCCTGTTTAGAAGAAAATCGTAGTATTTTGCAGACCTTTAGATTGCTCTCAATTATTGTATATACCTAATGTAAGTTTTTTTTTTTTTTTTTTTTTTTTTGCTTTACTATTCACTGCAGCTGTTATGGTTATTATTTTTGTGGTTTAAAAAAGATATTTGTATTTTCCTTAGTTTTTTCCCTTCCTTTCCTAACATTCCTAAGAATGTTTATGGAATAAAACATATGGTAGTAAGTGACAAATTTGGGTCATTAGAGATTATTCCATCTCTTAATATTTCTATATTATTTTTAAAATTTTGGCATATTTAGGACTGAAGGTAATAATAATTTATAATTTTGAACTCTGTATGTTTTGTATTCTCAGGTTCTAGATGTTTTTGGTAATTATGAGAATCAGTTAATAGTCTCTAACCAGGGAGATTTATAGGCATATATATTTCTAACATGTTTTAGACGGCATTCCTTATGTGGTTAACTTAATTAGTTAAAGGGTTCTATTAGCAAAAGCCTTGTGACTTTATTGCCAAATTAGATAAATTTTATTTTATGGACACAGAATTTATCTCTAATAGCTATTAATCATTTCGTAGTCAATTAATGAAAAATCATTTCACAACATATATGTATTTGTGAGAGGTATTGGTGTTTGTGAGAGGTAGTTCAATACCGTCGCCAATTTATAAGCTAAGCTGCTATCTGTGTAAAGGGCTACAAGTGAAAGTGTCAGTTTTTCTGTACTACAATTGTGTTGCTAATGATGGGGATACAGTCTGAGAAGTGCATCAGTAGGCAGTTTTGTCATGCTAACATCATGGAGTGTACTTAAACAAATCTAGATGGTATAGCCTTCTACACATCTAGGCTAGATGATATAGTCTGTTGCTCCTAGGCTACAAACCTGTACAACATGTTACTGTATTAAATATTGTAGGCAGTAGTAACGTAATGAAAAGTGTTTATGTATCTAAACATATTTAAATATAGAAAAGGCATGGTAAAAATACGGTATTATAATATTAGGGAACCACCCTTCTATATGTGGTTTTTTGTTGACTGAACTGTTGTTATGCAGCACATGACAGTACTTGATGTGGGTAGATTTGGAATTCCTGAGCTTAAAGGATTAATAAACTATTAATCCAAGAGTAGGAGGATATGGTAGAAGAAGAAAAGAAAGGTAACCAGGGTGTCAATATATGAATAAGAAAATACTAGGAGGCGTGGTGGCTCACACCTATAATCCTAGCACTTTGGAAGGCTGAAGTGGGCAGATTGCTTGAACTCAGGCATTCAAGACCAGCCTGGGCAACATAGTGAAACCCCGTCTCTACAAAAATACAAAAATTAGCTGGTGTGGTGGCACATGCCCATACTCCCAGCTACTTGGACTGAGGCAGGAGAATCATTTTAACTTGGGAGGTTGAGGCTACAGTGAACTGAGATTGTGCCACTGAACTCCTGCCTGGGTGACAAAGGAAGACCCTGTTTCAAGGAAAAAAAAAAAAAAAAGAAGGAAGAAAGGAAGGGAGGGAGGAAGGAAATAAGGAAGGGAGAAAGGGAGGAATATAGGATAAGGGAAGGAGGGATATAGAATAAGGGAGGGAGGAAGGGAAGAAGGGAAGGATATAGGAGCTAGTGATTTAGGAAGGAACAAATGATCTAGTCAGAAAAGGAGCAAGCAGTGTGCATAGCCCAGGCAATGTGAGAAGGATATTAACACATGGAGAGTCTTTAATAGGAATCAGACATCATCCTTCATACCTTATGCTCATCTGTCTTATATTAATATTCACTAGATATTAACAGATGAGGAAAATTAAGCTGATAGTGTTTCCAATTCTTTTTCTCATTTTGGGCTCCACAGAAACAGTACTGCTTGTACAGTCAGCAGTTCACACTAAGGCGAACTGACAAGGCTGTATATGAACTCCTTTGGTCTTAGCCAGTCTGAGGAGCATGCTTGTAACCCATTTAACATATTGAACTAGGAATCTCTGCCATAGACTGGTGGTTCTCAAATGTTAGCAAAATCAGAATTACCTGGAGGGTTTGGGGAAAAAATATTGCTGGGCACTGCCTCAGAGTTTCCTATTCAGTAAGTCTGGGGTGGGACCTGGGAATCGGCACTTCTGGTGATACTGATGCTATTCTCCCAGGGATATTCTTTGAGAAGCTCTGCTCCGAAATACATTAAGTAACCTGCTTACCTTGTGAAAAATTTTATTTTTCAACTGTTACAAAGCAGCAAATGCTGTTTCTGCAGATGATAGTGATTGGATAATTGTCTGTCTCACAAGCTCTCATTTCTGTTGTTAATTACCCGGCACAAAAGGATGCTCTTCTTCAGTACTCTATGAGTGTGACCTAATTCAGATAAATTTATATCTTATAATCATCTAGAATAGATTATCACTGAAGCATAAATAACAACTTGTTTAAAACAGAAAAGTTGAAATTCAAACTTCATTTATTTTTACATTATTTTGTGGTTCTGTTTTGCGTGACTTTTTAAAAGAGATCTGCAGTACCTGCGTTTGTCACAAGATGGCATCAAAAGGCTGAGATGCTGGCTCAAATTTCATTTTTGAGACTGTTGATGGGTTAGATATATTTCATGTCTATTCAAACCAATTATAGCAAAAGAAATTTGAACTGAGGCATATTCTTTTTAATTTCAGTGAGATAATGGTGTTTTCACATCAAAATACTTATAAAAATAAAATACATACATATATTGATATTATTTATGACTAATTCTTTAGGAAATTAATGAACATACATCTTGGCTTAATAATATCAAATATATTATTACCATATTTCCCCAAGAAGAATTTTAAACAACCTAAACCTAGCAAACATTTATTATATCTTACTATTCTATAATTTATAAAGTTTTATTATGCTAGTAGAAGATGTAGTTCCTGCCTTCAATAAACTTCAAATTTAATTGGGGAGAAAAGAAATGTATATACAATTCAAAGAAAGAACACAATAATAAAAATGAGCAAGTACAATGTTGTGTGATAAGATCTGTACAAACTATGAACTGGAATAATGGACAATAAGGTAAAAAATCTACATGGTATTTTACAAAAACATTTTTGTGTCAGTTGAAAACACCATGTTGAAACTTCTACTGTGATTATCTATACTGTTGTAATTTATTTTATGTGAGAAAATGTTTAGCAACCTGGAGAGCTCTGTAAGAGTAAGTATTTGACATAAACAAAACATTAGCACTCACGCACTTGAATTATGAACAGTTATTTTATGATAATATGACTTTTTAAATGATTAATTGAAAAGGATTTTTCAGAAAAGGGTGAAGGGCTTTCTGGCCACAGAGATATTAATTACAATATGTTTAGATTTCTGGAATCTGAAAAATATATCTGTTGAAAAATTGAGTATAGAATAGTTGTGCCGGGGTTGGAGGAGAGGAAAAGGGCTGTTGCTGTTTAGTAGGTATAGAGTTTCAATCTTGCAAGAAAAATTTTGAAGATCTGTTTCACAATGTGAATATACTTACTGCTACTGAGGTGTACTATTAAAAATGGTTAAAATGGCAAATTTTATGTTGTGTCTTTGCCACAATAAAAACATCAGATGCATTAGTATAAATTATTAGCAATTAATCGGTTTTTTATAGAGGATCAACAAAGCTTGTAGCTTTATTTTAGCCATTAGGTGCTACTTGAAAAAAACAAAAGCCCCCTTAAGAATATAATTGCTGATAGAATGTTAACCTAATACTGACAGCTAATTTTCTTTATAACAAGTAATATTCTAGATATTTTAAATAAATTATTTCTAATATTCAGCCTCAAAATACAGGGAAATTATCATCTCTATTTCCCTATTTTATCATTAAGGAAACTAAGTTTTATAGATTTGAAGATTCAGTTCCTTGTTGAAAGTTGCAAAGTTTCTAATTTTGGAGTTGGTATTTAAACCCAACTGTCTAGCTTCAAAATCTATTTTCTGTGTATTACACAGTGCGTCTAATTTAAATAAAACTAATTAAATAATACAAATGAACAATCAGCAATTTAGGACTCTAGTTTGCTATCTCCGTGGTCAATAAATGTTGACTATTTCATTAGAATTATTCAGAAAAATTAAAAGAAAGTATATGTTATTTAATTTACAGTAGCAGTTAATTAGGATTGTGTTTTAACTTCAGAAGGATAACCACGTAATTTTTTGTTTGCTTGAATTTTTGTCTCTTTTTGTTTGTTTTTAACTTTTGGGAACACTAATTTCTTCCCCCTATGTCTTCACGTGCAGGTTATGTGGGTATGTAATTTGTGCCGAAAACAACAAGAAATCCTCACTAAATCAGGAGCATGGTTTTATAATAGTGGATCTAATACACCACAGCAACCTGATCAAAAGGTTCTTCGAGGGCTAAGAAATGAGGAGGCACCCCAGGAGAAGAAACCAAAACTACATGAGCAGACCCAGTTCCAAGGACCCTCAGGTGACTTATCTGTACCTGCAGTGGAGAAAAGTCGATCTCATGGGCTCACAAGACAGGATTCTATTAAAAATGGGTCAGGCGTGAAGCATCACATTGCCAGTGACATAGCTTCAGACAGGTAAACATTTTGTTTAATCTTTAGGCAAATGTATTACTTTTAGTCTTCATTCCAAACAGAGATAACAATACATGAAATGTTTAGGCAATGGTGAGTTGTCTAAGTAATGTAAACATTCATATGTTTTACATAAATACTATATGTGATGTTCAGGACTTGACCTATCGTAGGTTTGAACTATCTTAGATTTGATGTGGGAGTGTTAGGTTATCAGATAGATTTCCCAGCATAAAGAAGTGAAATAAAACGGGGAACTTAGAAGTTTTTGTCAAAGGAAAGACAGACTGGCATTGGACTAATGGGAATGAAGAAGAGATGGCTATAAGACACTTCATAGAGGTTGGATTGATGGGACTAGTTGGAAGTGGGAGTTAAGATAATGGGGAAGGTTAACAATATCTCCAAAGGTTCTATCTTGGGCTGAAGGATGATGTGGGTTTTCAAGCAAGTATATGCAGATCCAACATCAGGTTTATAGTGAAGGATTTCATGACTTTGATATGTCCATGTGCTAACTCTGTTGTAACTATTTTGGCTCAGTTCTATGGGCTTCTTCGTGTTCAAAGTGTGATACTTAAAATAGTACATAGGGCTTTTATATTTCCTACCTTTGGAAGGAGAATAAAGGATTTTGATGGGAAGATTCTTTTTCTTTTTTTTTTTTTGAGATGGAGTCTCGCTCTGTCACCAGGCTGGAGTGCAGTGGCATGATCTCGGCTCACTGCAATCCCTGCCTCCCAGGTTCAAGCGATTCCCCTGCCTCAGCCCCCTGAGTAGCTGGGACTACAAGTGTGCACCACCATGCTTGGCTAATTTTTAGTACTTTAGTAGAGGCGGGGTTTCACCATGTTGGCTAGGATGGTCTCGATCTCATGACCCGTGATCTGCCCACCTCGGCCTCCCAAAGTGCTGGGATTACAGGTGTGAGCCACTGTGCCCGGCCTATTTTTCTATACCTTATTTTTCTGTTTGAATAAAGATAAATTTAAATCTGGTTTGTACTATTTCTGTTGCCCAGAAGTAGCAGGTACATTTCTGTGTTGAATAAGTACAAAGTCATGCATTCCTGCAGAAACAAATCTAAATTGTACATATAGTATGGTAGGTTCTTGGGTATCAGTTCTAACAAGTAAGACCACTGGGAGTCATTTTAGATGATGCCTAAAGTCACCACTCCAATACATTGCTGGATCTTGAGAGAAAAAGAAAACAATGACTGCACCAGTTCTTTTGCAAATTAGTAAAAGGGAACAGTACATGTTATCCTATCTTTGGGGAAAACAATCATCTTAATCTTGTGGGGACTTCTTCTGGGAGACTGGGTAGAAAGACCTCAGAGTTATCCTATATAGAGGACAAGGAAGTTGGAGTATTTAATTTATCAACTCTCCTTTATTGTTGGTCCAGGGCTGATCCTGGGAATTGTTAACTCTCTGAAACTCACTGGCTAGAGAAAGCACTCAGGCAGAGTGTAACAAACACTTCTAGTCAGCAGATTGGTGAATGATGAGGCAATGTGGTTGGGTTGCTGGTAGTATCTGCTACACAGTGACTTCAGAGATCAAGAAAGTTCCCCAAATGGCAGTTATAATGGTCAAAGTATATGAAAAAAGTAGATAACCAGTGGAGATAGAATTTTTTAAAAATGAGTGAATGAATGACTGAGTAAAATGAATAATGGGCTCTTTTTTGTGGTGCCTTGGAGGCATTCACCTGCTTCAAGATGAAGCTGGACATCTCCTTCCCAGCCACTGGCTGCCAGAAACTCATTGAAGTGGACGATAAACGCAAACTCTGCACTTTTTCTGAGAAGCATATGGCCACAGAAGTTGCTGCTGACGCTCTGGTTGAAGAATGGAAGGGTTATGTGGTCCTCATCAGTGGTGGGAATGACAAACAATGGTTCCCCATGAAGCGGGGTGTCTTGATTCATGGCCGTGTCCACCTGCTAATGAGTAAGGAGCATTCCTGTTACAGACCAAGGAGAACTGGAGAAAGAAAGAGAAAATCACTTTGTGGTTGCATTGTGGATGCCAATCGGAGCGCTCTAACTTGGTTATTGTAAAAAAAGGAGTTAAGTATATTCCTGGAGTGACTGATACTATGGTACCTCGTCGCCTGGGGCCCAAAAGAGCTAGCAGAATCCACAAACTTTTCAATCTCTCTAAAGAAGATGATATCCACCAGTATGTTGTAAGAAAGCCTTTAAACAAAGAAGGTAAGAAACCTAGGACCAAAGCACCCAAAATTCAGCATCTTATTACTCCATGTGTCCTGCAGCACAAATGGCAGCATATTGCTCTGGAGAAGCAGCATACTAAGAAAAATTAGGAAGAGTCTGCAGAATATGCTTAACTTTTGGCCAAGAGAATGAAGGAGGCTAAACAGAAGCATCAGGAACAAATTGCTAAGAAATGCACTTTCCTCTCTGCAAGCTTCTACTTCTAAGTCTGAATCCAGTCAGAAGTAAGATTTTTTGAGTAACAAATCAATAAGATCAGACTAAAAAAAATGGATAATAGGAATATAGACTCCATTTGTTTAAAAATTAACCACATGAGATAGCTTTTTGTGGAGCTTAGAGAGGCAGGGTTAGGAAGAATAAAACGAAATACTAAAGCACTAGGTCACATAATAGAATATTAAGTTTTGGAATGCATTTCATCAGGAAGTTACGCGTGTTAAAAATAAATTCAATAAATTTATGAGTAATTCATTCATCATAGACAAGGTAAAGCCTATCTGTAATCTTTGTTTTTTTTTGTTTGTTTGTTTTTGTTTTGAGACAGGAATCTCTTTTTGCTCAGACTGGAGTGCAGTGCCATGATTTCAGCTCACTGCAATCTCCACCTCCCGAGTTCAAGCGATTCTCCTGCCTCAGCCTCCCAAGTAGATGGGATTACAGGCACCCACCACCATGCCTGGCTAATTTTTTTGTATTTTTAGTAGAGACAGGGTTTCACCATATTGGCCAGGCTGGTCTCATATTCCTGACCTGAGATGATCCACCCACCTTGGCCTCCCAAAGTGTTGGGATTACAGGCGTGAGCCACCGTGCCCGGTTGCCTATCTGTAATCTTTGAAGAAGGTGGTAATGAGAACAAATAAAAATCTTATATTCTTTAATGCCTCTTTCACTCACAAGTACTGGCCTGAATAAACAGTTAAAATTGACCTATTGTGGGGAGCCAACAGGTTGTAGTTCCTTTTATTCTTTTCTCTTTTGCCTGGTGCTTTGGCTACTATTACTAATAAATTCATGCTTAATGACTAAAAGCATACTGTATATCTTCTTTCCAAACCTTACAAATGCCCAACCAATAGCTCCTTTTGTTCACAAAAATTACTTTTAGTCAGGAAAGAAGTTAGAGTTTAATATCAGATTTGGTAGTTATGCCAAGAAAATGGAACTCATTATAATTTACATACACTTTTATTTGGGAAACACTTTAAAGAGTATTTCTTTTATTTTAAAATGCAGATTATACAGTAGTTAATTAGACATTTATCTGTAGCCAGTATTGAATCCTTTGAATTTTTTCCCGTACAGCAGGGGGTCAGCAAACTATGAACCTGGGCCAAATTTGACTTGCCACTTGGTTTTTGTAAACAAAGTTCTTTTGGAACACAGCCACTCCTGTTCATTTATTTATTGTCTACGGCTGCTGTCAGCTACAATTCCATAGTTGAGTTGTTGTGAAAGACCATATGGGTCTCAAAACTGCAAATATAGTCCGGATATGCAGTGGCTCATGCCTGTAATCCCAGCACTTTGGGAGGCCGAGGAGGGCGGATCACCTGAGGTCAGGAGTTTGAGACCAGCATGGCCAACATGGTGAAACCCCGTCTTTACTAAAAATACAACAATTAGCTGGGCGTGATGGTGCATGCCTATAATTCCAGCTACTTGGGAGGCTGAGGTAGCAGAATCGCTTGAACCTGGAATTTGGAGGTTGCAGTGAGCCAAGATCGTGCCATTGCATTCCAGCCTGGGCAACAAGAGCGAAACTCTGTCTCAAAAAAAAAAACCCTGCAAATATTTGCTCTCTGATCTTTTCAGAAAAAGTTTGCCAATCCCTGCCCTAGAGAGCAGTTCTCTTAGTGTTGTAGAAATTTCTCCCTTTGCCCATTTTCTTTTGTCACCATTTAAATTTTTTCAATTAAACCTATTTTTTTTTTTGTTCCTTTGTCTCCCACCCTGCCTGCCAGCTTCTATCCTTCTCTTTCTGTTTCTCTTTCTTCTTTCTTATCAGAATGGGTTTTCTTGCAGTATTTGAATTGGACAGGGAAATGGAGGTAATGCTAGGAACATAATTTCAGTTTAAAGCATTAGTAATTTGTTTTTTCAATACCATTCAGAAACCAGTGGCATCAGAAAGAAGCTTCAGTTCAACTCAATTTAAATCTCTATGGACTTACAACTATATTTGAAACAGAAAAGTATGTTACTCTTTTAAGGAGCTTTAATCTATAACATAATGTAGTAGTTTTGACCTTTTTAAATGACTTGTTATTTGTCTCACAGGTTTTGGTACAGTGTTTTACAGATAGGCCATTAGTATTTATTGAATGAATGAATATCAAGTTGGCCCTAAACCTTAGCATTGAGTAGATGAATACTTACTTAACATATACTCATAAAATTGCAATTCTTTATCAACTTAGATGCAAAATATTTTTGAGTTTCAAGTATATTTTTATTTCAAAATAACTTGTGAAATACATTTTAAAACTGGATTTTTTTTTCTGGTTAAGAAAATAAAATTAGTGAAAACTAAAGTAAAACTGTTTAAATACATTTAGTTGATGTTTCTTACATTTGAAATTATTTAATAGTTGGATGCTTCATAATTTTCATAGTTGAAAATTAGTGAAATGTAGGAAAGTTTATTTGCAAAATTTTACTATTTAATTTGTAGCAGTTTCTACAACATTTAGAGAAGTTAAAAAGTAAGAAATAGGGATAGTTTGTATGGTAGATGAGAAAGAACTAGAAGTCAGAAAACCTAGGCCCTGTTCTCACCTTGTCCCCATAGCGTCATCATTTCTAGATGTTTATTATTTTCTCTGTGTGTCCGTTTTCTCATCTCTGGAATGGGAAAAGACAGTCTAAATCCTGAGAAGACTTCCAGTTCTAAAATTCTTTATTGTGTTGTATTTTAAGCTCCTCGGTCATGAGATAAACTTGAAGACATTCTCTTTCACTATGTTTTTCCTCCCATAACTGGTAGTTGTATGACAAATTAATGCAGGATTATCTTCATTCATATTATAATTCATTGTTATAATTCATTCATTCAACAGATATTTATTGAATTTCAGTGTAGTATTTGTTTCTACATTTTTCTGCTTAAATGATGACTCTTAATGAAAATACCAAGGGTAATAAAAATATAACACAATTATCTTGGATCTAAACTGTAAAGTTTTAAGGTAGGTTCAATATGATGAATATTTAGCAGTTTGGTAATCACCATTTCCTTATTATCTAGTACTTATGACTTTCCAAATATCTCTGTGACATTGATTATTTAAAAATAAAAATAATATTCAAAATATGTGCTTAACACTTCTGCTTGCAGTACAGATGGAATAATAGTGCCTGGATTTACTATTATGCAATAGGCACAATAAAATAAAAGGCATCTAGATTGAAAAGAAAGAACTAACACTTTATTCACAGAGAACATGATTATTTATATAGAACATTAATGGGATCTATAAAATTGTTACTAGAGTAAGGCTGTAGAATATAGTCAATGTCTGATAACCATTTATCTTTCTAAATAGTAGCAAGGAAAAACTTATAAATGGAAATTTAAAAAAACTTTGAGACCATTAAAAATACAAAATACATTTATACTAACACCAAAAAATGAAGTACTTAGATATAAATCTAACGAAATATGCACAAGGTCCATATGTTGAAAACACTGAAGCACTGATGAAAGAAATAAAAGAAAGTCTGAATAAGTGGAAAGATAAACTGTGTACACGGATCATACGACTCAATATTGTTAAGATGTCATTTCTCCCCAATTTGATTTATATATACAGATAGATTCTAAAATTAAAATAGAAATGTTTGAAATAACCAAAACAGCTTTTAGGAAGAATGAAGTTACAGGCCTAACACTACCTGATTTGAACACATTATAAGTCTACAGTAATCAAAACATTGTGGCATTGGCATAAAGACAAATAGATCAGTGAAACAGAATGGAGAGTCTATATATAAAGCCATTCATGTATAGACAAGTAATTTTTGACAGAGAGGCAAAGGCAATTCAGTAGAGAAAGGATAGTGTTTTCAACAAATGGTGCTCGAATAACTGAATATCCATATGCAAAAAAGTTTGAAGCCTACTTTTTTTACTGTATAAAATTAACTGAAAGTGGATCATAGAGATAAATGTAAAACCTAAAAGTATAAAACTTCTGGAAGAAAATATTGGAGAATATTATTTGATCTTGGTTTAGGCTAAAACTGTAAAGCTTGTAGGAGGAACTAGAGGAGAACTTCTTCCAAATTTTAGGGTAATCAATAATTTCTTAGACAAGACACAGAAAGCACTAATTCTATAAAATGAAAAAAAATCCACAACAAATTAGACTTCATCAAAATAAAACCTTTTATTCATCGAGACACCATTAAGAAACTGTATAACCATGTTGTATTTCAAGAAATTTCCAGAGAAAATATTTGCTTATTGCTTAAAATGCATATTGCTTAAAAAGATATATAAAGCACTCTTAAAATTCATTAACTAAAAATAACCCTGAAGTATAAGAAATTGGAATAGGCTGTTTATAAAAAAAAATATGAATTGCTAGTAAGTACAAGAAGTGTCCTATGTGTTTAGTTATTTGAGAAATGCAAATCAAGACTATCAAGTGCCGGGCGCGGTGGCTCACGCCTGTAATCCCAGCACTTTGGAAGGCAGAGGCAAGAGGATCATCTGAGGTCAGGAGTTCAAGACTAGCCTGACCAACATGGAGAAACCCCATCTCTACTAAAAATACAAAATTAGCTGGGTGTGGTGGTGTATACCTGTAATCCCAGCTACTCAGGAAGGCTGAGGCAGGAGAATCACTTGAACTCACGAGGTGGAGGTTGCGGTGAGCTGAGATGGCGCCATTGCACTCCAGCCTGGGCGACAAGAGCGAAATTCCACCTAAAAAAACAAAACAAATCTATAAGGAGATACTTTGATATACCTACTAGAAATGCTACGATTTAAAACAACAAAAATCCTGACAACACTTACCTTTTGTGAGAATTCAGAGGAATTTGACCGCTAATATCTTGCTAGTGAAAGTATAAAACATTTAAAATGGTATAGACATGGGAGGCTGAGGCAGGCAGATCACTTGAGGTGAAGAGTTTGAGACTAGTTTGGCCAATATGGTGAAACCCCGTCTCTACTAAAAATACAAAAATTAGCTGGACGCGGTGGCACATGCCTGTAATCCCAGCTACTCAGGAGGCTGAGGCACAAGAATTGCTTGAACCCGGGAGGCAGATGTTGCAGTGAGCTGAGATTGCATCACTGCACTCCAGCCTGGGTGACTGAGTGAGACACTGTCTCAATAAATAAATAAGTAAATATTAAAATGATCTAAACATTAGAAAAGTGTTTGACAGTTTCTTATACTGAGACTGTCTCAATAAATAAATAAATAATAAACTGGTGTAAACATTAGAAAAGTGTTTGACAGTTTCTTATAAAATTAAGTATATACTTTCCCAATGACACAGCAGTTATTTACTTAAGAGAGATGAAATAATATATCTACAAAATACTTGTATGATAATGTTTATAGCAATCTCATTCATAGAATTTCCAAAATGGAAACTTCCCATATGTCCATCAACAGGAGAATGGATAAACAAACTGTGGTATATTCAAGTATATTCAAATAAGTGTATTACTTATCAATGAAGTGAGGAAACTATTTACATGCACAGAAACATGGATAAATCTCAAAATCATTGTGATGAATGGAAGAAGCTCGACACAAAAGAGTACATATGATATAATTCAATTTTTATCCACAGAAACATGGATAAATCTCAAAATCATTGTGATGAATGGAAGAAGCTAGACACAAAAGAGTACATATGATATGATTCTATTTATATGAAGGTCAAGAAGAGATAAAACAAATCTATAGAAAAGAAATCATAACAATGTTTTCCTTGAGGGAACTTTCTGGGGTGATGAAAACCTTCTGTATCTTCATAGGGGTATCGATTACTGGGTGATGTGTTTGTCAATGGCTACTATAGCGGTAACATTTAAGATCTATACTTTTAACTGCATGTAAATTATATTTAGTAAAATATTAAAGGAGAATTATGTGCATAATTGCTACATTTCAAAATCACTGGTTTCATTGAAATTTTATTAGTAGTAAATGTTTAAGACCTATTGTGAAATCGAGTCTAAATTAATGAAATTTTCATTATAATCAATGTTTCAATAATGGATTTTTTTCAGTAAATTCAGAGATGCTTATATTTATAGAATGCTGATAGTGTACCTAACACCAAATCAATGGTATTTAGAATTTACTAAGTGTGCATTACATATGGTTTAAGGACTATCTAGGTAGTCTGCTTTCATGAAATCATGACCATGATTGCCATGACTCTTATTCAAAGTGGTCATCTGAGCTATGTGGTAAGAAAAAATAGCATAACCATGAGAAAAATAAGATAAAATGATGTAAAGGGAAATAATTTGTAAAAGGAAATCAAAGTATAGTTAAGAAAGAGGTTAAACTATAGAGCTAAGGAACTAGAAAAAATAAATCACCAATGTTTTTCTTAGGAGAAAAAAGAATCTAATAACCTGGAAGCAAATATCTCATAACCTTTATTCCTAGATATTTCTTTTATACTTTTTAGAATACAGGTAAAACAAAAAGGCAACAAAGATGGCTATGTCTTTGGTGCCACTTTCTGTGAATTATGCACATTGAATAAATGCTTGGTGCATATGATGAATGAGAGAAAGCTGTAATAATTAAATCACAAATGTCTTTAACATGACTGATGTCTTTTCTGTAGCATTTTTATCTTTTATTGAAAGGATGATTAATCAGTAAGACTTGAAGACAAATAATGATCTGTTCTTATATGGCCAATGCTTAATAGACTTTTTTATTTTCAAGAATATGATATGAGCTCTGAAAGACAAAGTATCTCTCTTAAAAAGGATGTTTAACATAGTATAATAATTGATTTTACTGCATAGAAGTCAGTTTGTTCTCTTGGAATATGTAACTTAAATATTTCAATTTTTAGGTGAAAAAAAGAATCTCTATTTCTGTTTTCAACTGAATTAAACTTGAACCATTGTCAAGTTTCCTTCATTTAAGTGACCTATAAATAGAGTTGCAACACGTGCCAGCTTGCCTAGGACAGTCCCAGTTTACACATGCTGTCCCAGCATTTTTCATAGATTGACATTTGTTCTGGATTTTATATGAAGTATTTTATTAAGAGTTGCATTAAAATAAGCTGGGGTGAGTTTGGAAGGTCTCCATTTTGTATTTACATATTGCTGCTGCCATGATTTCATCCTGTGTGGGATGCATGTATGGTGAAGAGTTCTCAACTAAAATATAATCAGCAATAACCCATCTTTTCCCTAACTTTTCAGACACAAGACAGCTAACATTTCTTTTTTAAGGACAGGATGAAGGTACCACTACTAAAACGAAGTGTGATAGAAAGATCTTTGGTGGTGGTGGTAGAAGTATTTGACATTGCTGTGCCATTTGCCTTTTGATGTATTGGTCAGTTTAGTCATGATCCATTCTTTGGCATTTGAGATGGGAGACTATAAGGTTGTTGGAGATTATAAATTAGGGTAGGAAATAGAGGTTGAACAGTCCTGTCATAGAATGTACAGAAGGTAGTCTGGATGTTTTTTTCTCTAGTGGTTTTGTCATTTATTGTATAGTGTAAATTTATAAATATTTTTGTATTTTATTATTTGGTAATTTTAAAAATTTGCAATAAATATTTCAGCAGCAAGATGCTAAAAATGAAAATGCATTTTTACTGATGAATATGTAACTTGTACAAATTTTTTGTTGACATTTGCTATCCACTAGGGGCTAGTAGTCACAGAATACATCCTTGCAAAAAGAAAAATATAAACCTATTGAAGAAGCAACATCAATTTCAAAAGTTGGTAGAATTATTTTAAGAAAACCCAATGATGACAAAGATGTGCAAAGTGCATTTTATAAGTTAGCTGTGAAGCATGACTTTTCCTTTAGATTAAACAGCTGTTCTTTTTAATTTTAGTCAATTTCAGTTCCAAGTTGTGTGTGCCCGTGTGTGTGCAATCAAAAAGTAAATCATTGGCTTCATTAACAGAAGAACTTTACTATATTAGTAAGTGTTGACATTTTAAAAGGCATTTTAAAACCAATGCTTTTCAACACTAAGACATTTAGATTTTCTCTACAAAAGCAAGGGAAGAATTGAACAAATTAAACAAATTTCATTATGCAACAGTCATGTGTATCTTCTTCATCAGTGTATTCCTAGCACCTCACACAGTAATTGATACATAGTGGTGCTCATTAAATAGTTGTTGAAAGACTGAATGAGTAGATAAGTAAAAAAGCTTAAGAAAAAAAGAGAAAGAATTATAAGAAAAAAGGAGGAAGAATTAAAAGGACAGAACCCCAGGAAAAGAATGAAGAGAGACCTTACAAACAATTAAGAGTTACGGACTCAAATGCTATGAACTCTATCCCAGTATCTTGCCTCTATTTTTCAGTATATCTGTTCTTTTGTGTCTCTCCAAAATGTTTTCACTGGTCAGCTGTTCCACATGGAATGAAAAATGATCATCAATAGAAATTTCTGAATAAATGAATGAAAGGAGTTTTGTACTGGCTTTCATATTGAAAATCAGTACATTATTGGCATATGTATCATATATCCTGCTTGGGAATTAAGATAGCTTAAATAAAAGCTATTTTATTTAAGTAAAAAGCTATTTTATTTATTTTGGTGATGAAAATACAGTTGAGGTCTAAGATAGCATATAGTTGAACAGTGCTTTATGCTAATTAGGGTTGATATAGACAGAAAATAAATATAAACTGCCATTCGAAAGCTGTTAAAATATTTCATCATTTGATTTCATAATGGTATGCATATAAAAGTATTTTAAAATGGGCTGTATGCGTTTTGGTCTGACATTGGTTATCAAAATTGATTTGTGGACCATAAAAAAAATCCTCTCTTAAAAAAGATAAAAATAGAATTTTGTTTCATGCCTCTTAAACTGGTTACAAAGACAAGAGTAACAACTTCGGAACTCAATCATAGCATATAATTTTATCTTTTCTTTGCTGACATTTAAAAATGTCAAAACTTGCTATGAATATGACATTTTTTAAAAATTTGTTACTTTTCTTCATAGGTTAGAAGTAAAAAAATGAAGTGACATGAAAAGTACACATTTATATATTTTTGATTTTTTATTGATATATAATAGATATACATATTTTGGGGGTACATAGGATATTTTGACACATTCATATAATATGTAAAGACCAAATCAAGGTAGTTGGGATATCCATTACCTAAATATCTTACCTTTATGCTGGTAATATTCAAATTTTTCTCTTCTGGCTATTTTGAAATGTACAATAGATTATTGTTAACTAGTATCATCCTACTGATCTATCAAACATTAGGTCTTGTTTCTATCTAATTGTATATTTGTATCCATTTATCAACCTCCTTATGCTCCTTCCCTCTGCCCTTTCTGGCCTCTGGTAACCATCAATGTACTTTCTAGAGATCTTCATGAGATCCACTTTTGTAGTTCCCACATGAGTGAGAACATGTAATATTTGGTCTTCTGTGCTTGGCTTATTTCACTTAACATGATGACCTCCAGTTCCATCCATGTTGCTGCAAATGACAGGATTTCATTCTTTTTATGGCCAAATAATATTCCATTCTATATATATGTCACATTATCTGTTTATCCATTGATGGGCATTTAGGTTGATTTTATATTTTGGCTATTGTGAATAGTGCTGCAGTAAACATGGGAGTGCAGATATCTCTTTAATACATTAATTTCATTTCTTTTGGATGTATACTCAGTAGTGCAGTTGCTGGATCATATGATAGTTCTATTTTTAGTTTTTTTAGGAACCGCCAAACTGTTCTCCGTAGTGGCTATAATAATTTACATCCCCACCAAGTGTATGAGAGTTCTCCTTTTTCCACATCCTCACCAGCATCCCTTATCCTTGTCTTTTTGAAGAAGTCATTTTAACTGGGGTGAGAAGATATCTCGTTGTCATTTGATTTGCATTTCTCTGATTATTAGTGATGTTGAACATTTTTCGTATACCTGTTGGTCATTTGTATGTTTTCCTCTGAGAAATGTTTGTTCAGATCTTTTGCCCACTTTTAAATTGGATTAGTTGCTTTTTTGCTACTGAGTTGTTTGAGCTCTTTATATATTCTGGTTATCAATTCCTTGCCACATGGATAGTTTGCAAATATTTTCTGCAGCTGTATGGGTTGTCTCTTCATTTTGTTTATTGTTTTCTTTTCTGTGCAGAAGCTTTTAAGCTTGATATAATCCCATTTGTCTGTTTTTGCTTTGGCTGTCTGTGATTTTGAGGCCTTATTCAAAATCTTTGCCCGGACCTATGTCCTGGAACATTTTCCCAATGTTTTCTTCTAGTAATTTCACAGTTTTGGGTCTTCAATATAAGTTTTTAATCCATCTTGATTTGATTTTTTTATATGGTGAAAGATAGGATTCTAGTTTCATTCTTCTGTATATGAATATCCAGTTTTCCCAGCACAGTTTATTGAAAAGACTATCCTTTCACCCTATGAATGTTCTTGGTGCCTTTGTTGAAAATGAGTTGGCTATCGAATACTGTGCAGCCATAAAAAAGGATGAGTTCATGTCCTTTGTAGGGACATGGATGAAGCTGGAAACCATCATTCTGAACAAACTATTGCAAGGACAGAAAACCAAACACTGCATGTTCTCACTCATAGGTGGGAATTGAACAATGAGAACACCTGGACACAGGGTGGGGAGCACCACACACTGGGGTCTGTCATGGGGTGGGGGGAGGGGGGAGGGATAGCATTAGGAGATATACCTAACGTAAATGACAAGTTAATGGGTGCAGCACACCAACATGGCACATATATACATATGTAACAAACCTGCACATTGTGCACATGTACCCTAAAATTTAAAGTATAATTAAAAAAAAAGAAAGAAAGTGAGTTGGCTATAAATGCATGGGTTTATGTCTGGATTCTCTATTCTGTTTCATTGGTCTATGTGTCTGTTTTTATGCCAGTACCATACTGATTTGGTTACCATAGCTTTGTAGTACATTTTGAAGTTAGGTAGTGTGAAGCCTCTAACATCCCTTGAAATTATCAGATGAATTTCTCTTGAAATTATCAGATGAATTGGAGTCCTTTATATGTTACTTGCTTCTTTCCTCTAGCTGCTTTTAGGATCCTCTCTTTATCCTTTACCTTTGAGGATTTGATTATTAGATGACTTGAGTTAGTATTATTTGGGTTGAATCTCTTTGATATTCTCTGACCTTCCTCTACCTGGATATTTATGTATTTCTCAAGTTTTGGAAAAATTTCAACATTATTTCTTTGAATAAGGTTTTACCTTTTGCTCTTGTTCAACTCCCTCTTAGACACAAATAATTCTTAGATTTGGTCTTTTCTGGTAATATTCTATTTCATGTAGATCATCTTTATTATTTTTCATTGTTTTTCTTCTTTCTCCTCTGATCATATTTTCAAACGCTTGTCTTCAAGCTCTCCAATTCTTTCCTCTACTTGATCCATTCTGTTTTTGAGAGCCTCTAATGATTTTTTTCAGTTCAGCCAATGTATTTCTCAGTTGCAAGATTTCTGTTTTTAAAAAATTATTTTAATAAATATCCTTGCTAAATTTCTCAGATGAATACCTGAATTGCTTTTCTGTGTTAACTTGGAGATCACTGAATTTCCTTAAAACTGCTACTTTTATATATGAGAGAGCTCACATATCACTCTCTCAGTGGCATCAGTAGCTGGTTCCTTGGTTTGTCCATTTGGAGAGATAATGGTTTCCTGTTTGCTGTTGCTTCTTGTGGATGTCTTTCTATGTCTTTGCATTGAAAGGTTATTTATTCCAATCTTCCCTGTCTGGCTTGTTTTGTTTTTTACTAGACTTGTTTTCTTAGAGATTCTTTTTAGTTTACCTGTTGATTTTTTTTTCTAGGTTGCTGCTTTCTTTTTGGTGCTGGATGGTACCTTAAGCCAAAGTTTGCCTGGCTGTAGTAAATGATTGGGTTGCTGCACATCCTGAATGGGAAAAGTCCAAAGGAGATATTCTGGCAGTGTTGGGAGGCTGGCCAGGGGCTCATGCCCAGGGGATCTGTGGAATATACCTCCTGTAGCATGGTGCTGCGGAATAGCCCCTCTGATTTGGCATCTCCTTTGATTGAGTTAAGGAACAGTTTCCAGGACTGAGATCCAGTGTAGAAACTATGAGTTGGGGGAAGTATTCCATGCACTTCGTGGTGGGCAGATTATGGGGAAAGGCATCAAATACCTTACAGCTTGCTTGGAGTTTTTTCACTTCTTTGTGGCCCTGAGAACTGTCTCTTCCTCACGTTTGAATTCTGGGATATTGCTGATGATAAATTGGTGCTGTATATTTGTTTTTCATTTTCTGTGGGGGTGGAGGGAGTGAAGCCAGCTTGGTTCTTTGTCATTTTGGAACCGGAACAAAAGTATATATTTTTAGTAAAGTTAAAATTATTTTTTCATCAGCAAGTGTTAAAAGTTATTTTGTTCAAAATGACTTAGTATTGTTGCTATAGAGATGGCTTTGATAGGTACTTGAAAAAGTTACTACACTTATTTTAAAAAATGGTTTAAAATCTTGTTTCCATAATTACTCAAATTTTTTGATTTGCCTGTTCTCTTTGAATGTGTTTTGGAGTAAATTTTAAGACTTCTCAGTTCTTGAAGAAGAATTTTCTTATGCTTCAAGGTTCATTTCTTCCGTATATTATCTCCCCATTCTTTTTTTTTTTTTTTTTTTGAGACAGAGTTTCACTTTTGTCGCGCAGGCTGGAGTGCAATGTCGTGATCTCGGCTCACTGCAACCTCTGCCTCCCAGGTTCAAGCGATTCACCTGCCTCAGCCTCCCAAGTAACTGGGATTACAGGTGTGTACCACCATGCCCAGCTAATTTTTGTATTTTTAGTCGAGACGGGGTTTCACTGTGTTGGTCAGGCTGGTATCGAACTCCTGACCTCTGGTGATCCGCCCACCTCGGCCTCCCAAAGTGCTTGGATTAAAAGTATGAGCCACCACACCTGGCCTTATCTCCCCTATTCTGTATATTTACTGCATACTCCAGCTGCTCAGTTTCGCTCAGTTTCTGTTTTCTTTTTTTTTTCTCTAACACGGTTACTATTTTTGTTTGAGTGTGTATTTTTATAGACATTCTCTGCAAATATAAGAATATATATATACACTATATATATATTTCTTTGAAGTGATACCATACTATATATTGTATTTCCTTATCTTTATTTTTTAATTTAGCAGCATATGTTGGAAATCTTTCTTTACCAGTGCATAGTGAGTGTTCTTCTTCATAAATTTTAGTGGATGTGTCATATTTATTTAGCCTGTAATGATGAACAGTTAGATTATTACAACTTTTTTTGCTATTACAAATGCTGTCATGATACATAAATCCCGTGTGTGTGTGTGTGTACTTATAGTTTTGCATAATAGTAAATCTGTAAGATAAAGAAAAATTCCTAGAAGTACAATCACTTGGTTAAAGAATGTATGCAGTTTTAAGTTTTTGTAGTCATTGCGATATGACCCACTAGAAAGGATGTACAAAGTTACACTTCTATCAACAGGTATTAGGGTTTTAATTTCTAATTCATTAGCCAACACAATATTATACATCTTTACCAGTGCAATAGGTGAAAAACGATACTGCATTGTAGTTCTAATTTTTCTTTTTTTTATCATAAGTGAGTCAAACTGAGGATTTCTGTCTATGTTTAAGAATAGTTTTTTCTTTTAAAACTCTGTTTATATCTTCTTCCATTTTTCCATTGAGTTTTTGTTCTTTATTTACATGGGTTTTTGGCATCTCCATTTATATTATAGAAAATAACTCTTTGTGGAATGGACTGTATGTTAGTTTTCTATATCTATATAACGAATGACCACAAACTTAGAGGCTTATAAAAACATACTTTTAAAATTTCAGTTTGTGTAGGTCAAGATTAGGGTACAAGCTAGCTTAGCTGGGTCTTCAGCTTAGGATCTCTGGAGGCTGAAATCAAGGTGTTGCCTGAGGCTGAGATCTCATCTCATGCTCAGGGTCCTCTTCAAAGCTCCCTGGTTGTTGACAGAATTCACTGCCTTGCAATTGTATGGTTGTTGACAGAATTCACTGCCTTGCACTTGTATGACATGCGCTCAGCCCATGGGGGCTACCCAGTGTTCCCTACCAGGTGGCCTTCTCCTTAGCATAGCAGTTTGTTTTTTCAAAGCCAGTAGAGAGTGTCTATGCTGTTTGCGATCTCTCTAACTTCTGTCTCTGACCTCTAAACTCTCTTTTAAAGGGCTAACATGATTTATCAGACCCACCTAGGGCCTGATAAAATTAATTTCTCTTTTGATTAAAGTCAACCAAGGAGGGACCTTAATCACATCTGCAAAATCACCTCACTTTGTCATATAATGTAACCTAATAATGGGAGTGATATCTCATCATATTCACAGATCCTGCCAACATTCAAGGGGAGGGATGATGACCAGGGTGTGTATACCAGGTGGCAAGAATTGTAGGAGCCAGGTTAGAATTCTGCTCACTTCAGATTGCAAATACTTTTCCCCAGTTTATTATCTTTTGACTTTGCTTATATTATTCTTTTTATCAATGCATAAACATAAACATATATTATGATGGATTGTACTTTTTTTTTTTTTTTTTTTTTTTTGAGACAGGGTCAGGCTTTGTCGCCCAGGCTGGAAGACGGTAGCACAATCATGCTCACAGCAGCCTCAACCTCCCGGACTCTAGCAATTCTTCCGCCTCAGCATCCCAAATAGCTGGGTCTACAAGTGTGTGCCATCATGTCCAGATTTTTTTTCTATTTTTAAACTTTTAGTATAGATGGCATCTCTCTAGCCTGTTTAGGCCGATCTCAAACTCCTGGGCTCAAGTGATCCTCCTGTCTTGGCTTCTCAAAGTGGTGGGATTGCGGGTATGAGCCACCCTGCCCAGCCTATGTTTTTCTTTTATGGCTCTTGATTTATTTATTTTTAGTTGGAGATATAATTCATGTGTCATAAAATTAACCCTTTAAAAATGTACACCTAAGTGGTGTTTAGTTTATTTTTGAAGTTGTCCAACTATTACGACTATCTAATTCCAGAATAATTCCATAAACCCCAGAAAACTTGTGCCTATTAGCAGTCACTTGTCATTCTTCTCTTTCCTCAGTCCTCTGGCAACCACTAATCTACTTTATGTCTCTGATAAAAATAGTATCATGCAATATGTAGCCTTTTGTTACTGGCTCTTTCAGTTAGCGTAATGTTTTCAAAGTTCATTGATTATATTGCATGAATCAGTAATTTATTCCTTTTTATGTTGGAATATTTCATTGTATGTATATACCACATTTCTTTTATTCATCAGTTGATGGACATTTGAGTTTCTTCTTTTTAGCTTTATGAATAATGCTATTATAGACATTTGTGTGTAACTTTTTGTGTGGACATATGTGTTTAATTCTCTTGTCTGTATTTTTATTATAATCATTCCTGGGAGTATGAAGTGGTTTTTATTTGTATTTCCCTAATGACCAGTGATGTTGAGCATCTTTTCTTGTGCTCATTGGCTATTTATATATCTTCTTTGGAGAAATATCAAATCAAATTCTTTGTTGGGGTTATATTTAAAAGGACCTTTCTTCTTCACTAAGATTAATACATATATCTGTTATTCTAATACTGTTATGATTTTATGTTTACATTGTAAAAAATGGATCCGTCCAAAATTTATTAAATTATGGTGTTAGGTGAAAAATGAGCAAAGCCTACAAGAAGTGTGGGACTATGTGAAAAGACCAAATCTACATATGATTGGTGTACCTGAAAGTGACAGGGAGAATGGAACCAAGTTGGAAAACACTGTGCAGGATATTATCCAGGAGAACTTTCCCAACCTAGCAAGGCAGGCCAATATTCAAATTCAGGAAATACAGAGAATTCCACAAAAGATACTCCTCGAGAAGAGCAACTCCAAGACAAATAATTGTCAGATTCAACAAAGTTGAAATGAAGGAAAAAATATTAAGGGCAGCCACAGAGAAAGGTTAGGTGACCCACAAAGGGAAGCCCATCAGACTAACAGCGGATCTCTTGGCAGAAACTCTACAAGCCAGAAGAGAGTAGGGGCCAATATTCAACATTCTTAAAGAAAAGAATTTTCAATCTAGAATTTCATATCCAGTCAAACTAAGCTTTATAAGTAAATCAGAAATAAAATCCTTTACAGACAAGTAAATGCTGAGAGATTTTGTCACCACCAGGCCTGCCTTACAAGAGCTCCTGAAGGAAGCACTAAACATGGAAAGGAACAACCGGTACCAGCCACTGCAAAAACATGCCAAATTGTAAAGACCGTCGATGCTAGGAAGAAACTGCATCAACTAGCGAGCAAAATAACCAGCTAACATCATAATGACAGGATAAAATTCACACATAATTATATTAACCTTAAATGTAAATGGACTAAATGCTCCAATTAAAAGACACAGACTGGCAAATTGGGTAAAGAGTCAAGATCCATCAGTGTGCTGTGTTCAGGAGACCCATCTCATGTGCAGAGACACACATAGACTCAAAATAAAGGGATGGAGGAAGATCTACCAAGCAGATGGAAAGCAAAAAAAAGGCAGGGGTTGCAATCCTAGTCTCTGATGAAACAGACTTTAAACCAACAAAGATCAAAAGAGACAAAGAAGGCCATAACATAATGGTAAAGGGATCAATTCAGCAAGAAGAGCTAACTATCGTAAATACATATGTACCCAATACAGGATCACCCAGATTCATGAAGCAAGTTCTTAGAGACCTACAAAGAGACTTAGACTCCCACACAATAATAATGGGAGACTTTAACACCCCACTATCAACAAGAGACAGATCAACTAGACAGAAAGTTAACAGAGGATATCCAGGAATTGAACGCAGCTCTGTACCAAGAGGACTTAATAGACATCTACAGAACTCTCCACCCCAAATCAACAGAATATACATTCTTCTCAGCACCACATCGCAGTTATTCTAAAACTGACCACATCGTTGGAAGGAAAGCACTCCTCAGAAAACGTAAAAGAACAGAAATTATAACAAACTGTCTCTCAGACCACAGTGCAATCAAATTAGAACTCAGGATTAAGAAACTCACTCAAAACTGCTCACCTACATGGAAACGGAAGAACCTGCTCCTGAATGACCACTGGGTATATAACAAAATGAAGGCAGAAATAAAGATGTTCTTTGAAACCAATGAGAACAAAGACACAAGATACCAGAATCTCTGCGACACATTTAAAGCAGTGTGTAGAGGGACATTTATAACACTAAATGCCCACAAGAGAAAGCAGGAAAGATCTAAAATTGACACCCTAACACTAAATGCCCACAAGAGAAAGCAGGAAAGATCTAAAATTGACACCCTAACATCACAATTAAAAGAACTAGAGAAACAAGAGCAAACACACTCAAAAGCTAGCAGAAGGCAAGAAATAACCAAGATCAGAGCAGAACTGAAGGAGATAGAGACACAAAAAACCCTTCAAAAAATCAGTGAATCCAGGGGCTGTTTTTTTTTAAAGATCAACAAAATTGATAGATTGCTAGCAAGACTAATAAAGAAGAAAAAAGAGAAGAATCAAATAGACACAATAAAAAATGAGAAAGGGGATATCACCACTGAACCCAAGGAAATACAAACTACCATCAGGGAATACTATAAACACCTCTATGCAAATAAACTAGAAAATCGAGAAGAAATGGATAAATTCCTGGACACATACACCCTCCCAAGACTAAACCAGGAAGAAGTTGAATCCCTGAATAGACCAATAACAGGCTCTGAAATTGAGGCAATAATTAATAGCCTACCAACCAAAAAAAGTCCAGGACCAGATGGATTCACAGCCGAATTCTACCAGAGGTACAAAGAGGAGCTGGTACCATTCCTTCTGAAACTATTCCAATCAATAGAAAAAGAGGGAATCCTCCCTGACTCATTGTATGAAGCCAGCATCATCCTGATACCAAAGCCTGGCAGAGACACAACAAAAAAAGAGAATTTTAGACCAATATCCCTGATGAACATCGATGCAAAAATCCTCAATAAATACTGGTAAACCGAATCCAGCAGCACATCAAAAAGCTTATCCCCCACGATCAAGTTGGCTTAATCCCTGGGATGCAAGGCTGGTTCAACATATGCAAATCAATAAACGTAATCCCTCATATAAACAGAACCAAGACAAAAACCACATGATTATCTCAATAAATGCAGAAAAGGCCTTCAAGAAAATTCAACAGCCCTTCATGCTAAAAACTCTCAATAAACTAGGTATAGATGAGACATATCTCAAAATAATAAGAGCTGTTTATGACAAACCCAGAGCCAATATCATACTGAATGGGCAAAAACTGGAAGCAGTCCCTTTGAAAACTGGCACAAGACAGGGATGCCCTCTCTCACCACTCCTATTCAACATAGTGTTGGATGTTCTGGCCAGGGCAATCAGTCAGGAGAAAGAAATAAAGGGTATTCAATTAGGAAAAGGGGAAGTCAAATTGTCCTTGTTTGCAGATGACATGATTGTATATTTAGAAAACCCCATCGTGTCAGCCCCAAATCTCCTTAAGCTGATAAACAACTTCAGCAAAGTCTCAGGGTACAAAATCAATGTGCAAAAATCACAAGCATTCGTATACACCAATAACAGACAAACAGGGAGCCAAATCATGAGTGAACTCCCATTCATAATTACTACAAAGAGAATAAAATACCTAGGAATCCAACTTACAAGGGATGTGAAGGACCTCTTCAAGGAGAACTACAAACCACTGCTCAACGAAATAAAAGAGGACATAAACAAATGGAAGAACATTCCATGCTCATGGATAGGAAGAATCAATATCGTGAAAATGGCCATACTGCCCAAGGTAATTTATAGATTCAATGCCATCCCCTTCAAGCTACCAATGACTTTCTTTACAGAATTGAAAAAAAACTATGTTAAACTTCATATGGAACCAAAAAAGAGCCCACATTGCCATGACAATCCTAAGACAAAAGAATAAATCACGCTACCTGACTTCAAACTATACTACAAGGATACAGTAACCAAAACAGCATGGTACTGGCACCAAAACAGAGATATAGACCAATGGAACAGAACAGCACCCTCAGAAATAATACCACACATCTACAACCATCTGATCTTTGACAAACGGAACAAAAACAAGAAATGGGGAAAAAATTCCCTATTTAATAAGTGGTGCTGGGAAAACTGGCTAGCCACATATAGAAAACTGAAACTGGATCCCTTCCTTACACCTTATACAAAAATTAATTCATGATGGATTAAAGACTTAAATGTTAGACCTAAAACCATAAAAACCCTAGAAGAAAACCTAGGCAATACCATTCAGGACATAGGCATGGGCAAGGACTTCACGACTAAAACACCAAAGGCAATGGCAACAAAAGCCAAAATAGACTAATGGGATCTAATTAAACTAAAGAGCTTCTGCACAGCAAAAGAAACCACCATCAGAGTGAAGAGGCAACCTACAGAATGGGAGAAAAGTTTTATAATCTACCCTTCTGACAAAGGGCTGATATCCGGAATCTACAAAGTACTTTAACAAATTTACAAGAAAAAGTCAAACAACCCCATCAAAAAGTGGGCAAAGGATATGAACAGACACTCCTCAAAAAAACATTTATGCAGCCAACAGACACATGAAAAAATGCTCATCATCACTGGCCATCAGAGAAATGCAAATTGAAACCACAATGAGATACCATCTCACACCAGTTAGAATGGTGATCATTAAAAAGTCAGGAAACAACAGGTGATGGAGAGGATGTGGAGAAATAGGAACGCTTTTGCATGTTGGTGGGACTGTAAACTAGTTAAACCACTGTGGAAGACAGTGTGGCGATTCCTTAAGGATCTGTAACTAGAATTACCATTTGACCCAGCCATCCCATTACTGGGTATATACCCAAAGGATTATAAATCATGCTGCTATAAAGACACATGCACACGTGTGTTTATTGTGGCACTATTCACAATAGTAAGGACCTGGAACCAACCCAAATGTCATCAATGATAGACTGGATTAAGAAAATGTGGCACATATGTACCATGGAATACTATGCAGCCACAAAAAGGATGAGTTCATGTCCTTTGTAGGGACATGGATGCAGCTGGAAACCATCATTCTGAGCAAACTATCGCAAGGACAGAAAACCAAACGCTAGATGTTCTCACTCATAGGTGGGAAATGAGCAATGAGAACACCTGGACACAGGGTAGGGAACATCACACACTGGGGCCTGTTGTGGGGTGGGGGGAGGCGGGAGGGATAGCCTTAGGACATATACTTAATGAAAATGAGTTAATGCGTGCAGCCCACCAACATGGCACATGTGTACATGTGTAACAAACCTGCACGTTGTGTACATGTACCCTAGAACTTAAAGTATAATAATAATGATAAAAAATAAGAAGTACAAAGAAAAAGGATAAGCCTGTATTTATCGTTTTTCCCACCAGATGGCGAACATGCGTCCTAAAAGCAAAAGATACACAATTCTCTGATTTTTCCACCTGAACTAGTTGCAGAGACTGTTTAGTTGACATATTTGAGATTGTAGAAAACAAGCCTTCACATGTATCGCTGCCTTTCATATTCAAATATGATATTTATTCCCAAATATTTATCTCAGTTCTGAGATTTCCAAGTACTAGACTTTCCCAACTATTTATCTCAGTTCTGAGATTTCCAAGTACTAGACTTGTGTTTACAACTCCAAGTTCTATAATCTTACCTTTTGTTCCACAAATATTTCAAAATCGAGATGTTCAAAATGTAAGTATATACTTCCTCCCAAAGTAGCAGCTTCTTTGTCATCCCCTAGCCCATCTTATTGCACCATCAATCATTCTTATGGCCATTTAAAGATACTTAGGTATCACTTTTCTAATCTTCTTCCTCTTGATTTTATAATATGTACATATTTATGATTTTGATTAATTTCATCCCCTTCCCCATCAACTCCCCACAATATATTTTTCTTCCTTTCTGGCCTCCTGCTTTTCAGCTTTATTTACAGCTCTCCATTTTCTAATTGGTTTCCTGAAACGTGATATTAAAGTGTAGATATGAAGTCATTAAATTACTAACTTTTGATGCCTTCTCATTTTGCACTTAAAGTTCAAATTCTTAACTTTATAAGAGAAATGAACATTTACTGAGTACCTACAATGTTCTAGACTTTGTGAGAAAAATTTAATGCATGTAATTTGAATTCCCATAAAAATGTTATAAAGTGGTATTTAAGATATCCTTTTATACAAAAATAATTTTAACATACCAAAATTAGAGGTAGAGTTTCCAGTGGAACATAGGTTTTTCTAACTCAAAAGCCTGTTATGCCCCCTTTTGAGACTCACTATTATTTATCTTTTCTTACCTTATCTCACACCACTTTTTTTCCTTTCCCCTATAATCTAGCCTCAGCAGATCACTAATGAATTTTTAAAAATCTTTCATTCTTAAAATTTTAAGTATTTGCTCTGCTTTTCCTCTTATCTAGAATTCTATTCTAGCTATGTATGTGTGAATTCAACAAATATTTATTGAGTATTGATTGTGTGTCAGATTTCTAGATGCTTAGAGTATAGCTGTGAACAAATAGACAAAACTACTTTTTAGTTGGGAAAGACAAAAAAATAAGAAATAACTAGAATGTTGGATAGGAGTGTAGCTTTAGGCCTGTGCATTTGGCTGTCCAGGTTGTGTGCAGCAGAACTCCAGGGGGCACAATTCACTTAGATGTGAGTGGTACAACTTAGAGTTCTGCACCTCTGAGGTCCCAGAGACAAGTGCTGTGGAGGAAGATAGTATAATAATACATGGGAGGAGGGAAAGGGATTTTTTGTGGGGAAACAGTTTATAATTTTAAATGGGGTGTTAGGGAAGGCGTTGCTTAAGATTTAGTTAAGACTTAAAGGAATTGAAGAAGTAAGACGTGTATATCTGAGGGAAGAGCACTCTAGGCGGAGAAATAGCAAGTGCCAAGATTGTTAAGTGAGGGTGTGCCTTGGCATATCGGCCTAAATCTTACCTTTTTCTTCAAAGCCTAACCCAAGTACTCCTAGTTACTTGAAGCCTTCCTGTATGTTTTTCTAGCAAGAATTATATTTTTGCTTAGAAAGGATACCTTTATTAATGCACCTACCACTGTCTGACCTTCAGTATACTTGTCAATGTTTCTTTTCTCTTACTCAATTTTGAACAACTTGAGAGCATACTTACTTTTACATCTTTGGGTCTATACATACCAAGTTAAGGTTCTAGAAATTGAATACTAGTTGAATTAGAATGAATTGAACTAAATCACTGAAAAAGTAGTAGCTACCCATTATCTTCTTCATATCTTTTACTTGTCACAATTATCCTGTGTTTACAAAAATGGAATTTACTTAAAGAATCTGGAGTTTTCCCTGCCCCTTAGCCTCATTTTTGCCCCAATGTCTTTATAAAACCATGTTAACATGCGTAAAAGAATTAAACTACTTGTTTCTACATATCAGATTCATCTTTAGTGTTCGATTTTTTCTTAGAAATCTGCAATGATGATGGATCATTTTAAGTGTATTAGCATATTTTAAAAGAAATTGTTATGCCTATTTGCTTTAACCTGTCACATTCTAGCTTCATTTTAAATAATTTGCTTGAATGTCTTGCTTTTTTTCCATGTTCTCCTATCTATTTTTGGGCAGCATGACCTATGTCCCAGTTTGTCACTGCTGGTCCTGGCTCATATGTGTTATATTGGCATAATTACTAAGAGCACACTTTTCACTCTCAAAAGTATCCTGGGGTTGACAATAAATTACATGGTCTTCCTATTCTTCTTTGAGGCTTTCTATGTGATAGCTCATATACTGTGCTGCCCAATACTTGTTAGACTTATTGAAAATTCCCAATGGAATCATACTGCAGCAAATATTACTTCAGGTACGTAGTCTATAATATTAATTAAGTATATACTTTATATATAACAGTTTATATGGAGAAATACGAAGACAGTAGAAGATTCTCTGTGTCATATGAATTTATAATCTAATAAGTCAGGATTAATGATATAGTTATATAAACATAAATATTTGAAATGGGCAAATATAAATGTAAGAAAATGTAATTTAGAAATATATAAAAGTAGTCAGATAATTGACTACTTTTGTATATTAACAAATTTAAATGATGGAACCAAATAGGAATTTGGGAGAAGTTTTGTAGATTTGTTAAAACCAACTAAATTTTAATAAAGGAATTTTAAAAGATAGAAGATACAGCATTGTGTAAAAATAGCATGACAGCAAGTTTGTATAGTATAGACATTTCTATATTATCAGTTTTTCTTCTGTCACTCTTATTTTATTTTGGTCCTCAGATACAGTGAGGTTTGTTAATCATTTGTCAGTTTATGGCACTTCGGTGATTTGTGTTTTCTTCCCACTTAAATATGTATCTTTGCATAATACAGAATGTTGCTTTGTGTATGTATGTGTTTTAAATTACAGAAAGGGTATGGTGCTTTAGATCTTACGTTTTAAAAGATTCATTCATGTGGGAATATCAATTTGTTGTTTCAGACTGCTGCATTATAATGTGGTAGACAGAATAATGGCCTCCAAAAATGTCCACACCCTGATCCCTGGAACCCCTGGATGTTACCTTACCTGGCAAAGGGACTTTGCAGACATGATTAAGGTTATGGACCTTGAGATAGGGAGATTAATTTAGATTGTCTATGTGGGCCCAATCTAATCACACAAAACCTTAAGGTAGAAAACTTTTTTTTTTTTTTTTTCTTTTTGGCTGCGTCAATGAGATGAGATAGAAGAAGGAGGAGAGATTCAAAGCAGGAAAAGGACGAAAATGCCTATTGTTGAGTTTGAGGATGGGGGAAGGGGACCATGAGTCAAAGAATTTGCCAGCCTCTGGAAGCTGGAAATCTCCCTCAATTTATAGCCAGCAAGAAAATGGGGACCTTGGTCTTACAACCACAGAGACATGAATTCTGCCAATAGTTTGAATGAGCAAAAAATAGATTCCCCTCAGAACCTCCGAAAAGAAACTCAGCTGGCATCTTAATTTCAGTCCAATGAGACTTCTACCAGACTTTTTGACCAACATAAGTGTAAGACAACAAACTTGTGTTTTGAACCATTAAATTGGTGGTAATTTTCTTTACCTCAACAATAGAAAATTAATAGATACTCCCTTGTGTGAATATACTATATTTTATTTGACATCCCATTAGTGATGGACAATCTAGGTTATGTCAAAACTCGTTACTATAAACAGTGAGTCAGTGAACATCCTTGTACATGTCTCCTTATGGACCTATGCAAGACTTTGTAGTCTGTCTATGTAGGTGTATAATTAATGTGGCATAGGGTGTGTATACTTTATTTCACTAGTTTTGTTCTCAAAAATGCCTCTGTCCATACTTCTACTTGTAGTGCTTAAGGATTTGTGATTTCCCATATCATTACTAGTATTTGATATTACTAAGCTTTTCATGTGTTTGCAGTCTGGTGGATATGAGGGGGTATTTTTGTTTTAATTTGCAGTTTCCTCATTACATTGAAGCTGAGGATCCCCTCACATATATATTAGCTACTTAGATTGCCATTACCATCAAGTATTTATTTATCTGTCAATTTGAAAAAATTAGCTCCACATCATTTTTGTCTGTTGTTTTTTTTAGCAGGCATTTAATGTTGATGTAGTTAAATTCATTACTTTTTAAAATTTATAGTTTGTGCTCTTTTAATCGTGATTAAAAAGTCAGTCATCATTCAGAATCCCTAGAAATACTCTTTTACACTTTTACTACCAGCTTTACAGTTTTTACCTTTCTCATGTATATTTTAAATTAATTCAGAGTTCACTTGTGGACATGATGAAGTATGAATCCCAAGTTTTATTTTCCCATATGGTGAGCTACTGTTCCCAGCAGAAGCTATTAGACAAACCATTCTCACATCACTGGTTTTTGCACTTATATATAATGTTTATAATGCACTTATATGTAATTGGGCCACTTTTTAGCTCTCTGTTCTGTCTTATTGGTCTGTTTTTTACCCTGTGATAGTACCACACTGTGATTTTTCTTTTAGGTTCTTTGGCATTTTTTACATAGATGGTTGCATCACTTATAATGAAAAAAGCCTTATTTTTTCTTTTCAAGTCGTAAGCCTTTTATTTCATTTTCTCATCCTATTTTACTGGCTAGTGCCTCCACTAAAATGTTAGATAGAAGTGGTGAGAGTAACATCTTTGCCTTCTTTCCAGTCCTAGGATGAATGCTTTGAGTCTTTCACAATCAAATGTGATGTTAGCTATAGGTTTTCCATAGATGTCCTTTATTAGACTGAGAAAAATGTCTTCTGTTACTAATTTGCTGAGAATTCTTTCATGAATGGCTATGAAATTTTGTCATTTGCTTTTTTAATGCTTCTATTGAAATGATCACATGGTTTTTCCTCTTTCGTCTCTTTATATGGTGAATTACACTGATTGTTTTCAAATGCTGCATCAACCTTGCATTTCCGGGATACTCCTCTTGGTCATGATGGTATTATTCTATTTATGTATTGCTGGATTGGATTTACTAATACTTTGTTTGAAATTTTTTAAGTTTATGTTCGTGAGGGAGAGTTGTATGTAGTTTCCTTTCCTTGTAACATCATTGGTTTAATCAGGGAATGCTGACCTCGTAAGTTAGGAAATGATCTTCTATCTTCAATTTTCTAGAATAGTTTTTGTAGAGGTGTTATTTCTTTAAATGTTTGATAGAATTTGCCTCTACCGCCATTTGGGCCTAGAGTTCTCTTGTAGCTCTGTCTTTATTTTTATTTATTTATTTATTCTATTTTTTTCTATTTTTGAGATGAAGTCTTTCTCTGTCGCCTAGGCTGGAGTGCAGTGGCATGATCTCCGCTCACTGCAACCTCTGCCTTTGGCAATTCTCCTGCGTCAGCCTCCAGAGTAGCTGGGACTACAGGTGCACACCACTACGCTCGGCTAATTTTTTTTTGTATTTTAATAGAGACGGGGTTTCACCGTGTTGCCCAGGCTGGTCGTGAACTCCTGAGCTCAGGCAATCCTCCTGCCTCCACCTCCCAAAGTGCTGGGA
This sequence comes from Pongo abelii, assembly GCF_028885655.2. Classification (NCBI taxonomy): domain Eukaryota; kingdom Metazoa; phylum Chordata; class Mammalia; order Primates; family Hominidae; genus Pongo; species Pongo abelii. The sequence goes on from NC_071992.2 coordinate 119,791,124, forward strand.
TTACAGGCGTGGGCCACAGCACCCAGCCAGCAATGTCTTTAAAAACTATGAATTCAGTTTTCTCAGTGATTATACAGCCATTCAGGTTACTTATTTATCCTTGAGCATATGAATATTTTTACAGTCTAGTAAATATATAGCCATGGTAGCTTTATTTATTCTAGCGTTGTCTAAATAATCATTTAAAAAGTATTCTTTCTCTTCCTTTTAAAATATTAGAGGCAGAATAGACATTTTCATACTCTTTTTCAATGTAACCTTTTTCATGTTCCATACTAATCTGTATATCTTACACCTATATTTAATTCCAATTTCAACTCACCTTTATATCTGCCAGTACTATTGGGATAATTTTAGTGATCATTTCTCGTTGTCTCAGGCTGGACTTAGTGACTTTTTACTTTTCATCTGAGATATTCAATCATTGTCATTCACCTTTACCTTGCAGAAGTTTTGCCTTTTAGTCTGCTATCCACTTGTTTTGTCCTTCTTATTTAAAGTCTAGTGAAGCTGTTATCCATTTCCTGTAGGGCATGACTTCACTAGATTGTCCACTTTTGAAGCACTTGCTTTTCAATCATACTTTAACTATTTTAAGCCAATATCCAGTGTCATAATCAGTGACATTTAATTGACCAAGACACTACTTATTACTTTGTATTTCTTGACAATATCTGTAAATTCATTTTTAACAAGCTTTCTTTCAGCATCATATATTCATTTGTAAAATATATTTTGGTATTGATAATTGTATCAAGGAAAATGCTTTAGTAGTAAAATTACAATAAAAGAAAAGCTAGTAAGGCATTAAAATGAGGGTATTTGTTAGCCAATGGTGGCGGTTTTATTAGCCAGCAGCACTCTTTTTTAAGCTGTTGTGAAGAGAATTTTCATACCAAAATGACCATTTTTGAGACTCTTTAATTTATTCCAACACTAATGTGTGTCTTAGATTACCCAAGTCTCTCATGCATTAACAACATAAAATTTAATAAATTGTAAGGCGTTCTTAACTGATATTTGCGTATATGCTCATATAATCCTTTTTCACAGATATTTTACAGATATATTGGCAGTAGAAGTATATATGTGAGTGTGCATAGTGGGCTGTGGGAGGACATTGCCTCTAGATGGGCTTTTGTGGCAATATTAATGCTATATGCTGACTTCTCACCCACCTTTCACCTTCCCCTTTGGCTCTCCCAATACACACCAGTGAAGTAATTCTGATATTGGTCAAGGATATAATGGATAAGGACTACAAAATTTGGCAGCCACACTAAGGTGAGGCAAGGGTAGGGGCTGGTGAATGTAGAAGTGTTTATTTAGATCTTTTTGTAAAGCAAATAAAACAGTAATAAAGAAAACTGGTTTGAAATAAATTTCTTCTTTTATTTGCCTCACTGGATATTTTTCCCTCTTAGAGCCAATGTGCTAAGACAGGCCTGGGATGAACCAGTTAGGAAGTACCCTTTGGAGGGTCAAAGGGGAAGAAGAGTGAGATTAAGGAGCTAGCCACTAAATTGATCTTGTTTATTACTGAAGTTTAAGGAGCAGAAATAGTCTTTTCAAGGGTCATACAAGGTCTAGCCACCTCAGGGGGGAGTTGGAGTCAACACTTTTAATAAAGATGAAGATACATTTTCCTATTGCATATTTTTAATTTTCCAAGGATTCAGGCATTTAAATTGGTCAATTCATAATAACATGAATTCAGCATCATGGTGGTTTTTTACTTTGAGATTTTTTACTCATTTACATTGAAGCATCTGTACTTATATTCTCTGCCTTCCTGCTTGTTACTATAGATAAGCAGTCCCTGCTCTAACTGTGTGTGGAACCTACCCTATTTTATCTACTAAGGACATAGCTCATGGAATTCTCTGAAATACAGTATGAGATTGGGTGAGGAATAAAGTTTTATAAAAATAATTATTGTAGTTCAAATGTTTATGCTAAATGATATGGAATAACTGAATAACCTGAATAATTTTCATAATTTAAAATGTCTTTTATATTGAGGATTTGACTTCTACTTATTCTGTTTAAAACTAGTGTTATGTGTCAAATGTAAGAGGTAACTTAGATTAAAGTGGTGGTTCTCAAACTTTTTGGTCTTGGGGCCTCTTTACAATCTTTAAAATGCTTGAAGACTTCAAAGAGTTTTTGTTTATGTGGATTATATTTATTGATATTTACCATATTAGAAATAACTGATAAAAAATTTTGAAATATGCATTTATTAATTAATTTAAAAATAACAGTAAACCCACCATATGACAACTAACTGTATGCAGTAGACAGAATTCTAAGTTATGTACAATGAGACTTACCCTTCCCTTGGGTATGTATAAAACCTATGACTTGCTTCTAGCTAGTAGAGTATGGCAAAGATGTTGGGATAGTCAGTTATATAGTTATATCACATTGTATGAGATTATGTCTTCAATTGGAGCAAGAGATTCTTCTGCTGGTTTAGAAGTAAATAAACTGCCATGTTGTAAAAGGGCTGTGAGAGAGCCATGTGTCAGGGATCTGTGTGGGGTCTCTAGGGGCTGAGTAGTACATCTCTGACAGCAAGCGAGAAAGTGAGGACCTAAATCTTTGAGCCACAAGGAACTGAGGCATGCCAACAATCACATGAGCTTGCAAAAGGATCCTGAGCTCAGAAATAAATGTGGTCCAGTGAACATCTTGATAACAGCCTTCTCAGGCCCTGAGTCAGAGGATCATTTAAATAGTACTTGGACTCCTGACCTATGGAAACTGTAAGATAATAAATATACATCATTTTAAGCTATTAAAAATATGGTTATTTGTTTTGCAGCAATGGAAAACTAGTACAGCATATTTCAAAAAAAGTAAAGTAAAGAAAAATTTAGTGAGAAAAGTGACATTATTTTACATTTTTGGGAAATTCCATTATTGTCTAACTTAGTGGAAGACAGCTTCTGTATTCAATATATCGAGATATCACACATACTTTAGCCTCTGGAAAACTCCACTGTACACCCAAGAGAGAATGAGAATCAAAAAGGCAAATAACATTTTAGTATTATGCATATAGGTTTGACCCTGCAGATCCTCTGAAAGGGATTTGGGGATTCTACTGAGGGCACTGGATTACACTTTTAAGAACTGCTAGATTTTGGAATACATTTTCAGTAGTCTCCTTCTCTAGCATCAACAGAGTATTGGATTGTATGTGGACAAGATTATATAAGGTAATGTAACATATATGGAACACTCAGCTTCCTTGACTGCTTTTCACTTGATTTCTGCTTTTGTCCTTGAGTTTGTCTATGTGGTTTATTTTCTCTGCTCCTCCTGGTAAGAAAATGCAGTAGATCCTTACTGACTCTCATTTCTAGGAGGAATAGATAGGAATATGTTTAATATGTAGTGAGTTGAGACAGAGTTTTTCTAAATCATCCTGGCATATTTTGACTGTAGTATTTACCTGCAAAGGTGCTGTAGCCATTGAGAGATTTGATTTAAAACCCAAGAGGAGTTTTTAAACTGTAGTTTTTCACTTATAAGAAGTTTATAGAAATTGTCTTTTTTTTTTCTTTGGGAGTCTTACTCTGTCACCCAGGCTGGAGTGCAGAGGTACAGTCATAGATCCCTGCAACCTCTAGCCCCTGAGATCAAGCAATCTTCCTACCTCAGCCTCCTAAGTAGCTAGGACTACAAGTGAATGCCACCACACCCAGCTAATTTTTTATTTTTGTTAAGATGGGGTCTGACTACATTGCCCAGACTAGTCTCGAACTCCTGGCCTCAAGCAATCTTCCTGCCTTGGCCTCCTAAAGCGCTGGCATTACAGGGTGAACCACCACACCCAGCCTCATTTTAAAAAAAAGTGTGTGTATCTATTTTTATGTATGTGTTTTCTTCTGTATGTGTAATATTTAATAATGGTACTAATTGTTATTTCTCTTGAGTGTTTTTGTTTAATTTTGTGTGACCTTTTTTATCCCTAGGAATCCTGAAGAGTGAATTAGTCCCATGCATCTCAAGATAGCTCAATATATGATAAATTTGCTATTGTCATAAGATTTGGGATGCAGCTTAGTGTTACTAACATTAATATGTTGTGTAGATTTCTTCTTTAGTAAGCTGCAGCTACTCTTGTTTTTTTAAATAACTAAGTCAGCAAAAATAAATAGTACAGAGAATCAAAATTGTTGTTACATATAATCAACTATTTTTATTTCTGTGATACATACCTGAGAGTTTCTAACATCTATTATTTGACACAGTTGGAAATTTTAAGGTATGATTTGGAACTCTTTGTTTGGAAATAAGGTCTTTCAAGGTTGGTTTGAAGGTTATTAGTAGAACAGTTCTCACTTTGCTTACCTAATTACACAGTGCTTGAGCTGGAAAATTAAACTTTATTTTGACTTCCCCCATCCCTACTAATGCAATCTCTCTTCCACTTTTTCTTTTCATTTCTTCTTTTATTATATTTCCACCTGAACTTTTTTGTCTATTTCTTAGAGTTAGTTTTCACCTTATTTTTCCTCATTGATATTTTTAAATTCCTGTTGAGTTTTCTGTATATTTAATCTCTTTAATCACTTGAGTTTTCCTTTCCTCTGCCTCAGACTTAATCAGTTGTGATAAAGCAGGATTAATAAATTTTGTTACATCTCTCAGAAATATTTATAATATTTTTCATATAACCAAGATAGCAAGACTACAGTGTGTGGGGAGTCAAAATTGTTGCGATGTAAAATAAGTTTATTTCTGTGATATATATCTGAAACTCACTTACATGAAAAATTTAACATAAAGTTTTGAGATACAACTGAAAACCCCCGTCTGGAAAGTGGTAAGACAACAGATTCTCTTCTATTTGACTTCGTCTAATAAGAATTAGAGTCATGAGGGTGGAAGGATTATGAAGATTTGATTTGTGCCCTTGCAATATTTCTTTTTTCTGCCTAAACATGTTTGAATCTATGCTTTATTGTTTTATTCTCTCAGAAAACATAAGGCTTAAGAGTTATGTTTATCTTCAAGGCTGAAGGCCTTGTTCTTTTTATCTGTATTTTTACATCACCTTTGGATTTTAAATTCCAAGGACCCTTAGAAACTATAACACTAACTTACATTTTAAATGAGAGTTCCATAAGAAGTTGCTGAATGACAGGTACAGTAGTACCATGCAAGGAGCACTGGACTATAAGTCAGAAGATCAAACTTTGTCACCAGCCATTTGGTCCAAAAAGCCTTGGATGAAACAATGCATCACATCTCTTTTCTGTAGAAGGAGGAGGTTTAGATTCTATTTTAAATGTGATAAGATATTATTGTAGGGTTTAAACATGGAAGGAGCATGATATTATTTTGTGTGTGTGTGTGTGTGTGTGGACAATCTTTGGTGGAGAATGGTTTGTAGAGGACAAGATTAATGCACCGAGAAGCTAGAAGATTATTGAAGTCATCCATTAGAGAGATGTTGGTAGATTGAACCAGAATTATAGTAGTGAGATGGAAAATGTTCATGGATTTGTGTTCCATTTTGAAGATAGAGTTGATAGAACCTACTGATAGATTTGATTTGTGTGGTGGAGTGTGAAAGCAAAAGAGATATCAAGGATAATTCCTAGATAAATCATGGTATTGTTTTAAGACAGAAAAAAAAATGGGAGGAACAGGTTTGGGTGAGGAAATCAGGAATTCTGTTTGGCCATGTTATGTTTGAGATGCCCTTTTGACTTCCGTTTGGGGATTCCAAATTGACAGATGGTTAAATGAATCTGGAGTTTTAGGGGAAGATAAGGGCAAAGATATGCAGAAGACATTTAAAGCCATGCGACCTAAGTCACTGGGAAGGGGGAGCTGTAAATAAAAAGAGCAGAGAGGGTTCACACCATAGCCAAAACAGGGCCTTGGACATTCCACACATTTAAAGATCTAAGAGAGGAATGAGAACCAACAAAAGACACTATGAAAAAATTGACACTGTGAAAGAAAATCAGAAGAATGTGTCTCAGGAATGAAGAGTAAAAGTGGTTTAAATGTCATGGATAGCATTAGTGTCAAATGATACAGAGTCATGGTAAGAAAAGAACAGAGAATTGTCTGTTTAGTTTGATAACATGCAAGTAATTGGTGAGAACAATCTCAATAGAACATTAGCACTAGAAAATTGATTAGTGTGGATTTAAAAGAGGATGTGAAATGAAAACATGGCCATAGCAACTAAAGACAACTTCTTCAAGAAATTTTGCTGTGAAGAGGAGCAGAAAAATGGGGTAGTACCTGGAAGGGAATGTGAGGTCAAGGGAAATTCTGTTAAGACAGGAAATAATATAGTAATAAAATCACTGATAACTTGATTCACATTTAAAATTAATATTATTTGTTTATCATTACAAATATCATTGGAACCAAGGGAGTTCTAAAATAGACTAACGAGTAAATAAACTAGGTATTTTATGGAGGAGCTGGTAATAAAAAGGGTAAGATAGACGGAAAATTGATAGAATAGATCTTGTTTATATTTTCCTTTCTTTTCTATTTTCACATTTGGCGCTTAAACACCTTTACTTTTAAGTAGCTAGGATCTCTGATTAATCCTGATCTCTGTCCATATCTACAGGTCAGACAAATTATATTTTTTAAGTTGATAAGATTAGATTGAAATACATTTAGATTTGCATGAGTTTATTTGCATCAGATATTCTGTTTTGGCTGAAAAAAGACTAAAAATTTTATTTGCTTACCTTTCACCAAAGGAAGAAAGGAGGATGATGGAAGAGGCTAAGAAGATGTCTATTCCCAGACCACATTTCATAGGCTAGATCTGGTTTTTATGGATTGAGTGATTTCAGGCCAAAAGAGCTATTTTCTCGAGAGTTGTTTTGAAGCACAGGAAAACAAGCAGCAATTCTTCAGTTTCCAAATGGCAGAATATATAACGCAGAGTTGATCATAATATTTTTCTTAAAATACTGTCTTTTATTGTCTTTTGGGCTACCACACTCTCTCTTGACTTTCCTCTTACCTCTGTGGCTGCTCCTCTTCTGTTTCCTTCACTGGCTTCTCCTTCTTTAACTGATGAGTTAATGTGGAACTTAGCTCCTTGATGCTTTGTCATAAACCTCTTATTTGCCTTTTTTTCCTTTAAAATTTTATCTCCGGGTGATCTCATCTACTTGCTTGGTTGAAATCATTACTAACACGCTGATGCTTCCTAAAGTGATACCTTCCGTTGAGAACTCTCTTCTGAACTGCAGAGTGACATATTTAATTGCTTACTTCTCTGTCTTGTTAGCTGTCTTGTATGCACCTCACATTCAACAATCCATCATCTTCCCCTTTCTTCTCCCTCAACCTGCTTCTCATTTAGCATTCTCTGTCTCAGCAAACTTTTAGACTATCTACTTGGTACTTAAGAGATAAATCTAAGAGTTACTTTTTACTCCTATCTTGACCGTGACCAATCAACGACTAAGTCCTGTTGATTCGACTTCTACCTTTTAAATCTATTATTTTTTCTGTATCTTATTATCATCACTTTAATCCAGGCCAACTAAAATCTTGCCTGGACATTACATTAGCTTTCTAAATGATCTCTCTGCATCCACATATAGTGAGATAATATTTTGGTGTATTTATGGTTATATATCCTCCTATGTGTTTCTTGTGAACTCCTGAATCTTCTCCATTCTGACTGCTAGGACTTGATATATCTGTTGATTCAAAAAGCATTGCTACAGCAAAACACGTAATTATTCATGGATTTGATTAAAAATCAGAATCTCAACAGTTTTCCATGCTCTGTAGGATGTGGCTACTGTCTCTTCTCCAGCTATTTCATTTCTCCCTGAATTGGCCTCTTGTGGTTCTTTGATTATGCCATAATCAGTGTCATCTCTTGATCTTTGTACGTCTTTGTATATGAGTATTCCATATCTGGAATACTCCTTTGTCCCACTTTTGGCTTGGCCAATGCTTATCATTCCGTGTTTCTCATCTTGAATCTATTTTTTTTTTTTTTAGGAAAACTTCCTCTGAACTTCTGAACTCCAAGACTATTTCAAGGTAACCTATTATTACAAGTTTTCTTAGCATTTCTAATCTGAATTCTCAATAACGCATATAATTTCTTAGTCTCTGTCTTCCCTGCTATATTACAGATAAAAACCCCTGTAAGGGCTTGATGGTGTCCTCCCTACTTCCTTTTTCCTTTTCTTTTTCTCTTCTTCCCTCCTCCCTCCACTCCTTTTTCTTTCTTTCCTGTGAGCTCTTTAGTACTTAGAAAAGTACCTATGATACTTTAGTCAGTATTTAAATACTTGTTGAGTGAATGAGTGAATTTTGAACAGTGATTTATTCTCCCAATACCTGCATAAAGCACAGTACCTTGAATTGCTGTAACCTTGAGATTCGCCACCTTTGGCTGAGGACTGGAATTCAGACTGAGGGCACCAACAAGTGGGGAGGCTTCATCCTCAAGTGGCTTTATAATCAGCATATATTACTGATGAGAGGATATGAGTAGACTTAGAGGACTGTGGAGGCATATTTGAAATGCCTGGGTACTTGCACATTTATGGGAGGTCATTTAGCAGGAAGCTGACATCCTACTAAACACAGGTAGGGTAAAAAAATCCAGGGAAATTTGAGATATTAGTCTTGATGTAATCCCTTTTGTAACTAAAGCACGACGAAGCAGAAGGCATTTGGGATTCAGCATAAAATTTTGAAGGAACTTTGTAAGTCAGATAATCTTAGCTTCTGCATAATTCAGTCTTCTTTACACAAATCCCTTATGTCCTCTTCTTGAATACATTTAAGGGCAGCAAGGTAGAACCTAACAGCAGTTGCTTGAACCTTTGTCACAGGACTAATTCTAACTAGTTCACTCTTCGGTAGCTCTCCAAAGACTTCTGCCTATATGGGAATAGAAAAAAATGTTCCCATTAGAATCACCATTAATATTGCCTCTAAGCTGAGCCTCCTTAGAAGCAATTGTATTAGTTTTAGTGGCCTCCTGGGCTATGCTGACAAGGAAGGGGGGCAGGGAAAGATAAAAAAGAAAGAAAGGAGAAGGTAGGCAGTGGAAGAGAGTCAGCCAAGTACCTTCCAACTCACTGTTTCCCATTTACACTCAATCAGTGGCAATCAGCTAGTCAGTACTTGCAGCATATTTAATTGAATGTATTATATAGCTGGCAATGACAATATATTCTAGTTTATGTGAAGTGTTCTGTCATATGCAAGTTCTAGTGAAAACAAAGTACTTTAAACTTTATTGTTATACCTTTATGTAGATATTTTTTCTTCAGTATTGAACCTAATGATGTCTTTTAAAAATTTTTTATTGTAAATATTTAAGGTCTACAACATGATGTTTTGATATACATATAGATACTAAAAAGGTTACTTTACTCAAGCAAATTAACATATCCTAATGTTCTTAAAGCTTCTAAGGCACTTTTTTCTGACAGCCAATGTCAAAGTGAAACAAATATTTGTATTTATAGAATAGGTAGCCTTTGGGAGAAAAGATCCCTCACCGCCTTTTTTCATAGTGTAATGAGTAGAGAGAGGAATTATATGAAAGAAAAGAATTATGAATGGGCACTCTTGGAGGCCAATATTATTCCATAATATTTCATTTGTTCACATATTTTGCTGAAACACATTTATGGTTGTGCAAATGACTATTATTTCTAATATCTTATATAATAGCAATGTGCAGTCAATATTTGTTTCTCAAGGAATCTAGGTGCACTTGGAAGTTACTAGATGGAAGAGGTGACTTGTAGAGGCAGTTTGCAAGTTTAGGTGTGAGTCCTTGAAGTCCCAGGGCTATAAACATACTTTATATTGTGGCTCTTGGTGAATGTAACTATTGGAGATGGAGTTGAAGCTTATTCATGTTGATATAGCTCCCTGAAATTATAATGTTGCTTTCAGTGGTTCTCTTTTTAGTTACCAAGGAAATATATACTTGGAACAAGCAGTCCTAACTCTAGAAGGATTTTCCAAATTTTTTTTTCAGGGATCTTGGTCCTCTTTCTTTTAATTGGTAGAATCTTCAGGTGTCACTCTGGACATTCTCATTGTGGAGCTTAAATCTAGGTTTGGTACTCTATAACTAACTCTTGTATTCAGCAAGAAAGATATTTCTGCTGTTGCCAGCTTTTATTTTTATTTAATTAAGTTAATTAATTTATTTTTGAGTTGGAGTCTCACTCTGTCACCCAGGCTGAAGGGCAGTGGCACGATCTTGGCTCACTGCAACCTCTGCCTCCTGGGTTCAAGTGATTCTCCTGCCTCAGCCTCCCAAGTAGCTGGGATTGCAGGCACCCGCCACTACACCTGGCTAATTTTTTGCATTTTTTATAGAGACAGGGTTTCACCATGTTGGCCACGCTGGTCTCGAACTCCTGGCCTCAGGTGATCCACCCACCTCAGCCTCCCAGAGTGCTAGGATTACAGGCGTGGGCCACCACACCCAGCTGTTGCCAGGTTTTGGGTGTGGGAACTGCTCTTGCAAAACCTGCTTTTGCACTGGATTATTAAAGCAACCTAGTAATACTTTTGAGAATAATGCCACTCAAACCAAAGCGCAGTAGGATTAGCCCTTACACTTCTGGATTAGAAAGAAGAGTGAGAGAGATCGCAATTATGGTGTGGCTTCACACATTTGTGGTGGCTTCCACCATGCTTTCCCTTTCTTTTTTGAATTAGATGCCAGAATCTGTTGTGTTATTAGTCTGTTCTGCAGCAATGGTCAGAATTATGGATAGATACAGGGTTCAGTCCCTAAGAAATGCTATAAAATGTTTTTGTACATCAGAAAACAACATGTTTTTTTTCAGCTGGCCATCAACAAATTTTTAAAACTTGTGAAAACTGATGTAACAATTTTGAACTGTTTTCTGATTTTTATTTCAAATTTTGTGAGTAGAAATAGACTAGTCATCTTTAGATTTGTAGTGTGGTTATTTAGCTCCAGGCTGTTCTTCCTTTCTTCCATTCTTGAATGTACTGTATGGTTCATCCTAAGATGAAGCATAGGTCAAATTATTACCTTATTACCTTTTTTTTGAGACAGAGTTTCACCCTTGTCCCCCAGGCTTCAGTGCAATGGCACAATCTTGGCTCACTGTGCAATCCCTGCACACTGTGCGATCTTGGTATATACCTCCGCCTCTCGGGTTAAGCATTTCTCCTGCCTCAGCCTCCCAAGTAGCTGGGATTACAGGCGCATACCACTACACCTGGCTAATTTTTGTATTTTTAGTAGAGGCGAGGTTTCATCATGTTGGCCAGGCTGGTCTCAAACTCCTGACCTCAGGTGATCCGCCTGCCTTGGCCTCCCAAAGTGTTGTGATAACAGGCATTAGCCACCATGCCCGGCCCATTTATGAATGCCTTCTTCTTCCTCCTCTTGTTAGGAATTCCATCATCTGCCTTCTATTTTTTTGCTTATATGTTATCCCTGAGGTGAATTGTTCTGTGATCCATGCCTCAGGGAAATACAGAATACTTTACAACAGAGTAATTTAATGTGCAAAATATATGAAGATACTATTTTCAAAATGTTTGTTCTCTGGACTATCTTTCTTATAACCCTTAGATTTTTATCAGTCGGATGCTTCAAGTAGTCAGTAGAACAAGAATAATGCAATGGAAGAGAGAATGCAGTTGTTTCAATTATATAGATGGGACTACAGATATAAATTTTAAGAAAAGGAAAAATTCCTTTAGCATTTCAGGGATTTTTGTTATGGATTATACATATTGTGTATCTTATGATTTTAATGTGATTCATTAGCTTTGTTTAGTTATATGTTTATTTTCATGTATGGAATATTTTAATAGAAATGCTTTGGTACTCTTAAAAATGAAAACTAAACCCAGCCTGTAAAATCTAAGTATGTCATGAATTATCATGGCTTATCAGGTTAGAGGCTTGTGTTGTTATTAATTCAGAAGAGCATAACTTTCCAATTTTGATTCTTTCATTTAATTTTTGAGTTTGTGTTAATTTTCTTAAGACATTTAGCTTAGCCACTAGGCATTTGTAAACCAAGGTTCTTAAATAATTTTAAGAATTTACACTTCTTTTTTTCCTTATTTATTTATTTGTTTATTTATTTATTATACTTTAAGTTCTAGGGTACATGTGCACAACGTGCAGGTTTGTTACACATGTATACATGTGCAATGTTGGTGTGCTGCACCCATTAACTCGTCATTTACATTAGGTATATCTCCTAATGCTATCCCTCCCGCCTCCCCCCACCCCACGACAGGCCCCAGTGTGTGATGTTCCCCACCCTGTGTCCAAGTGTTCTCATTGTTCAATTCCTACCTATGAGTGAGAACATGCAGTGTTTGGTTTTCTGTCTTTGCGATAGTTTGCTGAGAATGATGGTTTCCAGCTTCATCCATGTCCCTACAAAGGACATGAACTCATCCTTTTTTATGGCTGCATAGTATTCCATGGTGTATATGTGACACATTTTCTTAATCCAGTCTATCATTGATGGACATTTGGGTTGGTTCCAGGTCTTTGCTATTGTGAGTAGTGCTGCAATAAACATATGTGCGCGTGTGTCTTTATAGCAGCATGATTTATAATCCTTTGGGTATATACCCAGTAATGGAATGAAAAAAGAAACATGCGCTTGTATGTTCGTTGCAGCACTACTAACAATAGTAAACACATTGCATCAATCTAAATGCCCATCAATGGTAGACTGCATAAAAAAATGTGGTAAACATACGCCATGGAATACTGTGCGCCATAAAAAAGAACAAGATTATGTTTTTTTGCAGGGACATGGATGGAGCTAGAGGTCATTATTCATAGCAAACTGATACAGAAACAGAAAACCAAATACTATATGTTCTCACTTATAAATGGGAGCTACATGATGAGAACACATGGACACATAGAGGGGAACAACAGACACTGTGGCCAATTTGAGGGTGGAGGGTAGGAGGAGGGAGAGGTACAGCAATAATAACTAATAAGTACTATGCGTAATATCTGGATGATGAAATAATCTGTACAACAAACCTCCATGACACAAATTTACCTATGTAACATACCTGCACATGTACCCCTAAACTTAAAATAAAAGTTAAAAAAACTAAAAAAAAAAAAAAACTTAAAAAAAAAAAGAATTTACACTTCAAATACTTTTGAGGATGATGTAAAGAAGTTAGTGCTGAGTTTTGGTTGCTCTTGTCATTTGGATGTTTTGTAGTACTAATTAAACAATTTTAGTTATTACAGAATTTTAGGAACTTACTGTTTAAGAAGGAGAAGTCAGGCACAGTGGCCCACACCTGTAATCCTAGCACTTTGGGAGGCTGTGGAGGGAGGATTGATTGAGGCCAGGAGTTCAAGACTAGCCTGGGAAACATAGTGAGACCCGCCCCCCATCTCTACAAGAAAATCAAAAATTATTCAGGCATGATGGTGCACACCTATAGTCCTAGCTACATGGGAGGCTGAAGCGAGAGGATCAGTTGAAGCCAGGAGTTCGGAGTTACACCCAGGTGACAGAGCAAGATTTTGTCTCAAAATATCTATATCTATATCTATATCTGTATCTATATCTATACTGACATAGAAGGGGAGAAACCATTGCTAATGATATAGCTAATCACATGAAAGCTAATAATCTACTATTTTATTTACTTGAGCATTGCTAAAGAAAAGTTCATGGGCCAACATTATACTTAATATGTGATGGTTAAGGATTGTGTTATAATTTTAGGGTTCTCCACTGTTTGTAAATTAAATTTTGAGCTTTACTTGTGGCTAGTATATCAAAAAGTATAAATGAAAAAATTTGTCATGTTCTCACCCAGAGATAATCAATATTATCATTTTGGTTTATATTGTTCCAGTGTGCTCTCAGATTTTGAACATTTAAAAACCTGAGATATACTACTAAATATTTCTCAAAATGTTGTACCAATGTACACTCCTACCAATAAACATGGTATGAGACTGTGCGTTTTTTGATCCTCTGGTCAATATTTTGCCAATTTAATAGGCAAAATACATTATCTTATTATTTTTATTTGCATTCTTTTGATTACTTTTAGATTGAACTTATTCAAGTGTTGATTAGTTTTTTAGATATCTTCTGTCATGAAATTGCCTTTGCTTCCAAAAGTTCCTTAACACTTCTTCTGTTAGAACTCTTATTATCACTGTCATTTCCAGTGAGACTCTAAAGATTCTAATAGAACATACATAGAGAAACCAATTGCCATCATCTATACCATTTGTAAGAGTTAATGTCTCTCTGCTGGACTCAGTGTAAATATGGAGCTGATCTTGCTTGGAAGTTCTTTTGAGTTTATCTAATTTTTCTGGAAAAGGATAATCATAAGCCCTACATCCTATCAGCACTAACAGATAGAAGGATAGAGACTTGGACAAAGAAAATATAAATATTTGTCAAATAAATAAGCATGATAAATAAAAGATACCTGAACATAATTGTTAGAATTCAGGTACCAGTAATTTGATTTCTTAAATAGTTCATAGTGAGTTTACTTTCAAACACTGTATACTTTATAATTTATAAAATGCATTGGTACACATGAGATTTTAATACAGTAATTTCCCTATGAGGTGATATAGCTTATTTTACATTTGGTAAAACCATAGTTCAGATACATAAAGTAAATATGCTGAGGTAATATAGCTAGTTTGGGTTGGAGTCAGTACTTAAAACCAGGCTGCCTGATGCCAAATACCATGTTCTTTCTGTTCTGACAGAAGTCTCCAATATTTATGTTACATGTGAACCTGCACTATATTGAAAATTTAAAACAAACGTTATCTATAAACATTCTTTATAATATTCAGGATATCCATAACAAATTACAGAGTCCATTCAAAGAACAATGTTTTTGATTGCAAATATTGGTTACTCTTGTATTTATGACCCTTATAAGATGATGTGGCAGGCTAAAAATAAACAAGCAAAAAAAAAAAAAAAAACCCTGTAGAAACTGAGAACCAGATGAAGTCTTGTGGCAGTTTCCTATCCTGTCTATGTATGTGATTGAAAAACAATTAACTTTTTGATAACATGTAGGCATCCATTTATTCAACAAATGTTTAATGAACCGCCTACCCTGTACTAGGCATTATGCTAGATGAATGAGACAAGAATGCAGGACTTAACCTCATGGAATTGAGGGTGAAAGATATTAAACATTTTTTCAAGTAAATATATAGTCACATATATCAAATGCTGTGAAGAATAAGCACAGGGTATAATGAGAATGCATAATAGGGGACCTAATTTAGGTCAGATAAAGTCTTTCTAAAGGAGGGAGATTTGAGACCTTAAGGATGAGTAGGGGCAGGTGAAAGGGTGGTAATGGGGAGGGAAGGCGGAAGAAATCTTTTCTGGGATACTGAGGGAACTAGAAGAAAGCTGCTCACTAGTATGGGTGTAGTATAGTGAGAGCTGGAAAAATAAGTCTCTGAGGAAGGCAGTTGATATATCGTTGACTCTTTCAAATGAGGCATTTTTAAGTCTCATTCTAGTGTTTCCATTACTTAGACCACTTTGATGCTTTTTCTATAACTTGGTCTTCATATCCAATTTTGAAATATAAAAGAAACCTTTTTAACAGCAAATGTTGTTTTGCAGTATAATCACCTTCTTACTTAGTAGACTTGTTTCTAAAGGGCTTCTGATTATGTATAAAAATTAAATCTATTTAAAAGGAGAAAATTTACATTTTTTTCCCATCACAGATAGTATGAGCTGTGAAATTGACTTGAAAATAAGAAATTTAACAATGTTTGTTTACACTTGTAGAAATTGACCTTTCATAGGTGTGAAAAATCAACTCATAATCACAGGCTTAAAAATTAAAGCACATCAGGTTGCTTCTGCTTGAGGTAAATGGAAGAAACCCATTTAAAGTTACTTGTGAGTTAAAACATTTGAGATATTTGCTCTAACTAAAATACCCTTGATTAGGCCACTGGCAGGTAGTTTTCCTATTCATCTGTTGAAATTGGCCATTTTACAATAGGTATGCATTTGTGTGTGTGTGTGCATGTGCACATGTGTGCACATATGTAAAAAAATAGAATCACAGGGAAGGAACATAGAAAATGGAGTCCAAAGCAAAGACAAAAGCAAAAAGAAAATCAAAATATTTTTTCTATCTTTTATAAATTGTGTGATGTTTAATTCAATACAGCTTCAGGCCAGGCGCAGTGGCTCACGCCTGTAATCCCAGCACTTTGGGAGGCAAGGCTGGGTGGATCACTTGTGGTCAGGAGTTTGAGACCAGCCTGGCCAATATGGTGAAACCCTGTCTCCACTAAAAATACAAAATTAGCTGGGCGTGGTGGCACACTCCTGCCTCAGGAGGCTGAGGCAGAATTGCTTGAACCCAGGAGACAGACGTTGCAGTGAGCACCACTGCACTTCAGCCTGGGTGACAATGAGTGAGACTCTGTCTCCAAAAAAATAATTAATTAATTAATTTAAAAATAAATAAATAAATAAAGCATCAGTTTCTTTTCATCCCTAAAATGATGGTGGCATTAGCACATACAATGTTTTCTGGATATTAAAAAATAAATTTAGAAGTGCTTTATAAACTAAAAATACTTTATGATTTTTAAGTATGTATGTGTGTTTGACAAATAGATTGGTGTGTACCTATAAAAATCTGAAATAATAAATAATAGTGAAATAATAAAATAAAATAATAAACTGAAATAAAATGGGGGCACTCTTAGTTGAGAAAACCCATAATTGAACATCTTATTTTAAAAAATGGTTGTTTAAAAATTTATATTATTACATGTTTAATTTGTGTTATTCTTTTGTGACATGATTATGCCAAAAAAGAATTCATAGCTTTTAAAAACTTAATGTATTTAAATGTCTATTTACTGATTGTGTATGGAAAGGGATAAAAGGGCAAAGAGTTGAGGTAAAAAGGGCAGAAAGGGCTGGATCTATTAAAGAAATGTCAAAGGTTAGGAGCTATTAAAAGTCAATAAAAATACTAAGCATCTCTGTGAGTTAATATTTAAAATTTGGCATACACACTAGTTTTAGAGATCTGTTATGAAAAGATGGATGTACTGGGGTATAGAATAACCTAAACGTTTATCAGAAACAGAATTATTCACTGAGAATAGATGATGATGGGGTGGCTTTCCAAGACCATAGGAGCCTTCAGGAAACATTTTCTTCTACAAAATGCTATGACCACCATTATTGAAATATATTAGTAATAATTGATAAAGTGTCTCTGGCCTTGACTGTAGGGTTTTTCCCCCACCTGGATTTGGAGAGAAGTTTTAATTTAATGTGTGGTGTTTAGGTGAATTTTAATTGAAAAGCTATAATTTTTTTCTAAAATTATGTGAATAACCATGTAGTCACTATGTATATAGCCTTTAGAAAGGACCAGATTCAACATTATCCACTTTTCTTTAAAAATAAATAAATGGAGAAATTTTAAAATAAGAAATTAAAACACCTAAGTACATGTTTTCCAAATGTACTTCTCTTAGAAATATGGCATTTTAAATGTAGATGATAAATGCTCTATTGTTGATCATATTTTTATTGCTTCATGACATCAAAAGAAGAATATACCACTTATTTTTAGAGTGTTCTGGTCCTTTGCAGCAGCTTGCACATTGAAGAGATATACTCTGTTGCTGGAGTTGTTTTTCAGGAAAAGAGAAAAGGGTTGGGGAAATACATAATTTCTCTTACTCTTACCCAGTAGTAGCATTGAGAAGATACCTTGTCCCCATTTTTATTACTTCTGATATTTTATTGCTGGCAGCCAGATGTGCTAAAACTCCTGATGACAGCATCTATTCATTGCATGTTTTTAATAGGCTTAGAGAAATATGAGTAGAGTACATGAAAGCAGCTCAGCTTCACACTTCAGCTGGGAATGCCCAAAAAGCTTACTGCTGTTTAGAATTCTTGCTACAGTCAGGAGAAAGCCGAAAGCTGCACGGGTACTGAATCTTCTACGACTGAATTAGAAGAATAATGACTGTACAATTAACTATCAACCTCTGTTCATTTAAGCACAGTTTTTACAGAGCTCAGGAGAAATATGGAACTTGATTGGCGTGTTTTTATTTGATGGTGTCAGCAAATAGATGATTTTAAAGACAGGTGGTAGGGAAAAATAAGAGAAGGGGGAAAAAAAGAAAGAAAATGCAATTTGAGACATTGCGCCAGGTCTGCAATTCTGTTTTATCTCATTTTCATGGGGTTTTTTCATCCCCACCAAATATCTTACAAAATGAGCTTTTTGGACAAACACTGAACAATGCAAGGTGAGTAGAGCTAAACTATATTTTCTTTTAATATTGTTATTTTCAGAATAATCTTATATGCCAGTAAAAATTGTTTTGTATTGAAGTGCTAGTATTATAAAGGTGTTATCTTTTTACTGTAAATATAAAATTTTATATAGCATTCTTAATTTGATTTTAAGAAGGAAAATAAGCTTACTTCAAAGCAGAAAAAACATCTTAAATTTAACTAGCTTGACCTCTGAAACGTAATACAGATATCAGGCTGTTTCATTATTTTGTTTTCTAAATACATAAAATGACTTAAAAATGCCCCATAGATGTTTTCTTTGTGATCATAGCAGTGATTACATTGCACATATAAGGATGGGGCTATATAATCATATGTGATTTGTTTGATAATGTGAATTAGCAATCGTGCATGCTCCTGTAAAACATGTGGAAGATGTTTTCTAGGTTTAAGACATTTCTCTATGCTGGGTAGCTCAATAATCACTTTTAAACAAGATATATTGTGGAACTGAGAATAATGCTTTGCATTAGGTCAGCTAATTTGGCAGGATTCTTTGTTATAAATTCCTATTGCTTTTTCAACCTGATCATTTTTCTGTGGTGAAGGCTGTTAAATTATGAACATATCTCTCAGATGGTTTCTCTGGCTTACACTAAAAGATATTCTATTAAAGAATGCTTTTGGAATGCAGTTTTATTATCCAGTTCTTTCCTCATTTAAGTTGTTTGGCTTTTGAGAATTTCTCATGTTACATGCTTAGTAAAAAAAAGACCCCATTTAACTAAATGTATGTGGAGAAGACTGAGAAAGAAATTCTGTGAACATGGCAATGCACTGAAACCTTCTGGAAACCGATGGGGAACTAATAGTGCATAAAATATTGAATGGTTTTACTCGTCTCTTCTTTTTAGTATCTCTGAACAATGTGAGGCATCCTATTTTGGAGATTAAAAAAATACCGGTTAAACAATATGTATCTTAATTTAGCAAATGAAAAGAAGGCTTTTAAAATTTGTTGGCATTTAAAATGTTTACTGATGATAAATATATTTATAACCTTTACTTTGAATATGGGATAACATATCTATTTCTTATAAAATTTCACTTTCTTTCCTCAATCCAGTTCTGTTCAATAAACTAATTGGATTTTGTTTATATTTTATCTTGAGACAAATTAAAAACATAAAACAGTATATGAAATGTTAGGATATTCTAAATTGGATATCTGTATTTTAAGATGCTGTTTTCCTTTTTTAAAGTAATACATCACTTTAGTGTCTATAATTTATCATAAAAATATGTATTTTATGTTATATTTAAATTAAAAAGCAAGTATGGCTTTCTAAAAATTTCCATGACCTGAAGCTACCAGAGTTTTAGGATTTGTACTCATCCTTTATAAACCTTTTCCTTGTTTTAGTTCCATCTTTTTTTTAATGCCAAGAATTTGTGTGTAAATGTATTAATATTAGGGTTTAGGTATAGAAATTATGCTATTAACAGCATAGTAAGTAATTGGTTTTAAACTAAGTATTAATTTAAAAATCTGAAAATAACTATTTTTTGAGGGAATTGTGTGCATCCCTATCACTGTGTACTTGCTTTGGCTTCAAGTTTCTTTTATTGTTGGCATGCCTATAATTTCAGTAAGAGCCTTTAAAGCTCTCATTAAAATCTGGACTTTTATCCTGCTGCCCTTAAACATTAGATTATGAAGTTTTTAATGCTTCTATACAACCAGTATGGTTTAACTTATATTGATTATTATCTACAACTATCCCAAACTACTAATTAATCGATAAAGAATTTATCTTGGTTTAGGGGAAAAAATCTCGGCCTTTATATGTTCTTATTAGTCTTTAAAAATCATTTGACCTTATATCACAAATACATCTATGCATCTTCATAAATGTCCCATCAGCTACTTGATTTACTTTTAAGATCAATTAAAAAGTTCTGCAGATAGTTATTGTTTTAGAAGTATGATGAGTGAAAAAATAAGTATATGAATTTTATGCTTCCACATATTTTAATTTTTTGGTTATTTTTTGTGTTCACTTTAGATGCAAGGGTCTTTTAAACCTTTTATTCTGCTTATATTCTTTTAAACAATATAAGTGCCTGTGCATCCTGCATAGGTATTAACATTTTAGTTAACACTAAAGTGGAAAGTAAAGATATAGACTAAAAAATTATTCTTGAAGAAAAAAATCATGGAAGAAGAATGGCCTGAATATGTCATCAAAAGATCTCATATGCAAGAATTTAAATTTTTTTTCTGAATAATGGACCTTTCAGTTAGACATCTATGATCTTCTTAAGCATCAATTTAAACATCAATTATATAACTATCACCTCTGGAAAGAACAGTTTTGGTTGTTAGTACATGAATAGTAATCATTTAATTGTTTGGACTAGTTGACATGGAATATTCAGTATTTGTATTGTGACATTAACAATGATCTTTAAATTGATAGAAAAAAAGCCATCAATTTGGACAATTAGATATTTTATTCTGAATTGCTTTCTAGTAGGGATTACTAGAATATGCATCATTTGTAGACATTGTATTATTAAAAGGGGGCCCTTTCAAGTAGTTTTTAAACTAAGACTTTTGTTTGGTAGCTAATCTTATCCCCAAATCTGCAACTCAACTTTCATTAGGATTTTAGATGGTGAGGCAGTTGACTTCTATGACATATTAGCAATAAAACATTAAAGGATGAAAATCTTCCATAACAACTGCTCCAGAAACATTTCCAAGTTCAACTTGTCAAAGGAGGAAAGATTTTTAAACCAACCAATAATACTGTACGTGTCATAAGTCCCCAACTGGAGATTAATATAGATTCTTAAGTGAATTAATTAACTAATGATTAAATGAAATTTATCTATGAGTAATAATTATTAAACTATTTTAGACTAACTTTTTGTTGGAAACCATATAGCACAAACCTTATTTTCATACTGAAAGTGTTTAGCTTATTCTCTTATTGTATGGTTCCTGAGTACCATTTTAGGGCATGAAGCAGGATTCTCTGTTCTTTTACAGCTAAAATGAAACAACTGGACGTCTAGCAAAAAGAAAACATGTGTCTGCATCCTGCATAAAATCACTTGACTCACTTGATAGGTTTTGATGAAATGCCACTTTAGTTTAATTTTTTATTATCAAGTTTTCTCATTGTAAACTCTCTCTCAAATGAAATTATTTAATCAGGACACAAAGATAATTGCTTTTGTCATTAGTAAAAAAGTCAAGTACTGAGTTCAGTATGAAATCTAATTTTTGTGAGCTTGTCTTTGGAAGCAAACATAAATATTGAGATGCTAGAAGATATATTTTTTAGCATTGTTTACTGCTTTATCAATTTCTTTGGGCAATATTCAAATAAACATGCTAATGATGGCTATCTTTTGTGATAAAATTGATCCTCTAAGTTTTTCCATTTGCTAATTTTTAGCCATCTTTTTTATACAATGAATAGATCTGTATTTTCCTCTAGATGTAATTATTTTTTTGCCACTGAATGTGTGACAGTGAATTTGCTGTGCCTTCTGGCCACACAGGGGCATAATAAAACTGGAATTTATTTAGAGTAGATATTAAAAACAGTCTTTCTCTCCGTATACGTACAATGAGATATGCAGACTTTCATATTTAAAAGTAAGAAAAGAGAAAATGTTAGTAGACAGAAGAATATTTGGATTTGTTTTTTTTTTCAATTACAAGTAAGATAACCATACGATCCAGTTTGTCTGGAGTACTCCCAGTTTATGCCTGCAGTCATCCAGTGATTATTATTAGTACTATTCTCTCTAAAAAGTGTTGTGATTTGAAAGTAAATTACGGGGCTACTCTAATTATAAAAGTGAAATGTAAAGCTTAAATTCACTTAGTTTAAGTGGATTCTTTTCCATTGAAACATTGCCACTGTTCTAAAACATTAATATTTTAAGTAAAATCTTACTTGCTAAATAAATGTTTATTTAGTATTATTTTTGATCAGAAGTTCTTAGTTTTTCCTGTAGCATTTATTATTGCTTTGGTTTATAATCAAACTAGTAATTTGTGTTCAGGAATTTTGGCACAGATAATGATTCTTCATCATGGTATGTTAATGACTACTTTGACATTGAAAGAACAGCATGCTTACTTTTCATAGTTCTCAGGGTGCAATCTACACAGTGTGCATTGTTTGGACTTGGTATGATTCCAGCACAATTGATTTTTCATATTGCATGAAAAGTCTGTGTTATGAGGTATAAAGCATCCAGTCATCTAATATACACATTTTATGTACATATAGATATACTTTATTGAACATGCATAGTTGTTATTATAAAATATTTTTATAACTATAACATTATTCATTATAGGCATAAAAGCTTATAACACAATTAATTATCTATTTAGATTTCTAATCAAAATGGCTTTTGATTTAGATATGTGTGTCATTAGTATTTTCACTAGAATATTTACTGTGGGCCTTAGCAATATACTACAATTATTAGTATATGTCCTTAATCTGACAGTGATCTACAGTCTTTAAGCATTTTCTTTATTGAAATAAGTTTTATAAAGCTTCTGCTTTTGGTGATGACTGACAGGTAAATGTTAACTATACTTTTAAATTATCAACTTCTGTATGATCATAAAGGATTTTAAAAGTTGAAAATAATTACTAGTAAACTTCTTTAATTCTGGCACTACTCACTAAATAGTAAAATGAATTCATTTCATATGGACTATAGGCTTTCTTCCTATCCATGTATGAATTACTCACAAAAAATTCATGGCCCCAACAAAAGAATTCCTAGGATTCATCCACAATTTTAGTTTTGCTTTCAAATTTGAGAAATTGTAAGTATTTTAGAAAAATGTGTGAACATTTCTTATAGGGAAAAATGGAAAAACCCATTGCACGTTAAAAATTATAGTATCTTAAAATATGAGGGCTCTTTATTTGGCCTAATGTTTTTTAAACTATGCTTTCTGTTTTGGGCAGAGAATGCTTTCAAGGTCTAACTCAATATGCAAAGCAGATAGAAGTAGAGCAGCTCTGGTATAGAAAGTGGGACATGGGACCCATGTTTGGTTCTAAGAAACACATTTGGAGACTATTTTATTCTACTGCTGTCATTTTACTCTTGAACAAACTAAAGTCCAGCTGCTTACTTAAACTCAGGACTTACGGTTACTTATATGGCTTTAAACTTTTCATTTCATCGTAAGTCCTTTGAAATGTGAGACATAGAGTTAATGGAAAATGATAAGGAAAACTGCCGCGTTTAAGTAAGGATTTATTTGTGCCTGACTTTTCTGCTACACATTGTAGCTTTATGTTGGGTAGTATTGAACATAGAAGTTGTGCTCATATCTAGGGTCTGCTGCTTACTGGCTATGTGTTACTGGTAAAGTTGCTGTCCTATGAGCTCCTTGAATTGGGGCTACATATTTATTAATCTCTGAATTCCCGCAGTTATATTCTTCACACTCCTTCCCAGTCAATACCCACTCCCCTCAGCCTCCAGAACCAACTGTTGTACTGCTTCCCCCCCAGTGTAGATTAGTTTTGCTTGTTCTAAAACTTCACATAATGAAATTTTATAGAAGGTACTCTTTTTTTGATAAGGCATTTTACTCAGCATAATTTTATTTATTTATTTGTTTTTATTTTTATTTTTTGATGTGGTCTCACTCTGTCACCCATGCTGGAGTGCAATGGCGTGATCTCGGCTCATTACAATCTCCCCCAAGCTCAAGTGATCCTCCTACTTCAGCCTTCTGAGAAGCTAGGACCATAGGCATGTGCCACAATGGCTAGCTAATTTTTTTTTTTTTTGATAGAGATGGGGTTTCGCCATGTTGTCCAGGCTGGTCTCAAGCTCCTGAGCTCAGGCGATCCACCTGCCTCGCCTTCCAAAGTGCAGGGATTACAGACATGAGCCACTGCTCCCGGCCTACTCAGCATAGTTTTAAAACATTCATCCATATTGTGGCATGTGTGAGTAGTTTTTTCCTGTTCATTGCTGAATAGTATTTCTTTTTATGAATATGAATATACCACACTTTCACGTAAGTCTTTTTGTGGCCATATATTTTTATTTCTCTTGGGTAAATAACTAAAAGAGAAATTTGTAGATCATAGGGTGGGTGTATGTTTAGTTTTATAATGCCACATCATTTTTAAAAGCACATTTAAATGATACTTATCTACAGTTTTTAAGTATTTTCTTTATTGAAAGAAGTTTTAAACTCCCACCAACAATGATTGAAGATTTTGGTGAAGGCATATGCTTTCCAACATTTGGTGATATAGGTTTTTAATTTTTGTCGTTCTGGTGAGTTTATAGTGGCATCTTCTTATGATAATTTTATTATATTTGCCTCATGACTAACAACTCCAAGAACTTTTCATACTGTTGTTGGCTATTTGTCTATCCTCCTTTGTAAAGTGTCCAATATTTTTTAAATTAGGTTGTGTTTTTATTAAATTCACTAGTAAGTGAATTTATATATATATAAAATGTATGTTTTCTCCCATTCTGTGGTTTGCCTGTTTATTTTCTTAACAATGCCTTTTGATGAGTAGAAGTTTTAATTCTGATAAAATGTAATTTACTAATTGTCTTGCATTGTGGTTTTTGTTTCCTGTTTGCACTCTAAAAATCCTTGTTAACCCCTAAGTCAGGAAACTATCTTTTTTTTTTTCTTCCAGAAGCTTGAGTTTTAGCTTTTTGGTTCACGTATATGATCCATCATAAATTAATTTTTGTGTATATAGTGTGAGGTAGGGGTCAAGATTAATATTTTTTCTGGTTGGATATCCAGTTATTTCATTACCATTTGCTGAAAAGGCTTAAAGGTTTCTATTCCTCATTGGATGGATTTGTCACATTTGTAGAAAATTGAATAGTTGTATAAGCATGGTTCTATTTCTGATCTGTGCAATACGCCAGTCTTACTTTATAGTAATCTTGATGTCAGACAGTGTAAATCCTCCATCTTTGTTCTTTTTGTCCAATAGGTTATATAGTCCAGGTCTTCTGCATATATGTATTTCAAATATATGTATATATATATACATATTTGGGACAAGGTCTCTCTCTGTCACCCAGTGGTGTGATCATAGCTGACTGCAGCCTCCAGCTCCTGGACTCAAGTGATCCTTCTTCCTTAGCCTCCCAGTAGCTAGAACTATTTTTGTAGAGTTTTGTAGAGACAAAACATTTTTTTTTGTCTTGCTATATTGTCTAGGATGTTCTGGAACTCCTGGCTTCAGGCTATCTGCTATACTTCTGCCTTGGCCTCCCAAAGCACTGGGATTACAGGCATGAGCCACTATGCCCAGCCTCATATATTTTTTATAATCACTTTGTTAATTTTTATTTGAAAAGTTTGCTGGGATTAAATCTCGGATTGCAATGTATTTTTGTAGATTGATTTGGGAAGAAATAACATCTTAACATTGAGTCTTCCAGTGGTGTATCTCTTCATTTATTTAGGTCTCCTTAAATTTATCCAAACAGTGTTTTATAGTTTTTAGAGTAGAGACCTTGTATGACTTTGTGAAAATTTCCATAGTATTTTAAGTTTTTTATCTCATTATAAATGGAATTCTTTTAAAAATTTCAATATCCAGTTGTTTGCTGCTAGTATATTAAAATCTAACTTATTTTTAATGTTAACCTTTTATCTTTTAACCTTTTCAGATTCACTTACTAGTTCTAATAGTTGCTTTGTAGATTTGTTATGCTATTCCGTGTAAGCAATCATGTCATTTGCAGAGACAGTTTTATTCTTTTCCAGTATCTATGCTTTTTATGTCTTTTTATTGCCTTATTATAATGCATAAAACCAACAGTATATCAAACAGAAGTTGTGAGAGTCTCTTTGTTAAATAATAGTTTTTTAAAAATTATCATGAATGGGTCGGGTACAGTGGCTCACGCCTGTGATCCCAGCACTTTGAGAGGCCGAGGCAGGCAGATCACGAGGTCAGGAGTTCGAGTCTAGCCTGACCAACATGGTGAAACTCTGTCTCTACTAAAAATACAAAAATTAGCTGGGCGTGGCCATGTGTGTCTGTAATCCCAGCTACTCAAGAGGCTGAGGCAGGAGAATCGCTTGAACCCAGGAGGCGGAGGTTGCAGTGAGCCGAGATTGCGCCACTGTACTCCAACCTGGGTGACAAGAGTGAGACTTCATCTCAAAAAATAAAAAAAAAGAAGGTGCAACAGTAGATAACTAACCAGATAGAAGACACTCCATCTCAAAAAAAAAAAAAAAAAAAAAAGTGTGCATTTTGTGAAGTGCTTTTTCTTCAGTAATTGAAATTATTTTGTAATTCTTATTCCTGATTCCATAATAATGCTAATTGTATTAGTTTAGCTTTTGAATATTAAACCAACTTTGCATTTCTGGGTTAAATACCACCTGATGGGATACTTTCCATTTTATATATTGCTGGTGAAGATTTTCTGTGATTTTGATAAGGTTTTTTTTGCATCTATGTTCATGAGAGATTTTAGTTTTCTTAAGTTGAAATGTCCATGACAGGTTTGGGCATTAGGGTTATTTTGACTTCATGAAATGAGTTTGGCATTTACTTTTTCTCTATTGGATGAACAGTTGGTATCAAAATTGGTGTTATTTATCCCTTAAATATTTGATAGAATTCACCAGCAGAACCATCTGGACTTAAAGTTTTCTCTGTGTGAAAATTTTGATAAAGTATTCAGTTTCTTTGCCTACATGTATGTCGTCTTTTGAGATGTGTCTACTCATGTGCTTTGCCTATGTTTTAATGAGGTTTTGGGTTTTTGCTTGTTAATTTGTTTTAAGTTCCTTGTAGATTCTGGATATTAGACCTTTGTCAAATACATAGTTTATAAATATTTTCTCCCATTCTGTAGGTGTCTGTTGATAATTTCTTTTGCTGTGCAGAGGCTCTTTAGTTTAATTAGATCCCACTTGTCAGTTTTTGGTTTTGTTGCAATTGCTTTTGGAGCCTTTATGTCATGAAATCTTTGTCAGGTCCTAGTCCAGAATGGTATTTCCTATTTTTTTTTTTTATAGTTTTGGGTTTTACATTTACGTCTTTAATCCATCTTAAGTTGATTTTTGTAGGTGGTGAAAGGAAGGGGTCCAGATTCAATCTTCTGCATATGGCTAGCCAGTTATATCAGCATTATTTATTGAATAGGGAGTCCCCTTTCCCCATTGCTTTTTTTGTCAACTTTATTGAAGATCAGATGGTTGTAGTTGTGTGGCTTTACTTCTGGGTTCTGTAATCTGTTCTGTTGGACTTTATATCCATTTTTGTACCAGTACCATGTTGTTTGGTTTACTGTAGTCTTGTAGTATAGTTTGAAATTGAATACTGTGATGGTGCCTCTAGCTTTGTTCTTTTTGCTAAGGATTGCTTTGGCTATTTGGGCTCCTTTTTGGTTCTATGTGAATTTAATAATAGTTTTTTTTTGTTGTTGCTAATTTGGTGCAAAATACTGTTGGTAGTTTAAAAAATGTTCAATAGCTCTAATCATTATAGAAATGCAAATCAAAATCAGAATGAGATACCATCTCATGCTAGTCAGAATAGCTATTATTAAAAAGTCAACAATAACAGATGCTGGCAAGGTTGTGAAGAAAAGAGAATGTTTATACACTGTTGTTGGGAACATAAATTTGTTGAGCCACTGTGGAAAGCAGTTTGGAGATTTCTCAACCCAGCAATCCCATTACTGGGTATATACCCAAAGGAATATAATTGTTCTACCATAAAGGCACATGCATGCATATGTTAATTGCAGCACTATTCACAATAGAAAAAGCACAGAATCAACCTAGATGTCCATCAATAATGGACTGGATGAAGAAAATATACATATACATCATGAAATATACAGCCATAAAAAGTATGAGATTATCTCCTTTGCAGCAACATAGATCGAGTTGGAGGCCATTATACTAACCAATTTGATGCAGGAACACAAAACCAAATGCTGCATGTTCTCACTTACAAGTGGGAGCTAAGCTGGAATACACATGGACACAAAGAAGAGAAGATTAGACACTGGGGCCTACTTGAGAATGGAGGGTAGGAGGAGAGTGACCATGGAAAAACTACCTACCAGGTAGGTACTATGCTCATTACATGGGTGATGAAATAGTCTATATGCCAGATCCCCAAGTTTACTCATGTAACAAACCTGCACATGTACCCCCAAACCTAAAATAAAAGTTGGAAAGAGAAAGATAATAACACTATGATGATGAAAAATAATGCAAATTTTAAAAAGAATTCAATTTCTTTAAGATAAATAGGATTGATTAGGTTTTATGTTCAATCTTTCTCAATATGGTCAGTTACATTTTTCAGTAAATTTAATATTTTTATTTAAGTTGACTAATTTGTTGTTATAAATTTCATATTTATCTTGTTAATACCTATGGATCTAATAGTGATGACACTTATTTTATTCTGATATTGTTATTTTGTGATGTGTGATCTTTCTCTCATTTGCCTATCAGTTTACCTAGGAGTGTATCATCTTTTTTCTTTTGATTTTGTTACTTTTCTCTCTTGTTTGTCTACCATTTCAATGATTACTGTTCCTGTCTTAATTACTCCTTTTCTTCTACTTATTATGGATTTAATTTCCTCTTCTTTTTAAAGCTTTGGAAGGTGGAACTGTATGACTTCTTCTGATTCATTGATTATTTTAAAGTGTGGTCATTTCTAAACATTTAATTTAAAAATAAAATATCTTATTATTTTTTATGATGACATTTTATTCTGGTGAGAGAAATATCTTATTATTTTTTATGATGACATTTTATTCTAGTGAGAGAACATACCTGTAAAATCTCAATCAGTTTAAATTTATTGGGATTTGTTCTACTTCCCACTGTGAGGACTATCTTGAACATTCCACATGTATTTGAAAGGAATGTGTATTCTGTACTTGCTGGCTGTTGTGGTCTATAAATGTCAATTATGTCATTATATTTAATAGTGTTGCTCAGATCTTCTGTCTCAGTGATTTTTTATCCTTTTTTTCTCTCAATTTCTGAGAGACGTGTTAAAAATTTTAACTATGATTATGGAATTTATTGTCTTTTTAATTCTGTCAGCTTTTGCTCTATGTGCCTTAAAGCTCTGTTACTGGATATCTACACATTTGTGATATTTATGTTTTCTTTTCTTTTTTTTCTTGAGACAGGGTCTTGCTCTGTTGCTCAGGCTGCAGTGCAGTAGTGCAGGCTTGGCTCACCACAGCCTCATCTTCCCATGCTCAAGCAATCCTCCCACTTCAGCCTCCTGAGTAGCTGGGTCTCACAGGTGCAAGCCACCACACCTCGCTAATTTTGTTTATTTTTTGTAGAGATGAGGTCTCACTGTGTTTCCCAGTCTGGTTTCGAACTCCTGAGCTCAAGTGATCCTCCTGCCTTGGCCTCCGAAAGTACTGGGATTACAGGCATCAGCTACCGTGCCTGGATTATGTTTTCTTGATTAATTGACATTATACGAAAAGTTTTGTGAAATGTTTCTCTTTTCCTTGGTATTACTGTTTGTGTATAAGTCTTATTAATATTAATGTTTTTTGTACTTGTTCTATGTTTATTCTTGGCTTACAGCATTTACTCCCCCTTCCAAATATGAATAGTCAATGATTTTTTAAACGACACATACCAAAGTAAAGAGAAAAGGGGTGAGAAGCCTCATCTTTGACCTGAAAGAGGGCTTTTCTTTTCTTTCTGCATGGCTAATGTCAGGAAACACTCATTGGAGAAAAACCAGTCTCAGAGTGACTCGAGGTCAGTGGTCCTTTCTACCTGTGTAACTCTGAATAGTCCAAGCCAGACCCTAGGCTTCACTGAGCACTGACCTCAGCCAGTTGGCCTTCTCTGAACACAGAGGAGCTCCAGAGAATTTTCACACCTTGCTTTGCTTCCTTTGCTTTTTGCTTTCATAATGATATGAAATCTAATTTTTGTGAGCTTGTCTTTGGTAGTTAATAGTATTAACTACCATTTTGGGGGCATCTATTCCGGGCTTTGTCCTTTACATTAATTGCCATTTTTTTCTTTTCAAACCCTGCAAGGTGGTATTACAAGCTTCATTATACCATTAAGGAAAGTAGTGAGGCTCAGGCAGAGTCCTGACCAGTGATGATTATTTTGCTGAAATGGAAAACCCAACTAAAAATGGCTTAAGGAAAAAGAGTATTTATCAGTTCACATAACTGAAAACAAAACAAAACAAAACTGATAGTACTAGTTTCAGCCTCAGCTGGATCTATGTGCTCACAAAGAGCCTCAGAGTCCTGTTTTTGTCTCATGGGTCTAACCCTTAGTTGAAGGTGGTCAGGGAGATCACTAGGATAGCTCAGCACCCTATGTCTTTTCCTTTTTTTGTCTCAATAGTGAAAAATGCTCCTGTTACAAAAACATCTTATTTGATATTAATATAACCATGTATGCAAATACTGTTTCTCTAGTGTGTCTTTTTGTAGTCATTTACTTTCAATACATCTGTGGCTTTAATATAAAATGTATCTTTTATCACTTTAAGAGCATAATTGGCTCTTACTTTTTTCATCAACTTTGACAATTTTTGCCTTTTACATAGAGTATTTAATTCACTAACATTTAATATAATTATGGATATATTTGAATTTAGGTATTTGTTTTATGGATTTTCTTCCACTTTTATTTTTGTTTCTTCCGGCCATATTTTTTGAATTACATGAATACATTGTGGAACTCAATTTTTTTTTAACTTTTATTTTAAGTTCAGGGATGCATGTGCAGATTTGTTACATAGGTAAACTTATGTCATGGGGGTTTGTTGTACAGATTATTTCATCACCTGGGTATTAAGCCCAGTACCCATTAGTTATTTTTTCTGATCCTCTCCCTCCTCCCACCCTCCACCCTCCAAAAGGCCCCAGTGTGTGGTGTTCCCCTCTATGTGTCCATGTGTTCTCATCATTTAGCTCCCACTTTTAAGTGAGAACATGCAGTATTTGGTTTTCTGTTCCTGTATTAATTTGCTAAGGATAATGGCTTCCAGCTCATACATGTCCCTGCAATAGACATGATCTCATTCTTTTTTTATGGCTGCAATTTTTAATTTATCTATTTGCTTATTAGCTACATCTATTCTTTACCATTAGTTCTTATTGGTTGCACTTTCACAATCTATTTACAATCATTCACAATCTATTTAGTGTTTATATAGTGCAATTTTATGTGAAATGCTTTAAGCAGTCTTATGTATTTTAAACAAATCAAGAGAAATGAGTAGTCTTTTACATTTATTCACATATTCCTCTTTTTAAGTTTCTTTTCTGAAGATCCAGATTTCCATCTGATAGACTTTTTCTTCAGCCTGGAGAACACCCTGTAGTATTACTTGAAATGCCCATATTCACATCTCCATTTGCATTTACCTGAAAAAATCTTTTCTTAGTCTTCATTCTTTGTGAATATTTTTGGTGGAAATAGAATTCTATGTTGACACACTTTTTTGTTTGTTTGTTTGTTTTTTAATTTACGTTTCTGTAGTTTAAACTGGCCTTCATAGATTTTTGATGAGAAGTAAGTGGCTCGTGATGACAAGTCATTGGCACTTCATTGTCTTTCTGCATTTAATTTGTTTTCTTTGGTTTCTTTCAAAAATTTATCTTCTGTTTATAACAGTTTTGTTATGATATTCTTACATGTATGTTTTTATTGGATTTATTTTGCTTGGGTTGGCTGTGCTTCGTATGTGTATAAATTTATGTTCTTTTTTAAACCAAATTTTAATTTTTAACTTAATTTAATAAGTTCAGCCATTGTTGTAGCATTTATTCTACCCTATTTTCTATTTTTCTTTTGATTTCTCAGTTATTTGTATTTTAGACTTTTTATAGATTATCCCATCGGTTCTTGGAATTTTTTCAACTTTTTTTGTGTTCTTTAGATTAATTTTAAATTTTATTGATTTCATTTCTTTCAGAATCTCTTATCAGAGGTAAAGCCCACCTAGTGAATTATTAATTTCCAATATTTTATATGTTGTTCTAAAATTTCCATTTGTTTTTTATAGCCACTATATCTCCGTTAAGATATCCTATCTTTTTACTCATTTTGAGAATCTTACCTTTATTTCCTCAAACATAGTTGTTATAGTGACTTTAAAATCTTTTTCTGCTAATTTTAACATCTGGGTTTGTTATCTCACAGTCTTCATTGATTGCTTTTTCTCTTGAGTATGGATCTTGTTTTCCTATTTCCTAATATATCGGGTAAGTTTGACGTGTATTTTGGACATGACTAATAATGCTTTATAGACTCTGAAATTAGTTTGTCCCTCTGAAGAATGCTGATGTTTGTTTGTTCATTTGTTTATTTATGTATTTATTTATTTTTTGAGACAGAGTCTTACTCTGTTGCCCAGGTTGAAGTGCAGTCTAGTGATCAGAGTTTACTGCAGCCTCAACCCTCTGGGCTCAAGTGATCATCCCACCTCAGCTTTCTGAGTAGCTGGAACTACAGGCATGCACCTTTTTTTTTTTTTAATTTTTTGTAGAGACAGGGTTGATTATTTTTATTTGAGATTTAGCTATTAACTCTGTTTCCCTTGAGATGACGGTAGCTTAAAATGTAATTTGTTTTAATTTATCTGAGCTTTCATTTTTTGTAAATTAAAAATCTTTTCTTTTTTCTTTTTTTTTTTTTTTTTTAAGAAATGGGAGTCTCATTTTGTCACCTAGGCTGGAGTGCTGTGGCACAATTATTGCTCACTGCAGCTTCAAACTCCCGGGTTGAAGGAATCCTCCTGCCACGGCCTCCCAAAGTACTGGGATTGTAGGGGGCATACCACTATGTTCAGCAGAGCTCCTTGAAGTCTTCTTATGTATGCATGAGATTTTGGCAGTGTTTTTAATACACATAATTTTATTTTTCCTTTCTTTAGCTTCCTTTTTGTCATATCTCCCTCACTTTCCAGTCTGTTTTTGCTCGAACTCCTTCCTCAGAAGCCAGTAAGCCTCTGAGGTTTTTTTTTTTTTTTTTTTTTCTTTCTTTCTTTCTTTCTTTTTTTTTTTCTTTCTTTCTTTCTCTCTCTCTTTCTTGTTTTCTTTCTTTCTTTTGAGACAGGGTCTCTCTGTGTCACTCAGACTGGACTGCAGTGGCGCTATCTCAGCTTACTGCCTCCTTCTGCTCCAGGCTCAAGCAATCCTCTCACCTCAACCTCCTGAGTAGCTGAGACTACAGGCATGCGCCATCCTGCCCAGCTAATTTTTGTATTTTTTGTAGAGACAGGTTATTGCCATGTTGTCCAGGTGGGTCTTGAACTCCTGGACTCAAGCGATCTGCCCACCTCGGCTTCCCAAAGTGCTGGGAATGAGCATGAGCCCACTGCATCTGGCCAAGACTGAGTTTTCTTTCTTTTCTTTTCTTTTTTTTTTTTTTTTTTTTGAGACGGAGTCTCATTCTGTTGCCCAGGCTGGAGTGCAGTGGCGCGATCTCGGCTCACTGCGACCTCCACCTCCCGGGTTCAAGGGATTCTCCTGCCTCAGCCTCCCGAGTAGCTGGGACTACAGGCACGTGCCACCAGGCCCGGCTAATTTTTTGTATTTTTAGTAGAGACAGGGTTTCACTATGTTGGCCGGGCTTGTCTTGAACTCCTGACCTTGTGATCTGCCTCACTCAGCCTCCCAAAGTGCCAGGATTACAGGCATGAGCCACCGCGCCCGGCCAAGACTGAGTTTTCTAACATATATTTAGTCTCCAGGCATTGATTGAATTTGGTTAAAATCATAAAAATGAGAAACTCACTTGGTGTCATCTTCCTCGAAGAATCAATTGCTCTCCAGTATCTTTTGTCTTTTTGTTATTGAGGGCCTCATATAGTTGTGTGTTCATACTTTGTCCAGGATTTATACTTACCATCTCTGCAAGGTTAGCTTGAGTGGAGCTGGTTGGCCATTATCAAAAAAAGGAATCTGTTCTTTTATATTTTAAGTTGTATTGATCCTATACTTGCTGGTAGGAATTATATATGTACCTTCTTCTGTAATCCTCAGTTTCATTCTTTATAATTTATTGTGCTATTCTAAATATAATTGGTTAGCCTGTTGTCCAGTGGCTGATTTGGAACTGTATGTCCTAATTAAATAATCACTGTATTATCAGACTATATTGAGAATATATAACTTTTCAATATTCTTTCTTTACTACTTTACTTCATCTAGATTCTAATGACTATTGCTAATGACAAAACATGAGCAAGATGTGCAAGGCTTTCTTCACAGAAAATGCAAGATTGATATGACTAATCTAATTTTAAAAGAAAACTTCTGATCAGATAAAATAAAGAGACAAAAGCTATCATACTTTTTCTTTACCTTCTAACTGGGTGGGCATCCATTACAAAGACAATTTCCAGAGGGAATTTTTAAAGGAAATTTGATTTAGGGTTGTAGTGAGAATGAGTAGGTTAAAGATGAAATTAATTGATCAATTGATTCTTCAACTCTTGTCCGTCACAGTATAAGAAATGAAAAGTGTGTGCTGAAGAATTTTATGATAATTATTTATAATCATGGCTGATCTTTTAAATTAATAGAATTAAACACCAGCTGGGCGTGGTGTTTGTAACCCCACCCCTTTGGGAAACCCAGGCAGCAGGATCCTTGAGGTTAGGAGTTTGAGACCAGCCTGGGCAATATCGTGAGATCCCCCTCTTTACAAAAACAAGGAAAGAAAGAAAAAAATAGCCAGTCATGGTGGTGTACACCTGTCATCCCAGCTACTTGGGAGGCTGATGCAGGAAGATCATTGAGCCCAAGAGTTGAACGCTGCAGTGAGCCATGACATGATTGCACCACTGCACTTTAGCTTGAGTGGCAGACAGACTGAGACCCCATCTCTAAATAAATAAATAAATATAATTTCCTGTGCCAATGTATTTTTTTGCAATAAGTTTCTCAACAATAATTTTTTGGGTCTTTCTGAGTTATATCTTAATTTTGGAACAAAACATGATGAACATAAAAATAGGACACACTACCTTTTCTAGAGAAGTTGAACAGCTTGTTATAAAAACTATTTGCACAAAATGTAAATCTGATGATGAAAATACACATAGAGAAATGTGTGCTTTAAAAACTATTACCATATTTCCCATGAAACACACACAGCTAAGGACATTCTTATTTGTATTTTTTAGTGTTGGCATTGCAACAAATGTATAGATGAGCAGTTTCAATGAAAAGTGGTACCACGGTTTGATAGTACAGTGCAAAGATTATATGGAATTGTTCACCTGCGTAAGCGTATGAATCTTTTAGTTTTCTCTACGTATTTTTTATGACGGTTAATGCAAAGAAGATTCATTACTTTATAAAACACTTAATGCAAATGCACTATATGTTAGTTGTCTATTGTTGTCTAATAAATTACCATAGCTTAGTGGGTTGAAACACTCCACCTGTTTACTATCTTGCAGTTCTGTAGGTCAGAAGTCCAGGTGGGCTTGTTTGAGTTCTCTGCTTAGGGTCTCACAAGGTTGAAATCAAGATGTGGACTAGCATTGGCACTTATCTGAAAGCTCTTGGGAAGAATGTACTTCCAGACAATTCAGATTGCTTCCAGAACCCAGTTCTTCGCAGTTATGCACTGATGTCACTGTTTCCTTATTGGCTCTTAGCTGAGGACAGCTCTCAGCTTCTAGAGGATTCTTTATTATTATTATTATTATATTTTAAGTTTTAGGGTACATGTGCACAACATGCAGGTTAGTTACATATGTATACATGTGCCATGTTGGTGTGCTGCACCCATTAACTCGTCATTTAACACTAGGTATATCTCCTAATGCTATCCCTCCCCCCTCCCCCCACCCCACAACAGTCCCCAGTGTGTGATGTTCCCCTTCCTGTGTCCATGTGTTCTCATTGTTCAATTCCCACCTATGAGTGAGAACATGCGGTGTTTGGTTTTTTGTCCTTGTGATAGTTTGCTGAGAATGATGGTTTCCAGCTTCATCCATGTCCCTACAAAGGACATGAACTCATTCTTTTTTATGGCTGCATAGTATTCCATGGTGTATATGTGCCACATTTTCTTAATCCAGTCTATCATTGTTGGACATTTGGGTTGGTTCCAAGTCTTTGTTATTGTGAATAGTGCCGCAGTAAACATATGTGTGCATGTGTCTTTATAGCAGCATGATTTATAATCCTTTGGGTATATACCCAGTAATGGGATTCTTAACGTTTTTGCCTCAGAGTGCCCCACATTTTCTTTTTCTTTCTTTCTTTTTTTTTTTCCTGAGACAGTGTCTCCCTCCCAGGATCCAGCCAGGCTGGAGTGCAGTGGCAGGATCTCCACCTACTGCAGCTTTGACCTCCCTGGCTCAAGTGATTCTACCGCCTCAGGCCCCCCAGTAGCTGGGACTATAGGTACAAGCCATCATGCCTGGCTAATTTTTGTAGTTTTGTAGAAATAGGGTTTCACCATGTTGCCCAGGCTGGTCTCAAACTGCTGAGCTCAAGAGATCCACCCACCTCCGCCTTCCAGAGTGCTGAGATTACAGGCGTGAGCCACTGTGCCAGGTCTTGTTCCCTCCATTTTCAAAGCCAGCAATAGCATATCAAATCCTTCACCTGCTTAGAATCCTTCTCACTTCCTTTTTCTGCTAGCAAGGTTTAAACCACATGTAAGCAAACGTCATTAGAAATTGTGATTTAGAATTAATACAGCTGTTTTCCTGAGGCACGTGACCCTACAGCATTATAGCAAAAGGAGAAGCCAAAGAAAATAGGCCCAATTTTAAAGTAATATTTCCTGCCTCTTAGCATAATTTATTTTCCATATTGGTTTCAACAAGGCTAAACTATTAGGTAACTTTTGTTTTCATCATGTGATTTGTGAGAACACAGATATCAATCTCAACATCTCTCACTCTATTATCTAATAATGTCAGAGTGTCTACTATTGTATTACTTCTCAAAAGTTACGTATATTTTGGATAAGCAGAAGGTGTAGGATAGGACACCTCTGATTTTATTCCATTCTACTGATAATCATATGCAGTGTATTCTACGCTTCTATTAATGCATGTTTCACTTCAGAATTGCCATTTATTAAAGTTTGTGGCCGGACTCGGTGGCTCACGCCTGTAATCCCAGCACTTTGGGAGGCCGAGGCGGGCGGATTACGAGGTCAGGAGATTGAGACCATCCTGGCTAACATGGTGAAACCCCGTCTGTACTAAAAATACAAAAAATTAGCTGGGCATGGTGGCGGGCACCTGTAGTCCCAGCTACTCGGGAGGCTGAGGCAGGAGAATGGCGTGAACCCGGGAGGCGGAGCTTGCAGTGAGCCGAGATCATGCCACTGCACTCCAGCCTGGGCGACAGGGCGAGACTCTGTCTCAAAGAAAAAAAAAAAAAGAAAAAAAGGCCTATTAAGGTGCTGAAATTCCCCCATCAGTTTTCGTACTTTATCCACTTTTCCACGAAATCCTTTTACATATTCATTGTGTTATTTTAAAGCTCTTCTCTGCCAGTTGCTACATTCTGATCATCTGTAGGACTGTTTCTAATGTTTCTCTTTTTGTTTGGCTTTTTATTCTCATGGTTATGGATTCATTTTCTTGCTTCTTTGGATGTCTTGTAACATTGTCTTGCAGGGTAAACACTTAAATGATGTATTTTAGAATTTTTATATTATGTTTTCATCTTGAGAATGCTAATTTTGATTATGTCAGGCAGTTAAATTAAGGAGGATCACCTTGATCTTGTCAAAGCTTGGTTTTAGGCTTTATTTGGAGAGTACTCTTTTTTTTTTCTTTGTCATAGGGCACAGCCCTTACTTCTAGGGTATGGTTTTCTTACTCTTAATGCATGGCCTTTGTGGAGCCTCAACTGAATGCCCTGGGATTTTTCACAAATATCTCTCCAAGCTTGCTTGATCAGAGAGTTTTATAGTAGGGTGTGACTTCTGAAATTTCTCTTCAACTTTCAGCCCTCAGCAGGTGCAGTCTGCCAGGCTCCAGATAGCCTGCATATGTACTGCTTAGAGTTTGGGCAGGAACAAGAGCAAAACTTCTGTTCCTATTTCTGGAGCTTATTCACTTAGCTCTCTTCTGCCCTAGTACTTTGCATCAAAAATTCTAGCTGCCAAGACCATACTTTCAGGGATTATTTCTGCAGTTCATTACTAAAGAAGTTTCTATGAATGTGTAGAGCAAAACAAAAACAAAAACAGAAACAAAATTCTAGCTGTCTTAACAAGGCTGAATTTTAATCTCTATTTTTAACACCGGACTGTGTTTCTTATGCTTTGTGAAACCAATGCTTTCTGCTTGGACTCCAGTTCCTAATACTACAGTTGGAAGATTGTTTCCAGGTGGAAAGCTAATGT
Source organism: Pongo abelii (assembly GCF_028885655.2). Classification (NCBI taxonomy): domain Eukaryota; kingdom Metazoa; phylum Chordata; class Mammalia; order Primates; family Hominidae; genus Pongo; species Pongo abelii. The sequence goes on from NC_071992.2 coordinate 119,829,893, forward strand.
GAAGCTTACTGCTTTCTTAAGAATGTCAACCTTATGTTTTGTCTTGTCCAACACGTTAAAGTGGTTGTTTCATATTCTGCCCAGTTTTATAGTTGTTTATAGAAAGCAGGCAAACCTAATACTAGCTACTCAGGAACCTGTTAATTATTTCATAATAATGTAATAAACATCCATGAAACTACCCTATCAAGCAAGAGCTAGAACCTTGGCAATCATTTCCTTGACTCCTCCAGTTTGTGGCTATCATGATATTCAGCCCCAAGTTCATCATTCCTGTTTTTTCTCTTATACAGGTTTCTTATATGTATTTCTAAAAATCATTGGTTATTTCATCTTTATAAAAAGGCATTGTTCTGTTTTTCCCCCTAATTTTACATTGCATTCATATTGTTGTGGGTTGTGGTAATTCATTTATTTTGACTGCTGTATAATATTTTAGAGTTTGAGTATATCACAGTTTTTAATCCACTCTCCCACAGAGAGATTGTTGGGGTTGTTTCCACGCTTTTGCCACTGTGAAAGTGCTGCTGTGAAGATTTTTGTGTATGTTTTCTGTTGCAAATATGTAGGAACTTCTCGTGGATACATTCCGTTCATATGTTAACTTTATGAAAAATACTATAATTATTTCCTATATACTATATACGATATACTATATATGTCCTATATACCTATATACTATAATTAGGAATAATAATAGTTTTAAGGCAATGACAGTTCAGTGTATTCACTGTATACTGTGGGAATGAAACGGTTCAAGAGCAAAACCTTAATTAAAAAGTTGGAGAATTTAAACCAGGCAGCTACTGGAAGGTACACTTGTTATTTTGACAAAAATATAATTATAGCATAAGTGTATTTTAAGTGAACTTACTCGTATCAGAAATTTCTTTCTTTTCCTTTTTTAAAATGCCAAAACAATGTATAAAACCTTCCTGCATCAGTGAAGGAAGAGCTTTGAAATAGGCAGGAATGCTAGGTGTAGTTTATACAGCAGGACTTAAAGAGCACAGGGTATTTTCATGGATAAAGTCTCCAGATTGCTACGTATTGCCAGAGAAAACTGTTGCTGTAGTGAAAACAAATTAGGCTCTCTGAGCTCATCTAGGTCCTTAATGCTGCTGTTTAGGAATTATTTATTTATTGCCAATTAATTAGTACCATGCATCCTCCTACTCCATACATTTTTATCAGGAAATTAATTCCTTTTTGACTTTTGTATACAGAAATAATAAATGCCAAGTCTTTAAAATGTATTTCAAGATCTGAAATTGCTGCTTTTTTTCTTACTAGCTCAGAAGAATGTTTCCCTACTTTCTCTCTCTCATACATAATATTACTTTATAAATATCTCTTTTTAAAAATCTTTTTTATTAAACATTGAAAAATCTAGACTTGATGATTTTCTGTCTTGGTGTAAATGACCGTTATCAGCAACAGAATACAACCAGGTGAATCATCATAAGAATGTCAGTCTTCACAGCCTGATAGTACTGTCCAATCTGTGTGTAGCTCCAGAAATGCAGAGGAGCCTTGTTAACCCAATCAGCTAGACATTTTACTCCACAAAATCTTACAGATGGTTCTGATGTTTCAGCAGTCTCTTAGCATCTGTTTGAAACTCTCAAACTGCTTCTACCTATTTTGCTTGAATCCTGTTTGTGGTTACCCTTGGCTACACATCTGTAGACATTTGAGGATTGCCATTAAGAAATAGCTTTACATTGACCAGCCTGGCCAACATGAGGAAACTCTGTCTCTACTAAAAATACAAAAATTAGCCGGGTGTGATGGCACACACCTGTAATCCCAGCTACTCAGGAGGCTGAGGCAGGAGAATTGCTAGAACCCGGGAGGCAGAGGTTGCAGAGAGCCAAGATCGTGCCACTGTACTCCAGCTTGGGGGACAAAGCAAGACTCCGTCTCAAAAAAAAAAAAAAAAAAAAAGAAAAAGAAATAGATAGCTTTATGTCTTACACTTATTCAGCACTAACATTACTTCTAGTGCAACTATAATTGAAGTGAAAAATAAACAAAAGCAACCAAATATGTATGAGATTATGGTAATCAGAAGAATACAACTTATTAACCTCATTTTAGGTATGTTCATAAAATCTGGCACATAAAGCAAAATCCTAATTTTCTATTGACTCTCTTTATAATTTCAGTTATTTTATATTAGAAGAATGCTTTTTGACTATCTTCATGTTAAGTGAAAAAAATAGTTATAGTTTTTGTTTTTGTTTTACATATAAGAAATAAAAAGGCATAGAAAGAAGAATTAAAGAAACTCTAAAGAAATTGTAGCAAAATGTTAACAGCAATTGCTTTGGGCTTTATAATTTTAAATATAACTAAAAATAAATAATGTGGCAATGAATTTTATGAAGATTTAGTAGATGGCCTTGCAAATAAGAAACACGAAGTAAATAATAACTTATTATAATTAATTAATTATTATCAATTATTACTACTTCTTACTGATTAGGCCTTTTCTTCTATTCAGGATTTCACTCTGAAAGATTTCCTGATGTTTAATTACTATGTCAAAATGTACCAACTTTTCTAAGACTTATGTCTAATTGCTTTCCCAAAAGGTAAATACATTTCTACCATGGACACATAGAATTGCTTTTCATCATTGTCATTGATTTATTTCATATTGTCCTATTTGTAATTTCATTGGTTGTTATAGAAGTTTTTAAAAAAATTTAAACATTTACTCATCTGTATTAGTCTGCTAGGGCTGCCACAACAAAGTGTACCATAAACTGGGTGGCTTAAACAACAGGAATTAATTTCTCACAATTCTGGATTCTAGAAGTCCAAGATCAAGGTGTTAGGAGGTTTGGTTTCTTCTGAAGCCTAGCTCCTTGGCTTGCAGATAGCTGCCTTCTCGCTGTGTTTTCACTGATCTTTCCTCTTTGTACACAGTCCTTAGTGTCTCTGTCCAAATTTCCTCTTCTTATAAGTATACTAGTTAGATTGGATTAGGACCCACCCCAATGGTCTTCTTTTAATTAATCACCTCTTTAACAGTCCTATCTCCAAATATAGTCACATTCTGAGATACTGGGAGTTAGAGCTTCAACATGAATTTTGAGTGGATACAATTCAGCCCACAAGATCATTTAATTATTAATCAAGGATAAATCAATATTTTTTTTGTTTTTTAAATTATACTTTAAGTTTTAGGGTACACATGCACAATGTGCAGGTTAGTTACATATGTATACATGTGCCATGCTGGTGTGCTGCACCCATTAACTCGTCATTTAGCATTAGGTATATCTCCTAAAGCTATCCCTCCCCCCTACCCCCACCCCACAACAGTCCCCAGAGTGTGATGTTCCCCTTCCTGTGTCCATGTGTTCTCATTGTTCAATTCCCACCTGTGAGTGAGAACATGCGGTGTTTGGTTTTTTGTCCTTGCGATAGTTTACTGAGAATGATGATTTCCAATTTCATCCATGTCCCTACAAAGGACATGAACTCATTCTTTTTTATGGCTGCATAGTATTCCATGGTGTATATGTGCCACATTTTCTTAATCCAGTCTATCATTGTTGGACATTTGGGTTGGTTCCAAGTCTTTGCTATTGTGAAAAGTGCCACAATAAACAAATCAATATATTTTCATGAGAATTTAGTGCTTCTGTTTCTTTGCCTGCTTTCTCTAGTTCCTAACCCCAACAATTTCATTGTTCTTGATTTCTTTTTGGTTTTGAAGAGACACGGTGTTGCTATCTTGCCCTGGTTGGATTTTGAACTCCTGAGTTCAAGCAATCCCCCTGCCTCAGCCTTGCTAATATGCACTCCAGGCATGCACCACTGTGCCTGTCTGTTCTTGATTTCTTAAATGTAATTTATTTTTCAGCAGACAGTGAATGCTTTCAGTAACTTTTAAAGGAAGGATATTGTTGATGTTTTCTGAGAATGTGTCTATTTGAGACTTTTTCCTCATATTTTTCTTATTCCTAGGCATATATGATCTTTGAATTAGTAGTTTTCTTCAAAGTTTTGTAGGGAGCTAAGTGATTATTTCTTCTTTTGAAGGCACACTATAGTTAGAATTATGCATATTGCCCATCTATAATACTTTATCATAACTATGGTGAAGACTACCTTATTATTTCTCTTATAGGAATGAGTTTTACCACCTGATACTATGGCATATCTATTAATAATTACTTGTCTTTTTTATCATCTTTCAGAATCTTATAAAAATTTATGATTGTTGTAATTAAAACAACTTTTTTTGGCATGATTTGAATTTCTTTCTGCTATGGTTTGGCTGTGTCTCCACCCAAATCTCATCTTGAATTCCCACGCGTTGTGGGAGGGACCCAGTAAGAGGTAATTGAATTGTGGGGGCAGGTCTTTCCCATGCTGTTCTCATGATAGCAAATAAGTCTCACGAGATCTGGTGATTTTAAAAAGGGGAGTTTTCCTGCACAAGCTTTATTTGCCTGCTGCCATTCACATAAAATGTGACTTGCTCCTCCTTGCCTTCCGCCACGATTGTGAGGCTTCCCTAGCCACATGGAACTGTGTGTTCGCCATTAAACCTCTTTCCTTTGTAAATTGCCCAGTCTCAGGTATGTCTTTATCAGCAGCGTGAAAATGGACTAATACATTTTCGTTTTAAAACATCCTTGTTTGTGTGTCTTTAATTACTTTCACCAATTTTTATAAGGTAATATCTATGAGAAGTGGCTGCATTTTTAGTGTACTTAGCAGCCTCTAGTCCCTTGTATTTTGAAAAGAGGAAAATATTGTAGTCAGTTTAGTCTTCTTCTATTTCCATATTTCATTAAAGGTTTTAAGAGATTTACTTCAGCTGTACTCAGACTGAACTGTCAGTCCAATATATGGTTCATGACTCTTGAAGGTTGATTATGATTCTTTTTTTGAACTGTATTTAGTCTTAGTTTTCAAGTCCTCTCTTTTTAAAAATATTTCTAAGTTATATCTCAAGCTCACTTCTCTTCTTTGATAATGTCATTGGCTCTGAAAGCCATCATATAGAAATAAAGCCACTTTGTTAGTAACTTTTCTTTGTAGTTTTTATAAATTTATTTTTTCCTAAAAATGGTAAACCTGCAAATACCTTCACTTTTATTTTCTTTGGACATTTTTCAGTGCTTTTTGGTTAAGAAGAGAGAGAGAGAATGAGAGATTATTCTCTAGTCTTTTTCATTCATATTACTGAAAAGTATCTACCTTTTGTTTCTGCTTCTCCCTATTACCTTTTTCTTCTACCTTAGCTATTCTTTCTGTTTGCCACTCAGTAAAAATATTCAATTTCTAAAGAGAATATTACTTTATTGACTTGGTTGCATTTTAAAATCCTTTTCAACATACTTCAGCATTTCAGCATTTTCCATCTCTTAATAGAGTAGACTTCTAGCTTCAAGATTTTTAATTTTTTTTGTGGAAAAATATATTTTCTTAGTTTACATATTTCTGTCAAGTCTTTGTTTTTTAACAAAATAAAATCTTATATTTTCAAAATTATACCATTTTATTGTTGCTTGTGAAAGTTAAATCTACAATCACTAATTTTAAGCAAGTTTTGCAGAGAATAATCAAAGATCCATTTTTAAAACAATTTTTACACATCCAAAATCTCTTGCTTGTACATCACTCTTTTTTATATCACTTTGTACCGTTCTCGTTTTTTATGGGTATGCTTGATTTCTGTAGCCAATGGTGGTAGGAAAAGCAGAAGAAATGGAGACATGATCTGTAATTCTTTCATTATTAGGAAACTGCCACCATTAATTACTGCTATCCCTACCTGTTGTTACTAGTGAAAACGATTTTAAAACAGTTGGAATGCTTACTAATATTTTGATGCCTTACAATTAATCAGTACTTTCACTTGCCTTAGATAATCTTTACTATGACTCTCTAAATCATGTAGTATTAGTATACTACCATCATTTTATAGGTTTTAGAAATTATGTTTAGATAAGTAATATGCCCATGATTTCACAACTGGCAGAAACTAGGACCTAAACCCAGGTGCTCTGACTTAAAATTAAGTAATTTTTTATAGCTGGATACATGTCAAATATGCTTTTTGCTAGTTATAAGAAAAAGGGCTTGAAAGTTCCCACACTCTAGGAACTTAGCTTATGTGGGGTAAAGGCTGGGAAGAGCAACAGCCTAAGACAACATCTCCAGTTTTTTATGGTAGTTCATACTTGAGTAGAATAGGAAGATCATGAAGTCCACAGGTCTTAATCCCAAATGCCAACATGGATTCCAATTAATACCTTACTATGGCAGATTCTTCTCTGAGACAAGAATAGGGGAAGAGGAAATAGATTTATTACTTGTTGAACATCTTTTCATGCAATTTTGCTGATCACTTAGCTTATATTAAAGAGGTAGGATATCATTTAAATGTAGAGCATGAAATTTAAAGTTGGAGAGAGACCTGGATTTTTTAAATAGCTTATTGAGTTATAATTGACATGCAATAAACTGAACATATGTAAAGTACACAAATATACACAAGTATTCACCTGTGGAAACATCACCATGGTAAAGATAATATAGCATCAGTATAACTGCTAAAAATTTATTGTTTAACCCCTTGATAATCCCTGCTTCCTGTCCATCTCTGCTCTGCTCTATCCCTGAGCAACCACTGATGTGCTTTCTGTCCTATATCAGTATGAGTTTTATGTAAATGAAATTATATACTCTTAAAAATCTGACTGCTTTCATTTAGTGTGATGAATTTGAGATTCATCCATGTTATTATGTGTATAATTTATTTATTCTTCATTTATTTTAAATCCATTATTGAGCATTGGTATTCCCTTATATAGATATACCAATATTTGTATAGCTGTTCACCTGTTGATGGGCACCTTGGTTTTTTCTACATTTTTGGTGTTAAAGTTGCTGTGAATATTTGCTTATAAATCTTCATATGGACATAAGCTTTCTGCTGTAAATATGGGGAGGCAGCAATTTCTTTGAAGAACTTTGCTTTTAATAATATGGAGGGCCATATTATTTTATACTCTGATTTTCTTTCGTATTTCAATTCATTTGTTATATGTAATCATAGATGGAATTTTTAGCTTTCGTATTTCTTTATAGCTCTGCATTTATTAAAAAAGAACCCCTTTCTGAGCATAAATTCTAATGACCTGTAGGATAAGCCTGACATTCAATGGTTTATCCCTAGGCATGAGGTTTTTGCATTCAGTTTCATCTTTTGTTAAGCTTATACCTGGTCCTATAGTCTGTTTCTTGTGAGTTATGGCAATGTTGATTTTATGTATTCCTAGTTTGCTGTGAGTTGTCTGTAAGGAAATATAATGTCATATTTTAAAGTTTTATATAAGTTACCTTCCCTAACACTCCTCTTTTTTTCTGATTCTGTATTCTTGTTTGCCTGCTTTGCCTCTTTTTATAGTTCCTAACTGGATCTTGAGTACTTTCTTTAGTTGCAGTACTTTCCTTATTTTCTTTATCTTGACTCTTTTAGTTTCTCTTGAAATGCTTTCTTTCCTCTTTTCCATCTATTCCTAATTCGGAAATTTCTACTATGGTAGTCTTGTGCTAGCATGTTGATATTAGTGGAATAATACTGTCCAGAAGGAATCATAATGATTAGTTAAGTGAAAGAGGCATTAAGTAGAGGCTGTGGATTCGAATATGCGGACTACTAACTAAGACATAAAAATGCAAGAAAGAGCAAGCAAGGTAATAGAGAATTTTAGCCTTTTCAGGAATGTTTGGTAACTGTTTTTCTGATTTTTTTTTTTTTTTTTTTTTTTGAGACAGAGTTACTCTGTCGCCGAGGCTGGAGTACAATGGCGCGATCTCAGCTCACTGCAACCTCTGCCTCCTGGGTTCAAGCTATTCTCCTGCCTCAGCTTCCTGAATAGCTGGGATTACAGGTGCCCACCACCATGCCTGGCTAATTTTTTTTTTTTGTTTTTTGTTTTTTGTTTTTTGTTTTTTTTTTAGTAAAGACGGGTTTTCAACATGTTGGCCAGGCTTGTCTCGAACTCCTGACCTCAGTGATCTGCCCGCTCTGCCTCCCAAAGTGCTGGGATTACAGGTGTGAGCCACTGCCCCCGGCCTGTTTTCCTGATTTTAACTGCATTGAGGCAGCCCTGGGCCCTAGGTATTTTTTCATTATGGCAAGAGTAATAGAGGGATTTGATCAAATCGAGTGACATGAATGTTACTTGCACTTCACCTCAAAATTTTTATGTTTTTGAAATTTTCTTTCAATTTATCTCTTATTGCTTTGTTCATTTTCCTGTTTTTCCTAACTTGTTTTGTGTTATATGCCATTTGAAGTGCTACCTGCCTTTTTCTTCCACAGCTGATTTCATGCACATTGTTTCTTGTCTGCTTTTCCACTTTTGCAGAGACTTGCACAACCTTAGACAAAAACTTGATTATATCCTTTAATTTTATTTGAGAATCTTGACCTTGGTGTAGGTAATAAATTTTGTTAAGTCCTGTCTAGGACACTATGTGTCCATTATTTTCTTCCTGGGAAAATTAAGAAGCACCTTTTCAAAGAAAGGCAGCCATTTATCCAGTGCTTTTTATTTATTCTTTGAACTAATATTTAAGTACCTACAACTTGCCAACTGCTTTATAGGCACTGAGGAGGAAGGTGGGGAAAAAGATACTAAGGATCTCTATTCTTGAAGAACTTAATACTTACCAGTGACCTTAACTACAAGGAAAACTTGTTTTCAAACAAACCATTCTTAAACTAGGCCTTTTGTCTCACCTTGATTCTGCCCAATTGAAAAGTCATTTGCAGATGACTGGCTGTCTCACTTCTTTTTAATTAAGTTCGTGTGAAATCTGGGGCCGGAGGACTATAAGTCAGAATCTTGATATTTAATTAATATTAATCTTGAAGTCTATTTTCTTTTTACTGCCTTGTGCTTGAAAATTCCTGTTTATTTGAATTTATGCTGAGGCTTAGAAAAATAAAGAAAAAGAGGAGTATTGTCTAGAAGCAGAGGCTAAGACAAGAATTCAGGTGCACATGCTTTATAGTGGGAATGCACTTCAGGAATAAATTGTAAGGGAATGGAGTGAAGCAGGATAGAGAAAGAAGAACTAGTCAAGGGCGTGGTTTCAGGTTAAGCCTAGACATGGGGCTGAAGGACTCTGAATATAAATCCTTCCTCAGTTTTTTCTCTTATCTATGTACCCCTATCAGAGCTATCCTTGGACTGAGGGTAACCTCCTACATGAGATGGCTATCATTTAAGGTTATTTCTTTGGAGAACAGGGATACTATGTGCAATTAGCAGCCCGTATTCACAGCAGCTGGAAGATGACTGCACTATCCAGATAAAGGAGATTTGGATAAGCCACCAGCAATGTGTACATTAGTGTACCCTTTGTACCAGTCAGAGCCAGTTGCCTCTGATAATTAAATTTACTCTATTCAGGCACAGGTCCTCCAGGATTCTATGCTCACAATTTCTGTAAAAACTTGTCTCTGATCTTGTGACCATAACTGATACTTATATTTTTTTTCCACTTTTACTGATTTAGGTGACTTACCTGGTACAGTCTGAGCTCCTTGTCATCATGTACTTATGGTTTCCCATTTATAGTTGCAGTGTGACTTGGGAATAACGAGTCACTCCAATGGCTAACCTGAATGTCAAACATATCCTCCCATACCCATCTTGTAACAGATATGTTACTTGCTTACAGTGATCAGGGTCAATTACTAATGCCAGTGTGATTATTATTATTGTTTCTGGCATAAGGATCACAGTGACCGGGCAGTAGCCATAGCTTTATGTGTCCCCTGTTGAAGCATCCCCCACTTTAGGAACCAGGATTTCTTGATTCATAGAGCCTGAAGCAACAGTATGGTACAGATTTCCCAAGTGGATAACTGGTAGTAATGGTTAGTGGTGCCACTCCTTCTTCTATCCCTTGGTTCTTAGATCTGTGAATTCTACATATCAGGGGCATAGCAGCTTACGATAACCATTGAATTAAGGAATATACTGTATCCTGAAGGATAGTGTCCTGTCCTGCAAGGTGTTCACTGTAAGCACAGTCTTAGCTACATGTTTAATGGGGCATTTTACTATCAGACTGAAGAGTTCTGGATGGCACAGTATGTGGTGGGATCAGTGGATCTCATAATTAGTGTTTTTACTGCATTAACACTACAAAGAAACATATTTCCTTTGCTTTGTCTTAAATATGTTATGTGGTATCCCATGTAGGTAAAGCAGGCAGTCTGTGAGCACATGTATAAAGGCAATTGCTGAGGTGCTTTGGGCAGGAAAGGCAAACTCATACTTGGAATGCCTCTTTATGTCTGTGTGAATGAATTACTGGCCCTTACAAGGTGGAAGGTATCTAGTGCAGCCAACTTATCAGCAGATGTCCGGTTGTCTCCTTGATGGGTGGAATCATGTTGAGGTTGGGGAGGGGTCTGTGATTGACAGATGAGGCATTCAGCAGAAGCAAGGGTTATATACATTATGTTAAGAGTAGAATATGCTGTTGGGCACATGCTTGCCTACATATCTGTCAGTATGGCTTTATTCTACTTATGGAGGTGGGTGGAGTTGGTGAGGACAGAGACCAGCAGATATCTCATGATGAATTCATTGGTTTTCTTGGTTATTTAATACCTCCTGTGTAGATCTTCTCTGGTACACATAAGTATGTAATGCAAGGATCCACACACCCTCAGCCCACTCCCAAAGGTCCATCCACATGCCTCTTTATTAGAACTCCTTGTCCTCAATCTTCCAGCAGCCCCTGATCAATCAGCTAAGCTATTCACCACTGTTCCTGTCCATATGTGTTATGACCTTAGGCTTCTTTTCTTTTTACACAAAATGGATTACTAGGTTGTGAACTGAAACTCCGCTTATTGGGAGGATTTCTTCTTATACTTTATTTCAAGGCCAACACTGAATGAGACTGAAGTGAAGAAGCACCCAATTTTTAGTTTACACTCACATACTGAGCTGACCCATTCACTATCCAAGCTTGGCCTTTTTCTTTTTTCTTCAAGTGGATATGAACTTCAGAGGCAGCACTGATGCAATAGTGTTAAGTAACTTGGTTGTCCAAGTCACATGTTTGGGCATCTTCCTTGTCCCATCTGGACTTGCTCAACCCTAGGCCCAGATCAACTACTTCCATTTTATTAGAAATGGAATGCTGCTGAGTCTGTCTGGTCTTATGATTTGGTGGGTTTCGTGATGGGTGCTTCTGGATTCATGGTCACTTGATGTCTTGAGATCAGATGTTCCATTTCTACCCTGACTACATGACATGAATGGTTTTCTGCTTTGACAGTATGCTCTATTCTAGAACCCTATGGGTTTATGTTGTTCTACCACAGATATCTCTAGTACCATGGGTTATATGGGATTGTGTCATGTTCTGGACCAATTGCAAATCTCTGGTTTTGCTGTGGGCCCTACTCTGACAGGACCCTTACTTTACCGTAGAAGATTTGCTTAGGCTGAGAATTTAGCCTTCTCTGAAGTTCTCTCAATGTTATAATTAAATTCTGTGACTAGTCTTCAGCTCTATCTTCTTTCTAACTTTAAGAGATGAAGAACACTTTAAACAATGCTAGAGAGGCCTTTTGACTCTCATACTTTGCTTTATATTAGTGGATGACTTCCCTGACCTTGTCAGTCTTAATTTGTAATGCATCCATTTGGCATTCAGCAATGACCATCTAAATCTAGTCTTTACAATTACTGTTTCTCCCATACCTTTGAAATGATAGAGAAACCACATAATCCAGTGCGTCCCTTGCTACCTATAATCTATTCCAATTCGCTATAGGTGAAAATCTTAACAGTTGCATGGCCAATGTGTGGCAGGGACCACGGATATATTCAGTCCACTTACAGCAGTGATGGGGTGTTCATTTCTAGTTGGTCAGCAAGTAATCCAACTCCAGAATTTCTTTCCTAGTGTCTGTCTCTAGGTTCACTCCTGGCATTAATTGTCTCAGGTCAAGTTCATTAGAAACAGAGCTTAAGACAGGGATTTCTGTACACATGAGTTAATGAAGGAAGGTTCTTCAGGAAAAATCTTTAAGGAGGTGATGGAAGCAAGATAGGAATGAGAAAAGAGCTGAGGAAGCATGTGGTCTTAGGTAAAGCCTCGCCTTGGCTAATCCTCGCTGTGTGTTTATGGGGAAGTGTGTGTTTTGGAGAGTTGTTTTTTGAGTGTAAATTGCAAGGAATTGTTTTTTCCTTTGAAGCAAGGGTGGCCAACTTTGGTATCACCATATCAGTAGGTCATTAGCTCTAAATCATACCTGGGGAGGGAATAGTAGTGCTACTTTCCAGTGGAGGTGACTTCTGTTAGTTGAGGGGGCTAGTTCTCTGGAGAAGGGAAAATGTTCGCCATTATTGTAGCCAACACTTTCAGCAGCTGCGGGAGGGATTCATAAGACTGGTAAAGGGTGTCTGTAAAGGACATTAACAGTCTCTACCGTAGGGAGAAACAAAAATTATGTGTATCTTCCTGAAATACTGTGGCTTAGGAACTTTCGACAGATTTCAGCGTTTTACCATATTATAAAAATTAACTCTTTTGTCTAAAGAGGGAGGTGGATATATTAGTCATTGAGTAAATTGGTGAGGAAAAGTGTCAAAAAGAAAAATGGTCCTAATATAGCTGTTTACTTGTAACTTTGTTAAAGAGGATGGACGTAGCAAAAGACAATTACTGAATGGATTCCATGCTAGAAGGAAAACAATATTGAATGTTGGGAAATTTGCCAGTATCTTATTTAACAAGGTATTAACATTTTTCTTTTCACTCACTTTTATTTCACTCCAGAAATCATTCTTTATAATTTAAGGTAATATTCCTAATCTAGTCTTTACTGTTTAAATATAGTCATTCAATTACATATGACTGTATATTACACAAATAGAAAAATTTCCAAGATTTGTATCTTGTAGAACAAAAGAATAAAATACTATTCCATTTGAAGAAAACATTATTCTTATGCAATGAGTATTTAATTTCAAAATATAATATATACTTGGTATTGATAATAAATTGTCAAACAAAATTCTTACTCCATCATGATCAGGGTCCCCAAGTCGTTGACAACTCAGTAGATTTCCTCTGGTGCCTGTGCTGTTTGGAATCCTGTTACAGAGGCTGCTAAGTAAACCGTCTGATAGGAAGGATCATCTTCCAGTGTAGCTCCCTGGTGCCTGTTTAGTTCTCCAATGAATGCCAAAGATCAAATGCTGTGGTTTTGGTTGAGGGTGAAGAGACTGGAGGCATCCTAGTTCTAATCTTTGTATCTTTTGTGGCCACCTATTCTTTTTGGATGACTATGACTTTGTACTTTTACCTTGTATTTATATTTCTGGCTACAACTCTTAAACGAACAGAGCTAAGAAATAGTCTTGGAGTTTAGTAGGTAAGTCATATATTTTTAATGTGAATGATTGAAATGTACCAGATCTGCTCTGTTGCAAATGATCTTCTTTATCTGAAAGTATATTTAGAATCCTATATGTTTCTTATCCAGTATTCACTACTGGATAAGACAACTAATTATTGAGTATAAGGTGCATTAAATATGTTTCCCTATGTTAAATCTATGATGTCCTTGAGTGGGGAAAGCTTTTTATAACTTTTAGATAAGTGCTAAAGAATATCCTGTTCACTTTGTTGGAGTTTTGGAAAAGTAACTTACAAACTCATATGGTTTTTGCATTGTAAATTATTTTTGTCAAATCTAATGTGAATTTTTATATTCAGGCATAATGGGAAAGGTGCTTAGAGAACAACTATTAATATTTATTTAAACTTTTCTTCATGAAGTAACATGGAAGATCAAAAGGGAAATGAAGTGACTAGCAATAATCAAACAGTTATATATCTAGTTTTCTTTTTGATAATTCTTAGAGTTAAGGAACTTCATTTTGAAATGGTTGTGAATATTCTATTGGTATGTGGTAATATATTTCTATTAAGAATTGTAGGCTATATGTTTTGCTAGTTATGTATAAAGTTGCCTTATAATTTTGATAATTCAGAAATATTTATACTGTCAATAAAACATGAAAAAAATCTGATAATGTAGGAATGATTCCTTAAAATAAGAATAGAATAAGAAAAATAATATAAATGAAAAAAATTATATTCTATATAGTTAGAACAATGAGATTTCAAATATATGACTAAGAGTAGAGTGTATTTTCTTCCTTGTCTTTATGTAATGAAAATAGTTTGATTGTAGTATTTTTAGTATTCTTATAGTTGCTAGCTGCAGACCAATTGTGTATGTATAGATGTGTATGCCTGTGTCAATACGAATGCTATGTACACACACACACACACACATACACACACACACACACACACAGGCAACTCAAAAGTTTAAGATTCAAAGAATGACACTTTTGGACTGAAATAAATTAAACCAAACAAATTATGTGCACTGATATGCAAAATAGGACTTTATTCATATTATGATTTCATTTGCTGCGTATATTTTTGATTGCATTGCAAGGACATGTAGAATATGAAAATGAATTGCACTTTTAGAAAAATCATTAATTGTATGGTTCAGCACTGTAAAGAACAAAAAAAAATTAGAACCAGCTAGATTGCATCTTTCTGTATCTCTCATGTGTAGATGCTGCAAATCGTACTCAGGCAGATGGGCATTTAGACTAATCCTCCACTGCAGTTTCCGTATTCTTCTCCCTTACTCCAAGATGGGATAGACACTAATGACTTTCCCTGAAAACATTACTTAGAGAGTGAAGAGGCTATTTTAACAGTAGGATTGTGATTGCAACTTCCAGCAAGATTGGATCCTGTTTTTTCTCTTATGTCAGAAAAGCTGGTTTGCCTGAGGGGAATTAGCATTGATAGAACTAAGAAGCAAGCTAGTGACAAAAGAAAATAGTATGAGAATGCTTGCGGTTTTTGTACATTGATTTTGTATCCTGAGACTTTGCTGAAGTTGCTTATCAGCTTAAGGAGATTTTGGGCTGAGACAGTGGGGTTTTCTAGGTATACAATCGTGTCATCTGCAAACAGGGACAATTTGACTTCCTCTTTTCCTAATTGAATACCCTTTATTTCCTTCTCCTGCCTAATTGCCCTGGCCAGCACTTCCAACACTATGTTGAATAGGAGTGGTGAGAGAGGGCATCCCTGTCTTGTGCCAGTTTTCAAAGGGAATGCTTCCAGTTTTTGCCCATTCAGTATGATATTGGCTGTGGGTTTGTCATAGATAGCTCTTATTATTTTGAGATACGTCCCGTCAATACCTAATTTCTTGTGAGTTTTTAGCATGAAGGTTGTTGAATTTTGCCAAAGGCCTTTTCTGCATCTATAGAGATGATCATGTGGTTTTTGTCTTTGGTTCTGTTTATATGCTGGATTACATTTATTGATTTGCGTATGTTGAACCAGCCTTGCATCCCAGGGATGAAGCCCACTTGATCGTGGTGGATAAGCTTTTTGATGTGCTGCTGGATTCGGTTTGCCAGTATTTTATTGAGGATTTTTGCATCAATGTTCATCAAGGATATTGGTCTAAAATTCTCTTTTTTGGTTGTGTCTCTGCCAGGCTTTGGTATCAGGATGATGCTGGCCTCATAAAATGAGTTAGGGAGGATTCTCTCTTTTTCTATTGATTGAAATAGTTTCAGAAGGAATGGTACCACTTCCTCCTTGTACCTCTGGTAGAATTCAGCTGTGAATTCGTCTGGTCCTGGACTCTTTTTGGTTGGTAAGCTATTGATTATTGCCACAATTTCAGATCCTGTTATTCGTCTATTCAGAGCCAAAAAAGAGCCCACATCACCAAGTCAATCCTAAGCCAAAAGAACAAAGCTGGAAGTATCACGCTACCTGACTTCAAACTATAGTACAAGGCTATAGTAACCAAAACAGCATAGTACTGGTACCAAAACAGAGATATAGATCAATGGAACAGAACAGAGCCCTCAGAAATAATGCCGCATATCTACAACTATCTGATCTTTGACAAACCTGAGAAAAACAAGCAATGGGGAAAGGATTCCCTATTTAATAAATGGTGCTGGGAAAACTGGCTAGCCATATGTAGAATGCTGAAACTGGATCCCTTCCTTACACCTTATACAAAAATTAATTCAAGATGGATTAAAGACTTAAACGTTAGACCTAAAACCATAAAAACCTTAGAAAAAAACCTAGGCATTACCATTCAGGACATAGGCATGGGCAAGGACTTCATGTCTAAAACACGAAAAGCAATGGCAACAAAAGCCAAAATTGACAAATGGGATCTAATTAAACTAAAGAGCTTCTGCACAGCAAAAGAAACTACCATCAGAGTGAACAGGCAACCTACAAAATGGGAGAAAATTTTTGCAACCTCCTCATCTGAAAAAGGGCTAATATCCAGAATCTACAATGAACTCCAACAAATTTACAAGAAAAAAACAAACAACCCCATCAAAAAGTGGGTGAAGGACATGAACAGACACTTCTCAAAAGAAGACATTTATGCAGCCAAAAGACACATGAAAAAATGCTCGCCATCACTGGCCATCAGAGAAATGCAAATCAAAACCACAATGAGATACCATCTCACACCAGTTAGAATGACGATCATTAAAAAGTCAGGAAACAACAGGTGCTGGAGAGGATGTGGAGAAGTAGGAACACTTTTACACTGTTGGTGGGACTGTAAACTAGTTCAGCCATTGTGGAAGTCAGTGTGGCGATTCCTCAGGGATCTAGAACTAGAAATACCATTTGACCCAGCCATCCCATTACTGGGTATATACCCAAAGGACTATAAATCATGCTGCTATAAAGACACATGCACACATATGTTTATTGTGGCACTATTCACAATAGCAAAGACTTGGAACCAACCCAAATGTCCAACAATGATAGACTGGATTAAGAAAATGTGGCACATATACACCATGGAATACTATGCAGCGATAAAAAAGGATGAGTTCATGTCCTTTGTAGGGACATGGATGAAACTGGAAATCATCATTCTCTGTAAACTATCTCAAGGACAAAAAGCAAACACCGCATGTTCTCACTCATAGGTGGGAATTGAACAATGAGAACACATGGACACAGGAAGGGGAACGTCATACTCTGGGGACTGTTGTGGGGTGGGGGGAGGGGGAAGGGATAGCATTGGGAGATATACCTAGTGCTAAATGACAAGTTAATGGGTGCAGCACACCAACATGGCACATGTATACATATGTAACTAACCTGCACATTGTGCACATGTACCCTTAAAGTATAATAATAATAATAAAAAAAATAAAATAGTATGGATATAATAGTGATGGACTCATATAGGGACTTGGGGGCTAATTTTAGCAATTTAATCATGAATTAATTAAATACATTTTAAAATGATTTCATTTATTTGAAGTCTGAAACTAAGATCATAGGTAGTATTACAGTAGAATTAAATTTTGTAGTTACAAAGCACTTTCTTTTAGTTTTTTACTTTTTTTTAGATACAAGCTGTACATGTGCAGGTTTGTGCTCAATTGCAGTATATCTCAATGGGTATATTGCAACCGGGTTGCAAGCATGGTACCTAATAGGTAGTTTTTTGACCCAAACCTCTGTCTCTCCTTCCCGCCTCAAGTGCAGCACAGTGTCTATTGTTCCCATGTTTATGTGCATGGGTGTTCAGTATTTAGCCCCCACTTGTAAGTAAGACCATATGGTATATGGTTTTCTGTTCCTGCATTAATTTGCTTAGGATTATGGCCTCCAGCTTTATTCATGTTGCTGCAAAGGACATGATTTACTTCTTTTTTATCGCTATGTAGTATTCCATGGTGTATATGTACCACATTTTCTTTATGCAATCTGTCATTGATGGGCAATGGTTGATTCTCTGTCTTTGCTCTTGTGAACAGCACTGCCACGAACATATGAGTGCATGTGTCTTTTGGGTATAATGATGTATTTTCCTTTGGGTATATACCCAGTAATCACATTGCTGAGTGAAATGGTAGCTCTATCTTATGTTCTTCGAGAAATCTCCAAACTGCTTTCCACAGTGGCTGAACTAGTTTACATTCCTACCAACAGTGTATAAGTGTTTCCTTTTCTCCACAGTCTCACCAAAAAAATCTGTTTTTGTTTGTTTGTTTTACTTTTTAATAATAACCGTTCTGACTGCCATGAAATAGTAAGTATCTCAATGTGGTTTTGAAAATGCATTTCTCTGATGATTAGTGATGCTGAGCATTTTTTTCATGTTTGCTGGCTGCATGTATGTCTTCTTTTGAGCAGTGTCTGTTCATGTCCTTTGCCAACCTTTTAATTTTCTTTTTGCTTGTTGAATTGTTTCTGATGCATAGTTTGTGAATATTTTCTCCCATTCTGTATGTAGTCTGTTTACTCTGTTAATAGTTTCTTTTGCTATGCAGAAACTCTTTAGTTTCATTAGGTTCCATTTGTCAATTTTTGTTACTGTTGCAATTGCTCTTGGGGATTTAGCCAAAAATTCTTTGCTAAGGCTGAGTTGACATGGGTGTTTTCTAATTTTCTTCTAGGATTTTAATAGTTTGAGGTCTTACATTGAACTCTTTAATCCATCTTGAGTTAATTTTTGCATATGGTGAAAGGTCAGGATCTGGTTTTATTACTCTGCATATGACTAGCCAGTTGTCTCAGCACTGTTTATTGAGTAGGGAGTTCATTACCCATTGATTGTTTTTGTCAGCCTTGACAAAGAACAGATGGTTGTAAGTATGAGGCTTTATTTCTGAGTTTTATTTTCTGTTCCATTGGTCTATGTGTCTGTTTTTGCACAAGTACCATGCTGTTTTGGTTACTGTAGAATTATAGCATAGTTTGAAGTCAGGTAGTGTGATGCCTCCAGCTTTGTTCTTTTTGCTTAGGATGGCTTTGGCTATTCAGGCTCTTTTTTGATTCTATATGAATTTTAGAACAGTTTTTTTTTTTCTAATTCTGTGAAGAATGACATTGGTAGTTTGGTAGGAATTTTATTGAACCTGTAAATTGCTTTGGCCAGTATGGACATTTTAACAATATTGATTCTTGCAATCCATGAGCATGGGATATTTTTCCATTTATTTGTGTAGACCCTGATTTGTTTTTATCAGTGTTTCATAGTTCTCCTTCTAGAACCTCCTTGGTTAGCTGTGTTCCTAGATATTTCGTTTTCTTTGTGGCTGTTGTAAATGGGATTGTGTTCTTGATTTGGCAATCAGCCTGGGCATTATCGGTGTATAGAAATATGACTAATTTTTTACATTGATTTTTTAATTTTTATCAGTTCTAGTAGACTTTTGGCAGAATCCTTAGGGTTTTCTAGGTATAGAATTATATCGTCAGTGAGAGAGATAGATCGACTTCTTCTTTTCCTGTTTGGATGTCTTTTATTTTTTTCTCTTGCCTGATTGCTCTGGCTAGGACTTCAGTAATATGTTGAATAAGAGTCATGAGAGTGGACATCCTTGTCTTGTTCCATTTCTCAAGGAGAATGGTTCCAGCTTTTGCCTAATCAGTATGATGCTGGCTGTGGGTTTGTCATAGATGGCTCTTATTATTTTGAGACATGTTATTTTGTTGCCTAGTTTGTTGAGGGTTTTTTTTTTAATTATGAAGAGACGTTGGATTTCATCGAAAGCTTTCTCTGCATCTATTGAGATGAACATATGCTTTTTGTTTTGAATTATGTTTATGTGGTAAATAATATTTATTGATTTGTGTATCTTGAACCATCCTTGTATCCCAGGAAAAAGCCTGCTTGGTTGTGGTATATTAATTTTTTGATGTGCTGTTGGATTTGGTTTGCTAGTATTTTGTTGAGGATTTTTGCATCTATGTTTATCAGGGATATTGGCCTGATGTTTTCTTTTCTCGTGGTATATCTGTCAGATTTTGGTATTAGGCTGATGCTGGTTTCATAGAATACGTTAGGGAGGAGCCTCTCACTTTTTTGTAATATTTTCATTAGGATTGGTATTAGTTCTTCTTTGTATAACTGGTAGAATTCAGCTGTGAATTCATCTGGTCCAGGGCTTTTTTTGGTTGGTAGGTTTTTTATTACTAATTCAATTTCAGAGCTCAATATTGGTCTATTCAGGGTTTCAATCTATTCCTGATTCAATCTCGGGAGATTGTGTTTTTCCAGGAATTAATCTATTTCCTCTGTATTTTCTAGTTTTTGTGCATAGAGATGTTTACACTATTCTCCAAAGACCTTTTGTATTTCTGTGAGATCAGTTCTAATGTCATCTTTATCATTTCTGATTGTACTTATTTGGATCTTCTTTTTTTCTTCATTAATCTAGTTATCTATCAATCTTGTTTATTTTTTTAAATAACAAACTCTTGGTTTCATTGATACTTTGTATGGATTTTTGCATCTCAATTTCATTAGAGTCTTCTTTAATTTTAGTTATTTCTTTTCTTCTGCTAGCTTTGGGATTGGTTCATTCTTTTTGTTGTAGTTCCTTTAAGTGCAAAGTTACATTGTTAATTTGAGATCTTTCTAACTTCTTGATAAAGGCATTTGTCACTTTTAACTTTCCTCTTAACACTACTTTAGCTTCATCTCAGAGATTTTGGTAAGTTGTGTCTTTATTTTCATGAATTTGAAAGAATTTTTTTTTATTTCTGCCTTAATTTCAGTGTTTACCTATGAGTTATTGAGGAACAAGTTGTCTAATTTCCATAAATTTGCGTAGTTTTTGAGAGGTCATCTTGATATTGATTTCTGTTTTTATTGCACTGTGTTCCAAGAATCTGTGGTATGTTTTTTTTTTATTTATTAAGACATGCTTTATGACTGAGCACATGTTCAATGTTAGAATGTATTCCATGTGCAGATGGGAACAGCGTATATTTTGTGGTTGTCGGGTGGAGTGTTCTGTAGATGTCTATTAGGTCCAGTTGGTCAAGTGTCAAGTTTAAATCCAGAATTTGCTTGTTAGTTTTTTGCCTTGATGATCTGTCTAATACTGTCAGTGGAGTGTAGAAGTTCCTCACTATTATTGTGTGGTTGTCTAAGTCTTTTCGTAGGCCAAGAAGAACTTGTTTCGTGAATCTGGGTACTCCGAAATTGAATCAGATGTTGCATGCATATGTATTTAGAATACTTATTTCTTCTTGTTGGATTGTACCCTTTATCATTTTGTCATGTCTTTATCTTTCTTACATTTTAGTAGTTTAAAATCTGTGTTATCTGATATAGGATAGCAACTCTGTTATCTGATATAGGATAGCAACTCCTGCTCATTTTGTTTTCCATTTGGGTGGTAAATCTTACTACAATGGTACAGTGCTAAATCTTAATTTACTTTGAGCCTGTGGGTGTTGTTACATGTGAGCTGGGTCTCTTGAAGACAGAGATGGTTGGAGCATGTCTTTTTATCCAACTTGCTGTTTCACAAAGCACTTTTATGTACAAGTTTTAACTTACTAACGTGTTACAGAGAATACAAAACTTCTGTGTTTCAGATGTGACTTTTATGCTGGAACGGCAACACAAAACATTTTTATTTGGAAGAAGCTGTCTTGTCTGCTACACTAAATTGATTTTCAATTGTAACTGATTAATTTGTCAAGAAAAGGTTCACATGGCAATTTGAAAAGAGAGGATTAAAAAGAGGAAAGTTGGTGGCCTTTCATAGTTTATGCACATAGTTTATGCCTGAAAGCATTCATTTGTTAAACAACCAAAGCACTGATTCTACTTATGGTAAATATGGCATATATCTAATACTAGCTACCATGAACATTAATTGAACATTTTAATTAATAGTTTGTTTGATTTGCCATCTTTCAATCCTGGTGAAATAATATAGATAACTCAGTTATCTTTTTTTATGTTTTTTTTCTTTGAGACGGAGTCTCACGTTGTCGCCCAGGCTAGAGTGCAGTGGCGTGGTCTTGGCTCATTGCAACCTCTGCCTCTCAGGTTCAAGCAATTCTCCTGCCTCAGTCTCCCGAGTAGCTGGGACTACAGATGCACAATTCAGTTATCTTTAAAAAGATTTCCAATAAGTTTAAGCTAAGTTTTTTCTTTTAAATATTTATGTATAGGTAGAGATAATATCATTATATTGAACTTCGAGTTTTTCCCCTACAAATCTGCAATCTGTCTTCTTTAAAGTGTGATAATAGCTGAGATACAGTGTTACATGAAATTTTACTCAGGATGGTTCATGAGTTACCAAACTTGATGGATAAGAAATCAGATAAGGGGTTAATTATCAATATACAAATCTAGGTTTACAAATGTATTTTGCATTTAATGAAAACTCTGCGGACATGGCTAGTGCCTCAGAATCTTTTATTGAGCTATTTGCTTATTTCGTTATGAATAGGACAGTTACAGTTTATTGAAATTCTTCAAATCAGTTGCTTATTATAATGCTCACTTGTTTTTATTTTTGTCCTTAATCTTAAGCAGCTATTTGTTCATATATATTATAAAAAACTGTTACTCAATATTTAACTCAATATTTAATATTGTACTTATTTTAAAGGTCCTTGTTTATCAATTTTTTGGAGTTGTGAAGCTTACATTTTGCTTTGGAATATTTTTGTTTATTTTAGGATATGTATGTATATGCAGTTGTGTGTATCCTGGCCTTTAGTTTAATCTCAAAGTAGTTGTTGATCATTAATTCCCCATGAGATACCCGATATTTAATATTTTTAACTTTATCGTACAATTATTATTATATTCTAATCAATTTGTTGTTTTTAGAATTACACTTAATTGGAAAATCAAAATAATAGTCACCAGATCAAGAGATGTGTCAATACTCTATGTGGTCTCACTATGTCTATTACAACTCTTTTCTCACTTTATTCCTCTACTATATATTCTCCTCTCTATAGAAGCTGGAAAGCAAAAAGCTCATCTTTTCATTGTAGCTTCAGGTAGCCTTGTGACTCCATTCTGGACAAAGAGTATGTGGTCAGCTAGTGCAGCTTCTCTGGCTTTGACCTTTCTCCTTCCTAAGGAGAAATGTCTGAGCTGTAATATCCAAAATCCAGGATTATAGTGCAGTAAGTTAGAGAGAGTCTTGTGCCTTTTGGGCATCATTTAGTGCTACACCAGGCTTAGACTGACTTCTTGTTGTACAGAGAAATAAATACCTCTCCTGTTTAAAATGTTTTGTAGATTTTCTAGGACTTTCAGCCAAATGTAGTCTTAACTGATAATTAGGTTAACTTTTTGAGATGAGCTTCAAAAACATTTGCACATTATTGCTAAAACAGGCATGAGACATTGGCCTGGCATCTCCTCAGAATACATTTTTGGACACAGTGAATACTGTTTTAACATTTAAAATCCCAGTCATGTCTAGCATAATGCTTTGTAGCTAGTAGAAAATTAAGATATATATGAAGGAATAAAAATCGAGTGAAACAATTTATAAATTATTGGATACTGCTAGCCAACTTTCCAATTTTATTTTAATATTAATAGACAGAAGGCATTGGATTATCATGTAAAATCAGAAAAATTAAGTTAAGGAGAACCTTAGCAAAGAGATTGGCTGAGCTCATCTAATTCAGAACCTAGTTACCTAAAGTTATTTTTATTGCTCCTAGCTGAATAGTATAGGAAACCTTAATCATATATATATACATGTGTGTGTGTATATATATACACATACAAATTCATACCTATACACACACACACACACACACACATATGGGATTGTAATATACAACAAAATAGTATACAGAATTATAAGATTGTACTGGAGTAGAACTAGAGGGAATCTTCATTCTCTAGTCTGAGCCATACATTTTACAAAGAAGGGGAAATAGAAGCCCTCTGGAATATATTCATTGAGCTTCTCATTCATTCATTTGTGTGAATGGGTTCAATCTGAAGTAGCTCTTTATAGCATAGCAATAGATATAGATAATTAAGGTTTGAATAAATTTTCAGGATCAAATAAACTTAAATACTACAAGATAGATCATGAGAAACTAAATTGTTATAATTGGATATGGAGAGGGTCTTTTACTGTTGCCTTGGAATTACAGACTGAAATCTAATGTGGGCAAAAAAGCATTAAGCATCTCATTGAAAAAAGTTCTGCCAACAGTTGGGTCTCAATACTTTTCTCAGGGTTTTCTAAAAGGAAAGAAACTGACAATTACCTTCAGCCCTTAAACCCACTGTAACCTTCACTTTCCGTAATATAAATGAGGACTGAGGAAAGGAAAGGGGTAAGAGAGCAATCTGAGTAATAAATCTGGAGCCTAGAGGAGAATGCAGAAGCTTTCTCCTCCCTTTTCCACCACTTTGGGGAACGATGTACTATTTCCTCCTACCCCCACTGAAGGCCAAATAAAGGGAATCTCCAACAGAATTTTTTGTAGCAATTAGAGGAGCTAACAGAAAGGGGATGATAGCATTCTATTCCCTGGTTAGCCATCTACTTAAGCAGTAAAGTTACTGATCTATCTATCCCTATTCTTATTTCAACACAGAAAAAGATAATTGAAAAGAGGGTAGGTGGATGGGTGTTAGAGAGCAGCCTGTATTTCCATTTGTGGGGTGGAAAGGAGTGTTTATCTAGTATTCATGATTGGCAAGGTTATATAGCAGGAAGAAGCAAATCTAATATGTCAATGCTTAACATACAAAAGAGGTTTACTTTTTGTTCTTGTGTAGTTCACTGTGGGCAAGGGGGACTCTCCAGGGTAATTACTTCTTATGTGGTCTAGCAGTCCAGGGTCCAACATCTTGAAGCTGCACTCTCTAGTGCATGTGGGCAGGGGCAAGAGACTGGAGAATAGGGCATGGGCTTTTTACTACCTCAGCACAGAAATGATACACTTTCTTTAGGAACTCAGTGGACAGACTCTATCACTTGGCCCCTCCCTAATAGATGGAAATAAGACGTGCATTCCTCTGTGTGCCAGAAGGGGAGGAAAATGTCATGTCACAAGACTCCAGTAATATTTACCGTAATGAATTTTCCATAGGTCTAATCAACATCATTGAAGTTGGCTATGATTGAGCTATTCTAGATGTCATTATGGAATGGGAAAGGGAAGTTCAACAGAACATAGTTGAAAGCACTGATTGGAGAAAAATAATAATATTCTCAAATTTATTCCCTATTGAACTGAGATGGCTCACTGATCTGCACACATAAGGGAATGGCGTGTTTTGAGAGTGCAGGTTCTAGAGTAAAACACACTGGGCCCAAATTTAGGTCTTGTCACTCCTTAGTGATTCATCTTTTACTTAAGTACTCTGTTTCACTTTTCTTATTTGTACAAATGATATTGTAATAGAACCTTCTTCATGGAGTTGTTTGTGAGAATTAAATGAAATAGTGCAGTAAATCACCATGCATAGTATTTAGCAAATAGTACATATTCAGTAAATATTAACAGCCGTTGTTATTGTTAGGCATTTGGGGGCTTAGGGAAAGGGTGCATGCAAGTTGTTTGTGAGAATTAAATGAGATAGTGCAGTAAATCACCATGTATAGTATTTAGCAAATAGTACATATTCAATAAATATTAACAGCCACTGTTATTGTTAGCCATTTGAAGGCTTAGTGAAAGAGTGCATACACTAGGAGGTAAACTAGAGATTAAAAAAAAGAATGTGGGAAAATATGACAAATTTTTCTTAATTCAACATTTCTTCTAGGGTCAAGTAAGGGAAACTTTACACCTCCCAGTGAGCAGAAATATTGTAAAATAATGTTTTTTTTCCCTACAAAATAATTTTAATACTTTGTGCCTGGGTTAGCAGCATCTTGTACTATGACATCCCTATACACACATAAGCATTTTATTCAAGTACAAATGTTAAAAACAGCATAACTTAAACAATTGTCTATACAAAGGTAAGTAGACATAGTAGGTTATATTTTTTCTTTTTAAATTTTGTTTTTATTTTTTATTTTAGATTCAGGAATTACATATACAGGTTTGTTATATGGATATATTGCATAATGGTGAGGTTTGGACTTCTTGCCCATCACCCAAATAGTGACCATCATACAGAATAAGTAATTTTCAGGCCTCACCCCCCTCCTAAACCCCTCATTTTTAGGGTCCCCAGTGTTTATTTTTTCTATTTTTATGTTTATGTGTACCTGTTGTTTAGCTTCCACTTACAAGTGAGGACATGTGGTATTCGATTTTCTGTTTCTGAGTTATTTCACTTAGGCTAATGGCCTCCAGCTCCACCCATGCTGTTGCAAAGGACGTGATTTCATTCTTTTTGTGGTTGTATAATATTCCATGTTGTATATATACACCACATTTTCTTTATGCAGTCAACTTTTGATGGACACTTAGGTTGATCCCATGACTATGTAATTGCAATTAATGCTATGACAAACATATGAGTGCATGTGCCTTTTTGATATAATGATTTATTTTCATTTGGGTAGATACCCAGTAGTGCGATTGCTGGGTTGATGATAGTTCTTTTTCAGTTCTTTGGAAAATCTCCATACTGTTTTCCACAGAGGTTGTACCAATTTACATTCTCACCAACACTGTATAAATGTACCCTATTCTCTGCATCCTTGCCAACATCTGTTGGTTTTTGACTTTTTAATTATAGCCATTCTGACTGGTGTAAGATGGTATCTCACTGTGGTTTTATTTTGCATTTCTCTGATGATTGGTGATGTTGAGTATTTTTCCATGTTTGTTGGCTGCTTATATGTTTCTCTTTGAGAAATGTCTGTTCATGTCCTTTGTCTACTTTTTAATGGGGTAGTTTGTTTTTCTCTAGTTGAGGTATTTGAGTTCCATGTAGATTCTAGATATTAGTCCTTTGTCAGAGGCATAATTTACAAATATTTTCTCCCATTCTGTAAGTTGTCTATTTAGTCTGTTGATTATTTCTTTTGCTGTTTAGCAGCTTTTTAGTTTAATTTTATTATTTATTTTTCATTATGTTGTATTTGCTTTTGGGCTCATAGTCATAAATTCTTTGCCTAGGCCAATGTCTGAAAGAGTTTTTCCTAGGCTTTTTTCTAGGGCTTTTATAGTTTCAGGTCTTACATTTAATTATTTAATCTATCTTGAGTTAATTTTTATATATGGTGAGAGAGGGATTCAGTTTCATTCTTCTTAATGTGGTTATCCAATTTTCGCAGCACCAGTTATTTAATATAGTGTCCTTTACCCATTGTTTATTTTTATTGATTTTGTTAATGATCAGTTGGTTGTAGATACTCAGTTTTATTTCTGGGTTCTCTATTCTGTTCCATTGATCTATGTGTCTATTTTTGTATGAATTCCCTGCTCTTTTATTTACCCTATTCTTGTAGTATAATTTGAAATCAGGTAATGTGATGCCTCCAGCTTTCATTTTCCGTGGATTGCTTTGGCTATTCAGGCTCTTTTTTGCTTCCATATGGCCTTTAGATTTTTTTTTAATTTTGTGAAGAATTATGTTGATATTTTGATAAGAATTACACTGAGTCTGTAGCCTGATTTGGGAAGTTTGGTCATCTCCATGATATTACCTCCTGCAATCCATGAGCATGGGATGTTTTTCCATTTGTTGATGTCATCTGTGATATCTTTTATCAGTGTTTTGTAGTTCTCCTCGTAGAGATCTTTCACCTTCTTTGTTAAGTGTATTCCTAGGTATTTTATTTTGTTGTGGCTATTGTAAATGGGATTGAGTTCTTTATTTGGGTCTCAGCTTGAGGTGATAATTTGTGTATAGAAAAGCTACTGATTTTGTGTAGGTTGATTTTGCATCCTGAAACTTTACTGAAGTCATTTATTAAGTCTAGGAATCTTTTGAGTTTTCTGTGTGTAAAATCGTGTCATCAGTGATCAGAGATAATTTGACTTCCCCTTTTCCTATTTGGATGTGTTTTATTTATTTATCTTTTTCTTGCCTAATTGCTCTGGCTGAGAGTTCCAGTACTGTATTGAATATAAATGGTGATAGTAGACATCCTTATCTTGTTCTGGTTCTTAGGGAGAATGCTTTCAACTTTTCCCCATTCACTATGATATTGGCTGTGGGTTTGTCATAAATAGCTCTTATTATTTTGAGCTATGTTTCTTCGATGCCTAGTTTGTGGAGGATTTTTATCATGAAGGGATGTTGGATTTTTTCAGAAGTTTTTTTTTTTTGGCATCTGTTGAGATAATCATATGGTTTTTGTTTTTAATTCTCTTTACATGGTGAATCACATTTATTGATTTGCTTATTTTGAACCATTCTTGCATCCCAGGAATAAAGCCAACCTGATTGTGGTGTATTAATTTTTTTTGGTTTGCTAGTATTTTGTTGAAGATTTTTGCCTCTATGTTCGTCAAGAATATTGGCCCGAAGTTTTCTTATGGTATGTCTGCCAGATTTTGGTATTAGGCTGATGCTGGCTTCATAGAATGAGTTAGGGAGGTGCTACTCCTCAATTTCTTGGAATATATACAGTGGGACTGGTGTAAGTTCTTCCTTGTATGTCTGATAGAATTTGGGGATGAATCCATCTGATTCTGGGCTTTTTTTATTGTTGGAAGTTTTTTTTTGTTAATGATTCAATTTCATTATTCATTTCTGGTCTGTTCAGGATTTAATTTCTTCTGGGTTCTTAGGAGGTTGTATGTTTCCAGAAATATATCCTAGGTTTTCTAGTTTGTGTGTGTACAGATGTTCATAATAGTCTTTGAGGATCTTTTCTGTTTCTTTAGTATCAGTTGTAATGTCACCTTTATTGTTTCTGATTGTTCTGATTTGAATCTTCTTTTTGTTTGTCCTGGTTAATCTAACTAGCAGTGTATCAATTTTGTTCATGTTTTCAAAGAACCAAGTGTTTTTTTTTTTTTTTTTTTTGGTGGAGTCTTGCTCTGTCGTCCAGGCTGGAGTGCAGTGGCACGATCTTGGCTCACTGCAACCTCTGCCTCCTGGGTTCAGGCCATTCTCCTGCCTCAGCCCCCAGAGCAGCTGGGACTACAGGTGTGTTCCACCATGCCTGGCTAATTTTTGTGTTTTTAGTAGAGACAGGGTTTCACCATGTTGGTCAGGCTGAGAACCAACTTTCATATTACTGATTCCTTGTATGATGTGTTTTTTGTCTCAGTTTCATTTAGTTCATCATTATTTTTTTTTCTTCTGCTACCTTTGGATTTGGTTTATTCTTGTTTCTCAAGTTGCTTCAGGTGTCACATTAGGTTGTTAGTTTGAGATCTTTCTATCTTTTTGATGTAGGCATTTAATACTATACACTTTCCTCTTAACATTCTTTTTGCTGTATCACAGAGGTTTTGGCATGTTGTGTTTCTGTTTTCATTTTTTTCAAAAAATTGTTTGATTTCTGTGTTAATTTTATTGTTTACCCAAAAGTCATTTAGGAGCAAGTTGATTAGTTTCCAGGTACTTGTGTGGTTTTGAGAGTTCTTCTATATATTGATTTCTGATTTTCTTCCACCATGGTCTGAGAAAATGCTTGTTATGATTTTGATTTTAAAAAATTTCCTGAGACTTACTTTATGCTAAATTTATGACCTGACATATGGTAAAAAAATAAAATGGTTTTCATTATTGAGCACTTGCTGTGTGCTAGGCATTGTGTTAAGCACTGGACATTTATTATCCCATTTAATTGTATTAATTATTCTTAAGAAAATTGATTTCTTATTCCCACTAATAGATCAGTAAACTGAAGTCATACAACTAACAGTCATAGAGTTAGAGCACTAACAGTCACAGAGCATCAAGTGTGCCTGGCTCTAGAGCTTGTGGCTTGTGCACTGAAGTATTCTGTCACACCATTTATTATTTAAAAGTTATTTTGGAAAAGCAAAATAAACTCCTTAAGATAACTTAATTAATTAAATGATATTATCTCTCATCCAGTAAGGCAAATGAGTTGAGCTTTATATTCAGAATGGATTGATGCTAACCATACTATACTTTCTAAACAAGACCAAATAACAGTGCTTCCCAAACTATTTCCCTTCATAGCACACATAGAAAATGTTAATATACATCATATACTTGAATAAACATATGGGATTTGGAGATGTTTATATGAGGTTTGGTAATAATTTTTATTATAATTTTATTTATCATAATTAAAAAAATAAAAATAAATACAAAGTCTCATGAATTATTATAACTTTCCAACTACCTTTAAAATTTTTAATGAGAAATTTGAGTTTCTCTGTGAATATAACTTTTCAATGTCAGTTTTTTTCTTTCTTTTCTTTTTTTTTTTTTTTGAGATAGAGTCTTGCTCTGTCTCCCAGGCTGGAGTGCAGTGGCATGATCTTGGATCACTGCAACCTCCGCCTCCTGGGTTCAAATGTTTCTCCTACCTCAGCCTCCCAAGTAGCTGGGATTACAGGTGCACACCACCACACCCAGCTAATTTCTGTATTTTTAGTAGAGACGGGGTTTTGCCATGTTGGCCAGGCTGGTCTTGAACTCCTGACCTCAGATTATCTGTCCACCTCGGCCTCCCAAAGTACTGGGATTACAGGTGTGAGCCACCACACCCAGCATCCATATCAGTTTTTATGTTTCAAATGGCTACCTTCATTTCCTGATAACTTAATGTATTTAGATATGAGGTCTTTATTTATTTATTTATTTTATTTTATTTTATTTATTTATTATTATTATTATTATTATTATTATACTTTAGGTTTTATGGTACATGTGCGCAATGTGCAGGTAAGTTACATATGTATACATGTGCCATGCTGGTGCGCTGCACCCACTAACTCGTCATCTAGCATTAGGTATATCTCCCAATGCTATCCCTCCCCCCTCCCTCCACCCCACAACAGTCCCCAAAGTGTGATGTTCCCCTTCCTGTGTCCATGTGTTCTCATTGTTCAATTCCCACCTATGAGTGAGAATATGCGGTGTTTGGTTTTTTGTTCTTGGGATAGTTTACTGAGAATGATGATTTCCAATTTCATCCATGTCCCTACAAAGGACATGAACTCATCCTTTTTTATGGCTGCATAGTATTCCATGGTGTATATGTGCCACATTTTCTTAATCCAGTCTATCATTGTTGGACATTTGGGTTGGTTCCAAGTCTTTGCTATTGTGAATAATGCCGCAATAAACATACGTGTGCATGTGTCTTTATAGCAGCATGATTTATGGTCCTTTGGGTATATACCCAGTAATGGGATGGCTTTAAATTCTTTATGTTCATTATCAGAAAAAAACCTTCCTTGAAAGGCGACAGAAATAGAAGATTACTGCCTTTTCTCTGATTAACAGAAGCACTATTTTTTTCTATTATTCAGAATTTGGATAATATTTTTTAAAAATTGATTGTAATATTTTAGTCTTTAACACCTCTTCATTTTCTAACACTGGAAAATTGTATTATTGTGATAATGCAATTGGATTTAGTATCATTTCAACTTATTTCTACAAGTGTTTCAATTATTTCACTTACCCTTCAGTACATATGGATGTACTCTTTAGGACTCAAATAACAAATTTCATAACTTTAGTTTCACTTTTCCAGATTAGGTTTTTTATTCTGAATTTATAAACTTTCTTAGTAATATTTTAAAAATGCAGTCCTTAAAATTGTCTAAGAAGTTCATTCTGGTGCTCCAAAATGCCATGTTAATGTGTATCATCAACAAAATATTTTCAGATTACTTGTTTTATCCCCTAAACTCTTCATAGCACTTTTTGTGAACAGGGACTACATTCGTAATGTAGCAGCAGAAAGTGAGTGATATTCTGATTCTATTTCCTTTTATAAAGCTGACAATAACAGGACTACAATGTCTTAGATTTTATTAAGACAATATTTTGATAATATCATTTAATGTGGAATTCATGTCTACATGTAATGGCATTTCTGAGAATAAAACAGTTACTTGAATCTCAAGGTCTTCAGAATGAATCTTTGTCTTTACACTTCCTGTTACTGCACAAGTATACAGTTGTGCTGTATTTGCTTAACACCTTATTTGTTTTTCCCTTTTTGGTAACTTATTTTGGTACTTCTTTGCATAACAAACTATATTTGAACAGTCATTTCTCTTCAGAGACTCCAATTTTGCTACTTACCTAAGCACAGGTACTAATGTCAGTAGATTCATCATCTGTCAAAGATCTGTGCTTTCATAAACTTTTGAATTAATGTTGTCTGTGTATAATCTGACGTGATAATATGTTTACTAATGCTATTCAAAAGAGAGACCTCTTAACATTGGATATTATTGAACAAGATGACAAGTGAATCTGTAATTGTAGGAAGTATTTTGGCTTTTACTATTAATTACACAATCTTATAACCACATTTTTTGAAATTAATCTGTCGCTTTTGTGACTCATTTATTTTTATTTTTTGCATTTTCAGGTGTTTTAAAATATTCAGAATGGCAGAGCTAGGTTCGTATAGGATGAATATCTTGTCATGAGGTTCTGTGTCATTTACTTAGCACCACCAATTAACTGGAAATACATTTAGGTTAAGGAAAGGAAGAACTATTACATACACATTTTTAAAATGTGATATAATCCTTACTAAATGTTTAATATAAAAATTTGAAATTATGATTAAAATAAGTTTTTACTTAACTTTAAAATTTCAGTTAAATAAAAATGAAATCTGTTTTAAAAGGAAGTATTTAAGGAGATGCTAGCCAGTTATACTTTCAGAAAATCAAATTTTCTAAATATTATTAAGATTGTCTACATTCTTAAGGTTTTATAAATTGTGTCAACTGAAAAATAAGCATGTAATAAGCAAAATTGAAAATTCAGAAATAACATTCACTTAATTTAATAATTAACATTCTGAAATATTCATAGAATACAAATATTATGTATTCTCATTATGATACAAATATTTTGAAAAATCTATTCTGAAAACATAAATGTTTATAATCCATTTTAAAAATTGGCTTAAATAAATTATATTCAGTTACTGTTTGTCATCAAAACTAACCTTTTAAGTTTTCTAAGGCAAATAACTCATTATAAAAGAATGTAAGGAGTTAGTCTTTGATTAATAGTTAAGGTAAAAAGCTCATAATGAATACATAAATACAATAATAAATGCCAAAGTAGCAATTGAGAGGAATTACAAAATTAGTTGTTCTACTTATGCTTCTATGCTGTGAGATAATAATAATTATGATAATAACCTTGACAAAGATAGCATGTACTTCTAATGTTAGAAAATCTATGAAAACATCAAATTAAATAAAAAAATAAAATTCCATTTTTATGCAAAACAAAGAATTTAATAATTAGAGTTAGGCTATGAAGAGACTGGAATGGTTCACTGGGAAGGTCAGAGGTACCTGCTATCTACTTTAGTTGGTATAAAACACTTTCTGGAGATGCCTGCTACTGAAAATTTATATACCAAAATAATAATTACCATTGGTATTATGTCTTTCTAATAATTTTTAAAATGAAGATTATAATTTTAAGCCCATGATGTTTAATAATGTTCTGTTACAAATTTGTTTTTGGCTTCATTTGTTAATTCATTCTTTGTTCATCATATAGCCAACATTTATTAGACATCTTTTGTAGTACTAGGGATAATTTTCAACAGTTGGGATCACATAGATTGTAACAGCTAAGTAATTCTTAATTTTTTTAGCAGTCTTGGTTGGATATGTATACATAAATTGGTTAACTAGATAAGGTTTTAGTGTTATAAATTTTGTATTAACTCATTAGTGATGATGAAAACTACAAGGTGAAAAACCTAGAAATCATCTTAGTTTTCCTTGAACTTGGATTCTTTTGACTAGCCCAGAATGAACGTAAGGCAATACATTCTTGTTCCTGCTTCTGTTTTATTAAAAAAAATAAAATACAATATAGACTGTTTACTCTCTGGATTTTTTTCCTTTATGGTTCCTGAACTATAAAATTTTTGTGTGTTTTTTATTTAAGTTCTAAAAAGGTCATCAATCTGTTCAGTATCTTTTTAAAGAATCTCCTCTTGAATTGGGAATGTGTTTAGTAGTCATTATTAATGATAATGGCATGAACAAATTCCCATGTGTTAAGATTAAACACACTTTTTAAAACAAGTTTGATTAAATTTTTTTCATGGTTTTTGAGACAGTATTATCCAAATTAAGTAAAAAGCTATGGTTTTATGTGAATTTTAGTTTTTTCTTTGTAAAACTTTTATCACTTATTAGAATATCAAAAACATTTATTTGAACCTATTAAATATGTTCACTTGATATAATTCGTGAGGAACTTGTGACCATGTTTCCCTATATTTTGTTGAAGTGACGATCTATAAATAGCTACAAATGTAGTCCTATTGTGGAATAAGACATAGAAAAAACTAA
The DNA here is from genome assembly GCF_028885655.2 of Pongo abelii. NCBI lineage: Eukaryota > Metazoa > Chordata > Mammalia > Primates > Hominidae > Pongo > Pongo abelii. The sequence goes on from NC_071992.2 coordinate 119,864,234, forward strand.
TATAAATATAAGAATTTTCATTATTAATTTGGCATATATGTTAAATATTTAACTGCAAATACTTTATACCAAAATTCATCATAACTATTTAACTGCAAGTACTTATTTTATGAAAAAATTTGTTATTTTTTAGTTTTCTCTTTTTGGATTATTTTTCCAGCTCTTTAATTAGCTTTAAGATTGATAGTTTCCCTGATATATGCATTTCATGTATGAGCAGTGTTCACATTGTATTTAAAAACATAAGCCTTGGAGGGAGCCTGAAGAGCTACTGTTGATGTCCACCAGCCAAAGACAACCAGGAACACTTTTTTTTTTTTTTAGACGGAATTTCGCTCTTGTTGCCCAGGCTGGAGTGCAGTGGCGTGATCTCTGCTCACTGCAACCTCTACCTCCTGGGTTCAAGCTAGTCTCCTGGGTAGCTGGGATTAAAGGCACCCACCACCACTCCTGGCTAATTTTTTTATTTTTAGTAAGAGACGGGGTTTCACCATGTTGGTCAAGTTAGTCTTGAACTCCTGACCTCAAGTGATCTGTCCGTCTTGGCCTCCCCAAGTGCTGGGACTACAGGCACCCACCACCACGCCCAGCTAATTTTTGTAGAGATGGGGTTTCACCATTTTGGCCAGGCTGGTCTGCAACTCCTGACCTCAGGTGATCTGCCCGCCTCAGCCTCCCAAATTGCTGGGATTATAGGCGTGAGCCACCACGCCCGACAAGGAACACATTTCTAATTTAAAAAAAAGTTGGCTACAGCAAGGCAGGACATAAACCTTGTGAAACTGTGGGTTATCTCAATAAGAAGGAGTTAAGGGGCACTTATACAAGTTGGGCTTGTATTAGGTGATTTGAGGGAGGATTTCAAAAATGGGGTCTTTGTTGAGTTTGATGCTTTTAGAAAGTGGGGGCAGTTTGAGGATCTTAATTTTAATCTTGGAGATGGGATCAACAGAACAGTGGTAGAGTTGTTACTGGAGAAGAATAGTCACTTGTGGCAGTTAGGGGAGGGAAATGTTTGGTTATTTTTGGTTGCACGGCATCTTTGCCTTTATCTCTGTTCAGACATGATGATGCAGTAGTATTGTTTTTTCTTTGTTCTATAATAGTTACAGTGAGCCTTTGGCTGATGTTGATATTCTGTGAAATTGTTTATGTGTACTAGGGGGAATCAGAGCCCAGCTGGTAGCAACTAGGTCAGCTAACAGCTGATAGCTATAAGGATAGCTTTTTTTTTTTTTTCCACTAGTTTTAAATTCCTTTTCTACTATTTACCAGCTGTGTGATTTTAGGCAAAGTAAATAACTTTGGGTTCAGTTTACACATCTGAAAAATGGGGATGATAATAATAGTACTTCACAGGATTATTTTGAAAAATGAATTAGTGGATATATGTAAAGTGCCCACAACTCAGTGCTAAGTTTAGCTAAACCACTCTTACCACCACCACCACCACCACTACACCACTGCAATAATAAAAAAAAATAACATTCTTTACACATCAATGGCATAATGTCTTCAAGCCCTTATACCCATTATAGAAATAGAATCTGCCATGTAGACTTTTATTAATGACAGGAAAACACTGTCAAATTCTTTCTGTTCAGTGTTGTTTATTAAATATATTTATTTATTGGTCAATAGAACATATTTTTTCTACAAACTTTCTTTTTCCTCTATTCCAAATCTTATTCATTTTGCCCCTCAAGAAAAAAAAACATAGTCAACGTTTATTTTTTCTTACTTCCTACATCTAAAGTTCCACAGAATTTACCTCCTAAATATATTTTGTTTCATTCTCTTCCACTGCTTTAATTCAGGACCTCATAATTTCCTACTTGGATTATTGGAATAATCCAATTGATCTTTATAACACTAGATTTGTTCCTGGTCCCTAGGTTTAACCATAGGATTACAACCAGAATATCTGCTAATACAAAACATCTGATGATATCCCTTTTGTCTATAGGATAAAAGTTCAGAATGTGTGTCATGTTTTATAAGCCTTTTTCAAATTTTATCCAACTTTCATTTATGGCCTCTGCTGCCACTTCTGATTTTGATCCCAATTTCAATTTCTATTTAACTATTTTCTGCATCTTATTTTTGTGCCATTTCAAATTCTTTGTGCAAAGAAGTATGATATAAATAATTCCAATACCTCAGGGATCTAGAACTAGAAATTCCATTTGACCCAGCCATCCCATTACTGGGTATATACCCAAAGGACTATAAATCATGCTGCTATAAAGACACATGCACACGTATGTTTATTGCGGCATTATTCACAATAGCAAAGACTTGGAACCAACCCAAATGTCCAACAATGATAGACTGGATTAAGAAAATGTGGCACATATACACCATGGAATACTATGCAGCCATAAAAAAGGATGAGTTCATGTCCTTTGTAGGGACATGGATGAAATTGGAAATCATCATTCTCAGTAAACTATCCCAAGAACAAAAAACCAAACACCGCATATTCTCACTCATAGGTGGGAATTGAACAATGAGAACACATGGACACAGGAAGGGGAACATCACATTTCGGGGACTGTTGTGGGGTGGGGGGAGGGGGGAGGGATAGCAATGGGAGATATACCTAATGCTAGATGACGAGTTGGTGGGTGCAGCGCACCAGCATGGCACATGTATACATATGTAACTTACCTGCACGTTGCGCACATGTACCATAGAGCCTAAAGTATAATAATAATAATAATAATAATAATAATAATAATAATAATAAAAGAAAATAATGTAAAAGGGCCAGGCGCGGTGGCTCATGCCTGTAATCCCAGCACTTTGGGAGGCCGAGGTGGATGGATCACCTGAGGTCAAGAGTTCAAGACCAGCCTGGCCAACATGGTGAAACCCCATCTGTACTAAAAATATGCGGTGGAGAGTGTCTGTAATCCCAGCTACCTGGGAGGCTGAGGCAAGAGAATCGCTTGAACCTGGGAGGCAGAGGTTGCAGTGAGCTGAGATTGCACCACTGCACTCCAGCCTGAGCGACAGAGCAAGACTCTGTCTAAATAAATAAATAAATAAATAAATAAATAAATAAATAAATAAAGTCAAAGGGATTTTGTATAATATAAAAATCTAGTATAATTTTTTTTTGTGGATACAAATGTGTAGATTCAGTTGTATATTCTAGTGCCATCTAGTGGTAACTACTTTCAGGTTTTTTTATTTTCTATATGATCTACTTTAAATGAAGTCTGACACTCTTCCTGCTTACTGTCATTACATTAGCCGTTAGCTCTTTGGAAACCATATTTACAAAGGTTTTTTTAATGCTCTGACGTGTTCTGATTTCATAAACACACTTAAACTCTGTCACAACGTGCAACTCAAAAGACTGTGTAGGATCAGGGGTAGAATGACATATTCAAAGAATTGCATTGATTTTTGGGTGTCTTTAAATTAAAACCGAAGGTGTTTGGTTTTTTTTACATTTAGTTCTTTTGGGAAGTAAAATTAACTCTATAGTTATAATGCCAAGAACGAATTCTTTCTTTCTCTCCTACTGTCTTGTTTTCTCAAACTATGACTGAGTTACTGCTAAATGTCAGACCATACGTTAGGTATTCTTTACAATAATAAAGTCTCTGGATGAACAGCATTAGCAGTTTGGCTACCCATTGCACATTTTTTTCTAGACTCTTGCTTAACTGTACAGTGGCCTGTAAGCAGTGATGTGCTGGTAAATATTTGACAACAAGCTTACCAAAGAAAAAAGACCTGATTTACTGCATTAGCCTATTTCCGTGGTGTCAGTATCCATGGCTGAGTTTAAGCTACCAATGTGACATCACGGAACACAGAATTGGGAGGAGATGCTCATGATAGACTCTTGGCTCCAGCAGCCACTGATTAAGGAATTATGACTTGTGTTGTACTGTTCTGTCTCTTATTTGAAATCACTCTCTCCTTGGCTTGTATTTCATCAGATAACCTGCACATATTTGTTGTTCCTAGACCACTTGTATCTATTGTAGCCTTTTATTTACTTGTTTATAACAAGTTTGTTGTTAATTGACTAATGAGCCTAGATGTCTTAAAGAGTTCTCACTTGAGACGAGTCGGCTTTAGTTGACATTATGTTTAACTATATGTAACATAGATCTCATAACCACATGCTTAAATAAAGAAGTTTATGTTTTTCTCATGTAAAAAGAAGTCTGGAGGTAGACAGCTCAAGATGATACTATGCTCAAGGAAGTTAACAGAGACCTGTGTTCCTCTTGCTTAATGCCCTGCTACTACAATGTGTGGCTCTCAAACTCAAGATTAAGAGGGCTATTGTGTTATAGCTCGTAGGACCACATTACAGTTAAGAAGTTGAAAGAATAAAGTATGAAAGGTGTAGGCCTATTGGGCTTATGTCTTTTCACTAAGAATACATAGCTTTGTAGAAACTGTACCTAATAAATTGTATCTAAATCTTATTGATCTGAATCACAGCCATGAGAAAACCCAGAAAAGAAATTTGTTAGACCAGGCACACTGCTGCCCTGAATAAAATTTGGATTCTATTTGTAAGAAAGTAGAGAGATTAGATATTCAGTAGGCAACCAACTGTATTTGCCACATTCTCTTTGCCTTTGGTTCTTTTATGGATTTTATAAAGCTATTAATTCTTACTGCTATCTTGTCAACTTTCAGTTTAAGAAAAGTGTTATTTGAACCCTAAATCATGAAGTTCTGGGTGCACTAGAGCTGCTTTAACTGAACACAACTCTAGACTTAAAATGTTTTGGTAGATAGGATATCCTCCTTTTTACTCCTATATTTCCTCCCTCATGAATGGAGCTGCTTTAAAATAATATTCCTGGCTTCCTCCTACTCCCTCTTCTATTCTGCCCCTTGGGATAAGGAAGTGAGCATAAGTAGCAATTTCTTTGTTTTTCCTCTTTCTCTTGGAAACAAGATGCTCACAGAAAGCGTACATTCCTGTTCCTGCCACAAGTTTTATAGAAACAGGCTGTAAAATAGTCTCAGACCAATGTAGTCTTTGCCTGGATGGGTGTGTCTGTATGATTCTGAGTTTTTGTATTAGGAATCCCACTTCTTACATGGAGACCAATTATACAATTTCTGTTTTGTCAGTAATAGAGGTAATATTTCATGTGTCGTGTACCTCTTTTTTCTGTTTCTGAATTAGGTTAGCAGTTGGCCAAGGGATAGTTTACTGAGAATTACTTTAAAAAAGCAGCTTGTTGCTGTTGCTTGAAACATGTTGCATGTGGTTTGTTGTTATCTCTTTCTAGCCTTAAATAGAACAAGCCCAACGTCAGAATTATCTTGTAAAATGTGATATTAAATATGCAATATTTTGATTTTTAATCTCAGGAAAGATTTTCATCTCATTAAGTGACTATTTTTACTGTAAAACTGGAAATACTTTAAAGAAACCATATGACTACAGCATATATAAAGGTGCCAGAGTGCCTATATTTCAGAAAGGAAAAAAACAATTTTCATAGAAACAGAGCTCAGAAGCATCATGACAGCTGATGAGAAAGCAACATACAGATTTTGGGGTCTATCTATGTCACAGATTCTGTGTCAGCAAAGAAAAGTTTAGGTTCAAGTAATAGAAACGCCAAATGAGGCTGGCATTAAAATTAAAGATAATTTATTTGTTTACCTCCTTGAAACTTCGGAAGTACATGAGTTGATTCAGGTGGGGATTGATCCTGAATCTCCTGTAAAGCGACTTAGAACCTAATTTCTTTACTTCTATTTTTAATTGTCACTATGTGGATATTGACTCCATTTGGGGAAGGCTCTCTGACTTATGCCCTTAAATTTTCTTCTAGTAGCTGTGAGAGTTACATGAACTCTCAATCATGAAACAATAAGTCTATGTCTCAGTGCTGTCAGACCAATGACCTTAAGAGGCACTGTGATTGGACCAGCTTAGGTCATTGTGCTAATCATTCTGAACAGAAATGGTACATTCTGATTAGCTCTGCTAATCATGGCTCAACCCTGAAGCAGTTGAGGCCAGTTCAATCAAAACCACAAAGCTTAGAATGGAGGAGACATTCCTTCCATTTTAAGAAGAAAGAGAAATAGATGACAGAAAGCCAACAACAGACTTCATTACAGTTGCTTCCAGAGTACATTTCCTATTTTCTTCATTCAGAAGACTAAGTAACCCTGAAAGTCAGCTACTTTTGTCTTGTAATCTAACACATTTTTAGAGAATAGATTTAAATTAAAGGCTAAACAAGTAATTTCACAGTGTGAAATTATTTTCTATCAGTTACTTTTAAAATTGCTAAAGAAACTTTTCTATAAAAGTGTTAAAAACACGTAATTTGGAGGAATTTATGTTAAAAACGTGTCCACATTTAAAAGAAAATTCTAACTGTGTTGTCTAATCTGGTGACTCATCATTCTCATGGTCTCAGACATGCCTCTTAGTTGATATCCCTCTTTTAATGTGGTGTTTAAAAAAGAACACCATGTTTAAAATATGATCAGATCACATAGAAACACTTGTTGAAATTTAACAACCTTCTTTCACAAAGCTCAGCCTCACCAGTGTCTGATTGCATATGCTTCTTCATCTTATTTGGGGCCTAGCTCCAGCAAGCACCACACTTTTTTGTTTGTTTGTTTGTTTGTTTTGGTTTTTTGCTGGCTCTAATGCATCACTGGCAGAGGAAATTTCTATAGGAGTGTTGGGAAAGAAGCTGGCAAGAAGATAAGAGAGCTTTATTGAAGAGAGATTTACTTCAAGAGCAGAATTATTAAAAAGAGATTAATATTTTTTTATTTCTATAGCTTTAGGGGTACAAGTGGTTTTTGGTTACATGGATGAATTATGTAGTAGTGAAACCTGAGCTTTTAGTGTACCTGTCCCCTATATAGTGTGTATTGTACCCAATAGGTGATTTTTTTATCTCTCACTCGCATCTCACTCTCCCCAATTCTGAGTCTCCAATGTCCATTATACACTCCATGTACCTTTTATACCCATGGCTTAGCTCCCACTTATAAGTAAGAACATACAATATTTGGTTTTCCATTTCTGAGTTACTTCATGTAGGGTAATGGCCTCCAGTTCCATCCAAGTTGCTGCAAAAGAGATGATTTCCTCATATTTTATTGCTGAGTAGTATTCCATAGTATATATGTACCACATTTTCTTTATCCACTCATCAGATGATGGGCACTTAGATTGATTCCTCATCTTTGCCATTGTAAATTGTACTGTGATAAATGGGTGCAGGTGTCTTTTTAATATGACTTCTTTTCCTTTGGGTGGATACTCTCAGTAGTGGGTTTGGTGAATTGAATGGTAGATCTCGTTTTAGTTCTTTGAGAAATCTCTATACTGTTTTCCATAGAGGCTGTACTAATTTACATTTCCACCAGTGGTGTATAAGCGTTGCATTTTCAGCACATTTGTGCCAACATCTATTGTTTTCTGACTTTTTAATAATGGCCATTCTTGGCTGGGGTAAGATAGTATCTCACTGTGATTTTAATTTGCATTTTCCTTGTGATTAGAGATGTTAAGAATTTTTTCATGTTTGTTGGCAACTTCTATATCTTCTTTTGAGAAATGTTTTTTTTTTTTGATAGACTGGATTAAGAGAAATGTTTGTTCATGTTGTTTGTCTACTTTTAGTGGGATTATTTGGATTTTTTGCTGATTTGTTTGACTTCCTTGTACAATCTAGATATTCGTCCTTTGTTGCATATACAGTTTGTGAATATTTTCTCCTGTTCTCTAGGTTGTCTATGTGCTCTGTTGATTATTTATTTTGCTGTGCAGAAGCTTTTTAGTTTAATTAAGTCTTATTTATTTTTGCTTGTTGCCTTTGCTTTTGGGATAATAGTCATAAATTCTTTGCCAAGTCAATGTCCCGAAGAGTTTTTCCTAAGTTTTCTTCTAGAATTTTTACAGTTTTAGATCATATATTTAAGTCTTTAATCCATCTTGAGTTAATTTTTGACAAAGGTGAGAGATAGGGATCCAGTTTCATTATTCTGAATGTGGCTATCCAATTTTCGAAGCACCATTCATTGAACAAGGTATCCCTTCCCCAGTGTATTTTTTTTTTTGTAAATCCAAACTTATATTTTAAAAAACACCTTATGAAGAAGTAGGGTGGTCTGATTTTTTAAAATTTTTTGTTTCCACAGATTTTTGGGGAACAGGTGGTATTTGGTTACATGAGTAAGTTCTTTAGTGGTGATTTGTGAGATTTTGGTGCACCCATCACCTGAGCAGTGTACACTGAACCCAATTTGTAGCCTTTTATCCCTCACCCCCTTCCCACCCTTTCCCCCTGAGTCCCCAAAGTCCATCGTCCTTATGCCTTTCATCCTCATAGCTTAGCTCACACTTATGAGTGAGAACATATGATGTTTGCTTTTCCATTCCTAAGTTACTTCACTTAGAATAATAGTCTCCAATCCCATCCAGGTTGCTGCGAATGCCATTATTACGTTCCTTTTTGTGGCTGAGTAGTATTCCAGTGTGTGTGGATTGTATATATATACACACACTATTTTATATATATATATACACACACACACACACACACATACACATAACACAGTTTCTTTATCCACTCGTTGATTGATGGGCATTTGGGCTGGTTCCATATTTTTGTAATTGTGAATTATGCTGCTATAAACATGCATGTGCAAGTACCTTTTTCGTATAACGACTTCTTTTCCCTTGGGTAGATACCCAGTAGTGAGATCAAATGGTAGTTCTACTTTTAGTTCTTTAAGGAATCTCCTGTTTTCTGTAGTGGTTGTACTAGTTTACATTCCCACCAGCAGTGTGGAAGTGTTCTCTTTTCACTGCATCTACACCAACATTTATTATTTTTTTGATATTTTGATTATGGCCATTCTTGCAGGAGTAAGGCGGTATCACATAGTGGGTTTGATTTGCATTTCCCTGATCATTAGTGATGTTGAGTATTTTTTCATATGTCTGTTGTCCATTTGTATATCTTCTTTTGAGAATTGTCTATTCACGTCCTTAGCCCACTTTTTGATGGGATTGTTTGTTTTTTTCTTGCTTATTTGTTTGAGTTCCTTGTAGATTCTGGATATTAGTCATTTGTCAGATGTATAGATTGTGAAGATTTTCTCCCACTTTGTGGATTGTCTGTTTACTCTGCTGCTCAGTGTATGTTTTGTTGGTTATAGGTATTTGGCTTTATTTCTAGGTTATCTATTCTGTTCCATTGGTCTATATGTCTACTTTTATACAAATACCATTCTATTTACTGTAGCCTTATAGTTTAATTTGAAGTCAGGTAATGTGATGCCTCCAGCTTTGTTCATTTTGCTTAGAATTACTTTGGCTATTCAGGCTCTTTTTTTGGTTCTATATGAACGTTAGGATTTTTTTTAATTCTGTGAAAAAAGGATGCTGATACTTTAATAGGAATTGTGTTGAGTCTGTAGATTGCTTTGAGCAGTATGATCATTTTAATGATATTGATTCTTCCAATCCATGAGCATGGGATGTTTATCCATTTGTTTGTGTCATCTATGATTACTTTCATCAATGTTTTGTAGTTCTACTTGTAGAGATCTTTCACCTCTGATATGGTCAGGCTTTGTGTCCCCACCAAAATCTCATCTTGAGTTGTAATCCCCTGGTGTTTAGGGAGAGACCTGTTGAGACGTGATTTGATTTATGGCAGTGGTTTCTCCTATGCTGTTCTCTTGGTAGTGAGTGAATTCTCACGATATCTGATGGTTTTATAAATGGTAGTTTTTCCTGTACTGACACACACTCACTCTTGCATGCTGCCATGTAAGACATGTCTTTTCTTCTCCTTCTGCTATGATTGTAAGTTTCCTGAGGCCTCCACAGCCATGCAGAACTATGAGTCAATTAAGCCTCTTTCCTTTTTAAATTACCCAGTCTTAGGTATTTCTTTATAGCAGTGTGAGAACAGACTAAAGCAACCTCCTCGGTTAAGTATATTCCCAGGTATTTTATGTGTGGTGAATCACATTTATTGACTTGTGTATGTTGAATCATCCTTTCATGCCTGGAATGGAACCTACTTGATTGTGGTGAGTTATCTTCTTGATATGCTATTAAGTTTGGTTTGCTAGTATTTGTTGTGTTGAGGATTTTTGCATCTCAGTTCATCGGAGATATTGATCTCTATCTCTTTCTTTTTGTTGTGTCCTTTCCTGGCTCTGATATCAGAGTGATACTGGCTTCATAGCATGAGTCAGGTAGGATTCCCTCCTTCTTAATCTTTTGATGGTTTCAGTAGTATTGGTACCAGATCTTCTTTGAATGTTTAGTAGATTTCATGTGTGAATTCACCTGTTCTTGAGCTTTTTTTTTGTTTGAAGATTTTTTTATTGCTGATTCAATCTCACTAATCATTATTGATCCCCCGAGGAGATCATCAATTGTGCACCATTTTCTAGAGATTTGAATATCTAAGAACCTTCATCTTTTAAATACGAGTTGAAAATATTGTCATGAATAAAATAAAAATTAATTTAACGAGCATCTGATTCATAGAATCTTTTTGTTGTTTTGTATTTTAAGATCCAATTGTAATCTTAACTGGATAATAAGATTACAGTTATTCTCATGAAAACCTTTTAGATCCCAATTTGGGTCCTCAAAAATTTGAATGCATGGGAAGTAGTTACAAAAGCAATAAACAAAAGAAAACATGTTAAGAGTAAAGAGTTAAAAATGAGGAAAATAGTCCTGAAAGGAGAATAAACACTCTAAAGAGAAAGGGAGAAGGAAATTGGAGCCCCAGAAAGATCAGTAGAGAGTGAAGGGAAAGCAGTAGTGGTATTAAAGGTGATACAAATGAAAGTCTGGGGTAGATGAATAAGAGGAGCTAGAAACAAGATGATTGATAGAGAAGGGCATTGGCACCAGAGTGTGCGTTACAGTTGGAGGAACACCACCAAGAGAACTCACTGAGGTGGTAAAAGTGAATGGAAGGAAAAGTAAAGAGGAAGAAGGATTGCTATTAACTGCAAAGTTTCTGAAATTTTCTTGACTTAAGAATAAAAATAAGCTGTGGGCAAATGGATTTCTTTTCAGTTTGATATGAACTTTGGGGTCTGTATGGTTGAAATTATTGGTTTTACATTCCTATGAAAATGAATTATTTTGAATTTTTATTGCCTTTCTCTTTGAATAATCCACCAGTCTTTATTAGAAATCTGAGAGGTAAAAAAATCGCATTCTCTGTCCACATCTTCCCCCCAATCTTTTCAAGACCTCCATTTGATTCTAAAATAAAATGATAGAGGTGAATACCGATACAAATAGTTGAATGGTACTATCATATATTCCTAGACCTTCATTTAAACTTGCTGTTTGTGAGATCTAAAAACAGCACAGCACTTTTTAATCTTCTTCTACTCGTCTAACACTGGCCTTTTTTCAGTTTTATATAAAATTATTTGGAAACATTTAAATATAACTTTCAGAGTTGTAATATTAGTATCCAGATAACTGGCTTTTGCTAGGAAGGAATTTGTGTGGCCTTATTTAAATTCTTTTTAATTTTTTTAAATCACTGAAAGAGCATTGAGATGTTAATTGATAAATTAAAATGAGCAAAATTTGATTTAAACTTAGTGTCTAACCAACTTCTTAGTGAATGGAGCACATTACTTTTTATTAAATTTCTACAAAAACTGCTGCTTCTTGAACCCTTGGGGAAACATTGCCTTTTTACTGAAGATTAAGAAACTTGTTAGTGAATAATTGAAAAGAAGTTACAGAATAGGCCTGTTAAACTATCACTATACATTTTATGGTGAAAGCTTAAGCAGCACAATTATCAATAAGAAGCACATAGAATTGTTATTTTAGAAGTACTGCAATTCATATAGGAGAAGGTGATTTATACATTTCTAAATCCACCAGTTTTAAGCATAGTGCCCAGGAATGCCTTGGATGCAGCTTGCGTTTGGTGTTCAGTATTGTGAGGCACTAATCAGCTAAGTACCATAATCCTCCTTACAGGGTACATTCTTACTTGACCTGGAGCTATATACAGCCACATAGTAACAGCATTAAAGAATAACCTTTTTCTTAACAGGCCCATCACTAGAGGATTCTATGACTCCATCCTTTGAATGAGTGTTGTTTTTGTGTAAATTTTTAGTAACTGAGTTTTGAAATAAAACGATTGTAAGCAAGTAGAGACTTTCAAATCATCTGATTAAGGATAGCTCCTATGATTTTGCCAGGGCTAGAAGGATTAAATGAAAGCACTGCCTGGCACACTGTTGATGTATTTTTGTCAACATGATGCTTCATGCTCGACAGATGTGCATTGGTTGAACAAAGGTAAAACAGTAAAAATATATTAAATATTCATTGGGATATGTAAAAATTTATATATTTTTGTTTTTTTATAAATAGAAATTGATTTATTAAAAGCTTTTTGTAGGAATTATAGAAACGGGCCTTTGTTTTCATGTTTTACAGGATTATATACTTCTGTTAAATCCTTGATTTAATGTGTTTAAACAACTTAAAATTTTAGAATTTGGTTGCAATATTATGTTTAAACTGTGTGGTTAGTTAGCATTGCGTAATTGTATTCATGAAGTATTACATTAGTTTATTTAGCAATATCCATGCTTTATAAAGATTTTTAAAAACGAGTAGGTATTTTTTCAGGTTATTGATATTTCAAGAATGATTTACATATTTTTATTTATAAAGTAACAATTTTTTAATGATCTCTACTAATAATGCTTATGAGTCAGAAATTTTCATATAGGTAGTACTTAATTTAATAATATAAAATTTGAATTTACAAAAATTAGTAATCTTCAAATTCTGCACCACATGTCCAGTGTTGTCATAATTTTTAAAAATTGCATATTTCTACAGTTGAGTTAAAATATGTAAATATTATAGTGTAGGTTTCCACGTAATTTTTCACTGTTTATAAATGTTTTCAAATGTTCATTAGGCTATATTTTCAGCAATTTGATGATTATTTTATCAATATGGTCAGTATTATAGGTGGTATTAGTAACACAAATCACTTAAGATGGTAAAGCCTGTAAATATTAAAATGGAAGTTATGATAAAAACATGATGAATTAATTTATGGCATGTAAAGCCTGGATGCCTTTGGGAAATCTGGAAGTGATTTTAATTGGGAAAGAAGCTTCTTTGGAGTTTTCTCATCAGGCAGTATGCTTTTTGGACATAGAATTTAAGGAGTCTAATTGGTAGGATTTCCTATGCAACTATTTTGCATAGTTAGAATAACATTTATAATGGAGCATCAGATGTGTTATACAAGCTAGGATATTTAGAAATAGATTGAATAGTCCACATGACAAACAGTTGTAAGCAAGGAATAGAAATGATACTTATTACAGTAGATTTAGGATGTTTACAATGTGGTTTTCTATAAACTGGTTCTAATTAAGGACAGAATACTGTGGTGAAAGAGAAAACAGTTCTAACAACACAGGTGGCAATAAAGAGAAGTGAATCGATATTAGGTAAATATCAAGTGAATATAAATATATACTGATATTGTTATAACAGAAATAAGGATTAATAGAATGCATAGGAGTAAAGAGTAAGGCACTATATGATGCCACAAATACATTTTATACTAAAGAAAGGCATAATTTTGGATTCTGCCTCTTAATTTCTCAGGGTCTTTGAAGGATTAAGTGAAATGTAAAATCCTAGACGAATCGTTCCTTTTCCTTTGTATTATAGCAGATGAATTAAATACTGCTAAATGCCTTATGGTTCTTTAGAGAAATGTACAAATTATCAATGATATTGCTTTACTATTAAGTATTTTCCACCTGATGATAATAAATGCTAAGACTTGTTTATAAAGGCCAGTAGCAAAGATATACAGTAGAAACACATTACTTGAATTTACACTGATTTTATTTAGTTCCTGAAAGGAATATAGTATCTATGAAAGATAGATGTTTAAAATTTAAAGGACAGTATATATGAAGTAATTCATAATATAGTTGGTAAAAATTGTTTGATAGAATATTTATTATTTTGAAATAATTGATTGCAGGTTCTTCATGGTTTGATACGTGTATTGTTAGAATGAAATCTTGCCTTGTTTCTTGCATAGTGTTAACGTACTGTAAGGTACTATACCTTAAAGTGTATTCTTGAAAACCTAAGTCTTTGTAACAGTGACAATAGTCATCCCAATTTCTGATTATAACCACTGTTCCATTTTTATAGTGGTTATAATCTTAAATCCAGTACAAATCGACATCTACAGTATGATTCACATATTTCTCTCAAATTTGATAATCTCTAGAACAATGTGATTGCTGGATTTAACATTGAATTCAATTTTCCTAAGGTATGATTTTTAAAAAGTACTTAGATGGCTTGCTAGGGACTAATTATTAATAGCCTTTCTCTTGGAACTGAATTCCATAATAGGAAGTAAATATTCTTATTTATCTGTAAGATAAAATATAATCCCCTGTTATAAAGACTCACTGTATTCACTTTATACTCTACTTACTTTCAAAAATTCATGTTAATTCCTTAAGATAGGAATGAAATATTCCTTTTTTTAACTTCTATCCTGTAATACTCAGTTTAACATTAAATGTATTATGGGAAATCCTTAATGCATTAAGCTTTCATGTAGGCTTATTAACTTGATGAAGTTGTGGTATCAATATTGTAAAATCATATTACCTAAGAAATGGAAGATGGTTTTAGAATCATTCACCCTCTTAAGAACAAGGAAGGTGTCTTAATCATTTCTGCATTCCTAATTTATAAGATAGTGTGTGGCATTTATTTCTTACCTAATGCATGTTTGTTAAAGTAATATATAAGTTAACATGTAAAATCTATGCCTCTCAATCTAAGGCACAAATGCCTAAGGATTTAATGGTTATAGAGTTTGAAATAACTGGCTAATTACAAAAGTATGACTAAGAACTGTAGATTCCTTAAATCTAGTGTTCTTTTCATGATAGACTACTATCATGCTAGAGTATTTTTTTTAGTCAAATGTATAAAAGTAATGACAAAAGTAAAATGAATGATGCACAGTGCACACACACATATACACAGAAACATAGGGTGTTGGGTACTACAAATTTTTTTGAATGTTTTGTTTTGATTGTAAATTTTAAACTGTAGGAATCTATGGTTTTATGTAACAATCGTAATCTAAAAGATTCGTAATTAAGTCCTAAATGTTTTATATATAAATGTAAATGCTAAAAAATATCACATCCACTTTCTTAATTATAAAACATTTAAGGGATAGACTAATTTTTTCACTTTCTACAGTACTTATTCCTTTATAGTTCCAGGTTAGAGTTTATCCTGGCTTTGTACTTACATGAGATTTGAAAGGTGGAGGATATACAGAAGCCATTATTGTCTAGCATTAGTTGTTGGCTAGCAGATGGGCAGATATAAAAGTCTTAGTGGCTCCTGGGCAAACTCCTGTTAATTGGCCACCCTGATGCTGTAGGTGGTTCAGATAATTGCTGGCAGATTTCCATAGACTCTTGACATTCACAGCAGCTTTCTAATGTCTATTTTGAGAACCCTTGTCTTTGCATCTTCAGGCTAAGATCATCAGCATTAACTTTCTTGGCCTTTATTCCTGTAGCCCATTCAACTGTTGTGTAGCTTCTGGTTCCTGAATTTAAACCCTTCCTACCTGGAAAACCTAGACTAACTTCTGTTTTCGTTAGTGAACGTAATTGATAGATTGGCAGATTGTGTTCCAAATATGAAGGAAAAAGGGATTCTATGACCCAGGGGAGATATTAGAGAAGAGTGCTGATTTTGCCAGGTTGGGTCATTCTACTGTATCCTTTCTCTGCTCTTGCTTTTGGGCTAAGAAACCATTGACTAAGAAATTCACAACTGAACTGTTGAATCTTAGTCATCTTTAACTTCAACTGACTTCACTCTTTCATTATCTCCTGTTCATGTCCTGGCAAAATCACCATAATAGTTTTCTAAACCTTTTCTGTTATCTTCAGGATTCTAATCCTATTGTTTTTCATGATTACTAGTTGATATTATCTAAGTTTATTCCAGAGAAAAGGTTAGTGTGAATATTTTGTTAATAGGGTATTATGTGTGATTGCAAGGTTTACTAGGTTTTACCAGTGTTAGAAGGGTAAGTTGAGAAGGTAATAAGCAGTTTCTTCCTCTGAGACTATAAGGAAATATGAGGGGTTAGATGTGGAGACTTAGTAGAATAATGTCACCAAGCTGTTCTTAATCTAAATGAAGATGGAATAAAAATAGCAGTTTTTTCTGATTTCTAGGATTTTTGTAATGAATAAATCATTATTATTTATCTATTTAAATTGCTTATCTCAAGTTAGATCAATAAAAAAGGTTGGAGACATGATGATAAAATGAAAATTTAGGTGAACCAATACTAGGAATGATCTAGACAGATGATGAATGAAAAATGATTTTTAAGAGCCAGCACTTAATTTTAGTCAGAAAGTATTCAACTCTTGAGCCAAATCAGTTTGGCTTCATTACATTTTCAGGTAACTTTCATATCAGCATGTTAGGTATAGAGAAGATGGAAGGAAATATTTTTCTAAGCTGCTGAATAATAGTTGGTGAGTAGTAGAAGTGTATGTAGCAAACCAAGCAAGGAAATTAGAATAAAGGCTATTTTATAGCAGTGGAATATCATATTATCTAATTTTGGAGCATAAGCATATTCCAGGTATAATGTTGCAGGCACTTAATAACCACAACAAAGTACTTATTTGAACTGAATATAATGAATACTACTAAAACCATTGTTATGGTATGCCTTTAAAATGAAATTTTAAAAAGGCAAAAGGACTACTTAGTTATCCATCAACCTGCCAGCAAATCAATGAAATGTAAAATTGATAAACTTTTGCTCTTCTCACTGTTCTTTTCCTTTGGTTACTTAGGAAAAGAAGCCCATCTGTGTCCAGAGATCAGAATAGAAGATACGACCAAAGGGAAGAAAGAGAGGAATATTCACAGTATGCTACTTCGGATACCGCAATGCCTAGATCTCCTTCAGATTATGCTGATAGGCGATCTCAACATGAACCTCAGTTTTATGAAGACTCTGATCATTTAAGTTATAGGGACTCCAACAGGAGAAGTCATAGGCATTCCAAAGAATATATTGTAGATGATGAGGATGTGGAAAGCAGAGATGAATATGAAAGACAAAGGAGAGAGGAAGAGTACCAGTCACGCTACCGAAGTGATCCGAATTTGGCCCGTTATCCAGTAAAGCCACAACCCTATGAAGAACAAATGCGGATCCATGCTGAAGTGTCCCGGGCACGGCATGAGAGAAGGCATAGTGATGTTTCTTTGGCAAATGCTGACCTGGAAGATTCCAGGATTTCTATGCTAAGGATGGACCGACCATCAAGACAAAGATCTATATCAGAACGTAGAGTTGCCATGGAAAATCAGCGATCTTATTCAATGGAAAGAACTCGAGAGGCTCAGGGACCAAGTTCTTATGCACAAAGGACCACAAACCATAGTCCTCCTACCCCCAGGAGGAGTCCACTACCCATAGATAGACCAGACTTGAGGCGTACTGACTCACTACGGAAACAGCACCACTTAGATCCTAGCTCTGCTGTAAGAAAAACAAAACGGGAAAAAATGGAAACAATGTTAAGGAATGATTCTCTCAGTTCAGACCAGTCAGAGTCAGTGAGACCTCCACCACCAAAGCCTCATAAATCAAAGAAAGGAGGTAAAATGCGCCAGGTTTCGTTGAGCAGTTCGGAGGAGGAATTGGCTTCCACGCCCGAATATACAAGTTGTGATGATGTTGAGATTGAAAGTGAGAGTGTAAGTGAAAAAGGTAAGCTTTCTAATCATACATGTTGCTGTAATTGATTAGATAAGCATTTTTTTAATAGATTGCATTTCTGAGTGAAAATTTAATAGATATTACTAGTAGCTTTATTTTAAAAGTCTTTTAATGGCATCGAACGTGTGAAGAAAATTTCATGTTATAAAAAGTATCTTCTTTTGTTCATGTATAAGAACGACAGAATGATGTTCTATTGATTTTTAAAAATTGCCTTCTTGCTTTGTTTGTGAAAGTTTTCTTGTATCATTTGACAGCATATTTCAAAAATATCCATTAACTGTGGTTTTTAAAATAACATTTATTTTTTGTCTCCTTATAAAAGTAACAATATAGTCACTATAAAACATCTGAAAAAGTCCTCAAAGCATAAAGAATGAAATGCAAGTTATCCATATTTCTTTCCCCCAGATATAACCATTGTTAACCTTTTATTGTATTTTCTTTCTTTTTTTTTCCTATGCATGTATGGTTTATAGATTTATAAAATTGATATCATGCTATGTATAATTTTGTATACTGATGCTTTCAATTGTTATCACATCATAAGTGTTTTTTTTCAAGCCATTAGATGTTCTTTAGTAATATGTTTTAAGTAGCTACACTAATATTCCATCATAAGATTATACCACAAACTACATATTTCTTTATTTGGGGCATTGCCGTGGCTTCCATTTGCCAATGTAAATTATAATGGTTATCTTTATACATACTTTTTGCCTACATCTCTTGAGTATTTCAAAAATATATATTTGTACTTTGGATTATTTTAAGCTTTAATTCAGATTACCAAATTGCTTTCCAAAAAGGTTGTAACATGCTTTACTCTTGTCAGATGTACTTGAGTTTTCAGTCTCAATTCACCAAATCTTTGCCAATTGAATAGCCACAAAAATGCTATCTCTTTGTCATTTTAATTTGAATTTGATTGTAAAGTTGAATGTTTTATACGTTTATCTGCATTTGATATCTTCTGTGAATTATCTGTTCATTCCTTTAATTCCTTCTGCCCGTCTTTCTCTGGGTATTAGTTTTTCTATTATTGATTTATAAGCACTTTTTATATAGTTAGGATTTTACCCCATTTAACTGTTATTTGCCAAATGCATTTCTCATTTTAATGTTTATCTAGTATTTTAATTTGTTTATTTGAAACTGTTGAATTTAATGTAGCTAAACCTTTGTATTTGGTGATTTTTTTCCATTATTTTCATCTTTAAAAGCTCTTTATTCACTTCCAAATCAATTAAGTATTTAACTGTATATTATCTCATTTTTAAATTATTTTTTAACCATTAACTTTTTAAACATTCTGGAATTTATTTTGGTGTATGACAAAAATATACCAGATTGATGAGTATCATACCAACCTCCTACCCCCAATTTCCTTATGCTATTTGATGAATAGTCCATTTTTTGTTTATAGAATCAACAGGAATCACTAAGGGAATTCAAGAAAGGAGCTAGGTATGAAATGATTATGGAATCATTTTATACTGTACCAGAATAATTAGTTAGAACACATTAATTAAGAGTTTCCATTCTGAATTAAAAATAAAAACTGTGATATAAAAATAACTAACAAGAAATGAGGGGCCCACAGGAAGAGCCATAAAATTTTACTGAGTAACATAAGGAAGATGTGAGTAGCGGTTCATTTCATGTTCCTAATTAGGAAGGCTAAGTAGTATAAAGATGCAAGCTCTTTGCGGATAATCTTTTGGAGTTAATAACATTCTAGACATAATACCAATTGGACCCTTGAAGTATTTTATTTCTAAAGTTAATCTGGAAGAAA
The DNA here is from genome assembly GCF_028885655.2 of Pongo abelii. NCBI lineage: Eukaryota > Metazoa > Chordata > Mammalia > Primates > Hominidae > Pongo > Pongo abelii. The sequence continues at coordinate 119,883,923 of NC_071992.2, forward strand.
CAACACTTGTAAGAATAGTTAAGAGTAGTGAGGGAGAACTCACTTGACCAGATAGTATAAAATGACAATAATTGAAAATGTGATACTGATAGAAAATTTGGACATATCAGTGAAAGTCTAATACAATATATTAAAACTAATCAATGATAAAATATAAAATGCACTACAATCCAAGGAGGGAGAGATAAACTATTCAACAAATAGGGTTGGGGAAATGCATATGCAGTTTTAAAAAATCACATTAGGGATATTTCATATTTGTTGCATTCAAATGATAAATACTAAGAAAAACTTGCTTATTAAAATATAGTTATCTATAAAGAGCAACTATCGATCTTAATTAATTTTTTTATGGAGTATATAGAAATTTTATTTTCCCTAAGCTGTAGTACTTCCTTAAGTATATTTAATAATCTTTAGTTTGGTCATTTTTCACATTTGCCAGAGTATATCATGATACTAAAAAATAAGAAAAAGGATAGTTTTGTTATCTTTGGTGGTTTGGTTTAGATTCTATCTGGTAGGTATTTCTTTTATCCTTTGCTGAAGTAATGCCTTCACTTGTACCACATAAAAATGTAAAAAACCCAGAAATGTATGAATTCAGTGCTTGAAAGCTTTTTTATATGTGATATCTTTATTTTAGTATTTTGAAGTATCCACTTGTAAAAATCCCATATAAGTAAAAAGCTATATATGAGTTAAATTAAAATCGTATTTGAAACAAATTAGCAAAACTAAAACATTTATCAAATATAGAAAAAAAATGCCTCTCACATTTTTTTATTCCAAAACTTGAACTTCTAATAGACACTGTTGAAGATAGTCCTCTTTCTCATTTATTTAATCATTTGTTTCACAGATGTATTTGGCAGAAAACTACACTTTAATTTGAATTTGGAAGAATAAACTTGAACGAAGTAATCTTTTTTCTGTTTGATATTTCCCCAATAATTGAATTCAGTGAGGATAAATTGTAGCTGTTGAGACACTGGGATATTATGGGAAAGAGATTGAGTTATATCATGTCTTGACTTTTCATCATTAAAGTAGTGTTTTTTTTTATTATTTGTGGAAAATTGGCAATTTGATTTGGGAATAAATTACCTTTAGAAGTATCTAACATTGTGATTCATCTTTGATAGTTAACTAATGTTGGAAAATTCTTCCTAATAGTTAAAGAAATTTTGTTAGTGAATTTTAAACATGTTTTTCTGTATTTTTATATGGAGAGACATCATTCTGAGAACAAACCAACTTTTAAAAAATAATCACCACTTTGCTTTATTATCCCTACACTAAATAACTCCAAAGAATGTGTTTTACAACTCAGATATCTTTCTCCTTGTCTTTACTTTTCTGTTTTTTTCAATTTTGTGCATAATCTTTCAAAAATATGCAAGGTAAATTTGCATCAAGTTATCTAATTTTAAAATGTTAACCAACACTTTATAAATAGCACCAGGGAACATTATCATTGCAGAATAATTTTTTTTCGAGGTCCTAGTACATCATAGCTTCTACTACATAGCAGAATCTTTCCTGGTCTATAAATAATAAAATTCCTTGGAAATTGGTAGCAAGTTTATAATTTACTCTACCTAATTTTTTTTTCTCTGCTGTCCTTTTGGATATTCTGTTTCTTTTCTTCTTCTATCTTTAGCCTTATTGGTGTGTTAGTGACTTTGGCTCATTTCTTACTTGTCAGTTCAGATGGATTTCATTATTTTAAATATACAGAGTTTCACTCAAATTTATAATAGATGTCATTTCATTCAGTATGTTCTGTTAAATGATGCTGCTAATTACAATGACTGGGCCATTGTTTGTGTAACAAAAACAGAGAGGTTTCATGGGAAAAGTATCAGTTTTGGAGTAAAAGAGGATGATCAAACCCTGGTTCTGTCCTTCACTAACTATGTGATTTTGTTCTACCTTTTTAACCGCTCTAGGTCTGTTTCTTTACCTATAAAACTGTAAATCAGGATAATAGTATCTTTACTGTTCAGTCATTGTAAGGATCAAATGAGACGGTGTATACACAATACTTATCATACAGTATTCAAATCATTTTTGGATTACTTAATGTTCTGTGATAGTTAAGACTTCTATAGGACGACTCTCAAGAGCTTTGAATGAAAGTATAATTGTGGTCATATGGATGTGGTCATTTGTGTTGGTTTCATCTCTTCCAAGATCTGTCCTTAATTGAATGAAGCTTGTTTTCAGGGTAGAAAGAATATGCTGAACTTTTTGAGATGTAATTCAGTGTGTCACTGAATACTGAACACCTATTTACTCATTTTTCTGCCAAGAACTCTTTCAGTGCCTATCATTTGCAAGGTGTTGGATTGGATCCAGTGGAAAATGTAGAAATGAGTTACACATTTTGTCTATTCTGGAAATTGAAAATCTAAAATGACTAGCAATATAAGGCAATTGTACTAAACAGGTACCATAGGACTTCAGAGGAAAGAAGCATTAGTTGTATTTACTGGTTTTTGCACACTCTGTATGTCTCGTAACACTTTTCTTTTACTCAATGTGATATAGTTTGCTTTTTATAACACTAAATTGATCGCTTTCCCATACTTTCTGTTCGGTTAGGAAATTGCAAATTGATTTTTTTTCTTTTTCGTTTTTTGTGTGTTTGTTTTTTGCCTTTGGGTTATAGAAGGAGGTAAGTCTTAGATTGCTAATGTCATAGTATTTCTGAATTTAAATATTTTGAACATTCTTCTCAAAGTTTAAAATATATTTTTTTCATAGCCTTAAAAGGTAATATTGGATTTGTAATTTGATCTATTATTTTCTCATTGAGTAGTCTATAGCAGGTTTCTCAACCTCAGCACTATTAACATTTGAGGCTGGATAATTATTGTGTTGCACTATCTCATGCTTTGTAAGGTATTTAAGAGCATCCCTGGCCTCTACCTACTAGATGCCAGTAGCACCCCTAATCACAGTTTTGACAGCCAAAAATATCCCCAGACATTACAAAATATTTCTTGTGGGCAAAGTTCACCATCTCCAACCCTCGTCCTCATCCTTATCCACTTCATTGGGTCTCCTCCCCACTTCACTTTCAGAACCAATTGAGAGGATCATAACCATCATTTTTTAAAAAAGAGTAGACTAGAATAGAGTAGAAAATATCAAAGTCAAGTTCACAGAGTAAGTGTAATTGTGTTTGGTAAATTTTTGTTTTGTTACAATGTAAAATATATATTTCTTTCTGTAGATTATGGCCAAAAATGTTTTAAAGTTACTCACTTATATTAGAATTTTGTGACTCACTTGATGCTCGTGTTTCACGTTTAGACTCGGAGAAAAGTCTAGAAACTGGTTTCAGTGGCAAATTAATATCTTGTACAATAGATTCTGAACTCTTCATTAGATATATTTTAATCTTAATATTATAATCCAGTGAAAGTTTTCACTTTAATTAAATAGCCATGTTGTCAACCATTTGCCCAACTGCACAAAAGATGCCCCATTTGATCTTCTTTAAGTTAAGGTCTGTTGTGGAGAGTTTTAGTTTCTTCTGTGTTCCATGGCCTAATCTGACTATTTTTACCTGGTAGTTGCAGGCCTTTTTTTGTTTCTGTATAAAATTTTGTGTATAAAGTGGCCTAACAAATGTAAGAATACATGTGTTTAGTTTTCTAGCTATAAATTATGAAACGTTTGAATCAATTCTTACAGTTTTGAAATTAGCACAACACACTTTTACTTACTTTGTAAGATGAGAGGGTGAATGGAGATGGTGGTGGATTAATTTGGAGAAAAGACCTAGCATAGGAGGAAGGAAAAATAGACTACACCTTTCAGATAGAAGCATGATCCTTTAAGCTTTTAAAACAAACCCAAAAGATGTCGGCTTTGTATTTGTCTGAGTTTAGATGTTGTAAGTATCATTAGTGAAATTTACTGACTTACATAATCTCATAATTTTTTATAATTTTTAAGTAATGAATTTACTATATGTTTGTAAAGAAGATAGGCTGTTGAAGACAATATACATTAGCAGTGTGAGGAAAATATTAATTTGTGGTATTTAAGACCAATTAAACATCTAAGGAATCCTAAACCAATTGGACTCAAAAATTTTTATGACTAATTCTAATAATAAGAATATGTTAAAAATTCTTAGATAGCTACATAACAACTTTTTTTTTTTTTTTTTTCAATTTGAGACGGGGTCTCACTCTGTTATCCAGGCTGGAGTGCAGTGGCTAATCATAGCTCACTGCAGCCTTGACGTCTTGGGCTCAAGAAATCCTTCTGTCTCAGCTCCCCAAGTAGCTGGGACCACAGGCTTGCACCACCGAGCCCAGCTAATTTTTTTATTTTTACTAGAGATGAGGTCTTACTATGTTGCGCAGGCTGGTCTTGAACACCTGGGCTCCAGCAATCCTCCTGCCTCAGCCTCCCAAAGTGCTGGGATTACAGTTGTGAGCCACCACTCCTGACTTGTAATAAAATTTACTAAGACTTTCACAAGTAAAAGATTTTAAAAGTCAAAGATTGATTATTCTCTTATGTATTCACTCCACCTATCGGTAAAATAGTCTTATGCTAAATAATTATTCCAATTTTAATGTGAGTCTTAGGACTTTACCCTTGAATAAAAAAGGACTCAATCACATTGATGTTACATGGATATAATAAATTCCTTTGTTGCTATATTAGGCATCATTATAACTCCTGACCTCAGGTAATCGGCCTGCCTTGGCCTCCTAAAGTGCTGGGATTATAGGCATGAGCCACTGTGCCTGGCCCAAATTTTAATTGAAAGTGAAGGCTGTTATGTTGGATTGGAATTCAGTAGAGGATGCCTAGATTTTAATATTTAGTAGAGCTTTAAACATTTGATGATTAAATTTGTTCAATGGATAGAAAAATGTATACTTTTGTGGAGGATATATTATTATATTATTATTATTAATTGATGAGAGACATAAAAGAGCAAATGCCCTAATGGTATTACAAATGGTGTATAGGGCATTTATAATTGACCTGAAAAAGCATTGAAATAGCAGATAAGTTGGGTCTAAGACTAATTCAATATTTCAAGAGGTATAGAGTAGATTCATTCATTCATTTATTCATTATTTCTTTCAGCTAAAATATATCAAATGTCAATAATATGTAATACTAGAGTATGAAACATGAAATAAGATAGCATTTTTTCTTGCTCTAGAATTCCAGCTTTGGGGTACAGGAGTAAAATCTTGGACTGTAAATTTAACTGCATATATGGTAGTTGATTCATCCTAGAAAATTGTATCTGGGGTAGGCTTTTATTTTTGTTAGCCTGTGCTAGAAATTACACAAGTGAAAGGATTTTAGAGTTGGTTTAGCAGCAAAACAACTTGACTTCTTATTTAAGCCTCAATCTTTTGGATATACAATGTACTTTTACTGCATGTGGGAGATTATCCATTTATTAGGAAGTCTCACTTGAGAAAATGATCAAATAATGCAGTTTAGATCAGGGATAGATAAACTATGGTTGTGGACCCAATTCAGCCCATCACTTTTCTGTATATCTCTTGTTTTTGAGCTTGGAATGTTTTTTACATTTTTGAATGGTTAAAAAAACTTAAATATTTTGTGATATGAAAATCGCATGAAATTTAAATTTTAGTGTATATAAACTAAATTTTATTTAAACACAGCCAACCCAGTCATTTATGTATTGCCTATCGATTCTTTCATTGATACTTTTTTTATGACAGAGTTGAGTAGTTGAGACAGATTACATGTTGTGCTCTCATTGCTTTGCAGTGCTGCTCAGCAACTACAAATTACAGTGACTTGTTTGTAACTCCACAATGTTTTGAGTAGCATGCACACAGCCATGCTGTGGCATTTCATTAATTTTTTATTAACTGTGCACACGTTATGTCATGTTAAGAAAGGGTAAGGAAAGTGAACTTTGAATGTTACAGCTTTAAGGCACCATGGAATGTGGATCACATGTTACCAGATTAAACACCCATCACAGTATTATCAACTCACAGGAAAGCAAAGTCCAGAAAAATTTGAAAATGTAAGTCACCAGATTTGGTGACTTTTCTTAATGAACTTAACCCAAAATTGTGAGACAAAAAATAACTATTTTAAGAGAAACTTATACTGTGGTAAAGTTATTTCAACAATTAATGTCTGAATCTTAACTAATGTCAAGCTGTTTCATATACTTTACTTGGTGTCGAAAGTTAAAACAAAATAGCAAGATCTCTTTCCCTGCAGAATTTTGCAGTAGAAATATCTTCTAAGCTCAAAGTACAGTTCCAGCAATGTTTCTCAGACTTCAATGTGAATACAAAGAAACCTCTGTATTTCAAAATTTGTTTAATTGTGCGGTTGAGGACCTTCAATTAGAAATGACTGCAATATAATAACATGCTAAGCTTTTAGTAGAAGAATCTAGTAAAAACCTAGAAATGTATTAAAAGGGATAAATATGCATAATTAGATTATATGTTTATCAATCGATATCAGTGTTTGGCAGTACCTATCTGTATGAAAAGAAAATTTTTGAAGATCAAATACCTCTTATTACAGATCAGTGGTAGCAGATGAAATTTTGATGATAGGAAACACTAACATTGAACCCTAATTAAGTGAAATGTTATCCCCAAAATGTATAGGTCTATATTTCAAAAATTAGAGTCAATTATTATTTTATATTTTAAGTTTCATCAATAAAAATTGTGGAAATTTGTCTTCATTGTTGTTACTTAAGACCTACATAATAGCTTTGATTTTGCTCTTTTGCTTCTAAAATATTTGCTATCTGGCTCTTTAGAGAAAAAGTTTGCCAATCCCTGGATTACAGTACAGTATGCATTGTTCATTTTTGATAAAGTTATCTTGAGATCAGTTGATGATATTTTCTAAAAATGAGAAAATAATCATTAATACTTTTTTAACTTTGAAAAACTAAAAAATTAAGTTTTAAAAATTAAACATTGTTATAATTATACCTTTTTCTGCTGGACATTTATTTTCCTCAGAATTTAAATTACTTTGCTTCACTTTTTAAGCAATATAATTTATTTTAGGAAATAAAATTATGTGTACTTACTGAGTTGTTATTTTCCTGTAATTCCTTGACAAGGTTTTTTTTTCATTTTTGAACATATTTTTAATAGCTTTTTGAAAATCTTTGTCTGCTAAATCCAACCTCTGCTCCACTGAGAGTCTGTGTCTTAGCTCAGGCTACTCTACCCAGTTACCGTAGACTGGATAGCTTAAAAAGCAGATGTTTATTTTTTACAGTTCTGGAGGTTGGGAAGTTTGAGTTTAAGGTGCTGGCAGATTCAGTGTCTAGTGGGGGCCTCTTTCCAAGTTGCAAATAGCTCTTTTTGCTGTATCCTTACATGATGTGGGAGAGATCATCTCTCTTGTGTTTCTTCTTATAAAGGTACTAATTCCATCATGAAGACTCCACTCTCAAGACTTCCCAAAAGCTTCACCTCAAAAACGATTATATTGGGGATTAAGGCTTCAACACATGAATTTGGCAGGAGGGGCATGCAGACATTTATTTAGTCCGTAGCAGTTTCTTTGAATGATTTTTTTCCTAGTTATGAGTAATGTTTTCCTATTTCTTTGAATGTCTTATAATTTTTGGTTGAAAATTGGGCATTTTAAGTGATGATCATGTAATAACTCTGGATTCTTACAGATTTTCCTGAGGATTATGTTTTTTCTTTTCCTTTTTTTAGTAACTTTCTTGGACTTAAAATGTAGAATTTGTCTCCCTGTGGTATGTGTCCCTCTGAAGTCTCTACTCTTTGGGTCATGATCCAAATTGTTAGCCAAAGATCTGGGCAGAAGTTGTGCTCAAATATCTTGAATTTGAAAGCCTCCACCTTATGCCATTTAATGTTTGTGTGGTATACGGACACATTTAAAGTTCAGCCAGTTCTCAAGTAACCCTTGGGTTTTACTTTCTACCATGCTCTCTCAGGATCTTCCCTGTGTCTAAGAAGTGGTATAATTTCTTAGCCTGATATATGTGGAGAGTGTATTTAGCTTTTCTGAGGGTCTCTTATTTCCATGGTCTTCCTGTCAAATTTCTGACTGGTCTGCTTCACCCTTTGTTGGACCACAGCCTCAGGCTAGAAAAATCGCTGGTTTTCTGTTTCTTACTGGGTTTGCCTCTTTTAGCTGACAAAACCTTGGGTTTTCAGCTCCACCCCAAGTCAAGTTTATGTCTTCTGGTAGCAAAAAAAGCTGCTGGTTTTCCCAGCCATCCTCACGCTGATAGATTTATTGATCCTTTCAGTAGACCCCTCCTATGTATGTACTCTGGTAGAAGAAAGTTATGGAAGCAACCCTAGGTAAGAAGGTAACATATGTCTGTTGTTATTATCTGAAGCTCTAGAAGTTTTTCTCAATTTGGTATCTGCTTTTGTTTGGTTTCCACAGCCATGCAATTGTTGTGACCAATTTTTCAAGACTTATACTTGATTTTTGTGAAGAGAAGTAGTCAACACTTTGTGCCACTACCTAGAAGTACCACCTTTTGCATGATTTTGTAAGTCTGGAATTCAGGCAAGGTTCAACTGTGTAGTTTTTCTTCTTCATATGATGCTATAGAGGTTAACACTGGTGGAATTTAGCTGGTGGTATGAGCTCATCTAGAGGGTCCAAAATGACTTCTTTTGCACATCTGGCACCTTAGCAGGGATGGTTAGATGGGATTCTGAACCAGTGCACCTACTTTTGGTCTCTCTAACATAGCAGTTTCCATATAAGGACTTCTTATATGATGGCTCAGGGCTCACAGAGATATAATTCTGAGACACCACTTATTCTGTCCTAGCTTTGGACTCATGTGGCATCATTCCTACCATATTCTATTTGGTATTAAAGAAAAGTCACAGAAAATACAAGGAGAGGGGTCTACAGAAGGGCATGGATACTGGGAGACATGGTTTGTTCAAGGACCATCCAAAGAGCCCAGTTACCCAAAGTGCTTTAAAGCATGATACATACATCTTTTTTTCCCCTTATTCCCATGGATATTTTCACAAACCACTTCTCCAGACATCCTTTTCTTCAATCTTGTGAATTTTTTTCCCTTGTTGGCCTATTAATTAGCCAAGCCATTTGCCCTGCCTATGTGTTTGTATATATTCTTACTTCAAGGCACCTTCTTTTTCTACACAAAGTGGATGGCCATCTGAAACGCTGCCCTATTTTCTTCATTGCTTTCTTTCAGGGCCACTCTTGAATAGGGCTGTGGCACAGCACCAGTCTACTTTTGGCTTTCATACACATGCTGAGCTATCCCATCAGTGAACCAGGCATGATGTTTGTCCTCCTTTGTCAGGTAGCCATAAGTGGCCCCTTGTGTGGCCATAGATGTGAGCTGAGGGAGAGATGCCAACACAATATTAGTAGATGGCATGGAAGTCTGGGTTACCTTCATATGCATTTTACTCATGCCCTCTGGTCCTACTGATGCTCAAACATGGATCACTACATCTGTCTTATAATGAATTATTGTTTGGCTTATCCAAACTTTCAGTTTGCAGACCTAGCTTATGATGGGCACTTCTAGCTGTTTGGTCATTGATGATTTATGACTAGATCTTTGCCCTCCACCAGGGCTAAGAGCATACCAAGAAGTAGTATATAGGTTTCCACTGCAGACTACATGGCCTTGTTCCAGAAACAAGTGTGTACATTGTGATTTTCCTAGTGAGACTTGCCATAAATTGTATATGGCTTCTTTTCCCACCATAGATGCTTTTAATACCATACAGTCTGTTATATCATGTGGCCCAAGTGACAGGGTCGGACTTTATCTAAAGCGTCTTCCTGCTCTGGGTTCTATTTTGAGCTGGAAGCCTTCTGTAATTCTTGGCAATTGAGTCCAAGCAATATTGCATAGTGTGGAATATGCTGCCTTCAGAATCCAAAGAGATGACCTACCACGCGTTGTGCTTCCTTCTCATTGGTGGTAGGTACAAGAGGTAATAACTTGTCCTTTGTCTCAGAGGGGATGATCTGACCATTCCCATGACCACTAGGTCTCTAAAAATTTCTCTGGTGTTATTGGCCCCTGAATCTTTGTATGATTTACCTTCTACCCTCTAAAGAGTATATGACTAAACAAGACTTCAAATATAATTACTACTTCTTTCTCACCATATAATGGACCAATATGATGTCCTGTGGAATGTCCCTATGGTCTCAGTCTTTTTGGACTGTATTATGATAGAAGGCAGGATAATTAGCATAACCCTAGAAAGAACTATCAGTATGTCCTTTTGTCCATTCCAGGGGTATGTGAGTAGTTCTGGTCCTTGTTGATAGGAATGGAAAAAAACATATTTACCAGTTCAGTGTCTGCATATCATGTACTTGGGGCAGTATTAATTATTTAGGGAAGACGCAACATCTGGCATGTTAACCTGAGATGGGGCTACTACTTGATTGAGTTTATAGTGGTCCACTGTCATTTTTCAGGATATATCAATGCACCTGTTTTTTTAGGGGGCAGACTGGTGAATTAAAAAAGGAATATAATGTAGGCCATCACCTTTGTGTCCTTATTTTTTATGTAATTTTCACCGGTGGGAGATGGAATTTTCAGAGGCTTAGGCTTGACTTTCACCATTATGGTAGTTCTTTTTGTTTGTTTTTATTTTTATTATTATTATTATACTTTAAGTTCTAGGGCACATGTGCACAACGTGCAGGTTTGTTACATATGTATACATGTGCCATGTTGGTGTGCTGCACCCATTAACTCATCATTTACATTAGGTATATCTCCTAATGCTATCCCTCCCCCCTCCCCCTACCCCACAACAGGCCCCAGTGTGTGATGTTCCCCTTCCTGTGTCCAAGTGTTCTCATTGTTCAATTCCTACCTATGAGTGAGAACATGCAGTGTTTGGTTTTTTGTCCTTGTGATAGTTTGCTGAGAATGATGGTTTCCAGCTTCATCCATGTCCCTACAAAGGACATGAACTCATCCTTTTTTATGGCTGCATAGTACTCCATGGTATATATGTGCCACATTTTCTTAATCCAGTCTATCATTGATGGACATTTGAGTTGGTTCCAAGTCTTTGCTATTCTGAATAGTGCTGCAGTAAACATATGTGTGCATGTGTCTTTACAGCAGCATGATTTATAATCCTTTGGGTATATACCCAGTAATGGGATGGCTGGGTCAAATGGTATTTCTGGTTCTAGATCCTTGAGGAATTGCCACACTATCTTCCACAATGGTTGAACTAGTTTACAGTCCCACCAACAGTGTAAAAGTGTTCCTATTTCTCCACATCCTCTCCAGCACCTGTTGTTTCCTGACTTTTTAATGATCGCCATTCTAACTGGTGAGATGGTATCTCATTGTGGTTTTGATTTGCATTTCTCTGATGGCCAGTGATGATGAGCATTTTTTCATGTGTCTGTTGGCTGCATAAATGTCTTCTTTTGAGAAGTGTCTGTTCATATCCTTCACCCACTTGTTGATGGGGTTGTTTTTTTCTTGTAAATTTGTTTGAGTTCTTTGTAGATTCTGGATATTAGCCCTTTGTCATATGGGTGGATTGCAAAAATTTTCTCCCATTCTGTAGGTTGCCTATTCACTCTGATGGTAGTTTCTTTTGCTGTGCAGAGGCTCTTTAGTTTAATCAGATCCCATTTGTCAATTTTGGCTTTTGTTGCCATTGCTTTTCGTGTTTTAGACATGAAGTCCTTGCCCATGCCTATGTCCTGAATGGTATTGCCTAGGTTTTCTTCTAGGGTTTTTATGGTTTTAGGTCTAACATTTAAGTCTTTAATCCATCTTGAATTAATTTTTGTATAAGGCGTAAGGAAGGGATCCAGTTTCAGCTTTCTACATATGGCTAGCCAGTTTTCCCAGCACCATTTGTTAAATAGGGAATCCTTTCCCCATTCCTTGTTTTTGTCAGGTTTATCAAAGATCAGATAGTTGTAGATGTGTGGTATTATTTCTGACGGCTCTGTTCTGTTCCATTGGTCTATATCTCTGTTTTGGTACCAGTAGCATGCTGTTTTGGTTACTGTATCCTTGTAGTATAGTTTGAACTCAGGTAGCCATATCCAGCCAAACTAAGCTTCATAAGTGAAGGAGAAATAAAATCCCTTACAGACAAGCAAATGCTGAGAGATTTTGTTTGTTTGTTTGAGATGGAGTCTCACTCTTGTCTCCCAGACTGGAGTCCAGTGGCGTGATCTCAGCTCACTACAACCTCCACCTCCCAGGTTCAAGCGATTCTCCTGCCTCAGCCTCCTGAGTAGCTGGGATTACAAGTGCCCACCACCACGCCCAGCTAATTTTTGTATTTTTAGTAAAGACAGGGTTTCACTGTGTTGGCCAGGCCATTATAGTAGTTCTTAATTCCACAGGCCAAGGAACTATGTAGGGGTTATTCTGAATACCAAGTATGTCTATATGGAGACTGCTGTAAATACCACTAAATGGAATCTGTGGAATTATTGAGCCCACCATGGGCCAGACTTGGGCCAGGACTCAATTTATTACTTATTTTCTATATAACCCCAATTTAAAAGTGGGGTTATGATGATACTGGGAATTTCGGTGTCACTGTCAACTAGGTTCATTGTGTCCAATGGTTCTTAAAATGTATGGGTTATTTCCTTTCCTGTGTTTACTGTTACCTGAGAAAATGGCTGAATTCACTTTCCGTGATGTTAGAGTTCTTCCTCCTGGCAACTCATCCTTTCTTTCAGTCACAGGATTCCATGTCTGAAAACTGGTTTAGATCCAGAAACTATGCAAGGAGTTTTGTCTTTTTATTGGGGTGGTTTCCCTTAGCCTCCTGATCATCCATAATTTTTGTTTTGATTATATAGATTGGGCATATCCTCATTAGTTGCCCATCTGTCTTGCCCCCAGGGATGCTGTGCTCAATGATCTTCTTCTTAGCTTTGTGTATTCATACTCTGTGGCTACCACTCCTACCTTGATACTCATTATAATAATGGCACACTTACTATGTATTTGATTGCTAATAGCTGTCACCTGGCCTCTATTTCAGGCTCCTCTTTATCTGATTGTTTTTGGGGAGCCCAGATGAGTAACAACATCTCTTATTGTCAGCCCTATCAGTAAGAGGAAAGCCAACACTGGTATTCTCAATGATGCTGGTGTCTGCCTCAGCAGTGTGTTTCTTATTTCTTTAGCAAATGGAGGGGCATCTGAATCCTCAGATTCAGAGGGTTCAGGGGATCTAGTTTTAGGAATTTCAAGTACATGGAGCTAAGATGTCCCCATTCCATGCCTCAGGTTTCCCTACTATCAGGAATCTGCCCTTAGTGTGGCAAACTTGCTGACATTGAGAATTTTTCTTTCTTTAGAGCATTGTTACCTTTATAATTAACACTTGGGCTTGATACTTAGCTGTTTATGCCCACTAGTTGCAGGAAATGAGACTATATGCTTCCAAGGAAATCTATATACATATTTAAATTATATATTTTACTTTTCTTTCTAGAATGTGAATTTCTTAAGCTCCTATTTGTACCTGTGGAACCTAGAACAGTTTCACATTGTGTAATTATTAAGATGAATTCTAAAATATGCCGTATATACGATCATTTCATCAATTACATGTTATTAAAGAAGAATATGTTGGTAATACCAAAAGAGCAAGATTTTAAAAAATAAGCTAATTATTGATAATGTTTATCATCCTATTTCAAATTCTACTGTACTTTAGCCAGCCATGCTTTTGTATTGGAGCTTAAGACTTTTTCTAAGCACATGGGGCCTCTAGATCTACTGACATTTTGGTTTGGTTCCTATTCTAAAATCTGCTGCTTTCAGAGCTGGCAATGAATTAAGAGCAAATTACCAGACACTTAGCGGCTTAAAACAACAACACATGTTTATTATCTCATAGTTTCTGTTGGTTAGGAGTCTTAGCATGGCTATGTTAGGTTTCCTGCAGCTACAATCAAGTTGTCATCTGTGCTGCATTTCTATCTGGACACTTGATGCAGGGAAGAATCTGATTCCAAGTTTAATAAGATTGTTGGCAGAATTTATTTCCTTTTGACAAGAAGCTGCCATCAGCTCCCCCACATCTTCTAAAGGCTGTTAGTAGTTCCTAGAAGGTATCCACAGTTCCTAAAGGCTGCCTGCATTTCCTTTGTAACATGGGCTTTACATCATGGCTGCTTACTTCGTTAAGCCAGCAAAGAGAGTATCTAAAACAAGCTGACTAGCAAGGCAAAGTCTTATGAAATTTAACAGTGTCATGGGAGTAAGATCCCATCACCTTGCCATCCCCCTACCTTGTTTATGAGCAAGTCACAGGTCATATGACTTGTGTCTCATATACAAAGGCATGAATACCATGAGGTGGGGATTATGGACTACCATCTTAGAATCAGTCCTCTGCACAGCGTCCAACAGTTTTCTCTAAATCAACTCCATGGAACATAGTTTGCAAACCATTGCCTTACATAATATACCCTATTATGACCTTTTTTAGTTGGACTTTGTGTTTAATAGTTTACTAGAACATTTTCTTTGGAATGGGAAAGACTTAAGAGTTATTATCAGTTTTAGTGACTATCTTGTGAGAGGAAATGACCCTCCAGGAAGGTTTCAGCAGTATGTCTCAAAATATAGTTCCTGGGACACTTGTCCTCTGAGAAAGCTTGTGTGTTTCAATTAAGTTTGTGGAAACAATATATTATATAATCCTCTTAGTGAAGCATATTGTCGTTATTATTTGAAAAAAGTCCTACACTCAAGAAATCTATTTAATTGTACGTAAACCAGAGTTTTCCAAAGTTATTTGATTAGAGAACTTTTAAATTACTCAATGCCCTTTAACGTTTTGCAGAACCAGTATTCCATGGAATACACATTGGGAAATGCCCACATATATAACTTGGCAAGTTGAAAAGGAGGACAGAATACCAAGAAGAGAAATAAAAAACATAAAAGGGTCATAGTTAAATGTTCCATACCTAATTAGAATGAAAGTTAATATTTTTTAAAAAATGATGATGATATCATGAACTTGGTATGACTACACTTTACAAAGAGCTTTCATGACTATCTTATTTAAAACTCTCAGCAATCTGTTAGATATCGCAACTAATTTTTTTCAAAACAGATGAGAAAATGAGGCCCATGACTTGTACAAGTCATAAAATTGATAAGGGGTGAAGTCAGTATATTAGTATAGCTTTTCTAGCTTCAACTATAAAACTCTTTCTGTTACAACATGCTATTACTTTATAAACATGATGAAGTTGAAAATGAGGTTGTTGAAGAATGCCTTTATGTACTATGTGTTTTAATTTTTAAGTATTTATTAACCCAAAGTAATGAAAAACAATGACATAAAAGTTAATGAACTGTTGTCTTAATGTAATGACTGTATGAAAAAATGTTGTAAATAGAATATATGAACATTTTTTCTCTGTGTATAGAACACACGTACACACAGAATCAGGTTAGTTTGTATTTTACAATAGAGGTAAGTGAAGGAGAAATTTTAGTCAAAGGTTCAAATTTTTAGATTATTTTTTGTCAGGTCCTCATGTTTAAGTATGTTTAACTTGTGTTAATAGAATAACTGAATACCAGAGTTAGACAGGATTTAGTGTGCTTTTTGTGTAACTTCCTGTCTGAAGCATTGACCCTTCTCTACATCGTGCTGACAAGTGATACTCTAGCCGTTTCTTTGAACACCTGTTGTGATGGGGTGGTGACAGTCTATGAAGGCAGCAAAACATTATTTTTAGATTTTTACTTTGAAGTATTTAATAGATTTGTAGGAAGTTGGAAAGATAGTTCAGTGAGATCCTATATATGCTTCACCCAGTTTCCTCAGTGGTTATATCTTGCATAGCTATAATTAAAAAACTAATACTGGAACAATGTTTTTGTAGTTCTAGGACATCTTATCACATATGTGGATTCATATAACCACCACTTCTATAAAGATGAAGAACTACTGTATTACCACAAAGATCGTTCTTACGCTTCCTCTTTCTAATGACATCCTACTCCCTCTCCACCATCCCTGACGTCTGCCAACCACTAATTTGTACTTTATGTCTATATTTTTATCATTTAGAGAATGATATATGAATGAAAGCATACAGTATGTGACATTTCATGTTTTTTTCCAATTCATGTAATGCCCTTGAGGTCTATCCATGTTGTGTGTATAGTTTTTTCCTTTTTATTATAAGTAGCATTCCATGGTATAGATATACCACAGCTATTAATGGATATTTTGGTTGTTTCCAATTTTTGCCTGTTATAAATGAAGATATCTTCTTTGGTGAAATTTCTGTTTATATAAAGCATTCAGCCTTTTATCATTAAGTATGATCTTAGCTGTTGGATTTTTATTGTTGTTCTATGTTGGTTTGAGCCAGTTCCCCTCGATTATTTTTTTAGAGTTTTTAAAAATCATGAATGCGTTTTCTACAACAACGCTCAATGGATAAGATCATGTAATTTTTTTCCTTTAACTTTTTAATATGTAGATCACATTGATTTTCAAATATTCGACCAGTCTTGCATTCCAGGAATAAACCTCATTTGGTCATAGTGTATAATTCTTTTTACATGTCACTGAATTCTATTTGCTAGTATTTTGTTAAGGATTTCTGTGTTTATAATCATGAGCAATATTGGTCTACAGCTCATTTATAGTTTGTCATTTTCTTTTTTGTTTTCTGTTTGTTCCTTCTATTGTTCATTTTGTTGTTTTCTTTTCCTACGGGTTATTTGAACATTTTTTTAAAACATTTTGTGAATTGTGTTTTGATTGACCTAGAATGTTTAAGTGTATTTCTTTTTGTAGGTTTTTTTGTGTGGTTGCTTTAGGTAATATATTACATGTACACAACTTATCACATTGTATTTGTGCTGACGTTTAACTAGACTGGAATGTAGAAACCTTAAGTCATTTAAATTCCTTTATTTTCTCTCTTATCTCATAATGGACTTGTCTTAAATATTTTCTTCATATATTTTGAAAACCACATCAGACAATGTATGTTCTGCACTTTAAATATCAAAAACATAATTTAGAAAACTCAAGAGGAGAAGAAAACCCATATTTTTGCTTAGTATCTTCTTTATTCCTTCTTGATACTTTCAGATTCCTTCTTTTTTGTTTCTCTTTTGTTTCAAGAACTTCCTTTAGTTATTTTTTTAGGGTAGATCTGCTGGTGACAGATTCTCTTTGTTTTCTTTTGCCTGAGAATGTATTTCTCATTCATTTCTGAGAGATAATTTCATCATATTTAGAATTCAGGTTGACATTTCTCTTATTTTAGCAATTGAAAAATATTGTGCCACTTCCTTCTGGCCTCTAAGGTTTCTGAAAAGAGGTCGGCTATCATTTGAATTGTTTTTCCCCTTTAGGTAAGGTGTTGCTTTTTTCTTGGGGCTTTTAAGATATTTTGTTTTTAGTTTTAGTTTGATTATGATGTATCTTGTGACAGATATCTTTGGGTATTGTTTGTTTAGGGTTTTACATAGTTTCTTCAATCTGTAGGCTTATATCTTTGGCCGAATTTGGGAAATTTTCAGTCTTTATTTATTTGAATACTTTTTTTTTTTTTTTAAACCCATTCACTTTCTTTTCTCCTGGACTTACAATGATATGAGTGTTAGACTTTTTGCTATAGTTTCTTAGGTTCTTGAGGCTCCGTTGATTTTCTTTTCTTTTTTTTTTTTTCTTTAGTCTGTTTTCTGTCTGTTTTTCAGATTGAGTCACTTTTATTGTTCCATCTTCAAGTTCATTGAGTCATTCCTCTGTCCCCTCCATTCTGTGGTTGAGCCCATCAATTTGCTTTTTGTATTTCAGTTATTTTTCAGTTCTAAAATTTCCATTTGGTTCTTTATGTGCTTTCTAGTTCTTGTTCTAGAACTGGAAAGCCCAATAATACGTTTTTGTACTGTTACTAAAGAAAGATATTTTATTATCTTAGTTCTGTACTATTAAGCTGCAAAAAATAAGAATATCCAGTGGAAAGTATTATTAGGTCTATAATAACAGTCTTAATAGTTTTTAGGACTATTTTCTATATGAATTACCATTAATTATCTTATTCTTACAGGGACACTAATTTTACTTATTCAACAAGTGTTTAGTTAGTACTTATACATGACAGTTTTTTGTTTTGTTTTGTTTTTGTTTTTGTTTTTGGAGATGAAGTCTCGTTCTGTTGTTGCCCAGGCTGAAGTGCAATGGCACTGTCTCAGCTTACTGCAACCTCCGCCTTCCGGGTTCAAATGATTCTCTTGCCTCAGCCTCCCAAGTAGCTGGGACTGGGAGCTACATGCCACCATGCCCAGCTAGTTTTCGTATTTTTATTAGAGACGGAGTTTCATCATGTTGGCCAGGCTGGTCTCAAACTCCTGACCTCAGGTGATCCACCCGTCTCGGCCTCACAAAGTGCTGGGATTACAGGCGTGAGCCACTGCACCCAGCCTATATGATAGTTTTTTTGTCAATCAGATGTTTTTGCTTTAGTTTCAAATGGTTGAACAGCTTATGTTTTTTTTTATTTTCAGAGAAAAAGAATTACGTTTCTGCCTTTTTGGTAGGTTGCAAGCACAGAGGGAGAAGAGAAATTTTGAGCTGAATTTTCTTACTGTCACATAAACCAGTTAAGAATTTTTATTTACAGGCTTCATAATGTTTTTTCTCTAATGCACAGATTTGTCAATGCTTTGTTGTGGGACAATACTGTATTTTGAAAGGGCTACAGGTTTTCTGAGACACAGATACACTTAGCTTTTTGGGTAGCCATCCAGGCATGGGCATAAGTATCCCATGTACTGGTCATCTCCATGTACTCCAGAGTGTTTTACCAATATTGTAATTATTTGTGCCATGAAAAAGCTTGGGAAGCACTTCTCTAGCCCATAGGTTAAAGAATGGGGTTCTTTCTACAAATTGCATATTGTGTGTGTTAGGTAATGAAGCCTATTCTCTTTCATAAATGAGTTTCTTAAAAGAATTGCCTCCAGTAATTCTCAAACATCTGACCATAATCATCTGGAAGGCTTGTTAAAATATAGACTGCTAGGCCCACCAACAGTTTCTGATTCATTAAGTCTAGGGTGGCACCCAAGAATTTACATTTCTAACATGTTCCCAGGTGTTGCTGATGATGCTATTTTGAGGACTGCAATTTGAGAACCATTCATTTACACACAACTTTTTCTACTTTTTCACTTCCCTTGGTTCTTCAGTTTCTTCAACCTGATTTTAATTTTCATCATTCTATCCAATTGTTCTTCCTGACATCTTTTCTAATCTTCATGATTGCCAAATCCAATGCATATTTTTCACCTCCTCATCTTATTTGATATGTAAAAATCATTCAGTATAGTTGATTTCTTCTTTGTTTTAGGAAACTCTATTTGATTTGTAGACCTCCCTCTATCTCCCTCCTTCCTTCCTTTTTTTCTCTGCATGCTGTTTCTGAATCTTTTCTTTTTTTTTTTTTTTTTTTCCTCAAATCAAACCCTAAATGTTAGAATTCAGTTTGGGTTCTCTTCATACCTTATTTTACCCTCTTTTCTAAATGATCTCACATTCTCCTGTCTATATGTTAATTATTGCCAATTTATGTCTCCAGATCAAAACTTTGAGGTTTTTTTTTTTTTTTTTGAGACGGAGTTGCTCTGTAGCCCAGGCTGGAGTGCAGTGGCGCGATCCCGGCTCACTGCAAGCTCCGCCTCCCGGGTTCGTGCTATTCTCCTGCCTCAGCCTCCTGAGTAGCTGGGACTACAGGTGCCCGCCACCATGCCCGGCTAATTTTTTGTATTTTTTTAGTAGAGACGGGGTTTCACCGTGTTAGCCAGGATGGTCTCGATCTCCTGACCTCGTGATCCGCCCGCCTCGGCCTCCCAAAGTGCTGGGATTACAGGCGTGAGCCACCGCGCCCGGCCTTTGTTCTGTTTCTTGAGACAGTCTCGCTCTGTCTCCAGGCTGGAGTGCAGTGAAGCGATCTCAGGTCACTGCAAGCTCCGCCTCCCGGGTTTGTGCTATTCTCCTGCCTCAGCCTCCCGAGTAGCTTGGGCTACAGGCTTGCACCACCATGCCCAGCTAATTTTTTCTATTTTTAGTAGAGGTGGGGCTTCACCATGTTGGCCAGAATGATCTCCATCTCTTGACCTCATGATCCGTCTGCCTCAGCCTCCCAAAGTGTTGCGATTACAGGCGTGAGCCACGATGCCTGGCCAAAACTTTAAGTTTTATTACACCCTGACCAGATTCCTTCTTATATGTCCACTAGGTTCAAATAATATATCAAAAATCAACCACTATATTTAATATATTCTAAGATGTACATTTTTATCATTTTTATATCCTGAAAGTTATGAATCCTATAGTCAATGGCATCATATATTTTATGAAATAGACTAATTCCCTCTTACCCTTCCCTAACAAGAAGTGTTCTTCCTCCAGTCTTCTCCATCTCATAAATTTTTTCTTCCATTCAGTTATTAATGCCAGAAACCGGGGAGTTAACCTTGACTCTTTAGTCTTTTTTAACACTGTTATTTCTACTTCAAAAACATCTCTCAGTCCCTCTTTTCTTACCATGTCTATTGCTATTATCTTTATTCAAGCCATAATTACCTTTCCCAAGGGTTATTGTAAATGTCTTTTAACTTTTGGTGTCATACAACCTAGTCTCTATATAGTACATATATTCATCATTTTAAAATGTTAATCAGATTATGTCACCATTTCACTTAAAATCCTTCAGTGTTTGAAATTTAAAATCTTTAATATGAAATAGAAAGACCTACCTAAGTTGTTCTGTGCTGCCTTACCAGTTTCACTTAATACTATATTCTTCTTCATTCTTTTTGGTTCAGAAACCATGGTGTTCCTTCAGTTCTTTTATAGCACCATGTCACATCTTTCAGTTCTCATCTTAAACATTATTACTTGAGGGGTGTTTGCTGACCCCAAAGTCTAAATTAGATCTTATTGTATTCTTTCATAGTGTCTTGTATTTTTCTATATGACACTGATGATTTGTTCTGTTTCTCTATCCCTACTCTGTTGTAAGCATATTTCATTGTTTTACCCTTTCAAGTAGAGCTTAGCACAATACGTACCAAATGGAAGGTGTTCAGTAAGTATTTTTAGAAAAATAAAATTATAAATAGAATTTTAAAAGATATATGTGTATATATAGACTAAAAAATTTAAGATAAAAATATTTTATATTTTGAAATACTGAGCAAATAAGCATGTAAGTTTGGGAAATGGTGGATATACATTCTTAGTTGCCAATTACATAAATTGTCTGACAAAATTTTTTGTAATTTACTTATTATAAGAATGTGATTTCTGAAAAATGTTGAAAAATCATTTCAAAATATTAAGTGATTCATGATGTTTGTTTATTTTTACTAATAGATATTGAATGAACTTGTTTTATAATTTTCATACAAATTAATCTTTTGTGAAAACCATTTTTTTAACCACACAAATTTTTTAGGAGGTTTTAGCATGATGAAGAATATCATACTGCATTTCAGAAATGACATTTAATTATTTGGCTTTTTAAAATACTGGCTATTGCAAACCAATGTAAAATTTTAAATGTCCCTTAATCTTTGGAGAACAAACTCATGTCTTTAGACCAGCATAGGAGTAAAAAAAAAAAAAAAATAGCATGAATAACAGTGATAGCTAATAGTCTTTTTCAGCATATACATTTTTTTGTTTCTATTTCTGTTTATTATTAGCTTTTTCTCTTTTTGCAGGACTTTCGTAGGGTCTGTCTAGAGATATAAACCTTATATTATACTTTCTATAAATTTTACTCATTTTGAATATTAGCTTTCTTCTGGCATATATATATAGCACTCACTATATATATATATGTATATATATATATATATATAGTGAGTGCTACAGACAAAATTCTTGAGACCAGACAGGATCACATAGTTTAAAATGTTTATAATGTCTCTGTCTGTCCCTTTTTTCACCATCTCCTTTACTGCACTCTTTTGTCTGACTCTCACAGGAGACATGGATTACAACTGGTTGGATCATACGTCTTGGCATAGCAGTGAGGCATCCCCAATGTCTTTGGTGAGACATGTGGAGCCTTACTATTTAATTTTCGTTATCATTTCACTTTTCCTTTTTTATTTACACCTTTGCATGTTTCTTTTTTGTATCTTTTTTTTTTTTTTTATCCCATACCTGTAGGGGACAGTCAAAAGGGAAAAAGAAAAACTAGTGAGCAGGCAGTTTTGTCGGACTCTAACACCAGGTCTGAGAGACAAAAGAAAATGATGTACTTTGGTGGCCACTCTTTGGAAGAGGATTTGGAATGGTCTGAACCTCAGATTAAGGACTCTGGGGTAGATACGTGTAGTAGCACAACCCTTAACGAGGAGCATAGCCATAGTGATAAGGTACTGAGATTGTGGAGCCTGCCTTTTAACCTGCTCATTTGGTCTTCGTTTGCTCTCTGTCACTCATTAAAACAGAACGTAATAAAAGGACAGGGCATCTCAAGGGTCACTGTAGCATTTCTTAAGGTGCAGAAAAGAAAAACAAAACCAAACTAAACAAACAACAAACCAAAAAAAACCTCTTGCTTGCTTTGCTGTTTTTATTGTTTGACGGCATACCAAAAAATAAGTATATGAAAATAAAACTTAGGAACAAAGGAATGTTTTGTCTTTTGTCGCATGAGAGAACCTCGTAATGTTATTAAAAACCACAAATAATAAATAAGTTTTGGATTGGCTTATTTGATTGTTTGTATATATTTTCCTTGGGATGAAAATTAAATTATTAATAGTTTGAATCCCAGGCAAAAGGGAGATAATTGGGTCTGTTTGCACAGAAAAAGTTGTTTTTCTTTTTTCCCTTTCACTGTCATTTTGGTCTTTTGTTTTATTGCCATAGCATTTTAATGTAGTATTAATTAGTATTAGAGCCCTTGCCATCTGCTTTGATATTTATCATTTTTGCTCTTAGGATAGTGGGACTTTTGAAATCTTTTTACCATATAGATGTAATTGACTGGAACTTGTGTTTTGCCTGCTAAATTTTGCATGAAGATATGCCTATTACTTTTTGATAACTGTGAAACTATGATTACACAAATCATTTACTTTCCTTACTTAGAATATCAGTCATAACAGAATAGTGTCATTATTTACAGAGGCCTTGGTTCAGCCCTGAGAAAGAAACTACTAATGTTTTCAAGGTTATTTAACAATGGATATATTGAATTATCTAGTAAAGGTAATTTACTAAATAGATCAAAGACCTGAAAGAATCGTGAAAGAACCTCTGAGAAATGAGAACTGTAATCTATTCTCACCTGTAGATGAAGCCTGTTTCTCCCATGCAGATTCAATTCGGAATTTATTGGGGCTTGTGTACACTTTATTATTTTAATCTAGAAACCTATTCAAAAAAGGCCTCATCATAGGCTCAAATGTAATGTTTTAATATGATTTGACTTTTAAATTTTTACTGTAATACAGGCTTTCAAAATCTTCCAAAAGTGTTTGAAGAGAAAATTTTCATTTTTAAATGAATTCACTTGCATAGAATTTCAATGCATCTTTTCTGCCTGTGAATTATTTTTCAGCATGTAGATAATTAGAGTTGCATGCATTTTCAAAATTTCTCAGATTTTGTAGAGCTATATAACTTCAGTATTGTGTTAGAGAACTGTAAGAATTGGAAGTAATTGGATTTTGAAAAAAACTTTGAGATTATATTGAGGTTATAAGCATAATATAGTACACCCTTATGATCAGTGCTTTGAAATGAAAGCTGGTTTGTGTAATCATAACACTGGAATTCTCAAGTTTAGAGAGGTCGTACAATCAGAGATCATTTGTCAGAAAATGATAAATAAAATCATTTATTTATTTTGTATTTATTTATTTTGTTTGTTGATGCAAAATGTCAGCACCCTGTAACCTGGCAACCATCTAAAGATGGAGATCGTTTAATTGGTCGCATTTTATTAAATAAGCGTCTAAAAGATGGAAGTGTACCTCGAGATTCAGGAGCAATGCTTGGCTTGAAGGTATGTAATAAAATGTATGAGATTTTGGCTCTATACTCTTACAGATTTACCAGAAAAGCAAAGGATAACTCTTTCAACCTGTACCAATTTAGTAGTGTATTTTTCCATTTTCAATAGTTTCTGAAGATTCACACTCATTATCTAAAACATTTCATTTTCCCACTATTATTTAAGAAGTTGCCATAATTCCACAGTAATACTTGTGTATATATAAATTTGGAAGACATTAAAAGTAACCTCATTAAGATCTACTTGAATCTGAAATACAGTAGTCAAACGTATTTTAACTATACAGTTTATTCTTTAAGTCTAAATCTATGTTTATATTTTATTAAAGTGATAGTTTTTTAATAATTACTCAAAATGAAAACTTGGGAAATGTAATATGTATATATGTATATTACATATGTATATATATATAATTTTGTATAAATGCTGTAAAATGTGTATGTGTGTATGTGCATATGTGCACTTAAGAGACAGTACTGTTTGAATTCTAAAAACAAAAATAATTATGCTGGGAGATTAAATACAAATATTGATTTATGTTTTACAGTAAAATACCAGAAAATTATTTGGTAAATACATTAAATAGAGCTTTGTTTGGTTTTTGTGCATCTAGTATAACCAATTAAAACCTGAAATGAATAAAGAATATGCTGAGTGTCATGGTTCATGCCTGTAATCACAACACTTTGGAAGGCCCAGGTGGGAAAATTGCTTTAGACCAGGAGTTTGAGACCGACCTAGACAACATAGTGAAGTCCTGTCTCTACCAAACTTTTGTTTGTTTGTTTGTTTGTTTTTGAGATTCTATGTCCCAGGCTGGAGTGCAGTGGCGTGATCTTGGGTCACTGCAACCTTCGCCTCCTGGATTCAAGTGATTCTCCTGCCTCAGCCTCCCGAGTAGCTGTGACTATAGGCGTGCACCACCATGCCCAGCTATTTTTTTTTTTTTGTATTTTTAGTAGAGACGGGGTTTCACCATGTTGGCCAGGATGATCTTGATCTCTTGACCTTGTGATCTGCCCACCTTGACCTCCCAGCATGCTGGGATTACAGGCGTGAGCCACTGCGCTCAGTCCAAAAAATTTTAAATTAGCTGGACATAGCATTACATGCCTGGAGTCCTAGCTACTGAGGAGGCTGAGGCAGGAGGATTGCCAGGAGTTCGAGGTTACAGTGAGCTATGATCACACCACTGCATTCCAGCCTGGACAACAGAGTGAGACTCTGTCTCTCTCTAAAAAAAGTAAATGTTTTAGAGCTAAGCCATTCCTATAAAAATTGTCCTGTAGAATATAAGAGATATTAGGAAACTTTGGATGTAGGTGGAATTGGGCTATGTGTTAGAACTTTCCTGCATTGCTGTAAAGAAATACCTGAGACTGGGTAATTTATAAAGAAAAGAGGTTTAATCAGCTCATAATTTTGCAGGCTTTAAAGGAAGCATGGTGCCAACATCTGCTTGGCTTCTGGGGAGGCCTCAGGAAGCTCACAATTATGGTCAAAGGTGACGGGAGAGTACGCATGTCACATGGCAAAAGCAGGAGGAAGAGAGAGTGGGAGTGGGAAGCAAGGTGCCACATAGGTTTAAATGACCAGATCTTGCAAGAACTCACTATTACAAAGACAGCACCAAGCCATAAGAGATCTGCCCCATGATCCAAACACCTCTCCTCAGGTTCTACCTCCAGCACTGGGGATTACAATTCAACGTGAGATTTGCACAGCGACAAATATCCAAACTATATCAGACTACTAACATTTATTGTGTGGCATCCATGTGCTTGCACTCACCTGAGCATTTTATATCTGTTATCCTAGAACACTCACAATAGATGAGAAATAGGCTTATAAAGGTGTTTAACTTCCCCATGGTCACAAGATGGTGACGATGGTGGGATTTAAATTCAAATTTGACCATTTCCAGGGACAGTGAGATATGCCTATAGTCCCAGCTACTTGGAAGGCTAAGGCAGGAGGATTGCTTGAGCCCAGGGTTTCAAGTCCAGCCCGAGCAAAATAGTGAGACCTTTTGTCTTAAAAACAATTTTTTTTAATCCAGATATGCCTATTATAGTGTTAGAGTAAAGGTTAGGAAGTCTTGGCTTTAATTCCAAATACAGGAGTTACTAGTTACATGAAACTGGACAAATAAACTTCTCTTAGCTTTAGATTTCTTACCTATTCAATGAGGATAATTGAATTGTTGTAATATGATTAAATAAATCAACATACAAACATTTAGTAAAGTGTCTGGCAAGCTTTAAGATATCAATAATCATTATAGCCAGTATAACTAATTATTATTAATGTTTGTTAAGCCAAGAAAGTTTTTAAATATTTACTTAAGGATATAAGTCAATAAGAGCTATACATTTAATTTTCAGAATCAAACATAGGACTAATTAGTTTATTAACTGAATTGAAGCTATGTGTAATTCACTGTAATTATGGAAAAAATGCATGGAATAAGATACACCCCATGATTTTTGAATTCAAATAACTTTCACTCTATTTAGAAGAGAAAAACCAATTCATTTCAGTCAGTGAGTTGCCATTATTTGCGTCACTTGCCATCAAATTGAGATATTGACTGAATGGCAGTTGATTAGAATCAAAGCATTAGTTTTGTAAGATATACAAGTATACATATGACTCCACAGCAGGTATACATATGACTCCACAGCATTATTCCTAACATTTTTATTCATTTTCTAAAAGTTATATTTTAATAGAAACATAAAAATGAAAAATTAAGATTCAGATGGTCTGAAGTTTATATTACTTCTGATGCGATTAAATAAATTTTGTAATTTTTTTCAAGAAAGATCCATCATCATTAAGCACATTATCAATGTTTCTAAAAGATTACCAATGAAAATTTGGTGGCATATCCTAATTACAGTAAAAGAAACGAAAATTTTGTATTAAAGTATTTACATCCATAATAAGAAATGTTTATATAATTAATGATACTGTAAAAAGGTTTTGGAAATGAGAAAAGCAAGAATTCCTGAATAAGGACAAAAATTACCAATTGTTATGTTGTTTCTAAGTTATGCAACATTTCAGCAAATTA
Organism: Pongo abelii; assembly: GCF_028885655.2. Lineage (NCBI taxonomy): Eukaryota > Metazoa > Chordata > Mammalia > Primates > Hominidae > Pongo > Pongo abelii. The sequence goes on from NC_071992.2 coordinate 119,911,116, forward strand.
TGGATTAAATGGTAAAACAGTTGGAATATGTGAAAAAGACCTAGCTCTTAGGGCATGTGCTAACCTAATAGAGACAATAAATTATTTAAGAAATCATTTTCTGTACATTAAATTAGCGTTTTAGGTGTTGCAAATTGTTCTAGGTATTTTTTTACCTGAATCTTCAACTATGCTTATTTTAACAATATTCCCATGTTAATACTTTCCTCTTTTAAACAGGTTGTAGGAGGAAAGATGACTGAATCAGGTCGGCTTTGTGCATTTATTACTAAAGTAAAAAAAGGAAGTTTAGCTGATACTGTAGGACATCTTAGACCAGGTAGGGTTTTACCTTTGATTATTTACATTTAAACCATTCAACTTTAGTATTTATGAGTTATTTTCATTTATTTAGAAGTGATTTGACAATAACAAAGAGCTCATTTAACTTAGATATAAATCTCTATTTATTAATGGAAAGTCAAAACTATTATTTCTTGAGTCATAGTAGATAAAAATCATTTTTATTTGACTTTATCTTATTTTTTTCTGATTGGTGTTCTAATCTGTATCTAATATTAACCTATTTTGTTTCCCCTAAGACCTTTTTCTTTTCAGAAAATTCCAACATAGTTTAGAACAAACTTTATGGATAAAGACGTATTTCCTACCATGTGTCACCCCTTATCTCTTTGTTAATGGATACTGTTGGAGAAATCCTTGAGTACCTTAAAGAGGATTTGATAATATACTAATTATTAAGGTTTTTACAAGAGAATTTAGATAGTGGAAACTCTTTACAAAAACAAGGTGCTCAGTTGCACATATATTGAGAAACCTGGAGTATAGAGTCATAAAATCTTTAAGGAGGCAACTGATTTTGATAGTTGCTTAGAATTCGAATTTCTATTAAGAAATCCCATAGAGATAATGTTTATGTAATTTTTTCCTCAGATCATTGTCCTTTCCTGTGAAATATACTAATCACCATGGTCATCAAATTTTGTGTCACTGGACCTGTTGTTCTCAGTATATTTCGTATTGTATAATGGTTATTTTATCCTATGGAGTTTATTGAAGTTTAATATGCCCTTAAGTGTAATTTGTTGGATCAAATTTTCTTTATAAGATTATTATTACTGACACACACTATAGGTGATGAAGTATTAGAATGGAATGGAAGACTACTGCAAGGAGCCACATTTGAGGAAGTATACAACATCATTCTAGAATCCAAACCTGAACCACAAGTAGAACTTGTAGTTTCAAGGCCTATTGGGTAAGTTGGTTTCAGTATTTTATATGTGTGTGAAGTTGAACACTGTTAAACAATTTGTAATGTGCCATTTAATAATTTCTGATTGCTTTATGGAAATAAATTATTTTGTAGACAATAACTTTTTCTCTTTCCTTACCAAAAGCACCACATCAAAAATAATGATATCTCTTTATCTGATCATATAGATGGTAGAATATACAGTTAATTACAAAAGAAGAAATATTTAGGTGTTTATTCATTTTGTTGTAACACTTTAGAAGGTGGTTATAGGATTTAGTAGGGGAAGGAGACTATAAATCATCTATAGTCTACAAATTTTACATTTTTCAAAATAGAGATTTCAACATAGGAAAGAAAGGGCCAAAGGACATACAATTCCTAGATAGAGGTAATAGTTTATGGAAAAACATGAAATGTTTTTTAGCAAGGTAGACAAACAGACCAAAAATAAGCAAACACCAAAGTACTCTTTGGCTTTGTAATTTATACCTCTGTTTTATAATGCCTATGCATTAAATATAATGCCTATAAATTACAATTGACAATTTCCAAACACTGGCAATAAATATTAAAGAGGCAAGTGAATTACATTATATGCCAAGGTAAAATATATACCTATATCAGAGTAAAAGCAACAGAAAAATATTACTGTTAGTGAATTATTACATGCAGATTTGGGGTACGAGCATTCTAGGGTAAAGCCTACAGAAATCCTTTGTTGTAGAATGGTAATGTCCAGTTTTAATTCATTTAGGAAATGATGGGCCTGTATTATTTTTATCTCTTTTTTAAAAATGCTGAAGAAAACGACTTAGGGTGGTAGCTTAGTTTTATTGAAATGTTCATTTTAAAGTATTAAATCTGGCACTTGAAATTGTATTCATTTTTTATTTTGTCTTTTCATAGTTTTGTATTATAGTAAAACTGCAGTGCATAAGATTAGTGTATTGATCAAATATATTTCTTGGTATTAAAGGATCTTCAAGTCATATTTTTGTTTAATATTTTAAAGAATTTATAGTCCTTTATGTAATTTACTGAATGAATGTAACCATTAATATTTACCCCTTGTGTCAAATCTCAAATAAAAAGATACAGTTATTTTTGGTGTAAATATAGTTCCAAGGTAATGTTGAGATTCCCCATAAGAAACATGTTTGCCTTTTTCTCAATGATGTTACTACATTTTAAAAGTTTCCGGTGGCTCACGCCTGTAATCCCAGCACTTTGGGAGGGCGAGGCGGATGGATCACTTGAATTCAGGAGTTCAAAACCAGCCTGGCCAACATGGTGAAACCTCGTCTCTGCTAAAAATACAAAAATTAGGCTGAGGCAGGAGAATTGCTTGAACCCAGAAAGTGGAGGTTGCAGTGAGCTGAGATCGCACCACTGCGCTCCAGCCTGGTGACAGAGTGAGACTCCATCTTAAAAAAATAAAAATAAATTAAATAAAATGAGTTTTAATCACAATATGAATATCTTACTTTTTATTTTGGTGATATTTTATTTGCACTTTAATGTTACTGATTTAGAATAGCAGGTAAAACCAAAGAGCAGAATAGAATAAAAATGTATCTGTAAAACTTATCTTGTTGAATACAAATTTTTTATAATGGGTAATTGTGTAGTGAGGCACATAGAAAATAAAGTCTATTTTTAAAAGTATGCTGTGGATGCATGTGAATTTTAATTCCTTTTAAATAATTGGGGTTAGCCCAGGATACTTTTATTAGCAATAAGTACTAAGGCTTATTTGTTTCCTATTTTATATAATGCCACTATTATACACAGTTTTCTTCATTTTACACTCTCCTATTAATAGGTTGATAATGATAAAAAATATGAGTTGCATTAATTGTTGAAACAGTTTCTTTTTCTTTTTTTTTTTTTTTATCATTTCAGAGATATACCGAGAATACCTGATAGCACACATGCACAACTGGAGTCCAGTAAGTTTTATTTATGCTGGAAGAAAATGTTATTTATAATTGCATTCATCAGAAGTCAGATGAAGTATTTAGCTAGTAATGTGAAGTAAGAAATATGATAACCTTGTTATTAAGTCTGTAAGCATATAAAGATGGAAAATTTAGTATTATTTCATGTCACTGTGGGAAAAAATACAAAAATGTAGAATATTTTAAGTTTTTTTTAAACACGTCTTATTACAGATTTTTAGATAGCATTATTAAGGTATACTACAATAAACTGCACATACTTACAGTACACAATTAGGTAAGTCTTGAAATACATATATACCTGTGAAACCATCATCCCAACAAAAAATCATGAATATATTCACTACTCCCAAAAATTCACCCCCAAAACTTCCCCTAGTTTTAAAATTTGTAACCTCATCCTCATTAAGTGGGGGGAAATGCTTGGAATAAACTAGTGAATAATTACATTTATTCTAATTTATATTTTTGAAAAGTGGGATAACAGTTCTGATTTAACATCAGAGCAGTAGTGGAACAATAAATACAGAAGTTTAATGTCAAATTTATCTATAATTTTAAAAACTATTTGAGTGCTATTTCAAATGTTAATTTTTTCCAATGAACTAAGTTACTTTATTGATTGAGAGTACAGTAAGGGATATTGGGAGAGAGGAAAAAAAGGATTGCAGTTTGAAATATGTTGATCAGGATAGACCACACTGAGAAGGAAGGATTGAAGGAAACATTTGGAGTGGCTGCCTGGGGGGAAATCTTTCCAGGTACAGGATAGGTGGATGCAATGGCAAGAAAGCCTAAGGTGCATTTAAGGAAATTCAACGAGGCCAGTGTAGCTGAATGGAGTGAGCAAGAGGAAGAATGGTATGAATGAGGATAGAGGAATAATGAGCAAATTGCATAGGCTATATAACCCACTGTAAGGACTTTGACTTTTACTTTCAGGAAAATTGGGAGCTATCTAGGATGGTTTTGTGTTAAAATCTGGCTACTAGATTGCAAATAGATTAAATAGAGTTGAGGGTAAAAGCAAAGAGACTAGGGAGAAGGCTAATCTAGTGGCAAGATAGTGGTGACTTAAACCGTGGTGGTGGCAATGAGGATGGTGAGAAGTGGTCAGATTCTCTATATACCACAATAATTGAGAATGTACTATTAAAATAGATGTTTTTTACTTTCATATTTACAATTACAAGTTTCTTTAAAGTCTTTATCAGAGTAGTCCTTTGAATGCCATAGCTCTATACTTTACAATATGGTCCCATGGCTTGATTTAGTATCTTTGACTACGTGCTAAATGATTTTATCCAAAATAATATCATGATCACATAAAACTGTAACATAAATAATAAAATTATAATTATAATAAAATGATATTATCATCATTATCCTTATTGCTCCCATTTTATTTAGTACTTGTAACTGTGCTTGATGTTGTACCTATACCATCACATTTAATTTTTACAACAATCCTATGGGGTAGGTTAAAATTTTTATTCACCTTTATTACATCTCTCAGATATTGCATGAGCAGCATGGAAACCTTTATCTTATTTTAGCTATTTAAAAAGACCCCTACAATTCCAAAATTGTTTCTGAGGAGACAGGAGTCCTTTCTCAGATTAGATCCAATCTTTTATTCTTTAAACATTGATTTTTTCCAAGCCCCTGTCCTTAACCCTCTTTATTCCTGGTTACTCAATAAAGTTTTTTCTTCTTATGGTTGTAATTGCCAGCTGTATGACTTCCAAGTTTACATTATCAAAAGGAGCTATCATTGTCCCTACACACCTGGATGTTCAAAGAATACATTCTGTTGTGTCTTCCTGCTGCCTGAAGCTTAACAACCTTTATTGTAAAAAACAACAACAATGACAACAACAACAACAAAAAACCCAGCTTATTTCTTAGTAGAAAGGTTTCATTCTTTCTACTTGCTAGTAATATAAAAGGTATCACCATTACTTCTAATCCCAAGGCTTGCAGTTTCCCCTCATTTCCAATTAGGCATACCACTCTACAGGTTAATTTCCAACACTAGTCTCTACTTTGACATTTGGTCCCATCTGTACTTCCACATACCTGCTTTACATCTCCCATTGGATGTCCCAGAGATGTTGTAGGTTCACTGTATTCCCAATTAAGTTTTTATACATCCATTCCCTTAAATATAGGTCTTCCTGGCCGAGCATGGCGGCTCACGCCTGTAATCCCAGCACTTTGGGAGGCCGAGGCTGGTGGATCACGAGGTCAGGAGATCGAGACCATCCTGGCTAACACGGTGAAATCCCGTCTCTACTAAAAAAAAAAAAAATACAAAAAATTAGCCGGGCGTGGTGGCAGGCGCCTGTAGTCCCAGCTACTTGGGAAGCTGAGGCAGGAGAATGGCGTGAACCCAGGAGGAGGAGCTTGCAGTGAGCCGAGATCACACCACTGCACTCCAGCCTGGGCGACAGAATGAGATTCCGTCTCAAAAAACAACAACAACAAAAAAAAAACCAAGTCTTCCCCAGTGTTCTGAATCCCAATGAATATCAGCATGTTCTGTCGAGAGAACACGACAGACATACGGGGAATGTTCTTGTCCCCAAGAATCAAAATAGTGACAATAAATATTTAACATTTTATTCCTTTTTTTCATGCCCCTTACTTCTTTCTGCTAGTTTGTTATATTCTGCCAGACATCGTTTTAAAAATTTAATAATTTTGGACTTATTTTCTTAATATTTGCAAATGTAGTCTTTCAGTTGCTTTAATGATTTATGTTTTGATTACTCCTTGTTTCTACTTTTAAATTTTTCTTAATATGTCATTGTAAGATATGAATATAGTACACTTAATAGATAGTAACTAAGTCCTGAGGTAGAGGCCTGTCTCTACTATAATTGGCACAGAAAATGGTTCACTGTTGGTCTTAAGAGAATCCCTGTAGTGCACTTTTGCTTCCAAAAAAACCCTTTAAGAATATTTGGAAAGTTGTGTCTAAGAAAATGGTCTATATAATGACATTTTGTGGACATCAGAAAAATAAATAATTTAAAAGATATATGGCAAAACTTACTAAATACTTGTGAAGAGCCATTGTTATTATTCGCTATGTGTAATTATCGTTTCAGGTTCTAGCTCCTTTGAATCTCAAAAAATGGACCGTCCTTCTATTTCTATTACCTCTCCCATGAGTCCTGGAATGTTGAGGGATGTTCCACAGTTCTTATCAGGACAACTTTCAGTATGTAGTCATTACATTTACTCTTCTTTTTGGAATATCAAATAGTGTTTTTAAAATACGATGCTCGTTTTTTACAAACCAAGTTATTCCTAGAACATAATTGTGCTTTTAACCTCCCACTTTCTCATTCTTTTAATTTTTGAAATCCAATTTTGATTATTTATCATATTGCTTCATTTATTAAGAGTTAGATTTTCTGGAATTTAATAAAAGTTAGATTTTGTAAAGGTACCTAAACTTTTTTTTATGTTAGTAATTATAACAAAATTCAAGTTCATAATTTTTGCTCTATACCTTAAGATGACTATAAATCGTCATAGATTTTTAAGAGAAATAAAAATGTTGCACTATATAAAGATGGTATTTCAGATAAAAGTAAATACGTATTCTTCACTGCTTTTCAACTTTAAGGATATTTGGTGTCAGTTCATAGTAATCATTGGAGTTGAATATTGCTATGAAATATAATGATATTTGAGATGTTTTTATCAATAGACAAAATGAAATAAATAGAGAAATATATAATGGATTGCCAAATACTTCAGATAACTTTGCACATTAAGTGATCCCTGATTTGAACATTTTAAAATAAAACTTAAATGTTCATTTATGAATTTTATATTGTGTTGATATTAGAGAAACTTTACAAATGTTAAGTCTTTACTTTTTATTCATTTGTTCTGTTGTAATTCCCTCATTAAACCATTTTAAAATAGTGAAATAATAAATTTATTGTTATATATTAGAAAAATACAGGTTAATATTACCAGTATTGTTGGTGATTACCAAACTTGAAATTTCATTAGTATTAAAATGCTATTTAGGTTGTCAAAATTCAGACCTTGAATTTTGGATTAAAAAAAAGTTACAGTTAAAAATTAAATTATTTGAGGCTGATATTTTAAGCCCAAAAAAGATAGCTCTTTGTTAAATTAGCTATGAAATTTCTCCTTTGGTTTTTTTTGGGGGGTGGGGTGGGGAGGAAAGGGTAGTATTTGATTTTTCTGAAGTATTTTCATTAATTAAAAGGAGTTATAGGAAGTATATGCAAAAAGGAAAAAAGTTCATTTGAAGTTATTAAAAAAATCATTAGACATGTCTTTTTTAGAATGATTTTGACCATAAAGGTGAGAATAACAGAAAAGTTACGTAAGGAATATGTGATGCTATTAGGAGATTGTAAATGTTCCACTAAAATATATTTCTTCCTTTATTATCTTTTTTCCTTTCTATTTCATAAACAGAGTGAACTTTTTCATTTGAGGCCAGTGGTCTTTTTTCAAGTCTACAAAATAAGTAGCATCTTTCTACTTATTCTTACATATATCGACAGCCCATATGTTGTCATTTATAGTTACAAATGTGTATTTTCTTCTACTATACTATAAAATGCTAATAAATGTTGTTTCTTATTATGGAACCATTTCAATAGTTCATCCTTAAATAATGATCCCAGCCCCAAAAGTCTGTCTGTCTGTCTGTGTCTGTGTGTATGTATAATTTGCTTGAGTTGGTAAAGAAGGAGTGGAAGTTAGATTTCTATAATAAGTAAGTATCACTTTGTTATCTCATTTGAATCCCAAGGTCTTATTACAGATTGGACTAAGAGGGTAGGATGAGAAGCATAGTTCAGGGATTTAGACAAATTTCAAATTCAACTATTTTTCTTCATGGTTCAAAATTAATATGGTAAAAGGTACATCTGTTAAATATTTGGGGGAAATATAAACTTACGAGTTTCACTTCTAAATTTATGTATAATGATGTAAAGTTATAGTCTTTAGATTTATAAATGATTTTGTAATTTAAAATGTGTACTATTTTCTCCTTTTCTTATGACTTGGAAGGAATATGTTCCACTATGATATTAGTAGTAAAACTTTTAGCTGTATATGTTTTGAAATTGTTCACACATATACCCATACCCCACCCACATATATAAAAAATATTGGTTATAAATATACTGCATATTTATTGTGGGAAATCTGGAAAGTACAGAAAATTAATAAGACATAAAATCACCTATAATCCTGACACTAAAATATAACCATTCACTACATGTAAATTTTTAAACAAAACTAAAAAAAAAAATATGCTTTTGAATCCTGATTTTTCTGTTAGTAATATTGTGGGCTTTTTCCTGTCTTTAAAAATTCCTCTTAAAATTGTTTTAATGGCCATTTTAATACTTCATTGTAACCTAAATCACTATTATAGGTTATCTTGCTTGTTTCTAACTTATATTTTTATGAATAATGATACCGTGGAAATCCTTGAATATAAATCTTGAATATTTTTGTTAGGACAAAATTAAATTGTCAGGATAACTTTCCAGAAATAAAATTATAATATAAAAGGCAAAGGAAAATTTTAGGATTCTTGAAATCTATTTTCAAATTTTTCCTTCAGAAATGATTTTACCTAGTTAAACTCCAATCATCTACTTAAGAAATATATGTTAAGTTTTGACCCCCACATCAGGTATAGTGCTAGTCACTGTGAATACAAGTTTTTACCTTCATGTAATTTATGAATTTTATTCTTATATTTTTGCATCCAAGAAAACATAACTAAGATGCTATCTTGTATATGATAGTTCCCTTTATATTTAATCCTGTCTCTATCAGCCTGGAGACAATTTTGGTTTGCTCTAATGATGTAGAGGTTGGAAAAATATATCTACATATATCAACCCTAAGGAAAACTAGGAAGTCATAAACCAACATGACAATTCCTTTTTCCTTCTTTTCTACCTTTGGACATTTTTGCTTTTGGTTAGTTTTTACTTAGGCCCATACTTCACTTACAAAATTATGAAACTGCTAATGCCTGAGAACAATGATAATTTTTATAGTATGTGAGCTGACCTTCCTAATATTCTGTCAGTTCATGTCTCAAATAGAAAATATATACATATAATATCATTCTCAAAGGAGGTGATTATAAAAAACATGTAATGTAAATTTGTTGTTTACATTGTCATGCTCAAGGCTGTTGATTTTTTTAAATGTATGCAATTTATTTTCTCTCCATGGTTGAATTGTCCTGCTGCTTATTATTCTAGAGCATAACAGTGAACATGCCATTAATGTATTTGGTGAAGAAAATCAGCATGAGTTCAGGTTTATGCCACGTAGGCTGTATGTTAGCATTTTCACTGACAGCACTCCCTTATTAGGACTCCATTTTTCATATGTGTTCTTCCAGAATTTAGCAGTTTTTTCCTTCAGTGGATTACTTTTGTAGTTCTTAATAGTTTTAATTAGTTTATAGTCTTTGGCTAGTTTTATAATAGGGCGTTAAAAGAAAATATAGCTTTCAATTATTTTCAAAGTGAGAAAAGGCTCAGAATTCTCTTTCTGTGGGAACATATTACACAATTGATACTATTGATAATCATATTCTATTTCATTCACTTCATGATCTGTGATTGATTTACGGTTGCAATGTTTTTCCAAGTTACTTTTAAAAATATCTTTTGACTCTATTTTAAGTAAATATTACAAATATCCATTTTCTATGCCTATTTAAAAGGAATACATAATTTAAGGAGAGGTATGTGTCCTTTCTATCTCCCTAGAAACTCCATAGCCTTTTAAAAACTTTCTATAAATGACAGGTTTTTTTGAGCTTTTATCTTTTACATTTCATTGTTGTAACTTTGTTATTCTGAAAGTATTGTATGAAAGGAATGTTCTAAAGATAGTAGTGCAATTAATAGTGGAAAGTGACATTAAAAATGCAAAATGAATTGTGGGGTACAAATTCAAATTCTTCATTTGTATGAAGCCTGAATTCTTATAGAGATCATCAGGTCTCTCATGCTTACAATAAATGAATTAATAGTAATTACAAATTACAGTGAGACACATAGTAGTTTGCCATCCCTATCTGAAATATCTATAGAGACAGAAAGCAGTGGTTACTAATGGACAGCGAGATGGAAAAGTAGGGAGTGATTACGTAAAGTTCAGAGTGTTCTGGGATGATGAAAATATTTTGAAACTGGAAGGAGGTGGTGATTCCACAGAATTCTGAACACAGTAATTGCCACTGAATTGTATACTTTAAAATAGTCAGTTGTATGTTTTGTGAATTTTACCTTAATTTAAAAAATATTGTCAACACAAAAAGATATTTTTATAGCCATATTTTAAATATAAACTCATGGGTGAAGATTAGGTGTAAATTGCCATAGGTCTTAGAAGGTTGATTTCAGAAGTCTGTGAGATGCATGTATGAGTTCATTTTAGAACATGGAAAAATGTTTGCTTTAAAGGATTAATTTATTTTAAAGTATTATTTCTTTTAAAGTGAATCTTTTATTTTATGACATAATATTTACTTGTAAAAATATTCTGTAACATTAATATTTTTGGTCTAAAACAAAACAGGTAGGAGGACAGGGGAAATAAAATGTATTTCTAAAGTACCTTGTTTAGTCCCTGTCTTCAACATGCCAAATTTCTCTATGAATTTCATATATCCCCTCTGTCATTTGCTAAAGCATTATAATAGCCTGTGGTTATGCCGACAGACATCAGTAACACACTCCACATCTGAATATTTCTTTCTTCCTTTGGGAATATTTCCACATAAAAAGGAAGACAGCTTAGATTTGAAACTGCCTTGGTTTTGAAAGAGACAGAGAGAGAGAGAGAGAGAGAGAGAGATTGAGAGAGAGAGAAAGATGACTCATGATTGAATGACACTCTGCTTTTAAGTCTGCTTTCCTTTGGGTTTTAGATTTATGTCTTAAATAAACGTGTCTGTTCAATGCCAACTGAATTGAGCAAAAGTACTCCTAGTACTCATTATCTGTTTCCAGTTAGCAGTGAAAAGACAGAAGCCTTTAACTATTTATGATTTTGAAGTAGACAAGAGAGACATCCCTAAGAAATGTGAGGAATGGGATGGAGTCTTGGTGATAGAAGCAGAATTAAATGCCTTGAAATCCATTCCCAAACCTGATTATGTTCTGATTTAACTGTTGGAATGCCTAATAAAGGCACAACATTCTGATTTTTGTGGTGTCTTTTGGAAACTGTTTCAACATGAAAACAAAAGTCAGTAAGAGAAAAATTTGATTTGATTCTGAGAATTTGATTTAGTTATTTAATTAGAACTGGGTTCTATTTTCTGTCTTTAAACTATCTTGCTTTTTGTTTGAGTATGGGCAAGTGTGACTAGCCCTTTTCTGTGTTTCCTCATCTACAAATTGTGAGTAGAAGCAACTACCTCATAAAGTTGTTGGAAATACCATGAGGCAATAAACTTACAATAAACTGTCAATAAAGGCTTGGAAAATTATAACAAACTGTATAAGCAAAAAGAAATAAGATATTGTCATTAATAGGTGTGATTAGCAATAAGCAGTGTTATCTTGAGTGATACATAATAAATGTCTGATGATGGTGTTTCAATACTAGAACCTCATAGGGATTCACCAAGTATGAATCAACTAATTAGTCCAATGTATTTTGGCACACTTTTATTTTAATGTGTTTATTCTTTTAAGAAATTCTAAAGCCAACTTGGCTAATAATTTTTGGACTTTGGGTAGACATACTTTGGAGAAGTCACACAATTACTTCCACAGATGGCTTTTCACTAATAACTCTGTAATACATTTTCAACTAACTTCTTTTTGCACTATTCTGTTTTTTATGTAGTGTGTTTAAGGATAAAAGATGAAATTTATTGATTCTTGGGTTATGCTTATAATCATTCTTTCAAAGTGCTAGCCCAAATATATTATTTTATATCCAGTCTTAATTCTTGTTATGTGAACTACATTTGAAAAATTGGATTATACAAATTCTAATATTTTGTATAGTTTTTAATGTTTTTTGGCATTGGACAAAATTAATTTATTCATCACACTGAAGTACTTAATTTTGATAAATATTGTCATGGAAAAATTGTATTTAAGGGATAGTTGTATGTGTTTGTTTTTACTTTTGGTCTTTTAGTTCCAGCGTGTTGTCCTTTTTGGTTTTGTTTTATTGCTTTTTTCTTTAATTTTGCTTACCAGAGCCAAAGCCTTAGTAGAAGAACAACGCCTTTTGTTCCTAGGGTTCAGGTAAAGGCCTTGTCTGCCTGATAGAAACTAAAGTTGTGTTTAACCCTTATTTGTATGTTTTTGGAAAATGCGTTAGTAGGAAAACTTTTTTTGGTATGTTGCTCCAAATCATATTATTGACTTTCAAATCATTTTATTAGCCAGCCTGTAAAATTTTGCATGGGGATTAGAATATTGAATAAAAATTTAAAGAGACATCTTTGTTAGTGATTTTATATGATAAACTAAATATTAAACCTTATAGATTTCAAAATGGAATTTAATGTAGATTTAATGTAGATTCTACATATATATGACATTTACAGAAATAGCTAATTTTATACTGTTGATATTTTCCTTTATTACACTAAGGTTGCTGTCTCTTTAAATCACTCATTATGTCACTTAACATCTATATTCTCTTGCATTTTCCAAGTAATAACTCCTTGAGGAGATTGGCAAATAAATTTGTACCTTATTTAAAATATGAATTTTACACATATTATATATAAGGTTCAGGTTTTGGAAAGTATTTTGCTTTGAAAGAACAAAATTATAATCTAAATAAAATAAGTTGGATTTATTTTGTTAATATTTTGCCATTGTTTTATTTAATTTTATGTAATACTTGGGTACAAGTTGTTTGCCTCTTTTCATTAGGAAACCCTTATATGGTAAAGTAATGGCAATATAGTTTTTTTTAAGTAGTATTATGCTCTCCTTGCTTTGCTGCATGTTGTTTTTAATAAATTTGTTGCTTCTGAGTAATACTTATTTTGTTTAAACTTTTAAAATTAAATTATTCTTGTTAATATTATACAATATAAAATATTTACCTATGCTGCTTAGGTCCTACTTAGGAAAATTAAAAATAGTTACATGCTAAAGCTGGAATGAGAAATATTTTAAAACAATTTAAATTATACTAATATTTTTATTAATGAAATTGGGGCTGAACAGGAACTATGTCAGGACCAGAATTGTGAAGACATGTTTGTTATATTTGGGGGAATCAACAGCTATATTTTAAACACTTATTTAAAAAGCACAGATAAGAAATTAAGAATGTTATAAAGTGATGTACCTAATAAAACCTGTTTTGATTATGTGAACTGGATATCTATTAAAAACTTCAATGCAAATCCTATAATATAAATAAAAATTAGGGCTATATTCAAATACTCAGTTTAAGGCAGTCTATTAAAAGGTGTAATTTTGGTCAAATAATTAGTAAAGTTAAAATGTGCCTATTTGCTATTTAAATCATTTTAATATTTGCACATTTATAATTTATACTTTAGTAAACTCTAAAATATTATACCAAAAATATGAAAGCCATATGTTTACTCTGCGTGAGAAATTGATAATATTAGTAACTGATAATATTTTGGTTTTCCATGGCATAAGGAAATCTGAAAAGAATACTCTGTATCAGACTTTTGAAATATATATCTCAAATGCTAGTTTTAATGATTTTAAAGGAGAAAAAATATTGATGGTGGAGATGGCAACAAGTACTTAGTTTAACCCCCCAAAACGTTCTCATAGAAATCAATAATTTGCTCTAATAATTTTTAGCTTAGTCTCATAATAATTATTGTTTCTTAAATGTAACATTTATTGGAAATAAATTGCAGAATCTTTTTTTTTCCTTTGAGGTGCTTAATATTCATGTCATGACCCTCAGAGAAAGCTTTTTAATGTCTCAGAAAAAATGAAGCCATGAACTCTTTAAAACTGGTGAAAATAGAGAATACCATAGAAATCAGTTGGGTTTTTGTCACACATTTAGAACCATGATACTATCTATAACACCTCTTTGATCTCATATACAATTAAACACTCCTGCATTTCTTTCTTTCTTTGTTTTTCACTTATGTCTTTTGCCAGAAGAATAGTCTCTTTTTTGCCCGTTTTTCTTATCTGTATCTATGTTCTAATATTATTAGACAAGCAAATATTTGAACTGTTTTCCTTTCGTATTTTGGAGACTTTTTTCTTCAAGTTGTTAATCTCTTAATCTAAGGCAGTGGTTCTCAAATTTTAATGCGCTTGAGGATCACCAGAGGACTTGTTAAAATCCAACTTCCAGGGCCTCATTCTGATTCAGTAGGTGAGAAGTGGGCCCCAGGAATTTGTAACTTTTTAATAAATAAGTGAGATAATACTGACACGGAAAGTTTATTAATCACAATTTGAGAAATACTTGTCTAGGGTCTATTTTTGTACTTAGCAGCTAAATTGGTAACTATAATTTAAACAATTTGAATATTTCTTACTCATTCCTATAAAAGGGCTGATTCCATTTGGCAAAAAAAAGAAATAATTTTATATACTTTTTGGGGCTGTCAGTTTACCTTTTCTGACTCAAAAGTTGTTCAGTGTCTCATTCTCTAGGATATGAAGTGAGGGACTCGACAAAGCTATGTTGGAATTGGAACTGAACTGCCAGTGTTTCACGATAACCAGTAGTGATTTTTAACTGTTATTCTCAAGTTCCAAATTTCTGTCCATTTCAGTTTCAACATAGTGGTTAGGTATGTGCTGAGTTCTGGGCCAAGATATGGATCAGAGCCATAATTATCATAGATCCTGACATAGTAGAATCAGACATCTAGGTGTGCAGGTGTGAGGTATATGTGTGAGGGGTGATAACTGTTAAATCAAGTGAATTCAGCAGTTGGATATGAAGTTCCCTTCCCTAATTATGGCACAGGGAAATGGTTCTCATTTTCTTATCTCAAATAATAAAATGTAATATTTTATCCTAAGGATATTATTCATCAACTTCACAAAAGAATGAAACTTAATGTCTGAATAAGGAAAAATTTTAAAGATGAATTCATTATCATTTTAAGTTCAAACTGAAGGAATCTATTGACTAAAGCTACTAGTAAATCCCTTTTGCCTATAATATTTTAAATGTTTTTAACTGTGAAACAACATAAAACATTTACTTGAAAATTCCCTATGAATGTTATATAAACAGGATATTATCTACTCAATTCATTTTGAGCACTTATTCTGAACTCAGTATTGTAGGAGAACCAAAATGAACTAGTGATTCTTGCATAAGTAAAGATACAGATCAGTCATTGTATATGAAGTCCTTAATTATGATAATGTAATTATGTGCATGATGTTAATAAGCAATCACATTAAGATAATAAAAAGCCCACATGCCTTGATCAGTCAAACTGAAATGTCTGAATCATTCTTTTATTCATTGAAGTTATTATAGTATATCCTTTTATTTTAACTAGCCACAATTTACTAAGTAAAGTTTATATTCTGTGCTAATGTTATTGTAAGAGAATGGGGTGAAGATTGGAAAAGTAAACATTGTGTTTGTGTAGTAAATGTTTGAATTGATAAATGAATATTTTTGCTTTTCAGATAAAACTATGGTTTGACAAGGTTGGTCACCAATTAATAGTTACAATTTTGGGAGCAAAAGATCTCCCTTCCAGGGAAGATGGGAGGCCAAGGAATCCTTATGTTAAAATTTACTTTCTTCCAGACAGAAGGTAAGGATATAAAACAAAAATAAATGTTCTGGAAAATAAATGAGAAAATGTTAATAGCAGTGGGTATTTCAATTCTGTATCATTTATTGGTATCATACTAGTGAGATATGTGAAGTTTAACATAAACGTGATGTTCTTAGGAAACAAAATAGAGTAAATAAGATTTTTAAAAACTTACATGTTGTATATGTGATTTTGAATATTAATTTTAGGCATGTGTGTATTATTTCTTGTATATATTTTCATTATTCAAAATCATTAAAAATTATGCTTCCTAAAATCAAATTTTTAACACAAATTATAGAGTCAAAAAGCTAAAATACTAGAATTTTTAGTCAAAAATACTAGCTTTTTTAGTAAAAAAGCTAAAAATAGTACTAAAAAGTACTCATTTCTCTACAATTTCTACCTCCTCTTACCAAGATAGTATTTCTCTCTATTCTATAAATTTAACAAGTTGTTTTGTATAATCACCTTATGAGTTCATGTCCTTTGTAGGGACATGGATGAAATTGGAAATCATCATTCTCAGTAAACTATCGCAAGGACAAAAAACCAAACACCGCATGTTCTCACTCATAGATGGGAATTGAACAATGAGAACACATGGACACAGGAAGGGGAACATCACACTCTGAGGACTGTTGTGGGGTGGGGGGAGGGGGGAGGGATAGCATTAGGAGATATACCTAATGCTAAATGACGAGTTAATGGGTGCAGCACACCAGCATAGCACATGTATACATATGTAACTAACCTGCACATTGTGCACATGTACCCTAAAACTTAAAATATAATAATAATAATAATAAAAAAGAAAACTTACCACAAGTCCCAGAATCACCTTCTTCAAGCATTATTTGTTTTGTGTCTCTTCTAATCAATATAAATGGTATTGTTCTACCCTTATTTTTTTTTCTTTTTGTTCTACCCTGATTTGATTGGAGAGATATTTTATCCGAAAACAAATCTAATCACTCTGAATTTCAGGCATATAAAAAATAAAAGAGACTATTCAATAGGCATCATGAAAAAAGAAAGAAGGAATAATACCAGTTACCTTTCCCCAATTATCTGTCGGCATCCCTGCCTCCCACGGCAGAGTGCTCTCAAGATCTCGTTATTTTTTCTCAGGTTGAAAGTGGATAGGCACAGAAGTGATGTTAAATATGTTTATACGCTTTTGGAATCTCATTGATTTAGTTATTTAGTTCAAGTAGAAAGTCAAGGTTGAGTTGGGTACCAAAGTGTCACCTGAACAACAATCTCAGCAAAGAAAAGGACAAAAGAATAGACAATGAACAAAGGCTTTGCATTTTATTTGATACATATTTTGAAGTCAAAGCTGTATATCAGATTCTTCAGGATATATCAAGATGCCACAACATCAAAAGTTATTAGAAACTGTTTGCTATATAATTTTATCTTATAAAGTTTGATTAAGAAAGCTGTTTTTATCAATTTAGGTTGTCTTTTGGAGAGAGATACATGTGGAACTATAAGGGAAGAGGTCATCCATAATCATCTATGCTTTTGTGCACATTACTTAAGTTTCTACTTACTCAAAACTTTGAAGAGAAACATATTTTTAAGATGATTAAAGTCTTGCAAATTACTGAATTTCTTTCGTGACTATTTTTGCTTAGTTTTATTTTTATGTAACCCCTCTTCCTGGATTCTGACCAGATAGAGCTAAAATGGAAGCTCTTCTAGGCTGGGTGCAGTGGCTCATGCCTGTAATCACAGGATCACTTGGGGCGAGGAGTTCAAGACCAGCCTGAGCACCGTAATGTGACCCTATCTCTATGGTCGGGTGTGGTGGCTCATGCCTGTAATCCCAGCAATTTGGGAGGCCGAGGCGGGTGGATTACCTGAGGTCAGGAGTTTGAGACCAGTCTGGCCTACGTGGTGAAACACTGTCTCTACTAAAAATACAAAAAATTGGCCAGGCGCTGTGGCTCATGCCTGTAACCCCAGCACTTTGGGAGGCCGAGGTGGGCAGATCACGAGGTCAGGAGATCGAGACCATCCTGGCTAACAAGGTGAAACCCCATCTCTACTAAAAAATACAAAAAGTTAGCCAGGAGTGGTGGCAGGTGCTTATAGTCCCAGCTACTCGGGAGGCTGAGGCAGGAGAATTGCTTTAACCTGGGAGACAGAGGTTGCAGTGAGCCAAGATCGCAACACTGCACTCCAGCCTGGGCAACAGAGCAAGACTCTGTCACACACACACACACACACACAAAATTAGCCAGGTGTGGTGGCAGGTGCCTGTAATCCCAGCTACTCGGGAGGCTGAGAGAGGAGAATTGCTTTAACCTGCGAGGCAGAAGTTGCAGTGAGCTGAGATTGCATGCGGCATTGCACTGCAGCCTGACGACAGAGCAAGAATCCATCTCAAATAAAAAAAAAGAGTAAAAGATGAAAGCTCTTCTTAACCAGTCCTTTATATTCCGGATGTAGTATTTTTTATCTTTTGTCAACACCAAGGAATGTGAGAGGCATTTGAGTGTTTCCTTCTCAGGTTATTTCTTAGCTGAGTTCCTTGTTATTTATCAGGAATTTGAAGATTCTTTAGATAAATTTTATAGCTTACTTTATTGATTAGGTTGTATCGAGGTTTCATCTGTAATAGTGAAAAGAATTCTCTGCCTAACTCAGAAAGTTACATTATCATCTTAACAATTTTTTATTTGTGGTTGACACAAGTTGTTACACATTAATAAAGGATTGTTTGTGCTTTTGTTATGAATTATTAAATTTTTTGACAATTTTTCTGAAAGAAATACTTGAACAAGTAAACAGAAAACAAATGATGCCTTTTTATTGATGAGACTTTTTAGAGGGGCCAGGGAGACTACATAGAAGAAATCTAGTATAGAATTTCAGTTAAGCCATGTGAAAATTATTTTCTAGATAATGTACTGTGTACTCTAAAAAATAACTGGGCTTGTTTTATACTCTTTTTTTATATCTTGAAGTTAGTTACTAGTTCAAATATATTTCTTCTTCTAATTTTAAGTAAAAACATCAAGTGTTTGCATGCTGTTACTAAATTACATTTAATGGAAACCAAAGTCCTAGTAACATGAAAATAAATTTTTAGAAAAGGATTAGGTTGGATTTTATTTTTTTAAAAAAGTTAACTACCTTCTTAGCAGTTTGATGATTCATTAAAAGATTAATTATTTATTTTATTATAATTAGGCTTTCATTTTAAAATGATCTCTATAGCATGCTTATTGATCTTAGTGTTTAAATATTTTTAGCACCTTTTCAGTGTTTGACTTATGCAGTATGCTTTGATTCTAAAGGCTTTATTTATACTTCTAGAGAAAGTAAAACTCATTTTTTTTAACTTGCTGAAGATAACGTTATTTTTCATAGTTCTTTTTGTGAATTGGTGCTTGGGTACATACTAAATTGCCTTATTAAATTGTAATCATATATGTTAGGTTTATAAGAAACTTCAGAGATTGTCTATTCCTCTTCCTATCCAGTATAGAAATCCTGTCTAAAAATTTCATTCTTTATCTGAGAACTTTTTTCTGTCCTTACGAGGAAGTTCATGACTTCCTCTTCTTCTTCCTTTCAGATTTTGATATAAACCATTCTTTTTTTTTTTTTTTTTTGAGACAGAGTTTCGCTCTTTTTGCCCAGGCTGGGGTGCGATGGCACAATCTCGGCTCACTGCAACCTCCGCCTCCTGGGTTCAAGCAATTCTCCTGCCTCAGCCTCCCTAGTATCTGGGATTACAGGTGCCTGCCACCGTTCCTGACTAATTTTTTGTATTTTTGGTAGAGACGGGGTTTCACCATGTTGGCCAGGATGATCTCGAGCTCTTGACCTCGTGATCCACCTGCCTCGGCCTCCGAAAGTGCTGGGATTATAGGTGTGAGCCACCACCCCCAGCCAGATAAACCATTCTTGAATTAGATAGCAAGGCTCCAGTTAAATACTTTCATCCTGGCCTTCGTGGAAGGAACTTTATCTTTTGACAGGGTCTCAGAATTCATTCTTCATCAATGAAATATGAGTAGATGTTAAATAAATATTTGTTAAAGCTATAAACGAAGGGAGGGAGAGAAAAATCATACATCACAGTCCTTGTTTCAGATTAAGTTATTCCCATACACATTATCACTTCTTTCCATGTATAGAGGTAAAATCTCCTACATGGATTTGCATTGTCATTTTTCTGCCAATGCCTTCATGGTTAATAAAGCTACATTGCATGTTATCTTTTCCATGTGTATTAGCAAAATTCATTATTAATTAGTGTATTTAAAGTCATCTTTCTGCCACATTATATTGTGTGCTCTGGAAACATATATCTTCATCATTCAAGTAAAATCTATATTATACTTAAAATTCCAATGAGAAGAAGTTGCATTACTTCCCAATTTCAGAGACAGTTCTACCCCTTCTTTGTTCTCTCTCCTCCCAGTTTCCCAAAACTCTTGGAACTGTGTTGTGCTAAGATAATTTGTAGCAGTTGATACTGTTCTAATTGGAGCTTGTCTGTCATTTTAAATAGTTCTCTTAGGTAGCTTAAATTGTATTTCCTAGAAAATAGTATTCCTATCCAGCCAGTGATCCTGTCTAATAAGCAAGAGTAATGATCTCCAAATAGGTTGGATGTACCCTAGGTGATGTATAGGATAATCCTTTCATGGTCAGGAAGAAATATCTGAATGTTTAAAAATTTTTATTTTATTATTTTTGATTTCTGTTTTAGTATATTTCCCAATATGGACAATATATTAGTATAACAGTATGGTAACACATGTACAGAGATATACAATGAAAAAGAACATGAAAACCTCTGAGCTGGCAATCCCATTTATTGGGATGGTTATCTTGCATTTTCAACCCACACTGTGGTGACTAGCTCACATAGAAATAAATTTACAGTGTTTTAAAATACCAGATACATGTCAAATAAATATGAATTTCTTATATTTAAAAAAGTATCTTTATAAAAAATAAATTATCATTGGTCATTAGCTAGGACTTTATAGATAAGAAGTTGTGAATATCACAATGTACTCATCTTTTTGTAACATGACTTCTGTAGTTTAAGTGAATAGTATATGTAATGTTACTGGTTAATTATCATTTAGAAGATTTTCAATAGGGTGATATGTTAAAAAAGTATGGAGTTAAGATTCTCAAGTCTGATTTTATTTAGATTTTGAGAAATATTAAGTTTTCAATAATATGTCATGGAAAAAATTTAACATTTATTGAAACATTGCTATGATTGTCATACCTATAAAGTGTGATATAGTATACACCTTATAATTTTCATAATAATTTTAAAAGTTGTACCATTTGCAATGTATGATAATTTTATGGTAAAACTTCACCTGACTTGTCTCCTGAGAAATTTTAAATTAAAAAATTTTAGGACAAAACTTATAGTTCTATGTAAGTTCATAATTCATTGTTTTTTTCCATAGTGATAAAAACAAGAGAAGAACTAAAACAGTAAAGAAAACATTGGAACCCAAATGGAACCAAACATTCATTTATTCGCCAGTCCACCGAAGAGAATTTCGGGAACGAATGCTAGAGATTACCCTTTGGGATCAAGCTCGTGTTCGAGAGGAAGAAAGTGAATTCTTAGGCGAGGTATCTGGAGTTGTTTTAAAGTTTATGCTATTCATGTTATCCTGAATACTTTTATTTATATAACTGTCAGTGTAATTTCATTTGTAGAATAGGCCGGGCATCGTGGCTCATGCCTGTAATCTCAGCACTTTGGGAGGCCGAGTCGGGCAGATCACGAGGTCAGGAGATCGAGACCATCCTGGCTAACATGGTGAAACCCTGTCTCTACTACAAATACAAAAAAAAATTAGCCAGGCATGGTGGAGGGCGCCTGTAGTCCCAGCTACTCGGGAGGCTGAGGCAGGAGAATGGCGTGAGCCCGGGAGGTGGAGGTTGCAGTGAGCCGAGATCACACCACTGCACTCCAGCCTGGGTGACAGAGCAAGACTCTGTCTCAAAAAATAAATAAATAAATAAAAATAAATAAATAAATAAAAAATAGATGTAGAATATCTGCAAAGGTAGGCACAATTTCTTTAATGGAATGTATTTCAGCTGCTGCTTTAGGACAAAACTTGATACTATAGAAAACAATTGTTCTACATATTCTGACAGTTTTTAAATGTCAGTTCTTATTTTAGAACTCTCAGTGTTGAATGATAAAAGGTTTATATTTCACAAATGTATTGCTTTGTTTTATAGTAATATGTATATATCTTGGTAGTTTACTGAACAGACTGTACCACTAATAAGTAGTTAAACCATTTATTTATGAATTATTTTCAAGCCCTACAATGTAACAGACACTGTGCTATAGACTGAGCCTTCAAAGGTAAATAAGGAGTCTTACTTACTTCAAGGAATTTACAATTCATTGGTGATACAGACACATGAATAGCAATTAGAATATAACATGCCAATTGATATGAAGAGGAAAATGCAATAGGAATACGTAATTGCTGTGCAGAGGAGGGCAGGTGGTCAAAGGAAGCCTTCACAAAGAGAAATTTAGCAAATTCAAGGGGAGTGAAATTCCTGCAGAGGAAATAAGAAGACATCAGTGTGAGGAGATCTTGGTCAATTGCATTGAAATTGGAAGAGAATATGGTAAGAAATGAGGTTTGAGGCTTAAACTGAGACCAGGGCATGTCCCTTAATATATAAACAAATTTGGATTTATCTGGTCGATAATAGGAACCAATGACCAATAACCAATTCTCTCTTTCCCATCTCTATGGAGTCTCGCTTTGTCACAGTGGCACAGTCATAGCTCACTGCTGCCTCAAGCTCTTGGGCTCAAGTAATTCTTCTGCCTCAGCTTCCCAAGTAGCTGGGACTACAGGCACCCACTGCCATGCCCAGCTAATTTTGTTTTTTTTGTAGGGATGAGGTCTCATCATCTTGCCCAGTCTCATATTTTCATTAAAAAGAAAATGGTTTGATTTTACTTGAGAAAAGTATTTCCAGCTGTAATGTGGAGAATGATTGAAGAGGGGCAAGATGGGAAGCAATTATCCAGCTATTAGCATGCTGAGTTACTCACTTTCAGCCTTTTTCAGTGTGGTTGGTATATTAATTCATTTTCACGCTGCTGATAAAGACATACCCGAGACTGGGAAGAAAAAGGGATTTAATGTATTTACAGTTCACATGGCAGAAGGCAAGGAGGAGCAAGTCACATCTTACATGGATGGTGGCAGGCAAAGAGAGAGAGAGATTGTGCAGGGGAACTCCTCTTTATAAAACCGTCAGATCTCGTGAGATTTATTCACTATGAGGAGAACAGCATGAGAAAGACCCACCCCCATAACTTGATTACCTCCCACTGGGTCCTTCCCATGACACATGGGAATTGTGGAAGTTACAATTCAAGAGGAGATTTGGGTGGGGACACAGCCAAACCATATCATTCCATTCTGTCCCCTCCCAAATCTCATGTCGTCACATTTCAAAACCAATCATGCTTTCCCAATAGTCTCCAAAGTCTTAACTCAGAATTAACTCAAAAGTCCAGAGTCCAAAGTCCAAAGTCTCATCTGAGACAAGGTAAGTCCTTTCTGCCTATGAGACTGTATAATCAAAAGCAAGTTAGTTACTTCCTAGATACAATGGGGATTCAGGCATTGGGTAAATACAGCCATTCCAAATAGGAGAAATTGCCCAAAACAAAGCCCCATGCAAGTCTGAAATCCAGTGAAGCTGTCAACTCTTAAAGCTCTAAAATAATCTCCTTTGACTTCATGTTTCACGTCCAGGTCACGCTGATGCAAGAGGTGGGTTCCCATGGTCTTGGGCAGCTCCGCCCCTGTGGCTTTGCAGGGTATAACCCCCCTCATGGCTGCTTTCATGGGCTGGCGTTGAGTGTCTGTGGGTTTTCCAGGTGCACAGTGCAAGCTGTAGATGGATCTACCATTCTGGGGTCTGGAGGTTGGTGGCCATCTTCTCACAGCTCCACTAGGTGGTGCCCCAGTAGGGACTCTGTATTGGGACTCTGACCCCACATTTCCCTTTTGCACTGCCCTAGAGAGGTTTTCCATGAGAGCCCCGCCCCTGCAACAAACTTTTACCTGGACATCCAGGCATTTCCATACATCCTCTGAAATCTAGGCAGAGGTTCCCAAATCCCAATTCTTGACTTCTGTGCACCTGCAGGCTCAACACCATGTGGAAGCTGCCAAGGTTTGGGCTTGCACCCTCTGAAGCCACAGCCCAAGCTGTAGCTTGGCTCCTTTTTGTCACAGCTGGAGCAGCTGGGATGCACAACACCAAGTCCCTATACTTGGTGTCACAGCAGAGGGACCCTGGGCCCAGCCCACAAAATCATTTCTTCCTCCTAGGCCTCCAGGCCTATGATGGGAGGGGCTGCCGTGAAGACCTCTGACATGTCCTGGAAACATTTTCTCCATTGCAGATAGGCGATTAACATTTGGCCCCTCATTACTTATGCAAATTTCTGCAGCTGGCTTGAATTTGCATAAATTCAAGAAAATGGGATTTTCTTTTCTATCGCATAGTCAGGATACAAGTTTTCCAAACTTTTATGCTCTGCTTCCCTTATAAAACTAAATGCCTTTAACAGAACCCAAGTCACATCTTGAATGCTTTGCTGCTTCAACATTTGTTCCACCAGATAGCCTAAATCATCTCCCTCAAGTTCAAAATTCCACAAATCTCTAGGGCAGGTGTAAAGTGCCACCAGTCTCTTTGCTAAAACATAACAAGGATCACCTTTGCTGCAGTTCCCAAAAAATTCCTCCTTTCCATATGAGAATACCTCAGCCTGGACTTTGTTGTCCATATAGCTATCAGCATTTTGGGCAAAGTCATTCAACAAGTCTCTAGGAAGTTCCAAACTTTCCTACATTTTCCTGTCTTCTTCTGAGCCCTCCAAACTGTTCCAACCCCTGCCCAATACCCAGTTCCAAAGCACTTCCACATTTTCAGGTATTTTTTTTTAGCAGTGTCTCACTGTACTGGTACCAATTTATTGTATTAGTTCATTTTCATGCTGCTGATAAAGACATTCTCGAGACTGGGAATTAAAAGAGTTTTAATGGACTTACAGTTCCACATGACTGGGGAGGCCTCACAATCGTGGTGGAAGGCAAGGAGGAGCAAGTCATGTCTTACATGGATGGCAGCAGGCAAAGAGAGAGAGAATTTGTGCAGAACTCCTCTTTATAAAACAATCAGCTCTTGTGAGATTTATTCATTATGACGAGAGCAGCACGAGAAAGACCCACCTCCATTATTCAACTACCTCCCACTGGGTCTCTCCCATAACACAAGGGTATTGTGGGAGTTACAATTCAAGATGAGATTTGGGTGGGAACACAACCAAACTATATCAGCTTTTTTTTTTTCTGAGTAAATTAAATGGTAATCTCATGGGAAAAACAACAATCTATAGAAATATCAAAGTGAATGTTGTCAGCTAAGGAACCAAAGAGTGGTAAAACTAAAAACTCTTCTGTATTTCCAGCACCTTGGGAGGCCGAGGGGGGCAGATCACCTGAGGTCTGGAGTTCCAGACCAGCCTGACCAGTGTGGCAAAACCCCGTCTCTACTGAAAATACAAAAATTAGCTGGGCACAGTGGTGGGCTCCTGTAATTCCAACTACTTGTGAGTCTGAGGCAAGAGAATCACTTGAGCCCGGGAGGCAGAGCTTGCAGTGAGCCAAGATCGTGCCACTGCACTCCAGCCTGGGCAACAGAGTGAGACTCCATCTCAAAAAAAAAAAAAAAAAAAAGCTACAATCTCTTGTGTGACCTTTGTGAGGAAGGGTCACACAATTGTTAGGAGCAGAGATTCTAGAGCTAGCTGCCTGGGTTTATATTCCTGGCACTACCACTTCTTAGCCTTGTGTCTTTGAACAAGTTATTTAACCCATCTGTGCTTCAGTTTCTTCTTCAGCCAAGTAGGAATAATACTAGTATGCAACTCAGGGTTAATATGAGAATTAAATAAGTGTGTTGTATTGTGTGTTTGTAATCCTTTGGAACACACTACCTATAATTTTGAAAATGACTAGGGAAAATTTAGGAAGAGTGAAATAACTCCAGGCATGGTGGCTCACACTTGTAATATCAATCCTTTGGGAAGCGGAGACAGGGGGATAGCTTGAGACCAGGAGTCCAAGACCAGCCTGGGTAACATAGCAAGAACCTCATGTCTAAAAAGAAATAAAAAAAGAAATTAGCCAGGCATGGTGGTGCATACAGTAGTCCCAGCTACTCAGGAGGCTGAGGTGGGAGAATTGCTTTACCCCAGGAGTTTGAGGCTGCAGTTAGCTATGATTGCACCCCTGCACTCCAGCCTGGGTGACATAGCAAGACCCTGTCTCAAAAACAAAAAATAAAGAATGAAATATTAACTTGGCTGTATTGCTTCTTTACCTCCCTTAGATAAATAGTAATTTATCTTTATGTGGCAGTTCTTATAAACACAAAGCACAAACACTGTCACTTGCACAACCTCCTAAAAAAATAGACATTCATTTCTACAGACTTATATTTTGGGTAAATTTTAAAAATATTCCTATTATAAAATTTATATTATAATATGGTTCATATTTAAAATTCATTCTTGTTTTTTTCTTTTCTTGTTTTAAATCTTTAGCAGGATGGTATGATAAATACAGAATTTTAAATAAGACAGGCTGATTCAGTTTACACCTCTTTCACTTACAAGCTGGTGTGACCTTAGACAAGTTCTTTTAACCTTTGTCAGCCTTGGTATTTTTGCTTATGAAAATTAAACAATAAGACGAAGCTAGTAATTTTTTAATAATTATGACAGATAATATTGCATGGTCCTTAATACACAGTAGGCACTTCAAATTTATTTTTCTCTTCCCATTTAAAAGTTCTTGTAAGAGTTAATTTTTTTTAACTTTTAAGTTCAGGGATACATGTGGAGGTTTGTTACATGGGTAAACATGTTTCATGGGGTTTGTTGTGCAGATTATTTCATTACCGAGGTATTAAGTCTAGTACCAATTAGTATTTTTCCTGATACTCTCCCTCCTCCTATCCTCTACCCTCCGATAGGCCCCAGTATGTGTTATTTGCCTCTGTGGGTCCATGTGTTCTCATCATTTAGCTCCCACTTAAAAGTGAGAATGCATGGTATTTGGTTTTCTGTTCATGCATTAGTTTGCTAAGGATGATGGCCTCCAGCTCCATCCATGTCCCTGCAAAGAACATGATCTTGTTCTTTTTTATGGCTGCTTAGTATTCCATGGTGTATATGTACCATATTTTTTTTATCCAGTCATCACTGATGGACATTTAGGTTGACTCTAAATAAAAATGCTTTTTACATTCTAAAATGATATACAAATATTAGTTATTATTACAGTCATTTAAAATGAAAAGTGTTATGTTTGTAATGGCAAATTTGATAGACTCTAGTAGTGGGTAGTCAAGGGTTGACAAAATAAATGTCTTAGATATTTAAAACTATTAAATCACTAAGAAGTTATAAAAGTTTATTTTTTGTCAAGAACATATTGACAATTTTGCAACGTCTAAATGACCTTGTTTTTCATGTAATAGCATTACTATTATAATTATTACTACAAAAGTTATAGGACCATTTAACGTAATTTCTTTATTATTGGTATATTATAACCGTCCTTTGTCTCTTGGGTTTGTAGATTTTAATTGAATTAGAAACAGCATTATTAGATGATGAGCCACATTGGTACAAACTTCAGACACATGATGTCTCTTCATTGCCACTTCCCCACCCTTCTCCATATATGCCACGAAGACAGCTCCATGGAGAGAGCCCAACACGGAGGTTGCAAAGTAAGTTTTACTAAAATTCTTTCATATTTTTATTGTATTTTCCTAATCTTGAGTAATATATATGATACAGAACTTGAAGATATCTTTGTGAATATTAATAGTCATTTGTTAGTGTTTCCATAGCTATCATTGAAGCTTTTGAATTGTTTGAAACACTAAAATAAGGTTGTACCCATAGCATTCACCTGTCACAATGTTGAAGTGGTTTATATTTGTATTTTGGATGATATGACACCAAATAAGCACATTTACATTTAAATCTTAGTGCTTAGAATCATAAATATAGGAATAAGATGGCTAATATGAGTTTAGCCACATAGTTGTATACACAAAATTATCATTTCCTCCTTTATTATTCTAGGTATTTTATGAATATGTAGTATACCAAGTATACTATAGTGGTTGAAACCATGAACTTTAATTTCAGACTACCCTGAGTTTAAATATTAATTCTTACACTTTAGAACTGTATGTCTTATGGCAGATCCTCTCTCTATGCCTCGCTTTCTTTGTTTATAAAAGGGAAATAGTAATACCTGCATTACAGGGTAGTTATAAGAATTAATTAGTCTCAATAATATAAACTGATGTTATTATTACTATTGTTATTATCATCAACCTGCACATTTTGCCCTGGATTTTACAGTCTGAAATATGAAATAGAATTACATCATGGCATAGATGCTTAAAATAAACTCAGAAATGTTTTCCAGATTGAATAATGACATTTTAGGCTTTTCGCCCCTAAAACTCAGGTCATTATTTTTCTAATGAATCTACTATTGGAGACTGAGGTGTATGCATACTGTTTTGCATAGTATTCATGGGGTAGTTATATCTTTATGGAGACAGCATGCTCCAGTTTTAGCAACATTTTGTCAAGTGCTGCAGGACTGATTGACATTAACCAAATTTTAGAAGTATAAATTTATAAACACAAATGCCATGTCATTTATTAATCATGGGAAGTATAGCTGGCAACTTAACAAATGAGTATTGTCTATATGGATCACACCCTTCTGCTGAATAGAATAATACATTATATATGTTAGAAGGCTGCTTGATTGGTAGAGAATTAGAGGTAAGGATTGATCTTATGGGATACTTAGTAGTCATAGGAAAGCCTAGAGAATTATTTTCATTCCTTTTTAAAATAACCTCTCTAATTACTGGAATTTTATTTCCACTTAATACAGTCTTGTACCTTTGGATGGTATTAATTGAACACTAATTCTACAGCGTCAATGTCTTTCAGCCTCCCCACATAGTAAATACTCATCCACTTCTATTTTCAAATGCCATTACGACATCCTTTGTTGTAATAATCACGTTACAATGAATTGTATGTAAATTAATTTTATTCTTTGTGACCATTGTATCTATTCAGTACTTTCTCTCTGAATTACAGTGTAGGATGGCAGGTTACCACATGATGATTACTACTCTATGTACCAACCTAATATATTTTATGTACTAATTCTTAAAGTTTATAGGCTGCTAACGCTTGCCAGCATCTTCTTTTCATTCGGGATTGGCCTTCAGTTTTTATTGCAATAGGTAATAGATTGAGGACTCTCAATACCTGAAACGCTTAAATCTACCAACATTTTTCATTTTTTTCCCCACACTACTTAGGGATAGTGGATATGAGAAACAATGAGATTAGAGTACTGGTTAGCTGTATGTGTCATGGATTTTCATGCAATTATTATAATTTATCTTGTAGCTTTTAATATTTTCACATCCCCATATGATCTTTCAGGTACTTAGTAATAGTACTAAACTTACCCATGGGTAATATAATGGCTGCATGTAGTACCATGTCAGTCTTGTCGCTATTAACTAACCTCTAATAAATAATTTATTAATGATATGTAAGCCTGAAGATAAGTAAAAACATGTACATACACATAAAAGAAAGAAACAAAAACTAGGAAATAACATTTGTGAATAGATAGAAAGCTAAAAACAACATTACCTTTGGCTAATTAGGCTAATAGGATATATTAGTCATAATGGAAGGTAAGTCAGAATATGAATAAATAAATCTACTAATATGTTATAAACTCCTTTGATGACAAGAACCTCCTTAAGGGTTTTTGTTAATCCAGTGGATAAATATTGCATTTAATTTTAAGTATATGTATCATATTTCAAAGATCATGATCATATTTGATAGAACATACAGATGAACAGTTATCATTAAAAGTGTGTAATTCCCCTTTGGGGAATTACATTGAAATACAATGAACAACTCTATGCCAAAAAGTTAAACAACATTACAGAAACTGATCCATAAAAAGCTAAAAATCTGAATAAACCTGTAATAAGTAAAGAAGTTGAATTAATGAATTGATAATGAAAAAATCTTCCCACAAAGAAAAGCCTAGGCTTCACTCTTGAATTCTTTTAAACCTAAGAAAAGAAACACTAATGTTTCTCAAATTCCTTGATAAGAAGGAGAAAGGGAATACCCACCAATTCATTCTATAAGGCCAGTGTTTTCCTCATGCCAAAGTCAGACAAACACATTAAAAGAAAAGAAAACTACAGACCAATATTCCTCATGAACATACACACAGACATCTTCAACAATTAATAAATTGAATCCAACAGTATATACAAAAGATTATACACCACAACCAAAGGGATTTATCCTAGTAATGTAGAGTTGATTTGTTATCCAAAAGTCAATTAATATAGTTCAACATATTAACAGAAAAAAAGAACAAAAACCACATGAATATATGAAAATATGAAGATAAAGCTTTGGCAGAATTCAATGCTCATTCACAATTAAAAAAGAAAAAAAGTGTATGGGCATAGAAGAGAACACAGTAGGCCTAGAAGAGAACCCTCCACAAAGTAGGCATAGAAGAGAACTTTCTGATGAAGACCACCTATGAACACCCTTTAGATAACAAACCATATTTCATGGTAATAAATGCTTTCCCTCTAATATTGATAACTAGGAAATGATGTCTCTTCTTATCACTTCTATTCAGCAGTGCACTGGAGATTGTAGTTAGGACAGTCAGGAAAGAAAAATACATAAAAGGCATTCAGAATGGTGAGGGAGAAGAGAGAGAAACTGCCTTTATTCACAGATGACATGATTCTATATGTAGAAGATTCTAAAGAACCCACACAAAAACTACTAGAACTAATAAACAAGGACAACAAGGTCCCGAGATACATGAACAATATACAAGAATCTATCCATTAACATTTTAATACTGAAATTAAGAAAACATTTTTGACCAGGTGCAGTGGCTCATGCCTGTAATCCCAGCACTTTGGGAGGCTGAGGCAGGCAGATCACTTGAAGTCAGGATTTTGAGACCAGCCTGGCCAACATGGTGAAACCCCATCTCTACTAACAGTAGAAAAATTAGCCAGGCGTGGTGGCAGGCGCCTGTAATCACAGCTACTCAGGAAGCTGAGGCAGGATAATTGCTTGAACTTGGGAGGCAGAGGTTGCAGTGAGCCAAAATCATGCCACTGCACTCCAGCCTGGGTAAGAGAGCGAGACTCCATCTCAAAACAAACAAATGAAAAACAAAAACAAAACAACAACAAAAAAAACGAATGAATTAAATTTTACAAAAGAAGTTCAAACTTGTACAATAAAAAATCACAAAACATTGTTCAGAGAAATGAAAAAGAGTTATAAATAAATGGAGATGTATTCCACATGCATGAATTGGAACACCCAGTATTATTAAGATGGTAGCTCTTCCCCCAGTTAGTCTACAGATTAAACCCAATTCCTATCAAAATCTAAGCAGGATATTTTGCTGAAATTAATAAGCAGATTCTAGCCCTTATATGAGAAAGTATAAGATCCAGAGCAGCCAAAACAAATCTGGAAGATGTATATTTCCTCATTTCCATACTTATTGTACAGCTACAGTAATTGCAATGGTGTAATACTGGCATAATGATAGACCTATAGATAAATTGAACCTAATTTAGAATTAAAAATTATATTCACGGTCAGTTGATTCTTAACAAAGGATCCAAAGCAAATCAATAGGGGGAAATAGTTTTTTGTTGTTGTTGTTATCTTTTTACTAATAATGCTGTAACAATTTAATATCCACATACAAAATAGTTAATTTAGACCTGACCTCACACTATACACAAAAATTAACTTAAAATGGATAATAGATCCAGCTGTAAGAATTAAGACTATAAAAGTCTTCAAAGAAAACATAGGAGAAAAATCTTCATTCCTTTGGGTTAGGCAGAGTTTTCCCCAAAACAACACCAAAAGCTTGATCAATAAAAAATAATACATTGGACTGCATCAAAATTTAAAATATTTGCTTTTCAAGACATCATTAAGAAGATTTTTTTTAAGCCTCAGGCTGGGAGAAAATACAGTCATGTGGCAGCTAATGACCAGGTTACTTTCTGAGAAATGTACCATTAAACATTGTCATCATTGTATGAACATCATAGAGTGCACTTACACAAGCCTAGGTGGTGTAGCCTACTATACACCTCAGCAATGTGGTATAGTCTGTTGCTTGTAGGCTACAAACCTGTACAAGCATGTTACTATGCTGAATACTATAAGCAATTGTAACGCAATGATAAGTATTTGTTTATCTAAACATATGTAAATATAGAAAAGGTACAAAAGATTATAAAAGGTATATAAAATAAAAGGTATATAAAATAAAAGGTATATAAAATATAAGATTATAAAAGGTAGAAAAGAAAAGGTATAAAAGATTAAAAAATGATATATGTGAATAGGGTACTTATCATGAGTGGAGCTTGCAGGACTGGAAGTTGTTCAGGGTGAGTCAGTGAGCAACTTGGTAAGTGAATGCAAAGGCCTAGGACATTACTGTATACTACAGTAGACTTTATAAACATCGAACACTTAGGCTACACTTTATTTATTAAAAAAAAGTAATTATACTGTGACATTGTGATGGCTATGACATCAATAGGGAATTTTTCAGCTCCATCATAATTGTATGGGACCGTTATCTTATATACAGTTAGTTGTTTACTGAAACATCATTATGCAGCACATAATGTTTATTTGTGAGTCATATATTTGACAGAGGACTTGCATCCATGATATGTAAGGACCCCTTAAAATGCAATAATAGTAAGAAGATAATAGTGCTGTCAAAAAGTGGGCAAATACTTGATAGTTATTTGAAAGAATAAAATATATGGATCACAAATAAGGCCATGAAAAGATGCCCAACATCGTTAGTTATTAGTGAAATGCAAGTTATGCCACAATTACATTACTTAACACCCACTAGAATGAATGTAATAAAAAAGAAAGATGATAACAAATTTTTGCAGGAATGTGGAGAAATTGGAACCCTCATCCATTTGCTGATGTAAATGTGAAATGGTGCAGCCACTTTGGAAAACAGTTTGGTCTTTTGTTAAAAAGTTAAAAATAAATTTACCATATGACCACTAATTCACCATCAAGAGAAATGAAAGTGAATGTTCACTGAAAGAGTTGTACATGAATGTTCACAGCAGCATTATTCACAATGATTAAAAGGTAGAAATAGTCCAAATATTCATCAACTGGTGAATGGATAATAAAATGTGGTATATCCACACAATTGATTACTATATATAACAAGAAAGAAGATATGGCTACATATTACAATATAGTCAAACCTCAAAAATATTATGCTAAATGCTGAATGAAAGATGATACATGCAAAAGGCCATGTGTTCTATGATTATACTTATATAACATGTATAGAAGTGACAAATCTATTGAGACAGATTAAGTTAGCAGTTGGCTGGAAGTAGCAATAGACACTGACTGAAAATGGGTGTGAACAATCTTTTGGGGGTGAAGGAGATATTCTAACGTTAGATTGTAGTGATGTATACATAAATTTTAGAATTTACTGAAAATTTCTGAACTGTATACTTAAAACAAATATTTATGTTATATAAATTATGCCTCAATTTTAGTCAAAGCCAGGCATGATGGCTCACACCTGTAATCTCAGCCTCTTTGGGAGGCTGAGGTGGGAGAATTGATTGAGCCCGAGAGTTCGAGACCAACCTGGACAACATAATGAGACCCCATTTTTACAAAAAAAAAAAAAATTAGCCAGGTTCAGTGGCATGCACCTGCAGTTCCAGCTACTTGAGAGGATGAGGTGGTAAGATGGCTTGAGCCTGGGAGGTCGAGGCTGCAGTGAGCCATGATCACACCACTACACTCCAGCCTGGGCAACAGAGTGAGACTCTGTCAAAAAAAAAAAAAAAAAAAAAAAAAAAAAAAAGGAAAGGGAAAGGGAGAAGAGAAGAGAAAAGAAAATGCAGTAATAAAACTACAGAATAGATAGAATCTCAATTACAGTAAGAGATTCTAGTACTCCTCTGTCAATGTTTATAGAACAAATAGAAGGCCTAAAGGTTTTATCTGACATTTACAAAACATTCCACAAGTCAGAAAACACCTTCTCTCCAAGTTCATTGAGAGCATTCACTAAGGTAGACCTTAGTCCTGCCCAAACAAGTATCGATAAATTTAAAAGTACTCAAGTCAAAGTTTATTATCTGATCACGATAGAAATAAATTAGAAATCAATAACAGAAAATCTCTGGACAAGCTTGAAATATTTATAAATGAAATAACACTTCTAAATAGCCATGAATCAAAGGAGAAGTTAAACAGGAAATTAAAAATTATTTTGAACTGAATGAAATGAACACCTAACATATCGAAATTCATGGGATACAACTAAAGCAGAACAGTAGGGAAATGTATAGCATTAAAGACATATATTATTAATACCAAAAAAAATCTCAAATCAGTGACATGTTTTCACCTTAACAAACTTCAAAAAGAAGAGCAAAATAGACTCAAATTAAGTAGAAGAAAGGGAATAAAAGTCAAAATAGAAATAAGTGAAATAAAGACAGAAAGTCAATTGAGAAAGTAAATGGAACCAAAGGTTGGATCTATGAAAATATCAATATAATTGATAAGCCTTTAGGCAGAATGATCAGCAAAGAAAGAAGACAAATTATCAATATCTGGAAAAAGGTGATATCAGTACACATTCTACAAATATTAAAAAGACAGTAAGGGAAAATTGTGAACAACTTGATGCAAATACATTTGACAACCTAGATGAAATAGAAAATTTCCTTGAAAGACACAAACTTGAGTCTCTCCCAAGAAGAAAGAAATAACATGAGTAGCCCAATATCTATTTGAGAAATGGAATTTGTAGCTAAAAATTTTCCCTCAAAAAAAATTTCAGGCCCAGATGACTTTATCAATGAAGTCTGCCTAACATGTAAGGGTGATACAATACCAATTCTTTACAAACTCTTGCAGAATATTATAATGTTGGGAATACCATCCAGCTCATTTTATGAAACAAACATTACTCTAATAACAACAACTAACATATTAAAAGAAATCTTCAGACCAATAAACCTCATGAAAATTTTAGCAAATTTAGCATATTAAATTTAGAAATACTTTGCAAAATAACAATACAGAAAATTGAATCCACAATACATAAAAGGGATAATGTATCATGACCAAATATTTTTTATACCACGGATGCAATGTTTAACATTTGAAGAACAGAATGTCACTCACCATATTAAACTAAAAAAGAAAAAAATTATGTCATATTCTCAAGAGATCATCTCAAGAAAGAGCATTTGATAAAATCCAATGTTCATCCCTGTAAAAGACCCTAAGCAAAGTAGGATAGAAAGGAACTTCCTCAATCCAATAAAGAACATGTATCAAACCCTACAGCTAAATCATATTGGTAAAAGACTGCATTCTTTCCTCCCAAGGTCACAAATGAGAAAAAGATGTCTGCCCTCCCAGCTGTTATGGAAAGTTGTAATTGTGATTCTAGCTTGTATCATAAGGCAAGAAAAATCAAATGCATCTAGATTGAAAAAGAAGTAAAAGGGTGCTTATTTGCATACATGTTCATTCATATAGGAAGTCAGATGGGATCTATACAAAAACTATTATAAGAAGTGAATCTATCAAGGTTACTGGATATAAGATCAAGATACAATATCAATTATTTCTATGTACCAGCAATAAACAATTTAAAATTGAAAAGTACAGTGCCACATCAAAAAGTCAATTCACCACGGTCAAGTAGTCTTTATTCCTGGGATGCAAGATTGGTTCAACATGCACAAATCAATAAATGTGATTCATCACATAATCAAAACTAAATACAAAAATAACATAATCATTTCAATAGATGCAGAAGTGGCTTTCAGTAACATTCCACATTTCTTCACGTTTAAAACTCTCAATAAACTAGGCATTGAAGGAACATACTTCAAAATAATGAGAGCCACCTATGACAAACCCATAGCCAACTTCATAGTGAATGGGCAAAAGCTGGAAGCATTTCCCTTGAAAACTGGCACAATTGCTGGCAAGATGACCGAATAGGAACACCTCTGGTTTGCAGCTCCCAGTGAGATCGACGCAGAAGGCGGGTGATTTCTGCATTTCCAACTGAGGTACCCGGTTCATCTCATTGGGACTGCTTGGAAGTGGGTGCAGCCTAAGGTGGGCAAGCCAAAGCAGGGTGGGGCATTGCCTCACCCGGGAAGTGCAAGGGGTTGGAGGACTCCCTTTCCCAGCCAAGGGAACCCATTAGGGACTGCACCTTGGACTCTGGCCCAGATACTGCGCTTTTCCCATGGTCTTCACAACCCGCAGACTAGGAGATTCACTGCGGTGCCCATGCTACCAGGGCCCTGGGTTTCCAGCACAAAACTAGGTAGCCGTTTGGGCAGACACTGAGCTAGCCACAGGAGTTTTGTTTTTCACACCCCGGTGGCACCCAGAATGCCAGCAAGACAGAACCATTCACTCTCCTGGAAAGGAGGCTGAAGCCAGGAAGCCAAGTGGTCTGGCTTGGCGGGTCCCACCTCAATTGAGCCCAGCAAGCTAAGATACGCTGGCTTGAAATTCTTGCTGCTTGCACAGCAGTCTGAGCTCTACCTGGGACGTTTGAGCTTGGTGTGGGGAGTTGCATCCACCATTGCTGAGGCTTGAGTAGGCGGTTTCGCCCTCACAGTGTAAACAAAGCGGCCAGGAAGTTTGAACTGGGTGGAGCCCACCACAGCTCAGCAAGGCCACTGTGGCCAGACTGCCTCTGCAGATTCCCTCCTCCCTGGGAAGGGCATCTCTGAAAAAAAGGCAGCAGCCCCAGTCAGGGACTTACGGATAAAACCTTCACCTCCCTGGGACAGAGCACCTGTGGGAAGGAGGGGTTGGGGGCGCAGCTTCAGCAGACTTAAATGTCCCTGCCTGGCAGCTCCACTCTGAAGAGAGCAGCAGATCTCCCAGCACAGTGTTTGAGCTCTGATGAGGGACAGACTGCCTCCTCAAGTGGGTCCCTGACCCACGTGTATCCTGACTAGGAGACACCTCCCAGTAGGAGCCGACAGACACCTCATGCAGCAGAACTCTGGCTGGCATCTGGTGGGTGCCCTTCTGGGACAAAGCTTCCAGAGGAAGGAACAGGCAGCAATCTTCGCTGGTCTGCAGCCTCTGCTGGTGACACCCAGGCAAACAGGGTATGGAGCGGACCTCCAGCAAACTCCAGCAGACCTGCAGCAGAGGAGCCTGACTGTTGGAAGGAAACCAACAAACAGAAAGGAATAGTATTAACATCAACAAAAAGGACATTCACTCAGAGACCCCATCTGAAGGTCACTGACTTCAAAGACCAAAGGTAGATAAATCCATGAAGATGGGGAGAAACCAGTGCAAAAACGCTGAAAATTCCAAAAACCAGAACGCTTCTTCTCCTTCAAAGGATCACAGCTTCTCGCCAGCAAGGGAACTAAACTGGATAGAGAATGAGTTTGACGAATTGACAGAAGTCGACTTCAGAAAGTGGGTAATAACAAACTCCTCCAGGCTAAAGGAACATGTCTTCGCCCACTGCAAGGAAGCTAAGAACCTTGAAAAAAGGCTAGAAGAATTGCTAACTAGAACAACCAGTTTAGAGAAGAACATAAATGACCTGATGGAGCTGAAAAACACATCACGAGAATTTTGTGAAGCATACATGAGTATGATTAGCTGAATTGATCAAGTGGAAGAAAGGATATCAGAGATTGAAGATCAACTCAATGAAATAAAACAAGATTAGAGGAAAAAGAGTGAAAAATGAACAAAGCCTCCAAGAAGTATGGGACGATGTTAAAAGACCAAATCTATGTTTGATTGGTGTACCTGAAAGTGATGGGGAGAATAGAACCAAGTTGGAAAACACTCTTCAGGATATTATCCAGGAGAACTTCCCCAGCCTAGCAAGGCAGGCCAACATTCAAATTCAGGAAATACAAAGAACACCACAAAGATACTCCTTGAGAAGAGCAACCCCAAGACACATAATCGTCAGATTCACCAAGGTTGAAATGAAGGAAAAACTGTTAAGGGCAGCCAGAGAGAAAGGGCGCGTTACCCACAAAGGGAAGCCCATCAGATATCTCGGCAGAAACCCTACAAGCCAGAAGAGAGTGGGAGCCAATATTCAACATTCTTAAAGAAAAGATTTTTCAACCCAGATTTTCATATGCAGCCAAACTAAGCTTCATAAGTGAAGCAGAAATAAAATCCTTTGCAGACAAGGAAATTCTGAGAGATTTTGTCACCACCAGGCCTGTCCTACGAGAGCTCCTGAAGGAAGCACTAAACATGGAAAGGAACAACCAATACCAGCCACTGCAAAAACACACCAAATTGTAAAGACCATTGACATTATGAAGAAACTGCATAAACTTACGGGCAAGATAACCTACTAGGATCATAATGGCAGGATCAAATTCACACATAACAATATTAACCTTAAATGTAAAACGGGCTAAATGCCCCAATTAAAAGACACAGACTGGCAAATTGGATAAAGAGTCAAGACCCATCAGTGTGCTGTATTCAGGAGACCCATCTCATATGCAGACACACATATAGGCCCAAAATAAAGGGATGGAGGAAGATCTACCAAGCAGATGGAAAGCAAAAAAAATGCAGCAATTGCAATCCTAGTCTCTGATAAAACAGACTTGAAACCCACAAAGATCAAAAGAGACAAAGAAGGCCATTATATAATGGTAAAGGGATCAATGCAACAAGAAGAGCTAACTATTCTAAAAATATATGCATCCAATACCGGAGCACCCAGA
The DNA here is from genome assembly GCF_028885655.2 of Pongo abelii. Lineage (NCBI taxonomy): Eukaryota > Metazoa > Chordata > Mammalia > Primates > Hominidae > Pongo > Pongo abelii. The sequence goes on from NC_071992.2 coordinate 119,950,216, forward strand.
TTCATAAAGCAAGTTCTTAGAGACCTACAAAGAGACTTATACTCCCACACAATAATAATGAGAGACTTTAACACCCCACTGTCAACATTAGACAGATCAACGAGACAGAAAATTAACAAGGATATTCAGGACTTGAACCCAGCTCTGACCAAGCGGCCTAATAGACATCTACAGAACTCTCCACCCCACATCAACAGAATATACATTCTTCTCAGCACCACATCACGCTTATTCTAAAATTGACCACCTAATTGGAAGTAAAACACTCCTCAGCAAATGCAAGAGAATGGAAATCACGACAAACAGTCTCTCAGACCACAGTGCAATCAAATTAGAACTCAGGATTAAGAAACTCACTCAAAACCACACAACTACATGGAAACTGAAAAACCTGCTCCTGAATAACTACTGGGTAAATAACGAAATGAAGGCAGAAATAAAGATGTTCTTTGAAACCAATGAGAACAAAGACACAACATACCAGAATTTCTGAGACACATTTAAAGCAGTGTGTAGAGGGAAATTTATAGCACTAAATGCCCACAAGAGAAAGCAGGACAGATCTAAAATTGACACCCTAGCATCACAATTAAAAGAACTAGAGAAGCAAGAGCAAACAAATCCAAAAGCTAGCAGAAGACAAGAAATAACTGAGATCAGAGCAGAACTGAAGGAGACAGAGACACGAAAAAACATTCAAAAAAATCAACAAATCCAGGAGCTGGTTTTTTGAAAAGACAAACAAAATAGACCACTAGCCAGACAAATAAAGAAGAAAATAGAGAAGAATCAAATAGATGCAGTAAAAAATGATAAAGGGGATATCACCACCGATCCCACAGAAATACAAAGTACCATCAGAGAATATTATAAACCCCTCAACGCAAACAAACTAGAAAATCTAGAAGAAATGGATAAATTCCTGGGCACATACACCCTCCCAAGGCTAACCTAGGAAGAAGTCAAATCCCTGAATAGACCAATAACAAGTCCTGAAATTGAGGCAGCAATTAATAGCCTACCAATCAAAAAAAGTCCAGGACCAAATGGATTCACAGCCAAATTCTACCAGAGGTACAAAGAAGAGCTGGTACCATTCCTTCTGAAACTACCCCAAATAAGAGAAAAAGAGGGAATCCTCCTTAACTCATTTTATGGGGCCAGCATCATCCTGATAATAAAACCTGGCAGAGACACAACAAAAAAAGACAATTTCAGGCCAATATCCCTGATGAACATCAATGCGAAAATCCTCAGTAAAATACTGACAAACTGAATCCAGCAGCACATCAAGAAGGTTATCCACCACAATCAAGTTGGATTCATCCCTGGGATTCAAGGCTGGTTCAACATACACATATCAATAAACATAATCCATCACATAAACAGAACCAATGATAAAAACCACATGATTATCTCAATAGATGCAGAAAAGGCCTTAAACAAAATTCAACACCCCCTCATGTTAAAAAGTCTCAATAAACTAGGCACTGATGGAACATATCTCAAAATAATACAAGCAATTTGTGACAAACCCACAGCCAATATCATACTGAATGGGCAAAAACTGGAAGCATTCCCTTTGAAAACTGGCACAAGACAAGGGTGCCCTCTCTCACCACTCCTATTCAACATAGTATTGGAAGTTCTGGCCAGGGCAATCAGGCAAGAGAAAGAAACAAAGGGTATTCAAGTAGGAAAAAGAGAAGTCAGATTGTCTCTGTTTGGAGATGACATGATTGTGTATTTAGAAAACCCCATTGTGTCAGCCCAAAATCTCCTTAAGCTAATAAGCAACTTCAGCAAAGTCTCAGGATACAAAATCAATGTGCAAAAATCACAAGCATTCCTATACAATAATAACAGACAAACATAAAGCCAAATGATGAGTGAAATCCCATTCACAATTGCTACAAAGAGAAAAAAGATACCTAGGAATCCAACTTACAAGGGATGTGAAGGACCTCTTCAAGGAGAACTACAAACCACTGCTCAAGGAAGTAAGAGAGGACACAAACAAATGGAAAAACATTCCATGCTCATGGATAGGAAGAATCAAAAGTCAAAATGGCCATACTGCCCAAAGTAATTTATACATTTAATGCTATCTCAATCAAGCTACCATTGACTTTCTTCACAGAATTGGAAAAAACTACTTTAAATTTCATATGGAACCAAAAAAGAGCCCACATAGCCAAGACAATCCTAAGCAGAAAGAACAAAGCTGGAGGCATCACACTACCTGACTTCAAACTATACTGCAGGGCTACAGTAACCAAAACAGCATGGCACTGGTACCAAAACAGAGATATAGACCAATGGAAGAGAACAGAGGCCTCAGAAATAATGCCACACATCTACAACCATCTGATCTTTGACAAACCTGACAAAAACAAGTAATGGGGAAAGGATTCCCTGTTTAATAAATAGTGTTGGGAAAAGTGGCTAGCCATATGCAGAAAGCTGAAACTGGATCCCTTCCTGACACCTTATACAAAAATTAACTCAAGATGGATTAAAGACTTAAACATAAGACCTAAAACCATAAAAACCCTAGAATAAAACCTAGGCAATACCATTCAGGACATTGGCATGGGCAAAGACTTCATGACTAAAACACCAAAAGCAATGGCAACAAAAGCCAAAATAGACAAATAGGATCTGATTAAACTAAAGAGCTTCTGCACAGCAAAAGAAGCTATCATCAGAGTGAACAGGCAACCTACAGAATGGGAGAAAACTTTTGCAATCTATCCATCTGACAAAGGGCTAATATCCAGAATCTACAAAGAACTTAAACAGATTTACAAGAAAAAAAACAAACAAATGCATCAAAAAGTGGAGCAAGGATATGAACAGACACTTATCAAAAGAAGACATTTATGCGGCCAACAAACATGAAAAAAACTCATTATCACTGGTCATTAGGGAAATGTAAATCAAAACCACAGTAAGGTACTATCTCACGCCAGTTAGAATGGCGATCATTAAAAAGTAAGGAAATAACAGATGCTGGAGAGGATGTTGAGAAATAGGAACGCTTTTACACTGTTGGTGGGAGTGTAAATTAGTTCAACCATTGTGGAAGACAGTGTGGCGATTCCTCAAGGATCTAGAACTAGAAATACCACTTGACCCAGCAATCCCATTACTGGTTATATACCCAAAGGATTATGAATCATTCTAATGTAAGGACACATGTACACATATGTTTATTGCAGCACTGTTCACAATAGCAAAGACTTGGAACCAACCCAAATGCTCATCAGTGATAGACTGGATAAAGCAAACGTGGCACATATACACCATGGAATACTATGCAGCCATAAAAAAGGATGAGTTCATGTCCTTTGCAGGGACATGGATGGCTTTGGAAACCATCATTCTCGGTGAACTAACACAAGAACAGAAAATGAAACACCGCATGTTCTCACTTATAACTGGGAGTTGAACATTGAGAACACATGGACACAGGGAGGGGAACCTCACACAGTGGGGCCTGTTGGGGAGTGAGGGGCTAGGGGAGGGATAGCATTAGGAGAAATACCTTATGTAGTTGATGGTTTGATGGATGCCTCAAACCACCATGGCATGTGTATACCTATGTAACAAACCTGCACGTTGTTCACATGTACCCCAGAACTTAAAGTGTAATAATAAAAAATGAAGACATGCATGCAGCCAACAAGCATATAAAATAAGCTCAATATCACTAATCATTAGGGCAATGCAAATCAAAACTACAATGAGATACCATCGCACACCAGACAAAATGGCTATCATTAAAAAGTCAAAGAATAACAGATGCTGGCAAGGTTGTGGAGAAAAGGGAACACTTACACATTGTTGGTGGGAGTGTAAATTAGTTCAACTGTTGTGGAAAGCAGTATGGTGATTCCTCATAGAGCTAAATGTAGAACTACCATTTAACCTGGCAATCCCAGTACTGGGTATATTCCCAGATGAATATAAATCATTCTACCATAATGACACATGCATGTGAATGTTCTTTGTAGCACTATTCACAATAGCAAAGACATGGAATTAACCTAGATGCCCATCGATGACAGATTGGATAAAGAAAATGTGGTACATATACACCATAGAATACTATGAAGCCATAAAAAAGAACAACACCGTGTCTTTAGCAGGAATATGGATGGAACTGTAAGGCCATTATACTTAGCAAACTAATGCAGGAACAGAAGACCAAATACCACATGTTCTCACTTGAAAGTGGGAGCTAAATAAAGATAACTCATGAACACAAGGAAGAGAACAACAGACCCTGGGGTCTACTTGAGGGTGGAGAGTGGGAGGATAGAAAGGAGCAGAAAAGATAACTGTTGGATACTGAGCTTAATACCTGGGTGATGAAATATTCTGTAAAACAAACTCTCAGGACACGAGTTCACCTATGTAACAAACTTTCACATTTACCTTCAAACCTAAAACAAAAGTTTAAAAAAGAATAAATGAGCTTGAAAAAATGCTATTCATAAAGAAAAGAAAATAGAAGAACGTGATCTTTTTCTTGCACCATGTACAAAAAAGTAAACTCTACATGGATTAATGACTGAAATATAATTTAAGCCTCAGGAAGACAAAGCATTTAGTGCTGAAGTACTACCAAATAAGATATTTATTTTAAAGATTAAACTTTACAAAGTGGTGGGAGAAACTGGGAATTGTTTTAGGAAGGTTGTAAGACAATGGTTGAGGATTCTGAGAAAAGTCACTTGCCAAAGACCACGAAGAGGATCTAGTGAAAAAGTCTGTGAAAGTCTGTTGCCTCTTCATATAGTAGTGATTCTGGAAGTCTCTGTGGGACAGAAGGATAGACTGGTTAGGAAAAACGCATCCAAAAAGGAAAATCAAAGAAAACTAGAACCCATGCAGACAAACTGTAACCTGTGTTTATCTCTCATGCCCTTGCACCCTGATTTTGTGGGCCATCTACAGAAGCAACTGCAACTGATGTCCTTGTCATGAATCTCCAGGTGTGCTTAGCTCAGGTCTGGGAGAAGATTCAAAAAGGATATTTATCAGGATCAGAGAAGCATCTAAAATCCTAGACTTTGGTTTTATCACACCTGTATTAAAAACCAGAAGGAACTCTCTGCTCCAGGGACCAGGGCTTCCTCTAGGCGTCTCTTCTTTATCCTGCACCCTCTTCCCACAGGGACTTTGCATATGCTATTCTTTCCATTTAACATTACCTTCCCTCTTCTCTTTATCTCATTTAAACCTACACATGATTCAAGATTTCAGAAAGTCTTAATTTAGGGGGGAGGAGCCAAGATGGCCGAATAGGAACAGCTCTGGTCTACAGCTCCCAGAGTGAGCGACGCAGAAGACGGGTGATTTCTGCATTTCCATCTGAGGTACCGTGTTCATCTCACTAGGGAGTGCCAGACAGTGGGCTCAGGTCAGTGGGTGAGCACACCGTGCGCCAGCCGAAGCAGGGGCGAGGCATTGCCTCACTCGGGAAGCGCAAGGGGTCAGGGAGTTCCCTTTCCAGGGGTGACAGACAGCACCTAGAAAATCGAGCCACTCCCACCTGAATACTGTGCTTTTCCAACGTGCTTAGGAAACGGTGTACCAGGAGATTATAGCCCGCACCTGGCTCAGAGGGTCCTACACCCATGGAGTCTTGCTGATTGCTAGCACAGCAGTCTGAGATCAAACAGCAAGGCCGCAGCCAGGCTGGGGGAGGGGCGCCTGCCATTGCCCAGACTCGCTTAGGTAAACAAAGCAGCCAGGAAGCTTGAACTGGGTGGAGCCCACCACAGCTCAAGGAGGCCTGCCTGCCTCTGTAGGCTCCACCTCTGGGAGCAGGGCACAGACAAACAAAAAGACAGCAGTAACCTCTGCAGACTTAAATGTCGCTGACAGCTTTGAGGAGAGCAGTGGTTCTCCCAGCACGCAGCTGGAGATCTGAGAACGGGCAGACTGCCTCCTCAAGTGGGTCCCTGACCCCTGACCCCCGAGCAGCCTAATCGGGAGGCACCCCCCAGCAGGGGCAGACTGACACCTCACACGGCCAGCCGGGTACTCCAACAGACCTGCAGCTGAGGGTCCTGTCTGTTAGAAGGAAAACTAACAGAAAGGACATCCACACCAAAAACTCATCTGTACATCACCATCATCAAAGACCAAAAGTAGATAAAACCACAAAGATGGGGAAAAAACAGAGCAGAAAAACTGGAAACTCTAAAAAGCAGAGTGCCTCTCCTCCTCCAAAGGAACGCAGTTCCTCACCAGCAACGGAACAAAGCTGGAGGGAGAATGACTTTGACGAGCTGAGAGAAGGCTTCAGACGATCAAATTACTCCGAGCTATGGGAGGATATTCAAACCAAAGGCAAAGAAGTTGAAAACTTTGAAAAAAATTTAGAAGAATGTATAACTGGAATAACCAATACAGAGAAGTGCTTAAAGGAGCTGATGGAGCTGAAAACCAAGGCTCAAGAACTACGTGAAGAATGCAAAAGCCTCAGGAGCCGATGCGATCAAATGGAAGAAAGGGTATCAGCCATGGAAGATGAAATGAATGAAATGAAGCGAGAAGGGAAGTTTAGAGAAAAAAGAATAAAAAGAAACGAGCAAAGCCTCCAAGAAATGTGGGACTATGTGAAAAGACCAAATCTACGTCTGATTGGTGTACCTGAAAGTGACGGGGAGAATGGAACCAAGTTGGAAAACACTCTGCAGGATATTATCCAGGAGAACTTCCCCAATCTAGCAAGGCAGGCCAACATTCAGATTCAGGAAATACAGAGAACGCCACAAAGATACTCCTCGAGAAGAGCAACTCCAAGACACATAATTATCAGATTCACCAAAGTTGAAATGAAGGAAAAAATGTTAAGGGCAGCCAGAGAGAAAGGTCGGGTTACCCTCAAAGGGAAGCCCATCAGACTAACAGCAGATCTCTCAGCAGAAACCCTACAAACCAGAAGACAGTGGGGGCCAATATTCAACATTCTTAAACAAAAGAATTTTCAAACCAGAATTTCATATCCAGCCAAACTAAGCTTCATAAGTGAAGGAGAAATAAAATACTTTACAGACAAGCAAATGCGGAGAGATTTTGTCACCACCAGGCCTGCCCTAAAAGAGCTCCTGAAGGAAGCGCTAAACCTGGAAAGGCACAACCGTTACCAGCCACTGCAAAATCATGCCAAAATGTAAAGACCATCGAGACTAGGAAGAGACTGCATCAACTAACGAGCAAAATAACCAGCTAACATCATAATGACAGGATCAAATTCACACATAACAATATTAACTTTAAATGTAAATGGACTAAATGCTCCAATTAAAAGACACAGACTGGCAAATTGGATAAAGACTCAAGACCCATCAGTGTGCTGTATTCAGGAAACCCATCTCACGTGCAGAGACACACATAGGCTCAAAATAAAAGGATGGAGGAAGATCTACCAAGCAAATGGAAAACAAAAAAAGGCAGGGGTTGCAATCCTAGTCTCTGATAAAACAGACTTTAAACCAACAAAGATCAAAAGAGACAAAGAAGGCCATTACATAATGGTAAAGGGATTAATTCAACAAGAAGAGCTAACTATCCTAAATATATATGCACCCAATACAGGAGCACCCAGATTCATAAAGCAAGTCCTGAGTGACCTACAAAGAGACTTAGACTCCCACACATTAATAATGGGAGACTTTAACACCCCACTGTCAACATTAGACAGATCAACGAGACAGAAACTGAACAAGGATACCCAGGAATTGAACTCAGCCCTGCACCAAGCGGACCTAATAGACATCTACAGAACTCTCCACCCCAAATCAACAGAATATACATTTTTTTCAGCACCACACCACACCTATTCCAAAATTGACCACATACTTGGAAGTAAAGCTCTCCTCAGTAAATGTAAAAGAACAGAAATTATAACAAACTATCTCTCAGATCACAGTGCAATCAAGCTAGAACTCAGGATTAAGAATCTCACTCAAAACCGCTCAACTACATGGAAACTGAACAACCTGCTCCTGAATGACTACTGGCTACATAATGAAATGAAGGCAGAAATAAAGATGTTCTTTGAAACCAACAAGAACCAAGACACAACATACCAGAATCTCTAGGATGCATTCAAAGCAGTGTGTAGAGGGAAATTTATAGCACTAAATGCCCATAAGAGAAAGCAGGAAAGATCCAAAATTGACACCCTAACATCACAATTAAAAGAACTAGAAAAGCAAGAGCAAACACATTCAAAAGCTAGCAGAAGGCAAGAAATAACTAAAATCAGAGCAGAACTGAAGGAAATAGAGACACAAAAACCCCTTCAAAAAATTAATGAATCCAGGAGCTGGTTTTTCGAAAGGATCAACAAAATTGATAGACCGCTAGCAAGATTAATAAAGAAAAAAGAGAGAAGAATCAAATAGATGCAATAAAAAATGATAAAGGGGATATCACCAGCGATCCCACAGAAATACAAACTACCATCAGAGAATACTACAAACACCTCTACGCAAATAAACTAGAAAATCTAAAAGAAATGGATAAATTCCTCAACACATACACCCTCCCAAGACTAAACCAGGAAGAAGTTGAATCTCTGAATAGACCAATAACAGGAGCTGAAATTGTGGCAATAATCAATAGCTTACCAACCAAAAAAAGTCCAGGACCAGACGGGTTCACAGCCGAATTCTACCAGAGGTACAAGGAGGAACTGGTACCATTCCTTCTGAAACTATTCCAATCAATAGAAAAAGAGGGAATCCTCCCTAACTCATTTTATGAGGCCAGCATCATCCTGATACCAAAGCTGGTCAGAGACACAACCAAAAAAGAGAATTTTAGACCAATATCCTTGATGAACATTGATGCAAAAATCCTCAATAAAATACTGGCAAACAGAATCCAGCAGCACATCAAAAAGGTTATCCACCATGATCAAGTGGGCTTCATCCCTGGGATGCAAGGCTGGTTCAATATACGCAAATCAATAAATGTAATCCAGCATATAAACAGAACCAAAGACAAAAACCACATTATCTCAATAGATGCAGAAAAGGCCTTTGACAAAATTCAACAACCCTTCATGCTAAAAACTCTCAATAAATTAGGTATTGATGGGACATATCTCAAAATAATAAGAGCTATCTATGACAAACCCACAGCCAATATCATACTGAATGGGCAAAAACTGGAAGCATTCCCTTTGAAAACTAGCACAAGACAGGGATGCCCTCTCTCACCACTTCTATTCAACATAGTGTTGGAAGTTCTGGCCAGGGCAATTAGGCAGGAGAAGGAAATAAAGGGTATTCAATTAGGAAAAGAGGAAGTCAAATTGTCCCTGTTTGCAGACGACATGACTATATATCTAGAAAACCCCATTGTCTCAGCCCAAAATCTCCTTAAGCTGATAAGCAACTTCAGCAAAGTCTCAGGATACAAAATCAATGTACAAAAATCACAAGCATTCTTATACACCAACAGCAGACAAACAAGAGAGCCAAATCATGAGTGAACTCCCATTCACAATTGCTTCAAAGAGAATAAATACCTAGGAATCCAACTTACAAGGGATGTGAAGGACCTCTTCCAGGAGAACTGCAAACCACGACTCAAGGAAATAAAAGAGGATACAAACAAATGGAAGAACATTCCATGCTCATGGGTAGGAAGAATCAATATCGTGAAAATGGCCATACTGCCCAAGGTAATTTACAGATTCAATGCTATCCCAATCAAGCTACCAATGACTTTCTTCACAGAATTGGAAAAAACTGCTTTAAAGTTCATATGGAACCAAAAAAGAGCCTGCATCACCAAGTCAGTCCTAAGCCAAAAGAAGAAAGTTGGAGGCATCACACTACCTGACTTCAAACTATACTACAAGGCTACAGTAACCAAAACAGCCTGGTACTGGTACCAAAACAGAGATATAGATCAATGGAACAGAACAGAGCCGTCAGAAATAACGCCACATATCTACAACTATCTGATCTTTGACAAACCTAAGAAAAACAAGCAATGGGGAAAGGATTCCCTATTTAATAAATGGTGCTGGGAAAACTGGCTAGCCATATGTAGAAAGCTGAAACTGGATCCCTTCCTTACACCTTATACAAAAATCAATTCAAGATGGATTAAAGACTTAAACGTTAGACCTAAAACCATAAAAACCCTAGAAGAAAACCTAGGCATTACCATTCAGGACATAGGCATGGGCAAGGACTTCATGTCTAAAACACCAAAAGCAATGGCAACAAAAGCCAAAATTGACAAATGGGATCTAATTAAACTAAAGAGCTTCTGCACAGCAAAAGAAACTACCATCAGAGTGAACAGGCACCCTACAAAATGGGAGAAAATTTTTGCAACCTACTCATCTGACAAAGGGCTAATATCCAGAATCTACAATGAACTCCAACAAATTTACAAGAAAAAAACAAACAACCCCATCAAAAAGTGGGCAAAGGACATGAACAGACACTTCTCAAAAGAAGACATTTATGCAGCCAAAAAACACATGAAAAAATGCTCACCATCACTGGCCATCAGAGAAATGCAAATCAAAACCACAATGAGATACCATCTCACACCAGTTAGAATGGCAATCATTAAAAAGTCAGGAAACAACAGGTGCCGGAGAGGATGTGGAGAAATAGGAACACTTTTACACTGTTGGTGGGACTGTAAACTAGTTCAACTCTTGTGGAAGTCAGTGTGGCGATTCCTCAGGGATCTAGAACTAGAAATTCCATTCGACCCAGCCATCCCATTACTGGGTATATACCCAAAGGACTATAAATTATGCTGCTATAAAGACACATGCACACGTATGTTTATTGCGGCATTATTCACAATAGCAAAGACTTGGAACCAACCCAAATGTCCAACGATGATAGAGTGGATTAAGAAAATGTGGCACATATGCACCATGGAATACTATGCAACCATAAAAAATGGTGAGTTCATGTCCTTTGTAGGGACATGGATGAAATTGGAAATCATCATTCTCAGTAAAGTATCGCAAGAACAAAAAACCAAACACTGCATATTCTCACTCATAGGTGGGAATTGAACAATGAGAACACATGGACACAGGAAGGGGAACATCACACATTGGGGACTGTTGTGGGGTAGGGGAAGGGGGGAGGGATAGCATTGGGAGATATACCTAAGGCTAGATGACGAGTTAGTTGTTGCAGCGCACCAGCATGGCACATGTATACATATGTAACTAACCTGCACATTGCGCACATGTACCATAAAACCTAAAGTATAATAATAATGAAAAAAAAACCCAGAAGGAAGTAAAAGGAGAAATTGCAAAATTACAATTATGGTGACAATATCTCAAAAATGCACACACAGACAAATGTATATGGATTATTATTTTTCTTTTTATATCATAAATAGCGACATGTTATTACTATTTTGTATACTCTGCTTTCTGTCCGCTTTTAATCTCTATTGTTTTAGTGGTTACATTTGAAATATTAACATGCATACCTAAAAAAGTAATTTTTTTTTTTTGAGATGGAATCTCACTCTGTCACCCAGGCTGTAGTGCAGTGGCATGATCTTGGCTCACTGCAACCTCCGCCTCCTGCCTCAGCCTCCCTAGTAGCTAGGACTACAGGTGCACACCGCCATGCCTGGCTAATATTTTTTTTCTTTTTTTTTCGTATTTTACTAGAGATGGGGATTTACCGTGTTGCCCAGGCTGGTCTCAAATGCCTAAGCTCAGGCAGTCTGCCCGCCTCAGCTTCCCAAAGTGCTAGGATTACAGGCGTGTGCCACCGTGTGTCTCTGCCTTTTCTTCCAAACCATACACAATTTTGCAATTTGATAAGCACCCTATTCCCTATCATCTAACATATTATAGAATTGTACCTTTGGTGTCCTCACTGAGGCTTAAATTATATTTCAGTCTTTAAAGCAGTGTGTAGAGGGAAATTTATAGCACTAAATGCCCACAAGAGAAAGCAGGAAAGATCTAAAATTGACACCCTAACATCACAATTAAAAGAACTAGAGAAGCAAGAGCAAACACATTCAAAAGCTAGCAGAAGGCAAGAAATAGCTAAGATCAGAGCAGAACTGAAGGAGATAGAGACACAAAAAACCCTTCAAAAAATCAATGAATCCAGGAGCTGGTTTTTTAAAAAGATTGATCGACAAAATCAATAGACCGCTAGCAAGACTAATAAAGAATTCTGTTGTGTAGGGTGTGTCTGTTCCTTAAACACATGGAGGTGAAAACAAATTAAAAACAAATAACAACAGGTTTGTTTTTATATGCAATAATTTCATATTTAAGTGTGTAGTCACAATCTACTTTAGCCCTCAAGGCTCTGGTTGATTCAGTTTGATGCTATTTTTGCCACAGTAAGATTCACATTTAAAAATTTTGCTATAGATTTGTTATGTGAGGAAATACAGAAACATGCTGCTCTTGAATTGTGATGAGTGCCTTTCCTAGTCTATTTCTTAGAAAACATAACAAAACTCACAATTTTGATGTATTAGTATTGTGGATGACTTTTTTCTTATTGTCTTTTCAAAACAATAGAGAAATAGCTAAACTACATAGTTTTTTTAAAAAGGATATTTAAGATGTCTTAAGTGAGTTTGCTTTTCTGAATTATACTTTCTCTCCATGAGCATGAAAAATAAGGAATTGACTATATTCAATGTATTGGTGATGCATATTAGAAAAAGACACATTAATACACTTGAATATAACACATTGTGTTTTGAAATTTATCTGGTCTTAAGTGTCTTTGTCCATAAGCATCTAAAATTAACTTGACTTATCTATTTTCTAATAGATTTTATCAGTGTTGGATAACTTACACATATTATTTAGTATTTAATGTTATTTTAAGCTTTAAACCATTTAGGAACTTTATCTTATACATCTCCAGAATAATAATTGTATAAATTGTTAACTCCTCATCACCTATATCCTCACATCATGAAATGTATGTGAAAATAAATGACAAAAAGCTCATAATGACTTTTCTTCTGTACATATTTTTTGTTATTAACTGATTCACTCAGAATATTTTCATTTGTTTTTCAGGTGTTTGAGGAATTTTCTTCCTTAGATAATCAGAATTTTTAATTATTGCTGTTGTTTATAGGGTCAAAGAGAATAAGTGATAGTGAAGTCTCTGACTATGATTGTGATGATGGAATTGGTGTAGTATCAGGTAAGAATTTTAGAATTATTTTATAGTATTAAAAAGGGAGTGCAATTCATCATCATTTACCATAAAAGTAAATAAATAAAAGAGAAAGATATAACTCGCCTCCTCACCCTCCAAAACAGCCTATGGCAACCTATGACAATTTAAACCCCTGAGTAATCCCAATTGCTGGAACACCCGTACCAATTAGATTGAATAGTCTTGAAAGATGCCAGATAAATAGATGTCAATAAATTTTCTATTTTAAGACAATAATAAGGATTTTACAATAAATTGGAGGAGTTCTTGCATAATCAGACTTTTTTATACTGCACTAATATGGTCGAAAAAAGATGAAATCTTTTTTATGTAACCACCATATCTAAATATATCAAATGTTTAAATGGGAGTTTTTGAAACTTTAAAATTGTTTTTATATTAATATCATGTATAGCTACATTTTGAAATTATAGTATTGTAGTTTAAAATATTTGCCTCATTTTAAAGTTAGAAACTTATCCAATGGTTTAATATTTTAGGTAAGTATATATCTTTTCTGCAAGTTCTGATGACAATGTTTATATGTAATACCTTTAATATTGTAAAATAAAGTATTCTATTCGTTCTGAAGGTTAGATAACCTAATAGATTTCATAATTGTGACTAATTTTACTCTAAACAAAATGTATGCAAGGCATGCCACAGTTGCATTAGGGATTGATAACAACATTTTTTTGCCAATTTTTGTTAAGAGTCTGTTAGCATGCCTTTATCAGTGTACCACTTTTTAAAAACTCGGTGACTCTTTTTTCCCTTTGTTTGTACTAAGGGCGAACAATATAAGACAGCAAAAATACTTTTCATGTATTGTGGTTTAGAAGAGCTAAAACTCATAAAGTAGTTTTGAGAAATATTTCTCATGATCGCTTTCTTGGAGATCATTAAATTTTTTTCTATTTGTATTCTATTCCTTTGTTATTTGACTATTCCATTTCTTAGCTTTTGTAAATATCTAGTCCATTAGGTTTTCTTCTTCCAAATTCTTTCCATTCAGATCGTTCATCTTGATGCCATTTTGGGATGTTTCTATCCTTTCATTTTCTGTTTTCAAGATGACAGAAATATTTCTTTATTTAATATGATCATTTTAAGTTTTTCCCTCCTATAAAAGGAGTGGTGTCTTTTGAAAAAGTTGTATATTTTTCATTTATTTGGTTTAATAGTCTCTGGAATAATTTTCGGCACTACAGAATTGTGTTTAGAAACCCTACCCCACTCAAAGTGCTTACTGTGGATTCATTAAGTTTCTTCATATGAAAAACATTCTTTCCTATCCTGACATTATTGTTGTTATTATTTTGCCAGTCAGAAACTGGTGAATCGTTTAATAAGACACTGAAAAGACTGCCATGAAATATACTATATTTTGCTATTTTGAAATCCAATGTGATTTTGAGAAATAGATTTTTCGTAACATACTACACTTTATTTTTTATTGATTGATTGATTGATTGATTGGTTTTTGAGACAGGATCTCACTCTGTTGCCCAGGCTGGAGTGCAGTAGTGCAATCACAGCTCACTGCATCCTCAACTTCCCCAGGCTCATTTGACCCTCTCACCTCAGCTTCCCCAGTAGCTGGGACTACAGGTGCACACTACCTAGTGTGTGTACTAACTAGGGTTACTAACTAGGGCACGATACCTATTGAGTGTACTAACTAGGACTAACTAGTCCCTTATTTTTTCTAAACCCAGCTAAATTTTGTATATACTACACTTTAACAATACCTTTAGTACTCAAAAATTAGGATGATGATATTGTAGTTTCTGAAATTATGGTATATGTAGTTGTTTTTCATAACCCATCACTTTAGTAAATGCTGTAAGAATTACATTTACATAAGACTTATGATCACCAAGACTTAAATATATATTAGTTCTGTTAAATATTTTTCTTACATTTCTTCTTTATGGCCTTTTCATTTTACAGCTCCAATATTAAAACTAGTTTTAATAGAGAATAAATGCTTTAATCAATAGTTTAGCAAATAATGTAAGGACCACCAGATAAAATAAATAATATATTTTCTGGGTAAAGCAACTGAGATGTGAAATGCAATGTATACATATACAAAATGCACACCCCTACCTCTCTTAATAATATTTAAACACATAGTATGAGTCAACAAACCAGCAAAATCTATTGATCGTTTGTTGCTTATATGCAGAGATTTCTTTCCAATTGCACATTGAATAAAGTCAAATTCAGAGTATCAATTACAATCATTCATAATAAACCTGAGCTATCAAAACTGTTCTTAAGTAGGAACTGTTTCGACTAACTTATTCAGTTTTTCTAAGCTTGCAAGGCAGATGTCTTGAATATTAACTATGCCAGAAGTAATATTTTCTATGTGTTTTTTTAAATTTTAGGGCAGCTTTAGGTTTATAGCAAAATTGAGAGGAAGGTATACAGATTTCCCATATGTCTTCCTACCCCAACACATTCATAGCCTCTCCCATTATCAACCTCCTCCACCAAACTGGTATATTTGTTACAACTGATGAACCTACTTTGACACATCATAATTACCCATGGTCCATAGTTTACATTGGGGCTCACTCTTAGTGTCATTCATTGGGTTTGGACAAATTGATAATGACATGTATCCATCATTATATTATCATGCAGAATATTTCCACTACCTTAAAAATTCATCTTTCCCTTTCTCCTAACCCCTGACAATTATTGATCTTCTTACTGTCTCCATAGTTTTGCCTTTTCTAGAATGTCACATAGTTGGAATCATACAGTTTGTAGCCTTTTAGATAGGCATCTTTCACTTAGTAATATGCTTTGTCTTTTCATGGTTTGATAGCTCATTTATTTTTAGTGCTGAATAATATTCCATTGTCTGGATATACCACAGTTTGTTTATTGATTCATCTGCTGAAGGACATCTTGGTTGCTTCCGAGTTTTGGCAATTATAAATAAAGCTGCTATAAACATCTGTGTGCAGGTTTTTGTGTGGACATGTTTTCAACTCCTTTTCGCAAACGCCAGCCAGCACAATTGCTGGATCATATGGTAAGAGTATAGTTTTGTAAGAAAGTTCCAAAACGTCTGTACCATTTTGCATTCCCACCAGCAATGAATGAGAGTTCCTGTTGTTCCACATCTTGCCAGCATTTGGTGTTGTCAGTGTGCTGACCATTCCAGTAGGTGTATAATGGTATCTCGTTGTTTTTATTTGCATTTCCCTGATGACATATGAGGTTGAACATCTTTTCATATGCTTATTTGCCATCTGTTTAATTTCTTTGGTGAAGTGTCTGTTCAGGTCTTTGGCCCATTTTTTTTTTAATTGGGTTGTTTGTTTTCTTATTGTTGAGTTTTAAGAGTTCTCTGTATATTTTGGACAACAGTCCTTTATAAAATGTGTCTTTTACAAATATTTTCTCTCTTCTGTGGCTTCTTAAAGCAGAGATTCTCTTGACATTGTCTTTTGCAGAGCAGTTTTAATTTCAGTGAAATTTAGGTTATTAATCATTTCTTTCATCAATCATGCCTATGGTGTTATATCTAAAAATTTATTGCCATACCCAAGGTTATCTATGTTTTCTCCTATGTTACCTTCTAGGAGTTTTATTATTTTGCATTTTATATTTACATATATGATGCATTTTGAGTTAAATTTTTGAAGAGTGTAATGTCTGTGTCCAGGTTCCCTTTTTGGCATGTGGACATCCAATTGTTCCAGCACCATTTGTTGAAAAGACCATCATTGCTCCATTGTATTGCCTTTGCTTTTATGTTGCCAGAGATCAGTTCAATATATTTATATCAGTTTATTTCTAGGCTGTCTATATGTTCCATTGATTTATTTGTCTATTCGTTGACCAAAGAGTACCACAGTGTCTTGATTACTGTAGTTTCATAGTAAGTATTGAAAAGTCAGGGTCAATTCTCCAACTTTGTTCTTCTCCTTCAATACTGTGGTGAATCTTCTGTCTTTTACTTCTCCATATGAGCTCTGGAATCTGGTTATCAGACTCCACAAATTGATATGCTGAGAATTTGATTGAGATTGCTTTGAATCTGTAGGTCAAGTTGGGAAGATGGGACATCTTGACAATATTGAGTATTCCTTTATGTGGAATATCTATTTATTTAGTTCTTTTTTATTTCATTCATCAGAGTTTTGTTGTTTTTCTCATGTAGATCTCATATTTTGTTAGATTATACCTAAGTATTTCATTGTTGGGGATTGCTAATGTAAATGGTGTTGCATTTTTAATTTCGCTTGTTCATTGTTGATATATGGGAAAGTTATTGACTTTGGAATATTAACCTTATATCCTACAACATTTCTATAATCACTTATTAGTTCCTGGAGCTTTTTGTTTCTTTGTTTCAATTCTTTTGTGTTTTTACATAGAGAATCATGGCATCACAAAAAGAGTTTTATTTCTGTCTCCCTAATCTGTATGCATGTATTTTCTTTTCTTCCTTATTGAATTATCTAAGTACTTCCAGTACAGTGTTGAATACAAGTGGTGAGAGTGGACATCCTTACCTTGTTTCTGATCTCAGTGGGAAAGTTTTGAGCTTTTTTTAACTGGTAAATATGATGTTAGCTGTAGGCTTTTGGTAGATATTCTACATCAACTTGAGGAAGATCCCCCATATTCCTAGTGTACTGGTAGTTTTTAGTAAATTCAGGATGTTAGATTTTGTCAAACTGTCTTTTCTCCATCTATTGATTTAGTCATGTGATTTTTTTTATAGCCTGTTGATGTGGTGGATTACATTAATTGATTTTTGAATGTGGAAACAACTTTGTATATCCAAGATTAATCCTACTTATTGTGTATAATTCTTTTTATACATTGTTGGATTCAGTGTGCTAACATTACATTGATAATTTTTGCAGTAATGTTCGTGAGAGATGTATTCTTTTCTTTTAATGTCTTTGTCTGGTTTTGATATTGAGGTAATACTGGCCTTATAAAATGAGTTAGAGAGTAGTCTCTCTGATTCTGTTCTCTGAAAGAGATTGTAGAAAAATGGAATAATTTCTTTCTTAAATGTTTGGTAGAATTCGCCAGTGAATCCATCTGGACTTTGTTGCTTTCCATTTTAGAAGGATATTAATTATTGATTCAATTTATTTAATAGATGTAGCCCTGTTCAGGTTATCTATTTTTGCTTGAATTTGACATAACTGTGTCTTTCAAGGAATTAGTCCAGTTTCATCTACATTATCAAATTTGTGGGCATAGAGTTTTCATAATAGTCCTTTATTATCCTTTTAATGTCCATGGGATCTGTAGTGATGTCCTCTTTTTCATTTCTGATATTAGTAATTTTTATACCCTCTTTCTCTTAATTAGCCTGGCTAGAGGCTAATTTATTCTATTAATCTTTTTAAAGAACCAGATTTTGATTTCATTGATTTTCTCTATTGATTTTCTGTTTTCAGTTTTATTGACTCTAATTCTACTATTTATTTTGTAGCTGCTTACTTTGCATTTAATTTGCTCTTCTTTTTCTAGATTCCTGAGGTAGAAATTTAGATTACTGATTTTAGGTATTGCTCTTTTTCTAATATGCATATACATTCAGTACTATAAATTTTCTTATAAGTACTGCTTTCACTGCATCCCACAAATTTTGATAAGTTGTTTTCATTTTTATTTATTTAAAGATATTTTTAAATTTCTCTTGAGATATTTTTCTTGACCCATGTGTTATTTAGAAGTATATTATTTAATATGCACATACTTGGGGATTTTGCAGTTATCTTTCTGTTACTGCTTTCTAATTTATTTTTGTTGTAGACTCAGAGCAGCATTGTATGTTTTAAAAAATTTGCTAAGGTGTGTTTTATGGCCCAGAATATGCTCTATTTTAGTGAATGGTTCCAGGTGAACTTGAGAAGAATGTATATGCTGCTAATTTTTGATGATGAAGTAGTCCATAAATGTTGATTATATCCAGTTGATGGTGTTTTTGAGTTCACTTATCTTCTTACTGATTTTCTGCCTGCTTGATCTGTTCTTGTTGTTTTTTTGTTTTTTTGTGTGTTTTTTTAAGATAGAGTTTCACTCTTGTTGCCCAGTCTGGAGTGCAACAGTGCGATCTCAGCTCACTGCAACCTCCGCCTCCCAGGTTCAAGTGATTCTTCTTCCTCAGCCTCCCGAGTAGCTAGGATTACAGGCATGTGCCACCACGCCTGGCTAATTTTTTTGTATTTTTAGTAGAGACAGGATTTCTCCGTGTTGGTCAGGCTGGTCTCAAACTCCTGACCCCACGTAATCCACCAGCCTTGGCCTCCCACAGTGCTGGGATTACAGGCATGAGCCACCGTGCCCAGCCTGTTTGTTTTGTTTTTTGAGACAGGGTCTGGCTCTGTCACCCAGGCTGGAATGCAGTGGTGCAATCTTGGCTCACTGCAACCTCTGCATCTCAGGCTCAAGCAGATCTGTTCATTTCTGATAGAGTGGTATGGTAATCTCCAACTATAATGGTGGATTCATCTGTTTCTCTATGCACTTCTATTAGTTTTTGCCTGACATATTTTGATACTCTCTTGTTAGATGCATACACATTAAGAATTTTTATCTCTTCTTGAAGAATTGGCTCCTTTATCTTTATAGAATGTCCTTCTTTATCCCTGATAACTTTTTTTTGCTGTGGTGTCAGCTTTGTCTAAAATTAGTGTACCTACTCCTCCTTTTTTTTTTTTTTTTTTTTTGAGACAGAGTCTGGCTCTGTCACCTAGGCCCCAGGCTGGAATGCAGTGGCACAATCTCAGCTCACTGCAGACTCCACCTCCTGGGTTCAAGCAATTCTCTCACCTCAGCCTCCTGAGTAGCTGAGACTACAGGCACGTGCCACCACATCTGGCTAATTTTTGTATTTTTAGTAGAGACGAGGTTTCACCATGTTGGCCAGGCTGGTCTCAAACTCCTGACCTTAGGTGATCTGCCCGCCTTAGCCTCCCAAAGTGCTAGGATTACAGGCATGGTGAGCCATCATGCCCGGCCTACTCCTAACTTCTTTTGATTAGTGTTACCATAGTACATTTTTTTCCATCCATTTAATTTATATGATTGTTTCCATTTAAAGTGGGTTTCTTATACAGCTGAGCCTCATTTTTTTAATCGACTCTGACAGTCTCTTTTAGTTAGTGCGTTTAAATGAGTGACATTTAAAGTGATTATTGATATAGTGGGATTAATATCTACTGTTTTTGCTACCCTTATTCTTTATTTTTGTCTCCTATTCTTTTTCAGTGTTTTTTTTTTTAATTGAGCATTTCATATGATTCCTTCCTTCCTTCATTTCATATGTCTTTCCTTCCTTGGCATATCAGTTATGCTTCTTTTTCTTATCTTTTTTTTGGGTAGGTACTCTAGAGTTTGTAGTATACATTTACAATTAATGCAAGTCTGCTTTCAAGTAATACTTCATAGGTAATGTTATATCATATACTTAGAAAATCCCAATTTCTTCCTCCCACTTCTTGTGTCATTGCTGTCATTCATTTGACTTAAATTTAAGCATACATAATTGAATACATTGTTGCTATTATTACTTTGAATAAATTCTTATCTGTTAGATAAATTAAGAATAAGAAAAATAAGTTTTTTATTTTACCTTCATTTATTCATTCTTCAGTGCTGTTTCTTTCTATATGTAGTTTTGAAATTCTGACATATCTTTTTCATTCTTTCTAAAAAAAATTTACTTTAATATTTCTTGTAATATCGTTCTACTGGCAACAAAATCCAAATTTTTGTTTGTCTGTGAAAGTCTTTCTTTCCCTTTCACTTTTGAAGGATAATTTCACAGGTCATAGGATTCCAGGTTGGTGGTTTTTTTCTCCCAAGCCTTTAAATATTTCACTCCACTCTCTTCTTACTTGCATGGCTTCTCTAGAGAACTCATATGTAATTCTTATCTTTGTTCTATAGAGGAGGAGTGTTTTTTTCTTTTTCTCTGTCTTCTTTCAAGGGTTTTTCTTTTTTCTCTTTGTTGTTATTATTTTGCATTTGTCCTGCTTGGTATTCTCTGAGCTCCCTAGATCTGTGGTCTGTGGCTTGGTTCCTGACATTAATTTGGGGAAATTTTCAATCATTATTCTTTCAAATCTTTCTTCTGTTTCTTTCTCTCGTTCTTCTCTTTCTGGTATTCTCATTACAAATATGTTATACCTTGTGTAGTTGTCCCACAATTCTTGGATGTTCTTTTCTGTTATTTTTTCAGTCCTTGTTCTCTTTGCTTTTCAGTTTTTGAAGTTTTTATTGACATATCCTGAAGTTCAGAGAGTCTTTTCTCAACTGTGTTCAGTCTACTAATAAGCCCATCAAAGGCATTCTTCATTTCTATTACAGGTATTTCTTTTATCTCTGGCATTTCTTTTTAGCTCTTTCTTAGAATTTCTGTCTTTCTGCTTACATTGCTCATCTATTCCGGCAGGCTGTCCACTTTATTTATTAGAGCCCTTCGTATGTTAATCATAGTGGTTTTAAATTCTCAGTCTTACAAATCCAGCATTCCTGCTATATCTGATTCTGACATTTGCTCTTTTTATCCAAATTGTGTTTTTTGCCTTTTGGTATGTAATTTTTTTCTTTCTTTTTTTTTTGACAGGGACTCGCTCAATCACCCAGGATGGAGGGCAGTGGCATGATCCCAACTCACTGCAACCTCTGCCTCCTGGGCTCAAGTGAGTCCCCCAGCTTCAGCCTCCTTACTAGCTGGGACCATAGGTGTGCACCATCATGTCCAGTTAATTTTTGTATTTTTTAGTAGAGACAGGTTTTCTCCATGTTTCCCAGACAGGTCTTCAACTCCTGGCCTCAAGTAATCCACCTGCCTTGGCCTCCCAAAATGCTGAGATTACAGGTGTGAGCCACCATCCCCAGCCTGTAATTGTTTTTTCTTGATAATTTTTTTTATTGGTAGGCAGATATGATGTGCTGGTTAAAGGAAATTGCTGTTAATAGGCCTTTAGTAATGTGCTGGTAAGGTGGGGGAAGGGAAACATTCTATATTCCTATGATTCCTATATTCCTATGATTAGGTCTCAGTCTTAGTGAGCCTCTAGATTGTGAAAATTACAAGTGGTTCTCATTTTTTCCCTCCTCCCTTAGGTGGAACAAGATGGTTAGAGTGGGCTGGAATTGTTTCCTTTCTCCTGTGTGGAAAGCTAGAGTGGACTAGATTTGGGTATTTCCCTTCTCCCAGGTTGGTTAGGCTTTGGTTAATTAGTTTCCCCTGAGGGAAAGTCTTGTTAAGAAAAGTAGAGCATTCTGGAGTATTTCAAAATGGTTCCTGTTTCCCTCTCCCTCTTGGAAGCACAAGGAGATTTTTCTTCAATATTTACTGTGGAAACCTGGTGGAGCTCCTGGAGGTAAGTCTCACAATATTGTAAGAGACCTCAATGACTGAGTTCCTGTGGAGTTTATAACTCTCAGACTTGTTCTTAACTGATCCTCTAGCAATTGGTCATTTGAAGGTCAAGTTTTCCTACTCTGGCACTGGTTCCCACAATGCTTTCCCCTCATAAGTATCTTCTCCATAAGCTGTGACTCCCTGTTTTCGCCTGTCTCTTCAATCTTGGGGGTAGTTGTTTGCCCTATGTCATCCCTCTTTTACAGATCCAAGATAATTTGTTGCTTTTTCAGTCTGCTCAGCTTTTTATTTGTTGTTAGGACAGTGAAAACATTACAAGCTCCTTACAAACAGAAACAGAAACTAGAAGTTCCTCCATGTGCTCTTTATTTGGCTTATTCTGATACCAAGTCTTTAAGTCAGAGGTAACTTTGATATTTGCACTGTTAATGTTCTTTAAAGTAAGTTGAAACTTTGGTATGGAAATTTTTCTCAAGTAAGCAATTCTAGGCATGGAGTTTTCCCCCCCATAGTATACTGAGCAACAGGAATGGGAATGGCTATAAACCATTCCTTTTAACCTATTGATGCACTTCACAACTTGAATAAATAGACCATATACAGATAAAATATCAAACCTAGTCATGTACAATTTTAGAATTATTTTCTACTGTGACCTGAAACAATACACACAAATGTAAATAATTTATTTCCCATTGAAAATGTTGAGGATTTAATTATGTCTTAATTTTGGAGAGATGTTTGTTTATTTATTTTTAATCTCCATGTGACTGCTTCATTTGAGTTCTTGAATTAACTTCTCCTTTTCTCAGTAGTATCTCTTAAACTCAATAATCAGACTTCTTTTCTATCTATATATGTAATCTTTCCTTGGGTTACAATGATGATCTCTTTATAAATGACTTTCAAATGTTTAGCAACAGTCCTAACATCTTTCTCAAGATTCTTTTCCACATATTTAATATTTGACCTACGCAACTGAAACTACCCTCATTTCCCCTTCTCCAAACTAGTCAACCTTAATAAACTTTTCTTACTCTTATCTTAGTAGTATAGTTTTTTTTTTTCTTTTTGAGACAGAGTCTTGCTCTGTCGTCCAGGCTGGAGTGTAGTGGTGTGATCTCAGCTCACTGCAACCTCCACCTCCTGGGTTCAAGCAATGCGTCTGCCTCAGCCTCCTGAGTAGCTGACATTATAGGCACGTGCCACCATTCCCAGCTAATTTTTATATTTTTAGTAGAGATGGGGTTTCACCATTTGGCCAGTCTGGTCTTGAACTCCTGACCTCAAGTGATCTTCCCACCTTGGCCTCCCAAAGTGCTGGGATTACAGGCATGAGCCACCACAGCCGGCCAGTAGTATACTCTGACTTCCTAATAGGCTAACTTAAAAAGTTAAGGTGCATTAATTTTTGCTCTTTTTTTGCTTTTTCATCTAGTCACAAAATGTTACTGATTCATGTTGGCATGGCCTGAACTCTATTCTTGGATGTTTTCTCTATCTTACTCCTTCTCCTAGTGATCTCAAGTCTGTTTAAAGTCCCATGCCTTTAAATAGTTATCTATATGCTAAAACTCCCAAATGTATATCTCCAGTCAATTCTACTTATTTTTTCTTTAAATTCTTATAGTTTACTGCCCACCTGACATCTTCACTTGGAAGTGTAATAGGTATCTGCAGCTTAACATGTCCAAAACTAAAATTTTTATCTTTTCCACCAAACCATGTCATTTGATAACTTCATTATTTTACTTAAGTCAGAATTTTAGATTTGTTCTTGTCTCTTCTCTTTCTCTCATGTCCCTCAAATATTTCACAAAATTGTCTTTATTGCTATTCCTTCAAAATATATCCACTTCCATAATCTCTGTCATTATCCTAGTTCAAGCTGCTGTTATTGCCTATATGACTTACTACCTTGTCTAGCCTTAAGCAAAAGTTAAATCATGCACAATTTCTGCTTAAAACCCGCTAATGGGTTAAAATCACTCAGATTAAATGCCAAAATGTTTGCAATAATGTACAAGCCTCTACATAATCTTCCCCCTTCCCTCCAAATGTCTCCAATATCTGTTCTTCATCACTTGCTCCACTCCAAGCACCCTATCCTCCTTGCTGTTCTGTGAACATGTGAGACGCACTGCTACCTTGGGGCCTTTTCACTTGTCTTGGAACCTTCTCTCTGTGTTTATCAGCTTGGAAAAACATCTCATTCAATTCTTTCTGAAATGTCACCTTCTCAATTTGTGTTACCTAGTCTAACCACTCTATATAAAATTGCAAAATGCCCTCCTCTTCTGGCATTTTGGTTTTCCTTTTTCTTGTTCTATTTTACTAAATATATAGTATATATAGCCACTAGCTGTATGTGATTATTTAAATGAATTTAAAATAAACATGTTTAAAATTTAGATTCTCATTAATACCATCCAGATTTCAAATGCTCAATAGTCATGTGTGTCTAGTGGCTACCAAATTGGACAGCACTGATAGAAGAACATTCCATCATTTTAGAGTTCTATTGGACAATACTGTTCTAAGTTTTATAAGAGCAATTAATCTTCTTGCTGCAATCTCTCTAACCTTCTGTATGAATTGTACACTGCTATCAGCTTCATCTTCCTAAAGTATTACTTCCATCATCAGAGCAGAATGTACTATTGGGACACAGTGAGAGCACTGGAGTCAGAAATATCTTCTTTTAAGTCTCAACCCTGGTATTGACACTTAATTTAGATGTTTTTTACCTCTGTTTTCTCAAATGAAAATGGAGGTAATATCTTGGCAGAGTTGTTTTCTATTACATAATATATGTGTTCCTGAGAAAACCCTGTGCTGTGCATAATCGTGGACTAAAAACAGGAGGGCTTCTGGGAAAGAAAGGTTAGGAAAGACCATTCAAAACCCATGCAGCTTTGAAAACTGAAGAGTAAAAAATAAAATAACACAATTAAAAAGTCATGTTAAATTTTAAGCAATAAAAATATTTACTGTATAATAGGAGTCTAAAATAAAATGAAGGTATCTAGATGAAAGGAGTATATCTAGATGGAAAGAAGGATAAGTCTGCAAAGTTATGAACTCAAGGGGACTATCCACAAACATCAGTAAAGACCCACTAAGTACATATATCTAAGACAGAGTTTGTGACCAAAGAGCCAAGAGGAGGAACATGAGATTCTTGGGATGAATGAGCATTGTGTGCAGTTCTGTATTTCTCTGGTTTGCTGCATCCCACTGTGTTAGTGAACTTTACATTCAACTGCAATTATTTGGAAGTTGTAGTGGACACTGTGATGTTCCACCCATATCCCCTTTACCAGATGGTTTACTCATCCTCAGTTATGGGGAGTGTTGGTTGTTAACAACTCACAGCTGTCCCTCTCTCTCTGGAGAATTGCCTGGTCAAATGGAAACCACCTCATCCATGAGGTTAAACACCTTGCTGACTCTCCACTGGCAGTCTTTAGCCAGTGAATGGCTAACACAGGAGTACAAAAATCCAGGCCTCTTACCTCAAAGTCAGACCAACCCTGGGCAATTGTTCATGTTTCAGAGCATACATACAGTTGGCTCAGACTGAGAATACATCATTGCTTAGTTTCTTCCCTTTTTTCTTGCCCTATTCTGCTCTTCTCCTTTTTCCTGAGGACACTACTTCACTTATTCATGTGCAGGTAAATCCTTGTTTCTAGGGAATCTCATGTGAGATAATATTGTAAAATATTATCATGATAGGAAATATCACATATGAACAGTTATTTTTCTGAGTTATTTCTGAAACAAATGTTGTAATGGAACACTTTTTTAAAGTGCATAGCAGAGTTCCTAGCACATAGTAAAAGGTCAATTACTAATAGCCACAAAGAGTATGATGAAGATAATGGTGGTGGTGGTGATAATATTACTTCCTGCTCAGAAATTTTCAGGCTCTTTCCATTACCAACCTCATGATGTTTTAGATATCTACAACTTGAGTCAAACGTATTTTTCCTGCTCATTTCCCCACATTGAACTGTTGTTTTCCTACCAACTTAGAAGTCCTTCTACTTTCCTTCCATCTCTCCACATACCAGTTGCTTTCTGCTACTCTTTTAGATAGTATCTCTTCTAATATACTTTGTATAAATGTGTCAGATCATTGGGCTGTTACTCTCTTCTGATTTGTCATATTTTTATTCTCAGAATTCTACTGTATCTCAGCCCTGTCATATACTGTAAGAAAAATGGTAGCCAGGTGCAGTGGCACGGGCCTGTAGTCCCAGCTACTTGGGAGAATGAGGTGGAAGGGTCATTTGAGGCTAGTCTAAGCAACATAGTGAGACCCCCATCTCATTTAAAAAAAAAAGCAAAAGCCATTTACACATGTACTACAAATGGTATTCAGCATGTTTTCTAAAACTTTTTATCACTTAAAAAAATGATGTTAATGTTTAGGAGTTTTTTATGAGCTTAATAATTTTAAATAATAATTGTTAAGAATTATTTGAAGCTTTTCTAGGTCATTGAAGAGATGAAAATATTTTTAGAATAAATTTGAGTCTTCTATTGGAGATAATTAACTGTATGTAAAATTTTACTCTAAGTTTATATAAAAGCTTTACACAGCACAATGCCTTGGATATAGTAACTATCTAAATATTTGAATATCTCTCATTCCTTTTTAATTTATGTATTCATAAAATATTTTGTCTTAATATGGTTTATTCACTATACTTTATATTTAATACATTAGAAGTCTTTAAATTTCACCAACATTTTGTTTTTGAGTAAAGTACAAAAGACACAAAGGACTTAGTATATACATAACTATAATATTTATTAATTTTCTACCTTTAGATTATCGACATGATGGTCGAGATCTTCAAAGCTCAACATTATCAGTGCCAGAACAAGTAATGTCATCAAACCATTGTTCACCATCAGGGTCTCCTCATCGAGTAGATGTTATAGGAAGGACTAGATCATGGTCACCCAGTGTCCCTCCTCCACAAAGGTAAGATAGACTACTTATTTTATTTGTAAGGTGGCTGTATTAGTCAGTGTTCTCCAGAGGGACAAAACTAATAGGATATATGTATATACGAAAGGGAGTTTATTAGGGAGAATTGGCTCATGTGATTATAAGACAAAGTCCCACCATAGGACTTCTTCAAGCTGGGGAAGGGAGAAGCCAGTAGTGGCTTAGTCCGAGTGAGTCCATTTTGAAAGGCTTAAAACCAGGGAAGCTGACAGGACAGCCTTCAGTCTGTGGTCAAAGGCCTGAGAGCCACCAGCAAGCCACTGGTGCAAGTTCCAGAGTCCAAAGGCCAAATAACCTAGTGTTGGATGTCCAAGGGCAGGAAGAGTGAAAGGAATCATCCAGCACAGGAAAAAGAAAAGCCAGAAAACTTAGCAAGCAAGGTTATCCCACCTTCTTCACCTGCTTTGTTCTAGCTGCATTGGCAGCCGACTGGATGGTGGATTGGGTGAGTCTTCCTCTCCTAGTCCACATATTCAAATGTCAATCTCCTCTGGCAACACCTTACAGACACACCTAGAAACAATACTTTACCAGCCTAGGCATCCTTCATTCCATTCAAGTTGACACGTAATGTTAACCATCACAATGGCATTACAGACCTATTTATCACGTATTGTTAATAATCTCTAAAGATAAGAGATTCTTGTGGAAAAAGAATTTAAGGAAAAACAAGATGGTTTTGTTTATTTGAGGAAAAACAAAATGCTATTCAAGGAAAAACAAGATGCTATACAATAACCTATGTAACGAGAGTAAAATGAAACATGACTTATTTTGTAATTTTAGAAAACCTATATGTTATTTTATTGTAAGAGTTCAAAATAATTCAGAAGAACCAGTTTTCAATCACATATTGATATGAGTATATCTAGGTAGAAACAACTAATTATACTCATGAATGATATAGATAATTGGTAATTTAATATATAGGAAAAAATGGAAATCTGACTGATGTTTAAAATTAGTAACAAATATCAGAATAATAATTTTTTTCTTTTTCTTTTTTTTTTTTTTTTTTTGAGACAGAGTCCTACTCTGTCGCCAGGCTGGAGTGCAGTGGTGCGATCTCGGCTCACTGCAACCTCCGCCTCCTGGGTTCAAGTGATTCCCCTGCCTCAGCCTCCCGAGTAGCTGGGATTACAAGCGCACACCACCATGCCTGGCTAATTTTTTGTATTTCAGTAGAGACGGGGTTTCACCATGTTGGCCAGGATGGTCTTGATCTCCTGACCTGGTGATCCGCCCGCCTTGACCTCCCAAAGTGCTGGGATTACAGGCGAGAATAATAAGTGGGAAGAATGGCTCAGAAAATCTGCAGCTACAGGTCTTAAGCTTACTGGAAATCTCTGATCAACCTGGTTAAGTACAGACAAGCTTAATGGAATAAGAATCATGGAAATAATAGTTGAAGCTAACAAGAAATATGTGCATAATTCACATTGTACATACTTGGAATGTTTAAGAAATTTTGACCAGTTAGAATGACACACTTATACATCCTATTTTAAATAAATGATTGAGTATTTGACTTAGAATTTTAATTGAGTCTTAATTTTACACAGAATATTGGAATGTCTAAGACAGCTTTAGATTTATTATGTTTGAAGGATATAAGACACTAAAATAAGATTTATGTAATTTAGACAATTGCAGAAATTAAACAATATCTGACATATTAAGTTGACAAACATGGTTTAAAATGTTTGAAGATGTTGAATTAACAAAGTTTATAAATGGGACCAAAATTATTAAACATTTTTTAAAAGTACTTAAATGTGATACACTTATCAATAGAATAATGTGTAATCTGAAATTTAAAGTTTGAGAACTAGTTTTAAATTTGTAACTTTAATAAATTGAACCCTTCCCTCCTCTAGGAAAATAAAAGAATGCCTATGTAAGAGGAAAAACCAAAATGTTTTTGTTCTTTGTACACTCTACTCAACACAGAACACCTCTGTGAACAGATTTGTGGGGATTTTTTCTCACACCAAGTGACTTGCCAGCAGAAAGCACCTGAGTATCCTGTAATTCAGTTCAATTCTGACACTGTAATCTGGAAATTGTATCAGATTTCACATGTTAAAGGGTTGAAGGCTCAGTCCCACAAGGCTGTCCCCTACTTCAAATGCTAATTGCAAGTCCCAGATTGTGACCTATCCAGTCATAAATTGGAGTTTCCATAGCCCCTCTCCTTAGTTTGATAGTTTGCTTGGACAGCTCACAGAACTCAGTTAAACACTTTAATCATGTTTACCAGTTTATTATAAAAGATATTTTAAAAAATGCAGATGAGGAAATGCATAGGATGAGATTTGGGCAACCTGGAAGCTCATCAAATCTTGTTCAAAAGTTTCTGTAGAGTTTAATCTCCAGCCCTCAACCCTCTTTCTGTAAGTCAGTAGGTGGGGCTGAAAGTTCCAGCCCTGTAATCACTTGGTCCCTCTGTAGCTCTGTAGACTGGTCCTATCATGAGGATACCCAGGGGACCCACCCTTAATAATCATTAGCATAAACTCAGAAGTTATCAGAGGGGATCAGTAACAAAAGACACTCTATCACTTAAGAAATTCCAATGGTTTTAGGAACTCAAGACAAAGACCAAATGTATTTCATATTATACCACACTTTACTTTTATCAGGGAAAGAACATTTGAACAGTCCAATAGAAGATAGGAATACGTTTTAGATCAGATTCTGTTTCATATGATAGAAAGCCCATCATAACAGGAGCTCAAACATAAAATGTTTATTCCATGATGAAACAGAAGTGTGTAACTAGACAATCTAGGGCAAAAATGGTAGCTTAAAAAAGGCATCATTGATTATAGAGAGAAGTAACATTTTTAAAATACAAGTAACTTATCATTCCTAAAATAAGATCCACTAATATATCACTCATAAGCAATGTCCTTAAAAGAACACAGAGAACAACTAAAATGAAAATAAGATCCGCCAAGTTCAATCAGAAGAAAAAAAATGAATTCGTTGTCAAAAGTGTCATAAAGGACAAAGAAATATATGTTCTAGAAAAATTACTAAATTTAAAATATATAACCACTACTACCACTTTGAATTAGACAGTCTGTACTTTGCACAAAGACTGGACCAAGGGCCAAGAAAGGGTCAAACTGCAGCTAGAATTTTGCTCAATTGTATGCTCATAAGGCCATTTCTGTAAAGAAGCAGTACTTTTTCAAATTTGCCCTAAGGCATTATAAAAACTAATAAAAATACCTGGGTATAATGATCATGGACAAATTTGTTCCTTAACATATAAAGAGCTTCTAAAGATAGGAAGCAACAACTGACAGGGTTATAGAAAGAAAGAAATAAACAATTGTAGTTGGAGATTTTAACATATCCCTAACAGGAATCAACAATCAGACCCCCCCAAAAAAATTAGCAATGGCTTAGAAAATTTGAATAATGTCAAATTTATTGTGCAACTCAAATATGCTATATTTTGTATGTGTATCTTTTTGTGTATCTCAGTATAAAATTACATAACATTAAAGCAAAGAATACAAATTATTTTTAACAAAACATAACTTTACAAAAAATAACTGATAACAAAAACTTGTTAAAAAGTAAACCTCAATAAATCCCAGGTAAATCATTGTCTCTGAATATTATTCAATAAACTTATAAAGCAATTTTAAAAAGATAGTTTTTAAATTCCTGGAACTTATCTAAAATACTGTGAAATAACTTTCAGTTATAAGTGAAATAACTGAGATATTTGGAAATATTAGGATTGAATGACAATGAAAATGATGCAAGCATTTGGGGGACACAAGCAGTATTTAGGAAATTTTTACCTTAAAGGGTATTCATCAAAAAATAGGAATGCTTCAAAATGATGAAATAGGATATTACCTCACAACTGTTAGAATGGCTCTTATCAAAAGGCAAAAAATAATATGAGATGGCAAGGATGTGGAGAAAAGGGAACCCTGGTACACTATTGGTTGCAATGTAAACTAATACAGTCATTACTTAATGAAAACATTATGGAAGTACCTCCAAAAACTTAAAATGGAACTACCATATGATTCAGCAGTTCCACTACTGAGTATCAAAGGATATGAAATCAGTATGTCAAAAAGATACCTGTGAGGGGACAAAGCAAGATGGTGGAATACGTACACCATTCATATCTTCACTGGAATACCAAATTTTACCAGCTATTCTGCACACTGAAAAACACTATCACAAGACCCAAAAATCAGGTGAGCAAACACAGTACCTGGTTTTAACTTCATATGATTGGAAGTGACTTTGAGGAGAGTTGGAGAGACAGTCTTTAATCACCAATGCTATCCTTCTCCTAACCCCCAGCAACAGTTGTTCAACATGGAGAGTCTGTGCATTTGGGAGAGGAAGAGCGCAGTGACTGGGGAACTTTACATTGAACTCAGTGTTGCCCTGTCATGGCAGAGAGCAAAGCTTTGCTGGGCTCAGCCAGTGCCTGGATATGGAGGGAGCATTTGGACCAGATTTAGCCAGAGAGGAATCACCCATTCCATCAGTCAGAACTTAAGTTTTTTAGCAAGCTATGCCACAGTGGGACAAAGTGCTCTGGAGTCCTAGGTAAACTGGAAAGGACACAAGGACTACAACTCCTAGGCAACACCTAGTGCTGGGCTGGGCTCAGAGCCAGAGGACTAGGGTGGCACATGACCTAAGGAGATACCAACTGGCATGGCTAAAGGAGTGCTAGTACCACTCCTCCTCCAACCCCAGGCAGTGCAACTCACAGCAATTAAAGTGTCTCCTTCCTTCTGTTTAAGGGGAGGAGAGCAAAGAGTAAAGAGGGCTTTGTCTTGCATTTTGCATACCAGCTCAGCCACAGTAGGAGAGGGAACTAGGCAGAGTCGAGAAGCCCCCATTCTAGGCCCTAGCTCTGGCACATTTCTAGACAAACATGGGCTAAAAGGAACTTGTTGCCTTGAAGGGAAGGACCCAGTCCTGCAGGATTAATCACCTGCTGAATAAAGACCCCCTGGGCGCTGAATAACCAGCAGTGATACCCAGGAACTATGCTGTGGGCATTGGGCTCTGAGATGCGCAGGCTTCACGGGTGACTCAGCACATTCCCACCTGTGGTGGCTGTGATGAAAGACTGCTTCTGTTTGAGAAAAACAGAGAGAAAACTAAGGTGACTTTGTCTTGCACCTTAGATGTCAGCTCAGCCACAGTGGGTTAGAGCAAAAAGCAGGCTCATGGAGTCCCTGAGTACAAGCTTAGTACAAGCTTAGCATTTCCATACCTGCCCTGGGCCAGAGGGGAGCCTATTGCCCTGAAAGGTGAGTCACAGGCCTGGCAGCATTTACCACAAACTGACAGAAGAAACCTTGGGCTTTCAGTGAACATTGCAGTGGCCTGACAGAACCCGCTTGTGGACCAGTGGTGGTAGATCCCACAGGGAGAGGCTCTTCTGCCTGTGGAAAGGGGAGGGAAGAGCAGGAAGGACTTTATATTGTGGTTTGAGTGCCACTTTAGCCACAGTAGAATAGAACATCAGGCAAATTTCTAAGGTGTTTGACTCTAATCCCTAGCTCCCAAATAGCATCTGTGGATCTGATCAGGGCCTAGGGGAACTTACCACCCCGAAGAGAAGGACCCAAACCTGGCTGGCTTTGCCACCTGCTGATTGTAGAGTCCTAGGACCTTGAGTGAACATAAGTGATAGTAGCCAAGTAGTGGTTACAGTCGGCCTTGAGCAAGACCCAGTGCTGTTCTGGCTTCAGGTCTGACCCTGTGCAGAACCAGCGGTGGTAGCCACAGGGGTGCTTGCATCACCACAACCCCGGTTCCAGGCAGCTCAGCAGAGAGAGAGAAAGAGACTCCATTTGTCTGGGAGAAAGTAAGGGAAAAGAATAAGAGTCTCTGGTGATCCAGAGAATTATTCTGGATCTTATCAAAGACCACCAAGGCGGTACCTCTATGAGTCTGCAAAAAACACAGCATTGTTGGGCTTCGGGCCCAAGTCCCTTTGAATACCTGGAAAATGTTCCCAAGAAGGATGGGCACAACAAGCCAAGACTGCAAAAAATACCTAACTCTTCAATGCCAAGACACCAAAGACCATCTATAAGCATTAGGATCATCCAGGAAAACAAGACTTCACCAAATGAACTAAATAAGCCACCAGGGACCAATACTTGAGAAACAGATGTGACTTTTCAGATAGAAAATTCAAAATTGCTGTTTTGAGGAAACTCAATGAAATTCTATATAACACAGAGAAGGAATTCCAAATTTTTTGATAAATTTAACAACGGGATTGAAATAATTAAAAATAATCAAGTGGATATTCTAGTGTTGAAAAATGCAGTTGAAATACTAAAGAACGCATCAATGTCACTTAAGAGCAGAATAGTTCAAGCAGAAGAATTAGTGACCTTCAAGAGGCCGTTTGAAAATGCAAAGAGCAAACAAAAGAAAAACAAATAAAAAACAGTGAAGCACACCTACCAGATCTAAAAAATAGACTCAAAAGAGCAAATCTAAGAGTTATTGGCTTTAAGATAGATAGAAAACAATACAAACGATCAATGAAACAGGTTTGTTTTTTTAAAGATAAGCAAAGTTGACAAACCTTTAGCCAGACTAACAGAGGAAAAAAGAGAGAAGACCCAAATAAACAAAATCAGAGATGAATAAGGACACGTTACAATTGATACCACAGAAATTCAAAGGATAATTAGTGGCTGCTGTGAGCAACTATATGCCAATAAATTGGAAAATATAGAGGAAATGCATAAACTCCTAGACACTTACTAGATTGAGCCACGAAGAAACCCAATAGCTTAACAGATCAATAACAAATAACAAGATCAAAGCCATAATGAACAGTCTCCCAGTAAAGAAAAGCCTGAACCCAATGGCTTCAATGCTAAATTCTAACAAACATTTAAAGAAGAACCAATACCAACTCTACTCAAACTATTTCAAAAAATAAAGGAGAGAATACTTCCAAACTCATTCTACAAGGCCATTATTACTTTGATACCAAAAGCAGACAAAGACACATAAAAAAAAAAACTACAGACCAATATCTCTAATGAATATTGACACAGAAATCCTCAAAAAAAAAAAATACTAGCAAACCAAATTCAACAATACATTAAAAAGGTCATTCATCAAGACCAAGTAAAATTTATCCCTGGGATGCAAGGATGATTCAACATATACAAACCAATTAATGTGATATATCATCAGAATGAAGTACTAAAACCATATGATTATTTTAATTGTTTCTGAAAAAGCATTTGATAAAATTCAATATCCCTTCAAGATAAAAACCATCAAAAAACTGGGGATGCAAGGAACATACCTCAACATGATGAAAGCCATATACAACAGACTCACAGCTAGTATCATACTGAATGCAGGAAAACTGAAAGCCTTTCCTCTAAGATCTGGAACATGGCAAGGATGCCCAGTTTCACCAATCTTATTCAACATAGTACTGGAAGTCCTAGCTAGTGCAATCAGCCAAGAGAAATAAATAAAGGGCATCTAAATTGGAAAGTTAGAAGTCAAGTTATCCTTGCTTGCAGATGACATGATCTTGTATTTGGAAAAACCTAAAGACTCCACCAAAAACTATTAGAACTGATAAATTTAGTAAAGTTTCAGGGTACATGATCAACATAAAAAATCAGTAGCATTTCTATATGGCAACAGTGAATAATCTGAAAAAGAAATCAAGAAAGTAATTCCATTTATAACAATCACAAATAAAATTAAATACCTAGAAATTGACTTAACCAAAGAAATGAAAGGTCTCTACAATGAAACTATAAAACATTGGTGCAGGAAATTGAAGATGGCACACACAAAAATAGAAAGATATTCCATGTTCATGGATTGGTGTAATTAATGATGTTAAACTTTCTATAATACCCAAAGCAATCTACAGATTCAGCGCAATCCCTATCAGAATACCAATGACATTCTTCACAGAAATTGAAGAAATAATTGTAAAATTCATGTGGAGCCACAAAAGACACAGAATAGCCAAAGCTATTCTGAGCAAAAAGAACAAAACTGAAGGAATCACATTACCTTCCTTCAAATTACACTACAGAGCTATAGTAACTGAAAAAGCATGGTACTGCCATAAAAACAGGCATGTAGACCAATGGAACACGATAGAGAACCCAGAAACAAATCCATACACCTACAGTGAACTCATTTTTGACAAAGATGCCAAGAGTATACATTGGAGAAAGGAAAGTCTCTTCAATAAATGGTGCTTGGAACACTGGATATCTATATGAATAATAATGAAACTTGATCCCTATCTCTTGCTGTATACAAAAATCAAATCAAAACGGATTAAAGACCTAAATCTAATACCTAAAACTATGAAACTACTACAAGAAAACATTCAAGAAATCCTCTGAGACATTCATCTTGGCAACAATTTCTTGAGTAATACCCCACACACAGGCAAACAAAGCAAAAGTAGACAAAAGGGCACGGTGGCTTACGCCTGAAATCCCAGCACTTTGGGAGGCCAAGATGGGTGGATCACGAGGTCAGGAGATTGAGACCATCCTGGCTAACACGGTGAAACCCCATCTCTACTAAAAATACAAAAAAAAAAATAGCAGGCGTGGTGGCAGGCGCCTGGAGTCCCAGCTACTCAGGAGGCTGAGGCAGGAGAATGGCGTGAACCTGGGAGGGGGAGCTTGCAGTGAGCCAAGATCGCGCCACTGCACTCCAGCCTGGGTGACAGAGCGAGACTCCATCTCAGAAAAAAAAAGGAAAAACAAAAGTAGACAAAAGGGATCATATCAAGTTAAAAAGCTTCTGCACAGCAAAGGAAATAATGAAGACACAACCCACAGAATGGGAGGAAATATTTGCAAAGAAACTATCCATCTGAGAAGGGATTAATAGCCAGAATGTATTAGGAACTCAAACAACTGTGTAGGAAAAACATCCAATAAGCCAGTTAAAAAATGGGTAAAAGATTTTAATAGAGATTTCTCAAAAGAAGACATACAAATAGCAACTGGGCATATCAGAAGATTCTCAACATCATTGATCATCAGAGAAATGCAAATCAAAACTACAATGACATGTTATCTCACTCCAGTCAAAATGGCTTATATCCTAAAACAATAACAAATGCTAGTGAATATGTGGAGAAAAGAGAACGCTTGTACACTATTGGTTGGAATGTAAATTAGTACAACCTCTATGGAGAACAGTTTGGAGGTTCCTCAAAAAACTAAAAATAGAGCTACCATATGATCCACCATCCCACTGGTTGGTATATACCAAAAGAAGGGAAATCAGTATATCAAAGACATATTTGCCCTGTCATATTTGTTGCAGTACTGTTCACAATAGCCAAGATTTGGAAGCAACCTACACGTCCATAATGGATACAGAAAATGTATTTATGCATGATGGAGTACTATTCAGCCAGAAAGAAATGAGATCCTGTCATTTGTAACAACATGGATGGAACTGGAGGTTGTTATGTCAAGTGAAATAAGCCAGGCACAGAAACACAAACATTGCATGTTCTCACTTATTTGTGGGATATAAAAATCAAAACAGTTTAACATATGGAGATGGAGACGAGTAGGATGATTACCAGAGGCTGGGATGGGTCGCAGGGGGTGAAGGGGATGTGGCAATGGTTAACGGGTACAAAGAATGGAAATAATAAATAGAACCTAGTATTTGGTAGCACAACAGGGTGACTATAGTCAAAATAATTTAATTGTGCATTTTAAAATAACTAAAAGAGTATAATTGGGGCCAGGCATGGTGGCTTACACCTGTAATCCCAGCACTTTGGGAGGCCAAGGCAGATGGATAATGAGGTCAGGAGTTTGAGACCAGCCTGGCCAATATGGTGAAACCCCGTCTCTACTAAAAATACAAAAATTAGCTGAGCATGGTGGTGCGTGCCTGTAGTCCCAGCTACTTGGAAGGCTGAGTCAGGAAAA
Source organism: Pongo abelii (assembly GCF_028885655.2). Classification (NCBI taxonomy): domain Eukaryota; kingdom Metazoa; phylum Chordata; class Mammalia; order Primates; family Hominidae; genus Pongo; species Pongo abelii. The sequence goes on from NC_071992.2 coordinate 119,987,839, forward strand.
TCACTTGAATCCGGGAGGTGGAGGTTGCAGTGAGCCAGGATTGTGCCACTGCACTCCAGCCTGGGCAATAAAGCACGACTCTGTCTCAAAGACCAAAAAAAAAAAAAAAAAAAAAAAAAAGTATAATTGGATTCTGTGTAACACAAAAGATGAATGCTTGAAGGGATGGATTTCTCATTTTCTATGTTGGGAATATTAAGTATTTTGTGCCTTATCAATATATCTCCTGTACTCCATAAATACATACATCTACTATGTACTCACAAAGTTAAAAAATTAAAAATAAAAAAGATATCTGCACTCCCATGATCATTGCAACATTATCCACAACAGAATTGATATGGAATGAAACTGTCATCGACAGATGTACAGGTAATAAAAATGTAAATATACACAATGAAATACTATTCAACTTCTAAAAAGAAGAAAATTCTGTCATTTCTGACAACATAGTTGAACTTAGAGGTCATTATATTAGGTGAAATAAGCCAGGTATAGAAAATAAATACCACATGATCTAACTTATATGTAGAATCTAAAAAGTTGCAGTTTCTGAAGCAGAGAAAAGAGCCTGATGGGGTGAGAGGATTGGGGAGCTATAGGTCAAAAGACCTAAAATTTCACTTAGATGAGGAATAAGTTCAAGAGATCTATTGTGTATAATGGCAACTATAGTTAATATATACTTGAAAATTTCTGAGAGAGTAGATTTAAAGTGTTCTCACACAAAAGAATAAATATTTGAGGTAGTGCAAATGTTAAATAGCTTGATTTAGCCATTCTGCAATGTATACACTTATCAAAACATCATGTATACCATAAATATGTGCAATGTTTACTTGACAAAAAAATTTTTAACGCAAATAGAGAACTAAATAAACACGGAATTTAGGAAACAGTACAGAACAATGGAGAAAGTCCTGAAGAAATGTGAAGGATGGAATTAATAAAGATTAGGGAAAAATCAGTGAAACTGAGACAAAATGAGGCACAGACAGTAAGAAAAAGAAGTGAAAGATAAGAATGTATGTTAACTCAAAAGTTGGTTATTTGAAAAGGTTGGTGACATTAATACAATAAAAGGATTGTACATGAAAAATGAGAGGTATAAATAAATAAAACATTGAAAAAGGGAAACAACTGCAGATAAGAAAAAGACTTTAAAAATAGTAATTATGAAATTATGTTATTAAATTTGTTAATCTAGGCAAAATGGTTAAATTTCTGAAACAGATATAAAATATTAAAATTGACACAAGAAGCAATGAAAGTTAAAATAACAACTAGTATTCATGACCAGCCTGGCCAACCTGGTGAAACCCCATCTCTACTAAAAATACAAAACAATTAGCCAGGTGTAGTGAAAGGCGCCTGTAATCCCAGCTACCCAGGAGGCTGATGCAGGAGAATCGCTTGTACCTGGGAGGTGGAGGTTGCAGTGTGCCGAGATCCTGCCATTGCACTCCAACCTTGGCAAGAAGAGTGAAACTCCGTCTCAAAAAAAAAAAAAAACAGTAAAATAATAATAATAATAATAAAACAACCAGCAAATAGGTTGAAATGGTACTCAAAGACAAACTACTCTCTTCCCCCCATCCACCTATAAAGAGAATTCCAGACTAAAAAGATATTATGGGTAAGTTTTAACCAAGTTTTTGAGAACTAATATCTGTTCTATACAACTGGCTCTAAAAACAGATAAAAAAGGAAAGTTGCCTAATTCTTTTTCTGGAACTAACATAACCTTAGTTCTAATTCTTAGAGTATAATAAAATATATATGTATTCCTTTTTCATTTTTTTTTTAAGGACAAAGTCTCACTATGTTGCCCAGGCTAGACTCGAACTCCTGGGCTCAAGCAATCCTCTAGGCTCAGATACTGGGACTATGTGCCTCTGTGCCCGGCTTAAGAAGCCCATTTTAGTTACAAATGTATGTAAAAAATCTTACTTTAAGTAAACCTAACCATGAATTTAAATCATGGCGGTGAGACACAAGAAAAATTGTTATGGTAGTTCATCATATTAATGGACTAATGGGGAAATAAATCTTATCAGAGGCAGAAAAAGAATTTTATTGTTCAACTTATACTCACATAAGATACTAAACTAGAAGAGAACCACCTCCACTTTGTAAAGGCTTAATAAAGCAAGCATTATACTTAATGGAAAAACTTTAGAGAAATTTACATTAATAGCAGAAATAAGAGGTGGATGTTCATTAATATTGTCACTGTTTAAAATAGTACTTCAGGTCCTGAAAAATGTTAAGAAAAGGAAATAAGAGGTTTCAGGATTGGAAGAGAAGAAATGAAAACCATCATTGTTAATGACAGGATTATCTCCACAGGAAACCCAATATAACCAAAATATTATAACTAATATAGGAGTTCTGCCAAATAGCTGTCCATAGATCAACTTATGAGTAATTACTAATTGGAAAATATAGTAAAATGTAAGTACTATTCTCAAAAGTAACCCAAAGTATCGAACAATTCATGTACCAAGAATTCACAGGATCTTTTTAAGTAAGAGGTAAAACTTTGGGCAAGGAATTAATGAGAGATATGCCCTATGCATGGGTAGAATTACTTCCTATAATAAAGATATCAATTTTCCATAAATTAATTTATAAATCTAATGCCATAACAATCAAAATTTTATGTGCAATTTTACAAACTTGTTCTAGGCATTATGTGGAAGGATAAAGACATACCAATAAATCCATTTTGAAAAAAGAAGAGAAAAATTTGCCAGCAGGCAAAAATAATTAAAACCAGGATGGAACTTGAATAACAGCAGCAAAATAGACATATTGAAGGGAATCGATAGTAAAATAATAATATATATACATTTACAGTGATATTTATATGTGAACTTGACATATGATGATAAAGTGGCACCACAATTAATATGGAAAAGGTGGGTCAGACAGGATAGGAAAATTAGCTCACCAATGGAATAAATTAAAAACTGGACTCCTGTCTTTCATCCTACAATATGACATGCCATGTCTTAATTGTGTTTTAAAGGGCTGTTGCCTGTCATCACGGATGAGGTAAGAGTTGAAGCAAGAGATTACTTAGGTAGCTTTTTTCTTTTTTTGAGATGGAGTTTCGCTTTTGTTGCCCAGGCTAAAGTGCAATGGTGGGATCTCTGCTCACCACAGCCTCCACCTCCCAGGTTCAATCGATTCTTCTGCCTTGGCCACCTGAGTAGCTGGGATTACAGGCATGCACCACAACGCCTTGCTGATTTTTTATTTTTTAGTAGAGACAGGGTTTCTCCATGTTGGTCAGGCTGGTCTCGAACTCCCGACCTCACGTGATCTGCCCACCTCGGCCTCCCAAAGTGCTGGGATTACAAGCATGAGCCACCATGCCCAGCCTAGGTAGCTATTTTATGGTATATTCACAAAGATGGCAGTTTGGACTAGAGTGGTATCAAGGGAGATGGTGCAAAGTGTGCAAATTTTGACTTGTTCCCCTAAGCTCCGAATTCATGTCCAACCACCTATGAGGCATCTCTGTCTGCAATCCTATAGGTCATGTATACAAATGTGTCTAATACTGAACATATTTTCTCCATACAAATCTTCTCCTCTTGAGTATATTATTGAGTATCAGTACTAGAGACCTGGTAGTCATCCATGATGGTTATATATAAGGATATATGATAGTCCTTATCATATCCCCACTGCTACTAGTTTAATTTGAGCTCCTTATCCTGCATCTCTTGTAGCAGTAATCTTACTTAACTGTCAACCTTCCACTGAAACTTATACCTTTAGTCAGAGATGCAATTAATTAAAACAAAATTTGGACTTCACCATATAGTGACTTTGTCTTTTTCTACTGTGCTTTAAAATAAACCTCATTTCTTAGTGTTTCAAATCGTTTACTAAGATATTTAATAGATCTTGTTGTTTTAGTCGGAATGTGGAACAGGGACTTCGAGGGACACGCACTACTACCAGACATTATAATACAATTAGCCGAATGGATAGACATCGTGTCGTGGATGACCATTATTCTCCAGATAGAGACAGGTAAATATGATTAAATACTATTAGACCTTATTATTAATATAATCACTGCTTTCAGGAAGGGGTTACCATAAAATGTTTTCACATATTCCTTTTTCTTAGTTTCTGAAACAATGTTTTTCTGTTACAATGCTTACATTATTTCTTATGACTGCCACATTGTTAAAAGTAAATAAATACAAACAACCTTTTCTCTGGTAAGAAAAAAACAAAATTATCTTTCTCTTGCCATTTTGTTTCTGGTTTAATCAAACCAGTTAAGTTAGTGAATCTGTATAAGTCATTATAATGTTAATTATAGTGAAAGCAAGATGTTTTATTATTTTTCCTAGTCATAAACAATTATTATATATATAAATACTTTAATGAGACAAAAGATTTTAAAGTCTCTTACATTCATCAGAGAGATTGGTGTGACTTTTCACATATGGAAGTATTGAGACAGTCTGATTTGTTTAGGAAACATTTTATGATTCATGAAGAGGTTTTTCCTCATGGCTTTCAGTAAACCTTTTAAGCATCTTAAAGATTGATTGCTGTATTTGGAAGAGCTCTCTGAATTTGCTCCATTAAATGTGACAAACTTGGAAGTAACATGGTATGTTACAATGCTTACGTTAGCTACTATTAATATTTTTAGCTTAAGCAAATTGATAAACTCTCTAATTCATGCTTTGGTTATACATGAAGTAAATGCCATTATATTTCCCAAACTATTCAAAGGATATGATAAAATAATGAAGAAACTCAGAAGTCCCTTTGTATGCATCCTAAACCAATTTTAGGAAGAACATTTGGGGGCTTTTAAATAAGCTGATATGAGAAATTACTGTTTACATTTATACACTTAATTTTTTGTCTAAATTAAGATTATACTTAATTCATGCTTAATTTCACTGTGATTTAGTATACTTCTCCACAAGTAGAGGGGATATCATAGTCTTCAATAGTGTCTAACAAGTATTGGCTTTTGTGCCTGAGATCTAAGAAGAAAATATATGTAAGAAGTTATTAAATTAATATTGCTTTTAGTGATAAATGAAAGCTAATGTAGTATTTTATTTTCTTTTAATTTGCTAAACTTTTTCATAGTAATCTGTGTCTTTAGGGGTAATTACAGACATGCTACCTATAGAAGTTGATGCTTATCAAGTACAATACTGTAATAGAAAGAAGGGTAACTATGTTGGCATGATTAGGAGTTGAAAGGAGTCATATTAGGATGAATGAAGAGGTATTTTAGTTGCCTAATATAGCATTTTAATGAGCTTGATTGTTTCTGGAAATTATTTATATACCAAGTCATAAAATCCTTGTTCCTTGAAGGTTTGTTAATGGAAATGATGAGAGAAAACTCTGAAATGAATTTAAACTTTCTTCAATTTTATGTAAAGTTTTATTTTAATGAAAAACTGGACTTTGTTTTCTTTAAGACAAATAAATGCTGTCTAAATCTTGCAGAAAAATAAAATTAACATCTAGAATTATAAATAAAAATTATTGCTATCATGTCAAATGCATAATACTTTATAAATATTTAAAGGCAAATGACCCTAGGTTTAATGGCAACAAAGCTTCCTATTAAAGCCTAGATGATTAATCCTTGGTATTAGTTAATATGGTCATATTACGTAATTATCATGTCAGAGATATCCTACAATGTGCATTTTTATGGTCTGTTCTAATTTATGTCTGCAACTGAAACATCGTTATATTTTTATTTTTTATCTAAAAATTTATAAATATTTTAGTTTAGCAAAAATGTTCATATAATTATTTTCTGAAGTTTTCAAGAAAATTGATCCATGTGGTTTTTATTTCTCTTTCAGAGCACTGTCAATGCCAGATCACAATTTCTCTTAATTGTGAGCTGCCTTAAATCCTTTTTTCAAGTAAATAAAATAGAATTTTGTTTAAATAGGAATATAAAACCATTTCTAATATTATTTGATTATCTGTGTAATTATTTATTAACATGAGGAATAAAAAATTAAAAAGTTCAATATTGTATATGTGGTCTGTCACATTAAGCAACAAGTTCTTAATTTCTGTTTTATCTTAATATTCTAAGAGTTTTGGTAATAAAATGCATATGGGTGCATTATGATTTTTAGAAGATAAGAATACTCTAGAACTCTTACAGTGAATTTTCATGAATAGCATTTTAATCAATAATAATGTTGATTAAAAAGCCTAAGAGAGAATTTCCTTTGAGATAATAATAGTAATTTAGGTCTTTTGAGAGGTACAATAAATAACCTTTCTTGTCAGTAAGAATTGATGCACTGGACTAGAATAGTATTTTATTGAATGTAATATTTTATTGAATCTTTTTCATAGGATTTGAAACCAAATGGCCTTGATTTTGAATGCAGGATTTAACCTCTTGCTACCTGTGTCTTTGGGAAAATTAACCTCTTTGACACTTGATTTTTTTATCTGTAAAATTAGAATATCAGTATCAACTTTACTGAGTTGTGTAGATTAAATGACACTGCCTCCAATTGTATAGTAGGTACTGAAAATACGTGCCTTAACCTTACCATTTTAAAAGGATATATTCACTTGCAAATAATTTACATTTAATGTGCTTAGTAAACAAGAAAAAAAGAGAGAGAGAGAAATCAGCCAGTTCACTTAGTGTTGTTGTTGTTTTGTTTGTTTGTTTTTTGAGACAGTGTCTCACTGGGTCACCCAGGCTGGAGTTCAATGGTGTTTTCTCAGCTCATTGCAACCTCTGCCTCCCAGGTTCAAGCGATTCTCCTGCCTCAGCCTCCCAAGTAGCTGGGATTACAGGCATGTGCCACCATGTCCAGCTAATTTTTTTTGTGTGTGTATTTTTAGTAGAGATGGGATTTCACCATGTTGGCCAGCCTGGTCTCGAACTCCTGACCTCAGGTGATCCACCTGCCTGGGTCTCCCAAAGTGCTGGGATTACAGGCATGAGCCACCGTGCCTGGCCCATGCAGTTGTTTGTTTGTTTGTTTGTTTGTTTGTTTGTTTAAGCTTTGTATAGAATGAATGTAGGGCATGAATTGGACCTTGAAAAATGGGCATGTTTATTCAGGCAAGACCAAGAGCAAGGATAGACTATATTGAGTGAGAAATGATGCTATTTGACATTCATTAATAGTACTTGGTTAAACTTGGGTGGTGTAAGGAGAAGATATAGTATTTATATCCTTTCTATAGGTAATATAAAAATAATTTACACGTTAAATTTTTATTAGGTCTTTGTTTCTCTGCATATCTCACTGTGTTACATTAGTCAAAATCCTATTCTGCTTTGCAAAGTAGACAGATTCTTTACAAGTAATTTAGAAACCTGGATGCAAGGACTCAGCTAAAACGAGGAATTATTAAGCATATCTTTCATCTTCTACTTCCATTCCACTGCTTTTTATACCATTGTTTTTCTGATAAGTCCTGGTAACTACTACAACTAGGAACATAGTTTTTCCTGAGGCAGACTATGTGGCCTTAGTATTAGAAATCAATACAAAAATTAGCCGGGCATGGTGGCAGGTGCCTATAATCCCAGCTACTCAGGAGGCTGAGGCAGGAGAATCGCTTGAACCTGAGTGGCGGAGGTTGCAGTGAGGCGAGATTGTGCAACTGCACTCCAGCCTGGGTGACAGAGTAAGACTCTGTCTCAAAAAAAAAAAAAAAAAAAAAAAAAAAATATTTTAAGAGCTTTTTGTTTACTTGAGTTAGTTTACTATTAGAATAAGTATAGAGTATTAGATAATATTTCTGTAACATGTCAGAAGTACTCCACAGTATGCATTTTTATGTCTATCCTGGAGGCCAAAATACATTAGATGCATTTATTTCCATGGAGTATACTTTTAGCATCATAAGAATACAATTAATGTTGGCAAAAGATAAATTACTTTATAAACTTTTTTCTCCTGTACATTCAGTTAATAAATATATATTCTGAAAAAGGAAAATGCCCTGTTATATGGACCACTGGCATACCTTACACACTCATGCTATTTATCTATTCCTTGTCAGGAAGTCAGCTACCAGAAAGTGTAACTCATACTCATAACTGTTTCACCAAAAAGAATAGTCTCTTTTTTCCTTTCAGTTATCAGCTATGAAGGAAACATATCTCTGATAGTTTAAAATTATGAAGTAAATGAAAAAAGAAAATTCACTTTACAAAAATAATATAACATTTTATTTTACTTATTTTATTTGCTGTATTTCAGAAACATTTTAAGAGTTAAATCATACTGAGTAGAATGTAGGGACTACAACATAAGGAAAGCATTAACAACATTAAAGACACATGCCAGGCACAGTGGCTCATGCCTGTAATGCCAGAACTTTGGGAGGTTTAGGCAGGCACATCACTTGAGCCCAGGAGTTCTCAACCAGTCTAGGCCATATAGTGAGACCCTATCTCCACAAACACACACACACAAAAATAAATAAATAAAATTAGCCCAGGTGTGGTGGTGTGCATCTTTTTTTAATCCCAGCTACTCAGGAGGCTGAGGTGGGAGGATTACATAAGCCTAGGGAAGTCAAGGCTGCAGTGAGCTGAGATCGCACCACTGCAGTCCAGCCAGGGTGACAGAGCAAGACCCTGTCTCAAAAGAAAAAAAAGAATAAATAAAAACAAAAAATGTTTTTGCATTAAGTAAGGGTTTTTGGAAGCTATAGTTTTACTTAAGAATGGAATATTTTATCTCCCATTTTTGCAGTTCTTTTTCGTATGGACTAAAGTGATTCCTAAAGGGGACATTCGGCTAATTTAATATAGTGGAAGGACAATTCATTATAAATATAACTTTGTGTTGTCTTTAAAGGTTATATTGCTTAAGAATCAAAGTGTCTAGAAATTGGATTAGTAATCTAGTTTAATACTTTGAATAGTAATTTTTTATCATGAGCCTTAGAATCTATGACTTCTTCGTTTTTGCTTTTTAAAATTTAGTAAATGTATTGTTTTTCTATTTTTTTCTTTTACAGTGATTTACTGCTCAGATTGGACTAACTGCAGTTTTAATATAACTTACTTTATTTGTTTAGTCACTATGCATATTTAAGACACTATGCATACTTATTGCTCAAATTTAATAATGTCCATTAATTTTGGGAAAAAAGTAAGCATGGTTCAGTGGAGAAGTGTAATATGTTTTAAGGTTGTACCAAGTGGATGCAGCAAAGGACCTTGAGTATGGCTATGGACCTTAGGTAGATTTTAGAGGGCTTACTAAAACACAATGGTAAATTTTGTATAATGTTCATGCATGAGTTTTTACAGTTTTCAACAGAATCTCAAGGAGGGTCATGACCAGACAAGGTTAAGAACTAACATGACTAGAGACAGAAAAGAGAAATAAAATAAACTGATGCTTGATAAAGGTGATTCTTGCTTAATGGCTGCTTTGGCTTTATAGGGACAAAGTTAATTATAAGACTCTTCAAGGAAACTATTAGAAATTGGATGATTTTATATATATATTTTATAAATTTATAAATTTTGACAAGCTTTGAAATTTACATATTTTCTGTTATTCTTAAGTAATTTTGGAGAAAACCTATTCCTTTTAAAGCAGTAAAGCCCAACATCACAACTGTTGGGTATTATTTCTCTTCTTCATAAAGCTATGTATACTTTTTAAAATATTTTCTTACATAGGCTCATAATCTTCTGTTTACGTTTCTAGAATGTTTCTATAATTATATGAACCACTGCTCTTTTTTGAGAGAAGGCTCATCGTGAAAACAGTATAATTTTGATTTTACTTTTTAGTGCAATCCAAAATATATTTGAGTGGGTCAGCCATTGTGCACAAAGATTTAAAACAGACATTATCCTGGTCTAGCCGGACAAATTATCGTATATCAACTAATTTTAAAATGTTGAAGACTGTGTGGCAGAAGGATAATAATACTGGAACAGATTGGAGAGAAAATTACTTGATTGGGTGAACTGGAAAAGACATCACAGGGAAGTTGGGCTTTAAAGATTGAATAAGATTGTGAAAAGTGAAGCAGTGGAGACAGAGGGAGAATGGTGGGCATTCTTGACAGAATGATGAACATGAACAAAGTCTTGGAGTCAGGAAAACACATGATAATTTAGAGAATCGTAGGTAGTCTGTTGTACCTAGATAAGAGGTAGTGGTATGGGGAATGGAAAGTGATAGAAGATGAAAATTGAAAGTAGTTTAGAACTTTTAGGGAATTTATACTTGTTTTTTGATATCAGGAACCAGTGAAGAATTTTTAGTAAGGTACCTATGTGATCAGAAAGCATAATATGCAAATAAACTTCTGTAGACAGGATGAAGATTGGATTTAGTCAGGGGAAGACTGGGGTCTGAAGGTAGGAAGACCTAAGAGAAGGTTGTTTCAATAGACATAGTAAAGTTGATTTAAGGTGGTGGCAGGAGAAAAGGTAAAGGAGAGAAATCTGAGTTATTTAGGTATCAGAACAAGCAAGGCTTGTAAATCAATTGAATGTGAAAAATGAGGAAATGGAGAAGTTAAATTCTGAGACTGTAAAACTTGGTTTATTAAATAAATATTTTAATCCTTATTTGAAGCTGGAATTGCAAGAGATTACAAAAAAAGGAATAGCTGAAGTATTATATTAAGTTCCAAAGGGGGATTAAAGAATTACGTTAGAAATTAGAAGGGACTTTAGAGATGATGGACTCCTGTGTTTTGTAGAGGTACCTGAGAGACTGCTATGACAGGTAAAAATGAGGCCAAATGGATAGGGATCTAGGCTTCTTACTCTCTTTAGCCAGCATCATCCTGATATTATTTGATTACTGTATATTGATTCTATATCAAATTTTGTTTGAAAAAAAGTGATCTGCTAAAAAAAAAAAAAAGAGTTTGTAAACCACTGCTTGAACCTCCTCATAAATAGGAAAGGGTATTGTTCTAGTCTCACAATGAACATGTGTTTTCCTGAAGTGTCTACATGTCACTCAAGCATTATGTGGAGAGCCCCGAAGCAGATGGAAAAGTGTTGTGCAACCCAAAGAATAATCAGTAATAAAGCAGAGTTACTGTTTACACCATAAAAACAATTGCATTATTTAGAAAGAACGTGTTGGAATATAAGATCAGGAAATGAATCTTGGAAAACCACTGCCTCTCTACAGAGAAAGGAAATCCAGTACATTAAATACATGAAGAACCACTCATATAGGTGAGAGACCAGGCTGTATGTACAAATGTGTTAAGAGCCTGAGTTTCGAATTAAGAAAGCCCTGAGTTTGAAACCCAGTCCTGCCACTTACTATATAGCTCTGAACAAGCACTCATAGCCTCAGTTTATCTGTCTGTGCAAAAGTGGGAATAGTAGAACCTACCTCAAAGAGTTGTTATGAGAAGTAAATGAGATAATGTAGGCAAAGCTTTTAATGGAGTACTCGGCATATAGTTCAGTGTTAAATAAAGACTATGTTTAATAGCTAGAGAGGTTTCAGAAACCAAAAAAGGAGAGAGTATTAAAAAATAGAGGTTTGAAAATCAATGTCTAATACCAAAGGTAAGTGGAGTATGATGAGGATTAAGAGGAGACGAAAGAATTTTGGGGGGATTTCACATTCATAAGATAGCTTCGAGAGTGTGGTAGAAGCATAAGTCAAATTACAGTAAGCTTAAAGCATGAAAGCAAAGTCCGGCAGAGGTGGCAGGAATTGTAGGTATGTATTTTAAGATGTTCTATGTTGAAAAGAAAATGAGCGAGATACAGTGGCTTGAGAGGAAGGAAAGATTAGCAAGGGTTTTATTTTTAGGATTAAGTGCAGTTGAGGAAGGGAATAATAAATGAAGCAAGGTCATATGGGAAGCAGGATTACAAGTAAAGGCATCTCTTTTGGTGCAGAAGACAAGGACAAGTGAAGATTTAAATGTATGTTTACTTTATATTTAGAGATAGAATTGTGGAAGTTGAGAGAGTTCAAGGTTTATTTCCATTGTTTATGGAAACATAATGATAATCTGCTAAGATTAATTGTTTTAGTATTAAGGGTTCTAAGAAAGTAGGAAATTTTAAATTCTGCTGTGGAAAGAAGAGATGGGTAAAAGATCAGTGTGCAGCTTGGATTGCTTATGGTAGTTATGAGGCATGAAAGATAGCAAAGCCAATAGCATGTAATACATAATATACAATAAACATAGTGAATGGAAAAATGAATAGTACCCAATAAATTTAATAAATACAATTAATAATCAAAGTAATTTGGATCAGTTTACTCTATTAAATGGAATTGTTAAAGCCCTTTGTAGTTATTTTTAATTATTAATAATTAAAAGAGAAATAGTTACCTTATAAATTTCTCAACTTTTATAAGTATTTGAAATTACCTCATTTATTATTTCCTTCTTAAACTTTCTGCCTTTTTTATTTTTCTCATCTCATCTTTCCTCCTAAAAAATGGTAAAGCATCTCTATCATATAACATATTCTAGGTGGTGCTAAAGATGTTTGAGTAATAACTAATAATGTTATATTTTTGTTGCATTTAATTTTAAAATATTTAGAATATTTTAACCTTTGGCACTGTCATATTACAGTGAACATTGGGAGGAGGGGGCAAACTTTCCAATAACAGTTTCCATGTGCTTTGCTTACTGTCTGCCTATCTTTTAAAATCTCACTTTTTAAATTAAACTATACTTTTTTTTCACTTCTTTCTTGAGTCTTATTTATATTCTTGTTTCTGCCATGCTTGCAGTCATTTTCTTACTCTACCTCGCTCCAGATACAGTCAGACCATTGACCATCATCACAGGGATGGCAGGTATATTTTTCTTACAATTGAGTCTGTTTGTGGAATTGCTTGTACCTGTGTATTGATATGATATAGTTCACTTTTATTTCTGTTTTTATGTATATACATATATGGTTGTTAATGAAATACAGAAATATCACCCATATAAAATAACATGAAATAAAATGTATTAACTAATTGTAGTAGGACATCAAAAATACAGTGTCTCTTTTGTAAATTAGGAGAATCTCTTTGGTGATTCTAAAAATTTAGTTCATCAGGAATTACAGTTAACTCTCTATTATCTATAAAGATAGAATAACAGTATTATCTTTAAATTAACTCCAGTTGACTACTCACCTTCCTCAGCAGAGTCCATAATTAGGTATTTAGATGGCATAAGTCTTGAAAACTCACTTTCCCACCTCCAGAGTAGAGGAATCTGTCCTTGAAGTGCTTAGGTTGAACTGATTTGTTTGTGGTTGCCTTGTCAGAGGTGGCTGTGATCTATTCCTTTGTCATAGTAGATAATCCTTATCTGCAGAGAATACTGAGTCTGTGAGAAAACACTTGTTCATTTCTACCCTACCACCATTTCTCTTTCCAAAGTGGGAATTTGCAGTGAATCATAGATAGTACAGCTACAATGCCTTAAGGAAATATAATTTACATTGGAGGGAAATCTCAGTTACCTGGCATATAATAGCAAGAGGGGTTAACTAGAAAGAGAGGTTAATTAGAAAAGGGAGAGAATATCTCTAAAATCTGAAAAGTTCTCAAGGCTGTATGGAGATTTAGAGATTTGAGCCAGTGACAACATTTGAGATCCTTTAGGTAAAGAAATAATGTGGTGGAAAGCTTAGCTAGTATAAATTAGGAATTATGTGCCATGGTTGGTCACCTTGACTATTGTTTCTAAGTGATTTGGAGTTATGTGTGACTTCCTTCATCCCTATGAAATTAACTAAGAGTTGATAATAAAAGAGTTTATAAAAATGATTGAAAACTAAAGAGTAAATTTATAAGTATTTTATTTATGTGGGTAAATGTGAAAGGAAACATAAGAGGTAATAGCAACAGTAATTTACTAATAACTTTTGTAATGTCTTTCAGCAAATATAATTGAAATTTAGTGCCTTCCAGTTTATTATATGATAATGGTTATTGCTATATTTAATTTTCTTTTGCATTTTTTCACTTTTTTGTTATTCTGCTTCAATCCTAAATAATTATCTTTTGTTGTTTTTTGTTTTTACTGTTGCTATATATTGCATTCCGACTATTTTTTACTTTCAGTAATTATACATTTACCTTACAAAAATATGGAAAAGTAGTTATATAACTGTATTTTGATAATTGGCCAAAGCTTTTTTAAAGGTGGGTGACATACATGAATGAGACATTACTGATTATAGACTTACTGTATATACTCTGGTGTCTCTTCATTTCATGCTAAGTTAAAGTCATATCACATCACTTTTTCAATAGTTTGTATTTTCTTAGTCTCAGTTATCAACAAATAGATTATCTGCTTCATGTTACTTAGTTTTTCCATTCAGCAATGTGGCTACAATTCTTGATCATCTCAATTTTGTACTTTTCCCCAAATTCTCAACTTCGGCCTAATTGGCCCATTTTGAAGGAGACATTTATGAATTGTCTTTCTGTGTCATAATTTGGTTTGTGCTGAGAAAACAGAGATCATTAATGTTTATATTAAAATATAACATGGAAAAATCTGTTTCCACAAGCAAGTTATCAAATATCTAATGTAGGATTTACCATGTATATTTACATGTATATGTAATATTTATTTTATATGTATTAAAGTATTTGCCTTGCCGTAGGGCAACAGGAACTCTTGAGGGCCTAAGTCTAGTGACCTAGACAATATGGGTAGAATTTGTAAGAATGAAGTTCCTTTGCTTTTTTAAAAAATATGTTGTACCCATTAACCAACCCCTCTTCATCTCCTCTCTACTGTCCTTCCCAGTCTTTGGTAACTACCATTCTATTCACTGCCTCCATGAGATCAATTTTTAGCTCCCATATATGAGTGGAAACATGCAATATTTGTCTTTCTGTGCCTAGCTTATTTCATTTAATATAATGTCCTCCATTTTCATTCATCTTGCTAATCATGCATTTCATACCTGATTTTATTCTTTCTTTTTTAGCTAACTGATACTCCATTGTGTGTATATATATCACATTTTCTTTATGCATTCATTTGTTGATGGACAATTAGGTTGATTCCATATCTTGGCTATTGTAAATAGTGCTGCAGTAAACATGGGAGTGCAGGTATCTCTTCAATATACTGATTTCCTTTCTCATGGATATATACCCAGCAAAGGGATTGCTAGATCATATGGTAGTTCCATGTTTAGATTTTTAGGAATCTCCATACTGTTTTCTATACTGGTTGTATTAATTTATATTTCCACCAGCAGTGTGCAAGCACTCCCCTTTCTCTTCATCCTCTCCAGCACTTGTTATTTTCAGAATTTTTTTATAATAGACATTTTAACCTGGGTGAAATGATATCTCATTGTGGTTTCGATTTGCGTTTCTCTGATAATTAGTGATGTTGAGCATTTTTTTATATACCTGTTGGCCATTGTATGTCTTCTTTTGAGAAATGTCTATTCAAATATTTTATCCATTTAAAAAATCAGATTATTATTGTTATTTTGTGCTATTGAGTTGTTTGAGTTCCTTATATATTCTGTTTATTAATCCCTTGTTGGATGAATAGCTTGCAGACATTTTCTTCCATTCTGTAGATGTCACTTCACTTTGTTTATTGTTTTCTAAGCTGTACAGAAGCTTTTCACCTTGATAGAATCTCATTTGTCAATTTTTGCTTTGGTTGCCTGTGTTTTTGAGGTCTTACTCAAAAAATCTTTGCTAGATAGAAGGAATAAAATCTAGTGTTCAATAGCACAGTCAGGCAACTATAATTAACAATGGCTTACTGTATATTTTAAAATATCTGGAAGAGAAGATTTGAAATGTTCCCAACACAACAAAATGTAAATATTTGAAGTGATGTATATCCCAATTACCCAAATTTGATCATTACATATTATATGTTTGTATCAAAATGTAACAGTACCCCATAAATATGTACAACTATTATGTATCCATAAATTTTTTTAAAATATTAGCTTTCATTCTAATTTTGCTACATACAAATGAATGTGTATTAGTTACAACACAATGTAATAACATGAACATCCTTGAATCTACTACCCAAACCAAGAACAGAACATCTAAGTATGTATCTTACATTTCCCTGCACTCTCCTTGCCTGTTATATCCCTGTGCCTCTTTCACAGAAGTAATAAATGCTATGCTGAGTTTGCAGTGTAACTTTCTCTTTTTTTACCTTTTTTAAGGGACTTTGATCATTTGTTATTTAATCTACTAACTTTCTAAGTTTCTCTTCCCTCTGACCTCCATCCCAATCCACTTTGAGATTCTTGGACTGACCTTTTTTTGGACATTTGTTGAACATGTGAATGCTGACCTAGTAATCTATCCATTCTCCTGTATTTATTTCTGTAATGTTTTCTGCTTGTTATTTTTATATCTTGTACCTTTGTATGTAATGCAACTAAACACAACCACCCACCACCCTTCCTTGTTGCTGTCATTTGTTGACCTCTTAGTAATATCATTTTATTCATGGATGATTTTAGAACCTGGCTTTAGTCTTCCTAAACTTCACAATTCCTGCCATGAAGCCTGAGTAATGTCAGCATTTACCTGAATAATCTATTTAGCACCCACTCACTTCCTTAACTTTCTCTAATGTAGCGAGCTTTACCTCCAATTCTACTTTGGTTGGTCAGTCTCATGACCATACTTTACATTTTATTATCAGTAGAAATTCTTCTAGCTCTGAAATCTTAATTTGAATACTATGCCCTTGGACTCCATGATTGCACTTTTTTTTCTTATTGTTTCTTTAAGTTATTTCTACTTCACTTGTTCTTCTGTCTCAGTAGAGAATGCTACTCTCTTGATCCCTTTATTTTCTTGCTGTTAGCCTCCATCTTTCTTTATCTACTTACATATCCAGAAGTTGAATCCATTCTCAAAAATATCCTCAATTCTCTTGCTACATTGTTCTTCTTTTACCTATTTAACAAGGTTCAAACCTGGATTACCCTCTTTCTCTTGTAGAATTGTTTTTGGACTAGATTATCCAAATTTTTACTTACTTGAGTCAAAATAATTGACCACTTAAAAGTGGACAATAAAAAGTAACTCTTTTATTGAGAGCTGTGGAAAAAGAAAGTAGCATCAGTATCTAAGTATTCAGTTCTCTAGCCTCGGTTTCAAGGTAGCATATACTTTCAACTGGAAATTGTTTCCTAGGAATAAAATATGTGTTAATAGCTTCAGTTGGGCCATAGTTTGGCTATATGATATCTGGAACTTTCTAAATGAATGGGATGAATGTAGTAAATTTAACATAGCATCCCCAGTTATGCCCACTCCATTAGAAGAAGCTGGGCTTTCACTGGTCTCTCTACCCTAGGGTATAACATGAAAAATTATGAGGACCACCTCTTTGAGAACAGAAGAGTAGAGACTTAAATAATGTTTGCTAAGCTTTTTTAATATTACTTCAAGAGACAATATTAACTAACACTAGAAATCAAAGCATGTCTTCTGGCCAGGTTATGCTAACTAGTATAAAATAATATTTGATTCATTGTGCATTTTTAAATTCACTCATTTGAACAAACATGTTTAGGATGGATATAATGTTACCCTTTATTAATGTCTCTTTATTAAAATATACCCTTTATTTTAATAAATATAACCTTTTTTAACATTTACCTTTGTACCCTACTTATTTTTCTAGTACTTATCCCTGCTTAGAGCTATACATAACATATTAAGGAACTACTAACATCTGTGGTGGGCAGCTAGATTTTTATGTAAAGTATCATGGAAGAGACAACAACTCAGCTGTATCTTAAAGAATAAATGGGAATTATTTAGATTGATGTGGAGGTGAGGGAGGATATTTGTGACATTTTAAAGAAATGTATGAACAGGGTCACAGAAGTAATAAATATCGTATTTTAGAATTGTTGGAACATTATTCGCAAGGCAGGAAATAGCAAGAAATGAATCTGGAATGATAGAGAGGGTTCCACTTGTGAAGAATCTTTTTTTTTTTTTGCAATGGAGTCTCACTCTGTCACCAGGCTGGAGTGCCAATGGCGTGATCTTGGCTCACTGCAACCTCCACCTCCCAGGTTCAAGCAATTCTGTTGCCTCAGCCTCCTGAGTAGCTGAGATTACAGGCATGTGCCACTGCATCTGGCTAATTTTTGTATTTTTAGTACAGATGGGTTTTCCCCATGTTGGCCAGGCTAGTCTCGAACTCCTGACCTCAGGTGATCCACCCGCTTTGGCCTCCCAAAGCACTGGGATTATAGGTGTGAGCCACCATGCCCAGCCTGAAGAATCTTATATACTCTTCATAAATGTTAAGGAACTTAGATCAAAGACTGTAGGTTCTAGAGGTACTTGGAAGGGATTTAATTAGAAATGGTGATAACAAGTTCATTCACCTTAGAGTACCTACCTACAGACTCTGTGAATGATCGATTTGAAGAGAAAAAAGCAAAAGAGAGACATGTAGTAGATGGAAGAACAGAGAGAAAATACTGGTTTTAATAAATTAAAATCAGCAATACTTGATAAATAATGGAATTTGGATTTTGAGAGAGTTCAGAGTCATGAAAAATTCCCAGTCTTATACCTTCAATAACTAGATTCATAAGGTACCTTAACAGGGTCCAAGTGGGTTCTTAGGGGAGGAATCAGTTTAGGTGTGAGACAAGTTCAGTTTTGGAATTACTGAGAAAGCTAAAAGGAAATATCTAGCAGGAACAGAGTAAACAATTTTTAAACTTGAAGTTGCCTAAGCTACATAGAGTAATTTCAGAGTAAATTCACTACTAATGGTAAGCAGTCATAAAAAGTAAGTGAAATCAATCTGAGAAACAACCCATGAAATGAGGGCTTAGAAGTTTTTCCCTGCCTGAAGAACATTAACATTAAGTGGCAGAGGGAGGAAGAGGAGCTTCTGAGTGACATAAAGAAGAATGAGAAAAGTAGAATCACGAGAGCTAAAGGAATAGTTTCAAGAAGAAAGTAATAACATTACAGTAAAAATAATGAATGAAAAATGCCTGTTGGATATGTCAAGTGAGGTATCATGGATGACTTTAGCTGGGGTAATTTTAGAAGGATGGTGAGGGGGGAAAAAACAGGTTGCAGTAGCCTAAGTATGACCAGGAGATAAGAAAATGAACTTATCAAGAAAGTGTGAAGGAGAAAAGTTAGATAGCGTATGTGATATCAAAAGATGTTTCTTTCCCTTTGAGTAAGAAATATGTCCATGTGTTCACACACTGGAGCAAAGGATGTTTTAGAGAAAGATAAGTCAAAAATACAGAAAAAAAGACAGAATGATTGGAAGAAGAGTCTTAGGGGAGGTAGGTGGTAATCAGACTAAACACACAGATGGATTTTGTGAACAGAAAGAAGCTATTATTTACCACTGAGACAGGAAGAAAATAGATGGGAGAAGTGAAGCTAAGTAAAAGGATGCTAATAGAGAGAAATCAAGTTTGTTATTAAACCATTGTTAGTGTGTGACTGTGTGAGTAGGAAGATTGGTTAGAAGGGAATCTGAGTGCTGTATGGGAGTGGTTCAGATGATCAGTCATAGAGTCCAGGGTGGGTAAGGAAAGAAGAAAGTCAAAGATGGTGATATATACTGCCAGGAATTGGTGAGACTGATGCCAGAATAAAGTAAGGGTTATTGAAGTCTTGAAAATCTGGAGATTGGGGTTCATGATTGTTCAATGATTTTCTGCCTTTGCATTGAAATCTTCTAGCACTACCATAGTCAGTCCCTAAAATTACCAATGACTAAGGGACAGGGATTGGAAGTTGGATAGATAATAGCAACCTGTATTAATAATGAATGTTACTGCCAAGTGGAATGCTTAAGAGAAGTAAGGACTATGTCCATTATGATTCGGGGGGTAATTGTCAGAAATGTCTCTAGGGAGCCAACTTCCCCTCCTGGATTCCTGGAGTGTGAAATGTGAAAGAATAAGTAGCTTCTGCAGATGAAGGCTACAATGGAAGCAGAGGCTACACAGTTGAACTAAATGTTATTTAAGGCAAGAATATGCAAAAACCATCCTGCAGGAAGGTTGATGTTTAAGGAAGTTTATTAATAATGGAGTAAGGATTCTCAAAAATACAGAAGAGAATTAGAAGAGATTAATAATGGTATGGAAGAGAGTATAGTAAATGAAGAATTTTGGGAGAAGAAGATATCAGGGGGCAGTGGGGATTGCCTTTTACTTGATAGCCAAGAATCACAGAGATAACATACTTGAATAGAACTTTAAATTAAAATATTCTAGGTTAATTGTCAGTTGTTTTAATACCAGAACTGGCTGAGGGTCCCTGGAAGGGTTTGACCTGTGTCCAGATTAATGATGAGGGCTGCTATGAAGTTTGAAGAGAGGCAATGATGGTCCTATGTCAAGATGGGCAACATAACTGGAACCTTGGTTAAAGAAAGGATTCTGACAAAGCTAGTGGAGTAATGGTAAAGGACGAAAACAGTCTATGTAGAACATAGACTGTTTTCTTAAAGATTCTCTACATGTAAGGTAGTGCTGAGAACTCTTAGTCAATGTGATCTAAGCCAATAACACACTTTCCCAACTGCTATCATTTTTAATCTTAATTTCTCTACATTACCAATCATCTTCTGTCCTCTTACAACTGTTTTGTTCTCCATCAAAACTGAGTTCTATTTACATTTCTGACTCTAGCCTATCTTAGTTTCTCTGGAATTTTCCTGCATTTATTATTTCTTGTTTCTGTTGTATTTCAATCTTTCTTCCTTTACTGATTTTATTTCTCCGCAAATTACTGTTGAAATTGTCTTAATAATACCTTCTGGCCAGGCGCGGTAGCTCACGCCTGTAATCCCAGCACTTTGGGAAGCCGAGGTGGGTGGATCACCTTGAGGTCGGGAGTTCGAGACCAGCCTGACCAACATGGAGAAACCCCATCTCTACTAAAAATACAAAATTAGCCGGGCATGGTGGTGCATGCCTGTAATCCCAGCTGCTCAGGAGGCTGAGGCAGGAGAATCACTTGAACCTGGGAGGCGGAGGTTGTGGTGAGCTGAAATGGCGCCATTGTACTCCAGCCTGGGCAACAAGAGCAAAACTCCTTCTCAAAAATAAAAATAAACAATACTAATACCTTCTTTCTGTTCTGCTACCCCTTCAAGCTAACTTGAGAGTGGTCTATTTCTCTCTCTCTCTCTCTCTTTTTACTTAGGTCAGATATCTCAAGTGTGAATTTTTACATATGCTTCCTTCACTCCTTCATCAGCTCCTAAGACTTAACCTTCTACAGTTTGACCTCTGCCTCCAGTGCTTTACTGATTTTATATATATATATGTATATATATATATATATATATACATATATATATATATATACATATATATATATATACATATATATATATACATATATATATATATATACATATATATATATTTGGGTTTGGGTTTTTGTTTTTTGAACTATTTAATTTCTGTTAATAGATCATCATTTCATTTCTCAGGCTGAAATTTTGAAAGTTTTTTTATATTTAATTTATATGTTGATTTGTCAAACATTATTGAGAGAAAAAACTATCCCTGCTATCAAAGAAAACACAGTTCAGTGAAATTAACAGGCTTAGAATAAAGACTGCCCCGTTCAAGTTCCAGCCCAGAAAATATCAAATTATGTGAATTCGTCCAAGCTTCTATAAGCCTTAGTTTGCTCATTTCTAAAGTGAGAGAGTTTGGATTATATAACTTCTGAGATTCCTTCTATCGCTAGCATTGTTTGTATGCTTCTGAATATTATGTATGTTCTCTATATTTTATATTATATATTTTGTATATTGTGATTTGTAATGTTTGTCATTCATACCTTCTTCTCTATTTCCACCCTCATTACTACAAGTCAGAGCCTTTTCCTAATCTAGCTCATTTCTCTGCACTACTGCTGAATTATTCTTCTTAATTTATTACTTGGAAATTACCTTTGTTCAGAAGTTTTTCTTATTACTCTCATTGACAATTAAACTGTTTAAACCTCTTAACTAGGCATTAAAAATTGTCATAAACGGATTCCGACTTAATTTTTTAACTAACATTTTACCATATTCTACTTTCTGTTATTCCTAGCATTTCCATTTGACTATTTTATCTTCCATCATCTATGTGTCTGCTGAAATTTCCCCATCTGTTCATGCATGCTGTTCATCTTTTTTACTACAGTCTTTACCATATCAAGCAGACTTATTTCAAATTCCCCATTTGATAGATTCAACATCTATACCATCTCTTAGTCGGCCTCTGTTGGTGGCTTTGTCCTTGACAGTAGGTCTTATTTGTCATGCTTTTTTGTGTTGCCAATTAATTGGTATTGAATGTTGAGATCATATCATCAGTAATGACTGAGGCAGATAGTATTTATGCTTGAAAATGAGCACAAATTTTGTTCTGTTGGTTGGGGTGTTGGGGAGCATTAATCTTCAGACTGCTACATCTGAGTCTGAGATTTGGACTGGTTATTATGAAGTGACTGCTACTGGCAGCAGGCAACAGTGCATATGAGGGATTTGCATTATACACATTTCTCTATCCACGTAAAAACAGCCAAACAAAAGGAATGCTGGTGAATTGTTCAAAATTGATCAGTGAAACTGTTGAATCTGTATTCTAGCTTGAGAGCCATACCTCATCAGATATACTGATATAATACAATAGCAATTCATAATTATATTGTTTAGAGATATACTTTTAAAAATGTTTGCTATTTTATGGAATCTGAGAATCTGGGAAGTGATAAAGTAGGGCCAGTACCTTGGTGGAATAACTTTAATTTTTACATTTGACAAATCATTATTAAATTCAAACATTCACTGAATATGGGAACCTATTCCATAAAAATAAGGATTTTACAGGTAACATGTCATATTATCTCTCAGTATTCTTAAAATTTATATTTTAAAGATGTACTAATTTGTTCTGTATTAATTATGATGGGTAAATATTCCTGCTTATTTGTGGTTTTGTTTCTGTTATTTTTTAAATAAAAATTAAGTAACAATGAAAATTATAAATATTTAATATACTAAAAATATCTTCAAAATATTTACATCTTATATGTTTGTGTGTGTGTGTGTGTGTGTATTTAATAATACAGTATATGTTATTGTTCAGTATTGTATTTGTCCCTAATTTTCTTGAGGAAATTGAGACATTTGGTCATTTCTTCATGCAATTTTCAATAATGAATATGTTTTTTAAATACCTTTGTAGATGTGAGAATACTTCTCTTTTTGATAATAAAATAATAGGCTTGTGGGTAATAGTAATTTTTTTCTACATGAATGGTGTCTTGCTCTGTCACATCAATATATATTATACCATTTTCACATTTTAGATTGTTATTAACTTGGCTGACTCTAAATATTGTTGTCATCTTTGAATAAGCTTATTTACTTTTAACTAATATAGAGTCTTTACATCTAACTCAACAGAAAGATTCTGTAGAATAATGCTATTACACCCAAGGATAAATTAATCTTCCTCCAATATATGTATTATACCATTTTCACATTTTAGATTGTTATTAACTTGGCTGACTCTAAATATTGTTGTCATCTTTGAATAAGCTTATTTACTTTTAACTAATTAGAGTCTTTACATCTAACTCAACAGAAAGATTCTGTAGAATAATGCTATTACACCCAAGGATAAATTAATCTTCCTCCAAAATAATATCATGTTCGTATTTGTGCACAATACCTATTTGCTTATTTACCATGATTTCTATGGCAAATATTTTGTATCTTGCAATCCTCATAACATTAGAAACGATGCTAAAATAATGAGCTAGAGTTTTTAAAAAGTTAATCTTGCACATTAATGATGAACATGAAAATTGTAATTTTAAAGTTGTCATAATTACTTTAAATTATTTGTTATATACAAATATGTATATATGCTATTTTAATTATTCTAAAATGTTTCATTTTTAATGTTTTCTAGTATATTTTATCATGTATTTATACTTCAGTTATGCAGTTAACGCCCAGAAAATCTGTAGACATTCAAGATATTTTAACAAAAATATAATGTTTCTTCTGGTTGTTTTTTTTTTTTTTTTTCTGTTTTGAGACAGGGTCTCACTCTGTCACCCAGACTGGAATGCAATGGTATGATCACAGCTCACTGCAGCCTCGACCTCCTGAGCTCAAGCAATCCTCCCACTTTAGCCTCCTGAACAACTAGGACTATAGGTGTTTGTCACCACACCCGCTATTTTTTTTTTTTTTGTATTTTTTGTAGATACAGGGTTTCACCAGGTTGTCCAGTCTGGTCTCAAACACCTAAGCTCAAGCCATCTGTCTGCCTCAGCATCTGAAAGTGCTGGGATTACAGACATGAGCCACTGTGTCGGGCACTTCTGCTATTGATCAGCTTATTCTATACAGTATGGATATAGAGAAGTCATTTCTTGCCCCAAACCTGAGACCATACTTGTTCTTCAGAGATATATCCAATTTTTTTAAATTTAAGATGTCAGCTTTATAAAGGAAAAGAATAATTCCTAAGTAGCTTTGCTTTTTACAAGTTTACTTTTCAAGAAAACCTATTACATTTACTTATGACATCTTTCTAATATAAACATGAAATAAGTCTGATTTAATACAGACTAGGTCCTGAGTTACATATTGGGAAAATTTTCATTGATTTCTGAGTTTTAGTATTCTTAGTATTTATCATACCTGTAGAGATACTCTACATTGAGCTTACTTTGATCTGGAGTTGTATCATGGTGAAAGATATGGATGGATGGATGGATGGATGAATGGATGGACGGACGGATGGACGGATGGATGGATGGATGGCAGGCAATAACATTGGGTTATAGACAAGAGTGCCCACTGACCTCTTCTTCCCTAGTAGAGGAAAATCCCTTGCAAGACAATTCCCTTGCATACAATCCCTGCATAGAAATCCCTTGTCCTTTCATTGAATTAGGAAACCTAAAGTACATCGCAAAACTGATAAAATAGGTAGGAAGTTGCATCAAATACTTGGAAATTTTAAAAAATCTTTCATGAGCAACTATGTTGACCCGAAAAAATGATTCAAAACTGACAACTTCGCTGGATGATTATAAAATTATTTTTCCCTTAGAATGACTGAAAATAAATACTAAACACTTTCAGTTTTAGTTTTTCTTATGCATAAAGATTGCTATTTAAGACGAAGGCCTTCTAAGTTGTTCTCTTTATTATTGTGGCCTATTGTCAGTTCATACTCATCTCAAAATCTGCATATGCTAATAATGTGCTTTTAAGGCTGGGTTGTTAACAATAGTATTGTTAGTCAACATAAATTAGTGGAGGGGCTGATACACAGTATCCTTTGTGAACGCATGCAATTTAGAATAGCAGCCATTAGATAATGATGGACAGTAGCCTAGATCAATTCAAGTACAAAAAAATATGAACTATAAATAGAGATTAGAAAATATAAAATATTCAAAAATGTAACAGTGATAGATATTAAATCACTTTTTAAAAGACAATGGAATTATTTACCTAAGAAAGATTTAAATTTACAGATGAGGGGGCCCTGGCTTTTTCAATGGCTTACCCTTTGGTAATCTGATAAAACCATGGCCACTGTTTTTGGAATAATATTTTATATGCATAACATAAAATAAGGTAAATAAAATGGTTACAGAGGAAACAACTTATATTGAAATAAACACTCCAAGTTAAGAACCCCAAGTGGGCCCTAAAATATTTTAAGCCTTGCAAGTATTTATTATTTCCCACTTTTCAGTTGCTGCTATTCAAAATTAATTATATATTCTCATCTTAAAATTAAAACTAATTCAGAATTTTGGTGGGAGTTTGCGAGTACTATATCTCAATCCCTTTAAGGGACCTGATGTAAGACTGAGTAATTTAGGCATTGCTGCTTTAAATTTTCATAGCAGTAACATTGTGTCTAAGCTAGTCAGACCTATTTTTATCCAATGTGGGAGCAGGAGCCTGTGTCAGCCTTCTCTTATGTGCTGTCAAAGTTTAAAATGTGGTAGCTTTCCATTCCCCTTAACTGTGTTGGGACATTTGGGGAAATTTCTACCTTCTACTGTGGTTCTTTTCATTTTTCATTTATTAACCTATTTTCATTTCACACTATGGTATTTATTTAATATATACTTTGTATTTATGGAGAAAAATATATAAGTAAAATGTAAAAGATGGGTTAATTTTCAAACAACTTTTTTATAAAGAGACATTTTTTGTAAGAGCTACTTCCTAAGGAGTGACCTCTGTTTTATAAATAATGGTCTCCTTTTGAGGACATAGGACATAGCAACACATTTAAAATAATTCCCTGGTTTTCACTCATTATCATATTTTTCAGTTATTAAAAATGATTCTTCACAAAGAAGCGAAACTGCATATCCTAACATTTACTCCACTTTCCACTTGGAAAAATGTCTTGATGGAATCAGAATAAATGAAATTGTATATAAATACATGAAATATTAGTCTAACTTTCTGCTAGGGTAATTGTAGCTATTTCCCAAAGATTTGTTATGTAATAAGATGTTTATTATTAATGTGAGATAAATCTTTAAATAAATGTAAAGATTGGTACTCTTAAAAAATAGGCTTTAAGCAATTTAAGAAATAATACATAGAGAGATATACCCTTTGTTTCTGTTGATTGTGATGAAGATATATAAAGATATTAGACTAAAAACATGCAGCAAACTACTGAACACACTTATTTCTAAAGAAAAGTGTTCTTTCAAAATAGTTTTTCAGAAACAAAAAGACAGCTGTGATATTTACACTATGAGGTTACCTTTTCATTTCTCTTACCATTTAATTGTTACTAGTAATTAAATATTTTTTATATATTTACATTTAATGTCAGTTATTTTGACATGTTCTTGATGCACTTATATGAAAATACTAAACTTAGAAAGTAAATCACATGATAGTATATGGACTTAAAAGTATTTAAAAGTGCTCTAACTTATATGTTACCCTATGACTTTAAAATATAAAATAATCACAAGATATGGTGTAGAATAAAGCCAATATTCACTTTCTAAAGTCACCTAATCTAATATCAAGGAGTACAAAATTGTTTGCCATATAATTCATGACATTCGGGAAATTATGTCCTTTTTTCTTTTTTTTTTTTAAATTACTTGCACTTTTCATTATCCAAAATAAGGTTGAGATAACTTATAGGTAAAGTGGATGTCATTGAAACATTAGCTTTGAGGGAGACTAGTGCTTTCTTGACTGTCTATATTATATAAGCATTTCCATTTTTGTGCTTACAACTGGATAGGGAGGTAATAATTTTATTTGAAATATACTTTGACATATGTTTTACTTTTGAATTCTGGAGCCAAAGCTAGTGTTTTTAAAGTCATCTCCCAAATTGTGGGGCTGATGTTAGAAAACATTTATTGATCATGTTAAATGTAAAAGTATTATGCTAGGTTCCAGGGATAGAAAGGTCAACAATGAGAGGTTGCTTAAATTTAAGGATACTTCCTTCAACAAGGATTAAGTTTTGGTATTAGATTTATTTGTAGTCAAAGAGATCATGTTGTTTCAGAATTATTATTTCAATTAATACCCACTCTGAATTGAAACAGTTGGCATAGCTAAAGTGCACCAAGATAGACAGCCAGTTAACCAGTTTTCTACAGAGTGATTTTTCTTGTGGATCAGGTTTAAATATGGCTACAGACTTCACAGTCACCCTATTTTCTTATAACCTCATTTTTATTCTTCTGTTTAAATGTTCAGGTGTATAGTGTTTTCTGAAAGCCTTTTTATATCTTAGTTGGTATAGTACTAAACAGCTTCAGGTGCTACGGAATTAATGCTTATATGGTTTTCTTCACTCTTGAAAATGTTAGGAAAAGTCATTGAATTCTTTTAAAATAGAATAATTCACATATTTCACGTATTCCATTTAGGGAATTCATTTTGGAAAGCAGGCAGTTTTGTTTGTTGTTTATTATAACTGAGCAACTATTATCTTTGCTGGGAATTACTTCGAAAGGCAGATTTTGGTTTTTTAGAAATTCTTAAGAAGTTTCGTTTGAAATTGCTCAGAATATGTTGGGGAAAAGAAAAATTTTTACATACTCCATAATTTTAAACAATTACCTTTTTCAAAATCAGTTTGATGCATCATAACCAAATAGCAGAAGGGCACTAAAGATCAACTGAGCTGCTTTTTGACTAACGTTTCAGGGATTGTGAAGCAGCAGATAGACAGCCATATCACAGATCCAGATCAACAGAACAACGGCCTCTCCTTGAGCGGACCACCACCCGCTCCAGATCCACTGAACGTCCTGATACAAACCTCATGAGGTCGATGCCTTCATTAATGACTGGAAGATCTGCCCCTCCTTCACCTGCCTTATCGAGGTGAAAGATAAATCAGACTAATTTCCCCTTTGCCCCACCAGCACACCATTTTATTTTCCCAGCAGTTAACTGGTCTCTTCTATCATCTTTGGCTGATCACTAGTAACAATCGATACTAACCTTTTCAATGTAAACACACTATTTATATTCACTGGATATAATAGTGTGTGGCTACCATTGTAATTTGTTTATTAACTGTCCTGACTGCATTTGTTTTGTGATTTCTCATTAATCAGGAGTCCTGGGTAAATTCCGTCATTAACTGTCATGTTCCTCTCCTACAGAATGAGAAACTATTTGTGTCCATTACACATCACTTTTCAAATCATCATGATGATTATAAATAAAACTAGATTTTTTAAGTTTCTTTCTATTGATACTAATATTATGTATTAACCAGTATTTTCCTTAGTTGAATCTTGAATTGTTCAGCGTTTTATTTGTAGTTTCATG
Source organism: Pongo abelii (assembly GCF_028885655.2). Lineage (NCBI taxonomy): Eukaryota > Metazoa > Chordata > Mammalia > Primates > Hominidae > Pongo > Pongo abelii. The sequence goes on from NC_071992.2 coordinate 120,016,717, forward strand.
AAATGTTTTCTAATAAAGGGATATTTAATATAAGCCTGAGTAAAAATCTCTGGATCAAGGGAGAAAGGTTAGTGTTGAAAGTTTGAAATCTGGTAGAAAGAAAAGTACTACCTTTTCTTTCTTGAGCAGCGAAATTCTCCTCTTACTTTCAATGGATAGAGTACTAATTTACATTAATAATTCCATGGATTTTACTGTAGGGTTTTGTGTGCATGTATGTGTATGTATGCATATTACACCAAAAATAAACATCTTTTGCTATTTAGTCATTCAGATATCCATATTTTGTCCAGTTTTCCTAACCTTTTAATCTGCAGCTAAACTTCTTTTAAAATTGTATTTATACAGCTATCATATGAACCAAATGTAGGTATTAAAAATATGTAACTCATTATACTGAAAATGAATATTAATGGTGTGTCTTTAGGTCTCATCCTCGTACTGGGTCTGTCCAGACAAGCCCATCAAGTACTCCAGTGGCAGGACGGAGGGGCCGACAGCTTCCACAGCTTCCACCAAAGGGAACATTGGATAGAAGTAAGTTTTATTTCTAATTATCTCATTTAGGAAATACACATGGAAGCTAAGGTGAATCAAGGTTTTCTTATTACCTTTGTGTTAATTTTCTTTTGTTAATTGTATGCCTTGTCTGTATTTGATAATAGTTATAAATATTATGTATTTTTGAATAAAAATTTGTAATATTTCCAGGTAAAATAAGGTATCTTTATTGCTCTTGCACATTTTTAAATTTGAATAAATGTATCTTAAAAGTAAACATAATACTCTTAAATAAGCTGTTGGATAATATTTCTTTGCTACAAATAAGTTTATGTAATTGTTGATAGTTATATAAAGTTTATTAGTAACTAGCCAAATCAATTTTCACACACTGCAAAGGACTGGTTAGCTGATGCACAACAATGGTGATCCTTCTCAAAACTGGAGAACAAGAAAAAGGTAATCATGAATATACAATGAAAGATGCATGTTGTACTGATGTTTTTATTAATTTTACATTTTTGCATAAGAAGCACTATTTGCTGACACACACATGAACATACTTCCCAAACATCTATAAATTCTTAGATAAAGGACCTCTAAAAGCATGGATAACTGAATATAATGGTTTTTAAAATCATTTTTTAAATGATCCCTTTATTTAGTAACTGGATGTGCTTTGCAAATAATACATATATATTTAAATCATTTAACTTTTCTCTAGTAGATAATACATTCTGTGCCTTTGGAAATTTCTGTTGTTTTTAACCCCTGTGCTTTGGTTCCCTTTTTGTTTGTTTGTTTTTGTTCTGTTTTTTGTTTTTATTTTGTTTTCCCTAGACAATGGAGTCAAGGAGATAGAACCTTATGAAGGTCTGTACATAAAGGAGGGTTTGTTTTGTGCTAACAGCCTTTTTGGGGGGCTGGTAAGCAAAAATAAACCCAACTGCAATTGATGTCCCTTCATTGTATAGACTTAAATACAGTAAAATTATTTTGTTTTATGATATCTGACAAAGTATTCAAATTTTTTTTAACTTGGAAATTATACCAAAGAGTTAAATATCTTTGATTCATCAAATAAGAATGCGAAGAGTTTAACTTCTTTTAAATGACCAGATAAAATGTGCTCTTTCATAAAATTTTTATGTACCTTTTAACCAGAAACTAGAATTCGAGTAAGACTTTAACCAAAGATATCAATTGCAGTCTACGTTTACATCATTGAGGATGTACACATAGTGTAGTTATATTTACCATCATATATTTCATTTTTTATTTATGATGATGTTTTTAATTATTAAATTTGGCTTTCTAGAAAAGAAAGTTGTTGAATTAGAAAGTGATTGTGGCTTGTGTTTCCAACATCATTTTTCATGTTGTAGCAAGACTGCTTACAGTATATCAGAGTTAAATATGGTATAATTTTATCATCAAACACTACATTATGACTCAGAAGAAAATACTGAATGGTGATATATGGAGTGTCATACGTTTGCTAGATCAATATAAAATCCTGTACCAGTTATGGAAATCTGAAATTAACTTTGTATCTTTAAAAAATTGTTGACTGTTTACTGATGAATCTCCAGCACATAGAATAATGCCTGGCACATTGTAGACCCTCAATAAATCTTTTTGAATGAATTCATGAAATATTTATTTAAAAAGGGAAAAGCTACCTCAAATAGTATACAAAGTACCACTAAAATAATCTTGTCATTATATATATGTTTATATTAAATTCGTATTTCTGTAACCTATTTGTAACAAATTTGTAAGTGTGCTGCATTCGAGCAGCAATACTTTTATACCCTTATATAACTTGTTGATATAAGTTGTGTTCTTGTTAACTGGATGATGGTCAACTTCTGTTTTGTCGTTCTTTCTATTTTCAAGTACCATAATTTTGAACAATCCAGTGATATTGTGAATGATGGTCTGTTATGCTGCCTGAGAAAAAGACTTCACAGCATTTTTATAGTTCTTAATTATTTGCTTAAAATTGGGGGCATAGAATTTTAAATCACTTTTCCTAAGGAAAGTTTAGTAATATTTATGGAACTTTTTGTCTCTTCAGTGTTTTTAAAGATGGAGTTTCGACATCATTTATTGGCATTTAAAGTCAGAAACTATAATTTATGCACATTTTTAAAATTGAATTTTTAATGTCATTTATAGCAATAGTCTATTGAAATATAAGTAGCTCTATTCTTTGTAATAGCAAGTATCCTAGAAAACAGAGCCTATTGGTAATACCGAAAGTCAGAGTTGGTGAAGTTTCTGATGGGCTTATCAATAAAGATTATGTTTACTATTGTTTTTATCCCTATAAAATTAATTAAAACCACAGTTTTCCTTTAAAGTCCCCAATTGTGATTTTTCCATTTTTTTATTTCATAAAACAAAGAGGAGCCAAAACCTCCCTTATCCTTTTTAGTATGAAATAAAAGGGGTTTTGTTTTTTAGTTTTTTTTTATATAAAAGTATGGATGATTTTTTAAAGTGTTTTTATAAATGTTGATATGGAGACTTCAGTAGATTATGCAATTTTTTTTTTAGTTTTAAAGAAGATATATAATATCTCTTTTAGAAATCTCAACTTCAGTTAATTTTCAGTAAGTGACACAAAATAGACTATCAGTTGATGGTCTAAATCAAATTATGTCTGGATTATCACCTAAAAAGTTAATTATGAGAAGTTGTAATTTAATGGCATTATTTTAGAATTAAAGTATTGAAATATTTATTTTCAAATCCTTTTCAGCAGCCAAAATATGAGCAAGTCATAATTTAACTCTTTATGATTTTGATTATTTTATATTTTAGTCTGTTATATATTTAGCCATTTATCTTTGTTTAGAACCAGAGAAGTAAAATAAGAATAATATAGAAAGCACAATGTACTAAAAAACTGTAAGGCATTATTATTATTTCATTTTTCCCTAATTTTTATGTACTGCCATTTTGTAAAATGTCATTTTCTCTTTTTCTAAAAGAAAAGTTATATAACTTTTTTTAGTAATATGCCAAGTTTATATATAAAGTGTTTTGCCTACTTTACCCAGTTATCCACACGTATTACAAATATTTTAGAAGTCACAATTTCTCTTTTACAAATCAAAGTCATCATAAAAGCAGACAATGTGATAATTAACCAGTAAATTTATTTACTTTTCTATAGCATGTCAGAAACTTATTAAAAATAACCTATTGGGCCAGTTGCAGTGGCCCACGTGGCTCACGTCTGTAATCCCGGCACTTTGGGAGGCTGAGGTGGGTGGATCACTTGAGCTCGGGAGTTCAAGACCAGCCTGGGTAACATGGTGAAACCCCATCGCTACAAAAAATATAAAATTAGCCAGGCATGATGGCCCGCTCCCATAGTCCCAGCTACTCGGAGGCTGAGGTGGGAGGATCACTTGAGCCTAGGAGATGCAGGTTGCAGTGAGACGTGATTGTGCCACTGCACTCCAGCCTGGGTGACAGTGAGACTCTGTTTCTAAATAAATAGATATCTATTGGTGTCTTTATCATTCTGAATAATTTACAATTTGTTATTTGTTTAGTTTCATTGAAGAGTAACACATCTACCTATTTGGTCTTATATTTTTCTTTACTTTTGCTTCTGCAAGTACAGAAGTTAATGAAGAAACTGAGCATGTGGAAGAGCAGGGGGAAGAAAAGCAGGGAGAAGAGGTCAAGGCAGGTCTGTCTGACTGTGTACCTAAATTAAATAAGTGAATGTTTTCAAATATGACTTTTCAATTTTGCATAAGACTTTAGGCTCCAAATTTATAAATGCACAATGAAGAATAGATTGTTTTTCAGCACTAACTTTAAGATAAATTACCTCATTTTATTAATAAATGGGTATTACTTAAGCTATCTAGGCAATTTGTCAGAATATTTAATTTACCCAACTGGCTAAATATTTTCCCTGATGTTTAAATCAAACTAGAATTATAGATAGTGCCCTTGACCAAGATATACACCTACCCTTTACCCAGCTTTACATTCAGTTCATTTGTTTATTCAAAAATATTTAATGAGTACCTACTAGAAAACTATATTTTATCATGTGTTATGGTGAGTAAAGTTTTGTTGAAGCTTTAGCCCCTTCTCCCATGGATTTTGAATCTAGTAGAAGCAAATTATAAAGAAATATAAAACAGAATATAAATTCCATTAAAACATTTATAGACCACGATCATTTTTTCCATCATATTTTTTTCCTAAAATAAAGCAATTACAGGCTTCTCTTCTTCATCCCAGTTCAATATTACTCTAACATTTATTGTCAATCATAATTTCTCCCCATCTTTCTAAATGAAATGCATACCTTTTATTTTTGTTGTTTTTAAAGTACCTATTATGTTTATATATCGTAATGTTTAATGTTCTTGAAAGGATTTTAAAACTTAAAAGATTCCAGCCTGGCCAACATGGCAAAACCCCATCTCTACTAAAAATAAAAAAATTAGCTGGGCATGGTGGTGCGCGCCTGTAGTCCCTGCTACTTGGGAGACTGAAGCAGGAGAGTCACTTGAACCTGGGAGGCAGAGGTTGCAGTGAGCCAAGATCACGTCACTACACTCCAGCCTGGGCAGCAGAGCGAGACTCTGTCTCAAAAAAGTTAAAACATTATATAATCAGTAAATCAGTATATTTTTATATACTTCTTTTATCAAATTTTCACTATTTTTATTTGAAACTCAGAATTGAATACTAATCTTATCCAATTATCAAGTTTAATTGTAACTTTCTTTGAATAATACAGAATATCTTTAATTTTATCAAGTGTTTAACTGACCACTTTTTATTTATGAATAATAGAGTGTACTTTTTGTGCCTTTTTTTCCTCTGGTTTCCATGGTGTGAAAGCAATGCCATTACGTATATTGTACATAAGATATATTTTCATGGAAGCATTCTCTCAGTGGAGTTTTTAGTTTTACAACTGAAAACATCTCTTAAGCTACTAGAATTACTCATTATCAGTAACTTTTTAATGCCATAAAGGCGACTAATATCATCAATCATCTGATAATGGAAACAGGCAAGTTTAATTGCATATTTCTAGACATGTAGAATTGCTTTGGTTCTGAATATCTAGTATCTAACTTCTAGAATGTCACCCTTCTTCCATTTTCCTGGAATAATTTAGGAATCACTTTTTTATGGAATACTATAAGAATGAATTTCATTTTAGCTTAGCTGTTAAGTTAATGTTTTCCCATTAGCTCATTCCTCTATATCTCATATAGTCCATACAAACACTGCAGCCTTTCACAGTATTAATTGTCTTCCACATTAAAGTCATTTTTTAAGGTAGCATTAGTTTGGGGACTTCAGCAATAGTTAATATCACTTTTATTTATTTTAAATTCATTCAGATAAAGAAGCCCATGTGCTAAACCAGTTTGTTGCTGCTGTTTTATTGTCAAAAGTAATTAGTAAGTTGCATCAGTTTTTTAATTAACATAAAAGCATAACCATATATTATAAAAATGATTTTTCATTTATTTGGTTTTTATTACTTTTCCTATGAGATAGGAAGTATATACTTTTCTCTTGTGTTCATTAATATAGAGTGTCATGTTTAGTGCATGGATTTGTTTCCCTATTGTGTGATTTCATCTTTTTTGATGTGCTTGATTTTTATTTTGGTTATTAATGATCTTAATCATTAATCACTATTGTCTATTTTCAATATTATAAAGACAATGAGGGAGAAACATCAACACCACCTACTAATGGGAAAAAAGGCAAGTCTTAAAATGAAGTTTATGGTGTCTTTCTAGATATTAGACACTCCATATTGACATTTGTTATATGTTTGAATATGCTTTTTAAAATAAGCATAAGTACAAGTATTAGTCTCAATTTAAGTTATCCAGTATTTAAAATGTCTATTCTTTTTTATTTCTGAATATGAAATTAGTCTTCAAAATACTTACCTTTAATGATTCTGATACAATTCTATTTTATTGAAATGTAATGGCATTAAAATTGGAAGATTTACTTTGTTGATCATGTTAAGGGAAAAGATTCTGAGGAAGATACTAGTGGTCATGTTATACATTTACAAAATCACAGTATGGATATTTTTCAATCCAGAAATTGTTTTAAAATTGAATTATTTTTAAAACATTTTAAAGTAGAAGTTTAAAGTAGAAAATGAGACAAATTTAATCATAAGTTTAACAATAATATAAAAGGAAGATTTATAACATTTGTGGATTTTTCATAGTTCTATACACATGAATTAATATTGCCTGGAAAGTAAAAAGATGATTGATTTTAATACTTAGATTTGATTTTCCTATAATTATTGCTGACATAATTCTGTAATCTACCACAACCAAATTCTATCAAAATGGTAGGACTGTGTATGTTTTGCAGTAATTGATAATCAAATATGTCTACATATATCGATTTAGAATATTAGCATTTTAAAATGGTTTTATCAAAAAAGTAACATCCCGTTCTAGATCATGAAATTTGGCCCATTACTGGACCAAATTAAGAAATAAGTAGTTTTATGCTTCATTAGTTTCATTGAAATGGTTTTTAGTCTTGAATATATTCTTCCCTGTCTTCATCTTTTATAAAGAATGTCTACAGTGTTATTTGTAAAACCTAATTAACACTAAAGTATAGTTTTTCTTACTGTGAAGTATTAATTATTCTTTAATGCACATTCTAGAATATGATTTAAAAGATAATGTAACAAAATAAAGTTAAATCATGTTAATATGAATAGTATTCATAAGACAATAAACATTTAAATGACTTCACAACATGTATTTACATATTTGTCATTTTTATCTATTTCACGAGCTCCATGATTTTTGATTAGTATTTATGAAAGGAAATGTTGATATGTACTTAAATATATGTCGGCAATCTGAAATAATAAATATATCTTCCTAAATGTTCAACAAGTTTTGAGAACATTTAATGCCATTTTGTATTTAGGTGCATTTAAATGTGTCAAGATCATATCTTTTCACATGAACTCACTAGGCTAAATATTTTAACTAACTGAGGAAGTATTATCATAAGTTTTTTTTGTCTTCTTGACCTCTAGTTGGTCCTGAATACTTTCACATCTTTTACCTTCAGACTGTTCTGCTTTCTTCTTATTTCCTATGATCTTGCATGTGCAATCACCCCGACAGATTCTTCCTGCCCCCCGCACAGACAAAACCAGTTCATTAAGACAGTGGTGCTGCAGGCAGAATAACTAGAGTTAGAGTCACTCAAACCAGTCTCCCTGAAGGCTCAGAGATTAAGGTTTTTCAAAGATAGTTTGGTGGGCATGGAGTAGGGAATGGCAAATGTTGATTGGTTGGGGATGAAATTGTAAGGCTGTGGAAAATGTTTCTTATGTGCCGAGTTAATCTCTGGGTGGGGACCACAGGATGTGGGTTCAGTCATCAGTCGCAGGTCTGGATGGAATCAGTCAATCCTCCAAAATGCGAAAGTCTGAAAAATATCTCAAAAGACCCTATTAGGTTTACAATAGTGATGTTATCTACAGAAGTAACTTGAGAAGTTAAAATCTTGTGACATCTGGAACAATGGCTGGTTATTATTTAAGCCTACATTTTAGCAGAAGTCAGGCCCGTCTCATAATCCTAGCCTTATGGCCTTTGATTGGTTTTACAAAGGCAGTTTTGTTTTGGGAAAGGGCTGTTTTTATCCTTGCTTTAAAGTTAAACTATAAATTAAATTCCTCCCATACGCAGGAATGATTAAAGACAGCTTGGAGGTTAGAAGCAAGATGGGGTCAACTGTGTCAGATTTCTCTCTTTTTTTGTTTTTTTAAGACAGGATCTTGCTCTCTCGCCCAGGCTGGAGTGCAGTGGCACACAGTCTCAGCTCACTGCAACCTCCACCTCCCGGCTCAAGAGATTCTCCTGCCTCAGCCTCCTGAGTAGCTGGGATTACAGGCGCCTGCCATCACACCCAGCGAAGTTTTGTATTTCTAGTAAAGACGGGTTTCACCACCTTGGCCAGGCTGGTCTCAAACTCCTGACCTCAGGTGATCCTCCCGCCTCACCTCGGCCTCCCAAAGTGCTGGAATTACAGGTGTGAGCCACCACTCCCGGCCTTAGATTTCTCTTAATGTCTTGATTTTGCACAGGCAGTTTCACATGTAAAGTTTTCTAGTGACAATGATTATTGGAACCTCAGTTATAAATTTGTTTTTATACATACACTTATAAATTTGTTTTTTATCATTTATATGAAATCCTCTCCACTGCAAAATATTGCTATTGCTATATAAATCAATCCAACATATGATATAGTTGAACCTAGAAATTAATGAATAAATTAGTAAGATGAGAACTCTGTAGATATTTCACATATGCTAACATGGTTTTACTTGGCTTAATATTTTGATTATTTACCTGTAATTAAGATTTAGTTATTCAATTTGTCCTTTTGCTATCTTCTTCTGAGAGAGTGGCTTTTTATTTACAGTTTATTTTATGTATCACAATAAAGTTCATGAGTAAGTTTAAGGGAGGACATTGTTTTTTTAATTGGTTAAAGCATTTTGTGGATATGTTAAAGTATATTGTTGTAGCAGGTGCAGTCAGAAGG